>NC_091454.1:142420053-143655053 GCF_027789765.1 Dendropsophus ebraccatus | reverse complement strand
ATGGACCCCACTGGTGAGGGGCACAAATGTGGAACAATGTGGTGTGAAAATGAAATATTAAATTTTTTACACTATAATGTTGGTTTAGCCTTGAATTTATCATTTTCACAAGGGGTTAAAAGAGGAGAAAAAAAACTAAATGTGTAGAGCAATTTCCCCCGAGCCCGTAAATACTCCACATGTTGACATAAAGCGCCATGTGGGCGCAGGGCAAGCCTCCGAAGGGTAGGAGCGCCATTTGGATTTTGGAGGTTGGATTTGGCTAGAATGGATGATGAACGCCATGTCGCATTTACAGAGCCCTCGTGCTGCCAAAACACTGGAAACCCCCCACAAGTGACCCCATTCTGGAAACTACACCCCTCAAGGCATCTAACAAGGGGTGCAGTGAGGATATTGACCCCTTGATGACGGGCACATTTGTGCCATGAAAGTGAAAAAATGAAAATATTCTCTTTCACGTCACATTGTTCCACATTTGTGCCCGTCACCAGTGGGGTCCATATGCTCACTTCCCCCCTTGTTAGATTCCTTGAGGGGTGTAGTTTCCAGAGTGGGGTCACTTGTGGGGGGTTTCCAGTGTCTTGGCAGCACGAGGGCTCTGTAAATGCGACATGGCCCTTGAAATCCTTTCCAGTGAAATTCAGCTTCCAAAAGCCAATAGGCGCTTCTTCCCTTTGGAGGCTCGTCCTGCGCCCCCTTGGCGCTTTATCGCCACATGTGGGGTATTTCCGTACTCGGGAGAAACTGCGCTACACATGTTGTGTCTTTTTTTTCCTCTTATCCCTTTAAGAAAATGAAAAATTGAAGGCTAGAACAACGTTTTAGTGTAAAAAATAAATTTTTCTTTTTTCACGCCATATTGTTCGGAAAATCTGTGAAGCACCTGTGGGGTCCAGATGCTCACCCCACCCCTTGTTACATTCCTTGTGGGGTGTAGTTTTTTAAATTGTGTCCCTTTAGGGGTGTTTTTTAGGTTTTGGCACCCCAGAGCCTCTGCCAACCTGAAGTAGTACGGTCAGAAATTATCAAATATAACGGAGCCATTGAAATTCACTAGGCGCTCCCTTATATCTGAGGCTTGTGGTTGTGTCAAATAGCGCAATAGGGCCACATATGGGGTATTTCTATAAACTGCAGAAAGGGGGCAATAATTATTGAGGTGCATTTCTCTGGTAATAGGTTTATAATTATGAAAAATATTGGATTACAATAAAATCTCTGCACAGAAAATTAAAATTTTCAAATTTCTTACACACTTAGCTTTTATTTCTGTGACTCCCCTAAAGGGTTAAAAAACTTTCTGGATGTGCTTTTGCAGAGTTTGGGGGGTGCAGTTTCTGAAATGGGGTGCTTTGTGGGGCTTTCTAACATACAGGCCCCTCAAATACACTTTTAACCTGAACAGGTCCCTAAAAATATCTGATTTTGAAATTTTACTGAAAATTTGGAAATTTGCTGCTAATGTTTTAAGCTTCCTATTGTCTAAAATAAATGAAAGATCGTTTAATAAATGCCGCCAACATAATGTAGGCATGTTGCTAATGCTAGTTAATATATAATTTATGTGGTATAACCACTTTCTGTATAAGCAAAAAAGTTTCAAAGTTGGAAAAATGCATTTTTTCACATTTTTTCACGTTATTTGGGGTTTTTTCATAAAGATTCGTTATGAGTATCGACTCCAATTTACCAGAAATGTAAAGTACAATATGTCACGAGAAAACAATCTCAGAATCAGCCGGATAGGTAAAAGCATCCCGAAGTTATTAATGAATAAAGTGACACTGGTCATATTAATAAAATTTGTCTCTGTCATTAAGGCCATTTCAGGCTCTGTCCTTAAGGGGTTAACCTCACATAATTCCATTTTTTTTTTAATGCACCTGTAGTGCCGGCCGGTTCTATTAATTAAGGCCATGGTTGCAAATCAGCAACAATGGCCGTGATTAATAGAAAATTTACATTATGTGAGCATAGCCTTAGGGTGCATTCACAAGGAATTTCAGGCTGTGAGTTTCGCAGTGAAGTCTGCTGCGATACTTGGTACAATTATAGTCTATAGCCCTGCAGTCTTGCAGCAGGTTTCCATTGAAAACCAGATTTAACCAATTAGCTACCAGGCTGGTAAAAATAATAAATGGCAACTGTTTACCTGCCTGTGCTACTGCTTTCAGCCTTTTGGTCCCGGCTCACTGACGGCACACTCAGCAATATAACTGGCTGTGGTGGGACAGCGCAGTGATTGGCTGAGTGGGACGTCAGTGAGCTGTGTTTAGGAGACTAAAGGAGGAGCACAGGGAGGTAAGCCATTTTTCCATTTATTATTTTTATCAGTCCGACAGCTTATTGGTTAAATATAGCTTTCCATACATTCACATAGCAGAATAAATATTTGTGAAATCTGCTGCAAATGCGGTACGTGTGAATGCAGCCTTAGGCCATGTTCTCACACCGTAATACTACAGCCGCTGTATTCAGCAGAAAACTAAGGCCACTGTATTACATGTTCCTGTGGCCTACATGGCCATATCAGCTGCAGGAACATTATCTTTTTCCCATTTGGATTGCGGGCACCTTTGGGTGTGCCCACAATCCAATTCAGCATTAAACACAATGTAAACTACGTCCGGCAGCCTTACTTTACATTGTGTGCACAACTATTTTCTACAGCTGCTGTTCGCTGAACTGTGGCCATAGGAAATAGAGGTGCTCATTATTTTCTGCGGTCGCAGTTCAACAATGGCTGTAGTGTATACTGTGTGCATACACTATGGCCATTGTTGCATTGAAATCAATGCAAACGTATTAATTTAATTACCAATGGCCATTCTTTTCAATGTTGTGTGAACATAGCCTCAAAGTGTACCTCTCATTTTTACAAACTTCTGACATGTTATAGCCACATGTCAGAAGTTTGTATCGTTGGGGGTCTGGGTGTTGAGACCCCTGCCGATTGCAAGAAAGGAAGGGCAGAAGCGCTTTGCAGCGTCCACTCGACACCTTCCTCTCCGCTATCACTGCTAAAGTAGCAATAGACAGAATTATAATGGAAGCCTGTGGAACTTCCAGTAGACACAATTGCCAGTAGTTCCATATGCTCCATTATTATTCTGCCCATTGCTACTTTAGCAGTAAGAGTGGAAATGAAGAGGCAGAGCGTGCGCTGCTACGCCATTCTGCCCCTTTGTTTTAGCGATCAGTGGGGGTCTCAGCACCGCACCAATACAAACTTCTGAAATGTTAAAATGACAAGTACACTTTAACTATAGTAAGTAGCAAATAAAGATATTTATATCCTAAGCAGACAAAAGGTAGAGGTACACAGAAATTTTTGATGCATTATTACCAGTCTTACATCATTTCTTTGTTAGAAGTGTTGGTGAGCTGTATTGTCGGGAAGTTTCCTTGAACCAAAGTTTGTGCAGTGTGTGCAGTAAAAGGTGCTTTAATTTAAATGCTCTGTAACTCTCTCTTTAAAGGAGAAGTCCCATGAAATAAAAAAAAATTCTGAAAGGTCTCATTGACAGTCGCTGGCCACCTGCAGTTCTTCTAGCTGCATTATCAAGTACCCGGATAGTTGCCTGCTCAGCCAGTACTTGGTTTGAGACACCACCCAAGTCACTGACTGGTTAAGCAGGCAATTGCTCAGCTGGGCCGTGACATTGCAGTAGAGGAGGCAGGTAAGTGACATACTTGGATTTCAGCAAAAAATGACAACCAGTGGCTGTCAACGGGACTTGGGAGCAGAGCTACAGAGGCATGAGGACGGGTAAATATACATTTTTATTATTTATTATGGGACTTCTCTTAACTGCTATGATCATTTAATTGGAGATCGAAAAGTACCTCAATTGCTTCCTAAGTCAAGGAATGTTGCCTTCTTAAAGTGCCCATTCATATTAGATAAGTGTTGTTCAAACCTGTCAATTTTAGTGGGATTGTTTGACCATCCAATGTATGGTGGCTTGCCAACTCTGCCCTGACAGCAAATATAGAGTAAAATTCAGATTTCAGTACATTTTCCTCTGTGGTGTGCAGTGTTCTCCATCCTGTTTCCCTGGACTTAGAAAAACTTTTCATATGTCACAGGGACATGTCAAAAGTTTTGATCGGGGGAGAAGCAAGTGGTAGCATGCTTTACTCCTCAGCTCATATCAATCTCAGTCCTATTTCAAGTCTGTGGGGCCGTCCAGAGAAGTAAAACAGCACCTGTTACTTGTCAAAAGTTCTTCTAAATGATAAGTATGCTTTTAAGAAAATAATTAAAATGAATATATAATAGATAGATAGATAGATAGATAGATAGATAGATAGATAGAAACACATAGGGGGAGATTTATCAAAGGGTGTAAAATTTAGACTGGTGCAAACTGGCCACAGCAACCAATCACAGCTCAGCTTCCAGCTCTGTTGAAAGGAAAGAGAAGCTGTGATTGGTTGCTGTGGCCAGTTTGCACCAGTCTAAATTTTACACCCTTTGATAAATCTCCCCCATATTGTTTTGTGATTTGGTGCAGGACTCA
The DNA here is from genome assembly GCF_027789765.1 of Dendropsophus ebraccatus. NCBI lineage: Eukaryota > Metazoa > Chordata > Amphibia > Anura > Hylidae > Dendropsophus > Dendropsophus ebraccatus. The sequence continues at coordinate 143,650,527 of NC_091454.1, read as the reverse complement.
GGGCACAGACCTAGTATCCCAGATATACAAAGAATCAATAGAAGGCAGCACTTCAAGGTATTAAAATAAAAAAGAAGTGCTTTATAAGACGCACCTGACTATAAGACGCACCCCTGGTTTAGACAATTGAAAACAGGAAAAAAAAATATATTTCATGCTAATTAAACTTATCTGGTGGTCTAAGACAGTAAAGGGGTCAATGCAGTGAAGGGGCATTTCTGGACAATTACATAGGGCCTTAGGCAGCTATATAAAAAGGCATTTGATAAATGAAGAAATTGTAGTGTATATGGGCAGCTTTATCACTTTTTTTTTTCTTAAAAAAATATTTATTTTTATTTTTCCCAGTGCAGATCTTACTTAGGCTATTTTTATAAGAGCATTTAGGTTTTATTTCTCTGAACCATGCATTCAGTTTTTCATAATGATATGAATAATAAGTTCTGTTTTTGTGGGCTGTTACACCAGTCAAGGCTGGTAATAGAAATACTCATTCAACTATTCAATTTCCATTAAGTTGATGAATGCTAACAGAGTAGGTTGGGCATGTAGGCATTTGGCATAATTCTTTGAAGTTTAAAATGCAAATTCTGAAAGCATGCTGTTTGAAAGTAGATCACCATTGAGTTCTAGATTGAGGACTGATGACCATTTAGCCACCATGAAGTGGAATTTGAATTTTGGCTAGGATTTACTACTATCTCAATGGTCTTTTATCTTTTACTATGGCAGGTGTTTGTAACAGAATGAAATGTATCTCAGAGGGTTAATAACTGAGTGTTTATAATCTCATAGGTAGAAACAGGGCCAGTCTTTTGTTCATATGTACCACAGTGACTCAATAAAACCTAATTTTATTGCAAAATCATTAACTCAACATGGAGCATAGACAACGAAGATTGTGTTTCAGATAATTAATCTGTGATTATTGCATCTGACATGTATTGTAAGACCCTCCTTAGAACTGCTACACATCCGTCACCTGACATGTGATTTAGGTAGAAAGTTGAACCCCATGTGTTGGGAATCTCATGAGGGACAGATCTCAGACACTTCAGGGATAAACACACTGGGGGAGATTTATCAAACTGCAAAGTAGAATTGTCTTAGTTGCCCTAGCAACCAATCAGATTCCACCTTTCATTCCTCTCAGATTCTTTGAAAAATGAAAGGTGGTATCTGATTGGTTGTTAGGGGCAACTAAAACAATTCTACTTTTCACCAGTTTGATAAATCTTCCCCACTGTGACTATATCTGCCATTTCTGTGATGGAGATTAAAAGTATATCTATTTTGGTTGAGGGAGGTGACCATCATAGAAAGTTATTTAATAAAGAAAGTTTCAGAATATTTACACTGGGTTCTTTACAACTGCAGGGCTTGAATTTGTGGCATGACCTAATTTTCTAGTACCCTTCATAACTACTCCATAGACTTCAGACAAATCTCCAACTCTGTCACCCCTTCAATAGTGCTGTCCTGATGCTCAATATGCCAATATTACCGCGCCTGCTGTGCAGTAAAATGCCCCAATGAACTGTTCTTCACAAATAGTGTCATAATGATGGTTACCCCACAGATAAAATATATAGTGCCCCAGCTGGTAACTGTTCCCCACATAATAACTAGTCTTTGGGCCTCACAGAGTGACAGTACCATTTTACTAGGGAAAAAAGTGCAACAGCAACCTACAAGTGCAAGTGCTTACCGTACATACTGCCCCCAGCAAACACACAATAAAAACCTGCTCTATAGATATAAAAAAATTAGGATCTTAGCAAACCATTTTATCAAACAGAGTGTACCATGTCACCACATTAAGGTGTCCGCAGAGACATGGTCCTACTTTTCACACTAGCAATGGCCTCTCCTGGACTAACATTAAGCCTACAACTGGGCAGATAGGATCCAACTAATCTCTTTTTTTAGTGTCATGAACAAAGTGTCATTAACAAACTCCCTTCTTATTAGTCCCACACAGTAATATGTGCCTAATCACACTGACAATACTTCCTTACTGCCCCTTCACAGTAACAGTACTCTTCCACAAATCCTACATATACAGTGCTACTTTGGTTTAAGAGTAACTTAGATTCAGAGCGTTTTGCAAGAAGAGCTCTCAGCTGTTTCAAACTTGTAACTTGGTGTAAGAGCATCGCTTTGGTTTAAGAGCTCCACGTACTGGGTCGGAGGGGGAGTGGGGGAGGGTCATGGTCTGCACAGGGTGGTCTACAGCACTGAAGTCTTACCCAGGAAGTCTCCCTCACCTTCCAAATCATGACAGATCCACTTCAGGCTGGGGCTTACATCAGGGGACAGGACTGTGGAGGTAATCTTTTTATACCTTGAACCCTTCGCTCCCCGGACAGAGAGCGCTGCATTTATGTGCCCACATCTGATTTGCTCATTCCTTCATACTTCCTGCAGTCTCTGTCAGCCCTTGTGTTTCCCATCCTCTCCATTCCTGTTATAAAGTGCCTGCACTCACACTCAGCTTTACACACTGCTACTATAATGTGCCTGCACTTACGCTCAGATACTCACACTGTTGTATATAAGTTTCTGTCACTGTTCTCATGCACAGCTTTGTGATTCTCACTTCCTGATTGGTCCATGCTGTACACACACTCCTTCCCCATTGCTGTCATGTGACCACACAGACCTCTAACAGCAGCCCTGCTTCTCTATTCTAGAAGTACTACGCTACTGCATTATAAAGATCTGCAGTTCCATCCTGTATCTGCAAACTGCGGCTGTTTTTTCAGGTTTATGCACTTACTATACATTATACTGCACATTCTGATTGCTATACTGTACAGTAACTGATAATATCACATATACAGCTGTTTCTAAATGTTTGTTTCATTTGTTTTACATGTTATTCAGAATAAAAAATAATTATTTGGGGTGTGTGGAACCAATTATCTGAATATTAGAGATTTCTTATGGGAACATTATTTTGATTTAAGAGTGGATCGGGATTACAAACACTGTCCCAGAACGAATTATTCTCGTAATTCAAGGCACCACTGTAATATGAATGTTTTCTTACTACCAATACACACTAGTACTTCTTCTTTAGTGCCCCTAGTTGCTATGAATGCCCTATTAGTGCCATCTATATAATAATGGTATACACTTATGCTGCGTTTACACGAATCCCAATCGATCGTTTAAAGGAGTAGTCCAGCGAAAATGGTTATTTAAGTATTGTTTTGCCCCCCAAAAGTTATACAAATCCACAGTATACACTTGTTACGGGAAATGCTTATAAAGTGCCTTTTCCCTGCACTTACTACTGCATCAAGGCTTCACTTCCTGGATAACATGGTGATGTCACTTCCTGGATAACATGGTGATGTCATGACCCGACTCCCAGAGCTGTGCGGGCTGTGGCTGCTGGAGAGGATGATGGCAGGGGGACACTGAGGGACACAGGGCACTGGAGGGACACTGAGCATCCCTCTGCCATCATCCTTTCCAGCAGCCACAGCCCACACAGCTCTGGGAGTCGGGTCGTGACATCACCATTTTATCGGGGAAGGGAAGCCTTGATGCAGTAGTAAGTGCAGGGAAAAAAGCACTTTATAAGCATTTCCCGTAGTAAGTTTATATTGGTAATTTGTATGACTTTTGGGGGGCAAAACAATACTTTAATAAACATTTTCACTGGACTACTCCTTTAACGATTTTGAAGCAACAATTTGGTTTTTATAATATTTCGTAAAAAAAAAATCTTTAAGACTGTTTACACAAAGCGATCTGGGAATTTTTAGCAAATGATGAATGATGATTTGAGATCATGTTAAAAGATCAAAAGATCAAAATGAACGATTTCACGCTCGTCGTTTGATCATTTGTTGTGTTTGCACGGAACGATTATCGCCCAAATGCGATCGTTATTGTGAAAATTCGAACGAATCGTTCCGTGTATACGCAGCATTAGGGGGTGATTTATCAAAGTGTAGAAAATTTATACCGCAATCATTCACAGCTGAGCTGTGATTGGTTGCTGTGGGCAGTTTACACTAGTCTAAATTTTACACCCTTTAATAAATCTGGGCCTTAGTGTCCCCACACAGTAATAATACCCCTTATTAACCCTAACGCAGTTAAACAGCCCCTATAGTGCCACTGCCCTCACATAATGGTAGTACCCCCTAAGTAAGCCCTAACATAGTGCACCCCAAAAATAATACAAGTAATACTCAATCTAATCCTCTGCTCTGCTCATTGCTGGACAGCCAGCATTCAACAGAGTGGGTAAGGGTCAAAATGTTTACTGCCATGTGGCACAAAAGAGGATTTGATGTTAAAGTGAATAGCATAGGTGCTGATATAAGTCTTCCAGCAGTGTCGGTTATTCAGAGATCTCTCTTTTTGGTTTATCCTAATTAGCAGGTGTGGTTCCCCCAGTGCACCCAAATGTTCTCCCATCTCTGTCACATCTCATTACTATTCATGTTAGGTACAACAACAATGAAAGGAGCCATAGGTGCACTGGGGTGCTGGGCCCACCTTCAGTGTACCAGACCTGCTAATTAGCATTCTCTAGATATCTCTGTTTTACAGTGAACGGAGCAGAGGATCTCTGAATAACCAGCACAGCTGGAATTAGTGTAGCTGTGGCGATCAAGGAGTATAGAAAACGTATCAGCACCTGTGCTGATAGATTCACTTTAAGTCCTGATGTAGAAGTGACATCCCACATGAGGGGGAGAGCTATAGTCTACAAAATGCAGAGGGCAAATAAGTCAACTGCAGTTTGTATACTCTAAACACATTTAAGGGGAGTGAATATACTTTCCTGTTCCCAAGATTTGTGGTTAAAAACCTTAGGGCACCTAAGAAATAACGCCAGAGGATGTGTCCACTCACAGATGCCATTAGTGGACTAGCTGAACTAATCTGTGCTTCAAGCAGCTGATAAATGTTTATGGGCACAATATAGTTTTGCTACCATTTCAATGCTGTGTTAATTTGGACACTTGGGGTGGTGGTGCTGTTTGAAAAAAATTACTTAATTGCTCAAAAATGATCCTTCTTACAAGTGGGAAATGTATGCGGCAATGTGGATTCTAATCTTATATGCAACTTCCATTTAATATGTGCAACGTTTTAGTGCAAAAGTTTGCTCAAATCTACACAAGCTCTGAGCAGTCTTATTTGTTATAAGTTTTTTATATGACCTTTTGTAGAATTACGCAGATTTATTACATTGTGTGGGACTTAGTATATTCTGCGCACGCTACACAAAATCTTACACAGATAAGGCTTTCAGTACAAATACTGTACATGATAAATCCTGCCCTCATCACATCGAACTTTTGAATCTTATGAAAGCACTATAAGACAAGTGAGAACACACCACCGGTCAGGAAGCCATCCTTGTTGTTATACATACCTGACATGGGATTGCAGCATCTGATACCCAACAGAGGATTACAGGAACATCCATCTGCACAACCGCAACCCATGGAACCGCACATGTGAATGATCTCAAATAGGTGAATGCAGGTTAGTGTGCAGCTCAACTACGTTGTTTGTTGGCTATAAGTAGTGAGATGTAATTGCAGGAACACTGACATTTAGGAGCACAATCAGATTCACCCATACATAGCTAGCTTTATATGTTGGTAAACAGGTAGCCAACCATTCGCTGATACACAGCCCTTAGATTCCTCAAGCAATGACGGTATGTGGCATCATTGATGGTAGAGCTTATCTGTGTACAAAGGGGGGGGGGGGGGGGATTTATCAAGAGCGGCGTACTCGTAAATTAGGCCCCATTCCCTTTTCCCAGGCCGAATTCACTAAGAGGTGCACGCCCGAACCTGCACCCAGCGTGACAAATCCAGCAGGTGTAGATTTGAATTATGATTTGGATCAGGCATAGATCATTATAAATGAGGCACGTGAGGAGGCTACGCCTCCTCCCCACCTTGCAGCGACCTCCGACCTGCAATCTCTAAAATTGCATACAATGGGGCATTTCATGACTTCTTGTACATTCACACCAAATGTATACATAGAAAAAAAATCTGCCTCCATACTGAATAAGTTGCACATGGAGGTACAATATGGTTGCTATCTATGGCTGTGACCACACAACATCTTTTTTTTGGCTGTTTGACAGCCATCTTTTTGAAACCCAAATAACAGTTGTTATTTAAAAATAATGAATGTTATTTTGAAATAACAGCTGTTATTTGGGCTAAAAATGACCGCACATAATATAGGGTATCCATCCTAAATATCTGTATACATGTCTGAGCCTTAATATAGTAGTTTGCACAAGAATATTTATTCATCAACCTAATTCACTTCCAAACTTAATCATTACTCTGTGTCCTAAACTTCTATAAGAATAAAATCTGCTCAAGTTTTAATCATGACTTGTTCAAATCACCAAGTAATCTCTTTTTTTCTTTATTGATTTCAGGAGAAGCTGATAATATCACTACATTGTCTACATGTTTGCAGCAGATGGCCTAGTAGCAGTGCATAATGAAATGTTATTCTTTTCTCAGATGTGCACAAGTAATGCGTCAGCATTCTGCACATTGCTCTCACCTTTTTGCTCCAGCTGCTAGAAACACTTTATTTTAAACATTGAATCTCAAAGTTGAATCTATAAATTGCCAAATAAAAAGGATAAAGCCACCAGCATTTTCTTACTTCTAGATCTCAATTTAATGTCTTTATAATTAAAGAGCGTATGTTAAATGCAAATACAATGACACAATACCTGCAACTCTGTACCCACAATCTTTCCCCCCAAACCGCTTGCACCTCTGGATAGCTACTTTTAATTCAAGATCTGTCCTGGGGTCCGTTCAGCAGGTGATGCAGTTATTGTCCTAAAAAAACAACTTTTAAACTTGCAGCCCTGTGTCAAATTGTTGTGGTCTATAGTGTCTATGCCCTAGGCTTGCACTGCCTCCCCGACCCTCCTCCCCACCCTCTTCACCATAAGGAATGCTCCAGGCAGGATTTCTTCAATTTATCACCTGTGTGAACACTGCACATGAGCTGGATTGTTAAGGCCCATGTGCAGTGTTCACACAGGTGAGGAATAGGAGAAATGCTGCCCAGGCACAATCCTAATGATGAGGAGGGGAAGGTGGAGGGAGGGGCGTTTCAAGCCTGGGGCATAGATACTCTAGGGCACGCCAATTTGACACAGGGCTGCAAGTTTAAAAGTTGTTTCTTTAGGACAATAACTGCATCACCTGCCGAACGGACCCCAGGACAGATCTTGGATTAAAAACAGCTATAAGAAGGTACAAGCGGTTTGGGGGGAAAGATTGTGGGTACAGAGTCGCTTAAAGATACAGAAGTCTTTAAAGGGGTATTCCCCCCAAAATTAATTTTGCATTAATAAGTTGCCTACTCGTAGCTTTCCATCTTTCAAATATCAATTTTTTTTTGAATTCTGCATAGTTTTGCTGTTATCTAGATGCATTCACCCCCACCGAATGCATAGAATCATCACATCTCAGTCCAACCCAACACGCTCCCTGCTCCTAGCCCCCACCCTTTGTGTCTGCATCATGTGTCCTCCGTCTCTTCAATGGGCCGGGTTAACCCAGCCCACTGAACAGAGGGAGGATAGCCACAGTCTCCCTCACTTTCCTCCAGTGCTGCTGTGACCCCCTCCCCAGACACACACATCCCCGTCTCGCCCCTGTGCTGTGACATCCCCCCCCACATCCAACCATGCCCGCTCCTGTGATTCCCCAGCCCGCTATCCCCCCCAGATTCAACCATGCCAGCTCCTGTGTTTCCCCGGCCCGCTCCCCCTAGATCCAACCATGCCCGCTCCTGTGCTGCACTGTGACACTTCCCCCTCCACACACACAGCCGACTGTGCCAGCCCGATCCTGCGCTTTGCCCCTGCTGCACAATGTCAGCATGGGTATCACAGCACAGGTGCAGGCTGGGCGGCAGACAGGAGCCAGCACCGTCGGCTGTGTGTGTGGAGAGGGAAGTGTCACAGCACAGGAGCAATCATCCGCGGCGCACACCCGACCACCCTTCCAGTGCGATCCTCACATATATGTAAGTCCCGACGGGCCTGATCGGAAGTGAAAAAAGACATCCAAAAATAATGGTCATGATCATTATTTTGACGTCGCACAGATAACATCCATCATTAATACTGGATGTATGTCATTCCATTTACTTCAATGCATTCTATTAAGGTCAATTAAAATGTGGTACGGTCTTTTTAAAAAGAAAAATAGATTCCTTTTCACTTTTTTTTACTTTTCACTTTTTTTTTTTCACTTAGTGTAAACATAGCCAATATCTGTAAATTTTGGTGTATTATATACACATAAAATGTTTTTCCCAGTGCCGGCCTGTATGACAGCTAAGTTTAGGATAATTAACTAAATACCTACACTTTATTACTACTAATTACAACGTTGTTAATTTGTCATAAAATTCTAATGTGTCAGAGGACAGCATTCTTCCTAGTTGCAATATTAATTTCTTCCAAGATGATTATTGTAAGCTGAAATTATTGTACCTTTAGGCTATGTTACGCATAGTATTTCTGTCAGTATTTTGGTCAGTATTTTTTCAACCAAAACCAAGAGTGGGTTGAGAACACAGAAAACATACAACTCTTTCCATTATAATATTTCTATTTTAGCTCCTGATTTTGGCTTCAAATGCTTACCAAAATACTGACAGAAATACTGACCAAAATACTGTGTGTGAACATAGCCTGAGACAGTAAAATGCCAGCCTTAAATGAGACAAAAATGAAGTTTAAGGCTATGTTCACACTACGTAAGAGACTGGCCGTTTCGTGACCCCGGCCGGGTCACGGAACGGCCGGTCTCTGGCCGGATCATCTCGGCCGGTACTTAAAGAGGACCAATCACCTAAAAATCACTATCCCTATTATCAAAGGAAATCTCTCCCTAAGTCTATCTATGAAGATACAGACTGCCTGTGCAGTCTGTATCTTATCCCTTTACCCAATTCTCTTGATTGCTGAACGAAGGCCAGGCGCCGCCATCTTGATGACGTCACTTTGCGTTTCACCGCTGGAACGCAAGTGACGTATTCAAGATGGCGTCGCCCGGCCTTCCAGCACCGAACAAGAGGATCAGGTAAAGTATAAGCTACAGACTGTAAAGGCAGTCTATTTATGAAGATACAGATTGCCTTTGCAGTCTGTATCTTATACTGTACCTGTTCCTCTTGTTTGCTGCAGCAAGGCCGGCGCCGCCATCTTGATTACGTCGCTTGCGTTCCACCGCTGGAACGCAAGTGACGTATTCAAGATGGCGGTGCCCGGCATCAGACTGCAACGGACAAGAGGATCAGGTAAAGTATAAGATACAGACTGCAAAGGCAGTCTGTATCTTCATAAATAGACAAAATGAAGATACAGACTGCTGTTGCAGTCTGTATCTTATACTATACCTGTTCCTCTTGTTCGGCCCGGCCGCCGCCATCTTGATTACGCTACTTGCGTTCCACCACTGGAACGCAAATGACGTAATCAAGATGGCGGCGGCCGGCCTTGCTGCCGCTGTGGATGACGGGAGCTTCCTGTCTCGAGCCGGCTCTTTTGAAAAGAGCCGGCGCGAGACAGTGAATTGAAAAGTGAATAAAACAAAAACGCGGCCGAAAAAATAAATAAAAGTATTTACAAATGTTAATTAAATAAATAATTACATTGAATTAGAAAATAAAAAATTTTTAAATTTCTTCCGTGATTGGTTCTCTTTAAGTACCCGCTGGATGATCTTTCCGGCCGCAGAGCTTTGATGCGGGCGCATCAGAGCTTCCCATAGCACACAGTGAAGCAAGTGGCTGGAGCCGATCGCTTCACTGTGTGAACTGACAGGGCTTTCTGCGGCCGGATTTCAGTGAATTCCGGCCGCAGAAAACTGACATGTCAGTTATTTGCGGCCCCGTATGGGATCCCGGATGGAGTGTATATGATGTGTATACGCTCCGACCGGGATCCCATTGAAAGTAAGGCATTGTTCCACCGCGCCAAAAGTATGGCCGTTGTTGCCATCGGCAACAACGGACGTACTTTTACGTAGCGTGAATATAGCCTAAAGAGGCAAAGGCTGGGAACTAAATAAATAGCTGTTAAAAGACTATGATCACCTGACATTGTGCATGTGCTGAACAATCCAGAAAAGTGTCTGAAACACATAATATATGTGGTGCACAGCATGTATGTTATTGGTGCAAATTGTTACAAATATTTGTGCTCAAAAGTTTACATACCCAGGCAGATTTTTTGCTTTCCTGCCCCTTTTTTCAGAGAATATTAATGATAACACAAAAACGTTTTTTTACTCTCATGGTTAAGCCATTTATTGTCGCACTATAGTGTTTTTTCTTTCACATCATAACAACCAAATCAAATGGCCGTGATCAAAAGTTTACATACACCAGTTCTTAATGCGGTGTACTGCCCCCATATAACAGCAATGACAGCTTGAAGTCTTTTGTGGTAGTGGTGGATGAGGCTCTTTATTCTCTCAGATGGTAAAGCTTCTTCTTGGTAAAAAAAAAACCTTCAGTTCCTGTAAATTCCTGGGCTGTCTTGTATGAACTGCATGCTTACGATCTCTCCAGAGTGTCTCAATGATATTGAGGTCAGGAGACTGAGATGGCCTCTCCAGAACATACACTTTGTTCTGCTGTAGCCAATGACAGGTCCACTTGGCCTTGTGTTTTGGATCGTTGTCATGTTGGAACGTCCAAGTATGTCCCATGCGCAGCCTCTGGGCCAGTGTCGGACTGGAGTCCTTGGGCCCACCAGGGGAAATCCTTCTTGGGGCCCACCCTTCTGCCACTATACTTATCTATGGTAACATTAATAAGGGTCCAGTTACACGGCGTGATAGGAGGCAGTATATAGAGATGTGCGGCCGACAGCAATGATTATTACACCCGCACAAAAGATCTAATCAGCCAACTATGGGGCATTTGTCATTTGATCTCTGGCACTGTTACATGGGGCTTCCTAGGAGCGCTTGTTACCGATAATTGGCCGATGTAATTGGGCTCTAAGACAATTTTCTTTGCATGATAACACTGTATACTACCGTATGCTACCAATAACACCAGTATATAAAGAGCAAACATCCCCACACATATTACTGCCATACTGTTACTGACCAGATCCTGTATACCAATATTACCAATAATACCAACCAATACCATCTCCACCATATTGTTACTGACCAGAACCAGTATACTAAGACCAATGAACACTGCACCAGATTACAAGTAACAAATACCACCACATACTGACTAATACCATCACATACTGACTAACACCACCACATACTGACTAACACCACCACATACTGACTAATACCATCACATACTGACTAACACCACCACATACTGACTAACCCCACCGCTGCTACTGACTAACACCACCACATACTGACTCACATCACCACTGCTACTGACTAACACCACCACATACTGACTAACACCGCCGCTGCTACTGAATAATCCTCTGTACACAGATCACCATCACCTCATCCAGTCATATAGAGGTAGACGCAGCTCTACACAGGTTCTGTACACCATATACATTACAGTGCAGTTATAGCAGGTGACTCACAGGGGACGTCTTCTCTATTCAGAGTTCTTCCCTCTTCTTCTTCTTCTCCATCTGTCCTGGGCCGTTATGAGAACTTCTATGAGCCACGAATCCACAGAATCTGCCAGAGAAATATATTAGGTTCCTCACTCTGTCACCATCCTCATCTCTATACACACTGCACATCTGTATTAGCCCCTTTATGCCCTCATTTAGTGGGTAGCCCTGACTCTATGTGTATATATCTCCCTTATAGTATATGGTCCCCTCTGTGTAGGCACCTTATAGATGGTCCTTTGTTCAGTCCCCCATATAGACAACTTACAGTGTTGTCCATGCCCCATATAGGTAGACCCCTTATGTTGTCCATCCCCATATATATAGCCCCTCCATGTTGTCCTTCTTCAATATAGATAGCCCCCTTATGTAGTCCATTCCCCCATATAGCCCCCTCATGTTGTCCATTCCCCCCTATAGCCCCTCATGTTGTCCATTCCCCCATATAGCCCCCCTCATGTTGTCCATCCCCCCTAAAGCCCCCTTATGTTGTCTATCCCCCCATAGCCCCCTTATGTTGTCTATCCCCCCATAGCCCCCTTATGTTGTCCATCCCCCCTATAGCCCCCCCCTTAATGTTGTCCATCCCCCCTATAGCCCCCCTTATGTTGTCTATCCCCCCATAGCCCCCCTTATGTTTTCCATCCCCCCATAGCCCCCTTATGTTGCCCATCCCCTCCATAGCCCCCCTTATGTTTTCCATCCCCCCTATAGCCCCCCTTATGTTGTCCATCCCCCCCTATAGCCCCCCTTATGTTGTCCATCCCCCCCTATAGCCCCCAGTGCTGGCCATCCCCCCTATAGCCCCCAGTGCTGGCCATCCCCCTCCCTCCCCTATAGCCCCAGTGCTGGCCATCCCCCCCCCTCCCTCCCCCCCCTATAGCCCCCAGTGCTGGCCATCCACCCCCCCTCCCTCCCCTATAGCCCCCAGTGCTGGCCATCCCCCTCCCTCCCCTATAGCCCCCAGTGCTGGCCATCCCCCCCCCCTCCCTCCCCTATAGCCCCCAGTGCTGGCCATCCACCCCCCCTCCCTCCCCTATAGCCCCCAGTGCTGGCCATCCCCCTCCCTCCCCTATAGCCCCCAGTGCTGGCCATCCACCCCCCCTCCCTCCCCTATAGCCCCCAGTGCTGGCCATCCCCCTCCCTCCCCTATAGCCCCCAGTGCTGGCCATCCCCCTCCCTCCCCTATAGCCCCCAGTGCTGGCCATCCCCCTCCCTCCCCTATAGTCCCCAGTGCTGGCCATCCCCCCCCCTCCCTCCCCTATAGCCCCCAGTGCTGGCCATCCACCCCCCCTCCCTCCCCTATAGCCCCCAGTGCTGGCCATCCCCCTCCCTCCCCTATAGTCCCCAGTGCTGGCCATCCCCCCCCCTCCCTCCCCTATAGCCCCCAGTGCTGGCCATCCACCCCCCCTCCCTCCCCTATAGCCCCCAGTGCTGGCCATCCCCCTCCCTCCCCTATAGCCCCCAGTGCTGGCCATCCAACCCCCCTCCCTCCCCTATAGCCCCCAGTGCTGGCCATCCAACCCCCCTCCCTCCCCTATAGCCCCCAGTGCTGGCCATCCCCCTCCCTCCCCTATAGCCCCCAGTGCTGGCCATCCCCCCTATAGCCCCCAGTGCTGGCCATCCCCCCTATAGCCCCCAGTGCTGGCCATCCCCCTCCCTCCCCTATAGCCCCCAGTGCTGGCCATCCCCCCTATAGCCCCCAGTGCTGGCCATCCCCCCTATAGCCCCCAGTGCTGGCCATCCCCCTCCCTCCCCTATAGCCCCCAGTGCTGGCCATCCCCCTCCCTCCCCTATAGCCCCCAGTGCTGGCCATCCCCCTCCCTCCCCTATAGTCCCCAGTGCTGGCCATCCCCCCCCCCTCCCTCCCCTATAGCCCCCAGTGCTGGCCATCCACCCCCCCTCCCTCCCCTATAGCCCCCAGTGCTGGCCATCCCCCTCCCTCCCCTATAGCCCCCAGTGCTGGCCATCCAACCCCCCTCCCTCCCCTATAGCCCCCAGTGCTGGCCATCCCCCTCCCTCCCCTATAGCCCCCAGTGCTGGCCATCCCCCCTATAGCCCCCAGTGCTGGCCATCCCCCCTATAGCCCCCAGTGCTGGCCATCCCCCTCCCTCCCCTATAGCCCCCAGTGCTGGCCATCCCCCCTATAGCCCCCAGTGCTGGCCATCCCCCCTATAGCACCCAGTGCTGGCCATCCCCCCTATAGCCCCCAGTGCTGGCCATCCCCCTCCCTCCCCTATAGCCCCCAGTGCTGGCCATCCCCCCTATAGCACCCAGTGCTGGCCATCCCCCCTATAGCCCCCAGTGCTGGCCATCCCCCTCCCTCCCCTATAGCCCCCAGTGCTGGTAAAAAACAACAAAACCCAACTCACCTGTCACCACGCTCCCCCGACGGTCGCGGGCCTCTTCTTCTCTTCCCCGACAGACGAGCAGCTCCTGGTCCTGGCAGCATCACCACCAGAGAGCTTTGTGTGCACCGCAGCGGCTGGGACTTCCGGTATGCGTTACGTGAACCGGAAGTCCCCGCTGCCGCACTGCGCACGGAGCTCTCTGGTGATGACGCTGCCCGGGACCAGCAGCTGCTCATCTGTCACGGGAGGCGGCGGCAGCACCACGCTTGTGACCGCAAGCAAGAAGCTGCTTGCGGTCACAAGAGTGATTGACAGGGCGGGAAGCCAATGGCTTCTTGCCCTGTCAATCGGAACACTGCTACATTTAACTGGAAGCGATCGTTTCGATCGCTTCCAGTTAAAAGGGAAGGTGCGGCAATCGGCGGCTGAGTGGGCCCCCTAGGAGCACGGGGGCCCCCGCTGGGCTTACTGAGTGGAGACCACATTCTTGTGGTCTCCAGCCCTGTGTCCCCTGACTGGGGGGCGGGGCCTACTCCTGCTCGGGGCCCACCGGGGAATTCCCCGGTCCCCCGGTGGCCCAGTCCGACACTGCTCTGGGCTGATGAGTGTAAATTTGCCTCCAGTATTTGCTGGTAACGTGCTGCATTCATTTTTTCTTCAATCTTGACCACGTTTCCTGTGCCTTTGTAGCTCACACATCCCTAAAACATCAGCGATCCACCCCTGTGCTTTACAGTAGGAATGGTGTTGCTTCCATCATAGGCCTTGTTGACACCTCTCCGAATGTAAAGTTTATGGTTGTGGCCAAAATGTTTGATTTTGGTCTCAATATCATTAAGCCACTCTGGGGAGATCTCAAGCACGCAGTTCATGCAAGACAGCTCAGGAATTTACGGGAACTGGAGGCTTTTTGCCAACAAGAATGGGCAGCTTTACCATCTGAGAAAATAAAGAGCCTCACCCACAACTACCACACAAGACTTAAAGCTGTCACTGATGTTAGAGGGGGCAATACACCATATTAAGAACTGGGGTATGTAAACTTTTGATCAGGGTCAATTGGATATTTTTGGTTGTCATTATGATTTAAAAAGAGAAAACACAGTAGTTTGACAATAAAGTGCGTCACCCAACCACTAATCATAAGTGATTAAAAAAAGTTTTTGTGTTATATATATTCTCTAAAAAAGAACAATAAAGCAAAAATGCTGCCAGGGTATGTAAAATTTTGAGCACAACTGTATCTGTGCTATTTTTGTTTATATCCAGATGCGGAAAGCCTGTGAAGATCAAATACATGTGACTTTATTGGGGTTCAGTACAACCTCTCTAAATTACACTATTCTATTTCAATATTTACCTCTGGTTTCATACAGTTCTGCTATGTAAAAAATAAAAAAGCCCTTATGCTAAACTTTGATAAAACGGTATTTAGTTAAAACAGGAAATATCAGCAAATCCCCTGACACCCTTGTACTAGTAAACAGGTTATTGTCACCTAAGGAGGATCAGTGGCAATTGTAAAATAAAAAAATTAAAATATAAAGATAATGCCTTATTTCTATGCTATAAGGATTTTACAACGTGGCTGATCGTCTGTACTTTTCACTGAGGACTTTTTTTTTCCAAAATTAGGTGTGAGTGATAGGCCTTGGTGCCTATTCACACCTCCTTAGCCTAGCATTCACACCTTATTTTGCAATTAAGTTTGTCTCTTTAATTATTAAGGGAAGAGTACAGATAATCAGCCAAATAGTAGCAAGAAAGTAAAAACACAGTTGGACCAGAACACTCTGGGCTATAAAAAAAATATAAAAGTTAAATGTTTTTGTGTACTTACCATGCTTAGTGGAATCCCATCTCCTGTACCCTCACCTATCAGAACAGGATTCCTGCTTATTGGTTCCTCTGGATATGCAGTAGATGTCTAAGATGACAATACAGTTTTGAGGACCAAAAAAAATATTTTTAAAGTCTCACTTTTTTTTTAATTTTCTGTAACATATTGTAGCTTGCAATATGCACAATGACTTGGGCCTGTTTTAGGTCAGGGGTGTTAAACGCAAACACATAGTGGACCAAGATGAAAGAATTGGACAAGGATGCAGGCAAACCTTGATATTTACTGAAGCATGTGGGCAGCATTCCTGGCATTAACATACATCCCCCAATAGTGCCCCATTTAATGCCCCACCTAGTAGTCAATCCCCTAATAGTGCCCCTTATAGAAGTCAGCCCCCCCAGTAGTGCCCTATATAGTAGTCAGCCCCCCAATAATGCCCCACATAGTACTCGATCCTCCCAATAGTGCCCCACATAGTAGTCATTCTCCCCAATAATGCCCTACATAGTGACCACTATAATTCCCTGTAACAACCTATTAGCCGGCTCTAGGAAATCTAGTAACACAGGTGCAGAATAAGATTCAGTGCAACAACAATAGTTCACAAACTTATTTTCTTTTCTCAAAAGAAAGCAGTCTCCAAATAATGCTGCTTAGAAACCCAGAGGCTGGGTTCACACACGTTTTACCATGTGGACTTATTACTTTAAAGTTTGTAGCTAAATAATTAAAAAGCTATGTCCACACTTTGGGAGGAATAAATAAAAACTTTCTAACAGCAAAACTGGTTTTCCCATAGCAACCAATCATAGTGCTTGTTAAGATATAAAAGCTGAGCGCTAATTGCCATAGGAAAGCCAAACAGCTTAGTTGCAAGAGAGTCAGTGGAGCCTCAATTAGGGGTCTTAAACACAGGACTAGCCAGATATCCCTTCAGGGAAGGACCTAGCAGAGGGGTGGCTCCTGTTGATCCCAAAGCTTCCATATTAAGTGGCACTTTCAGTCAACAGCTAACTCTGTTACAACTAGAAGGACATGACAAGGGAAATACCAAAGCCATGTATCCTTCCACTGACAGCTGTTTCGGGGTGTGGCCCCTCATTAGTTTGGAGTAGGATTCTGGCATCTTTACAGGGTCTCCCTGAGGTCAGTGATCATTTTGTCATGGTGGTCTACTAGGCATTGCTCCCACCTAGCCAGAATTCTACTGAGATGAGGGTCAACACCCCAAAACAGCTGTCTGTGGATGGCTACCTGGCTTTGGTATTTGCTTTGATTCATAATAGAGTTGGATGTTGACTGAAAGAGCTACTTAATATGATGGTTTTAGTGGTCTCCTTACAGAAGCCACCCCTCTGCTAGGTCCTTCCCTGGAGGGATATCTGGCTAGTAACTCTAATATATATCTGTCTCATGTATTGGTTTTCATGTAAATCATATAATAAAGACTGTGGAAAATGAGAACTTATGCTTCAAATGTGGTTCTTTATTTACAGTGTAAACAGTACATAAACCATGAGGTATCGTGCTGTACCAATAGCTTAGTCCATGCGTTTCCTGCTACAAGCATTCATCAGGAGCGGTGATCGGAGCTGTGTGGAGTAGCCATGAAGACGCTTCTCCACACAGCTCCGGCCGTCATCAGAGCCATGTAGACGCTACTCCACACAGCTCTGGCCGTCATCAGAGCCATGTAGACGCTACTTCACACAGCTCCGGCCATCATCAAAGCCATGTAGACGCTACTCCACACAGCTCTAATCACCGCTCCTGATGAATGCTTGTAGCAGGAAATGCGTTAAGTGAAGAAGCGCTACTTGTCCACTGACTGGTAACAAGGAATAAGGAAAACATTTGAATCACAGTAACCTCTCTGCTTCACACTCATACAGCGTATTCCCCGGAACATGGGAGAATGCAGCTGATGTATCAATGTACAGTATGGGACCTGTTGTTTTTCCTTAAATAATACAAATGCTACCACTTGGATTACTGGACTAAGCTATTGGTACAGCACGATACCTCACGGTTAATGTACCGTTTACACGGGATATCTGGCTAGTACTTTGTTTTGAAACTCTTGATTGAGGCTTCACAGACTGTTTTGCATATATTTCCCAAGGGGCAATGATTTTGACTGTGTTCAGCCTACAGTGTCTTCTTTAGCTGAGGTCAGTGATCATTTTGCCAAACAGTTTCGTTGTTACAGTATTTAGCCCCGAATCATTTTGTTTCTAGCAGTTTTGTTACATTTTTGTGGTCATCTGCATCATTTTAAATATCTAGGTATAGTTTTATCTGGTGCGTTTTTGTTTACCATAGACTAGCCAGTATATAAAAATTCTAGAAAGAGTGCATGTACTCAGAATAAAAACTGCAACCAAAAATGCTTGCTGTAGTTGACTTCTTCAGAAGTTCCATCAAGGTTCTTAAGAACAGATGTTCATGATAAGATTTGCAAAGATGTTTAGGACTCAAGATGCCAGGAACAAGAATAGAACTCAGGATGCCAATATGAAGCCAACACTCAGGATGCCAGGAACAGATCAGGATAGCAGACGCAAACCAGAACAATAATAATCACTACTACCAGGACTACTGGACAATTCAAAAAGGATAGTGCAAAATTATAACCTCTGTATTAATAATTGAGAGAATATATCACAAATTTATTAACATGGAAAGACACACCATCTGTCCAAATTTTATCTGTACTCCACACATGTTCAAAGTAATTTCCATTGGGGACATGGCAGATGTCTAGGCGTTAGTCCAGTTTTGTCCAGACGCTTCCCACCATATCCTTGGGTATGGACTGCATTTTATTTAGTGATGCAATGTCTTAGGTCATACAGATCCTGTGGTTGGGGAGGTGGGAGGGTTAGTCTTACAAGAGGTTGCAGGGTGTTAGAGTTGGTAATCGTGGAGGCCAAGACAACATCGGCAAACATCCAAATGCCATCCATTTGAAAGATCTTCCTCTATCTGTGAGTATATAAGTTATATATAAGTTATTTCTTGAACCCCTTAATGGTGCTGGCAATTTTGCCTCTCAGGAGGCAAATTTTACTTGTTTTATTTAATGTGGTAATAACTTTGTGATAGATATTCAAGTGTTCCTGAGATTTAAAAATTAAGTTATTTAATTATTTACATTTACTATATATCTACTTTATGTTAACATAATTTGGTAAGTGTTCTTTTACTTTTTAGGATGTTAGAGAACTTCGAAGTTTAGCTGGGCCTCACAGACTTCTATACCTGTGAGGCCAGGAGGTCGTAATCTAATCTCTGGCTGCCATGGCTACAATCAGACACCCCACAATTGCATTTCAGGGTTTGGCTGTTGGGCACACAGGTTTGATGGCACACCTGCTTTTAGTTTAGAGGGCTGGTTATACCTTGTTCCCCTGTGGTCAATGCACTGCCACCCACAATTTGCACTGCCACCCACAGAAAGGGTGTGTGTCCCAAGGAATCTATGTGTACTGTGTTGATGCGGAGTGAGGAATCACAGAGTCTCTTTATCATAAATAAGATATGCTTTACTTAGAGAATACTTGTGTGTAGCAGGTCATACAGCTTTGCCTTGAAACAATACTTTACACTTAATAAGACACTTGATCAGTTAGGATCCAGATCTGAAGTGAGCGAATAGAAAGAAGTACAGTTGCTCAGTTAGACTGAGTTAGACAGTCGCTAGACTGAGTTGCGTGCTGAGAGTAGAGAATCAGAAGAGTAGAAAGGAGGATGTTGTGACAGTCCCAACCCAAGTAGTACTGTGCTCTGCCGGGATGTCGGAGGATGAGGTAGAAGAATGCTTGAGAAGAAAAGAGAATACTTGTGCCTGTGTTTGGACTCTTGGGTCTTCGCACCACCTATTGCCCTACCAGTGTCGGGGGACCCGTCCTAGTGGGTGACACGAGCCCCAGACCTTGTTACCTGGGATGAGCGGAAGGCTGAGGGTTCCCTGCTGACACCCGCGATTCAGTTCCTAGCTGTCAGGACCCGTCACACCAAACACACAGAGACAGTGAGCCCTGAGCTCAGCCCCTCCCACTGTCCCTACCTAATTGCCGCAATCTGCCCTAAAATGGCAGCGGACAACTTGGCGGCGATCCCTTGCCTGGATAGGTGATACAATAGACAAGACAAAACGAACAAACACAATAAGAATGGTCAGCAATCCGGGTCACAACAGTCTGGCAGCAAAGGTACAAAATCAGGATCCAAAAGAGTAGTCAAATAACAGGCAATATGGTCGGGGGCAGGCAGCAAGCAAGGGAGGTCAGCGATACAAACCAGGAATCAGGAGAAAACAGAACACACAAGCAGGCAGAGACTAAGTCAATAACCGGCCAGGCACAGGCAGAAGCTGAAATCTTAAATAGGACACCAGGAACCAAGTCCAGAAGATGATTGGAGGGACCAGCTGTCAATCACTGAGGCAAGGCAGGTTAACTGTTCCATGACCAGAGGAAACTTTGCAGCACAGACACGGGTGGGGCAGGGAAAACAATTAGCAGACCAGAAGAAATAAGACACAGTTCAGACAGGGCAAAAACAAGGCAAACTAAACACAGAATAAATGGAAGATTATGGCCAAAATCGCAGTCTTTGGCGCAGAGGTCTAATCTTCGCAGCAGAGGGTGGCACTGATGCCTTTTCAGGCGAGATCATGACATTAGCCTTATGTTTTGTGAATACTGTCCTGCACTGTGACTCTCCTTGTCCACGGCATGGGCTGAGATAATCTCTGACTTGTCCTCTCTATTGAAGGGTTTAACACTGCATAGTGCTAAGTAGCGTTACTGAAGAAGATTCTGTTAGCTTTATGTGCCTAGGCTGCACACTGAGACTTTGGACCTGGCAGAGGGCCAGGGCCCAGCTGGACCGCTGTAGAGAGCGTTCTGGCTTGTGTCTTTCCTCTACAGAGGTTAGTGACAAAAGACCACTACACTTCCTTTACCCATGTGACTTCCTAATTACAGCCCCTATAAGGTGTTCTGTGTATGGGTGAAGAGTGCATATGTAAGAAGTAAAAAGAGAAATGATAGGACAGAAGAAGAGATCACGCTCATTGGTCTACAGATCCATGTGACATACAAACAAACGATAACCCTTTCAGTTCTACAGCTGTGCATCAAGTACATATATTTACAATAGCGACATCTTGTGGCAAAACTTTAATCACCACATACATACCAAAAAGTTAAGGCTTTTACGAAAGGTGTAACCAATAGCAACACCTGTAGTGGAACACCACATGAACTGTATCACTGCTGAGACAAACATGTACGTCCTGGAGTGGGAAGGTGTTAACATATCCAGGTAAAAGTGGCTAGTGACAGTATCCTTGGCAAAAAAAGAAAGTTAGCCTAGAAGATTTTCTTTGCACAGAACATGTTTACTTCTGGTTTGTCCCTCATGTGCTGAATAAGGGCCCTTGGTCATTGGCATTTCCATTGAGGTAAAAATAACTTCAGCGCTGAACACAAGTTTGTAAGCGAATTTAGTCCTCCTCCAGTTTGTCCAGCAGGTCAGAGTGTTTTGGTTTGTCATTTCAGCTCCTGAAACAGATGCAATTTGTCTGACTTACAATGCAGACATTTTTTTATGATACCCCAGATTGTGGTTTGTAGCACCTATAGTTCTATACTAATCAGCCTGGTCAACTTTGTAGGACTACCTTTGTACAAGGCCTGAATTCTGTTCATTCTCTCTTTTAAAGGCTTTGGGGCGTCCCAGACTTTTTCTATGACAAACTGCCAGTTGTTATAACCAAAGTGAAATGCAGTTTCTATGTGGAGCACCATTACTAAATTTATTCTGAAAGTTTTGCTGTATTGTTGTTCAAGGAAGTACATTTCAAATTTGGCTCTTGAAAATGAAAGCTGTGTTGTGATTGTTATGGGCTATTAGGCCAGTTTTGCTTTGATTTTCAGTCACTGCTCATTAACCACTGATGTTACTTTAATTTTAGCTGATGTAACTTTTGCACCATGCTTTTATAATTAACCTGTACTAGGCCTATATTGTTCGTGTAATCCCTTTAAGTCCTGTGATACAGACTGATAATCGGCCTAACAGGCAAATGCTAATTAATTGCCTATGTTGGTCCTTGTGACCTATCAAAAAATCATCAGCCATCAGCCACACATCTCAACTTGTAATATGTAAGCTGGCTGATCATTCATGGCATGATCACCAAGCCACGTAATTGGCTCAGCAAACTGATCTGTGAGCTTGGTGCTTGTTTACTAAGCAGTCACGTAATATGACCCTTATTGACAAAGATATGCAGATAGATTATTCACAACAAACAGTAAAGCCCTATTACACAAAACGATTATCGGCCGTATTCGGCAGATATCGGTCGTTATGGCCGATAATCGTCTTGTGTAATAGAAGACAACAATCAGCCGACATGAACGATGTCAGCTGACGTTGTCTGTCGTTTGTCTTTCAAAATGTTGAAAGACAAATGACTAACATAGATGTGATATCCTGCCATCACTCAGTGGAATAGGAGCAGCGGCAGCAGACTGCTGCTATCTTCTACAGGCTGCCCATACGATCTAGCGATCACCTGATCAGCCCCCACGCGCGGCCCTCGCAGCTCCCCCTGCCCCCCCCCCCCCTGCACTTACCTGCTCGGTGCCAGCGAGCGGAGAACGAGGACGCTGACAGCGCTCATTTGCTCCTCTCCATCGCCCATCCATCTGTGTAATAATGGCTTAAATCGACTCTGTACCCACAATCTGTCCTCCCAAACCGCTTGTACCTTCGGATAGCTGCTTTTAATCCAAGATCTGTCCTGGGGTCCGTTTGGCAGGTGATGCAGTTATTGTCATAAAAACAACTTTTAAATTTGCAGCCCTGTGCCAAACTGCTGTGGCCTAGAGTGTTTGTGCCCTAACTTTGCACCAACCCTCCGTCCCTCCTCACCACCCTCTTCATCATTAGGAATGCCCCTGTCAGGATTTCTCTTATTCCTCTGCAGTGAACACTGCACAGGTACCTTAACGATCCAGCCCATGTGTCGTCCTCACACAGCTGATGAATAGGAGAATATCTGCATGGTGCACTCTAGCCACAGCAGTTTGGCACAGGGCTGCAAGTTAAAAAGTTGTTTTTTAGGACAATAACTGCATCACCTGGCGAACAGACACCAGGACAGATCTTGGATTAAAAGCAGCTATCCGAAGGTACAAGCGGTTTGGGGTGGGCAGATTGTGGGTACAGAGTCACTTTAAGATAGGACCAAAGAGGTTCCACATACCGCAGGACACTTTCAGATGTCTTATGGACTCCATTCCTTGACTGGTCAGAGCTGTTCTGGAAGCACAAAGGGGATCTATACAATGTTAGGTTTTCATGTAGATCTTATTTACTGAGAGAAATGTGTAAACAAGTTGCCTGCACAAAAGATGCGATCAGCCAACAAACCAGCAATCTTGTGTTTGTCAGCTGACCGCTGTCCCTTTTAAAGCAGGTGATTATTGGCTATGAGCATTCCTGCTTGTCAATAATGCCAACATAGCCCCATGTAAAAGGGCCTTAGGGTATGCACTGTATCAGTGAACTTGGCAAGTATTGACACTGCAATATTAATATTGATCAGTAAATCTGATATGTATTGTGGTTGCTCTAAGCTATTTATTGATTTGTCTTTCAGAAACAATCATGTGTCACATGATATGTTCTATATGAGAATGTCTACATATACATCATTTGGTTTGTGGCATTTAAGAGGTATGTGTTCAGGGCCAGTAGCGTTTTATGAAAATACAAGCCTCTCAACAGAACTTGAAAAATGCTTTTAAAAAAACATGTTGTAAAAGAGGCCAAATGGCAACTCTTTATTTACTGCAGTTTCTACTGTGCAGAGGAGTAGACAGTCAAAAGGTGGCCATACATTTTCAGGTTGTTGTGGGTGATATGGTTTTGCAGGCAACTAAACTAAATGAAAATTCTGCTGCGAGTATTTAATCCTATTCAGAATGACAGTTAAGGGACTCAGAGCAGATTTCACTGCAAACTGGCATTGTGAAATCCGCAGGACTACACTACACAGCTGTAAAGCCTAAATTCATTTCATACCTTACTTTATAGCTCCGTAGGCCCTGCTCCTCCATGACACGGGCCTAGAGGGAGTGGGTCCTAGACCTCCAGGCTGGCCCATTCCAATGGCTGCAAATGTAGGCTTCACAGCTGTGTAGAGAAGTCTTCATACAGAAAGGGGGTGAGGTGTCACTTTAAAGTGTTTGTAACTTATACAAAACTCATGAATCTTTTGTCAGTCTTCTTAGAGGCCATCTTGTGATCCAGTGCAGGAAGTCTGTACTGGGGATCTGCGATAGGAGAAACAGTGGGGATCTGCAATAGGAGAAACAGTGGGGATCTTCAATAGGAGAAACAGTGGGGATCTGCAATAGGAACTGTATATAGTATACATATATGTCCTAAAGCTCAACAAAAGTGAATGGACAATGAGTGAGTGAAATGGTTTAAAGGAGGCCATTTAATGGAGTACCTCTGCCAGCTATACGGTGTAATTAGAATTATGTGGCATCAAAATTGAGTCAATTAGTTAAATCAAATTTGAGGAAAGACAGACTCCTTCAAGCAATGCAGAACACTGCACGTGTGGCTTCATGTGTATTTCCTCTCAAATGTGTAATGGTAAATGATCTTTAACCCTTCCACTGACAAGGATGCATATAATACGTCATGACATTAAATGTCATGGTGACTAAAATAAGGACTTAAAGCTTAAATCTTGGTATCATATTAAAGCCTGGAATCTTTCAATCTTATCTTTCTTTTTTGTGTTTTCACCCATAACAGTGCTTGGTTGGTAGGATCTACAATTGGATCAAATGTACTTCAATAAATGAGTACAACAGAAATAGTGTGGTACTGTGTTAACCAGAAAATCCATGGTAAATACTTAACACAAATTTTTAAATAGATTAAAATTTTGTGAGGAACGTTTTAAAGGGGTATTCCACTTAGGTAAAAAAACATGTTGATTCCCCTTCACCACCACCTTCCTCAGAGATTAACAATATGTTCCATACTTATTATCACCTTTTCAGTCTCCTTTCTCAGTTCTGAGCCTGCTGCTTTGTGGTGAAGACACAGAAAACTGTGTGTGTACTGTTCTCTCCATCTCCACCTCCTCCCCCCTCCCTTCCAAGTTGGCTTATATAAACAGCTCCCAGGTCAGCTGATTTTGCACTCTGTAATTCCGAGAGGGTTAAAGGGGAAGTTCAGCAAAAAAAAAAAAAAAAAAGCATCAGAGAGTATTGTGTCAGACTTGGAAAGAATACACCACTTCCTGCTGGATATACAGCAGCTGATAAGTACTTGAAGACTTGAATTTTTTTAATAGAAGTAAATTGCATATCTCTGGCACTTTCTGACACCAGGTGATTTGAAAGAATTGTTCTTTCCTGAACTACCCATTTAATCTGAGATCTACACTCACCGGCCACTTTATTAGGTACACCTGTCCAACTGCACGTTACCACTTAATTTCTAAAGAGCCAATCACATGGCGGCAACTCAGTGCATTTAGGCATGTAGACATGGTCAAGACAATCTCCTGCAGTTCAAACAGAGCATCAGTATGGGGAAGAAAGGTGATTTGAGTGCCTTTGAAAGTGGCATGGTTTTTGGTGCCAGAAGGGCTGGTCTGAGTATTTCAGAAACTGCTGTTCTACTGGGATTTTCATGCACAACCATCTCTAGGGTTTACAGAGAATGGTCCGAAAAAGAAAAAACGTTCAGTGAGCGGCAGTTCTGTGGGCGGAAATGCCTTGTTGATGCCAGAGGTCAGAGGACAATGGGCAGACTGGTTCGAGCTGATAGAAAGGCAACAGTGAAATAGCCAACCGTTACAACCAAGATAGGCAGAAGAGCATCTCTGAACGCACAGTACGTCGAACTTTGAGGCAGATGGGCTACAGCAGCAGAAGACCACACCGGGTGCCACTCCTTTCAGCTAAGAACAGGAAACTGAGGCTACAATTTGCACAAGCTCATCGAAATTGGACAGTAGAAGATTGGAAAAACGTTGCCTGGTCTGATGAGTCTCGATTTCTGCTGCGACATTGGGATGGTAGGGTCAGAATTTGGCGTCAACAACATGAAAGCATGGATCCATCCTGCCTTGTATCAACGGTTCAGGCTGGTGGTGGTGGTGTCATGGTGTGGGGAATATTTTCTTGGCACTCTTTGGGCCCCTTGGTACCAATTGAGCATCATTGCAATACCACAGCCTACCTGAGTATTGTTGCTGACCATGTCCATCCCTTTATGGCCACAATGTACCCAACATCTGATGGCTACTTTCAGCAGGATAATGCGCCATGTCATAAAGCTAGAATCATTTCAGACTGGTTTCTTGAACATGACAATGAGTTCACTGTACTCAAATGGCCTCCACAGTCACCAGATCTCAATCCAATAGAGCATCTTTGGGATGTGGTGGAACGGGAGATTCGCATCATGGATGTGCAGCCGACAAATCTGCGGCAACTGTGTGATGCCATCATGTCAATATGGACCAAAATCTCTGAGGAATGCTTCCAGCACCTTGTTGAATCTATGCCACAAAGAATTGAGGCAGTTCTGAAGGCAAAAGGGGGTCCAACCCGTTACTAGCATGGTGTACCTAATAAAGTGGCCGGTGAGTGTAGTTGCTGATGATCTCTGTGATTAACTCTCCCGGCAATAAAGAGTGCAGACACAGCTGGCCAGCAATGCTAATTACGTGTTTACATAAGCAATCTCGGAAGGGGGGAGGGGGAGTCGGAGTGAACTGCTGACACACACAGTGTCTTCAGCAGAAAGCAGCAGGCTAAGAACTGAGGGAAGGAGAATGAAAAGGTGATAACAAATATGGAACACATTTTTAATCTCCAGGAGGAGGGATGATTCAATGTGTATTTTACCTAAGCAGAATTCCCCTTTAAATCACCAGTTTCACCTATCTTAATTCAAAGTGATGATTATTATGCCTACCGGTAACTGTAGACTGTCTGTGTCTATAGTCAAAGATTAAAGGATAATAATTGGGATATGAACACCATCATCTCTGGCATATCCAAGTTCATCCTACAGCATTCATCTAGTAGTTTTGGCAGTTAAGTACTTTGGGGAATTGTAAAAGCTAAGTCCAAAAAACTGAGCACCTAATTACTTATTATTTGCACTGTGAAAGGGATTTGTTCATTTCAAGAACATTACAAATTAAATAGATTAGATTGGTGTTAAATCCCCAGATAAAATGTAGACCAAAGGGAAGATCTATAAAAAATTTATGGTAAGCTTGAACCTATGCGAATTTGAATGCTGCATCTTTGGTGGGAATCTTTTCTTGCTTGACATACATGCACAATGATTCATATGGATTGACCCTTTAACTGCTCCATATTGGTTCCATCATTAGAAGATAATGTATAATGCCTTTTAAATGTGCATAATATTTCTGTGTATATAAAGTAGGCTTATATTTGTTATATGAAGTTATGTTAAAAGGGGTATTCTCATATCCGGTTGATATGTCATAGATGTCTGATTTAGCAATAAGACTGTAAGGCCATTTTCACACAGAACGGCCGGTGTTACTGCAGATCATCCCGGCTGGTACTGCAGTATTGGCCGGATGATCTTCATTTCTGATCAATTGGGATGCGGGCGCATCAGTGTGCGCCCGCAACCCAATTCACCGATGTACACACACGCCGCACGCTCCATTGTGTGAACTGACATGTTCTGTGCGGTTGCTTTTCAATTAATAGCGGCCGCACTAAACTGACATGTCAGTTTTTCGTGCTGCCGCTTAGAATCCCGGTCGGAGCGTATACTATGTGTATACTCTCTGCACATACAATGTATGTTTTGTATAAATCCCAGCCGTTATTGCAAATTGCAACAATGACCATGATTTATACAAAACATACGTTGTGTGAACATGGCCTAAAGTAGGATGAGCGATGGCCTCATGTAGTATTTTTTTTTGCAAGGGGGCCTCTTCTATCAGTACTATCAGCCACAGCTTTCATAAAAATAAAAAATAAGATGAAATTATTATTGAAGGAGAATCCTTTTAGGAATACATGTTATGCCTTAAGATATAGCTGTCCTAAAATAATAAGAAATAAATTATTAAAGGGCAGACTAGATGGACCCAGTGGTCTTTTTCTGTTGACTATCTTCTATGTTTCTATATTTCTAAGATACTATACCTATTTTCCTGGATAACTATGAGTATAGTCATATATGGAGATTTATTTCTGCTTTATATAACCCTGTGTTTAGCAGAAAGGTGCCACAGATGTGCTTAGAGTGACACCTGCTCCCAGGAACACACTGCCCAGTAATTACTATATTAATCCTTCAGCACATTTTATGAACACAGGCTATTCATTAAATGAGGGCTTATAAAACCAATACTTAGCTGCTCATCCCAAAGGAGTATACAGCATAAAATGGATGTAATGTCAGCACTACTGGCCTCTAGATGGACAACACCAGTATCCCCACTTTAAGACTACAGGAAAGTATAATAACTATTAGTCACCAGAGAGTTTTAAATGGTGTCCCTGTTTCCAATATTGTGCTGTAGCTGTGAAATAAATAAGCTTATAGTGATGATTCCTATTAAAACCTGTTAAAACTTTTGCGATCTGCTGATTTGACCAAAGAAACTGCTGTGCAAGCACTCAATTTTCCAGCAGGAAAGCAAAGCTTTGCACTGCTCCCTGTGTAACAAATCAATAGGTAACAAATGTTGGATGACATCTGCTTTTGCCTACTATTATAGTTACCTATGGTGAGTTGTCCCACACGTTTTGAACATTTTCCTGTATCCCCTTTTACAGCTTTAAAGCGACTCCGTACCCACAATCTGTCCCCCCCCCAAACCACTTGTACCTTCAGATAGCTGCTTTTAATCCAAGATCTGTCCTGGGGTCCGTTCGTCAGGGGATGCAGCTATTGTCATAAAAACAACTTTTAATCCGGCAGCGCTGTGTCTAACGGCCAGGGCTTATATTTGTATATGCATTAGGCTGGCACCACCTCTCCGTCCTTCCTCCCCACCCTCCTCATTATTAGGAATGATCCAGGAACATTTACTGCTGTTTGAGCTTTGCACAGGTGTATTAACAATCCAGTCCATGTGCCGGGCTGCCACAGGTGGGGAATAGCAAGCAATCTGCCTGGAGTATTCCTAATGATGAGGAGGGTGGGGAGGAAAGACAGAGAGGTGGTGCCAGCCTAATGCATATACAAATGTAAGCCCCGGCCATTAGACACAGTGATGCCGGATTAAAAGTCGTTTTTATCACTATAACTGCATCACCTGCCGAACGGACCCCAGCACAGATCTTGGATTAAAAGCAGCTATCTGAAGGTACAAGTGGTTTGGGGGGGACAGATTGTGGGTACGGAGTTGCTTTAAATTTAAAGGCTATGGCAAAAGCAGGTCCATCAGCCAAGTCGTGACGTGTAAGATCCCAGATCCCTGCAGGGGTACCAAGGCCGGTCCCGCCGCTCACCGCAGGCACGGGGTGAGGTAAGTTCCTACTCCTGATAAAATTCCCCCCTGGAAGCTGCCAGATTTTAAAATTTGCCGGACCTCTCCTTTAATAAACCAGTATTGTTCCAGACACCTTCATCTCTCAGATTTACAGATTCACAATAGAACACAGAATAGGAAAAGGGCAGATGCAGTCTTGAAGCTAAGAATCACGTGCAACATAGCAGGCACTGCGTGTGCGTTTCCTGTGTGTCCCGGTTGCAGATCCCTCTGCCTCTGGCTGATAAGATTATGCATTGTAAGGCTATTTTTGGTTGTGTTAGTGATTCTGTGCTGTGCTGTATCCTTGTCAGATCATTGCAGAGGATAAGGAACCTTCATTATCAGAAACTATTAACCCTTACTTTGCAGAGAGTTGTGCGAAACCGTCATAACATGTTAAAGGTTTTCAAGAAGAAAAAAGCTCTAATCTAAGAAATCCAAATATTTCCACAAATGTACCCCAACACTTGCAAAATGTTGCATGGTTCCTCAACAATGACCTTAATAGGGGAATTCCCATCTGAAATTACAGAATTAATCTTGTAGGACACAAGTTAAATATGTTTGCAAATGTGTTAGCAATCTGCCTCTTTCTCCTGATATGTCCTCTTGCTTCCTCCTCTTGTTGACGGCTCATTGTCTAGGTTACCAAACACCACTCTGCTCTGAAAGCAGTGGTCTGTCTGGTGTGTGTGTGTGTGTGTGTGTGTGTGTGTATATATATATAATGTATATATATACTGTATATATATATATATATATATATATATATATATATATATATATATATATATAGTGTAACTATTTTATACACTATGGGGGACATTTATCAAGGCTGGCATTCTCAAACACCAGTCTTAATTAAAGCTCCGCCCTTATTTGTGGCTGAACTTAACAAGAGGCATGGGCTGTCTCATGCATGCACAGAAATTTCTGCATGGTTTTCGCCAGTTTCCAGGTGTAAACCATGATAAAATGGTTTGTGAAGGTCTTTTCTTTTAACTCACCGGCGGTGTAATATGAGAAATAAAGTCTTAACCCTTTCCCGCACGAGGACGTAACTGTACGTCCTCGCGCGGGTGCGGGCATTCACAGCGGGGCTGAGCGGCGACCCCGCTCTGAACCGCGGCGGTCCCGGGTGCCGCTTGTAGCCCGCCGGTATTAGCGGGCACGGTCCGATCGCCGTGCCCGCTAATACAGTAATCAGATGCAGCTGTCAAACATGACAGCTGCATTCGATTACCGGATGCAGCTTATCCCTGGTGTCTAGTGGCGGAGATCGCTCCTCCGGGACGTTGTCCCGGAGGAGCGATCTCCCTGTCTGATGCCGGCCGGGGACTCGTCCAAGATGGCGCCGTCCCCGGCTCGGCAGTCGTTTGTATTCGGCTGCAGCAGCCGAAAGCAAACGAGTGCCGATCTCATTGATCTTTGCTGTATATCTATACAGCAAAGATCTCAATGAGAGATCAAAGTATATATACTAGAAGTCCCCTAAGGGCAAAAATTTTTTGCAAAAAAATCCCAAAGTGCAAAATTGCGCATTTTTGGTCACATCAAATCCAGAAACAATTTAATAAAAGCGATCAAAAGTCGTATATGCGCAATCAAGGTATCAATAGAAAGTAAACATCATGGCGCAAAAAATGACACCTCACACAGCCCCATAGACCAAAGGATAAAAGCGCTATAAGCATGGGAATGAAGCGGTTTTAAGGAACGTATATTTGTTAACAATGGTTTGAATTTTTTACAGGCCATCAGATACAAGAAAAGTTAGACATGTTATATATTGTTTTAATTGTAACGACTTAAGGAACATGCATAACAAGTCAGTTTTACCCCAGAGCGAACGGCATAAAAACACATTCCCCCCAAATAAAAGAAATGCGTTTTTTTTTCAATTTCACCACACTTTGAATTTTTTTCTGGTTTCGCAGTGTACTGTATGCAAAAATTCAGCCTGTCATTGCAAAGTACAATTAGTGACGCAAAAAATAAGGGCTCATGTGGGTCTGTAGGTGTAAAAATGCAAGTGCTATGGCCTTTTAAGCACAAGGAGGAAAAAACGAAAACGCAAAAACAAAAATTAGTCTGGTCCCGAAGGGGTTAAAGGGGTATTTCAGCATCTCGATAACATTAATATGCTGTTAGGGCACAAACTAAACATGACCTATAGGAATGTTATGTTAAGTCCTGCCCTTTGGGTAAGCCCCACCTCCTGAGCCCTCTGTTAACTTAAAGAGAACCAATCACCAAAAAATCACTGTCCCTATTATCAAAGGTAATCTCTCCCTATGTCTATCTATGAAGATACAGACTGCCTTTGCAGTCTGTATCTTATCCCTTTACCCAATTCTCTTGTTTGATGCACGAAGGCCGGGCGCCGCCATCTTGATTACGTCACTTTGCGTTTCACCGCTGGAACGCAAGTGACGTATTAAAGATGGCGGCGCCCGGCCTTCGTGCACCGAACAAGAGAATCAGGTAAAGTATAAGATACAGACTGCAAAGGCAGTCTGTATCTTCATTTTGTGTATTTATGAAGATACAGACTGCCTTTGCAGTCTGTATCTTATACTTTACCTGATCCTCTT
This sequence comes from Dendropsophus ebraccatus, assembly GCF_027789765.1. Classification (NCBI taxonomy): domain Eukaryota; kingdom Metazoa; phylum Chordata; class Amphibia; order Anura; family Hylidae; genus Dendropsophus; species Dendropsophus ebraccatus. Next base: position 143,618,489 of record NC_091454.1, on the reverse strand, counting down.
GATCCCTGCAGCAAGGTCGGCGCCGCCATCTTGAATACGTCGCTTGCGTTCCACCGCAGGAACGCAAGTGACGTATTCAAGATGGCGGCGCCCGGCCTTCCAGCACTGAACAAGAGGATCAGGTAAAGTATAAGATACAGACTGCAAAGGCAGTCTGTATCTTCATAAATAGAGTGCTTTTGCAGTATGTTTCTTATACTTTACCTAATCCTCTTGTTTGGTGCAGCAAGTCCGGCGCCGCCATCTTGATTACAGTACTTGCGTTCCAGCGGTGGAACGCAAGTGACGTAATCAAGATGGCGGCGCCCAGCCCTGCTGCCTCTATGCATGACGGGAGCTTCCTGTCTCGAGCCGGCTCTTTTGAAAAGAGCCGGCGCGAGGCAGGAAAGTAAAACGTCTGTAATTAGAAAACGCGGCAATAAAAATGATTGATTATATTTACAAATATTCTTAAAGTGACAATATACATCCAATAAGGAAAAAAAAAATTTTTGATTTTCGGCCGTGATTGGTTCTCTTTAAGATAGAGAGCATTTACAAACTGACAAACACTCACACTGACAATCACACACCATCTCTTTTTGGCCCGACCTCATCTCCACACAATTGTTGGCAGATTTTCAGAGTTCAATACTCCTATAAAAATAGGAGTAATAAATATTGTTTGATAAGTATGTATTATTTTATAAGTATTATAAGGGATGTGTCCATTGTTCGCTTTTCACTTGTTGGGAAACAAACAAAAACACAGGGAGAATTTAGTAAAGAAAATGTCAATTTGATGACTGAAGCACAAGTAAATGAGGGCCATTGTGTATATAGTACTTTGATACTTTGTGTAAGGGTATGTCCACACTACTGAACCCCGGCTGATCACCCGCCGCAGATTCAGCAGCCCGCCCCTGCTCGCGGCCGCGCACATCTCCCCTGGTCCTGTAGGCTTCATTCTATGGTTTAACAGATTCCGCTGTTCGCCCAAAGAATGAGCGTTTTTATTTTTTCATGTAAGGGAGTGTATGGGGTGTCATTTTTTGCGCCATGATCTCTAGTTTTTATTAGAACCGTATTTGTGTAGATGAGACGTATTGATCCTTTTTTATTAATTTTATTTAAAATAAAATGTAATAAAAATAATCAATCCTGGCACTTTTTTAACCGTTTTTTGTTTATGCCATTCACCATGCGGGAACATTTTTGTTTTATTTTAATAGACCGGACGATTACGCACACTACGGTATATAATATGTGTATTTATTTATTTTTATATGTTTTATTTATAAAATGGGAAAGGGGGATGATTTAAACTTTTATTGGGGGAGGGGCTATGGAGTGTTTTATTAAACTTTTTTTTACACTTTTTATGTTCTCTTAGGGGACTTTAACATTTTTACATTACTTTTCTAACACTGATCATTGCTATGCCATAGCATGTGGCTGACCCGATCGGTCAGTGACAGGAACACAGTTCCTGTCACTGATGTAAGTGCCGCTGCAGGGGTTAATGTCTTTAAAAGTGAGGACCTGGCTGCATATAGCAGCCGTTCCCTACGTGCTTTGATGTCAGCTTAGTTCCTGAGCTCACTTCAAAGTGCTGCCAGACTTCATGACATACATGTATGGCATGGGTTCTTAAGTGACATGAAATGATTCAGTAACTTATAGTACATTGATCTGAGGCTGTGTTTACACATGTCGCTTATTTTGTGTTAATCTTGCATTTTGGACACAATTTTGATGCCATTTTGCAGCAGGTTGCGCAACTGTAGTAATATGTGATTTTGACAGAAAAGCAACAAAAATTTCACAGTTTCAGGCTATGTTCACACTACGTAAAACTACAGCCGTAGTTCTTGCCGCAGGACTACGGCCGTAGTTTTGCGGGGTGGAACATAACCTTACTTTCAATGGGATCCCGGCTTGAGCGTACACACATCGTATACACTCCGGCTGGGATCTATGCGCCGCCGCAAATAACTGACAGGTCAGTTCACCCAGTGAAGCGAGCGGCTCCGGTAAAAGGGCCTTTACTGTGTGCGGGACCGCTCCAAAGTGAGCAGTTCCACACACAGTAGTATTCCCAGAGCCATAGGCAGGCTGCCGATGTCATGCAGCTGCCTGTCACTATCCCTTTTAACGCAGCAATCTATGGTGATTGCGGCACTTAAAGGGGCTATCCAGCGCTACAATAACATTCCAGAGACAGCACTTCTCTTGTCTCCAGTTCAGGTATGGTTTGCAATTATGCACTTGTCACTGACTGATCAGGGATCCCAATCACTTTCCCTGACAAGCAGAGGAGAATCACTCACCTCCGTCAGATCAGCAGTCTTCTGATAGAGTCTGCCCTTAGGCAGGCTCTATGAGAAAATGTCCGATAGTACTGATCAATGCTATGCTATGGTATATCATTGATCAGTGTATGCAATCCAATCATTGCATATGTAATGGTAAAAAAAAAGTGTAAAAACATGCAAAAAAAAAAAAAACATTTTAAAAATCCCTTTTAAAATAAACCCCCATAATATGTAAAAATCAATCAATAAATTAACATATTATATATCATAGCTTGCCGAATTGTTGGATCAAATAAAATACAACAATATAGTTTCCGCACGGTGAACGGTGTAGACGTATATTCAGAAAAAGATTAACAAAAAATGATCAATATTTTAATTTTAAACCTATAAAATACCATAGACATAATAGACATGTAAGTGTTTCCTTTATTTTACCCATTACTTTGACTCAAAAACTGCAATGAATATTTTCCCAAAAAACTGCCGTGTGTGAAAACAGCAAAAATAATTTAAAAACATTGGAATTTTTTTGTGTGAAAACAAAATAGAATAAATATTGATCTGTAATGAAGGTATGGAAGATTTATTCTTTTGTCTATGTGTTTGCTAAGATAGTATTTATTATGTTTTACAGATGAGTTGTCAGGGTTTAAAAAAAATCAGCTTATGCCTATGTAATGAGTTTATGCCTTGCTCTAATGCTCATTGAGCACTAATTGTATTGTTTTACAGACACTGCATATTCTAAACAGCTTGCTTGTAGTCACAACTTATACAGTCACTATTTTTGCTGACATTGCTGCCAAATACTACAGAGAATTCCTTTATTTTTCACTGTTAGGAATGCAAAAAGTTATACTGGTAAATAAAAATAATATTCGATAGACAAGTTATATGAACATTTTAAATAAAATTATGATAATGGTATCAGTTGCTCTACACTTTAAGGCTAAGTTCACACTACGTAAAAGTGCGTCCGTTGTTGCCATCGGCGTAAGGTGTGGAACACTGCCTTATCGGCTATGGGATCCCGGACGGAGCGTATACACATAGTATACGCTCCGGCTGGGATCCCATACGCAGCCGCAAAGATCTGACATGTCAGTTTTCTGCGGCCTCAATTCAGTGAATTTCTGCCGCAGAAAGACCTGTCAGTTCATACAATGAAGCGAGCGGCTCCAGCCGCATGCTTCATTGTGTGCTATGGGGAGTTCTGATGCGGGCGCGCGCTAATGCGCCCGGAAAGATCATACTAAAGTACCGGCCGGAATGATCTTTGCAGAGACCGGCCATTCCGTTACCCGGCCAGGTCACGGAACGGCCGGTCTCTCACGTAGTGTGAACATAGCCTAAGGTCTTATTCACACGTTCAGTAATATTTTTCTAGTCCTGAAACAACCCGCTAAAAATTACGGATTGGACATCCGTAGTACATCCGTATTGCATCCGTCTTTCCGTAAATCCGTTTTTACTACTGACTGCTTCATACAAGTTAATAAAGTTGAGTTGGTTAAAAAAAAATAGCACCAGTTTGCCCAACCCCTAAAATAAGTCACATGATCGCTTGTCAGCCTGTGGTTGCATAGAAACAGAACCTTGTGAACTATGAGTCATCCGTATTTTATTACGGGAATACGGAAATACGGATGCCAAACATGTTGCAATCTGTAAACAATTGATTTCAATGAGAAAATCCGTAAAAAAAAATCTGGGTCCACACTAGGACATGTCCTTTTTCTTTTCAGCATTGATTTTCAACCGTTTCATCTAATGATACTGTGAATAGCCCAATAGATATCAATGTGCACTAACTTGGATACGGAAATACGGATCTGTAAATTACGGGACGTGTGAATAAGACCTAATGCTTTAGGTTGCTGTCACACATGGCAGGTTTTTTTTAAACTGCCACTGCAGTTTTTGAGACACAACTGGTGGATATCCAAAGGCATAGGAAATATGAAGAAAGGACTTATACCTCTGCTTCCTGCTGGATCCACCTCTGGCTTTGGCTCAAAAACTGTCATGAGTGACAGCAGCCTAAATACTATGTTCACACAGCTGTTTATATTGGACGGCCTTCATTTAATGGCAAATAATGGCCTTTATTTGCCATTAAATGATGGGCAGCCAATGAAAACAACCATCATTTTGCCGGTGTGAACATAGCCTAAATATGATGATCTGATCTTTTTATAGGCCAAATAATTTTAGCTTGTGACCTAGGCACCTCCACTGATCAGGTGAAGAGGCAGTTTCTCCTCTTATTTATCTTGCACATCAAAAAAAGCCAGAATTTTTGCAGTGACTAAAACTGCTGGTATCACACTAGATATTCTTCTGTAAAAACAGCAAATGTGGTGTATGGTGGGTTCTTAGGTGTCAAAAACTGAAGCTAGATGTTAAGGCCCTATTACACCAATCGATTATTGGTCAAATTTGTTTGATTAACAGTCATTAAGGTCGCTTGGTGTAATAGCTCCTTTTAACAGGCAATGATTAGCCAACATGCATCCTTATTGTTCAACAACAAAAAAAAATAGTTGGAAAAAAAACAAAAAACGATAGCAACGATGATCTGCTGGCCATCACCTCATGCAATAGGAGCAGCGGCAGCAGACTTCCGCTGTCTACTATGGACCATCTGGGGATCCTCTCCTGCAGTACTCCTGCATACTTGCTGCGGTCTAAACGACCGCAGCGAGTATGTAATTCTGCCGCCCTTAACCCCTTCTGCTCCCGCCTGGCTCCCCCGCTGTAAGCATACATTACCTCTACTCGCTGCACGGGTCCGGCGTCCTGCTCTCCTGTCCGGCCAATCAGTGGCTGCGGCTGGGCAACACACTAATTGGCCGGACGGGAGAGCAGGGACGCCGGACCCGTGCAGCGAGGAGAGGTTATGTATGCTTACAGCGGGGGAGCCGGCCGGGAGCAGAAGGGGTTAAGGGCGGCAGAATTACATACTCGCTGCGGTCGTTTAGACCGCAGCAAGTATGTAGTGTATGGGAACTGCCAGGACCTGCCGGGCTCGCAGCGAGAATCTCGCTGCGAGCCCGTTCGTGTGAATATACCCTAACGCAGATATTGGAATAAAGTAAATAACTTTTAAAATGTAATTTAAAAAAAATTAATCTCCACGCACGCATTATGATCAAGCATCTTTTATCTTTGAAGTTGAGCCTCACAATAAGGACTTTATCCGATATTATGTTATATGGGATATACTGTGTATACCTTGTTTTTTTTGTCCGGGCGGGATTGGCAGTGCTGGCTCTAATCCTTTGTGACTAGAGATGAGCAAACCTCGAGCATGGTCGAATCTATCCAAGCCCGAGCATTCGGCATAGGGGGGGCTGCTGAACTTGGATAAAGCCCTAAGGCTATGTTTTCCATACAGCTTAAGAGCTTTATCCAACTTCAGCAGCCCCCGCTATGCCAAATGCTCGGGTTCTGATAGACTCAAGCATGCTCGAGGTTCGCTCATCTCTATTTGTGACATTTAGCATGATTTAATTGTGTTACTCCATCATTTTTGTGAACACACTGCAGTACTGCAATGACACTCCAACATGTGTGAACACAGCCCTAATTTCACTGCAGAGTTTTGCAGCAGCTGCTTCTGGCCAGTCAGAGATGGTGAATCACTCTGGGGATTGGGGGATCCAGCCAAGCCTCCTGGGAGATCACACCCTGCCCCCTGTCTGCATCATCAGCCTGATCTCAGCAAACACACACAATGTGAGACAGAGGCATGGAAGATTTGTCTAATAAGGTAGGAGAGCAGTGGGAGCAGGAGACAATGTGGATTGGCACAGAGGCCATTTTTCTTCACTTCCTGGATTTCAATCAGTTACCAGTGTGACAGAACAGTACAGATATGTAAATACATTGTATAGACACATCTATATAACTTTTAATGTACTTTTAATAGAAAACAAAATTTTTTCTTATGTGGAGTTCCCCTTTAAAAAAAATGAGAAAATGTCAGAAAAAAATGCAAAACAGTTTTTTGGGCATATTTTGCTTCAGCCAAAAAAAAACACTGCGCAAAAGTTATGACTGAGGGAAGGAAAAACAGGTGCCACTGTGCTGTGTAGCTCTCAATTTTTGCCTAGAATATGGATGACATGGTGGGGTTTTCTTAACCACTTCTAGACCAGACCAGTTTTCCCCCTTTATAATGGTTTTTCAGTATATATAAAGATTTGAAGTTGTTTTTCCTTTGGTTATTAAAAAAAATGGTGTATTTTTATCTATGATACATGGAGCGTTACTTTTATGTAATTTGTAAAGTTTCTATTTCCCCTTTCCATTATGTTTGTTTCCATATAGAGTATATACATATATAAAAAAAGATAGACAGACAGAGGTTGTTGTTTATGTTTTTGATTTGTTTTGCTTCTATATTTTATACTGTTTTTTTCCACCGCTGATAGCTCCCTCTCCCAGCCAGTAGAGTGTATCTCCCAGTTCCTGCAGCTACCCAGCACTCAGCAGTTACATGATGACCAGTATGGGAAGCATGAAGTCTGCCAGCTGTCCTGTGGGCACAATGACCACTGTGTATACAGCAGTCAGGAAAGCAGGGATAGTAATAAACCATCTGTGCCTTCTCTTAGCATAGTCTAGCTGTTGTTCACGGCTAGCTCTCCTATACTGCAGCCACATGATTTCCATGCTCCTGCAGCTTTGCACTTGCAGACTGGCTGGACATTTAGGGTGCTTTCACACACAGGATCTGCTGCAGATTTGATGGCGCAGATTTGAAGTTGCTGATTTGTTTTGTATTTAATCTGGGCCATCAAATCTGCTGCAGATCCTGTAAGTGTGAACACCATCAGATTTGATTTGTTTTGAATCTGCAACTTCAAATCTGCGCCATCAAATCTGCTGCAGATCTGCTGCGCATCCTGTACGTGTGAACGCTTCTTCAGGGTGAGATTTATCCAACATGGTGTAAAGTGAAACTGGTTCAGATTCCACCTTTCATTTTTTAAAGAGTCTGTAAGGAATGAAAGGTGGAATCTGATTGGTTGCTAGGGGTAACTGAACCAGTTTCACTTTACACCATGTTTGATAAATCTCCCCCGTAAAGTTGATCTGTAGTCTACAAGTGGTTAAAAAAGAGTCTGGTTTGTGTTCCTGATTTTTTTCCGCAGAAGGTGGGGAAATGCACACAACCTCTGGGTTGTACAAAGCCCTGAAATGGCCCTCATAAAGGTCTGTCTGTATACACATACTGTATTTGTAAATATTGCTGTTTCTAGTAGAATCAAAGCATAATTCTGACTAGGGGAAAACTACAGGGGAAAAAAAAATGAAGAGAGCCGGCTGCTACTACAAACACATGTAAACTTCTCAGAGTATTTACCTGCCATGGGAAGTAAATCTTGGGAAGTCATTTGTTAGTCACAAAAATTATGCTTTACATTGGTTTTGATACAGTGGTGTATGGTCTGTACATATAGTGGGTCGAAATAAGCCCAGGAATAAGACTGAGTCTTTTAGTCAATAGATTGTTTTGTATCAGATTGGATTCTTGGACACCCTGGTCTCTGCGGAAGGGGGCTGCACGTTATCTTTCCTGGAGACGGTAATAGTCTATTACATTTTTCTGTCAATTAACTTCCATGGATTTCAGTTGCTTTAAAGCTCCTATACCCTTCTAGACAGTACAGGAAAAAAGTGTCTCAAAAAATAGCAGCTCCCAAGAAAGATATTAAAAATATATCCCTTCTTCAGACATATCAAATTAATACAACTTAAATTAAATATGAGAATTACCATTAAAGGGGGACTATCAGCTGGTTAGAGCTACCTTGTGGGCATGGGGGATGAATGTATGTCTCTTACCTTCATCCTCGGCGCCATTCCCGTGCCATTAGTTGTGAAATCTTCTGCACTGGGGGCGGGTCTTCTGCCCCCAAACACCGATCTGGCTGCCCCCCTCCATTGATAACACTGGTCTACATTTGAAAAAAAAAATTCTGCTAACCTAAATATTTTTGCTGATTTTACCCAAATGAAAGGTGCTGATTCCATATTTGAAGGCAAAAAATATGCAACACATACATTTTTTTTTCTAATTTTTGTGCTTTTATTTTGTCTTCCTTATGTTTAAAAGGCCATAGCGCCTGCATTTGTCCACCTTCAGACCCATATGAGCTTTTAGTTTTTGCAATACCAATTATACTTTGCAATGACAGACTTATTTTTAGATAAAATATACTGTGAAACCAGAAAAAAAATATTTGTGCACTGAAATTGAAAAAATTCTCTTTATTTTGAGGGGTTTTGTGTTCACACCATTCACCCTATGGTATGGTATAACTGACATGTTATCTCTGTTCCTCAAGTTGGTACGATTACAGCGATCTGTAACTTGTATAACTTTTATTTTATTTGAAAAAAAAATTGAAACTTAAAAAAACAAGCAACTAAAGGTTCTTTAAATTGCCCTATTCCCATCCTTATAAAACTTTTATTTTTGGTGTATGTGGCTGTGTGAGGTGTAAATATTTATGCCATGATTTGTTTTTTTCTATCAGTACTTTGCTTGCATATATGTGACTTTGTGATCACTTTTTATTACAATTTTTCTGCATTTGATGTGACCAAAAATCTGCAATTTTGCACTTTGGCGGGTGTTTGTGCTTACACTATTAACTGTGCAAGATCAGGAATGCGATCATTTAATCGTTCACACTATTACACACGCGGCAATACCAAATATGTTTATTTATTTTTGTAAAATGGGAAAAGAGGAGTGATTTTAACTTTTACTAGGGCAGGGAAATTTTTATTAATTAAAAAAACTTTTTTTACATACATTAATTTAAATTCTCCCTGGGAGAATTCTTATTCAACTGCACTGATATCATAGAGATCAGTGCAGTATACATAATACAGATTGCCAAGTCGGGATCAGTGTCAGTGCGACTCTGAGGCCCGGCTGGGTGAGATGAAAGGAACTTCCCTACACAATTCTTTTTTTTGGATGCCCTGGAATAGTTATGATCAGGGTTGTCACGCTGTAAACACCAGCAGTAGTCTGACATCATGTTTGAATTCCATCTGCCTATGTTCCATAAACATATATAGCCACAAAATGCCGACGTCAGCAGTTTTAAACTACTTATTCAGTATTCTTCCATTTAGTTATACCTACTGCATATCTTCCTGCACACTATTATCTTTTTTCACATTCAGCTTTCCCAAATAATTATATATAATGTTAAGTTATAACTGCAAAAGCTTACTAGTAAACAGCGTTTTGCTGAAAAACTAAACCGGACCAGAGGAAATGGATGTTATTTTTGGATTCAGCACCCCAAAATACATAAAGATCACATGTTATCTTGCAGTCAGCAAAATTGATGTATACCAGTGTAATCAATGGGGGGGGGGGGGGGGAAGATGGCTACATGGGGGTGGGGCTATTTGTAGGGTTCTATAAAACCCTACAAAGTCAGGGTTCTATAAAACAAATAAAGCATCCTCACCTGCCCAGATCTGTTCCAGTCCCCACTGCTCCCCCTGCAGGAACTGCCTGCCCATATAAGTGCTCATCTGTTTGACTGTAGGTTTGTCTATTGTGGCATTTTGTACTCAGTGTAAAGAATTTAAAGAAGATAGAAGATAGAATTGTTTGCTTTTATAGTCTTTTTATATGTTGGAGTAAAAAAAATAATAATTTGAAGTAATAACATAATTGCTTAAATAATAATAATAATAGCTTAATATAAAGCTAGGGAAACACTGCGATTTTGGTCACAAGACCAAAATCGCACAAGATCAAGATCACACAACAGCGCACGTAATGTTGTTGAAAGCTTGTCGCTTTGCAATGCGACAGTTGCAGAAAATCCACCCTTGATGGATTTTTTGTAACACGTTGTAAGTTACACGTGACTTTGCTCCCACAAACCTTAATGCAAACTGTGCGTGACTGCAATTTGCTTGTGTCTTCTCTGCTACTTGACTATTTTGTTAAAGGGGTAGTGCGGAGTTTCAAAATTATTCACTAAATAACACACATTACAAAGTTATACAACTTTGTAATGTATGTTATGTTAGTGAATGGCCCCTTTCCCCATGTTTCCCCCCACCCACGCTAGACCCGGAAGTGTGATGCACTATACTCACCTGATTCGTGTCGACCCCCATCCGCCATCTTGGGACAATGATATCATCTTCAGGAGGCCGGCCAAACCGCTCCATCCGTCCCTCATGCCGACCCGTCATTAGCTGCTCAGCCGCGATTGGCTGAGCATAACTGTGCTTAGCCAATCGCGGTTGAGCAGCTGATGACGCGGCAGAGGGCGGCCGGCACTAGGGACAGTCAGAGCGGTTCGGCCGGTCTCCTGAAGATGACATCATTGTCCGAAGATGGCGGACGGGAGTCGACACGAATCAGGTGAGTATAGTGCATCACACTTCCGGGTCTAGTGTGGATGGGTGGGAACACGGGGAAGGGGGGCTATTCACTAACATAACATACATACATTACAAAGTTGTATAACTTTGTAATGTGTGTTATTTAGTGAATAATTTTTAAATGGCGCACTACCCCTTTAACAACAGACAAGTAGCACAAAATATTTTGCTTGTGTATCTTAAATGAAACTTGCTGTTGAGCGACCATTTTGTAGCCCCATCCTGAAATGAATTTTGCTTGTGCATGTGGCAATCCCAGCTATTAGATTACTGTTAGGTCACCTTTGATGTAATTGCGGCATTCTGGATTCTAGACATAGCACAGGTTATATAGATTATGTATTTTTAGAATTATGTGTCTAGACCAATTGATTTCAAGACACAATAGTGAACTGTTTGTGAAATGTAACTCAATCAACAGTGGTGGATTATATTGGGAGCGATTTGGGCAGCTGTCCAGTGCCCAAGGCTCCTGGGGGGCCCACAACCGTTCAAACTGCCCACATTTGATCACACTGCAGCTGCACATCACTAGGGGGCCCACCAGACGATCCTCCAGTGGGCGCCCATGTGATGTGCAGCTGAAGGGCCTTCCCAAGTGAGCACACTAAAAACAAAGCTACTAAAGGGGGCCATCTACTAAAGGGGGACTACACTGAAACCATATACTGACTGGGGGCCATTTACTAAAGGGGGACTACACTGAAACCATATACTGACTGGGGGCCATCAGTGGGGGCCATCTACTAAAGGAGGGAATAAACTAGGGGCTTCTACTTATTGGGGGCAATCTACTAGAGGTCGACTACACTCGAAGCCATATACTGACTAAGGGCCATCCACCATATACCAACTGGGGGCCATCTACTAGACGTGGGCTACACTGGGGACCATAGACTAAAGTGGGACTACACAGGGGACCATCTACTAAAGGGGGAACTGCACCAAGGGCCATCTACTCAAGGGAGAGAACACAGGGGGGCATCTATTTTATGGGGGATGCACAAAGGGCCATCTACTCAAGGGAGAGAACACATGGGGGGGCATCTATTTTATGGGGGATGCACAAAGGGCACCACCTACTATGGTGGGATCTACACAGCCATATTGGGGGCCATCTCTAATAGGGGCTGCACTGAAGGCCATCTACTAAAGGTGGGCTACACAGGGGGGCCATCTACTATAGGAGCACCTACAGAGGGGGCTACCTACTTTATAGTGATTGCACAGGGTCCTGCGTCAGTGCACCTGCACACTGGGTCAAGCAGGCCATACACATTAGATGCCTGTCTGCTGATCTTGCCAATTTTGGCAGGACTTGCTAACCATCTAATGTGTGTGGTAGCCTACTGGCTCTTTTCTGACAAGATTGGGGGGGGGAGGATGGGGCATATTGGATTTCAACTGCCCAATCCTAAACTGCTGCCAAAGGAGTCTAGCTATGGGTTTCACTGCCGGACTTCAAAAGTCTATCCTCTGCGCTGGCCCCTATGCACTATATACAAAACATTAAAAATGGGATCCTGCAATCCTACCTTACTGTAGCAAACCTTCAGAAGTTCCCATCTGTCTACTTGTCAGCTCTTCCTGCTTTGTTATTCCCCTTGGCCCCTCCATAGGCTTCTATGACCATTGTAAACATGTAGTCACCCTGCTGTTGATGGCTTTCCCTAAAGACAGGCTGATGGGTAAGCAAGCACCAATCTTCTAGATCTGCACTCGTTTATCTAGCCTATTGCATGGCTGGATTATCATGTGGGGAGGGCTGCAGCGAGGTCATTGCAGCCTTTGGTTTAATCAGCAACCGGGGCCAGGGTAGCAGTGCTGCTGGCCTGCCGCTGCGTCCGAAGCTGGGGCCCATCACTGTCTGGGGGCCTCAGTTGCCAGACGGTTAGTGTGGGGCTGGGGAGGAGGATCCTCCGGTCCTCAGGTGGCCCAGTTCGACACTGGTGCTGGTGTCTCCCTCCCTCCTTACCGACCACACTGCTGTAGTCCTCCTCCTCCTCTTGGCTGCTCTTGAGGATGCAGTCTGGTGAGTGTTCATAGAGTGCTAAATGATGGGGCCAGGGAGGTCATAGTGAGTGCACAGTGATACAGAAACAACAGATTGCCTCCTCTGCTGCCCTGGACACAGCTCCCAGAAGCCATTCGCTTAGTGGATTTTAACCCTTTTGAGACTGTCATTATTACTAGGACTGGAGCTATGGTTTCTTGTGTTACACTGTGAATCACATTGCAGGAGGGCACTTGACCAGTTTTTGGTGGCTCACATGTAGCATTGTCATCAGGGCCGGCTCCAGGTTTTTGCAGGCCCTCGGGCGACAGAGCCTCAGCGGGCCCCTCATCCATCCACTACGCACCCATCATCCACACACTATGCACAATCACTTGAGACACCACTAACATAGACAAACACACATTACTGACTGACCGACAAAGACACTAACTGACTGACACAGATTCTGACTGACACAAACTGTGACTGACTGACACTGACACGCTCAGTCAATGACACACAGCCTTACAGCTCAGTCTTCTCCCTCTTCCTCTCTGTCAAGCTGCTCTCCACACTATAAGGTTGAGGACCTGCGGGTCATGTGATCAGGTCCCCCACCCTTTTCTCTCTGCAGGTCCTGCTCCATCTCCTTTGTCTTCTGATGTTCAGTACCTCACCCTGCACTACAATGAGCGGGCTGAACAACAGAAAATCGGGCTCCTCTCCCTCTGTGGGCCCCTAGAGGTGCTGTAGGCCCCAGCACCTGCATGGGTAATCCCTGTGCTGACGCCGGCCATGATTGTCATTTTAAGAGGGCATAATGTGTGTGACATTAATTTTTGGGAGTACAGTATAATTCACTGTAATACTCAGAGCACATAAATGTGTAATTCTTCAGAGGGTTCAGCATGTGGCTTTGTTCAGGGGGCACATTGTGTGTGTGACACTATTATGGTCAGGGGACATGGTGTGGGGCAGTGTTATATTCAGGTGGCACAGATTGTGACACTATTATAGTCAGGGGACATGATGTGGGGCATAGAGCAGCATTATATTCAGGGATGCAGCATGTGGCACTAATATATTTAGGAGATGGTTAACCCCGGACCATTAGGAGGGGTTAACATGAAGGAATGGGCAGCAAGGGAAGGGTTAATAGTGAAAGGTTTGAAGAAATTACCTCAGGAGCTAGTAGGTGAGGATTGGGGAGTTAAGTATCCAATAGCAGGCTGGTATCTCAGGGAGCTACACTCTGCCTCACATGTGTATGCTGGCTTGGGATTGGTGGCTTTAAGGGAGCTTCTGATTGGTTAAGAGGCAACCTATAGAAAGAGTGTATCTAGGGCTTTAGGATAAAGTTTGCCTCAGGGGGACATGTAGGGATTGGAGGAGACACAGGGAGGGGGCGTGGTCAGAGCTTATTTAGGAGTTGGCACAGGGAATTTTCTGTCACTTTGCCCACGCTGTGGAAGATTTAAGAGAGAAGAATAAGTAGCTGCGACCCGCCCTCCCCCCCTCTGGTCTTGTATCGCTTATGTATGTTTAGTTTCTTTTCCTGTGGGGTAAAGCCTTTCTAATAAAGAAAGGGGCTCTCAGTTATATATATATATATATATATATATATTTATTTGTTTATGACATGGTTGAATGTATGGTCTGAGCTAAAAGAGCTAGACTATTGATGTCTGTTGATATATTTATGAATTTAAGTATCTATGGGTTTTTAAAATGTGTCTATTTTAAAGAATTTTAATAAATTAAGTTAATACCAATTGTTTGGTTTATTATTTGATCATAGTAAGTTTTAGCTTATTATAAAGGGTTACAATTAGTATGCTCTATTCCTTCATATGGTGTGGCACTATTATATTCAGAGGGCACAGTGAGTGGCATTCTTCTGATGGGGCTCTGTGGGCACTGGGGAGGGGGGGGGCATTTCAGGTTTCGCCTCAGGCAGCAGAAAACCTAGAATCCGCCCTGAGTAATTGTTTGCTTGCTGCTCAGCTGTTTGCTGTCTCTATTACACTGTGATTCGCATATAATCACTTGATGTACTAGGGCCTTAAGTGATGAACAGATAAGAAGTGAGAGGGGAAAGCCTTGTAACTAAAGAAGTTAGCTCTTTGTATGCCTTGCGTAATATGATCTATTTCATAGTTTCTTTTATATGCTTCTACTATTGATTTCTGAAAAGTTTGAAATGACAGTTACACTTTACACTCTGTAGGTTGCAAGATGGGGCCTCTGTGGGTCAGACTTTTCTTCCAGCCAATACCACTGATGTTAGTTTGGACTAAAGTCAACATCTTAAACTCTTTATTATTATCATCCTTAAAGGGCTTTTTTGATGATTTCTTTTTTACTTTAGAAAGTGGCCTAGCTGAGCAACTGAGCCTAGCTATCCACAGCCATAGTCATCTCACAGTACTCTGTTGTCACTGCTCCTTCTTGATATATACAAGTGCCCACTTAGCCAATCAGGCCAATTGGCAGAGCTGGCAGTTCCTTTTGTCAAGATGAACAAAAGGAAGTGCCAAGTAATGGAAATCAGAATTTTTTTTATAACTCAGCCTTTATACCATTGCCGTTGCAGAAAGAGGCCTCTGCAATTAGGGTATATTATTGCCATGATATTTGGTGGGTAGAAAAGCATACCTTTTTTCATTGTTCCAGTTTTGATTCCCATATGTCTCTTGTAGGTACAGTTGTGTAGTTTGTGCTTCAATAGCTTTTCTGGGGGATAAGACCAGACAGCTTAGCCTTCACCCCCCTATGTACATTAGTGAACCTTGAGTGCCCACAACCATGTTGCTGATTCAAGGTTGTTCTTCTTTGCACCACTTTCAGTAGGTACTAACCACTTTATGTGGATGTACCTGTTTGGGGAATGTAAAATACTTTAAGAACTGACTGTTCACTTTCTGCCTAATATATCCCATATGCTGACACATGCCAGTGAAACAAAATAATCATTGTTCTCTACACCAGCCCAGTTTGTATATAGCAGTTTTTTTACAATATGTATCTGTGCATGCAGCATGTGCATTTTACAATTTAACATTGGGATGAATAAGCACACACCTGATGCACCAAATGGACACATTAATATTTATCTTGAACATATTTTCCATACTGATTTTTCTTTCCATACAAATAGTCATACACTGCTGCTGCATGTTACAGGAGGGAAAAAAACGGACAGAACAACCAATCCAATGGGCTGCATAGTGGAGTTCTTACATTGATTGTTGGTTTGAATCATGCTTTAGATAATTGGAGCAAGGTCTTATTACCTTTGCCTGATTTCCTTGCCAGACCTGTTTTTGCCTTCAGTGAGCACAGAAATAAATGTTTCACTGATCTCCTGCTATCTCTTCCACTCCATGGGAAGAAATGACCTGCCAGCTTCTTGTTCCTAACTGCCAGACTGGAAAAGAGAAAAATGACTAGCTTGTCTTCTGTTTGTCATTTAAGTTCCATACCTTCCTGCCTTTTGTGACATGTGACAGTACTTTATCTCTATACATCCCCCAGCCCTTCTTAGGTATAGAAAAAAAACAATATTTTGAATGTTAAAAGACAGTAATGTAAACTGATGTTTGTCTTTATATTGGGTCTAAATACACAGGAGGTGCTTCATATAAAGGTTAAAGGAAATGCATCACCGATTTTTTTTCATAAAGGAATAAAAGTAAATATATATATATATATTTCTATAATTGGTTTTAAACATGTCCTCTTTCTGCCAAACACAGCACGTCTCTCTTCCAGAGTTCGAGAGTGGTTTTGTAGCTCAGTTCCATTGACGTAAATGGAGCCAACTTTTACAACCATGCACGACCTGAATAAGTGCCATTTTTAAACCAACAAAACACTACAATCACTTACCCCAGGGAGATTACCAGTAAAATCCAATGGAGTACTGAATCAGGAGTCTCCATTGATACATTGCCCCCTGAAAAGTTTGAATATGCAAAAACAGGGTCCGGAGCGCATCAGTTGAAAGTCTCAAAACACGGGATTAACCAGATATCCCTCCTGGGTAGGAAACCCCTTGCCAAGCAGTGCCTCCCAGTGGGGAGAACACCAAACCACCCTGATATGTACTCCCACTCTGTTGTGAGTATTGGGACACAAATGGGGAAGTAGAAGGGTGGCCCCTTTTATGTCATAGTCTATGTCAGTTGCAAGTATTGCAACATGACAAGGGAAATACCAAAGCCAGGCATCCATCCACAGCTGTTTCGGGGTATTGCCCCTTATTGCCAGGTTTCTGCTCCACACTGAATGAATGAAGACTGAATAAAGACCAATGAATAGAAGACCAAAAAAACACAACAGTCACTGACCTCAGGGAGATCAGCAATAAAATCCAATGGAATGAACATGAAGAAGGGAGATGGAACTGCACTCACCAGTAAAAAATCTTCATCTTTATTATTCGTCCTTGGTAAAATCTGACATATATGGACAAGGTGCAGACAGTGCGGCAGACGCCATGGAGGTAGGTAAGAATTAATAAAATGGAACTCTCTATAAAAAAATAAAATCCAATGGAGTACTCAATCAAGAGTCTCCATTAATATATTACCCCCTGAAAAACTTGAATATGCAAAAACAGGGTCTGTGAAGTCTCATTTGCGAGTCTCAAAACATGGGAATAGCCAGATATCCCTCTATCTTTCTGTACATGGAGACAGCTATCTTGCCTGCACTGGTGCTATCCGCAATTAGCAGTATTTAAAGACATATTTTACAGCAGCCATAGGCGTCTGTAATCTTGAGAGTTTTGACTTTTATGGGATATTTTTCTAGGCATGCTCTGAGACCTGTGCAGAGGTCACTGGGGAAGGAAGGGGGTCAGCACCCAGTGTCAGTCAGGCCTGCACTGCTAGTCTGCAGTTCCAGGCAGATTCCCGGTGGGTCAGTCAGTTCTTTCCTTAGTGAGCCACCTATATAATCTTATAGAAGCAGGCTGTCCCCCCTGTAGCTGTCACAAGACCTGTGTGCACAGCAGCTACAGCGGCACCACATACACAGGCCCTGAGACTAACAGGCTGCCTCCTCTGTATGATGTCTCTTTCTCCTGATGACACACTCCTTACCTTCACTCACCTGCACTCATGACAAAGACAGGGTCATTACACTGGTGTAGTGCCGGGTTTACTTCTGAGCTTTTTTCTGCACATTAACGCTGCCGCTGTGCACAGAACTGCAGCCAGCGTATTTATATAAATGGGGCCACAATGTAGTTCCCTGTACAACTTGGTGGCCAGAGATAAAACCATGGAAAAGATACAGCCCTACAGCAGCAGTGTGCACTCTTACATGTGATGGGGGTCAAAGGGGTCAAATTCCTGTTAATATTAGAGGAATGGCATATCATAGGATAGGAAAACCTATAGACTTTATCACTAGTTAAATAAATTTTATCCCAGTATGTTATAGCCTAGCCATATGCCATCAATCCATGAAGTGGGAACAGCCCTTTAATTGGTGGAGAATTCCTTGTCTCTCCTTGTAACAACTATGGTAGATGTTTTACGAGTAGTGTTACTTTCTTTTTTTACAAACTACTGGAAACAATGAAGACAATAATGAAATAGTTACCCTTGCCTCTAACGCCAGTAAATATTAAGGGGTTTTAAATATATTGATTGATCCAGAAATTGTTTGGGGTGCCGTTCTGTCCATTGAGGACAATTTTAAAAAACTCGGCAAACCTCTTTAAGCTGTTCAGCATTTCTTCCTTTCAAAACTCTCTGGGTCCCATGGTAGACTGTAACTTATACGCAATACTGGCCTACTAAACCTTCTTAGCTCCTTTAGCTGTTGTTTTAAACACCAAGTCAGGAATAAGGTTGCATAGTCCTTGATTAATATTATACATCCCCCCCCCCCCTTACATTTGCTGCAAACTGTTCTCAATGCTCAACTAAAATAAATAATTTAAAAAAATTTAAAATAAAATACTAATTAAAAAAAAAGTTAAGGCATAAAAGAATAGTTTGGTATGGCATCTATGAGGAAAAAGCAACGGTCATGTGGGATGGCTAAAACTGAAGCTAGAATTTTTTGAACTTCCAGGTCTGAGGGTATGTGCACACTACGGAATAGGTGAGGAATTTCAAGCAGAATCCCACCACGGACTCTGCTTGAAATTCTGCCTGTCTCATTAATACAATGGCATTTCTCGAGCGCCATCCACCTAAAGAACGTATACTGTATGTCAATTCTTTGTGCGGATGGCATATTGCAGTTGAGAAATCTCATTGAATCAATGAGACAGGCAGAATTGCAAGGGGAGTCAGCGTCAGGATTCAGCTCAAAATTCCTCTCCTATTTTGTAGTGTGCACATGCACTAAATAATTGCCTATCCTAAGAATTGGCCATGAATCTTTGATCAGTAGGGTACAGACACCAGGCAGCCCCACCAATCAGCTGTTCACGAGAGCTGCAGTACCTGTATGATACAGTCAATGATGTCAGAAACAGTTGGCTCCTTTCACTGAGTAGTGGCTGGAATTGATTACTGCAACTCAGTTCCGGGTTATTTGAATGGAAGCTGAGCTGCCGTAACTCAATTTGTGTGGTAACTCAATTTGTGCCGTAACCACACAATTTGTGTGGTTAGTTGACAGTTGTCCTATAGTCTTTTTGAACATTTACCATCTAGGTGTAGGAAAAGCCTTTATCCTACTGCAAAGTCTAAGTAAGCATATGTAATTTTACTGTATGACAGGCACTAACCTGATTTAGTTTTTTCTTACATGTGCTTAACTTTGCTTTTACTTTTTCCAATATATAAATTGCAGATATTTTTCTATCATTGTCATATTTGACCAGTTTGACTAAATTTTTCTTCTACTCCAATAAGACACAATGACAATCTACATAGCAACTGATCACATTCAATGCAATACAGTGGACCACTAAAATATTACAAACTATAAAAAGAAATTTTAACAAAATGTTCACATATACCCTCTCATAATTTACATAATTTAAAGTGTACATAAAACACTGCTCTAGATTAACCTAATATTGTTCTCAGTGGATGTTCTTCCCTTCTTCCCTTGGTATCAAATATTAACTATTCCCCTAGTAGTATTTTAGATTACTTTGCGATCCTGTTATCGCTTAATCTTTCCCTGATGACTCTAAGCTATGATAGCTAAATACTGTCTGGTTACAAGGTCATTCTAGTTCATGAAAATTATTGAATACATCACAGTATTTCCTGTGAGATGCGGTTATTACGGAGACACGTATAAGTATAGGTATTTTCCCAAAAGCAGTGAAGTTAAATTAAAAATGTACATACCCAAAACAAGGTTTTATATTATCCTCCAAGGAGGGTACGTCTTCCATCAGACACAGATTTTGCCAGCAATTGGCATTATTTCTGGCGTTGTAAGATTTTTTTGAGTAAAGAATGGGGGGGGGATGCAAAAAAAATAAAAATAAAACACCAAATGCTCAGCCAGTATATAACAGCCAGATCACTGCTTTTAGAGCAGAGTGGTGGTCAGTAACCTAGATAGCAAGCTGTCAACACTGGGAGTAAATCATAGCACATTGTAATGAGGGATCCTATGTATGCATTAGGTTGTCAATGTTTCAAGCAGCATTAAACTCCTGACAGGTTCCCTTTAATTAGTTTGTAATGTTTTCTGTGCACTAGGCATGAAGTTTATTACTGCATACATTGTGGTGTCACTAGGGCTCTATACAGCAGAATCACAATCTCCTCTTCTTACCTGTAACACCTCTAGCTTTACAGCCTAGCATACAATTAGCTTTATCCATAGGCAAGGTGTTATCCACGGCACCACCTTAACCCATCATCAAGAAATCAATGAGATTAGTCTGACATGAGCTGCCCGCAGTAAAACCACGCTGGTTTGGATCCATCAAGTTGTTGGTTTTTAAGTGATCAATTATCTTATTTTATAGAAGGTTTTCCATTTTTACTACTATAGATGTCAAGCTAACAGGCCTGTACTTACTGGGATCTTCTCTACTACCCTTCTTGTGGATGGGTATAACATTAGCTGTTCTCCAATCATCAGGAACATTTTCTGTTTAGTGTCTGGCATACTGATAATCCTGGGGCAGTCATATTTACTGCCTATATTGTATAGACAGTGCATATTGAGGACTCCTTTTGATGATTGTTTCTGTGGCCAAAAATTACATTTAAACTTTTAAAGCCTGTTTTTTTTTTTTTTGCTATTTGGCCAATTGTTTTGAGCTTAAACAAAAGCTATAGCTAAAACACAACTTCTTTAATTTGGGACATATAGTATTTCTGGCCATTTACAGTCCAAAATACATGCTAAAATAAAAGGATATAAAAGGACCTGGCCTTAATATGTTTATGTCCAATTTACTGTGTAGGAACCCTGAGAATGGAAAGATGGAGACAATTCACGGGGACTTTTGTATCGCTCATGTTTTCTTTGCTGATTTGCAGGCAGTTTAAACCTGCATTTTACATGATCTATGGAATTGGTTTGAAGCCTAGGGCTGTAGAAGTATACCGTGAACAATACTGATATATTCACATTGCTGAATGTTTAAATAATGGTATGAAAAATATGCTGTATAAAACAGTTCAGTTTTTGTTTTTTTTTAAATAGGATGAATAAATCAGTAATAAAAAAGGAACATATACTATACCACAAATTCAGAGATTACAGCTAATGTAAAAACCATTGTAAGTGCCTGATGTGGTGACAAAATTGGTAGCACTAGCAATCTATACACCTTTATAATATTCATAAATTTTACATTTGCATCAAAAACAACATGACTTGGTCAGCATCGGGCTATATATGATGGTGACATGTGTTCTGCACATCATTGGCGCCTACAAGTATTTCTCATGGAGCATTGTGTCAGGTGAAAAGAAGGGGAGGGGTAACAGCTGGGCTCTGCTATGCACAGCTCATTGCAGAAACAGCAATGATATATGACAGTTTGCCATCTTTATAAGAAGTGATTTCATGGCAGATACTGTTGCATTTCCTATGTCCAGAGGTATCTGCTAGATGACTAGATCCCAAAAGAGACATGTCCACCTCCTCTGTATATAGGGTTTAGGGTTTGAAAAATCACTCTATATGATTTCAGAATATAACCGAATAGGATGGACAGTCGCAGGATGTCAGCTTTAATGGATGTAAGCAGGATGTTGACAGGAGGGTTCTCAATAGTACTGAATATACCAAGTTACTGTAGTATTCCTGAAATGATAATGTTCTGGTATAACGAACTTTCCATTACAATATTCTATGCTATAATATAAATTGAGATCTTAATATACAGCATACATTGTTTAGCAGATATTAAAAGTTCCTCCTATTTCAGTGAGAATTGAATCATGGAATGTGACATGTTCACCTGCATGATATCTAGTGAGATGAGATAGCGCTACAGCACATTTTATCCAATGCTGTATGATAGTTCTATAAATATCATTCAGCTGTAACCTCTTGTTACACAACGCACCTTCAAGCCCCTCTGAAAATCCTCATCCACAGCTCCCAATCTGCTTTATATTTACCATCCCCCAACAGCTCGGTCTTCTAAAGCTCCCCCTCCTCATTGACTGGATGTAGTTCAGTATTGCTCTTTAACCAATTGCTTATCAATGCACCTACAAGTTTCACACTGGTCTTTTTTACATAGTAGGTTGAATCAATGTACCTTCTATCAATAGTGATGTTATAAAGAATTAAATCTCTAGATAGGAACTAACAGCTGTGAGTCAGCTTGAAGGGGAAGTCACAATGACAAACGTGATTAAGATTCTGTGAACTTGTGGCTTGGGTGCAAGATCAAAGTAGAATATAGCAAATTGAGTAATCTCACATCCTGTTTAGATTTTGAAACGTTGATTTTACCAGTAATTAAGTTTTGCTACTATGTTTAACCCTTTCAGGACTTGGCCAATTATGGCCTTAAAGAACATGTATCACCCAGATTTTTTTTTTACTGATTAGAGAAACTGAAACTTTTTCTTTCTAATCTGTTTCTATTTTCTTTTTGTAAAAATGTCACCATTTTTGTCATCTTACCACAGCAGCATTTAGTGATATGCTTTACAGCAAGCCCTATGGGCATAGGGAAAAAAGGCCTGTTCCATTGAGATGAATGTCAAACATTACTGAGCATACTTGACCTTTGAAAAGGTCATTCCACGAGGAGCTGCTATTGTCTTATACTTGTGCCATCGGTATCTAGTGGTATCACCTTTCACTTTAATCGCTTTATAGCAGTATCATTCTTATAAGCACATAGGAAGTCTCAGTTTAGTTTTAGGGCCCTATTACACTAAGCGATTATCGGCCTATTCGGCCGATACCAACCGTTACAGCCGATAATCTATTTGTGTAATAGAAGACAATGATCAGCCGATATGCACGATGTTGGCTGATCATTGTCTTTCAACAGGCTGGAACGGCAACGATCAGCCTATTAACGATCTGCTGCAGTCGCTCCGTGTAATAGGATCGGCGGCAGTAGACCGCCACTGTCTCGTATGGGCTGCCCGGACGATCTGACGATTACCCAGGCAGACCCCCCCACCCCCACCCCCACCCCCCGCTCTCACCTGCTCCTCCTCACTCACAGTCGGCGCATGTAATAGCACCAGCAGCGGGCGGTAGAATGAGAAGAAAGCGAGCGCTGACCTGACTTAAGACTTAAGGCCCTATTACATGAAGCGATTATCGGCCGTATTTGGCTGATTGTCAGCCATTATGGCCAATAATCTCTTTGTGTAATAAAAGGCAGCAATCAGCCGACATGCACGATGTTGGCTGATCATTGTCTTTTAATGTCTTTCAACATGTTGATTTACGAAAGACAATGATAGCAACGATCTGTTGCCGTCGCTCCATGTAATAGGAGCTGTGGCAGCAGACCACCAATATCTCCTATGGGCCCCCTTTAGCTCTCTGCGGCCCACACACACACACACACTTACCCGCTCACTGTCGCTGTTGCGAGCTGGGAATGAGGAGAAAGCGAGCGCTGTCCTGACAGGTCAGCACTCGCTTGCTCCCTATGATCGCCCCATGTTATAGGGGCTTTAGTGGTGAGAATGTAAATGGCATTAGGATTATTTTATAATAAAGATAGTAAAATGGAAAAAACATGAGCAAAAAATATTAAAAATCATGTTTGACATAAAAAAAATTGATTAAAACAATAGGGCATTTTCATTTAAAGGGAATTTCAGGCAACATGGACAGATGAGCTATCCATAGCATAGCTTATCAATCACTGATCTGTGGGGTGCCAAAACCCAGCACCCGCACCGATCAGCTATTCGGCACCCCCACTACTCAATGAACAGTGTTTGTCTGTGTTTACTGTTTAGCTGTGGCGATGTGTAACTGCAGCTCAGCTCCTGTTCATTGTATTACACTTACGTCGACCGCACGCTTCAAGTAAGGATGCCATACCTGCAGTTTTTCAGTATATACTGTCGTGCCACCCAAATGATAGGTATGTCTTAAAGCATACCTGTACATTCAAATTATTAAAATACCATAGTGTGCATCACTGTGTCTCTACTACCATTGGGAGGCTTTACAACAGTGTTTCCACCATTTTTAATATTCCTCCTGGTACCTTGGGTATAGTACACCACTGCTTGTAGTCCTCAGAGAATCAGGGGACATGTTCAGTTCCTTGCTGGTTTACCAACACTATGCCTAATGGACGTCCTGTGCTCACACTTACCATGTAGTAGTACATGATGATGATAATGATAATGATTACTGGATGTCAGCAGGCAAAAAAGAGAGGAGGATTACATTTAATGACTGTAATTATGGTTGAAACTCTATTTATAGGAGATATGGGAGCATAAAGAACAGTGCATATTAGCTATATTAGTTTCATTAGTTATATTATTATATTAGTTATATTAGTGACAGCTCCCTAATAATAAATGATAAACAATTCAAGTTTGAAATGAATTGTCATGTACTGTGCATAGACTAGAGAAGTCTCATTGGCTGAGTTGACATGCTCAAAGCGTTACACTGTAGAGTGAACCTGCACTATCTAGGCCCTGGCCCTACTCCCTGTGTAGTCTGAGCCCTAGCCAAGGCTGCTTTTACACAACCTGATTAGTGGCCCTGTGCGGTGCCTTTACATGGCAAGGCTAATACAACAATTGTTCGTGCAGCCATTTAAAATCCAATCAGCTGACGAGTGACCGCTGCCAGGAACTCTCGTTAACAATAATCAGTTAGTGTAAAAGAGCCTTGAGCCCCTCACCATTTCTTGTGTTCTGCCTTATGGTGCGTTTACACAGAGAGATTTATCTGACATATCTTTGAAGCCTAAAGCAGGAACAGACTATAAACAGGGATCAGGTCAAAAACGAAAGACTGAGATTTCGCCTATTTTCAAATCCATTCCTGACTTTGGCTTCAAAAATCTGTCAGATAAATCTCTCTGTGTAAACGCACCATACGTCTCTCTGCTCCTAGAGATTTATGGTACTGGCCTCTTTATATGTGGAAAAAAGACTTTATGGGCCCACTCAGGCTCCTGAGTCCAGGTGAAACACCACCCTCTGAACCTCCTATATCTACACCTCTGCCTATAGATGTCACCTTTCCTGGGTCTCAATCGTGGCTCTTAGTACTCAGATAACCACAATGACTTTTTATTTGTATAGCGCCAACAAATTCTGCAGCGCTTGTTTAAATATATAAATACAATACAGGTTATACTTAACCCCTTAAGGACAGAGCCTGAAATGGCCTTAATGACAGAGACAAATTTTATGAATATGACCAGTGTCACTTTATTCATTAATAACTTCAGGATGCTTTTACCTATCCGGCTGATTCTGAGATTGTTTTCTCGTGATATATTGTACTTTACATTTCTGGTGAATTGGAGTCGATACTCATAACGAATCTTTATGGGAAAAAAACAAATAACGTGAAAAAATGCATTTTTCCAACTTTGAAACTTTTTTGCTTATAAAGAAAGTGGTTATACCACATAAATTATATATTAAATAGCATTAGAAACATGTCTACTTTATGTTGGCAGCATTTATTAAACGATCTTTCATTTTTTTTAGACAATAGAAAGCTTAAAACATTAGCAGCAAATTTCCAAATTTTCAGTAAAATTTCAAAATCAGATATTTTTAGGGACCTGTTCAGGTTAAAAGTGTATTTGAGGGGCTTGTATGTTAGAAAGCCCCACAAAGCACCCCATTTCAGAAACTGCACCCCCCCCCCCCCCACACACACACTCTGCAAAAGCATATCCAGAAAGTTTTTTAACCCTTTAGGGGAGTCACAGAAATAAAAGCTAAGTGTGTAAGAAATTAGAAAATTTTAATTTTCTGTGCAGAGATTTTATTGTAATCCAATATTTTTCATAATTATAAACCTATTACCAGAGAAATGCACCCCAATTTTGATTGCTCCGTTTCTGCAGTTTATAGAAATACCCCATATGTGGCCCTATTGCGCTATTTGACGCAACCACAAGCCTCAGATATAAAGGAGTGCATAGTGAATTTCAACGCCTCCGTTGTATTTGGTAATTTTTGAACGTACCACTTCAGGTTGGCAGAGGCTCTGGGGTGCCAAAACCTAAAAAACACCCCTAAAGGGACACCATTTAGAAAACTACACCCCGCAAGGAATGTAACAAGGGGTGCGGTGAGCATCTGCACCCCACAGGTGCTTCACAGATTTTCCGAACAATATGGCGTGAAAAAAGAAAAAATTATTTTTTACACTAAAACGTTGTTCTAGCCTTCAATTTTTCATTTTCTTAAAGGGATAAGAGGAAAAAAAACACAAAATGTGTAGCACAGTTTCTCCCGAGTATGGAAATACCCCACATGTGGCGATAAAGCGCCAAGGGGGCGCAGGACGAGCCTCCAAAGGGAAGAAGCGCCAATTGGCTTTTGGAAGCTGAATTTCACTGGAAAGGATTTCAAGGGCCATGTCGCATTTACAGAGCCCTCGTGCTGCCAAGACACTGGAAACCCCCCCCCCCCACAAGTAACCCCATTCTGGAAACGACACTTCTCAAGGAATCTAACAAGGGGTTCAGTGAGCATATGGACCCCACTGGTGACGGGCACAAATGTGGAACAATGTGACGTGAAAGGGAATATTTTCATTTTTTCACTTTCATGGCACAAATGTGCCCGTCATCAAAGGGTCAATATCCTCACTGCACCACTTGTTAGATTCCTTGAGGGGTGTAGTTTCCAGAATGGGGTCACTTGTGGGGGGTTTCCAGTGTTTTGGCAGCACGAGGGCTCTGTAAATGCGACATGGCGTTCATCATCTATTCTAGCCAAATCCAACCTCCAAAATCCAAATGGCGCTCCTTCCCTTCGGAGGCTTTCTCTGCGCCCACATGGCGCTTTATGTCCACATGTGGGGTATTTACGGACTCAGAGGAAATTGCTCTACACATTTTTTTTTTTTTTACTCTTTTAACCCCTTGTGAAAATGATAAATTCAAGGCTAAACCAACATTATAGTGTAAAAAATGTAATATTTCATTTTCACGCCACATTGTTCCACATTTGTGCCCGTCACCAGTGGGGTCCATATGCTCACTACACCCCTTGTTACATTCCTTGAGGGGTGTAGTTTCCATAATGGGGTCACTTGTGGGGGGTTCAACTGTCTTGGCAACACAGGGGCCTTTTGAATGCAACATGGCCCCTCGAAATCCATTCCATCCAAATCCAGCCTTCAAAAAACAAATGGCGCTCCTTCCCTTTGGAGGCTTACCCTGCACCCGCATGGCGCTTTATGTCCACATGTGGGGTATTTCCGTACTCAGGGGAAATTGCGCTACACATTTAGTGTTTTTTTTTTATCTTTTAGCCCCTTGTGAAAATGAAAAAATCATGACAAGATTAATGATTTAGAGTAAAAATTTTACAAAAATTACACTAAATGTTGGGGTTAAAAAAGGGGTTAAAAAAGAAAATGAACACAAAACGTGTAGGGTAGTTTCCCCTGAGTACGAAAATACCCCACATGTGGGCATAATGTGCCATATGGGCACAGGGCAAGCCACCAAAGGGACAGAGCGCCACTTGTGGGGGGTTTCTACTGTCCTGGCCGCACAGAGGCTTTGTAATTGCATCATGGCATCCTCTAATGGGATTGGCGGCCATATCTATTTAGCTGGGGAAAAGGGACAATTCTAATTTATTTGGGGGTATTAGGCCAATTATTAGTTTATAAGGTTGAAAATGACAGGTGTCCATCAAATTCAACCTGTGTTGATCCAGAGGAAGGCAAAAAACCCTCGTAAGGCAGACAACAGTAGCCTCATCACAGGGAAAAAATTCCTTCCCGACTCCATAATGGCGATCAGAATAATCTCCGGATCAACGTGACCCCTGAAATAGGAATAAGGGACAGAATTTAGATAATGTAGAACTCCAATGACGTGTGGTACGCCTTGAAGCGATCCAGTATGCAGAGGCCGGGGTGATCAGGACAGGCGTCACACTGGAAAATGGCGTCCTTCCTGATCCCCCTGTTACGCCACACTCTGCACTTCTTCTGGGGTCTCCCGTTCTCCAGTGTGGGGGACGTCACCTGGAGAATGTTGTCCTGGTGCGATACGGGGTCCCTCATATCCAGAAGCGCTGGGTCCGCTCCATGGCTGCTAAATATTAGGGCTCTATTACTGCTTCTGATATTTTCGGATCGTGCTTCAAGCTACAGTAGCTCGGGCAGCGAGGGACCGGAAGTGGGGGTGCTGGTATAAAAGTTATCCCCGTACCAGTGGTGACCTTTATCCAGCAGTGGGAAGATCAGGTCCCAAACTATCTCCCCACTAACTCGGAGGATGGGGGGGGGCATCTGGGGGCTGGATTCGGGTGTCCCTTCCATCATACACTCTAAGGGTACGTGCACACTGCGGAATCGCGACAGATAACCCTTCATGCATTCCACAGCTGGCACCCACCGGCGGAGTGATGCAGGCGCACGTCTCCATCCATGTCATAGACTCCATTCTATGCACGGGCGGATTCCGCTCTCCGTCCAACGTGTTCATTCTTTGGATGGACGATGGCATTAGTCCGCCGGCGGGTGCCAGCTGCGGAATGCACAAAGGGTTATCCTTCGCCATTCCTCAGTGTGCACGTACCCTAAATCTGTAAGTGTACCCTGAGGTACTCTCACAGAGTTTGGAGAATTTCATACCGTCATCTCTTATTGGGACGATACTGGCGGAAAAGACGTGTCTGGGGGGCAGCGTACGCTACGCTACCCCCAGACACGTCACTGGATGATGAGGATGATGAGGATGAATGGAGGAAAGAAGGATCCCCCCATTCATCCTCACTGGCTGTTTCGGTGTCGGAGGCAATAATAACGTATGCGTCCGACGCCGAAAACACCCTGGGGGCCATCTTTATACGGGGACTAGTATATGGGGTATGTAGTGGTGCAGTGTCAAACTTTATTCAATGTAGTGTGGTGTAATGTAGTGTTTTTTACGTGTTTTTTTACAGTAAGTATAAAAAAAAAAACTACGCCAACAAAGGAGTTGCTGAAAAATGCCGCACTTATGTGCGGCACTTATCAGCAGACCGTGGCAGTAGAATATAGAAAAAAACACCCTACGCCAAAAAGGAGGAGTTGCTGATTAGCAGCGCACTTTCGTGCAATGCTGATCAACACTCAGCGGCGATAGGGTGAGGAAAATAGAAAAAAAAAAATTTGGAAAAAAAAAACTTTTTCTACATTCTGAACATCCCTGTAGCTGCTGATAAGTGTATTACACATATCAGCCGCTAGAGGGCAGCAGAGCGCAAAATCCGGAAAAAGACGAGGCTGGAGCCGAAAATAGCCGAAAAAAAACGATGGGGACCGCTGGAAATAGCCGAAGACCCGACGGAATGACGGAGGACGCCGCAAACCTGGAAGACGCCGATCAGGACCCCGGGACAGGTGAGTAATGTACAAATACCTGCTCTGGACCCCTCAGCTACCTAAATTTAAATTTACGTAAATTTACGCCCGATGTCGTTAAGGGGTTAAATTATACAATGAATAAATTAAAGTGTCACTGTCGTGAATTTTTTTTTTGCAGAAATCAATAGTCCAGGCGATTTTAAGAAACTTTGTAATTGGGTTTATTATCCGAAAAATGCATTTTTATGATGAAAAAGCAGTTTGAAGCTCTCCCCCCTGTCTTCATTGTTCTCCTATGGAGAGAGCTAAAGAAAAGACCAAAACAGGACAACAAAGAGTTAATCTACAAATCCCTCACGGGATATCTCCTGTGACAGTCACCAGTGACCTGTCTGAGCTCCGATTACAGCTGTCACCCAGGTCCGTGCCTGTAATCCTCTGTTATCTGCTTTCTGCTGCCGGCTAACTCCCTCCTTCCTCCTCCCCCCTCCCCTCTCCCTAGAACAGACAGGGTACGACTCCTGCAACAAGTCACAATTTTCAGATTTTTCAGAGTGGATGAAAAAGAGGAAGGAGGGGGGGACCTGGGAAAAGGCTTTTTACATGCAGATAATGGCAGATTTGGCTAATAAACCCAATTACAACGTTTCTTAAAATCGCCTGGACTATTGATTTCTGCAAAAAAAAAAATACGACAGTGACTCTTTAAGATAAAATTAAAAATACAGAATAGGAGACCTGCTCTCGAGAGCGTACAGACTAGGATGACTGGTGGTGACACGAGAGGCAACAAGGGCTTTATTTGTCGATGTTCCAGTCATTGTACATAGAATCTCAAAGTGCCTATAGGTGACTGGGCAAGCCAGTCACAAGCCATTTTCTGAGCTAAGGTAGCAAGTACAAAGTAGATGGCACCAAAGAGGTTATAGAGAGGATGCAGAAGGGATAGCAAGGGGAGACGAGATTAGGAAAGGTCATAAGCGAGCCTGAAGAGATGAGTCTTCAGGGAACA
Source organism: Dendropsophus ebraccatus (assembly GCF_027789765.1). Classification (NCBI taxonomy): domain Eukaryota; kingdom Metazoa; phylum Chordata; class Amphibia; order Anura; family Hylidae; genus Dendropsophus; species Dendropsophus ebraccatus. The sequence continues at coordinate 143,587,795 of NC_091454.1, read as the reverse complement.
CTTGAAACTGGGGGTGTTGGAAATAAGTCGGAGGTCTTTGGGTAGGGAGTTCCAGAAGACTGGTGCAGCACGAGGCGGGAGTGAGAGGTTCTGATTATGGAAGAAGTTAGTGTAAGGTCTTTAGCAGAACGCAGAGCACAGGTAGAATGGTAGGTGGAGATGAGGGAGGAGATGTTGAGGGGCAGAGTTGTGGAGAGCTTTATGGGTGAGGGTGAGGAGTTTGAACTGTATTCTGTATTAAGAGTGCCTTCACACCTACCGGATCTGCAGCGGATCTCACTTCTGCGGATTTGCAGCGAGATCAGCTGCGGATCCAGTATCATTCACCCCTATGATAGCACATACTCGCAGCAGGATTGACATCCCACTGTGAGTATGTGCTTTAACTCCCTGGTGCGCGCAGCCCTGCCGCCCACATCCCCGTCCCCAGCATCCTCCATCCCCGTCCCCGGCATCCTCCACCCCCCTCCCATCATCCCCGCCACCGGCATCCTCCATCCCCGCGCCCGCATCCCACCGCCGAGAGCATACATTACCTGCTCGGCGGCGCAGCTACAGTTAGGCTCCCGGCTCTAGGGCCGCTGTGGTGCACTGATTGGCTGAGAGGGACCGGAGCCAGGAGCCTCACTGTAGCTGCGCCGCCGAGCAGGTAATGTATGCTCTCGGCGGTGGGATGCAGGATGCGGGCGCGGGGATGGAGGATGCCGGGGACGGGGATGGAGGATGTCGGGGATGATGGGACGGGGATGGAGGATGCTGGTGGCGGGGATGATGGGACGGGGATGGAGGATGCCAGGGACGGGGCTGATGGGACGAGGATGCGAGCGGCGGGGCTGCGGGCACCAGGGAGTTAAAGCACATACTCACAGTGGGATGTCAATCCTGCTGCGAGTATGTGCTATCATAGGGGTGAATGATATTGGATATGCAGCTGATCTCGCTGCGAATCTGCAGAAGTGAAATCCGCTGCGGATCCGGTCGGTGTGAAGGCACCCTTAAAGGGTAACCAGTGCAGTGACTGGCACAGGGGGAGATATTAGTATAACGGCTGGAGAGGAAGATTAGCCTGGCTGCTGCGTTCAGGATAGACTGGAGAGGGGGGAGCTTAGAGAAAGGAAGACCGATTAGTAGGGAGTTACAGTAGTCAAGACAGGAGTGGATCAGGGCGACAGTCAGACCTTAAACCAGAAATAAATGACGCTATAGACAACCCTAGAGTTAAGGCCCCCATACACCTTTAATAATTGACGGCCGAACGATCGTCTGGTCGTCAGTTATGTCCCACCCCCAATGAAATGATGTAGTACTGCAGTGCAATGTGTGAACACATCCTCAGGTTCTACTCATTAATGCATTTAGTGTCTAAGTTCTCATTTGTTAATGATCATTAGGAGTAAATATTTTAATGACTCACATTTCTTTTTGCATCAATTCAAGCCATAATTATATTACAGGTAAAGCCAGGACAAAATCTAGTGGGCAGACTAGCATGCTTATTCCAGATATTAGTTAGATATTTTTCTTCTATAAACAGGAAGAAAGCGGTAACTAAACATGAAAAACTTTATTTCTGATTTATTGATTTTATTTTGTAAAACATACAGATTTTTATTGTTTATTGTCAACTGGAGGCTGTCTCATAGTGTTTATTTAGGATTACAGTCTGGCATTGCACTTACCTAAATGTGTATTGTTAGATCTTATTATTCGTATACAGTCCATATTATGTAATCATCATTTATATATTATTTTAATCTATGGCATAATGTACTTTGTATCTTTATACTCTCTGCTGGGTCATGTGCTGAAAACTAGGTCATTCTATTCAATAAGGTTTATCAAATAGAATTCCATCTGATAAAAGAGATTTAGCTGTGCTTTCTTGGGAGCAGGAGTGGATGCCCAAAATGTAATTGAAAACTAAGTAATGCCTCACTTACCACTTAGAAAATTCTGCTGTCTGCCTGTAGTGACTAAATACACCAAAACCAGTTCTGTGTTTCCAAAAAGAGCAGATAAAATGGTAAAACATTTTGTCTTGTTTTCAGGTAGATTGTATATAAATTTTTGGACGTCGAGCAAGTGGCCTGGAGTAAAAAAAAAAAAAAAAAAAATCACATGAAATCTATGATTTGATTTTGGTTGGTTATGATTATAATTTTCTGCTTTGCAGTTAAATTTAAAAAGAATAAACAGAAAAGGAACAAGTTACAGGTATAAAAAAAACAATCACAGGTCACTATGGCCAGCAGCCACTTGTTTAAATAGAGCTTAAAAGAAATCATGGGACACCAGCGCCAAGCGTGATTAGCCTGGTGTTCCTGCTTTCTGATTGGGCAGTCCACCCACCTGCTGCCACTATGCTCAGCCCTGACATCACCTGGGGTGGTCACTGGGGCAGGAGAATGAGACTCTGAAATCTATGCACTATTTCCAGACTCTTTAGTGTTTATTGTGTTCCTCTTTTGCTATAATGACTGTGTAAGGAACTTACCTTGTCCGGCTCCAGCGGCGTCTCCTTCCAGCTCGGCTCCGGCTGTCGGCTCGGGAGCGCGCCGCTGCTCCGCCCGCCGGAGCCGAGTGACGTCACGGAGACCCGACGGCGTCCCTAGCAACCGGGGACGCCGTGGGGTCACGTGACCGTCAGCTGGCCGGCCGGCACGCAGCTGATGTGTTTTGCACTCAGGCTGAGTGACAGGTCGCCCGGCCGCTCAGCCTGCAGTGCACCAGCTGCAGTGAGGCTGGACTCAGGAGGCCGGACCAATCAGCCTTTGGTCCGGGCTCCTGGTCCAGTATAAAGTTTCAGTGTAGCCAGCAGGTTATCGCTGGCTATTAGTTGTTTCTGATCCCAGCTCCCCAGTCCCTTGTATTCTGTCCTATCCTTTCTCATTTCGACTTGCCCGGATTCTGACCTTTTTGCCTGTCCCCTGACTCTCCGTTTGGTTCCGATTTTGTACTGCGTTGCTCGTTTGGTTACTGACTCGGCTAGTTGACTTCCCGCTTTGTGTTTGTCTGTCTGTCTGCGTTTTATGTTCTGCAAGTATACAGCATAGGGATTGTCTTCGTGGTTGTCCGCGACCGCCTAGGGTCGACCGAGGCAAGTAGGCAGGTGACAGTGGGTGGGGTCAGAGTTAGGGCCCACTGTCTAGTGTCTTATCTTCACCTGCCACTCGTGACAGAATAGCCAGCCAAAAAATATTGTGTGACGTGTGCCAAGGATTTTTTATCATGGATCCTATGAAGGCGCTAGTGGAACAGATGCAGAATCTGAACACATTGGTTCAGAATCTCGCTGAACGGGTTCAAGAGCAGGAGGCTGCTCCTCGACAGGTTACGATGACCACGCCCTCTCCCCCTGAACCGCCTGTACAACTCCCGGAAAAATTTAAGGGGGATAGAAAGAGTTTTCGAACCTTCAGAGAAGGGTGTCGGTTGTTTTTTCGACTGCGTCCCCGTTCGTCAGGGGATGAGGCCCAAAGAGTGGGAATAATCATGTCCCTCCTGCAGGGTCCCCCACAAGAGTGGGCATTCTCTCTCCCTCCTAACGCCATAGAACTAACTTCTGTGGACTTTTTTTTTTCGGCCTTGGGACTATTGTACGATGACCCTGACAGGACTGCAGTGGTCGAGCGACAATTGACGTCCCTAAAACAGGGGAAAAGACCAGTTGAAGATTATTGCGCAGAGTTCCGCCAGTGGTGTATCCCATCTGGTTGGAACGACTCTGCTCTGCGTTACCAGTTCCGGGTGGGTCTCTCTGACCAGTTGAAGGACCTGTTAATAGCTTATCCTCCCCCTGAAACGTTAGAAGAGACCATGACGTTAGCCATTAGAGTAGATCGCCGGATGCGAGACAGACGAAGGGAGAAGTGCACCTCTGAACCCTGTAGTACCTCTTCCTCTCTTGTGTCTTTTCCTAAAAACCCCTCTTCCCTGCTGCCACCACCGGAGGAACCTATGCAAATTGGCGCCACCGATGCAAGAACTAGACGAGCCCATCGGATGCAGCATAATCTTTGCTTATACTGCGGCAAAGCTGGACACCGGGTTCGGGAATGTACCTCCAGGCCTGGAACATCGTCGGAAAACTCCAGCGCCTGAGTGACTATCGAGGGGGTCACTCAGGCGCACAGGTACCACTCGATAAGAATAAATTGATGGTTCCCATCTCGCTATGCTTGGGCGAGAGATGTATCTCGGGGTTTGCCCATGTTAACTCAGGGGCATCCGCTAATTTTATTAATTCCGGGTTTTGGTCCGGTCTGGGGGTATGCCCGCTTCAGCTTAAATGCCCGCTGAGTATCACGGGGGCGGATTTTACCCCATTGGCCCAAGGAAGAGTAAAATATATTACTCCTCCTCTCGAAGTGAAAGTGGGGTCGATCCATTCTGAGTGTCTGGATTTTTTGGTTATGGACAATTTGTCCTCTGATGTTATTTTAGGTTTACCATGGTTGACCCAACATAACCCTGTGTTTGATTGGGTAAACAGAGAACTTGTCCAATGGGGACCAGGTTGTGCCGCCCATTGTATTTCTTTGAATTTAACTGAATGTTCTTCGTTAGAAGGAGAGCTCCCTGAGTTTCTATCTGATTTTCTTGATGTCTTTGATGAAAAATCGGTGGACGAGCTACCCCCTCATCGTCCATACGATTGTGTAATTGATTTAGTTCCTGAATCCAAGTACCCGAAAGGACGCATTTTTAACTTGTCTAAACCAGAGAGAGAGGCTATGCGTGATTATGTTAAAGAGAGTTTACATAAGGGTCACATTCGTCCTTCCTGTTCCCCCCTTGGTGCTGGGTTTTTCTTTGTGGGTAAAAAGGATGGTGGCTTACGCCCTTGCATTGACTATCGGGAATTAAATAAAATCACGATTAAAAATCAACATCCTCTCCCTCTGATTCCTAATTTGTTTGATCAGATTGAGGGGGGCCCGGTGGTTCTCCAAAATTGACCTCCGGGGGGGCCTATAATTTGATTCGAATAAAGGAGGGCGATGAATGGAAAACTGCCTTCAAAACCCCCGAAGGACACTTCGAATACCTTGTCATGCCCTTCGGGTTGTGTAATGCACCTGCAGTTTTTCAACGTTTTGTTAACTATGTTTTTCGCGACTACCTGGGACGTTTTTTAGTGGTATACCTGGATGATATCCTGATTTTCTCTCCAGATTGGTCTTCGCATGTTGGTCATGTTCGTAAGGTTATGGAACTCCTAAGACTTAACCATTTATTTGCTAAGTTGTCAAAGTGCCAGTTTGGTGTTCAGGAGGTCTCTTTTTTGGGATATAAAATCACCCCTAGTTCTTTTGGGATGGATCCCCTTAAGGTGACGGCCATTGCCAAGTGGGAGCGCCCAAGGAATCTTAAAGCTTTACAGAGATTTTTGGGATTTGCTAACTATTACAGAAAATTTATTAAGGGGTTCTCAGTGATTGCTAAGCCCTTAACAGATCTTACCAGAAAGGGAGCTGATGTGGATAACTGGACTCCTGAAGCCATTCTGGCATTTGACAAACTTAAAAGATGTTTTTCTGTAGCTCCGGTGTTGATTCAACCTGACTTTGAGCAACCTTTTATTGTCGAGGTGGATGCCTCAGAGGTAGGGGTGGGGGCTGTTCTTTCACAGGGTCCTGAAACTCTCACCAATCTCCGACCCATTGCCTATTTCTCTAGAAAGTTCTCCAAAGCAGAATGCAACTATGATATAGGCAATAGGGAACTCCTTGCCATTAAGTGGGCGTTCGATGAATGGAGGCACTTTCTAGAGGGGGCTAAACACAAAGTTAAGGTTTTAACCGACCACAAAAACCTTGTTTATTTAGATAAAGCTAAGCGTCTTACTCCACGACAGGCCAGATGGGCACTCTTTTTCACACGGTTTAACTTTGAAATCACCTTCAGACCGGGTTCCAAAAATGTAAGGGCAGATGCTTTATCTCGTAGTTTCAACGTCAATGAAGTCCCCATAAAGGAGTCTGAAACCATCTTATCTCCGGGGGTGGGGGTGGCTATACTGCAGCCCGATCTGGCTGCCCAAGTTGTCCAGTCTAAATCTATGGCGCCTAGAAATACCCCGGAGAACAAACTATTTGTTCCCCCAAATCTTCGTTTGAGAGTTCTGGAAGAAACACATTGCTCAGTTTTGGCAGGTCATCCAGGTATTGCTGGTACTAAGTATTTGTTATCTCGTCATTATTGGTGGCCATCTTGGGTCAGAGATACTAAGCTGTTTGTGGAGGCTTGTGAGATTTGCGCCAGGTCCAAGGTTCCTCGCAAATTACCCGAGGGACTTCTCCAACCCCTACCGGTACCTGCTAGACCTTGGACCCACATCTCAATGGACTTCATAACTGATTTACCACCCTCTAAGGGTAAAACTGTGATTTGGGTGGTCGTTGATAGGTTCTCTAAGATGTGCCATTTAATTCCTCTCAGCAAGCTTCCTAATGCTCGTACCTTGGCTTCTCTTTTTATTAATCATATCTTACGTTTACATGGTGTACCAGAGAATATTGTTTCTGACAGGGGAGTACAATTTGTGTCTAAATTCTGGAGGGAGTTTTGTGGTCGCCTGGGCATATCCTTGTCCTTTTCTTCAGCTTTCCATCCGCAGTCCAATGGTCAGACGGAAAGGGTTAACCAGTCACTGGAGCAGTTCTTGAGATGTTTTGTTGCAAGGTCACAGGAGAAATGGAGAGAATACTTATCTTTGGCAGAGTTTGCCCTAAATAATCGTGAAAGTCAGTCTCTCAAAATGTCACCATTTTTTTTGTAATTTTGGGTTTAATCCTCGTTGTTCTTCTGTACATGCGGCCGAGTCCATTAATCCATCCGCTGAAAAAATCTACAGAAAACTGTGCACAGTTTGGGCCCAGGCTCTTCAGAACCTGGTTAAAGCCCAAGAAAATTGTAAGAAACAATCAGACAAAAGACGTATATCTGGCCCTGAGTACAGGGTAGGTGACAAGGTATGGCTCTCTACTAAAAACTTGAGATTGAAAACACCATCTGGTAAACTTTCTCCTAAATATATTGGTCCTTATGCCATAGTAAAAGTCGTCAACTCAGTTTCGTTTAAGTTACTGTTGCCTAAGAGTCTAAAAATTCACGATGTCTTCCATAAGTCTCTGTTAAAGAAATATATTAATCCCGTGTTACCGTCTGCTCCCCCTGCTCCTTTGATTATTCAGGGTGAACTTGAATATGAGGTGGAGAGGATTCTGGATTCTCGCCGAGTTCAGAGTTCTTTACAGTATCTGGTTCATTGGAGAGGATTTGGCCCAGAGGAGCGCACTTGGGTAGCAAGTAGGGATATGCATGCACCACGTCTCATTCGGCAATATCATTTGCACAACCCGTCTAGACCAGGTCCTGTTACTAAGGGTCCTGAGGCCCCTCATAAGGGAGGGGGTAATGTAAGGAACTTACCTTGTCCGGCTCCAGCGGCGTCTCCTTCCAGCTCGGCTCCGGCTGTCGGCTCGGGAGCGCGCCGCTGCTCCGCCCGCCGGAGCCGAGTGACGTCACGGAGACCCGACGGCGTCCCTAGCAACCGGGGACGCCGTGGGGTCACGTGACCGTCAGCTGGCCGGCCGGCACGCAGCTGATGTGTTTTGCACTCAGGCTGAGTGACAGGTCGCCCGGCCGCTCAGCCTGCAGTGCACCAGCTGCAGTGAGGCTGGACTCAGGAGGCCGGACCAATCAGCCTTTGGTCCGGGCTCCTGGTCCAGTATAAAGTTTCAGTGTAGCCAGCAGGTTATCGCTGGCTATTAGTTGTTTCTGATCCCAGCTCCCCAGTCCCTTGTATTCTGTCCTATCCTTTCTCATTTCGACTTGCCCGGATTCTGACCTTTTTGCCTGTCCCCTGACTCTCCGTTTGGTTCCGATTTTGTACTGCGTTGCTCGTTTGGTTACTGACTCGGCTAGTTGACTTCCCGCTTTGTGTTTGTCTGTCTGTCTGCGTTTTATGTTCTGCACGTATACAGCATAGGGATTGTCTTCGTGGTTGTCCGCGACCGCCTAGGGTCGACCGAGGCAAGTAGGCAGGTGACAGTGGGTGGGGTCAGAGTTAGGGCCCACTGTCTAGTGTCTTATCTTCACCTGCCACTCGTGACAGACTGTGTGTTCTTAAGTTGGCATGGATTCCATGATCTGACTTAGGCTATGTTCCCACAACGTTGTTTCTTGTCCATTTATAAGTTTTAAAATGATGTCCGTCATTTTGAGTCCAAAATTACGTCTGTTATTTTAAGGATTGGCCGCTCGTCAGTGCAATAACAGCTGCTAGTACATTATTCTATTTTAGGTGAACTTATTGGCCTTTGGGTGTGTCTTTAATTGAAAAGCCCATTAAATTTAATAGTAAAAATGGTGAAGGGACAGTGAAAAAAAAACTGTGTGTGAACAACTAAACTGTGACATGGCAGTTTTACAGAACGGCCACTTTCAGTAAAGTTCATCCTAGCCGGTACTGCAGTATCAGCCGGATGAACTTCATTCTTTTGATTTGAAATGCGGGCAAGTTCAGGAGTGCCCGCATTTCAAATCACCATAGCCGACAATGTAAAGTCTCACTTTACACCAGTGCTTCTCAATTCCAGTCCTCAGGCCTCACCAACAGGTCATGTTTTGAGGATTTCCCATACAAAAAACACCTGTAATAATACCTAAAGGCACTGAGTATAATTATATCACCTGTGAAATACTAAGGAAATCCTCAAAACATGACCTGTTGGTGAGGCCTGAGGACTGGCATTGAGAAGCACTGCTTTACACTGTCTTCCGTACTTTACATTGTCGGAACTGTCATTGATGTGCAGCCACTATTCAATGAATAGCGGCCGCACAAAACTGACATGTCAGTTTTTTCTGCGGCCGCAAGGATTCCCGGCCAGGATTCCATAGACTTCAATGTAATCAGCAATTTCATTAAATAACGGCCGTGGTTGCAAAACTGCAGCTACGGCTGTTGTGTAATGAAATTATACATAGTGTGAACTTAAGTGTTACAATATGCTTAGTGGTTTCTTATAAGCTTAGTTAGTAAATACACTTGAAGTAATGAACAGTTGCACAATACAAACACAATGTCATTTTCTTTAGCAGTCTCTTACAGAAGCCTGAAGTTTTACAGATATGCACATATCACACTATGTAAGAGGGCAAGTGAGGCTTACTTCAGGTTTACACCCTTTCTTGTTACTCAGATAACCGAATACATTAATATGGTATTGAGATGAGATGACTTTGGAGGGGCACACATCTTTTTCGTGGCCTTCAAGCAACTTTTGCAATGGATCATACACTAGTAGTATGTGGGTCAACCAACCTCCGGAATTGTTTTGACTGAACAAAATACAGCAGAGGTGTAACCAGCTTTTTCTGCACCTGGGGCAAAGATTCAGTTTAGCCCCCCCCCCCCCACACACACACACAAACAGCGTATCCCTGACACCCCAAATAGAAACTCCTCGGCATTAAGAGCTGTAACTGCAAACTAGACTGAAGGCCACACTGGGAGCCCAGAGCAGAGGTGCAGGGAGCTGGAGCAGAAACGGACCAAGGCTGCAGAGGGCCCTGTGCAAAAAATGTGCTTGGGCCCCCATAACCTAATTGTACCGCCACCCTCCTGCTTTAAAGGCACACACTCAGAGATGAATGATATGTTTGCCCAAGTAGCCAGGTCCTGGATTTCCAGGAGGTCCCTACAGCCCAGCACAGTCATCAGGGTGTACTGGAGGAGTCTCTGGTGGGCCTCGATGTCTGTGCTGTACTGCAGTCTGAGCGGGTCCCAGCGTGGAACTGATGCTTAGAATAAAACCCCTTGAGTTCTCTGTTCATATGAACTACAACTCCCAGCATATCCTGAGTGGTTCAGGCCATCAGTAAATGCTGAAAGTTGTAGTGTTTGCAGCTGTTGTAGTTGGAGGGTCCTAGGTGCATAGTACACTGACTACATTACGGAAGATCAGAATACATAAGGGGAATTTATCATTTTTGGCCCTGGCATACACCAGGGAAAAGGTGTGGGTCCCACAGGTTTACAAAAAGGCATGCTCCTCCTACTTATTCAACAGTGTGCATAGGGACAGGGTATGCTAGTCTTGAATTCCCCCAAGATGTTCTGTAAACGCTGTGTGCGGAGGTGACCCCAGAACCCTATGGGATAGAACAAAAATAAAATATTAATATATTATCACCACACATATATCACCATATATTATCACCACACATATCGCCATACATATCCAAGGCTGCGCTTAGACTTAATGCATTAGTGATTCAAGTGTCACTGTCACCATTAAAAAAAACCTTTTGATATGTCACACGTGTCAAAAGTTTTGATTGGTCGGGGTCTGAGTGTTCACACCTGTACCGATCGGGAGAATGAGACGGGCGAAGACAGCACTCGGCATCATTCACTTCCCACTCTGTGTCAGTCGGGCTCACATTTGGGGCCCGACTCATCATGTGAAAGAGCAGGGGGCACTGCAACTCTGTTCTCTCCCCGCTCGTTCTCCCGATCAGAATCGGTGTGAACACTCAGACCCCAACCGATCAAAACCTTTCACATGTCTCCAATCAGCTGACTAGATTTTTTGACAATGTAAAAGGACCCCTGCTATAGGAATATGGGCCTGTACTGTGAGTAATAATCACTTTTCTGGCTTCTTCAGTTTCTTCTTATCAGGGACCTTTTTATTGCAGCGAACAGACATGTTTAACCCTTTCACTGCCTGCACAGATAACTGGTCCATGCAGGCAGGCAGTGTAAGGGTTAATCTGTCAGCAGTACATAAATGCAAGTTACTGATCAGGAGAAACTAAGGAATCCAGAGAAAGAAAGGAGCTGACACACACACACACACACACACACACTCATATCCATCTAGACCCTGATCCTGCCCTGTCACACACACACACACACACACAAATATACACACACACATATGTATGCATCTAGACCCTGACACTACACTGCCCTGTCCCACACACACATATCCATCCAGACCCTGATCCTGCCCTGTCACACACACACACACACACATCTATCCATCTAGACCCTGACACTACACTGCCCTGTCCCACACACACATATCCATCCAGACCCTGATCCTGCCCTGTCACACACACACACACACACACACACACATCTCTCCATCTAGACCCTGACACTACACTGCCCTGTCCCACACACACATATCCATCCAGACCCTGATCCTGCCCTGTCACACACACACACACACACACACATCTATCCATCTAGACCCTGACACTACACTGCCCTGTCCCACACACACATATCCATCCAGACCCTGATCCTGCCCTGTCACACACACACACACACATCTATCCATCTAGACCCTGACACTACACTGCCCTGTCCCACACACACATATCCATCCAGACCCTGATCCTGCCCTGTCACACACACACACACACATCTATCCATCTAGACCCTGACACTACACTGCCCTGTCCCACACACACATATCCATCCAGACCCTGATCCTGCCCTGTCTCACACACACACACACACACACACACACACACATCTATCCATCTAGACCCTGACACTACACTGCCCTGTCCCACACACACGCATCCATCCAGGCCCTGACACTGCCGTCTAGTGACCCCCACCCTCTTCCCCCAGCTCAGCTCTAATGTAATAAGAGACAGCAGGACAGCAGGACACGCTGCTCTCTTCTTCTGTATCCAGGCCGGGTCAGGGGAGGAGAGGCTGTCAGCATGCTGCTGCTGCTGGCTGTGTGCACGGCTGAAGAGGATTATGAGAGGAGTAGGAAGTTCCTGTTGCTCTGCTCTCCTCGTCCCTCTGTAGCTCAGGGCCCACTGGAGTCAGAGCCTGACAGGTGGGAGCCAGCCGGAGAGCTGCACAGGCTATGTCCCCACTGATCTGGAGACTCCTCACATCCCTCCCCCACACAGTACAGTACTGCTGCCAGCAGCTTTTAAAGCAACAGGGCGCCATATACACCTGGCCCCTGTCGGAGTAAAGCTGCTGACAGAGGCGTTCTCTGTCTGGGAAAACTGGCCCCTCCCCCCCTTCCTTCGCCCCTGAAATACAGTGGTACCTTGGTTTAAGAGTAACTTGGATTAAGAATATTTTGCAAGAAGAGGTCACAGTTTTTCAAACTGTTTCAAATTGTAACTTGGTTTAAGAGCATTGCTTTGGTTTAAGAGCTTACTGTACTGGGTGGGAGGGGGAGTAGAGGAGGGACATGGTCTGCATAGCGGGTCTACAGCACTGTACTCTGACCCAGGAAGTCTCCCTTACCTTCCAAATCATAGCAGATCCACTTCAGGCTGGGGCTTGCATCAGGGGACAGGACTGTAGAGGTAATCTCTTCATAGCTGTAACCCCTCTCTCCCCGGACAGAGAGTGCTGCTATACTGTGCTCACATATGTCCTGCTCATTCCTTTATACTGACTACAGTCTTTGCAGCCCTTGTGTTTTTCACCCACTCCATTCCTGCTATAATGTACCTGCACTCACACTCAGCTATACACACTGCTGCTATAATGTGCCTGCACTTTCACTCCACTATACACACTGCTGCTATAATGTGCCTGCACTTACACTCAGCTATACACACTGCTGCTATAATGTGCCTGCACTCACACTCAGCTATACACACTGCTGCTATAATGTGCCTGCACCTACACTCAGCTATACACACTGCAGCTATAATGTGCCTGCACCTACACTCAGCTATACACACTGCAGCTATAATGTGCCTGCACTTACACTTAGCCATTCACACTGCTGTATAGAAAGGTTTCTGTCACTGTCCTGCAAAGCTCTGTGGTTCTCTGATTGGTTCATGCTGAACACACCCTCTTCCCCATTGCTGTCATGTGACCACACAGACCTCTGACAGCAGCCCTGCTTCTCTATTCTAGCCTGTTGTACTACGCTCCTGCATTTGCACCCAGGGACAGATTAAGGGTACCATGGGCCCCGGGCAGTTCAGAAATTGTGGGCTCCCTGCTAGCCACGCCCCAACTAAGGACAAATGGCAGAGCAATGTCCTCTGCAGTGAATTATCTATCTATCTATCTATCTATCTATCTATCTATCTATCTATCTATCTATCTATCTATCTCCTATCTATCTATCTCCTATCTCCTATCTATCTGTCTGTCTATCTATCTATCTATCTATCTATCTACAGTATAGCTCCCTGTGGGCAATCCCTCTGTAGCAAGCCCCCCCCTCCCTGTCTTGTAGATATCTATCCCCCTATAAGTAATTGCCCCCATGCAACAAGCCTCCCCCACCTCAGTCCCAATCACCTTGTAAAACAGATAAAAAACAAACAAACATACATACTCCCAAATAAACATACATACTCCCGAGCCAACTGACCGCCTCATCTTCTTCTCCTTCCTCTCCCTGCCCTGCTAGCATGTCACACGTGTGCTGGGGAGCTGGGGGAGGGAGAGGCCTCTTGTGACCGGAGGTATAATGCTGCCTCTGGTCACAAGAGTGACGGGCTGAGTGAAGGGCCAATGGCTCTTCTCTATGCCAGTCAGCGTGTCACGGCTGCATCGTTTAGCTGTAAGAGTTTATTGGGAACGCTTACAGTTAAAGGACCAGAGCACAGCGCAGCAGCGGGTGACTGTGGGATTATAATAGAGGTAATCTCCCTGGGCCCCCTGGAGCTCGGGCCCCGGGCGGTTGCGCAGATTGCCCTCATTATAATCCGCCTATGTCTGTACCTCCATCCTGTATCTACAAACTGCTGCTGTTTTTTTCCGGTTTCAGCACTTACTATACATTATACTCCACATTCTGATTGCTATACTGTCCAGTAACTTATAATATGATCCAGCTTTCTAAATGTTTGTTTTATTTGTTTTACCTGCTATTCAGAATTAAAAAAATCATTATTCTTGGTGTGTGAACCATTTGTCTGCATTTCACTGATTTCTTATGGGAAAATTTGCTTTGGTTTAAGAGTGATTTGGATTACAAGCACGGACCCGGAACAAATCATGCTCGTAATCCAAGGCACCACTGTAATTAGAATTGAATATAGGCTAATTTGTTTTTATGGACAAACTGGAAAATTCAAAAATGAATCTCAAAAATTGTAAATGAAGATAGTTGCTAACTATAGTGTTCATTTTATTAGGTATTTAGCTTACAGACGTGCACAAAGTACTTCTATATACACAGTACCATAGAGGACAGTAGCTGTACAAACAAAATGATATTTAGGAAACATATGCTAACAACAATTCAGTTGGACCATAAGCCTTGAGATAATGCCAAGAGCCCTTGAGAACTCAGGTAGTAGATGATACTGCTGGTTAATAACAAGAGCCCCTAGAGTAATGAAGGGAATGTTCATGGAAGAATATGTAATGCGTACCTAGCATCACAGCTGTCGGGCAACCAGTCCGTAGCAAATGCTATTGCCTGCAGAGCTGTAAATGTAGTTCATATGGGTGAGGTGCTCACACTGCACAGACTCTCTTGTCCCAGTTTCATAGCTAGCTACAATATGTTGCTGGAGAAAACTAGAATACCCAAAGGGGAGAGTCTGGTCAGAGTTAAGCTCATTGTTTTAAGGCAACAAGCCTAAAACTGAGCCAAGGTTGTGTGACATTGTGTGAACAGATCCTTTCTGTGTTTTCAATCCACTCCTGGTTTTGGTTGCAATATGAGGACCACAATACTGACTGAAATATACGTAGTGTGAACCCAGCCTGAAATTATATGAAAGCGTATATTTTGTTACAGTTTTTTTTTGTTTGTTTGTTTTGCTAATGAAGGATTTTTGTCCCTCAGAAGAATATCTGCAAGATATAATTAGCAATAGCCTTGTACTCAGTATTGAGCACATTGACTATCCCAGAGCCTTGCCTTTCTTGATGGAACAAGTCAATATAGATATCAGTGACCTGATGAAAGTAGAAGGGCACAACTGCTATGTTGTCTTAACCAGTATGTTATAGTGTCCTTTACATTAATGTTACTTTAGAAAGTAATATATGCTCTCTTCCCTCCCTCAACCATTATTGTTCTGATTTACATAGCAGAGTAGAAAACCATAAAAGTCATATGTATATTAGCACAGTCACTGGGGCTAGTATGCATCTGGTGCTGTAGTTTTTTAAAGATGAGCTCAGCAGACATGATCCAGAAGACTAAATGGAATGACATAGGAGGTGCACCTAATACAGTATTAAAGGGGTTATTAAAGTAGGGGACCCCCATCTCCCTGGGCAAAAATATATAAAAAGTCCCCTGTCCAAACAACCCCTTTATTGCACTCATAATAGAGCCATATGATAAGCTAAAAGATATATATATATATATATATATATATATATATATATATATATATATATATATATTTTTTTTTTTATTTATTATTATTTATTTATTTATTTTTTACATATTAAGATGCACTTAAAGGGGCTATCCAGCAAATATCTTTTTCTTTCAAATCAACTGGTGTCAGGAAGTTCAATAGATTTGTAATTTAGAAAATACAAAGGTGACGTTCAGCGCAAGAATAGGTTACCCGATGTATAATGCATTATACATCGGGTAACCTATTCTTGCGCTGAACATCACCTTTGTATTTTCTTTATTGCCATATTCTAGTGAACTCACGGGTGTTTACTGTTACGTTCGGCAGCACAACAGTGCAGCGCTAGTGAGGGGTTGTTATAAATTGTTACAAATTGATACAACCTCAATACATTTTATAGATTTGTAATTTATTCTATTAAAAAATCTCAAGTCTTTCCATACTTATCAGTTGTTGTATTTCGTGCAGGAAATGTTGTTTTCTTTCCAGTCTGACACACTCCTCCCTGGTGTCCAGAACTGTCCAGTGCAGTAGCAAATCCCCATAGAAAACCTCTCCTGCTCTGGACAGTTCCTGTCTTAGACAGAGATGTCAGCAGAGAGCACTGTGTCAGACAGGAACAAAAAAAAAAACAACATTTCATGCAGGACATACAGCAGCTGAGAAGTATTGGACGACTTGAGATTTTTTAATAGAAGTAAATTACAAATTGATATAATCTATATAACTTTCTGAAACCAGTTGATTTGAAAAAGAAAAAAAAAACATTTTCGCTGGATAACCCCTTCAATTGTGCTTTTTAAGGCCATGTTTACATGTTTAGTTTTTTTGGCAATTACTGTTGTTTGGTTGGAAATGCATTACTTATTAAAAAATATATATATTTTCTTAATTTTAAAATCGCTCAAGGGGCTAGAAACTGCATATACAGTAATATGCAGTAGTGAGTGTGCCTGTTGTCTGCCCAGTCCCTTACGTCCAGTGGTTCAGTACTTTATTCTCTGATGTCCCTTGGATCAATATGCAATGATCCTTAAACATTGCCACATTAATCATTGAGAAGTATTTTTATGAATAGGCACAATATTCTGCCTTCTGCAGAAAGAAGGACCACTTGGGAGCACATGGCCTATAATACCATGGAGTATGGTGCTAAAAAGACAGGTTGTGTCATGCTAAGAAGACCGTTTCCATGCTGTATAAACAATAGTTCCCACTTTCATCATTTACACATACAAAATCTGTCTACACGCAAGTTCCAGCCTTAATTAAACCATCTTAATTAACAAAAGGAATGCTATCTGGCACATGAGCTGCCATGTTCCTTGGGAATTAATGATTTCCCTTTCGTTGTGTCTTTTATTAGCTTTTCTTTTTTTAATATTAATGTAAACTGTATAGCATGATCACAATTCATTGTTAAAGGGGTTGGCCACTTTATAGTAAAATAGTTCAGTGTACAGTATTAGTAAGTGTACTCACTGTATATACTGACAGCCGCTCCCTGTGTACCTTATAGAGCTAATATCAGACTCCCCTCCTTCTCCAGGCTGTGCTGCCTGCTCTGTGGTGAGTTTGTCCATAAGATGGCCGACATGTAGGAGCATGCAGGGTCGGACTGGGCCACCGGGGAGCCGGGGGATCCCCCGGTGGGCCCCACCCCCCCACCCCCTCCTCCCCCTCCTCCCCCCCCTCCCCCCCCTCCTCCTCCCCCTCCCCCCCCCCCTCCCCCCCCCCCCCCCCCCCTCCCCCCCCTCCTCCCCCTCCCCCCCCTCCCCCCCCCCTCCCCCCCCTCCTCCCCCCCCTCCTCCCCCCCCTCCTCCCCCCCCCCCCCTCCCTGGGCCACCGGGGAGCCGGGGGATCCCCCGGTGGGCCCCACCCCCCCACCCCCTCCTCCCCCTCCTCCCCCCCTCCTCCCCCCTCCCCCCCTCCTCCTCCCCCCCCTCCCCCCCCTCCCCCCCCTCCTCCCCCCCCTCCCCCCCCTCCTCCTCCCCCTCCTCCCCCCCCTCCCCCCCCTCCCCCCCCGCTCCCCCCCCTCCTCCCCCTCCGCCCCCCCTCCCTCCTCCTCCCCCGCCTCCCCCCCCTCCTCCCCCTCCTCCTCCCCCCCCTCCCCCTCCCTGGGCCACCGGGGAGCCGGGGGATCCCCCGGTGGGCCCCACCCCCCCACCCCCTCCTCCCCCTCCTCCCCCCCTCCCCCCCCCTCCCCCCCTCCTCCTCCCCCCCCTCCCCCCCCTCCCCCCCCTCCTCCCCCTCCTCCCCCCCCTCCCCCCCCCCCCCCCTCCTCCCCCCCCTCCCCCCCCCCCTCCCCCTCCTCCCCCTTCTCCCCCTCCTCCCCAGCCAGAGTGGGGCCTCCCGTTTGGAAGCTGCCTGGTATCGGGAGCTCCCACACTGCTGGGTGAGTTAAGCACGGCATCAGGGCCCGTTCTTTCTGTAATCATGGGCCCTCCCCTCCCCCCTGCTCACCTGGCTCCTTACATCTGCTCTGGGCCTCAGCGCTGACCTCTTCCTGCCTGTCAGGAGAGCGGCAGCAGCAGCAGCAGGGCCTCCTCCATCCCCCTCCCTTCTGCAATCACGTGACTCTCCTGTTGCTATGTGTGCAGTCGGTGCACAGGAGATGGGGAGAGGCTGCAGGCTGCCCGGCCTGGCAGGGAGAAGAGAAGATGGAGATAAGAAGACTGAAGCTTCCTGCCCTGCTGAACATGTAAGTGTGTGTGTATATACTTGTCTATCTTTGTCATCAGTGTGTGTCTGTACATGTGTCATGTGTTTATGCATGTGAGTGATATGTGTGTGTGTGTGTGTGTGTGTGTGTGTGTGTGTGTGTGTGTGTGTGTGTGTGTTTTCTATCATGTATATAGTGTATATATTATGTGTAATCTGCATGCTTTTGTATCTGTGTATCCATGTTGGTGAGTCTGTGTGTGTTAGTATGATTAGATGTATATATGTAAGGTGTGTTGTGTCTGCATGTTTGTGTATGTCTGCAGTATGTCTATTTGTGTATATATGTATACAGTATGTATGTCTGCAGTATGTTTATTTGTGTATATATGTATACAGTGTGTATGTCTGCAGTATGTTTGTGTATATATGTATACAGTATGTGTGTCTGCAGTATGTCTATTTGTGTATATATGTATACAGTGTGTATGTCTGCAGTATGTCTATTTGTGTATATATGTATACTGTATGTATGTCTGCAGTATGTCTATTTGTGTATATATGTATACAGTGTGTATGTCTGCAGTATGTCTATTTGTGTATATATGTATACCGTGTGTATGTCTGCAGTATGTCTATTTGTGTATATATGTATACTGTATGTATGTCTGCAGTATGTCTATTTGTGTATATATGTATACTGTATGTATGTCTGCAGTATGTCTAATTGTGTATATATGTATACCGTGTGTATGTCTGCAGTATGTCTATTTGTGTATATATGTATACAGTGTGTATGGCTGCAGTATGTCTATTTGTGTATATATGTATACAGTGTGTGTCTGCAGTATGTCTATTTGTGTATATATGTATACTGTATGTATGTCTGCAGTATGTCTATTTGTGTATATATGTATACAGTGTGTATGGCTGCAGTATGTCTATTTGTGTATATATGTATACAGTGTGTGTCTGCAGTATGTCTATTTGTGTATATATGTATACTGTATGTATGTGATGAGAAGTTCACACTTTGGAGGTCCAGTTGTGCAGGAGATCCGTGAGGCTTGGGCTCTGATCAGCTGAGGATTCTCACATCACAGATGATAGGTGTTGTAGTTGATATAACAGTAAGACTTTAATCAATGTATGACGTGTTTCATCAAATGAGATCATCAGATCTATTGAGGATTCCCTTAGAAACACATTATCCATTGATTTGTCTTACTCCTACGTCTACTACAACTCCTATCATCTGTGATGTGAGAATCCTGACTCAGCCGATCAGCGCCCAAGCCTCACGGATCTCCTGCACAACTGGGACCTCCAGAGTGTGAACTTCTTCTCAACTATTGTACCGATTGTATCAAAAATAAAGATATAAGCAGCAGACACAAGTGGGATAATGCCCCCCTCACCAGACTGCACCCCTCCGGAGCAGCAGCAGTATTAGTGATAGGTAGGATAATGCCCCCCTCACCAGACTGCACCCCCTCCGGAGCAGCAGCAGTATTAGTGATAGGTAGGATAATGCCCCCCTCACCAGACTGCACCCCCTCCGGAGCAGCAGCAGTATTAGTGATAGGTAGGATTATGCCCCCCTCATCTGACTACACCCCCTCCGGAGCAGTAGCAGTGATAGGTAGGATTATGTACCCCTCATCTGACTGCACCCCCTCTGGAGCAGCAGCAGTATCAGTGATAGGGAGGATTATGCCCCCCCTCATCTGACTGCACCCCTCCGGAGCAGTAGTATCAGTGATAGGGAGGATTATGCCCCCCTCATTTGACTGCACCCCCTCTGGAGCAGTAGTATCAGTGATAGGTAGGATTATGCCCCCCTCACCAGACTGCACCCCTCCGGAGCAGCAGTAGTATCAGTGATAGGTAGGATAATACCCCCTCATCTGACTGCACCCCCTCTGGAGCAGTAGTATCAGTGATAGGGAGGATTATGCCCCCCTCATCTGACTGTACCCCCTCTGGAGCAGCAGCAGTATCAGTGATAGGTAGGATAATACCCCCTCACCAGACTGCACCCCTCCGGAGCAGCAGCAGAGGAAGCACCAAAGTAGTCAAAAATCTTGTGACTTTATTCACACCCTCTAGCGCAATGTTTCGTTTTAGCTCTGAGTAAGGCAAAACATTGCACAAGAGGGAGGTAATAAAGTCACAAGATTTTTGACTACTTTGGTGCTATCTTCACTGCTGAATTATTGTACCAAGTCTCCTGGTTCCGTTGAAAGGGCTGCAAGCGGCATCAAGGTGTACAAACCACCGCTAAAGTGACTGGCGGTGTTGGGCTTGTAGCATGACCGCCCAAGGTGAGCAGCAAGTTTAGCCACTTACACACATTTGTTCTGCAGTAATACGCTATGTGCGCCGCATGGTGTTCTCTCTCTTCTACTAGTAGATGTATAAAATGGCAGATTACATTTTAAAGCCAGGTTCACACGCTGACCACTGATATGCCTTTCATGATGGTCTTTTAAAGTCTTATTCCAGCCCAACACCTTATGGTGAGGCTAGAATAAACCGTCATGGGTCTCCTCTGCTGGAGATTGTAATAGAGGAGCAGACTAGATGGTCATTTTTTCCTTCATCTTCTGAGGCTGTGTTCACACATGACATTTTTTATGTGTTTTTACAGCAATATTGTTGGAATTTCATTAAAGTTTCTACATAAATGGTGCAGTTTTACCACAACTGCATAAATCAGTAACAACTGTATAAGTGACTGGCAGTGCACTAGCGTTGCTGGTCACATACACAGCTCTATGCAAAGTCGCTGTACTAACGTGAAAGGTTTGGCGCTGATTATGTCTTTATATATTGGGTGGGCCCCAAGAATCAATTTCCCTGGTGGGCCAAGGTACCCCAGTCCGACACTGGGAGCATGTGACCATTTCCACTCCCCAGTGTCCTCCATAGACATATACAGGCTCAGTGGTGGACACAAGGGTGCGGGACATGGTCCCATGCCCCTCCATGTCAGCAATCATATGGACAGACTCAACACAGAACAGAACAGGACAACACAGCCTGGAGGAGGGGAGTCTGATTTTAGCTCTGTGAGGTATACCAGGAGCTGCTGTCAGTATATACAGTGAGTGCACTTACTAATACTGTACACTGAACTATTTTACTATAAAGGGGCCAAACCCTTTAAATGACCCCAAAACTTTTTTTTGTTTAAAAAATAAGCCAAATTTATATCACAATAATGCTTAATCACAAGATGTCTGTAATGAATAATATGAATAATATATATATGTCTTTTCCCAGTCAGATTTACTAAAAGGCATATGCCTCTTAGTTAAGCTGTGGGTCCCTGCACAGGCTTTACAGAGTAAATCTACACCTGCTTTGAAGAAGGTATAGATTTGTATCGTAAACGGGCAAAAATCATGATAAATCTGGTGCAGGAGAAGGCACCTAGCAGAGGCTCTCTGCCACTTCATCTCTGCTCTTACTGCTAAAGCAGCGATGGACAGAATTATAATAAAGCCTATAGAACTTCTGGTTTGACATTTGAGAAGTTTGTTTAAATGATTGGTACTAGGGATGGTCCGAACCAAGTTCGGTTCGGTTTCGTACCAACCCGAACCTCCGGGAATGATTCCCGCTGTCTGCCCGCTCCGTGGAGCGGGCAGACAAGCGTGAATCTGCTGCCGAGCATTCAGGTTAATACATATAATTTTCAGAATCTAAATCAACAGCAGATGTGATATAAAGCAAGGATGCAATATACAGGTTTTTTTTTGTCTTTTTTTCTTTTGTTATCGTGCTGTAAAACAAAGCTGTACTTACCACAAATCCTGTTCCAGTCTCCTGAAGGCAGATTTTTAGTCTTGTGCTGGTTGAAAAAAACAGACTAAATACAGGAATTCCAGCCAGTACAGAGAGTCCATAATGTGTCCATAATCACATGACTGCCTTCTCTGTGAGCAGAGATGACCTGGGAAACATGGGACTTTCTGTGTTTAGACTGTCTGAAATAAAAAAAAAAAAAAGTCAGAACACAGGAAGTGCCGTGTTTCCCATGATAACTACAAAAAAAAAAAAGAATATAAATTGCAAACTTGGTTTATATCACATCTACTGTTGATTTAGGTTTTGAAAGTTATTACGACAGGTACACTTTAAGGTACAGGCCTGGGGAGGGTGCCTGGAGAACCGTTTGAACATACCTGATGGTGTTTAACCCCCTCCCACCACTGCACAGTAAGTTAATGTTGCTGCAGCCTATGCCCGATGCTACAGGGACGTCAATTTACGATGCTGGATGACACAATGCTGGTGTCATCCCCAGTGGGTCCCGGCTATCAGTGATAGCCCAGGACCCGGCGCAACTCTCAGCAGTTAACCCTGTAGATACTGCAGTCAGCATGACCACAGCATCTTTGAGGCTTCAGACAGAGAATTCTCCCTCTACAAAGGGAGAATTCTCTCTTCGGTAACCATCGGGGCTCTGCGAAGTGATCGCAGAGCCCCAATGGTAGCCATGGAAACCAGAAGCCTCAGGCTTCCGGTTTCTAGCTACGGAGGCTGTGGGGAATGGGAGGGAAGGCTGGCCCGCTGTGACCTCTGTCCCCTCCCCTCTCTCCCCTGTTTCTGTTACAAGATTCTAACAGCGGCAGGGGACAGAGTAGAGGGGGCAGAGGTATGGACATCAGCTTATGGGATCATTATGATCCCATAAGCTGATGTCTAAAAACGACATAGGTATTGATGCATCAATGACCCATAGTCTTGAAAGGGTTCAATCCTATTTTTACATGTAGCAAAATCCTACCTTTTCAGATTAAATCAACCCCTAGTATTATAATGGTTTAAAGGGAATTATATAGATATCCACTTTTACTCCTGATGCTCTGATATTACTTTTCTTTCATGATCAATATGTTGCTTCCACCCTTTTAAACTAGTGTGTCCTTAACTTGTGTCTTTGTCTTGAAAGTGAAGGACACACTAGCAAGGAATGCAAAGGATAATTCCCTGCGTCTATCACAAATATCATAAGAATAAACATGGAGACTTGGTAATAAACTGTATGACATAAACACATTTACATTTGTTGTGATTAAAGACTATAAGAAGTTGGTCTTGTTAATATATATTACATTCTTTCACTTACAGGTTTTACTGGGACCTAACAATGTTACTGTTGATGGTTGGGAATCTCATTATCATTCCAGTGGGAATCACGTTCTTTAAGGAGGAGAACACGCCCGCATGGATTGTGTTTAATGTTGTCTCGGACACTTTCTTCCTTGTGGATCTGGTGCTGAACTTTCGCACAGGGATTGTAGTAGAGGACAATACGGAAATTATTCTAGAGCCGCAACGCATCAAGATTCGTTATCTGAAAAGTTGGTTTCTTGTGGACTTTGTATCCTCTATTCCTGTGGATTACATTTTTCTTATTGTTGAAACACGAATTGACTCAGAGGTTTATAAGACTGCCAGAGCCTTACGAATTGTACGTTTCACTAAAGTGCTCAGCTTGCTACGACTCTTGAGACTTTCCAGGCTTATCCGTTACATTCATCAATGGGAGGAAGTAGGTTCAAGTATTTCTTTGTTTTTCCCTACTGCATTGCCACATTAAGGGCTATGGGAACAAGGTGAAATTAACATTAAGATATTATTTTTGTAAGGGGCCTATTCCACGGGAGCAATAATCGGCCAAATCGGCCCGATTCGGCCTATTATCGCTCAGTGGAATAGAGAAAACGATCAGCCGATGATCATGTCATCAGCTGATCGTTTATTTAGGGCCAGACCTAAAATCGTCGGTCCCCCACCACGCATCGCTTCATAGAATAGCGGTGCGCGGCAGGCGACCGACGATTTGAGAAGCACCATACATTACCTTTCAGGACTTCTCCTCTGCTCCGTCTTCCTTCCCGGGTCCCACAGCACAGCATCAACTCCGGAGCAGCCTGACTGAGCTGTTAGACCGCTCAGCCAATCACAGGCCAGGACCGCCGCGGCCAGTGTTTGGCTGAGCAGTCTGACATTTCAGACAGGTTGCACCGGAGTTGATGCTGCACCGCGGGACCCGGGGAGGAAGACGGAGCGGAGGACAAGTCCTGCCAGGTAATGTATGGTACAAGGGTTGCAAGGACATCGGTAACGATGTCCCTGCAGCCCTCACTCAACGATCAGCGGGCCGTGGAATAGGCCCAGTAAACATTGTTGATCGGGCCCTGCTTGGCCCGTGGAATAGGACCCTAAATGTCTGGGTCCAGCTTTGTTATTTTCATTGTTTCCACTACTTCTGCATTAGCCTCTAATTTTTTACCTAATTCATATGATTAATGCCACTCTCACTTAAATGCTCCCCATTATCTACTTGTACGTTTTTTGATAACTCATGTATTTTCCCCTACAGATCTTTCACATGACGTATGACCTGGCAAGTGCCGTGGTACGCATTGTAAATCTAATTGGCATGATGTTACTTCTTTGCCACTGGGATGGGTGTTTACAGTTTTTGGTGCCCATGTTGCAGGAATTTCCTGATAATTGTTGGGTTTCTTTGAACCGCATGCAGGTGAGTATAATAGAAAATTAACTGAAATTGGGAGATCAACATTTCCAGAATTACAAATAATTTAACCAATGGAAAATGTTTTGTATTGTGCAAAATATCACATTTGAAGGCTGCAAACGTACAGGGCGGATCCAGAGTAAATTTCGCTGCGAGTCCCTGGCTTGTAATATCTGTGAGAAGCCATACTTGCTTTGGAGTTCCCGGGTGGATGTCCCACTCAGCTGCCCTGCCGCAGCACACTGATTGTCTTAGTGGGACATAAAGCCGAGAACCCCCAAAGCAAGCCAGATCGTGGAACAGGTAATGTATATGCTACAGCCAGCGGGGGGTTAATGGGGCAGTCTCCATCCCGCTGCGAGTATGGCTTCCCATAGACATTACAGGGCAGGGGGCTGCGGATCCGCCCTGTGTGTTTGCAGCCTGACATGGCCTTTTAGCATTAAGTGTGCACAGATAATAATTACAAAGCATAAGCATTTAACCAATGGGGCATATTTTCTCAGAATGAAATAACTGGCCCAGATTTATCAATCTGTTTGAGATTTAAAAAAAAAAAAACTATCCAATTTGCCAATAACAACCAATCACAGCTCATATTTTACCAGAGCAATTTGGGAAATAAAATCCGAGCTGTAATTGGTTGCTCTAGGCAAATCAGACAGTTTTTGTCACAGATGAATAAATCTGAGCCATTGTTTTTAGCAGTCTGGCTTATATCGCATGTATCGCCTAGATTTGTTTTACTGACTAGAACCAGATACATGTTCTTTTTTCTAATCAGTTTTCATTTAATTAAAAAAAAATTATTTTATTTTTAGTAGATTATTAGGGAGGCTGCCAAAGCTGCTTTTACCAGCATGTTTTGACATGCCTCACGGAAGTCCCCTGTAACAGACACAGTGATCATCTCCGGACCCTATTCTTTGTATAGGACACATTTCTAAGCATGCTTTGTGGGTTCATTGCACAGGAGAGGGACCCTGAGTTGTGAGCAACAGCTATTGTATGTACCTCTGTTATCTGTATACTGGTGTCACCTGTCACTATATTCCTGTCTGAGTTGATAAGAAGAAAACTGCTGGCAAATGATCTGTTCAGGACAGGAAGTCTCAGCTTAATTTTAAGTCTTAATTAAGTCTAAGGGCTGAAATAAAAACGGCAAGATTTCAGGATTGTTTTATGAGTATTAAAATGGAAAATGAATAAACATCAGGAACAATTCTTAAAAATATGTTTAACATAAAAACTTGATTGAGGAATAGGTCATTTTCTGATGACATATTCCCTTTAAGTATTGTTGATGCATTTCTAAAAGTAATTATGGTAATCCTGCACTGGCAAAAAAAAATTAAGGTGGCCAGTAGTGAGTTAATTTGGTTTATATATATATATATATATATATATATATATATATATATATATATATATATATGTGTGTGTGTGTGTGTGCAAAGAACACTTGCAGTGCACCAGCTCTGAAAGAGGGAATTCCCTTTTACTCCATTTGCGTGTGTTTTTGTTTTTCTTATACTTACTGTATAAGAAATGGTCTTTTTTCAAAATGCTATGCGGTATACACTTTGCATATCTGCATGTTATAGACATGATGGGTTTTGCATAACGTACACCAGCCATGAGGGTTTGTGTCTTCTACAGAGGATGCATCCCTTCTAGTATGCCATATTGAGTGACTGGTACAGATTTACTTTTCTTAAGCCCAATGTTCTCTTCTCACTGCATATGTTTTTATACTTGCAATAAATTCAATCTATTTATCTTCTGCTTCAGTCAGATTGATTGCTCTACAGCCATGCACGGCAGCGGTTTGCCAGTAAATCTATCCACCCATTCTCAGTACCTTGATTGGCCCATACAACTATGACATGTTTTCTGTTGTTGGTAGCAAGCTGTCTGGGCATGTGCATTAAGCAGCCTTTTGTGCCGAGTGCTTAGTAAGTATGGTAAGCGGCGAGCGGCTGCCTACTTATTATTCTATTAAGAATGTATGTCATGATTATATGCATGCAATTATAGATCACTATATCTACTGCACACTAATTGTTGGATAGAACGCTGATATTGCTGTGACTATTATGTCACTAGTCAGTATTATATTCACAACTTTGTTATTATTGCATGCTGATTAGTTGATTGCACTATCCTGTTTTTAAAACGACTCTGTACCCACAATCTGACCCCCCAAACCGCTTGTACCTTCGGATAGCTGCTTTCAATCCAAGATCTGTCCTGGGGTCCGTTCAGCAGGTGATGCAGTTATTGTCCTAAAAAACAACTTTTAAACTTTCAGCCAGTGCCAAATGGGAGTATCTGTGCCCTAACTTTGCACCACCCCTCCGTCTCTCCTCCCCACCCTCCCCATTCCACTGGAACATTTTCTCCCTGCTGAACATTGCACAGGTGCTTAAAGGGAACCAATCACCCAGAAAATCAATGTAAAGACAAGGATATGTGCTGATAGATCACCCAGCACACTTCCCAAATATGCCCCTGTAACCTCTGTGCCCCCCTCAATTAGACAGTAATCTTACTTTGTTCAGGTCACGCGCTGTATGTAAATTTTTGCTAAGTAGTCCTGGTGGGCGTATGTAGTCACGGTCCGGGGGCGTATCTAGTCACGGTCCGGGGGCGTATCTAGTCACGGTCCGGGGCTGTAATCACGCCCAGAGGGGCGTGATTCGGAGGCTTGCGGTCCAGTGACGTCATCCGGCGGCTTGCGTTCCGCGTCGCGGCCGCGCCGACGTGTTCGGGAACCCGCGCATGCGCAGTACGGCAGGAGACGACGCTGACGTACTGCGCATGCGCGGGTTCCCGAACACGTCAGCGCGGCCGCGACGCGGAACGCAAGCCGCCAGATGACGTCACTGGACCGCAAGCCTCCGAATCACGCCCCTCTGGGCGTGATTACTGCCCCAGACCGTGACTACATACGCCCCCGGACCGTGACTAGATACGCCCCCGGACCGTGACTACATACGCCCACCAGGACTACATACGCCCACCAGGACTACTTAGCAAAAATTTACATGCAGCGCGTGACCTGAACAAAGTAAGATTACTGTCTAATTGAGGGGAGCACAGAGGTTACAGGGGCATATTTGGGAAGTGTGCTGGGTGATCTATCAGCACATATCCTTGTCTTTACATTGATTTTCTGGGTGATTGGCTCCCTTTAAAGATCCAGCCCATATGCCGGGTGACACAGGTGGGGAATAGGAGACAATCTGCCTGGAGCATTCCTAATGATGAGGAGGGTGGGGAGGAGGGACAGAGGGGTGGTGCAAAGTTAGGGCACAGATACTCTCGTTTGGCACAGGCTGCAAGTTTAAAAGTAGTTTTTTAGGACAATAACTACATCACCTGCCGAACGGACCCCAGAACAGATCTTGGATTAAAAGCAGCTATCCAAAGGAACAAGTGGTTTGGGGGGTCAGATTGTGGGTACAGAGTCGCTTTAAACTTGGTCACAACCCCCATTTATGCTTAAAAATGGCTGCAAGAGACAGCGGAAATGACGCCTTATGTTTTTCTGTATGATCCGTTTAACTGAAGCCTGGGTGCTGCAGGTTTTCTTTGTACGTGTCAACTGGTCCATGACCCAGGACAGTCCTGTTCTGTACTTTTTTCTGAAGAATTTGCTCTAGTGCAGCTCTCAAGTGCTTCTGTTTTCAACTAAGGAAAATAGATATAATATTCTACCTGCCATAATACTAATTTATAATAATAGCTTTTCTGCCAAAATAAACCAGAAGCGATTTGTGCATTCTGTTCCATTCTGCTGTGCCACAATGTTTTCCTGTTCCCACCCCAGCCCCCTAACGTGGTCCCCCTTACACCATTCCCAGCCAAGGAGTGCCCCAGCCCAGGGACACTTTGGCTTCAACAATGAGGGGTGTGACTTATTGTGTGTGTGGTGTGTGTAGAAGGTGGCTTGTCACTGTGAGGGATTTTTTTTATTACTTTTTATTATTAGGGTGCTTCTGTTTGGTTTCCACCTGGCTGATAATTGAAGAAAGGAGGACCCTACTTGCTTTAGAAAAAAAAAAAAAAATTAAGTCAGTAGGGTCCCCTCTCTTTGACATTACCAGCCAGATAAAAAAAAATCAAATCAGTAGCAGTCTAGTAACATCGGGCTAGGTAGCACCCTGTATGTTGGACCTGTGTAGACCTGCATCTATGTTTCCCAGTGATATGCTATCACTTTTTTTAATACATTAGTTGCGTCCATTGTGTTTTTTGTGTTTTTTCAAAATGCATCATGCTGGTTTATAGTGGGTGTTTATTTACTATTTTAGGGTGCCTTCACACGCATGTATCGCTGTGTATTTATCGCTGTGAGTTTCTCGCACATAAATCCACAGTGATACTGATTGCTATCATGCCAATGTATGTGTATTCTCACTGCGTGTTTGGTGCGATTTTTACATGCGAGTTTTGATTTTTACATGACTTTCACAGGCAAGTTAAACACCACAAAAAAAGCAGCTACTTTCATGTGAGTTTGATGCGAGTTTTGTGTGAGAAATAAGCAGCGATACCGTACATCTGAAGGCACCCTAAGGCCACGTTCACACAACGTATGACACCGGCCATTCTGTGACCCGAGTCACAGAAGGGCCGGTGTCAGTTAGGTTATTAACTTCATTTCTATAGAATTGGGATGCGGGCACAGCTGTGTGTGCCCGCATTCCAATTCACCATTGCACACAATGGAAAGTGCGGCCAGAGCCGCACTCTCCATTGAGTGCACTGTCAGGGTTGTGCGGCCGCTATTCAATGAATAGGGGCCGCACAAAACTGACATGTCAGTTTTTATTGCGGCCACTAGGGATCCTGGCCGGAGTGTATACTATGTGTATACACTCCAGACGTGATTCCATAGACTGCACTTATCACCAAACATTCTTACAAAATATGTTTAACATAAAAACTTGATAAAAAGAATAGGTCATTTTCTGATGACACATTCCTTTTAAAGGAAATGAAACATTAGGGGCATCACACTTTTTAAAAATTTTTTACAGTAGCAGATCAGTGCCAGTGCAGGGATCCTGGTGGCTTGGTCTTTTTTTTTTTTTTGAAACGCCACCCGGTTTCCCCTCTCGGTTTGACCGTTTCAAAAAAGGACTGTGCCACCAGGATCCCTGCACCGGCACCAATCTGCTACTGGAAATAAAATAAAAAAAGCGATGTACCTAATGGTACATTTGCTTTAAGGGCAAATTTAAAGAATAGCTGCCTCCTGTAGTCAAAAGTGTATTCTAAGAAAAATACCATATTGCTTACGTATTTCTTGTATTGGGCACCAGAGAAAAGCAACTGTACATATATGTTTATGCTATAGCACAGAGGTGATGTACGCTTCTGACAGAAGTCTATCTATAGTATGCTTTTCTCTACACGCATGAAGTCCCATCACTCACTTAAACCCGAATCTTTCTTACTGGGATATTCCCTTAAGTGCCTTGATGAACACTTTTTTTTTACAATTTGCAATGTTCTGGTAAAAAAAACAAATGTTACTATGTACAGCAGGAAGAGGTTATGTTCTTTTTGTGAATGCAAGTATATTTAGGATTTACATGAATGTTCACTCCAAGAAACTGTATCTATTCTTTTTATTTTATTTAAGTACAACATTCTGTGCTAATTAATTTCTTAAAATATATTTATTGTGGATGGGACTTCTGATACAGACCTTTAAATCTCCTGCATAGATAAGTAATAATAAAAAGTAATTAATAATAAAAATAATAATAATAAAAAATATTAAAAGATAAAAATCTACTGTCTACTCTGGCCAAGATCCGTGGCTGCAAACGAGAGAAATCAGCGAGATCAGTGTTCATTTGCAGTGCCTTTGCAAGGCACAATTAATCATGCCCCTGGGCTGCACGAACGATCACTAAATCATTTGTGCGGCCAGTTAAATACATGGCTATTGGCCGTACAATTCCTGTTTACACAAGGAGATGCATGATTAATAGAGATAGATTTTACTGCTGGTCACAAGTTGCCATAAGCCGAAAAAGTGGATGTTTTCCTGCTCATTGTCCAATCACTGTCACTTTTACATGGGCCACTTATCAATAGGGATGAGCGAACCGGCTAAGGTTCGGGTTCGTATGAACCTGAACTATTGGCTTCTGATTCCTGTTGTCTTCCCGCTCTGTGGAGAGGGTGGATACAGCCTGAGGACCGCCTGGAAAACTGGGATACAGCCTATGGCTATGGCTGTATCCCAGTTTTCCAGGCGGTCCTCAAGGTTGTATCCACCGTCTCCACGGAGCGGGCAGACAGCGGGAATCAGAAGCCAATAGTTCCTTAGCCGGTTCGCTCATCCCTACCTATCAAATAAGTGGTTCTAGGAGCACCTGTTGTTGATCAGCCGGTGTAAAAGGCTGAAGGGCTAAAAATCAGCCATATGATCATTCAGACATCAGTTATTAAAGGTGTCTGGCCACCTTTAGTTTGCTCAAATTTGGGGCCATTTTTGGCCCTTTTATAAAGGAAGCCATGCCTTACATACAGATATTACGCCCCTTTACTGCTGTGTGAGCTGGAAACTGATAGTATGGATATATGCATATCCATGCTGTCAGTTTCCAAGGCTGCACGAATGATACAAAGATTTCTTGCACCATGTAAAGGCCCGTGGCTGAAAAAATCATCTAATGTAAAAGGATCCTTACTGGTATTGTGATAAATTCAGGCAGGAAATGCAGGATAGGGACTGTATACAAGTGTAATGAAACAGAGTACTTGAGAGTCCAGTGACCTTATAAAGTTTCTGATACTGTACTGGTATCTCATGACATAAAAACAATTTCCATTTATACAAAGTGAGGTGCTGAATCGGATTTATGTCACAAAAATTGAAAGTGGCAGTGTATTTTGTTGTTACATTTTAAGCTCGCTGCAGTGTTGGTAGTGTTCACAGAGCCACACACATTTACATACTGTAATAGAAGGCATATTTTTGAAGTTTGCAGGAAATTCTCATTTCCATTTCAGATGCTTTCCATTCAGCTTGTCAGTGTCTCCGAGGTTCTTTCAAATGTCCTGGCAAATTAATTATAATATCTGTGTGAATCTTTCACTTCCCCAACAACATTCGCTGTCTTTTTGTAGACAAATTTGTCATTATTTGCTATAGGCTTCAGTGATCAAGGAGTTACAAAAATATATTTCCCTAGTAAAATGCCTAAAAGGATATAGAAAAAAAAACACTGATTAGTCAAAGCATAATCTGAAATGAGAGAAGAAGAGGTAACCACTTCATATGAAAAGTTGTAAGGGTCTGAGTAGATATTGACATGTTACCAGATGGCACTCAGTGTGTCAAATATCTCAAAACATAACAGCCATCAGAAAAATCACAAAAAATACATATAAAGGGGTTATCCAGCGAAAACATATTTTTTTTGCTTCTCATACTTATCAGCTGCTGTATGTCCTACGGGAAATGTTTTTTTGTCTGGTCTGACACAGTGCTCTCTGCTGCCACCTTTGTCCGAGACAAGAACTGTCCAGAGCAGGAAAGGTTTTTTATTGTGATTTGCTCCTGCACTGGACAGTTCCCGTCTCGGATAGAGATGTCAGCAGAGAGCACTGTGTCAGACTGCTGTCCGTGCCTTTCCACTAAAAGATTGGTGTGAGTGGAGTCCATGGGCGGGGGTTTCCGTGCCAATTCTGTAGTGTGAATGGGATCTAAAAGAAAAAAGAATAACTGTCTAAAACCGGTTGATTTGAAAGAAAAAGATTTTCGCTAGATAACCCCTTTAATTCAATTTAAAGGGGTACTCTGCAAAGTATTTTTTTTTTTATATACAATGCTTTAATAAAGTTATACTACTTTAACATCATTAAAATAAATTTATATATATTTTTTTAATTTATACATAATTTTAAGTAAGTGGCAGCAATAAGTTGCACCAAGGGCTCCTCTGCTGCCACCAAAGTTTGTTTTGGGTACTATAGGGCTGTCGAAGCCATTGTCTCCACTCCCCTGCTCTGATCCAGCACTGCTGCACAAAGCTATTGATTGGAGACAGCAGAGGGGCCTGTGTCGCCCATAACTAGTGCAACTCAAAATAAAATATTTTATTTTAAAATAATATTTTATTATTTATATTACAAAGTAATATAAATTTATTGAAGAAATGTATCAAAATAAAAGTGAAACAACAACAATGATCAGGAGATCATGTGGAGTCAGGAGGTTCTACCCAAGTGCCTATGTCCATACTGAAAGAAAAGTACCTGTTTCTATTCCAGTGAGGAAAACTTAGCTGATGAAAAGAGGTAATAGTTCCTTGCAGACTTTTTTGCCAGAGTTAGTGGTTAACGTATCACAATTGTTTCTTGTGCGTACACCTTTATTAAGGAGGATTGTGCTGCCGACTTAAAGAAGTTTTGTCATGAAGCAAAAAAGGTATAATTAGGTGTGAACCACATACATACATACATATATGTAAAGAAGTACAAATATGTTTTTAGTAAAAAAGCTTACATCACTGTACTGTTTTGTTCTGCATCTGATTACTTTTTGGTTTCTTTTCTGAACTGTGACCCTGCTGTTGCCAAGCAACAGTTTAGATACTTTCCCACAATCCCCCTTGCTTGCATGTAAAGTGAAAACCAACTGCCGGTACTAATGGCACAGATCATGTGACTTCAACTTAACTGAGCATGAGTGACCCAGAGTACCCCTTTAAGCTGCATATACTACACCAGCAGCACTTAAATGCACCGAAAGCATCCCGAGACTATTCCCCCCCCCCCTCCCCCCCCCGGGTACCTCATTATTACTGTAGCAACTTATGGGGAGATGCCTTAATAGTGGTAGTAGTCTCTGACCCTCGTTGCACACCTTATGCTGTGTGTTTGGTAGTATGGGTGCCTGTGATGATGTTGTGTTATACCATGCCTTATCCAGACTTGTGCTGTTTGGGGCAGCTTCCTCCGCCGGTGGTGCTGGCTGGGTTTTGGTGTGGCATTTTTGGGTCTGGTCCTGTGGCATGGGGGTTGCAGGGCCGTTCCATGGCCTCCCTTCCCTGACTGTGCATGCCTGCAGGGGTGGTGGTCACTGACCGGCACAGTGTGAACTTAGTGTAGGGACCCATGTGTATCAGATACCTGCACGCGGTACATGGGGCAGTATGGCTTGATCAATTCATACACAAAATTCTGATGTTTTTTATGCAGCTGAGAGGCACTAGTGTCAGCCATAGGTGTGAGGTGCAGCGCTCTTTTTCTTCCCAGAACTGTGTGTTATACCATGACCTGGTACAGGTTATTAGGACAGCAGAACAGTCTATACAGTCCTTACTTTTACCATCCTTGTGCTGATCTGAATTACTACAATAAAGTTATCCTTACTGGTTGGTTCCCAATGGAATTCTAGGCTATTTCTAGGCTTTTATGGAGTCCTAGGCTATTTCGGACATGTGTTGTACAGCGGGGATAAGACAATGCTGTACTGCGCATGTCCCCTAAAACGAAGACGTCATCTGCTTGGCCCGCCTCTTCATGACAACGGAATGACAAAGAGCTTTGAATCACGCCCATAGAGGCATGATTACAGTGAAACCCAGCACCAGGTCTGTGACTAGTTAGACCTGCAGAAATGCCTAGATGACTAGGTGAAGTCTATTAGCATACAGGCACGTGAATTGATAAAAGTATGGTTTCGGGGTATACCTGGCAGGCAGCCATGCTATGTAAATATTGGGAAAGTGTCTCAGGGGGTGTATAAGGATGGATGAAGAGCGTTATAACTTTTTTTTTAGGGTATTGGTTCCCTTTAAATAGTTCTAAGAATCTACATGAACCCACCATTGCTTCTGTAAAATCAGATATTTTCATAGACTACAGTTTTTAAAGTTAATAAAGGTCACATTTAAATTAGATAATAGAGTAGTGAGGCTCTGACTGCCAGTGGCCTTGGTAACCCGGGGCTAGACATCATTTTAGGCTCTGTTGGCGGGGGGACAGGTAGTCAGACGCTCACTGGTCAGCGATTGAGGCCATCTTTGTATGTAATTCCATGTGAGCATACTGTAGATAGAATCATAACGTCAAGATACTGAAGTGACTTGTGCGTCTGGTTATTCGTGAACTCATTTACTATTTGCCAACATCTCTGTGATGGATATCAAGTTTAAATCTTAAGACAAGACAATTGTGTGTTAGTTTGTAGTGTTACAAGTGGAAAACATCTTTCTTTTCTCTGTTACAGAATGCCTCTTGGGGGAAGCAATATTCCTATGCTCTTTTCAAAGCCATGAGTCACATGTTGTGCATCGGGTATGGGCAGCAGGCACCAGTGGGCATGTCAGATGTCTGGCTTACTATGCTGAGCATGATTGTTGGTGCCACTTGCTATGCCATGTTCATTGGTCATGCTACTGCACTTATCCAGTCTCTGGATTCTTCACGGCGCCAGTATCAGGAAAAGGTACATAGACTTTTTAACTGTTCATTTTCTCTAATAGTTCTTAATTTCTGTATTTAAAACTCTATTATGGCTGTTAAAGCAGAATTGCTGTTTAATATGGAACAGGTCAATCAATTTTGAATGTAACTGTAGATCAGTATTGAGCTGTATTTGCATAGACATTTCCATAAATAATGACTGAATGCATTTAAAATTGAGAGCAACCTGTATGTGCATTATAGCATTTATAATATCTTTGATGTAAAAAGTATTGTTGCATATCACTGATACAACATGCGCTTTAATTACTGTACTGTGATAGCTTAGCCATTTTGCTGCCTTAGGTAGAAACTGGAATAA
Source organism: Dendropsophus ebraccatus (assembly GCF_027789765.1). Lineage (NCBI taxonomy): Eukaryota > Metazoa > Chordata > Amphibia > Anura > Hylidae > Dendropsophus > Dendropsophus ebraccatus. The sequence goes on along the minus strand of NC_091454.1, from coordinate 143,552,408 downwards.
TGCATGCTAGTTATATTTGTATATTAATTATTCACAACGCACACCAATTGCTGCTAAAGCTAGCAGTCTCAAATTGCTTCATTATTGGAATGGCCTTCTTTTTGTTCACAATGAGGCTAGCACTGCAATGCTGCTGACTAAGAAGGTATTATAATGGTACAAAAATGGTACAATAGTGTTCATGAATTCAGCAATGCCTCTGCTAAATAGAACACAAGGCTATGTGCACACTATGGGGGACATTTATTAAAGGGGTTATCCAGCGTGCGGGCTATTTTTAGATGTGGCCGGGGAGGAGGTGGCTGAAAGAAAAGACGTCCACTCACCTCCCCAGTTCCAGCGGCGGGTTCGCATCGCGGCGCTCCGGTGCCCGGTTTCCGGCCGCTTCTGGGTGTCTGATGCGGGCCCGAGGTGTGACGTCTCAGGTCCGCTCAGTCACTCAGTGAAGGAGGCGGGATAACCCCTTTAAGTCCGGCATTTCAAAGTTCCAGCCTAAAAATGTTCCCACAGTGGCAGTGCTCCCCAGATTTATGTAGAGGCACAATGTCTTTGCATAAATCCTGTGCGCACTAATGTGTGCATGTAGTAAGCTGTCATAGGTTTCTTTAAAAATTTTCAGCCGAAAAATGTTAAAGGGGAACTCCAGGTAGAGGTTAAAAAAAATGAAACTTCTGCAGAAGCATATAGCATTACTTACCTATCTATCCCAGTTTTGAAACTACCAAAAATCCATTTGTTTAGGGGGTTTGTTCTGTATTGTGTTTCTGTCCTTCCTGGTTAAGCAGTTCCCAGAATGCAATGCTTTCCCTTAGCTGATCATCACAGTCCCCCACCCATCACAATCAGTAAAATTAGTGCTGCACCTGCTATTGGCCATTCAGAGATGGTGGATCACTCAGGGGATTGGGGGATCCAGCCAAGCCTCCTGTGACATCACGCCCTGCCCCCTGTCTGCATCATCAGCCTGTCCTCAGCAAACACACACAATGTGAGACAGAAGCATGGAAGATTTGTCTCCTAAGGGGGGATAGCAGAAGGAGAAGGAGACAATGTGAATTGGCACAGGGGCCATTTTTTTCAGCTTCCTGGATTTCTATCAGCTACCAGTGTGGCAGAACTGTACAGATACTGTAATACATTGTATAGACACATCTATATAACTTTTAATGTACTTTTAATAGAAAAATAGTTTTTCTTATCCGGAGTTCCCCTTTAAATTCAGCGGATGCAGTGACTGCCCCCCCATTCTGCCTCCTCTCTGCCTCCTCCAGCCTGACTGGGTAGAGGGTCCAGATGCAAAAACGTATTCACAAAACAAGTGTATGACAATAAATTTATTCTAATACGGCCCAAAGAAATTGTTAAAAGTCTAACCACTGGGCCTTAACAATCTTGAGTACACCAAATGCCGCTTTTGGAGCTCTTCAGCAGCTTTTAGCTGTCTTCAGAAACCCTATAGAGAATGAATGGAGTATGGCCCAGAGCTCTATTTAGCTAGGATTTTAGGGTCCCTAGTGATCAGACCTTAGTTATGCTGTATCCTATGGATACTATGCATAAGGCATAACTTATCCAGTTGAGGATTCCCCTTTAACCAGTAGTCCTGCAATATTGCCGATAATCCCACATTTCACATGTAAATGTGGAATCATAGCTTCAGGGGTAAAATAAATCCAGATAAACTACAGGTGTTTATTATTTATACACAATAGTTCCAATGGACTTTAACAACAGTATATTAGTCTCTGACTATCAGGGTTGATTAACCACATTGAGTTCTGTCCACAACTGTACCAAATAGTAGCCTTACTAAATAACCACTAACACACAACAAGGCTAAACATTTAAAAATATAAAAAAAATTTATTAGCAGGATTAAAAAATCTCAAAACATTTCATAGTGCAAAAAGGAATCCAGCAAGGACAAACCGAAACCACAGTACTACAATAATATAATAATCTGCATATATATGGGCAAGCGTCTCTAAGACATAGGTATCAGTACATGCAGTGTATCCACATGGCCTCAGGGTCGCAACCGCAGATCTGCACAACCTGAGATTATCTATCCAAAGTACAGTGTCTCTTACCCATAGTGGATTCTGGCGTCCGTAACCCCGACGCACGTTTCGCGTAAGATCGCTTTCTCAAGGGGAGTGTCTAACTCCTGTATCTCGCGCTATTTATGATGTGGATGGGGATTCCTTCCGGGTGGCGACGCAAGTCACAGGAGGGGCCAGGGATCACGCGACTTCCTCCCGGCCTCCGTCACTGGAACGCACGCCCGCCGGTGGAACGCAGGCGGGCATGCGCACAGCGAACTAATGAGGCCATGTCGGAAGGGCGCCTATGCCCGATTCTCCCAGGACCCGCGTACCCGCGGACCTTCCTTGTACGCGGGTCCTGGGAGAATCGGGCATAGGCGCCCTTCCAACATGGCCTCATTAGTTCGCTGTGCGCATGCCCGCCTGCGTTCCACCGGCGGGCATGCGTTCCAGTGACGGAGGCCGGGAGGAAGTCGCGTGATCCCTGGCCCCTCCTGTGACTTGCGTCGCCACCCGGAAGGAATCCACATCCACATCATAAATAGCGCGAGATACAGGAGTTAGACACGCCCCTTGAGAAAGCGATCTTACGCGAAACGTGCGTGGGGGTTACGGACGCCAGAATCCACTATGGGTAAGAGACACTGTACTTTGGATAGATAATCTCAGGTTGTGCAGGTCTGTGGTTGCGACCCTGAGGCCATGTGGATACACTGCATGTACTGATACCTATGTCTTAGAGACGCTTGCCCATATATATGCAGATTATTATATTATTGTAGTACTGTGGTTTCGGTTTGTCCTTGCTGGATTCCTTTTTGCACTATGAAATGTTTTGAGATTTTTTAATCCTGCTAATAAAAAATTTATATTTTTAAATGTTTAGCCTTGTTGTGTGTTAGAGGTGTTTATTATTACAGGGGGCTAAAGGACAAATATTGCTAGTCATTTGTTCATTGGTCAGCTGATCACTGTGACTTTTACACAAGGCAATAATGTAGCTTCCTACAAATGTTTGATGGACCAAGAATTGCTCAGTGTGAACTAGCCTTAAAATTATATATTTAACTTTACATGTATCTATAGCTTTGATTTCTTGAGATTGCCAGTCCACCATTTAAAGGGAACCTGTCACCCTCCGTGCCGGGGTGACAGGCTCCCGACCCCCCGCTACAGCCCCCTATACTCACCTGATCCCGCCGGGTCCCGCTTCTGGATCCGGTCGGGTCACGGAGATCTCAGCCGCTGCAGCCCGGCGCGCGCGCTAAGAGAAGAGTCCAATGCTCATAGAGAATGACAGGAGAGTCCAGCGCTCCGTCATTCTCTATGAGCGTTGGACTCATCTCTCAGCGCGCGCGCCGAGCTGCAGCGGCTGAGATCTCCGTGACCCGACCGGATCCAGAAGCAGGACCCGGCGGGATCAGGTAAGTATAGGGGGCTGTAGCGGGGGGTCGGGAGGCTGTCAGCCCGGCACGGGGGGTGACAGGTTCCCTTTAACTGCAGAGAAATCTCCTCTGTGTGAAAATCCAAATACAGCAATAATGATGGAAAAGTACTTAAACTAAGTTAAAAATTCAAAAACTCAGATTGCCAGTGTGCTTGCAGCTTCTGACCCCCACAAGAATAGCAAAGGTCTCTATTACATGCTCTCTGACTTGATGACAACCAGTGGTGAGAATAAAAGTAAAAGAACCTAAATGCAGGATGGTTCATAGTTCACTTTCCTGAACTTGCCTGAAACTTTGCTAGCAGAGGGACTACGCCACTGAACCACCATGCTACCCGGATAGACTTGTTACTGAGATCCAGCAGTGGTTTTCATTCCACAGGCCGATGGGGGACCGATCAATAATGTAAACGAACGCCGATCTGCTAGATCGGCGTTTGTTTACTGGGCCTATTCCATGGCCCAAATTGCTTAGCGAGGGCTGCAGGGACATTATTACCTATGTACTTGCATACCTTGTTTTAAAACACCATACTTTACCTAGCATGTTGCAGGGCTTCTCCTGTGCTCCTTCTTCCTCCTTCTTCTCAGCCAATCACTGGCCACGGCGGGCCTGGCTAGTGATTGGCTGAGCGGTCTGTTAGCTAAGACAGGCTGCACTGAAGCTTCTGCTGTGCGCGGGATCGGGAGGAAGAAGGAGCGCAGGAGAAGCCCTGCAACATGCTAGGTAATGTATGGTGCTGTTGAAATTGTCAGTCGCCGGCCGCACATCAATATTCCACGCAGCAATGCGCTGTCGGTTCCTAATGATTTTAGGTTGGAACCTAAATAAACGATCAGCCAATGATAAGATCATTGGTTGATCGTTGTTTCTATTCCACAGAGCGATAATTGGCTCAGTGGAATAGGCCCCTCAGTTCGGTGTTTAGCATTGTTGCCATACTGGGGTCCTGGGTTCAAATGTGACCAAGGGCAATACCTGCATGTAGTTTGTATGTTCTCAATACTGTACTTGTACGTGTACTTGTACTCAATACTTGTGTGGGTTTTCTCACACACTTCAAAAATATATTGACAGGTTATTTTTAATTTAGATTGTAAGCCCAAATGCAGACAGAGATCAATGTAATTGATGATAATCTATGGTGTGGAATAATTTGGTAGTATGTCATTGGAAAGAGAGGGGAGTTGTCAAGCCCAGAGCTTTGCCTGGATTTTTGCTTTAGCGTGTACTCCTAATGTCAGTTCTGATGAATTATGTGCCAAATTCTTCTGATATATACAGAATATACGTAACTGCACAGCATCTGGGATCCACTGTCCTACAGTTATATCTAGCTATAGGGAAATCTGCTACTTTCAAAACTCACATACCACCACCCAGAGACTAGTTGTGGGTACTGCATGGTAACCTCACACACCAATATATAGCTTGTACTTCAGCAAACACCACTGTTGTTATATAACATAGTCTACCCAAACAGGGGCGTAGCTAGGATTCACGGGGCCCCATAGCAAAAAATTTTAAAGGGGCTCCCCTTCCCTACACACTACACACAGTTGTTGCGTCAGGGATCATGTTAACCCTGGCTACATCTGTATATATATATATATATATATATATATATATATATATATATGCTTTACTGCTGGTGCACTGATAACCCCTGACCTCTGCACCAGCTCTGTCTCCTGTTTGTTAACCCTTTTTTTGTGTTGCAGCATGTAGGTAAACATTGGGTCACGTCACTTGCAGTACATAAGGGGTTAAGCAGAAGGACACACGCTCTTACACACACTCTTACCTTTTATAGCATATTGTATCCACATCATAGTGCAACATGGCACAGGGATATATGTATCAAAAGATCTCAATATATTACTCAAAGATAACATAACATAGCACTTCTGTGATAAAGTCATACTTTTATGGTGATCCATATGTTCCAGTTTAATGGAAATCTTAAACACTATGGTGGGAATGTAAGAACAACATTTGCTACTTTAGCAAGCAGGCATAAATTGTAGCGGAAATCTATGCCTTCCTGCCTCAGATATGCCAGATTTATTGAGTGCACCTCTCATATCCGGCGCAAGTGAGAGGGGCAGAATGTTACGAAAGACTAATGTATGGATATGCTGGTCTTGATAAATCACCCCATGCTTATACACAATAAAATAAAGTTAGTAACAAAGCTCATAACATTAAGTCAGAAAATTTTCAACTCATCTAAAGGTTGGCAGGAAGGAGTGCAACTGTATTTATTCAGTTTTACCTAGATCTTAGTTTAGGGGTTGTCCAGGCAGGGTACTTTTTTGATATATTGATTATTGACATATTATGTCCGTGGAGCTTGAAAATAATAAACGACACTTATCTTTAAGGCTCCTGTGCCACCTCCAGCATCTTACCATACTGTCGTCACTGTGTAGCCACTTCTGGGTTCTGGGCTTATGACGATGCAGGCCACCTCAGACATTCAGTAGATAAATTGGCACCCCAGAAGCTGGAAGCAGACACACAGCGGGGATGCAGTGGTTACATAACAGTGAGGGAGTCAGGGAGGTAGCTGTAGATCAGGGATGGGGAACTTTTGGCCCTCCAGCTGTTGCAAAAATACAATTCCCACTATACCTAAAGCTTTGGCTGTACAGACTTAATGGAAGTTGTAGTTTTGCAACAGCTGAAAAGCCCAGAGAGAGTTTTAAAAACCTTCCTAATCTGCCTAGTTCAACATTGGTGTAAGAGATTGGCAATCCATCTAATATTTCCAACTTCGTCTCTGCCCACCAACCCCCTTTGCCCTAATTTGATCGTAAGGCCAAAATTTTTGCAAAAAGCTTGTCAGTCAGTTACATAGGCAGGTGACTAGTCCAATTTAAGAAGGCCTCGTTTGACTGTGCTACTAATTTTTAACTGGTATCAAGCTACAGCTGTAGTCCAAAGGAATGCTTTGTATGAGTTGTATGCAATCTCACGGACTGTAGCAGGCACTCCGTAGTTATAATCAGTCAGGCAAAATAGTGAGACTAAAACTATACTGTAAAAAATATCTTTCCCAGAACTCATATTTACAGATCACTGTGTCAGTGTTGTGCAGTTTCTGACAAAACATGGATTTTTCTTGATTGGTTGACAATGAATTATTTAGACCAGTACAACGTAATGTCTTTGAATGCATAATGCCAATGATATCTCCAATTATCAAGGCTTCTTCTTAACATATTTTAAAACCGGATGTTCTCTCTTCTTGCTTTCATCAAGGGCTACCTAAAATAAATATGAGCCACTAATTGGAATGGAGGTGGCATGCTGTGCCTTTGCATATGTTGAAATATTACTGATCAATTTTAAAATCTGTCAAAAGTAAATTCTTTTATCTAGTATCTTTAATACATGTATTTCCCTTTATTTTCAGTATAAACAAGTAGAACAGTACATGTCATTTCACAAGCTCCCAGCTGATATGCGTCAGCGGATCCATGATTACTACGAACATCGTTACCAAGGAAAAATGTTTGATGAAGAAAGCATTCTTGGCGAGTTAAGTGAACCACTGAGGGAGGTGAGATATATTCATGCCTCCTAACAGATATGACATATTAGATCTCTGTACGATGCTTAGAAAGAACATTTACAACTGTGCACGTTTTTGCTAAATCATAAATCATGAATGTAGTATAAATGAGTTGTAAAATAGAGGGACCTATCATAACTACAGGACAGGCCATCAATACTAGATCAGTAGGGGGCCGGACTACCAATACCCCCAATGATCAGTTGTTTGAAATTGAAGGAGTTGTGATGTTACAAAATGTGTAGAGCTGCCACTGGTAAACAATGAAGGATTGTGGCTTCTTCACTTGGCTGGTTTTGGAAGACCAACCAACTATTTAATGTCTACAGGGCTTCTAGACTCGAAAAGAGGAAAAATCTGGCATGTTAAATTTAAAAATTTAAATGGCTATAATCAGTCAAAATTGGTCTGTTAGGCTGGGTTCACACTACGTTTTTGCAATCCGTTTTTTTTCATCCGTTTTTTTCTTTCAAAAAACGAATGAAAAACGGATGGAAAAAACAGATGCATGTGTGTGCATCCGTTTTTCCATTGAATTCCATTATTAAAAAATGGATCAAAAAGGATTTGCTTTTTTTAGCAGACACAAAAAAAACAATAAAAAAACTGATCTGTTTTGATCCGTTTTTTTTAATAATGGAATTCAATGGAAAAACGGATCAAAACGGAAAAAAAATCAATTGCAAAAACGTAGTGTGAACCCAGCCTGACAAAAAACTTAGAAAATTTTTACAAACAGGAACAATATTTCCATGCATGTTTGATCCTCCATAATGTTGCCCCAATGCACCAAAGTCATATTTGCACATTATTTTCCTCCACCAAAATATTTTTTGTTATATTCATTTTATATTTTATATTAAATGACACTCAGTATTGCAATGTGGATAGGACAGCAGCTCAATAAACCCCTCTTGCTGATGTAAATAATTGGAAGAATGATTTAAAGTCATCACAAATTTCACAACATATACAGATGTATTGTTTAATCATAGACATGTTTAGGAGTAAATTATGCATGGTTAAAGGAGAAGTCCAGTGAAAATTTTTATTAAAGTATTGTACTGCCCCCCAAAAGTTATACAAATCCCCAATATACACTTATTAGGGGAAATGCACATAAAGTGTTTTTTTTTCCCTGCAGTTACAACTGCATCAAGGCTTCACATTTCACTGGGTAAAATGGTGATGTCATGACCCAACTCCCAGAGCTGTGCGGGCTGTGGCTGCTGGAGAGGAGGACGGCAAAGGGACACTGAGGGACACAGGGCACTGGAGGGACACTGAGCATCCCTCTGCCATCATCCTCTCCAGCAGCCAGGGGCGCCGCAATGATGAGGCGACCTGAATCGTCTGCCTCAGGCGGCGCCACCAGCTATCTTCATGGGGGCGGCATTCAGTGGCAGATTATAATATGAGCGGTTCGGGCGGCCGCCCACATTATAATCCGCCACTGACTGTACCCAGGGCCGCTTTAACCAGAGGGCACATGGTGCACGTGCACCGGGCCCACTGGTTAAAGGGGCCCCCCCGAGCAGGCCGGCCGTTGCTATGTGCGACCAGTGCGGTCGCACAGGGCTCCGGCCACCAGCCTGTCAGGGGGGAGCGCCATGGATGGGTAATCTACTTACCCCTCCATGGCGCCCCCTGCAGGGCCCCCCCGTCCGCCGCTGCCCCCGTCCGCTGCTGCTGCGGCGCTTCAGCGCTGCAGCAGCAGCGACACTGACAGAGAGAGAGCCATTGGCTCCCTCCCTGTCAGTCACTCACTCTTATGGCCGCACTTCCTGCGGTCACAAGAGGCCGCGCTCTCCCTCTAGCGCCCGACGTCACTGGAGCGTCGGCGCGAGGGTAAGGGGAGTGCAGCCTCTTGTGACTGCAGGAAGTGTGGCCACAGGAGGGAAGAGAAGAGGAACGCGTGGACCCAGGTGAGTAAAAGTGTTTGTTTTTTTCAATGTTATATGGGAGGGGGAGCTATATACTATTGGGGAGCACAGGGGGCTATATACTATTGGGGAGCACAGGGGGCTATATACTATGGGGGAGCACAGGGGAGCTATATACTATGGGGGAGCACAGGGGGCTATATACTATGGGGGAGCACAGGGGAGCTATATACTATTGGGGAGCACAGGGGGCTATATACTATGGGGGAGAACAGGGGGCTATATACTATGGGGGAGAACGGGGGCTATATACTATTGGGGAGCACAGGGGGGCTATATACTATGGGGGAGAACGGGGGCTATATACTATTGGGGAGCACAGGGGGGCTATATACTATGGGGGAGAACGGGGGCTATATACTATTGGGGAGCACAGGGGGCTATATACTATGGGGGAGAACGGGGGCTATATACTATTGGGGAGCACAGGGGGCTATATACTATGGGGGAGCACAGGGGGCTATATACTATGGGGAAGCACAGGGGAGCTATATACTATGGGGGAGCACAGGGGGCTATACACTATGGGGGAGCACAGGGGAGCTATATACTATTGGGGAGCACAGGGGAGCTATATACTATTGGGAAGCACAGGGGGCTATATACTATTGGGGAGCACAGGGGAGCTATATACTATGGGGGAGCACAGGGGAGCTATATACTTTGGGGGAGCACAGGGGGCTATATACTATGGGGGAGCACAGGGGGCTATATACTATGGGGGAGCACAGGGGAGCTATATACTATGGGGGAGCACAGGGGGCTATACACTATGGGGGAGAACGGGGGCTATATACTATTGGGGAGCACAGGGGGCTATATACTATGGGGGAGCACAGGGGGCTATATACTATGGGGGAGCACAGGGGAGCTATATACTATGGGGGAGCACAGGGGGCTATACACTATGGGGGAGCACAGGGGAGCTATATACTATTGGGGAGCACAGGGGAGCTATATACTATTGGGAAGCACAGGGGGCTATATACTATTGGGGAGCACAGGGGAGCTATATACTATGGGGGAGCACAGGGGAGCTATATACTTTGGGGGAGCACAGGGGGCTATATACTATGGGGGAGCACAGGGGAGCTATATACTATGGGGGAGCACAGGGGAGCTATATACTATGGGGAGCACAGGGGGCTATATACTACTGGGGAGCACAGGGGGCTATATACTATGGGGGAGCACAGGGGGCTATATACTATGGGGGAGCACAGGGGGTTATATACTATTGGGGAGCACAGGTTAGCTATATACTATTGGGGAGCACAGGGGCTATATACTATTGGGGAGCACAGGGGAGCTATATACTATTGGGGAGCACAGGGGTCTATATACTATGGGGGAGAGCACAGGGGGCTATATATTATGGAGAGCACAGGGGGGCTATATACTATTGAGGGGGAGCACAGGGGGGCTATATACTATTGGGGGAGAGCACAGGGGGGCTATATACTATTGTGGGAGAGCACAGGGGGGCTATATACTATTGGGGGAGAGCACAGGGGGCTATATACTATTGTGGGAGAGCACAGGGGGGCTATATACTATTGTGGGAGAGCACAGGGGGGCTATATACTATTGTGGGAGAGCATAGGGGGGCTATATACTATTGGGGGAGAGCACAGGGGGGCTATATACTATTGTGGGTGAGCACAGGGGGCTATATACTACTGGGGAGAGTGCACAGGGGGGCTATATACTAATGGGGGAGCGCACAGGAGGGCTGTATATAACTGGAGGAGCACATGAGGGTCTATATACTACAGGGACACCTTAAAACTATGGAGGCACAGAGGGGTGTAACTATGTAGGAGTACAGAGGGGTGTAACTACTGTATAGGGGTACAAGGGACCTAACTACTGTATGTGTTGGAGCCTAAAATATTTGTCTGGCAGATTCTGGAGAGAAGATTCACAGCCAGGAGAAGACTTCAAGGTGGCCCAGGCTGGATGGAGAGAAAAAGAAAAGGTGACAGACTCTGATCGGAGAAGACGCCCCCGGTGAGTCACTGGATGTAACTGCACTCTGTTATAGGGTTGTAGTGTTAGGGCGGTATTATGTAATGGTATCATTGGTGATATCTTTCTGTTTTGTTTAGTGCAGTTTTTATGTAATATGTAATCACTGTATGGTGGAAATAGTGTTATAAGGTAACTACTGTATGTATTGGGGCTCTTGATACAGTGTGGGGGCAAATTCAGTACATTATACAATGTGCAGAAAGGTAAGGGGGGGCCCACTCTTGAGGGCTGTGCACTGGGCCCACCAATGTATTAAAACGGCCCTGACTGTACCATGTACTGGAGCCCCCCCGCCCCCGGGAAGTATCTGTAATGAGATGCTGTGAGCGGCAGAGACTGTATTCATAAGCGCCGCCCTGTAATGAATCAGCCGCGCGGTGCTGATACTACAGTGCGGCGCTTATGAATACAGTCCCCCCCGCTCACAGCATCTCATTACAGATACTTCCCGGGGGCGGGGGGGCTCCAGTACATGCATTCCACGTCCGTGATCCGTCAGGATCACGGAACGTGGGAATGCAGCCTTAGTCACCCGGCTGATGTGCGGCTGCCCGGGGTGTCCCGTCCTGTCCCCGGCAGCGCGCGCATCAGAGAGCTCCCCGTGCGCCGGAAGTCACAGGCACAGGCGCACGGGGAGCTCTGTGATGCGCGCGCTGCCGGGGACAGGACGGGACACCCCGGGCAGCCGCACATCAGCCGGGACCAGACCAGAGAGGCTCGACGGGGGAACGGATGGCAGGTGAGTTGTGTGCTGTTTTTTGTTTTTGTTTTATCTGCTGTGCAGGGGGGGGGGGGGAGAGGGGGACCATCTATAAGGTAGGGGGGGGGAAGGGGGCCATCTATAAGGGAGGGGGGAAAGGGGGGGACGATCTATAAGGGAGGGGGGAAAGAGGGGGACGATCTATAAGGGGGGGGGACCATCTATAAGGGAGGGGGAGAGGGAAGAGGGGGACCATCTATAGGGGGGGGCCATCTATAAGGGAGGGGGGAAAGAGGGGGACCATCTATAAGGGGGGGCCATCTATAAGGGAGGGGGGAAAGAGGGGGACCATCTATAAGGGGGGGGCCATCTATAAGGGAGGGGGGAAAGAGGGGGACCATCTATAAGGGGGGGACCATCTATAAGGGAGGGGCGGGAGGGGGACCGTCTATAAGGGGGGGGAAGAGGGGGACCATGTATAAGGGGGAGAGGGGGACCATCTATAAGGGAGGGGGAAAGAGGGGGACCATCTATAAAGGGGCATCTATAAGGGAGGGGGGAGAGGGGGACTATGTATAAGGGGGGGGAGGGGGACCATCTATAAGGGAAAGGGGACCATCTATAAGGGAGGGGGAGAGAGGGAAGAGGGGGACCATCTATAAGGGGGGGGGAAAGAGGGGGACCATCTATAAGGGGGGGGAGAGGGGGACCATCTATAAGGGGGAGAGAGAGGGAAGAGGGGGACCAACTATAAGGGGGGGGGAAGAGGGGGACCATCTATAAGGGGGGAAGAGGGGGACCATCTATAAGGGAGGGGAAAGAGGGGGACCATCTATAAGGGAGGGGGGAGAGGGGGACCATCTATAAGGGAGGAGGGAGAGGGGGACCATCTATAAGGGGGGGAGAGGGGGACCATCTATAAGGGAGAGGGGACCATCTATAAGGGGGGGAAGAGGGGGACCATCTATAAGGGGGGAAGAGGGGGACCATCTCCTAAAAGATCAGCACCCTCCTCTCCTGACATCCTCTGTGCTGCTGGGACTTCTCCTATAGGATTAGCACCCTCCTCTCCTGACATCCTCTGTGCTGCTGGGACCTCTCCTATAGGATTAGCCCCCTCCTCTCGTGACATCCTCTGTGCTGCTGGGACCTCTCCTATAAAGTTAGCCTCCTCCTCTCCTGACATCCTCTGTGCAGCAAGGGACCAAACATTATGTTTATTGGGGACAGCAGTGGGGGGGGGGGGCAGTAGTGGATTATAATGTGGGCGGATTGACGGGGGGGGGGGGGGGGGCGTCATTCTATAGTTCGCCTCGGGCAGCAGAGAGGCTAGAATCACCCCTGCCAGCAGCCACAGCCCACACAGCTCTGGGTCGTGACATCACCATTTTATCCAGGAAGTGAAGCCTTGATGCAATAGTAATTACGGGAAATGTACATAAAGTGCTCTTTTCCCCGCACTAAGTGGATATTGGTGATTTGTATAACTTTTGGGGGGCAATACAATACTTTAATAAAAAATTTTGCTGGACTTCTCTTTTAAAGGTTCACCCTCTTTTGTAAAATATAATGACAAGTAACTGAGGATGTGATTGTTAATATTGTTTTATTATGTACAGTGGGGTTAAATTATTCCTGATACACACCAGCTGCTGCAGAAACTCTTTTTCAAGTACAATTTTATATCAGTCACTGATTTTAAAATATAAATGAGCTGTGTTTCAGTGTCAGCAACAATGTGCTATATTAATCTGTTTCGAAACATACTGTAATATAGAATGTACTTTACTTTGTCCTGCCTCACCCTGTTTTCTTTCATTAGGAGATCATTAATTTTAACTGCCGTAAGCTAGTGGCCTCTATGCCACTTTTTGCCAATGCTGACCCTAATTTTGTGACTTCAATGCTTACGAAGCTACGATTTGAAGTATTTCAACCGGGAGACTATCTTATTCGAGAGGGAACAGTTGGCAAGAAGATGTTCTTTATACAACATGGTGTTGTCAGCATTTTGAGCAAAGGCAGTAAAGAGACCAAACTTGCTGACGGATCCTACTTTGGTGGTAAGTACATTTACACAGGTTGTGTATATGTCTTAATGCTAGATTAGATGGAGTGAAGATTGAGTGAAAATTTTATTATTCCCCAACAAAAAGGCAAATCACCTCTATTTTTCTTTCAAAAAATAATAACAATGTAAATAGCTGGTAAAGTATTGAACACATTATCAATTTTCTAAGTAAATATATTTATAAAGGTGCTATTGACATGCAATTACAGTTTTGGAAGACTAGGCCAAAATCACACCTGAGCAATGCATGGCACTAGTTTCTCCATACAGTAGGCGTATTAAAACCATAATCACCAACAAAGGCACTAATCAAATTTATGCTAAGTTTTTTCATTAACTAAATTTGTTAAAAAAAAAAAAAATTGCTCACCTGTCTGTGCTCCCCTGGTGGTGATTATTGTTGGTGATTATGTTTTCAATACGCCTTCTCTTTCGCATCTTCAGCCCCCTCCCACACTTTCAGGCAATCACTGACTAAGGAACAGCGCTGCCACCAGTGATTGGCTGAGCAAACTGCCACTCTTGTGTCTCCAGAGTGAGAGCCCACTCAGCCATTCACTATTTGCGGTTCTGTCTCTTCTTAGTCAGTCAATGATCGGCTGAGCAGAGAGTGACAGCCCATCCAGCCAACAACTGACTGAGAAGGGATTACACCATGGCTAGTGTTTGGCTGAGCGGGCTGTGACTCTCGAAATACAAATTTTTAAAAGATTTGCTTATCTCTAGTTGTTAACGACATCAGATGAGAATTTCATGTTAATAACATCTTAAGGTAATGTGTCGGGTACAGGTGGTAGTCTTGTTATATAGATGGCTGCTAATAAAGCTCATGATCATCAACATCTACACCATAACTTTACCAATAAAAACTATAAATCACAGTGCAAAACGTAGCCCCCGTAGATAGAAACAAAAAAAGGTTATAGGGATCACAATTGTCCAAAATAATCATCCAAAAATATTTTTTAGTTTCATCATACATTTTACAGTAGAATGAAAGGCATTATTACAAAGTACTATTGGTCCCACAAAGCCCTCATGTGGCTCTTTAGATGAAAAAATAAAATAGTTATGGCTCTTAGAAGGCGAGGAGGAAAAATCCAAAAATCATGATTGGCTGTGTCCAGGCCAAAATCCACTGGGTCCTAAAGTGGTAAAACACCACAATTAAAATAACACGTCAAATCACTCTCTCCTCATGGCAGCATTCCTCACTTATGAGTCTGATCCTACTGGACTCCACCATCCAGCCAGCTGATTTGATCACTGGGTGATCTCCATTGTAAGATGCAGGGATGAGACTCCACCCCCTTTCTCTGCAAAGACAGAGGCATCATTGGAAACTGCACTTTTGCATCCGTTTCATAGTATTTGTTTTTGAATGTTTGATTTTTAACATACAGAAAAACGTGGTCAATCATGTTTTTGCATATGCTAAAAATAATAGAAAAAAATTTCTTTTTCAAATGTAAGTCAACAAAAAACAAAACAGCAAAAATGCAGTGTGAACCTAGCCTAAGGTAGCTGTCAGGATTGTGCTGAAACCTGGTGTGAACTGAACTTGTTTTTGCTTCTGTGTGCCACTCCCGCTTGCTTCTCAGCTATCTGGCAATGCGGGAGTTAATCTGATTTCCTAGGAGACTTGATCTTTCCAGCTGAGTAGGTCTTTAGACTGACAGGAATCGCTGCCTATCTGGAACCTGGATATCTGAGCGCCGGTCCAATGGGGGATTCGGACTGGGCTCTGGTTCAGTATAAATAGGAAGCTAAGACAGAGTTCCAGTGCTGGTTATCAGCTTAACCCCTTAAGGACAGAGCTTGAAATGGCCTTAATGACAGAGACAAATTTTATGAATATAACCAGTGTCACTTTATTCATTAATAACTTCGGGATGCTTTTACCTATCCGGCTGATTCTGAGATTGTTTTCTCGTGACATATTGTACTTTTACATTTCTGGTACATTGGAGTCGATACTCATAACGAATCTTTATGAAAAAAAACCCAAATAATGTGAAAAAATGTGAAAAACTGCATTTTTCCAACTTTGAAACTTTTTTGCGTATACAGAAATTGGCTATACCACATAAATTATATATTAAATAGCATTAGCAACATGTCTACTTTATGTTGGCGGCATTTATTAAACGATCTTTCATTTTTTTTAGACGATAGGAAGCTTAAAACATTAGCAGCAAATTTCCAAATTTTCTGTAAAATTTCAAAATCAGATATTTTTAGGGACCTGTTCAGGTTTAAAGTGTATTTGAGGGGCCTGTATGTTAGAAAGCCCCACAAAGCACCCCATTTCAGAAACTGCACCCCCCACACTCTGCAAAAGCATATCCAGAAAGTGTTTTAATCCTTTAGGGGAGTCACAGAAATAAAAGCTAAGTGTGTAAGAAATTTGAAAATTTTAATTTTCTGTGCAGAGATTTTATTGTAATCCAATATTTTTCATAATTATAAACCTATTACCAGAGAAATGCACCCCAATAATTATTGCCCCGTTTCTGCAGTTTATAGAAATACCCCATATGTGGCCCTATTACGCTATTTGACGCAACCACAAGCCTCAGATACAAAGGAGCACCTAGTGAATTTCAACTCCTCCGTTATATTTGGTCATTTCTGACTGTACCACTTCAGGTTGGCAGAGGCTCTGGGGTGCCAAACCATAAAAAACACCCCTAAAGGGACACCATTTAGAAAACTACACCCCTCAAGGAATGTAACAAGGGGTGCGGTGAGCATCTGGACCCCACAGGTGCTTCACAGATTTTCCGAACAATATGGCGTGAAAAAAGAAAAATTTATTTTTTACACTAAAATGTTGTTCTAGCCTTCAATTTTTCATTTTCTTAAAGGGATAAGAGGAAAAAAAAGACAAAGACACAAAATGTGTAGCGCAGTTTCTCCCGAGTACGGAAATACCCCACATGTGGCGATAAAGTGCCAAGCGGGCGCAGGACGAGCCTCCAAAGGGAAGGAGCGCCAATTGGCTTTTGGAAGCTGAATTTCACTGGAAAGGATTTCAAGGGCCATGTCGCATTTACAGAGCCCTCGTGCTGCCAAGACACTGGAAACCGCCCACAAGTGACCCCATTCTGGAAACTACACCCCTCAAGGAATCTAACAAGGGGGGCAGTGAGCATATGGACCCCACTGGTGACGGGCACAAATGTGGAACAATGTGACGTAAAAGTAAAAAATTTAATTTTTTCACTTTCATGGCACAAATGTGCCCGTCATCAAGGGATCCATATCCTCACTGCACCCCTTGTTAGATTCCTTGAGGGGTGCAGTTTCCAGAATGGGGTCACTTGTGGGGGGTTTCCAGTGTTTTGGCAGCACGAGGGCTCTGTAAATGCGACATGGCGTTCATCATCCATTCTAGCCAAATCCAACCTCCAAAATCCAAATGGCGCTCCATCTCTTCGGAGGCTTGCCCTGCGCCCACATGGTGCTTTATGTCCACATGTGGGGTATTTACGGACTCGGGGGAAATTGCTCTACACATATTGTGTGTTTTTTTCTCTTTTAACCCCTTGTGAAAATGATAAATTCAAGGCTAAACCAACATTATAGTGTAAAAAATGTAATATTTCATTTTCACGCCACATTGTTCCACATTTGTGCCAGTCACCAGTGGGGTCCATATGCTCACTACACCCCTTGTTACATTCCTTGAGGGGTGTAGTTTCCATAATGGGGTCACTTGTGGGGGGTTTCAACTGTCTTGGCAACACAGAGGCCTTTTAAATGCAACATGGCCCCTCGAAATCCATTCCATTCAAATCCAGCCTTCAAAAACGAAATGGCGCTCCTTCCCTTCGGAGGCTTACCCTGCACCCGCATGGCGCTTTATGTCCACATGTGGGGTATTTCCGTACTCAGGGGAAATTGCTCTACACATTTATTGTTTTTTTTTTTAATCTTTTAGCCCCTTGTGAAAATGAAAAAATCATGACAAGATTAATGATTTAGAGTAAAAACTTTACAAAAATTACACTAAATGTTGGTCTAGCCTTGATTTTTTCCATTTCCACAAGGGGTTAAAAAAGAAAATGAACACAAAACGTGTAGGGTAGTTTCCCCTGAGTACGAAAATACCCCATATGTGGGCATAATGTGCCATATGGGCACAGGGCAAGCCACCAAAGGGACAGAGCGCCATTTAGAGGCTGGAATGGAGGATGGAGGCCATGTCGCAATTACAAAGCTCCTGTGCTGCCAGGTCAGTAGAAACCCCCCACAAGTGACCCCATTCTGGAAACTACACCCCATAAGGAATCTAACAAGGGGTGCAGTGAGGATATGGACCCCACTGGTGACAGTCACTTACGTAGAACATATGCCGAGAAAATAAAAAATACCATTTTTTTCATTTTCACGTCCCAAATGTGGCCGTCTGCAGGGGGCCATATCCCCGCTGCCCCCCTTGTTAGATTCCTTATGGGGTGTAGTTTCCAGAATGGGGTCACTTGTGGGGGGTTTCTACTGTCCTGGCTGCATAGAGGCTTTGTAATTGCATCATGGCATCCTCTAATGGGAATGGCGGCCATACCTACTTAGCTGGGGAAAATGGACAATTCTAATTTATTTGGGGGTATTAGGCCAATTATTAGTTTATAAGGTTGGAAATGACAGGTGTCCATCAAACTCAACCTGTGTTGATCCAGAGGAAGGCAAAAAACCCTCGTGAGGCAGACGACAGTAGCCTCATCACAGGGGAAAAATTCCTTCCCGACTCCATAATGGCGATCAGAATAATCCCTGGATCAACGTGACCCGTGAAATAGGAATATGGGACAGAATTTAGATAATGTAGAACCCCAATGACGTGTAGTACGCCTTGAAGCGATCCAGTATGCAGAGGCCGGGGGGATCAGGACAGGTGTCACACTGGAAAATGGCGTCCTTCCTGATCCCCCTGTTACGCCACACTCTGCACTTCTTCTGGGGTCTCCCTTTCTCCAGTGTGGGGGACGTCACCTGGAAAATGTTGTCCTGGTGCGATACGGGGTCCTTCATATCCAGAAGCGCTGGGTCCGCTCCATGGCTGCTAAATATTAGGGCGCTATTACTGCTTCTGATATTTACGGATCGTGCCACAAGTTACAGTAGCTCGGGCAGCGAGGGACCGGAAGAGGGGGTGCTGGTATAAAAGTTATCCCCGTACAGGTGGTGACCTTTATCCAGCAGTGGGAAGATCAGTTCCCGGACGATCTTCCCACTTGTTCCGAGGATGGGGGGGGAGGGGGCATCTGGGGGCTGGATTCGGGTGTCCCTTCCTACATACACTCTAAGGGTACGTGCACACTGCGGAATCGCGACAGATAACCCTTCGTGCATTCCGCAGTTGGCACCCGCCGGCGGAGTGATGCAGGCGCACGTCTCCACGCGTGTCATAGACTCCATTCTATGCACGGGCGGATTCCGCTCTCCGTCCAACGTATTCATTCTTTGGATGGACGACGGAATCCGCCCGTGCATAGAATGGAGTCTATGACACGGGTAGAGACATGCGCCCGCATCAGTCCGCCGGTGGGTGCCAGCTGCGGAATGCACGAAGGGTTATCCTTCGCCATTCTGCAGTGTGCACGTACCCTAAATCTGTAAGAGTACCCTGAGGTACGCTCACAGAGTTTGGAGAATTTCACACCATACCGTGACCTTTTATTGGGACGGTACTGGCGGAAAAGACGTGTCTGGGGGGCAGCGTACGCTACGCTACCCCCAGACACGTCACTGGATGATGAGGATGATGAGGATGAATGGAGGAAAGAAGGATCCCCCCCATTCATCCTCACTGGCTGTTTCGGTGTCGGAGGCAATAACGTATCCCTCTGACGCCGAAAACACCCTGGGGGCCATCTTTATACGGGGATTGGTATATGGGGTATGTAGTGGTGTAGTGTCAAACTTTATTCAATGTAGTGTGGTGTAATGTAGTGTTTTTTACGTGGTTTTTTTACAGTAAGTGTAAAAAAAAAACCTACGCCAACAAAGGAGTTGCTGATAAATGCCGCACTTATGTGCGGCACTTATCAGCAGACCGTGGCAGTAGAATATAGAAAAAAAAACACCCTACGCCAAAAAGGAGGAGTTGCTGATTAGCAGCGCACTTTCGTGCGATGCTGATCAACACTCAGCGGCGATAGGGTGCGGAAAATAGAAAAAAAAAAATTGGAAAAAAAAAAAAAAACTTTTTCTACATTCTGAACATCCCTATAGTGGCTGATACGTGTATTACACATATCAGCCGCTAGAGGGCAGCAGAGCGCAAAATCCGGAAAATGACGAGGCTGGAGCCGAAAATAGCCGAGAGAAGACGACGGGGACCACCGGAAAGATCCGAAGACGCGCCGGAAAGATGGAGGACGCCGCGAACCCGGAAGACGCCGATCAGGACCCCGGGACAGGTGAGTAATGTACAAATACCTGCTCTGGACCCCTCGGCTACCTAGCTGAGGGGTCCAGGGCAGGTATTTATTATTTTGTGGGACTCTGATCGCCGTGCCACCGGCCCGATCGCCGTGAACGGCCGGTCGGCCGTTCACGGGGATCGGGCCGGTGGCACGGTGACAACCATTACTTTTTACAGTAATGGCGGTCGGTGCCGTCCTCGGACAGCATCGACCGCCATTTTTTTCCGGGTCATCGGGTCACCGATGACCCGGAAAGGTTCCGATCGCCGCTATTGGCTGATCTGAATTGATCAGCCTATAGCGGCGATCGTAAGCACGGGGGGTGTTAACCACCCCCCGTGCCGAGAAGCTAAGATGGCCTGCTATGATTTATAGCAGGCCATCTTTCCCGATCGCTGTGTGCGAACACGCAGCGATCGGGGAAACATCGGGCGTAAATTTACGCCCTGATGCGCCAAGTACCAGGGCGCGAGGGCGTAAGTTTACGCCCGATGTCGTTAAGGGGTTAATACCCTGATCCCAGCTTCCCTTGTCTACTCCTGCGATCCCCACTCCTAATCCCTCTGTTTTGCTCGACTTGATATCTGACCTCCTGCCTGACTTTTTGACTACCCGTTTGCTTGCTGATTTTGTACTGCATTGCCTGTTTGGATTTTTGACCCGGCTTGTTTGACTATTCTTTTGTGTTGTTTTTCCGTCTTGTTCCGTGTGCACGTATTTAGCGCAGGGAACGTCAACGTGGTTGTCCACGGACGCCTAGGGCCGACTGAGGCAAGCAGGTAGGGACAGTGGGTGGGTTCAGACCTAGGGCCCACTCTCTTGTCGTGTCTGTACCTCCCTGTCCTGACAGAATAACCAGCCCAAAATTGCCTTGGGGTCATGGACGCCCTGACAACGATAGTGGACCGTATGCAGCAGCTCAATATCTCAGTCCAGGAGCTTGCTGAACGGGTCCAGGTACAAGAGACGGTTCCCCGACAAATTACCATGACCTCCCCGGTACCTCCTGAGCCTCCCGTCCAGCTCCCAGAGAAATTCCAGGGGGACAGGAGAAGCTTCCAAGCCTTCCGGGAAGGTTGTAAACTATTTTTTAGACTGCGTCCTCGCTCCTCAGGTAACGAGGCTCAGAGAGTGGGTATTGTTATGTCCCTTCTCCTGGGGCCCCCTCAGGAGTTTGCTTTTTCTTTGTCACCTGACTGCCCTGACTTGCAGACAGTTGACCGGTTCTTCTCTGCATTGGGACTGCTTTATGATGACCCGGACAGTGCAGCCAATGCTGAGCGACGCCTGACTATGCTACGGCAAGATGACCGACCGGTTGAGGACTACTGCTCGGAGTTCAGGCAGTGGAGCGGTCCTTCCATGTGGAACGACTCTGCCCTCCGGTTCCAATTCCGGGCCGGGTTGAGCGACCGACTTAAAGACATGTTAGTGGCCTACCCGACACCTGGCGCCCTTGAGGAAAGCATGACCCTGGCCATTAGGGTAGACCGACGATTGAGGGACCGACAGCAGGAAAGTGGTACTTTAGACCATACCAGACCCTCCTTCCCTAAACCTTTCCCACCTGTGATACCCACTCTGGGAGAAACCATGGAAGCAGACGCCAAGACCAGACGATCTCACCGTCTTCTGAGCAACCTCTGCTTATACTGTGGCAAGGCTGGACATCGTGTAAGAGGATGTCCTTCCAGGCCGGTGCCACCACCAGAAAACTCCAGGCGCCTGAGTGACTATCGAGGGGGTCACTCAGGCGCACAGGTAACCTTCACCAAAAAGAACAAGCTCTTATTGTCTATTTCTCTGATGTTGGGGGGAAGATGTATTTCTGGGTATGCCCAGGTCGATTCTGGGTCTTCTGCAAATTTTATTAACCCCATTTTCTGGTCAGGTTTAGAGGTATGTCCCCTGCTGCTCAAGTGTCCAGTAAATGTCACTGGAGCAGACTCTGCCCGTTTGCTCAAGGGAATGTACAGTATGTTACCCCCTGCCTTGAAGTTAAGGTGGGGTCTGTTCATGTTGAAACCCTGGATTTTCTTCTCATGCAAAATCTTTCTTCTGATGTGATTTTAGTTTTACCCTGGCTGGAAGCACATAATCCTGTATTCGATTGGTCCAGCAGGGAACTTGTTCGATGGGGACCTAAGTGTGCCTCCCATTGCGTTGCTGTGTCTCTTGCAGAATGTTCCCCTGGGGAGGGAGAAATTCCTGAGTTCTTGTCTGATTATGTGGATGTGTTTGATGAAAGTGCAGTGGACGGATTGCCTCCCCACAGACCATATGACTGTTCGATTGATTTAATTCCCGATGCCAAATATCCCAAGGGTCGTATCTTCAATCTGTCTTGTCCTGAGAGGGAGGCCATGCGGGAGTATATTAAGGATGGTCTCCGTAAGGGCCACATTCGCCCATCCTCCTCTCCTCTGGGGGCGGGGTTCTTTTTTGTGGGTAAAAAGAATGGTGGGCTTCGGCCCTGTATAGACTACCGGGAGTTGAACAAGATCACTGTTAAGAACCAACACTCGCTACCCCTAATTCCTGAATTGTTCAACCAGATAGTGGGTGCTAAATGGTTCTCCAAGATTGACTTGCGGGGAGCATACAACTTGATAAGGATCAAGGAGGGTGACGAATGGAAGACTGCTTTCAATACCCCTGAAGGGCATTTCGAATACCTTGTTATGCCTTTCGGCTTATGCAATGCCCCAGCAGTCTTCCAGCATTTCATAAATGATGTATTCCGAGAGTATCTGGGTCGTTTTTTAGTTGTGTATCTTGATGATATTTTAATTTTTTCTCCCAATTGGTCCTCACACATCCTGCATGTCCGTACAGTCATGGAGCTTCTGAGAGCCAATAACCTTTGTGCGAAGCTGTCAAAATGCCAGTTTGGTATACAGAAAGTCTCATTTCTGGGGTACAAAATAACTTCAAACTCGTTTGGTATGGACCCCCTTAAGGTCATAGCCATCGAAAACTGGGAGCGACCCAATAACCTGAAGGCTCTGCAGAGGTTTTTGGGGTTCGCCAATTATTATAGAAAATTCATTAAGGGGTTTTCGCTTATAGCCAAACCCCTCACGGATTTAACCAGGAAGGGATCAGATCTGGTAAACTGGACCCCAGACGCTATCAGGGCATTCAACAAACTAAGACAATGTTTCTCAGAGGCTCCAGTACTGGCACAACCGGACTTTGAGCGTCCTTTTATTGTGGAGGTGGACGCATCTGAGGTGGGGGTAGGAGCGGTCCTGTCTCAAGGGTCAGCTACTCTTACCAACCTCCGGCCCATTGCTTTCTTCTCTAGGAAGTTCTCTAAGGCAGAGTGTAACTACAATATTGGGAACAGAGAGTTACTAGCTATAAAAATGGCATTCGACGAATGGAGACACTTCCTAGAGGGGGCAAAACATAAGGTGGTTGTGCTTACTGATCACAAAAATCTAGTATACTTAGATAAAGCTAAACGTGTCACACCAAGGCAGGCCAGATGGGCCCTGTTTTTTACTCGCTTCAACTTCGAGATCACCTATCGGCCTGGCTCCAAAAATGTCAAAGCTGATGCTTTGTCTCAAAGCTTTGACCTCGAGAGCACTCATAGGGACCAGCCCGATACTATTCTGAACCCTGGTGTAGTAGTGGCTGTCTTACAACCTGACCTGGTGACTTTGATTGCAGAGTCTCAGTCCCTTGCACCCCAGAATACTCCAGAAACTCTATTGTTTGTACCCCCGAACCTTCGTCTCCCGGTCTTGGAGGAGATTCATGGTTCGGTGTTGGCTGGTCACCCGGGGGTGGCAGGAACTAAGTATTTGCTCGCGCGTCATTACTGGTGGCCTTCCTGGGCCTGAGACGTAAAGTCTTTTGTTGACGCTTGTGAGACCTGTGCTCGGTCTAAGGTTCCCCGTAGGCCACCTGAGGGTTTTTTACGTCCTCTGCCGGTGCCTACGAGACCTTGGACACATATTTCAATGGACTTTATCACTGACCTGCCGCTGTCTAAGGGAAAAACTGTAATTTGGGTTGTTGTGGATAGATTTTCTAAGATGTGCCATCTCATCCCTCTGTGTAAACTGCCTAATGCTCGCACCTTAGCTACATTGTTTGTTAATCACATTTGGCGCCTTCATTGTATCCCTGAAAATATTGTGTCTGACCGGGTGTTCAGTTTGTAGCGAAATTTTGGAGAGAGTTCTGTGGACGGTTGGGAATCTCCTTGTCCTTCTCGTCAGCCTTCCACCCGCAGACGAATGGGCAGACCGAGAGAATCAACCAGTCTCTAGAGCAATTTCTAAGATGTTTCGTGGCTGATGCCCAAGACAAATGGAGGGACTTTATCTCTTTGGCAGAGTTTGCCTTAAACAATCAGGAACAACGTTCAATTAAAATGTCGCCATTCTTTTGCAATTACGGTTTTAACCCTAGGTACTCTTCTACTCACTCCGCAGATTCAGTTAACCCTTCGGCTGAAGCCTTGTTCACGAAACTGTGCACAGTTTGGGCCCAAGCTCATCAGAGCTTGGTTAAAGCCCAAGAGTTATATCAAAAACATGCTAATAAAAGACGCATACCTGGCCATCAATACGTACTGGGGGAAAAGGTCTGGCTCTCTACCAGGAATTTAAGGTTAAGAGTACAGTCTGCTAAACTAGCACCCAAATATACCGGTCCGTATACCATTGTGGAAGTTATTAATCCTGTGACTTTTAGATTAAAACTGCCTGCATTTTAAGAAGTGCATACTTCGTCACTGGTTGGACGCCTCCACACCCACCATGAGGGAAATTACGGACACTATGTCCCATATACTTCATATGGACCGAATAGAAACCGAAAGACATAAAGAAAAAGGGACTAAGACTTTCTTTAAAAAATGGAGGGTCTTTATTGAACAGCAATTTACATCTATGGAGATAGAACAACTAATGACGTCTTTTAGATGCACGGAATGGTACAATAAGGAGGCGCTTAAAAACACACTAGGCAAACTACAATTACCTGATAGACGGTTGACTCATTAGCCACTTTCTTGGGACGAGAGGGGAAGGGAGTGGGTGGGGGCGGTTTGGAAGGGGTTATTTTCAAGAAAATTTATAGTGGATGTATATGTTGTTTCCTGATGATGCTGGCTATGTACCCCCTGTCGGGCATGGATTGGACTTGGTTCCTGCGACAATCGAGGAGAATCTGTATTTACGAAACTATCCTCCTGTTCTCTTGTACGGCCTTTTGTAGGGCCCGATATACAGTGTCGTTCTATCTGTATGCTATGGCATCTAATCTGTCCTAGACAATAAAATGTTTTTGAAAAAAAAAAAAAAAAAACTGCCTGCATCACTTCGAATTCACAATGTGTTTCATAAGGCTCTCCTAAAAAAGTATGTTCCTCCGGTGTCTCCGTCATCTCCCCCTGCTCCACTCATCATCCAGGGTGAGTTGGAGTATGAGGTGGAGAAGATTCTGAATTCTCGTTGGGTACAAGGTTCATTGCAATATCTAGTCCACTGGAAGGGCTTTGGGCCAGAGGAACGAACGTGGGTTTCTGTCAAAGACATACATGCTCCTCGCTTGGTTCGGCGATACCACGTACTAAATCCTTCCAAGCCTGGTCCATTGGATAAGGGTGCTGAGGCCCCTCGTAAGAGGGGGGGTACTGTCAGGATTGTGCTGAAACCTGGTGTGAACTGAACCTGTTTTTGCTTCTGTGTGCCACACCCGCTTGCTTCTCAGCTATCTGGCAATGCGGGAGTTAATCTGATTTCCTAGGAGACTTGATCTTTCCAGCTGAGTAGGTCTTTAGACTGACAGGAATCTCTGCCTATCTGGAACCTGGATATCTGAGCGCCGGTCCAATGGGGATTCGGACTGGGCTCTGGTTCAGTATAAAAAGGAAGCTAAGACAGAGTTCCAGTGCTGGTTATTAGCTTAATACCCTGATCCCAGCTTCCCTTGTCCACTCCTGCGATCCCCACTCCTAATCCCTCTGTTTTGCTCGACTTGATACCTGACCTCCTGCCTGACTTTTTGACTACCCGTTTGCTTGCTGATTTTGTACTGCATTGCCTGTTTGGATTTTTGACCCGGCTTGTTTGACTATTCTTTTGTGTTGTTTGTCCGTCTTGTTCCGTGTGCATGTATTTAGCGCAGGGAACGTCAACGTGGTTGTCCACGGCCGCCTAGGGACGACTGAGGCAAGCAGGTAGGGACAGTGGGTGGGTTCAGACCTAGGGCCCACTGTTTTGTCGTGTCTGTACCTCCCCGTCCTGACAGTAGCATTAGGTAATCATTTCTCTAGGCAAATATGAACCAAGATGGCTAAAATCCTTTGCCTGCCACATCAGTTAAAATACCTAAGCACAAGTCATACACATGACCCTCTAGATTATTCTCTTATATTAGCCTATGCTGCATTATATTAGCAAAAAAAGTGCTATAAGTGATAGAAGTTGTCAACACTTCCACTCTTTAATATTTCTTAAATCCAATTTTTCAGAAATCTGTCTGCTGACACGAGGAAGGAGAACTGCAAGTGTAAGAGCTGACACATACTGTCGATTGTACTCACTAAGTGTAGACCACTTTAATGAGGTTCTGGAAGAGTATCCAATGATGAGGCGGGCATTTGAAAGTGTAGCACTAGACCGTTTGGACCGAATTGGTGAGTTTTATTTTATTTTTTTATTTGAAATGTTTAGCTGAAACCATGGAAAAGTAAATTTCTCAGTCTTTGTAACACAGTTATTAATGTACCTAAGTTAATGAAAAATAAATCCAAATTTTTTTTATTTTTCCCTCATTCCATCAAGTTGGTTTTGTCCATTGGGAATTAGAAGGCCAGAGAAAGATGGGGTATATTGCCAATAGACACTCTGGATAGGAGAAAAGTAACATCAGGGCCTGAGAGGTTAAAAGGTGATAGTTAGATGATGCAGAAAGAATAGGTAGATGGATAAATTGTTTAAGGGTGGTTGGTGGTCTAGATATAGTGGGAGATTTATTAAACTGGAGTAGAGTAAAACTGGCTCAGTTGCCCCTAGAAACCAATCAGATTCCATTTTTCATTCCTCACAGACCCTTTGGAAATTGAAAGGTGGAATCTGATGGGTTGCTAGGGGCAACTGCGCCAATTCTACTTTACACCAGTTTGATAAATCTCCCCCATAGTTTTTAATTATTTTGCCTAGTAAACTATTTTGTGTTGGAGATGAAGTGGCATGGGATTGGGATGAGTACAGTAAGTCACATGAATTGAACAGTCAGATGAAAAGCTTTGGTTGGGGAAGTAGGTTATGGGGAAGAGCATTAAATTATTGCGCAGAAGTGATTGCAGGCTGGTAGGATAAAGTTAGGGAGATTTTCCCACAGGATAAGGCATAACTAAGAGATCGTCAGGGTGTCTGACAGCTGAGGCGGTTCGATAATAAATGAATTGAGCTACAGTGCACATGTGCGGCTGGCATCTCCATTCAGCTGGGATTTAGAGTTCCCTGTACTCAACTTCTATCCCTTAGTTATGTCTTGTCCTGTGGCTACTTTGGACAGTAAACTTCATTAACAGTGCAGATGTTTTAATTTGAAATATTTGGCAAGGTCCTTAGCCAAGATAATAGATGTAAGATGGGCACAGAGGTATGGAGTAGATAATTGTTTCACATTATGGGATTTGTACAGAATCTAAACAACAACAAAAAAAACCTATAAAATCGTATAAGCACAGATGTACAGTAGAACCCTATTAATTTGAATATTTATTTCTATATTTAGTACAAATAGCTTACATAGAACTAGCATATTGTGCAGTATTGTACAAAAGTTGTCTTCATTGGGGATTACAATCTTATTTTCCCATCTCAACACACATCATTGAGCTATTATTTCATTGCATGGCCCAGACATAGTCTGCAGTGATGTACGACTGTACAAACTCAAGCATATTTTTGCCTTGGCTGTATGTGATCTTAGAACCCAGGTGCTGCTAGGTGTCTACAGTGTTGACATTAATTGATGGTTTTTTGTCTTTTTTTTCAGGTAAAAAGAATTCTCTCCTCTTACATAAGGTGCAGCATGACCTCCGGTCAGGAGTGCTTAACTACCAGGAAAATGAGATCATTCAGCAAATTGTGCAACATGACCGTGAGATGGCCCAGGGACCTCGCTGCACATATTCTGAGGCAGACTCTGCCCCGACTCCTCCAACTCCTGTAATATGGACACCTTTGGTTCAGGCACCTTTGCAAGCAGCAGCTGCTACTACATCAGTTGCTATCCCTTTAACTCACCAGCGGTTGCCAGCCAACATCTTCCGACCTTCAACTTCTGCTTTAGGAGTAACAGCTCGGCAGTTCCAACACTTGCAGAGACAACCTTTTTCTTCACACATAGCAGGAGCGGAGGCACCATTGTCACAGCAGTCCTCTTACCATGTACATCAGCTAGCAGGATTTTCTGCAGCAGCCTGTGTAAGTCCTAGACCACCATCTAATGTACCATGTTTTGACAAGGGACCGACACAACAACTGCTTTCTACAAGCTCAACTCCTGCTGCTGCTGCTTTTGACACATCACAGTGGTCTCCAGGACTAAGAGTCTCCTCTCCACTTGGAGCCTCTAGTCAACCAAGACTATCAAAATCTGACCAGCAACTCCCAATACCCTCTCCTAGACAATCTCATGGCTTAAAAACCCAGTCACCGGGTCAGCCTTTACCTGGAGCTTCAGAGCCATTGTGGGTGTTACCGCCTCCGCCTCATAGCTCAGACTCTGCTGGGAGTTCACCCTCAGCGCTAAGTCCAGGCCCAAACCGAACCACTCAGGTGTGTGGTTCTTCCAGGTCTCTTCTCCTTCCTCAAACAGCTCCCATTGTGTCTCACCCAAGCAGTTGCATAGCTTTGCCCCTTAATAGACTTAGGCAAGATGGTCGACCTATTTCTGTTTCTCAGCCGTCTTTGCCTCAACCAGCACCGGGCTCACCACACTTTCCCCAGCAGTTCACTCCAGACTTTGCTTTATTTCCTAGAGGAGGGAGTCAAGATTTAAAAGGCCAAACCACATTGCCACAAACAGGGTTAGCAGAATTTTCATTTGGAGCTAGTGTTACTGGTGTAGAGGACCTACCCCTCCATTCAAAACTCCCTTGTAACCTATGACCTTTTCTATTGCTAGAGATCTGCAGAATAATTTATGTCCAACAAGAGACATGTAGAATATTTATTAAGGTTGTATACTGCAGTGAAAGGGTAGCTGACAGGCTGAATATGTATTTTGCCACTAATCTAATTATAAATGACTTGGCATTTGTACAGCACATTTTACCAACAATGGTGCAATCAATACAAATGGTTCAGATCATTATAACACCTATATGACGAACACATACGGTTTTCTCAAGCCGTAACAGGACTGACTAGTAATTCATCATGAGGTTGCAAATGTATATTGCCTTTTTGTGGAGAATAAGAATTGCTAAATGTGTGTATTCAGGACACTCTGCTGTATGCTTCTCTAATGGACATCAGTCTACAAATTCCTCTAGTCTTAGACCCTTGACTTGACACAAAAAAGCTTTCAAAACAGCTTTGCAGATCTTTTAGCAATGAATAAGGGTTAAAGTTACTGGCAGGTATAAGCATTAGAATTAAAGTCAAGTGTCCTCTTTAAATGGTAGGAATGACCTGCCCCTTGCAATAAGGCACCTGCTTTATCTGGACACCATTCCCATCAGTATTTCTACATTGATCAAATGTTATGTGCCGCAGACAGATGCACATGGCTAGAGTCCCTTACTCTTGTGTAACCTCTTGTCATTGCCAGTGGCACAGACAATTCATTTCTTAGAGATATCTATGAAAGGTATGATTTCTCTAGTATTTTTCACATGAGTTTGAAAGCACATGAGTCATTGGGATACACCTTTCATTGCACCTATTGTGTGTGTTTTTGTGTGGTTAGCTAGAGGGACATCAAGGCAAGTAGCCATTGCTTGCCTGCATAAGCAATATTATGTAACATTTTGTCCTTGTGCCTTCACTTCCCCAATGGAGTCAATAGAACAGGAATGACCCTTGGGGAGCCCCATACTGTCCGCTAAGAAAAGGCATCTGTGACATGGGGCATGCCATAACTGCAGCCTCATGCCAATTTCAAAATCTGTGCTTTCCTTGTTGCAATAAGGCACTGCCTTGGCATGGGTTGTGCAGTGCAGACACTCGTATTGGAGAGTGCCTTATTGCTGCTGAATTACAGATCAGCGGTGTGATATCCAGCTAGCATTTTGCTTTATTACTGTGTGCACAAGCACCCTGTACTTCACCATATGGTGCCCCTAATCCAGGGAGCAGTCTGACTGAACAAGATTTGTCTTGCTGGAGCCATTACTTTCTGTTATATTAAAAGGAATCGAGGAGAGTTCAGCTTTACTCACCATTTCTCTGCCAGAGGTATGTCGCACTTTCTACGTCTGTAGCTGCAGCAAAGACATTATTATATTTGAAATTTTAACCAGTAATAATCAAAGGAGCCACTTTGGATTCTATGATCTTCGGTAACTACTGTGGAACTGTTAAAGAATTTTGGGCAGGATGAACTATAGTCATTGTATTTGTCTTCACGCTCTTCTACCTCCTTCCCCCAATCTCCAGTCAAGTAATTCCCTACTTTTGCCATGTATCATATCATGTTCCTTTCCTCTTTACTAACTTCCTACTTATTTGACAATAACCTTATACAATCCCTACACTACTAGGAAGTCATTGTGCCCATCTTTTGTTGTGGTCAAATGTGCCTTTCTTCCTATTACTTCTCCAAACCTCTGTTACAATTTTACCTCCAGCATTGTTTCCCAGATCCCTTCCTGCTCATCCGTCTGGAATTGGAAAACCTGCAGTATAATGAAGCCAGCATCTTCTCTATAAATATTGATTAGCCATTGGACTAAATTTTGCAACATTGTCTTTGCTAAATCAGGTAGATAGAAGTGACCATTTAGATGGAGGAAAATGTGGGCTATTCCTAAATGTTTTCATAACAAAATATGAATATTCTTTCATAAACACAAAGAAAATGCATCTTTTCAACTCTTTTTTCTCATGTGTAATTAGATGACATAAAATTCCTTGAAGACCAATTGTGTACTCTTCTGGCAGTCAAAGGGTTTAAAGAGGTCTTGGTTAATATAAAAAAAAAAAGGAATAAAGAATTTAGATTATTATCATACAGTTAAAGCAGCAGGTAGCTCTTTACAAAGAAAAAGAATTCTCTATAAACATCACTTCTCATGTATTTGCCAACATCCTCTTTGTTTTAAAGAGGTTTCTGCTTTGTTTTTTTTTATAAATAAAAATAAATAAAATTATTTAAAGAAAAAAAAAATATTTAATACATATATATACACACAATTTCAGGATTTCAATAAATTTTAAATACTAAAATGTGTGGAAAGTGTATGATTTTTTTTTCCTAATAGGAAAAGGACCACATCACATTGACACCCCAGCGGTTTAGTGTTTTTATTATGAAAATGCATATTTGAAAATGGTAAAGAATGTGTAAAGTAAAAATATTTTTCTTTTAGCAATTACTCATACTACTAGAGAACAACATGTCCTTTGTTTTGTATAAGAATTTTTATATGTTCACTTTCTACCTCACTGGGTCAAGAATGCTAGATAAATACACAAAGCAATAAAAGTAATCCATTGTGTGGGATCCCAGTTGGAATTGCATTTGTAATATGGGTGACTAAAATGACAGCTGTCTGAATCAGGCCCTGGGCTGGATTCCCATATTGAGGCCTTGTTCACACGCTGTATATTTTCAATAAATAACAGCCATTGTTGCAGATTGCAACACCAGCCGCTATTTATTGAAAGGGCGAATTCACATTATTTCCTATGGAATCCCGGACGGAGTGTATACACACTGTATACAACAACTATACATACAAGTATGTAGGCAACTTGCTGAGGGTCCCTGACCTGTAGCAAAGGTGGTCAACATAAAAAGCAGACAAGACAAACACCAAGGGATAGACGTATGGCCGGTAAAAAAACTAAGAGAGCCAAAGGCAGAGGCAGACAGACAGGCCAATAGACAGGTCGAGGTTGTGCACATACAGAAGTCAAAACACGGGCACAAGTATTCTCTCTACTCTCAAGTATTCTACTACTAAAGTTACGGCAGAGCACAGTACTACTTGGGTTGGGACTCTTGCGACATCCTCCTCTCTACTCCTCTGCACTTACTCTACTTCTCAGCACGCAACCAAGCCAGCACGGCTATTCTACCTCTCAAGCTCTCAGCACAAGTCTTGTCAGTCAAGTCCAAAGTATATTGTAAAGTCACAAGTCCAAGTACTACTGTACCAAGTATTCCTAAGGGTGCCTCCACACCTACCGGATCAGCAGCGGATCTCATTTCTGCGGATTCGCAGCGAGATCAGCTGCAGATCCAGTATCATTCACCCCTATGATAGCACATACTCGCAGCAGGATTGACATCCCGCTGTGAGTATGTGCTTTAACTCCCTGGTGCCCGCAGCCCCGCCGCCCGCATCCCCGTCCCAGGCATCCTCCATCCCCGCGCCCGCATCCTGCAGCCCGCCGCCGAAAGCATAAATTACCTGCTCGGCGGCGTGGCTGCAGTGAGGCTCCCGCCTCCGGTCCCGCTCAGCCGATCAGTGCACCGCAGCGGCACCGGAGCCGGAAACCTCACTGTAGCTGCACCGCCAAGCAGGTAATGTATGCTCTCGGCAGTGGGATGCAGGCGCGGGGATGGAGGATGACGGCGGCGGGGATGATGGGATGGGGATGGAGGATGCTGGGGATGGGGATGAAGGGACAGGGATGCGGGCTGCGGGCACCAGGGAGTTAAAGCACATACTCACAGTGGGATGTCAATCCTGCTGTGAGTATGTGCTATCATAGGGGTGAATGATACTGGATCCGCAGCTGATCTCGCTGCGAATCCGCAGAAGTGAGATCCACTGCGGATCTGGTAGGTGTGAAGGCACCCTAAAGTAGAGAAGAGTTTATTTATGGTAACAGGAGTGATTATTACTTAAAAAACGACACAGTATTTGCACCTTCCTTGGGTCGTCTCCCCTTTCTGTGGGTGGCGGTAACAATAGTCCGGGTGGGTCTCAACTCCACTCCGGACCACCATGAGAAGCATCCAAGGGACCCTCTCACAGCCAGGCAGGTCACCAACCACAGGGGAAAGGGTATAGCTCGCCACTCTAAACTAAAAGCAGGTGTGCCCCTATACCTGTGTACCCACCTGGCACTGGCGTCACAACAGTATTCCATCTGGCTGAGCTTTGTTTTGACCAAGCACCACAGTAGTGGCGTCACACAGTACCATCTGGCAAGTGACCGGTAGTGCCTCACAGCAGTCACCACACAAGCACGCTCAACCTAGAATGATAGCTGGCCAAGACTACTGGGCATCTGAACACTTTATAGGCAGCCAGAGACCTGCTCCAGCACGTGATTGGACCAGACACACAGACTGACAAAGGGGGAGTGAAAAGACCAGATGTCAATCACCTAAGCAAAACAGAGGGGCTTAAGAGTGGATTCAAAAAGAAATTAGAAACATTAAAGAAGGATATATAATTCTGCTTCCTTCTGGATCCACTTCTGGATTTAGCAATAAAACTGCACTGGAAGTTGCTGTGTGTAACAGAAGCCTAATGGTAATTTTCATAACATTTTCTATGGTCCCTAGACCTTTTCTTGTCTCTAGAATGACAGCCCACTCAGCCAATCACAGGCTGCTTAGGACAGGACAGCACTGCCACCCATGATTGGCTGAGTGGGCTGTCACTCTAGAGACAAGAGTGACATCCAGCTCAGCCAATCACAGGCGGCGGTGCTGCCCTGTCCTAGTCAGCCTGTGATTGGCTGAGCGGGGCTTAACAGTAAAAGACGCTGGGGCAGAACCGGAGAAGAAAAACCCCAAAAGAGTGTGGACATATAAGTATAATGAGTGGCCTTTAGAAAACGCATTAAAGCAGCTAAAAATCTCAAGTTGTTTAGCCGTTTTAATGTGGTTCGTTAAAGTTTGGTTTGACACAAACCGAAACTTTACATTTAAGTTCGGCGAACCTGTTGTATCGTACTTTTGAAAAGTTCGCTCATCTCTAGTTATCACCTCTGCCCAGCCCCTCCAGCCTACATCACCAGTTCCCTGTCAGATACACATATATCAGAATTGGAATATTTAGGGAAGAATTAGGTGTGTTTACAGTATGCTGTCTTGTGCTTAGCAATACCAGAGGTAGAACAGCAGAAAGGGAATGATATAACAGCTGGAGAGAGAGTCTGGTGTGTAGAGCAGTGTTCAGCAGCAGCTCTGGGCAGGGATCTGGCAGGAGTACTGTGGGAGAGGCTTAGGCAGGGTGGGAGGACTGTGATGGAGAGCTGAGGGAACATAATGCATTCTGGAAATAGTACTGAGCAACTGCTCAACCAGTAAGTAGTGAGAGGACATCCTGGGAAGAGGAACACAAACACATAAAACAAATGGATTTTTAGTGTGTTTTTATTTAACTTGATGTCTGAGTACCTTGTAAAACACAATTAAAAAATGTTTATTTCCTCCTAGCCTTCTTTTCCATCTTCAGAGCCACGTGAGGCTTGTTGTTGCGTTGTTTTTTGTTTTTTTTTGTGGGATCAATTACACTTTAATTACACTTTTCATTTTACCAAAATTTACTGTGAAATTTAACAAAATTATTTCTGCTGTAAAATTGGAAAGAAAACAATTCTGCAACTTCTGTTTAGTTCAAGTTTTAGAACATTCATCATGCATTGAAACTGACATGTTATCATAAATTACACAGTTCAATTACAAAGATGCTCCATTTACAGTATCTAGCTTCTGTTATGTTTTATTTTTTATTTCTTTTTAGAAAATAAAAATGCATCACTTTTCACCACCATATTCTAACCCCCTATTTCTTTCTTTTCTTTTTTTTTTACTTATTCTTTATAAATTTTTACAAATAACAGTTATAATAAATTAACACCCACATATAACTTAATCCACAGAGCTGTGTAAGAGCTAAATTTTTTGCCCTATGATCTTTAATTCTTATTGGGACCATTTTGAGAAGGGACTTTATCACTTTTCATATGGGAAGTACCTCCTCTTTTTTTTGTATTCTCTCCCTTTTCTTTGTGGTTTTGCACTCCTCCCATATGTGACCAATTAGCGTGAAGTGATGTGCATGGTAAGTACCTCCTCTTTCCCAGTCTAGCTCTGAGCACATGGAGTGGGCTTTTAGATCTGTTCACACTAGGTGTTAGCTGCCGGCTATGCCTGCGAGGCGCTGTGGCTCTGGTTCTGTGACAATGGGGTTGCTGTACCGCAGGGCTGCTTCCTCCCCATGGGCGTTAGCTTTGCGGCGGTGGTCGCCGGTGAATGCTGTACCATGGCTAAAGTAGGGACTGAATACCTGCAGGTGGTACATGAGGCAATATGGTTTTATCAAATTATATACTAACTTCTGAAGTTGGTTTTTAATGTAACTGAACAAGCTTTAGTATCAACCATGGGTGCGATGTGCAGCCATTTTTGTCTCCAGGCTTGTGCTTTATCACTTTTTGATTGCTTAAATAGTACACTGTAATATTGTATAGTATCTTGTCCTGCATTTAGTAGCCTGTAAAAGATGATTATCGTTGTGGAGAGTAACGGGTCGCACTCTGGTTTGTAGCTGGGTGGGAGTATTTGCTTAATAAATTGTTGTATCCACCCAATGGCTGTCTGGTAAATAATAGTCTTCAAGAAGCTTATGCAGATGCTTAAAGGGGTAGTGCGGCGCTCAGCAATTATTCACAGAATAACACACATTACAAAGTTATACAACTTTGTAATGTATGTTATGTCTGTGAATCGCCCCCTTCCCGTGTCCCCCTACCCTCACACGTGTACCCGGAAGTGTGGTGCGATATACATACCTGACGCGTACCGACCCCCGTCTTCTGTCGATGCAATCTTCGGGAGGCAGACTGACCCGCTGCAGGCCGTCCCGCATGCGGGCCCCCCTCTGCAGCGTCATCAGCTGCTCAGCCGCAATTGGCTGTGCATAACTGTGCTCAGCCAATCGTGGCCGAGCAGCTGATGACGCGTGTCACATCATCAGCTACTCAGCCGCGATTGGCTGAGCATAACTGTGCTCAGCCAATCGCGGCTGAGCACAGTTATGACGTGGCAGAGGGGGGCCGGATCAGGTATGTATAGCGCACCACACTTCTGGGTACACGTGCGGGGGTGGGGGGACACGGGAAGGGGGCGATTTACAGACATAACATACATTACAAAGTTGTATAACTTTGTAATGTGTGTTATTCTGTGAATAATTGCTGAGCGCCGCACTACCCCTTTAAAGGTTTTTATTTGGTAATAAGGTATCCACAGACTAGAACATTGGTTAATCCTGACGTTTCGGTTTGTCTCACACCTTTACTCCTTGACAAAGGTGTGAGACATCTTCTATTTGATACTTCCACATCATGGAGCGCTGTCTTTGCTTGTTCCTATAGTTCATACACAATAGGCACAGTGCTCATGAACCATAGGCCCCAAGGAAAAGAACATAAAGTGGACATAACAAAACAAATCTGCTGTTATGTAAAATCATAAGGGTATGGTCAGGTGGCAAAAATTCTGTGTGGATTCTGATGCAGATGCAAAACTTGCATTTATTCTACTTCCTGTTGATTTCAGAGGAAACTCATATTGCTTTTCTAATCTTTATTTTAATCCAGATCTGTAAGCCACACCAAAGTGTTGTGTCCCACCACACGTATACACACTAACCACACATCTTGGGTTATTTTTCCCCTTCTGTGGGTGGCGGTACCGATAGTCCACGTGGGTCAATTTTTTACTCAGGACTCAGTTTACAAGAGCCCAAGGAACCCATCACAACCCAGCAGGTCACCAATCATTTGGGGAACACTACACACCGGCGACACTAAAGCAGGTACCAACATCACACCTGTGTGCTGAACTAGCACTGGCGTCACAACATTAACACCACTGGTCATAGCAACCACCACAATAGGAAAATGGAGGTATTGTTGAAAAAAGACACAGGCAAATCAAGTTCAAGCAAGGAAAATATGTAGATGTAAAGGAAAGGTATGGGTACCTTTAGTTTAATGGTCCTATTAAACCATCATGAATTAGCTTAGGATGCCCTGTTTATGCACCTTTTACAGATTCTTTATATGCTGTTCCATTGACCTTAAAGTGACTGTACCACCAGGCTAAGGCACTGGGGGTGGACCCACCCTTAGTGGGAGGAAACCCTAGCCCCATGGGGTTCCATTGATTCTAATGGAAGATCTAGACAACCGGCACTCCGTGTACTTCTGCGGCGCGGTGCTAGTGGCAGTAAGTCACATAGAAGTAGAATAAATCCCGACACTCGCTTGTGTAAACTGCTTCAAAGGATGTTTATTACATCAACGCTGCAGGTGTATCGACCAAACTGGTCTTTATCAACAGCATGCTTCACAGTGATACAACGTACATTTAAATACCTGTAATCTGGCGCCAAAATGTGACGTCATAGGTACCATAGTAACCAAAATATAAACAAAAACAACAAGCACATGTAATCGAATTGTCAATGAATGGAGTATCAACACATAGTAAATAGATAGTGAATGACGTATATGATCTCACGTATCTAGGGTTCACTAATCATGTGGACCGCCTTGTAGCTGAGAAAGAAAATAGAAACAACAAATGTAAGAAAAAAACTAATGTAAATGGCTAATCTCATAATCTCTATTAAGACCAAGAGGTTCGAGAGTGCGTAATGTGTGGATCCAGTACGCCTCACGCTTTCTCAATAACTGCTTGATATCACCCCCTCTCCTTGGCAATTTCACTTCTTCGATGACCTGAAACCGCAACTGTGAGATTTGATGGTTGTGTGTGTGAAAATGTGCGGGTACTGGTAGAAGGAGGTTCTGTCGTCTAATGGACGATTTGTGTTGTACGATCCGATCACGGACCTTCTGGATTGTTTCTCCAATATACATCATCCCGCACGGATATTTAAGACTATAAATAACATTGCGGGTGTCACACGTGAAGTGGCCTCTAATTCTGTACCTCTTGCCTGTCTGTGGGTGGGTGAAGGTGTCGTCACGGATGATGTTGGAGCATTGTTGACATCGCAAACAGGGAAATGTACCCTGCTTGCTTGCTCCAAATGTGGGTTGTCTCATAATTCTCTGGACATCCACATGATAAGTGAACCCTAGATACGTGAGATCATATACGTCATTCACTATCTATTTACTATGTGTTGATACTCCATTCATTGACAATTCGATTACATGTGCTTGTTGTTTTTGTTTATGTTTATATTTTAGTTACTATGTTACCTATGACGTCACATTTTGGCGCCAGATTACAGGTATTTAAATGTACGTTGTATCACTGTGAAGCATGCTGTTGATAAAGACCAGTTTGGTCGATACGCGTGCAGTGTTGATGTCATAAACATCCTTTGAAGCAGTTTACACAAGCGAATGCCGGGATTTATTCTACTTCTATTGATTCTAATGGAGTCACATCATGGAGGGGCTGGAGTTTCTTCCCACTAAGGGTGGGTTGGCCTGCCTCCAGTGCTTCGGCCTGGTGATACAGTCACTTTAAAGGGATGGATCTATACATTGGCCTCTCTTGGGCTACTAATCCTATACACTGAGCAGGCAGATTATAGTATAGGTGCCATCCCTTTGAGGTCACTTTAAATTAGCGACATACTATTTGATCAAATGATATGCCAAGAACCTATTTTTTTTCTATAGCATTTTTTTTCTATATATTTGCAATTCTAAATATCTGTATTAACTATATGTCTTGACATCTGCAGCGTGTTGTTGCACTTTTCTGTTTTTTTTGTGGGAGTGGATATCAAGTTACAGGCATGATTATATAGTAAGCAAGTGTGAATGTTCTACATTGAAGGGTGTGTATATCTAATACATACCCCTTGACCTGACATTCACTTCCTTTATTAAAGCTAAGTTCACGCCCATGTGACTATTAACTGACTAGAAAGGATATGCAAAATAGCTCTCACACCTCTTGAGTAGGCTTGATCAAACATCGGAAAAAGCTAGGTTCGATCAAACTTGAACCTAGCAGGACCTTCTGCATTTGATTGCTGATGTCTTCACGGTCCATGCGTAAGGAGGAGACATCCCGGGGACCGCCTGGAATTCCGGGATACAGCCTATTACCTAGGCTGAATCCTGGAATTCCAACAGCAAAGACAACAGCATTAATTATTTTATATTCCTATCACCTATGTGCAGCTCTGTACCTGGTGTGGACCTGACAGAATTCCTTTAAGTGGTGACGCTGTACATCTGCACCAAACCATTTGTTTTCTGGTCTGGGCGCGGTGTGCATTTATGTGTGGTGAGTTCAGGGGGGCAGTAACCAGCAATCTATACAGTGTCCCTTACAGAAACAGTTAAGTGGTGATGCACAACATCTCCACTTAAATGTTTTTAAATCTACTGGTATCATAAAGTTGTACAGATTTGTAAATTACAAAAAAAAAAACTCAGGGTGATGTATTTTTTCAGTCTGACACAGTGCTCTCTCCTGCCACATCTGTCTCTGTGTTAGGAAGTGTCCAGAGAAATAAGTTTTCTATGGGAATTTGCTATTGCTCTGCACAGTTCCTGACATGTAGAGATGGAAGCAGAAAGCACCATGTCAGACAGAAAAGAATACACCACTTTCTGTGGGGCATATGGCAGCTGATAAGTACTTAAAGGTTAAAAAATGTTTAATACAAGCAATTTACAAATCTGTATATCTTTCCGACACCAACTGATTTATTTTTTTCCCCCTCTGGAGTACCCCTTTAACTCCTCCCTCGGGAAACTTGGCAGAAGAGTATGCAATATATCCCTCCTGCTCAACCCCAGCTGCATATAGCCCCCTTGAGTGGGAAACCCTTTTGCTGTGCACAGTCCAGTCATTATGACGAGTCCTCACTCCTGTACAGTAACCAGTGGCACATACTGTGTGGCCCCAGGTAATGCTAAGCATCACTACTTAACTCCTTACACTCCATGAGCCAGGCATTTTGCACTTGACTCATTAGGTGTGAAAACCATAGGTCTGCTATGTACTAATATGTAACAAATCTGTTGCGGTGTGAAATCCACAGTTGATACAGTACACATGAACATAAAAAAGGTATTACCCACTGACATATTTATGACATACCAATATAAACATCTGGGACCTCAATCTTTCTGGAGAACAGAGGCCCGGTGACTGTCTCAGACAGTAGTAAAGAAAAAATAATAATGTAAATAGGGTTACAGTGCTAGGCACCAAACCCACTTTAAATATTAGGCAAGGTGTACATTATGTACCAATCTATTTACTGCACTACTCTGCTTCTCTACCTCCAGGGAGTGAGATGATTACTCTTATCAGGATGGCATAGTTCAGCCTTTTGATACAGAACAATTATTGGCTATATGGACATTTGTAGGCGCATTTGTTCCAAATTACTGTCATGTGTAAAAGGTCCAGTGCAGGGCGTAGCTAAAGGCTAATGGGCCCTGATGCAAAATTTTAGCTTGGGCCCCCCCCCCCCTCCTGTCACCAATTACTCTAAGGTGACGCCCCCTTATGTGCCAATGTGTCCTAATGAACTGTCACTGTGTTCCCTCATGTACCGTGCTACTGCCTCCACCTAGTACTGTGCCACTGTCTCCTATATTTAATGGACTGTACTATGGCATTCTCTAATAAGTTTCCCAATTTTTGACTCGCTAGCTGAAAAACTTCAACTCCCATCATTAACTGACAGCAGGACATGATGGAGGTTGTAGTGCTACAACCAGGAGATACACAGACTGCAAAACTATAACACTCATCATAAGATGACAGCCGGACATGATGGGTGTTGTAGTTCTGCAACCTGGAGCTCCTACCAGCAGTATAGTCAGCTGTATTAGCAATTGCTGATACAACTGAATAGGGAGGGAGACAGGGCCACACTGGGACTACAAAGCAACCCTGGCATACAAAGCCCTTACAAAATATAATTCCCGCACTCCATAAAAAAAAAACAAAATTGGTGGTGCAATGTGCACTGCAGTGAATTTTGTTGTTTTGGGTCACTTGCTCACATATACATGGGTGTTATGCTTGGCTTTTTAGGCATTTTCCGTGATCCGTGCCACAAATTCCGGTCCGCACTACATATGCTTTGTTTGCGGCACGAATCGTGACCCGTACATACATACGGACATGTAAATGAAGTAATTAAAAACGTTGGTCCTCTGTTGGCAATTGCGGACAGTGCTACGGACGTGTGAATGAGGCCCAATACTGACTGCAGATACAGATCCATAATTTAGAAAAGTATTGCACCTATTTATTACTACTGACCCAAACACACATCCATATTTGTACCTAATCCACGTCACAACCAATACTACAGATCGTCAGATGAACATGCCCATAGAAATGAATGGGTCTTAGTAAGAAATCTGTATACTTTCCATATGTATATCCCTTACATGACTCTCCTATCTGTGGTTCTGCCCAGAGAGCCAAAGGCATGATGGGAGTTGTAATGTCACAATAGCTGAAAGCTGCAGGTTGGGAAACACTGTACAGGATGTGAGCAGCACTTACCCATTGTCCTCACTTTCCACTTTTCCTGTCTATTACACACACAGCCCTGCACCCTGCATATTACACACACACGGCTCTGCTCCATCCCTGTAATACACAGCTCTGCACCCTGCCTGTTACACACACAGCTCTGCTTCATCCCTGTAATACACAGCCCTGCGCCCTGCCTGTTACACACACAGCTCTGCTCTATCCCTGTAACACACAGCCCTGCACCCTGCCTGTTACACACACATGTGCAGTGTCCCAGAACAGAGTATTTATTTGTCACTTTATCTCTGCACCTTTATTATGGCCAGTTCTGTTCTGAAAAGCTATGGTCCACTGCAAACTGTGTGTATTGTGTCACCTCTCTCAGTGTTCAGGTCTGCTATTCCATTCATTTCTTGTATGCATATTCAGTTATCAGTGCCTAAGGGTATTATGTCGCCCCCAGTGTTCAAGTATGGTACTTCTCATGTATATTTGGTCCTATATGTCCTAATGGTGTGATGATGCAATGGCTGGATGTCACGTGACTGCCCCTGCTTCCATGGTAACCCCAATGGCCATCAAGCTTTGGCTGAGGATACCATGTGACTTCCTGTCTGCCTCAGTCCTGTCTTCCACCTTCAGGGGGATAGGTTGTGTGTTGCTGCTGCTCCTGTGTCACAAGGCAGCAACCTTGCGGTACCTGCTGCAGCATTACCAGAAGTGTTCCTGGCTGTAATCTATTCTCAAGATTCTCATGCTAACCACAAGATCTGGGTGCCGTTCTTCGGTCATTCCTCTCATCATCTTCTCTAATCATCAACAGCAAGTATTCATCTCAGTTTCATTTCGCCCAGCATCTTATCCTCAGTTTCACTACTACTCTGATCATTCAGTACGCTATCATCACAGCCTATTGCAGCATCACCCATTACTCTGCCTTATTTAAGTCTGCCTTATTCCTGGTTGCATCCGGAGAGACTGTTGCTACTAGTTACCACCGTTATAATAAATACACAACTACCGTTGTTTCTGAACCTTGGCATTGGTGTAATTATTGGTGCCCTGACTAAGGACAACGAAGAATTGCTCGGCCTCCGCTTGGTCAGGTTCCCG
The DNA here is from genome assembly GCF_027789765.1 of Dendropsophus ebraccatus. Taxonomy (NCBI): domain Eukaryota; kingdom Metazoa; phylum Chordata; class Amphibia; order Anura; family Hylidae; genus Dendropsophus; species Dendropsophus ebraccatus. The sequence continues at coordinate 143,509,377 of NC_091454.1, read as the reverse complement.
GTCTACAGCTGCTATCCCTCGTGCCCATACCGTGACATACCATCAGGTAAGTGGCTAACCGGGTCCCTACCCAGTACTACCACCTACTACTACCCTCAGCGGAGTGGCCCAGCGCATGTGGCTCTCCTCTCCTGCCGGGCAGTCTGTGCACGGAGCTTTCTCCTCTCTCACTGATCAACGTCCTGGGACCTGTGCAACAGACTTCATGTTCCTCCTCTTCCTAGAGCCATGTAAGGGGGGCCGGCTCTCAGCAGATGCTCAGGTAGCTCCAGGAGGAGGAAGGGGCCTTGGGCAGGAAGTAAGGGCTGTCCCCTGCGCTGCCTGTTACTTTTTTTTTTATGCAGCATTACATCAGGCAGCCCCACAGGAACTGGCAATCTGGTTAGCACACTAGTCTGCCAGATTGTCAGTCCGGGCAGGGAGGGCTTAGTGCATTTCTCCCGAACTGGCTGTCATTTTCTCAGCCAGTTCAGGAGAACTGCAGCGTGAAAGGAAGTGGTGAGGGAGAGTCAGCGAGCCCCCCTAGCATACAGGGCTCGGTCGCCATGGCAACCGCTGCGACCCCCGTAGCTACACCACTGGCCTAGTGATAGCCCTTAACTGGTGCCGATCGACTCATGTTCAATTTTGCCTTACTCAGATTCACAATTGAATCTGGGAAATTATGTTTAATATTGCCTTTTGCGGGACTCTGGGACACTGTTTTCCATTTGCTCTTTTCTGCTATACTCCAAACCTGACTTTTTTTTATTTTACTCCTTTGACACCACATCATTAGTTTATATTCATGGAGATTTGCTTTGGTGCATATTTGTCACAATGACATTTGTTAGGCTTACCAGTATTTTTTTTTCTTTTAATATGGTTTTAATCATGTATGTGATTGGTTTTGTAATTCCTGCATATGATGTCGTCCGTTACATGTTTCTCTGCTCCTTTTGTTATCCTGCCAAATACAAAAGACAGAAAAAACATGGTTGCTAAAATTCAGGAATAAATTCATAAATAGTACCTTGCTTATTTGTTTCAAATCCTAAAATGTTTGTAGGAGCAGCAAGATTATTGCATTATGCATAATTTCAATGAAAAGCACTTGTATATGTGATCTACTTGTATACATGAAATCTCAGTTTGGCAGTAATCAGCATTCTCTTCATTTGTAAGTTGTTTACTCTTTGAAAAAAAATATATTTTAAAAAGGAACAAGAAAGCATCATGCCTTTATAACCAATAGCTTATTAAAAGGGTATTCCGCCCAGGCCCTCCCCAAGCTATCAGTTCCATAGGAACCCAGTGTTACTTATCACCCCCTACTGAATTTGTAGAGACCTCTCACAAACTATATTCAAGATGTGGTTTCCTGGTAAGTGCCATCTCCCAGCATGCCACATTCCTCTTTCTGCAATCTGCTTATCAGCCTGCCACCTCTGAAATCTGTGCTGCTCTGCCCTGGGTGCCTGGAAAAGCTGGATCCAGGCCTGGGAGAAGTCTCACAAGACTGGATCCAGGTTCCTGGGGTGGAGCAGCAGGCTGATGAGCAGATTGCCAAAGTGATTCGCTTCGTTTGTACTGTAAATTCGCTCATCTCTAGAGAACTACAGGAATTAGGAACTATGCTAATATATATCGGTAGCGGGTGATAGCAGGCGGTCTGGCATAACGAGTAACAGGCAGTATAGTGCACTCGCCTCTACCAAGCACCGCTGCTGCAAAAGCTTTCACCCCTGTAACCAAGCAACGGGACACAGAGAAGCAGACAAAAAAATAAGCTGGAGAGATGTGATCCCCAACCTGTGGCTTACTAGCTGCAGCAGCAGGTCCAGGCCTGGACAGACCCTCAGGTATCACTTGTGGTGCAGATGGATCAGTCAGTGTGGTAGCCCCAGATGGGAGTGCCAATGGACACAGTGGCCGCGCAGTTGCTGTAAGATCAGCTGCTGCTCACTGCTCAGGAGCGGCTGGAGACCATCAGGAAGCTTCCTAGGATTCAAGACTTTCACTACCGGAAACCGGCACAGGCAAACAGCTGAGTGGGTGACAGAGGGCAGGGGCGGTTGTTAGAGTGTGAGCCATAGTAAACACTAACCTAACCCACCACATTAGATCACGTGGCCTGCGTCTAGACAGTGGGCTTTAAGCACTAACCCAGCCCACTGCAGAGACAGAGGATATGTGATCCACATGTTTGTTGGGAGGAGGGAGCGAGCAAGGAGGGAGACGTGACAGGACTCCATTCAGGAGAATTTTATTATATTGAGGGGGTGAGTGCCATAGAAAAGCTCAGGAACAGCCCAGAAGCTGCGAAGCTACATTAGAGATGAGCAAATTTGTAGTAACAACAAAGCATGATGTTAAATTATGTTGGTAATCAGCTTAACAGCCTGCTGCCTTCAAACTCAGCGCTGCTCCCCCCCGGGTGCTGGGAAAACTGGATCAAGTCCTGAGAAACTGCTTTGTTAGATGGAGAACAGGGCTGCAAAGAAGCCACCTTGTATTAGTAAGTTATCCGTTACATACACTAAATGTTTTGTCTTCTCATCAAAGCAGTGCAAAGTGTCCAGCCCCTTTAGGATGGGTTCACACATACAGGATCTGCAGCAGATTTGATGGCGCAGATTTGAAGCTGCAGATTCAAAGCAAATCAATTCTAGGTCATCAAATCTGCTGCAGATCCTGCTTGACTCAATTATGTATTTCTTCTTGAATTGGTGGAGCACGAATGAGGATACCCCTGGATCCTGGGTATTACCATCTCTTCACCTTCTTTAAAATGTAACGTCTTTATTTCAACCTTTAAAACTGATGTGTTTAAAGGATGAAATAAAGATATTTTAACTGTGCTGAAGAGCTTATATGTGTGTTTTCTAAATGGTATTACCCAGGATCCACATCAGTTTTAAAGGATGAAATAAAGACGTTACATTTTAAAGAAGCTGAAGAGCTTATATGTGTGTTTTTTATACTTGTACAGTCAGACTGCATTAGTTAGTGCTGGATTCTATACAACTGGGACAATGATACTGAATGAATCATCTGAACATCTGAATTCAATGTTTAAAGGCATACTTTTGTAAATGCATTTTTGCTATTAATACTTTTTACTTTACCACAGTTGAATGGCAGCAGTAAGGGGCAACACGGGCACAAGCAGCCTATCCACAGAAAAGGGTGAATCACTGCTTGCTCTGCTAGTTGCTTTACCAGAGCGCGTGGTGATAGTAATCACCGCTCATTGTGGAAAAGCTACTGACCCCATCTATAGTGACAGGCAGCCTTCCCCACAGGCAGTGACTTGGGGGTATATGATGTACAGTCTGATATATGTATTTGGATATATCTAGCTAGTGTCAGAGCTTAGTTGATTTACTATGATCTTCACTGCTGCACAATTGCTTTAGGGTGCGTGCACACTACGGAATTGCCGCGTATAACCCGCGGCGTATTCCGTCGCTCGTCTCCACACGCGGCGGCGCGCATTTCCGTCCGTGCCATAGACACTATACTATGCACGGGCGGATTCCGCGTTCCGCCAAAAGAATTGACATGTCAATTCTTTCGACGGAACGCGGAATCCGCCCGTGCACAGAACAGTGTCTATGGCACCGCCGGAAAAGCGCGCCGCCGCGTGTGGGGACGAGCGACGGCATACGCCGCGGGTTATACGCGGCAATTCCGTAGTGTGCACGCAGCCTTAAAGGGAATCTATCAGCACTTTATCTGCTTCAGAGGTGCTGACATTGTGAGGAAGGTGTGTGTGTCTCTGTCATTGTGCAGGATACCTTTCTTTTTTCTGTAGCTGCAGTACTTTTTCCACAATATTTTCTGTAACTTGCGGCACAAGTGCCAAAGAGGAGAAATGGTTCCGCGTTTGTGCTGCATTTCGTCCCGCCTCACAACTACTTCCTCCTCCCAGCTTCACATGAATATTCATTGCAGGCTGGCTCTGGCTTCCTGACGACGTCATCTCTCGCTGCGGCTACGCCGTAGATGGCAAAGGCCGTGTAATTTCGCGAATGCGCCCTGGCTGTGTGCGGCGCGCGCACTCCTGATGACAACTTTGCGCATGTGCCGTAGTGCGTCGAAGCGACGCAGGCGCACTGTATGTAGCAACTGAAGGCATCGGCTCTGCCCTCAGCACTCCTGCATCCCTCCAACGCACTACAACGCATGCGCAAACTTGTCGTCAGGAGCGCGCGCACCGCACACAGCCAGGGCATATGCGCAAAATGACACGGCAGCGCTAGATGACGTCACCAGGAAGCCGGAGCCAGCCCGCAATGAATATTCATGTGAAGCTGGGAGGAGGAAGTAGTTGTGAGGCGGGACGAAGTGCGGCACCATTACTCCTCTTTGGCACTTGTGTCGAAGGTACGGAAAAGATTGTGGAAAAAGTACAGTAGCTACAGAAAAAAGAAGGGTAACACACACAATGACGGACACACACCTTCCTCACAATGTCAGCACCTCTGAGGCAGATAACATGCTGACAGATTCCCTTTAAGGTATGAATTTATAAACTGATTTTTGTGCTTTTTGTTAGCTATACATGATTCTAACAAAGACGGATGTCTAATCAATATTCAAAACTTCTTGCACTCGGCAGGGGTGAGTATTAAGACCCCCACAGATGTTTAGATATAGCTAGTAGTAAGCCATGACTTCTCTCCCAGGCTTACTTCAATCTTATGCAGCAAGACAACTCCACAATAAGTTTATGAATCCCATCTTGTGCAGCAAGATGAAGGTCACACGGAGCCAGCAACAAAAGTGCACAGCAGTACACTTTACGACTATATCTAGAGATCAGCGGGGGGCTGAACACACAGACCCCAATTGATAAAAACTTTTGAAATGTTTCCGCCATAATGACAAAATTACCTTGTTATCCTTAGAGCAATAATAGCATGCTACCTACACTATATGTGCAAGCATTCTATATATTACATGTCAGGTAATTCTGATTCCAAACAGTAATGTATAAGTGGCTAGTTTAATAGAGGTCTGTAAACAAGTTGGGTTGCCTATGACGCATCAGCATACAGGACAATGAAAATCAATTTGATTGAATAAAAAAAGTGTATTGAAATCCAATACCAAATAATAATCATGATGTTATAAAAAAAATTCACAATAAAAAGATACATTCTAAACACTACAGAGAAAGCAATAAAAAAAAAATAATGAATTTTCTGTACAGAAGAGACTGGATAGTGAAGGATAGGACAATATACAGAAGGATGTGTGGGGATGGTCAATTTCATTTACAACACAAGGAAGTCACACAAGATGGAAAATTTTTGATATGTGAAAGTGCTGAAACCAGCTTTGTTAAAAGACGGCTCCTTCGTTGCCTCTTCTTGTAGCCTCTAATAACATGTATGACACAGGGCTTCTCCGTATTAGGAAATGAGGGAACTGTTCTGTCCTTTCAGCTCACATGTACTGCACAAATCCGGACTTCCCAACTAGCTGCAGCAGTCCAAGACAGTTGCCTCAATAGGTCAGCCTTACAAATGGACGGAGATGTGGAAAAAACATCTAGCCAAAATTTAGGAATGATGGGGTAGTAACACTGTTTTAAGTCTCACAGAGGCTGGAGGGGAGTTGCTGCCAACTGATGTGCTTTGCAGCCTAGAAACACTGCACAAAAAACAACCGTCCTTTTGCATTCCTGCTGGCCACAAGGTGGGGCGTAACACTGAGCCACAGCAACAGGTTGATGACCCATCAGCGGTAAAAACAACAAAAGCAATGGCAATATACAATATTCCTCCATGGATTACATAAAATTTCTCTTTTGTTTCATATAAACCCCCCAAAAATCTTATAAATCAGAGGAGATAAGGTACAGAATACCAGGCCTCAGCCCTTTGTGGTTGCCACAGCAAAAACAGTCTGGGCCCCCCACTTGTTCTTGTCTGTACATTTCAGCGTGGCACAACAAGCCCTTAAAGGGCTGAACTGCCTCTGTCCATACAGTGTCAAGTTTGCCTCTGTGGTGGGGATGTGTTCTTTCATGCTGTGGTTATGGCATTCAGATCCTTCATCAGGCCTTCAAGGTGAGCCATCTCCTTGCTTAACTCATCTGGTTCATAGCTCTAAGAGAAAAAAAATGTTCTGGTTCAGTTTTCTGAATCACATCACAATCACACTGAATCACATGTGACGCACTTCTGTGTCTGTTTTATAGTCACAAATCCTGGTCTGAATGAGCTCTGATGCGGTCAGTGGAGCCATCATTTGCAGCAGTAATATGAAGCAAAAATGTGTCCATATTATGGTTGTGTCAACGTAACCTAGAGATGTAGTCACACAAGGCAAAGTACTTTAAGGCTATGTTCACACTACGTAAAACTACGGCCGTAGTTCTCACCGCAGAACTACAGCCATAGTTTTGTGGTGTGTGACATAGCTTTATGTTGAATGGGATCCCGGCCGTAGCGTACACACATATCGTACACGCTCCGGCCGGGAGCCCATGCGGCGCCGGAACAAAACTGACAGTCAGTTTTCTGCGGCCGGAATTCAAAGACCTGTCAGTGCACACAGTGAAGCGAGCGGCTCCGGCCGCTCGCTTCACTGTGGGCTATGGGAAGCTCTGATGCGGGCACGCGCTGATGCGCCCGCATCAGAGCTCTGCGGCCGGACGGATCATCCAGCCGGTACTTGAGTACCGGCCGCGATGATCCAGGCACAGACCGGCCGTTCCGTGGCCTGGCCGGAGTCACGGAACGGCCGGTCTGTTCCGTAGTGTGAACATAGGCTAAAAAGGTAAAGAACTAAATTTAATTCCTGCTACAATATATTTTTAATAATACAAAAGTATTTTCTAATAGGGATACCAGAGAAGGAGAATATACATACACATTCTGAACCCTCAAGCATCCGGCTGGTCTCTAGTGGTTCCGGGGCACTAGGTACAGTAACAGGAAGTGGAGGACGTACCCTTCCCAGGGTGCCGAGAGATGCAGTTTTCACGGAGAGCGCAGAGGGAGCTGAAAACACAACAAATAAATCAAACCAAACAGATAAAAAATAATAATTATAATTTAAATCATTCCATTAAGTTTACCTTGTTGTGCCAAAAGTGGCGAGCTAGGCAATGGTTCATAGCTTGTACCAGAGGCTGGAGCTGGAACAGCAGGCACAGCAAAGCTCTTTAAGGGATGAGATGGTCTGATATGTGCAGTAGGAATACTGGGGCCAGAATCCTCATCCATAGAACCAGGCAGAAAACTTCCCCCTGGGGGTTCAGGGTCTTCAGGGCCAGTTTGTGAAGATGATGATGCAGCAACTACTGTATCACAGCTGGGAGTATGCCGGACTGACTCTAAATGATCAAGAAAATATGAAAGTTATCCCACTAAAACAGAAAATGTATATTATCACAAGCTTGGAGGCTTGTGTCATATATAGATTTATTATTCATGGAAACACATAAAGCCCAATAGGAAATGGGTATCCAATCTGTCAGCTGTAATTCAGGTTCCAAACTGCTGACACTGTTAGATAACTGTTTGGTCAATGGAAACCTTTTATACTGTATATCTGTCTGTGCTTCCAGAATGTAGAAAAAAATGTTTTTATTATCTGGTACAAGGAGCCAAAGAGGCTTTCCCGAGCTCCTGAATAGCTACAAGCTGGAATGTCTCCTCTCTTCCTACCAACACCCTGCCTGATTGACACCTGAAAGCTGAGGCCCATGCAGGGTCAGGTATGGGTGGGGGAGAAAGGATGCGTTACAGCTTGCTGCACTTCAGGAGCCTGGGAAAGCCTCTGTTTGTTCTATGGCATAAAAGCATTTTTCTACGTAACAGAAGCAAAGACATATATGAGAGGTACTGTGTGTGTCATGGACCTAGCAGCTAACAGTGTCAGAAGTTGAATTTCAGCTGACAGATTACTTTAAAGGAGATGTCCGGCAAAATTTTTTATTAAAGTATTATATTGCCCCCCCCCCCCCCCAAAAAAAAAGTTATACAAATCACCAATATACACTTATTATGGGAAATGCTTATGAAGTGCTTTTTTCCATGCACTTACTGCATCAAGGCATCACTTCCTGGATAAAATGGTGATGTCACCCTGGACTCCCAGAGCTGTGCAGGCTGTGGCTGCTGGAGAGGATGATGGCAGGGGGATACTCAATGTCCCTCAGTGTCCCCCTGCCATCATCTTCTCCAGCAGCCACAGCCCGCACAGCTCTGGGAGTCGGGTCTTGACATCACCATTTTATCCAGGAAGTGGCATCACCATGTTATCCAGGAAGTGAAGCCTTGATGCAGTAATAAGTGCAGGGAAAAAAGCATTGTATAAGCGTTTCCCGTAATAAGTGTACACTGGTTATTTTTTGGGGGGGCAATACAATAATTTAATAAAAAATGTTGCCAGACTTCTCCTTTAGGTTTCTTAGTCTCACTCACAAAAGCTCTCCACAGTGCTGCACCACCCCCTCTCTTGTCTACCACCCTACCCCAGCTCTAAGTTATGCGAATTAAATAAGATCAACATCCTTCATAAGCTAAAAAGTTCACTCTTGTCTCCAAAACTTTACTTGTGCTGTGCCAGTTTTCTGGAATATGGAAAACAGATCACTGATCTCAGAGAGACCAGCCAAAGAAGACACTGTTAACTGCTGGTTAAATCACTCAAAGTGAAATCCTAGGTGCACTGCCCCCTGGGAAACATTAATATGCAAAAAGAGTCTGTGGAGCCTCAGTTACAGGTCTCAAAACACAGGACTAGCCAGATAGCCCTCGAGGGAAGGACTTAGCAAAGAAATGGCTCCTGTACAGAGACCACCAAAACCATCATATTACGTGTCCCCTTCAGTCAGTAACCAACTCAAATAGGAGTCTAATGATATGACCAGGGAAATACCAAAGCCAGCTATCCATCCACAGACACCTTTTTCGGGGTGTTGCTCCTCATCAGTGTGGAGCAGGATTATGGCTAGGTGGGAGCAATGCCTAGTAGACCAATACGGCAAAAAGATCTCTGATCTAAGGGAGACCAGCCAAGACAGACATTGTCGGCTGCTGGTTAAAAAGCACTCAAAGTTAATCCTAGGTATTGCCCCCTGTGAAAAAAATCTATTTGCAAAAGGGTCTGCGGAGCCACAGTTACGAGTCTCAAAACACGGAACTAACCAGATATCCCTCCAGGGAAAGACCTAGAAAAGGGATGGCACTTTTTTGATATGCCTTACTGGCAAACTAATTGACACAGTTTACAGCTTTAAACATGCCTTAAAACACATGTTTTTAGGTAGGTCTCTAGCATTCCCTAATCGGTTTCCCCAAATTTGCCCTTACCTTTTATTCAGCAGTGTCCCCCTATACTTTATTTACTTTGTATATGTATTCAGCAGTGTCACCCTATACTTTATTTACTTTGTATATGTACAGAGACTAGCTCTACCCTATTTTCAATTTGCACAAAAATCTGTCTGCTTAAGTTCAGAATAAAAAAATAATAATTCTAAAATAAACCCAATATCCTTTTTCTCACCTGTGGCCTGAGGAGCACCACCCAGCACGTGCAGCATGAACCCAGGTACAGAACGGAAATGAGAATTATCGATGGAATGGATGGGATGAGCACTGACAACCGCTGAAACAGAGACAGAATGGTGATTGCTTGCATAATGCAATGATGTGGGGAGATGACAACATGGTCAAAGACCATGGGAACTTATGTTCAGAAAGCAATAATGAAGGTCATCCAGTGGAATGGGATATAAGTGGGAACAGATAACAGGAATGAGAAATCATGGAACTATAAATGCAGCAAATGTTATAATGTAACATTAAGAAGAAGTGGAAGAGATGATCACAATGGCGCACATCCACCACCAAATACACATTAATTCACACATCTAACTTCGGATCAATTAGCTCCATTATCAACTGCTTACCATAGAGCAACACTGCATAAAACACTTCCTAACTAAAGGCCCGAAAACTATCCTGATGTTAGACAGCTGCAGCTTAGAAGCAAAAACCCAACAGCTAACAGACAGGCAGTGATACAGCCTATGCATTTTATTTCTACTATGTAATAGAGTAGACTTTGTCTAAGTACTCACGTTGTGGAGGTTGTGAGTCAAAAGGCATCATTATTTTTGGTCTCATCCCCCGACGTCCAGCGAGTGAGGACACAGAATCCTCAGATTCCAGGCCTAGAAAAAGGTGAAATTAAATTAGCAAAAAAATACATATACATCAAGCCAGCTTACTAGACTCCATTATGATTCCAGTTTTCCCTTAAAGCAGTATTCCCATGTCATCTTGTTATCCCCTATCTACAGCGGATAAGCTGATCACTAAGGGTCTCACCACTGCAATCATCTCCACAATGAGTGAAGCACGTATCTGAGCAGCCACCACCGTCTGTGCTTAATTCATTCTAAAAGGAGCCAATGAATGTTTCCAAGCGATGAACCTGGAAATGTGCACTGGTCCCATAGAGAATGAATGCAGCATAGGCAACAGTGAGTGCTTCATTGCAGGAAAGACTGTGCCCCCTTTCTTAGGATTAGTGGGGACTGCCAGCAGTTGGACCTACAGTGATCAGCCTGTTATCCCATATCCATAACAAGCTGAGATGGGAATAGCCCTTTAAATGTGACAACGATTATACATAGTGGAGCACACAATTTAACCCTTTCTAACAATCTGTTTTTCTCATCACCTCGGTATGAATTGCTGTGCTGGTGAATGCTGCCTTCTGTGGTGCTGTCTCCAGGGGTTAGATCCTGTGGTGATCGAGGCAAGGTGTTGTCTGTCAGCATTGGGTTTGTTTCTGGAGATTTATCCACTGGTTTCAACTCCAGTCTCTCATGATGAATCCAAAGATCAGGAGGCTTAACATCCTTAGAGTTGCCCTTGTATTTATGGGATCCATTTACTGATTTACACGCAGCTCTTTTCCTTATAATCAAAGTCAACATGAACATATGAGAAACTTAAGATATGGACAGTCCAACGAGTTTAAAGAAATATATAGGGCTTATTCCTAAAGACAACAAATATATACAATACAATTCATAGACACTGAAGAGGTAGAGTCAATGAAGATACTGCAGCAAGAGTCACTGTAGGAACATTACAGCTTGATAACTCACTTTTTATGGTGAGAGCTGGAGCGACGAGAGCAGATAGCAGCAATGACCACAGCCACCAACACTGTTATAACTCCAAGAGATACAATGATTGTGAGCAGCATGTTCTGATCCAAAGAGGTAGGACTCCCATGAGGACTATTACTGCCTGCAAAAAGTTGGCATGGTTAAAAAAACAAAAAATGACAATGTCTCATTATGAGAGATAATTTACAACAAATTTGTGGACTAGCTGGCATAAAATTAAAATGTTGCATTACCTCCAGGTGGAGGTCCACCATTTACTCCCATATCTGGAGGGCGACTTCCTCTTCCTGTTACACCTGATGCTGAAAGAAAGACCTCAATAAGATAAGGCAGACATTGATGGTAACGGTATGTTCACACACGTTGACGTTTCATTGGGTTAATGCAATGAAGGTTGGCTGGACAGCAATGAAATTATTAATTACTGCAATGAAATTTTGCAGTGCTGCAATGAAATAATTAAATGATGCAGTATTGCAATAAAAATCCATGTGTGTACACAGCTTAAAAAGATATGACAACAATTTGTAAATAGTGGAGTTATGATTGCAATGACCTTGTACAGCACCACTCCCTCCACCCTCTGGCAGCTGATTGACAGTCGACAGCCTATACACAGCATAGACAGATAACTGCCAATGACCAGCTGGTGGGAGGAGTTTGCTGGTGATGATGAATATCTAGGACTACTGAGCTCACGTACATAATGGAGAGGACTACTTATCCTCCTAAATAACAGACAATATCTCTGAATTAGCAGCACAGAACAATGTAAGTGATACATTATTCTGTTCAGCTTCTCTGTCACTAATTTAAGCTACCCTTAAATAGGCTAGCATAAACCTACTGACAGAGTCTTTTTAAAGGGAACCAATCACTTGTGACTTAGCACCAGTACCTTACAAGTGCTGTGTAGAGCTCTCTGATGCTGTGCCCTGCAGACTCCATCAGGGTGAAAGGTTCAAAGTATCAATCCTTAATGGTGCCAGGACAGCTCTGTACCGGGCACTGGAACTGAGTATGAACATCGATATTTTGAAATTGCCGCCCTGCTGGGGTCTGCTGAGAGAGCTGATTGGTTCATTTTAAAACAGAAAAGAAAAAAACAAAACAATATAACACTAATCAACTGAGATCCCATTTCCCATGTCACAGCTTACTAACAAGTTTTTACCTTGATTGTTAGGCATGTAAGGTGTTGATTCTGCCATAGGGAGGCGTTAATAAAAACAAGTTGGAATTGTCAGTAAAGGTTAGGATGCAAACAATCAGAAAACGTGCAATGTATGTTAAACAGAGGAGTTCATATCACATTGAGAAAATTTTATTAGGTAACCGCTGTCAATCCACCTGGATCTAGCAGCTCATAATAAGCTAAATGCTGTAGATACAGCTAAATAGACACAATCTTTGTTACAACTGTTTAAAGTCATTAAAAAAAACAAAAAACTTTTGATAAACAGTTGGTGCGGATCTGAACACCCAGATCCCAACCAAAGGCAGGAGAAGCATGAGCCAAGTGTTTCACCCCCAGACTCACTACTTTTTCTATCTTGCTGCAGAAGACGGGCTCCATAGTCATACAATGGGGCCCTGCAGTGAGACAGGGAGAAAGCATTTAGCTGCGAAATGAGGTGCTCAACCAACCACGCACTCCTCCTGGCTCTAACTAATGATCTGTGAGGTTCTAACCACCAAGACCCCCAATCAACGAAAATTTTTGCCATGTCAAAAGATTTTTTTCCCCCCAAATTACAGGGACACTTTAACTTATCCTTTTAATTTCAGGCCTTGTGTAACAATAATTAACTTTCTGATAAACAAAGTTTACTGCAGAACACAAGTCTGGCCCTGATTACCTTTTGGAGTGCGAAAAGGAACAGCCTCGGACATAGGGCCCATTCCTTTTGAATTTCGAGCCTGGATTTTGAAGTAGTAAGGAGTGTCTAGTGTCAGCTCTTGTATTTGGTGTGTCAAACGGTTTCCAACTACTGGTTCTATGACCCAGTCATGAAGCTCTGCTTGAACGTCTGTGCTATAATATATAATGTAACCTGCAGGGAGCAAAGCATAATTCAGGTACTGAAAAGGACTGAAAAGTTTGATGAATCTAAAAATACTCAAGCAAAATCTTCCAAAAATTATAATAGGGCAGGAAATATTCAACCTGGTTTAAAAAAAAAAAAAGGAAACTCACCAGTAATTTTGCCATTGGCTTCAGATGGGGGCTGCCAGTTCACAATTATGGTACGTGGCTTTCCTTCTTTGCTTACCACAGTTACATCCTTAGGCGGGGAGGATGGCACTGTAAGGAAAGTAGAAAAGAATAATGTCTTTCTGCTTAAGACTAGATACATTTAAAAAAAACAACCTGAAGATTAATGACATACCTGACTCGAAGGTAGTGCCATGAGCAGTCATGCTCCATGTACTTGAGCGTCGACCTTTAGTAACCATAACAGAGAATTCATACAATGTATTCGACTTCAAACCAGTGACCAGGTAACTTAGTACAGTGCTGTTGGCCATCTAAGGCAATAAAAAATAAAAACATTTAGGTAAACAATTTAACAGATACTAACCAATACAGACTTGAGACTTTTTCACACTTTCCATTAAACCACAATATTTTCTTAAAACTCACAGAGACTTGCTAAATGCTCACCTTATACTTTGTATTGGCAGGAATGTTTGTTTTCCACCTTACAGTGTAGTATCTGGCATCTGTAATCTTCTGGTTCTTAGGGAGGGAGTTGTCAGCCCAGGTAAGGCGCACTGTGTCACTGCTGAGGATAGCAGCTTGGACCCCCACAGGGGGCAACATAGGAGTGGGCTCTGGAACTGGGGTGTATGAGGCATGAACAACATAAACATCAACCTCAGAAGTGTCTAGGTCATAAAGATGTAGCAAAAGCAAATTTGGCAACCACAGTATAACAAAAATAAAATAAGGTGGGAGCGATGAAAATATAGTAGTAAAGAAGATACATAAATACATGCAAACATAAGAAATTAAAGAAAATAGAATATAAAATTCAATGGTATAAAAAGGCAAACACAAATTAAGAAAATTAAGATTCCGATGAATCAAAAATTAAAATACACAAAAACACAGACATAAAAAGAGAAAAATTCAATGCAGTAACAGGGAAGGGAGAGAAAGAGAGAAGATATTGTTAGTGTTAGAAACAAGTAAGTTTATTATTAACAATGAACAAATAAGAGGCAACAGAGACAAAAACTGTCCATACAAATTAGACATCGCTGTACACTTAAAAGTGAATGTGTTCTGCATGGGGAGGGGGTAAACCCCTGCCAGAAACCTCCAACGGCAACAAAAGGATCAGGTATGTTAAAATCCCCCTAGCTGATCCTTGTCCCCCAGCAAAATATGCCAGGGGTAAGGTTAAATCAAATTAGATGGTTATCATGGCTAATCTAAGGTGTATGAACATCCTAAGTCTGCTTACCAATGCTATTTACAACAGTGACAATTTCTAAACAGGTGATTACCTGTATGCTGACGGGTGACAGCACTTTCATACAAAGGTATTCCTTCTCCAACATTGTTAAAAGCTTTTAGGGAAATTACATAATGTGAGCTGGGATCTGCAAAAAAAAAAAAAAAAAAAATTATACATATGTATGTGAGTAGGAAAAAAAAAGGATAGAGTATGTGAGCTCTGAATATGAGAGTTTATCTATTAAGCTGACACAAGTGTACAAATAAAGAATGTTCACACTTAAGTGACACATCTCTTTTTATTTTTTACCCCATGTGTGGCTCGCAACTAAATTTGCACTGTATAAATTAAGTCACAAATTCCCTTTTAAAAATAACAGGACATAGTTTGGGGGCAGAATTTACATGGAAACAATTATGTGCAAATCATTCACAAAAGAACTTTTTTTTTTTTTTATACCAGGTTTTTTAACAGGCACAATTGTCAGACTGCACTATAAGCACCAGAGGGCACTGTTGTACCACTGAATGATGTAAACCACTAATAACTGCAAGAGTAGGGGGGGGGAAATATACTAACACACTCACCCAAGTTTTCTATAGTGTAGTAGCGCTGCTTATGGTCAACACGAACTGTTTGTGCATGAGGGCTCCCGAGACCATAACCTATAGCATACCCACGAACAACCACTTGGTGCTGATTTTCTGGTGGTGTCCAACTTACAACAATACTCGTCACCAATGAACGTACATGGAGAGAACTTGGCACATCTGGAACACGGGATTCTGTATAACAAAGTTTATCAAAATGTGTTAACTGAAGCTCAAAACACACACAACAGTCACATATAAAATACCAGAAACTGGTTCAAAAGCAAGACAAAAGGCATAGAAAGTAAAACACAGATATCACAACTAAGGCCCACAATGGCTGAATGTGAAATAAACAGACTACAAGACACTAGGATAAATCACAGGAAAAAAATATCTAAAACATAAAAGGAACATAAAACCCCTTTAAATTTTGCTGACTACAACTAGTAGTAGACAAAAGAACTCCCTAAATTCTAACACATTTCTATAAAATAACGTGAAATAAAAATATGATAAATTAGACACGATTGGTTTAAAGAGGACCTGTTGCCAGCCTGAAAAACTAAGTGACCAGTAAGAGTCTGTAGCATCTGGTGCCCAGATAACAGTGTGATATACTAATTTTTATTATGTATCTGGAAATCTGCACATTTCCCTTAAATGGCAAATGGGCTGGTAACCTTCTTCAAGAAACAGCACAGACAAAAGGAACTTTTAAACTAAGTTTATGAAGCCCTTACCATCAAGATCGTTTTCAAAAGTCTCTGCAGATACCCAGTCAGTAGCTGGTCCACTTCCATTTACATTCATGGCCACAACCCGGAAGCTATATTCGGTATCACGATCAAGTCCTGGAGAGAGATGGGTCATCACAAATCTGAAATGTAACATAAAATTCCCTCCAATGTTGCATTACTCACCACTGACAAGTTGTGACAGCTGGGTATCTATTAGGATCTCATTTGTTTCTATCTTCCTTGCAGTCTTGCGGTAACGCAATTTATACCCTACAATCTGACCATTCTGGGTTCCTGCAGGAGGAGGTTGCCACTGCACGAAAATACTCTGTAAAAGGATAAGTAATGCAAATGTGAACAAAAATATATAAAATAAAATGTCAAAAACAGCTTATACCAACAATGCACGCTAGCAAAGCTAGCTTAAGGTAAATAATTGTACATGAATGATGAAATGATCTGTTCAATCATAGATTTTTGACTCAACATTGCACACGTTTAAACAGCAGCAGGAAAAATATTTTGCATCAGATCTCATCATGAAAGATGCCAATATATAATCACATTGCACAGCCCACACAGTCAATGTAGGCCATATTACAGAGCCCACACAATCAGGGCATGTCCAAATGCAGATTTGCTGCAGTTTTTTCCAAATTAACTTCAACAGGAAAGTCGAAATCTGCATGTTAGGTTTTAACTTGCAGTCTCTGAACACAAAACTTCAATTAAAAGGAAATGGAAATTCAATGCAAATTGTATACAGACAGGATCAAAGGGAACCTGTCACCTGGGACGCGGGCACAGAGCCCGCCCGAACCCCCGGTGAAGCCCCGGATACTTACCCTTTCCTGCAAGTCCAGCTCCTGGAACCGGTCCCGGGACGGAGATATTGGCACCCGAAGCTGAGCGCGCGCTGTATGCTAATCAGCAGAGTTAAGTCTGATGTCCATAGAGAATGACTGAAACAGTCATTCTCTATGGGCATCGAACACAACTCTGCAGCGCGCGGGCACTGCTTCAGATGGGGATATCTTCGTCTCGGGACCAGTCCCAGGAGCTGGACTTGCAGAAAAGGGTAAGTATCCGGGGCTGCACCAGGGGGTCAGGTGGGCTCTGCGCCCGCATCCCGGGTGACAGGTTCCCTTTAAGCATACATGCAGTTCCTGACAGCAATATAAAAAAAATAAAAACAGATACATTTTCTATAATAGGGTAGCCTCTCTGCTGCCATCGGTCTGTTTAAGCTCTTACTCGGACACAGTTACACACACATACATACTGTACATACATACACACACACACACACACACACATTTGCATGCAGCGCTAGTGAGTCTCCCCTGATATCTATTCTAATGCATGTTAGCATTAGAAGAGACATTACATGCAAGGAAGCTGTGTCAGGTGTCCTGCAGCTGTGGTATCCTGCTGGAGAGCAGGTGGTGACTGACTGTTATGCAGTGTTAGCAAAATGTAATTGTGTCAGGATCAGGGCTTGAGCAGTCTTGCAGTTCCTTACACTGCCACTGGTGGCAGCAGAGAAGCTGCATTGTCTCCTTTTTTCTGCTACACAAGGTTAAAAAAGTCTATGTTTTCTCTAATAAAGGTATATGACAGTTATATTACTTCATTAAAGATATGTAAAAAAAAAAAAAAAAAATCCTGCAAGAATACCACTTTAAGCACTCTCCATAGGCAGAGCATAGATTTAGTTTTGCTGCATTAAAATGTAAATAAAGAAAAGTAACAAAAACAATGACAAACAAACACAATTACTTTTACAATTGTAATTCTACTAAGTAAACCCCATCCGAACTAGGAAAATAAATATGTTGTCCTAAAGCAAAATGAATAATTAATATGGATAAACTAAACCAACTGCCAGCTGTTCTGTATGAGAAAAGGTATATACCTGATTGAGAGGACAGCAATTCAATACAGTGCACCAACCTTTATTGGCTGCACTTACACACTAACATATTAGTTATTTTTTTAATGTTTGCATGCACTAATGTGGAGTCTTTGCCACTAGGGGGCACTATGACAGAAACTATAAGTTCTAATTAGATCATCTTACCCCACACATAATAAATAAAGTCTTGGGATAATTTTACATAGGGCTAAACTATAAAAAAGGCATAAGTGGAAAGCTTAGAAAAGCAACAGATTGAGGAGGAAAAACAAAAACACTATAGAATTGTTTAGGTGGAAAAAACATGCAACTGATATACAATGTAGCATTTAGAAATCAAAGATCTTACACAAACATTAAGAAAAAAGCTTATATTATAAACCGTACCTGTGAGCTGCGCACCTCCAGGGTAAGGTTCTGAGGAGCTGCACTGGGCACTGAAATTGAAGCAGAAAAAGAATGTCAATAAGGTGTCAACACTACAGAATTGGTAATAAAAATCACAAGAAGATAGAAACAAACCATCAGACAGAGTCCTGGCTATAACATCTTGCGTTGACACTCCAGGGCCGTGTTTATTAAATGCCACAACCCGAAATGTATACTCTGTGTATTTCTTCAGCCCATTTACAATATATGAAAGTCCTGCAATGTCAAAATCCTGCAGACAGAATACAGTACTATATTAGAGCAGTATTCACTAAATATATTTAGGCAGCCTTGCACCTTCACCCACAAGTGGGTCCTCCACAATGCACATACTCATGGGACCCCATACAGTTTCTTGCTATGGGGCCCCATGAATGCTAGCCACGCCCCTGCCCAAGACTAACATTTTCCGGAGTTTTGCCCAGACCACCCTATTGTTTTTTAATTCTAAGTTTTCAGAGTTTTAAAACTCTGTGGATGAAGAATGCATAGGTTCAGGTGTCATCATGATTACAGTCCTATATCAGGCGTTTTTCCCATATCCACGTGCAGGCTAATATACAGCTGAGTTATCGGTTTTGCTTACCTGCTCATTCCCAGCTCCTTTCTCCATATAATAAAGTTTATAGTTCTGAATTTCCCCATTTCCAGAAAGGGGAGTCTCCCAGCTGACACTAACAGAAGTAGGTGAGATTGCTGAAGCTCGGATATTTGGGGCTGGACCAGGAACTTGAACTGAAAGATGACGCACTAGTTAATGGACTCAGTACATGTTATAACAGGTATAAACTTTATCCAGATGTAAAACACAGTTTATCACTCTTCAAAAACTACAATATTTCTTACCCTCCGGTTGCGTCTCCACTTTGAGAGGGGGTGAGCTTTCACCAGCACCGTAATTATTATGTGCCACAACACGGAAGTAATAAACGGTTTCTGGCAACAAGTTCTGAATGGTAACCTGCAATTCTCCGGGCCGGCTGGTATTTTCTACACGCTCCCTGCATTATTTAATAAAAAAAAATGAAGGATTGCAAAGATCAAGTCAACAATAAAAAATAAAATAAAATGAGTACATTTTTTTTATCTGAACAGTTCTTTTTTTTAAAAAGGGCCTTTCAGTTGAATTCCACTACCACAATTATTTTTGCATTATTGATCACATAAGTTGGTACAACTGTTCTGTTCCAAATTACTTCAGTTTTTGCCTTTTTATCAGTCTTAAAAGAGTTATCCAGCGTTTAAATTTTTTTTAAAATATATTGCTACATATATGTTATGTTATATATGTTATGCTTACCTCTCTGTGCCCTTAATACGGCCTCTCTGGCATCCACCATTGACTGCAGCCGGCTCAGCCAATTACTGTCTGTGGCACTACCCTTCCTATCCAGGATGCAGTCAGTGGGGGACACCAGCGACACCAGTGGAGTGCAGGGAAGGTAATCATAACATTTATTATGTTTACCAGCAGGGCAGCAATACATAACAATGATTTAAAACGCTGGATAAGCTGGCCACACATTTCTAGTAGCTATCCGCTGAACCAGCTAATAGCTACATGCACAATGTGCTGGGAGGGGGAGAAGGCAGCTGCCAGATACCACTGGCAAAAATATTCAGCATGCTGAAATCAAACACGCCCAACCCTTCTCTTCTTCAACATCTGCCAATGGGGAAGAGTGGGCAGGACCAATATACATTATGTAGTAGGCCAAGTGGGTAAGTGGAACATGCCCTGATATCTATTCTAATGCATGCCATGACACCCTGTAGCAGAGTGAGTGGTTAATGACAGTTATCCCTGCTCGCTCTGCTACAGGGTACCACGGCTGCAGCGCTAATGATACAGACAACTTTCCCAAGTCTAAAGTCTATTTTTTTAAATTTATAAACTTTCCTTTTATTTTTCAAAATACTTTTACAAACAAACAATCTCCTGAAGAGCTAAACACAAAACAAAAAAGGAACATTGCTTACTAGAGATGAGCGAACCTCAAGCATGCTCAAGTCCATCCGAACCCGAACTTTTGGCATTTGATTAGCAGTGGCTGCTGCAGTTGGATAAAGCCCTAAGGCTGCATTCCCACGTTTCGTGATCCTGATGGATCACGGACGTGGAACGCATGTACCGGAGTCCCCCCGCGCCCGGACAACATCTGCTATTAGATGCTGGGAGCGGGGGAGACTGTATTCATAAGCGCCGCGCTGTAGTAACAGCACCGCGCGGCTGATTCATTACAGCGCGGCACTTATGAATACAGTCTCCCCCGCTCCCAGCATCTAATAGCAGATGCTGTCCGGGCGCGGGGGGACTCCAGTACATGCATTCCACGTCCGTGATCCGTTAGGATCACGGAACGTGGGAATGCAGCCTAAGGCTATGTGGAAAACATAGATATAGTCATTGGCTCATCTCTATTGCTTACACATTAACACTCAATGCAGCAAGTTAGCAGAGTCCACAGTTTTAATGCTGTAGAGCCTATTCTCCCCGACCCCACACTAGCTGTATTAGATATATTCTCGCAACACCTCTAATTCCATATGCATACCATATATATGCATTATACATCATATTCTATTAGCTGCTAGAACGTTACTAGCAAAATTGTGGAAACTGCCCACTCCCCCACCATCTCTGACATTGTTCAATAAGTGAAATCCCAAAGTCATCACAAACTGACTTTATCGTCTCTAATGTCTATTCTAATATTAATCAGGGGAGCTCAGTACTGCTAACGCTGCATGCAGAAGCTCTAGCGATATGTAACTGGGACCAAGGCTTTAGCAGCCTGGTAGTTCCCGACACTGTCCCAGCACCCACCCAGAAGCAGACAAGCAAGGGGACAGAGCGGCAGGATTGCGGAAGCAGCACTGAAGACAGGGAGTCAAGTTTACTTTAATATATTAAAATGGCCCATGCCCAGTCATATTGTAAAAAATTGAAATGTAAAAATGTATTTTTATTTTCACTGAAATACTCTTTTTAAATTCCCAATATTTGGAAAAGTATAAATAGTTTACATATATATATATATATATATATATATATATATATATATACACACATACACACACACACACTAATTTTATGCAATCTTTGAAAACCTTAAGGGTGCCTTCACACGTAACGGATCATCATCCAAAAACAAAACTCACCTGTTCATTCCCTCTTTGCTGTAATATACTTGGTAGGTAAGATTTTCTCCATGAGCATCAGCAGGGACACGCCACGTCAACTTGATGAAGCGCGTTGACACCAAAGAGGCCACAACATCCCGCGGGGATGAAGGAAGGGGACCTCCTGGTGTGGCAGCTACATGGTGAGCAGTGGCACGGGTCAGTGAGGGGGCAGGAGAGGTTGGGACGGTAACACCTTGACATGGTTGAGTAGGGAAGGGGAGGGGAAGAGGACAAGCACAGGCACAAAGACACGGAGCGAAAAACAAGAACAGAAAATAAACAAAACAAACCAAGCACAGCCTCCATGCAGACATGGGCCATCTGCCACTCAAAAGGTCACCACTAAAAATAAGGAGTCAAAACAGCAATTCAGGGTACCCCTCAGTTTATACATGGTGCCACTTCTGGCTGGCAATGTAGTCCACAAACATGCAAAACAGCAAGTTTGCCCCACTAAGTATCCAGGAGACCAGTACTGCACAGCCACATTGTAGGTCCCTTTGTAGTTAATGGGTTAACTTGCTTTAACAGTAGACTCTGAAATGATACAGTTCTTCAATATGTATGGAGACAACTTTTTTTTTAAACCTAAATTTATTTTTAATGATTGTTTAGGCTATGTTCACACTACGTATATTCCAGTCAGTATATTTCAGTCAGTATTGCAACCAAAACCAGGAGTGGATTAAAAACACAGAAAGGATCTGTTCACACAATGTTGAAATTGAGTGGATGGCCGCCATATAACAGTAAATAACGGCAATTATTTCAATATAACAGCCGTTGTTCTAAAATAACAGCAAATATTTGCCATTAAATGGCGGCCATCCACTCAATTTCAACATTGTGTGAACAGATCCTTTCTGTGTTTTTAATCCACTCCTGGTTTTGGTTGCAATACTGACTGAAATATACATATACTGACTGAAATATACGTAGTGTGAACGCAGCCTTAAGTTGTATAGAGAAAACCTAATTAAATGTGCAAGGTTTTATTTTTTTATGGATGTGTGTTAGAATAATTTGAAAGCAGGAAGGACTGTATCATTGGCAGTCACATAAACTTACATGCAAAATCTAGGAACCTAAATATGTACAGTAAAAATAAAAATGTATATTTAAAAGGGCACAGCTGCAAGGCACACTTTTTGAGATACAATGAATTACATATTTATATTTTTAAATTTAAAAAGACCTATATTTTTTTTCTTTGGATTAAACAATATTGGCAGAACATCTGTTGTGACATAGAATCTTGACCTCAATGTCAGGAAGCCATGGGGCACTTTCCATGACACAGAAAGCAGCAGGCTGCATGACGCATGAAGAGGATGTTATGTAGGGGGCAATGGAAAGAAGAATCAGGAGGGGACTAGATTGGCATTATAATAAATAGGTAAGGGTCATTGGAACAATACCCTGCAGGTGGGACTACCAGGAAAAGTAATTTTTTAAATGGCTTAACTACAGAACAAAAGGTCAATGGTTTTTAAAAGCCAAATTGTCTACTAAATCTATAAAGCATGCCAACAGCACACCCTCAGTTATTAACTATGGAAATATTGTGATATGATAACTGTCATAAATCTGACTAGGAGGGACTGGATGCAGGACACTGGAAAGGGGCAGGGGGAGTAACACATCTTACCTGGCTCTATGATTATGAGCTGAGCTGCTGCCTGCACATTTCCCACCTCATTCTCTGCTATACACTGATAAAATCCTTCATCTGAGCGCACAAGACCAAGAACCTGAAGGTTATGATCATCCTGAACAAGAGACAAGGGTGATGTTTTACCAAAAGTACTTCATTTTTTCAGTTCTACCAAAAAAAGTTCTCCAGTTATGCACCAGCTAGGAACTGATAAAGAGTTTTTCTCATCTTGACAACCCCTTGGAGTTTTTTTTTTTAAGGATTCCTTTACGCAGGACCCCCCTTTAAGAAGTCAAACCAGTATCAATATGCAATACCAGCATAACAGGTAGATAAAGTATAAATAATAATTATTTAGAGCTAATATATAGATTGAACTTTGAACTATGACATTCGCATTGAACTAATATGCAGACTACAACTCACAACTACAACTTACCACTATTTTAAAGTAGTCACTTGGGATGACCACGTCTCCATTCTTCACCCATTTCACAGTTGGAGCAGGCTTTCCTTTAACTTCACACTCAAACACAATATCCATAGACTCGTGAGCATGTGTGTTGGCTGGCTTAACAAAAAACACAGGAGGCACTGCAAGAAAAATATATGTAACCTTTATTAGTGTATACAGTCACGTAAGTCACGTGCAGAATGAAATATATTAATAAACAAGCTCACAACTGGATTCAGTCATTAACATAGGAGGAGGATTTTGGGGCCTGTTCTCCATTCAAAGTAGGAAGGAGGCAAAGAACCTGTCACTTCTCATAGACAACAAAGCAGCTGCAGAACCCTTGAGTCCCAATTTGCTGCAAGTTCCACATAAGGGTGCATTCACAAGTACAGGATCTGCAGCAGATTTGATCTGCTGTGGATCTGTGCCATCAAATCTGCTGCAGATCCTGTACGTGTGAACGTACCCTAAGGGTACAATCACACACACACCAGATCCGCAGCGGATTTCACACTGCAAAATCTGCTGTGGATCCCTTGCTGATCATTTTCAATCAGGTTACATACTCGCAGCAGAATTATGTAAATGACAGCCCCATTAACCCCCCAGCCAGAGCATACTGTATTGGCTGAGCGAGACATCCAGCCGGCAACCCCCGAAGCAAGCCGAAGTGTCGATCAGGTACAGTATGCTGGTGGGTGGTTAAGGGGGTTGTCACTTACATACTCACAGCCGGATGTCAATCCCGATGCAAGTATGTAATCTGATATAAAATGACCGCCAAGGGATCCGCAGCGAATTTTGTGACGTGAAATCCACTGCGGATCCGGTGTGTGTGTCTCTACTCTAAAGCTGAATTTCAAAATTGTAGGACACAGATGTAGCAATGACAAGCTCTCATTCATTTTATTTAGTAATATGGTGCAGGATGCAAAGAACTTGAAAAAAAAAAAAAAAAACCTGCGTAGATCTCAAAAACTAGATAATAAAGCAATAAGGGAAATATGGGATTAGGCGGAGCTGACTTTTAAAAGGTAGCTCAAAGTAAAAAGGTTAAATGATTCAGACACAAAGCAATAAAACACAGGATAAACACCATACAGATGCACACCACCCAGTCAGATGTGATAAAGGTTTACTAAAAGGCTGCTAAAGCAGTACACCATAGGACACATCCTGACAGTGTGTCACCAACAAAATCTCTGTTGGAGATGGAAGGGAGTGACCCAATTTATTTCTATCTGCCCCTCTTATCACCTGGAAGGAAGTGGGACAGGCCCCTAGGGAGCACAGCATTGCATGCCTCTCCTGAAAGTTAACAGAAAAAGAATGAGCCTCCCAGTGTAAAAGCCATGGGGAGATTTAACTGGGAATTCAAACAAACCCATGAACACAATGTGAGTCCAAAAGGCTTTCATGTGTTCAGGTGTTGTAGCTTAGGGGTGAAAACAGAAAAAGGGGGTTTATATGATTGGAGTAAAACATGTCTTGGAGTGCTACTATGGTTCAGGGTAATTTTTTACATATATGGATCATAACATAACTACATGCTGCAAAATAGTTGACTTTCAAATAGAAACTACAATACAATGAACTAAAATATTAACAATAAGAAGACAGGAATGCTAGCCTTACTCAACAATTAAGTATACATTACTCATACATACAAGCAACACATAATATGATCACATAAAATTCCCAGTAAAACAAATTTTTATACCTTGTACAAAGAGCTCAGCCTGGGCATGGATGGTTTGGTTCCCATTGTCTGCAGTACATGTATAGGTCCCAGCATCTTCCTCTGAGACATTGCTGATCTGCAGGCTGCCTCCCGCCAACAACGCCAATCTGTCTGAACTGTAAATGGTGAGCACAGTAAACGGACACGTAAAGTCAAGCCATCTAGGTATGCATTGTACTTAACAATGACAGCTACATGATAGAAGTGATCTGAGCTGTATTGATCTTCCAATATTACCAAAGCTCAAAACAGAATGGAGCTTTGTGCAACAATCTTTTATCACCCTACAGGGTATGAGTGTTCTTTTGATGGTTGCAATTCCATACAGGCTACACTAAAGAACAGAAAGGCTAAAAGATGCAACTGCTACAACAATGGTGCGTTCATTTTAAACAAATTTAACACACAGGAGGAAGGAATTAAAGGATCGGTGCATTTTGTTTTAATTTAGAAAACACATATAAAATGGGTAGTCTTAGGATAAGCTGGGCATCTTCATCACCCCTGTAGGATTTAAGCAGGTATAGGGATTTCAAATGCAGCAATCATGAAGAGGATACAGAATAACATTTGCCGATTAAAGTATTCACACGGAGAATCTACTGATGAGAGCAGAGGACAAGCACAGCTCATTACCATCGAAAGGCAGTCTTTTTCTAAGAGTATAAACTGTTAACATTTTATAACTCCTTGTGTAACGTAAAATGAATGTAAATAATGTCAGTCAATTTACCATATACAGTATAGTGCTTTAGATTTCAACACCAAATGTCTAAAGGGTGCTCTAGCAAAATACCTGGATGTCTGTATGGCATAAGGAACTGCAATCAAACATAAGGGTCCTATTCCACATGCCGAGGGAGGCCCGATCAATAATGTAAATTGAGCGCCGATCTGCTAGATCGGTGCTCGTTTACTGGGCTTATTACACGCCCCGATAATTGTTTAGCAAGGGCTGCAAGGACAGTTACTGATGTCCCTGCAGCCCTTGTTTAAACACCATACTTTACCTAAACATGTTGCAGGTCTTCTCCTGGGCTCCTTCTTCCTCCCGATCCCGAGCAGCAGCTTTGGAGCGGCCTGTCTGTCAGCTCAGACAGGCCACTGTGAAGCTGGTATGCAGGACCGAGAGGAAGAAGCAGCGCAGGAGAAGACCTGCAACATGTTTAGGTAAAGTATGGTGCTAGTGCAATCTTCAGTCGCCCGCCGTGCATCGCTATTACAAGCAGCAATGCGCGGTCAGTGCACGATCATTTTAGGTTTGAACCTAAATAAACGATCAGCCGATGACAGGATCATCGGCTCATCGTTGTCTCTATTACACGGATCGATGATCGTCCCGATTTGGCAGATTATCGATCCGTGTAATAGGGCCCTAAGGGTGAGTTTACACAAAGATTTATTGGACAGATTTCTGAAGCCAAAGCCAGTAAAAGCCAGCAACAGACTATAAACAGAGGGCATTCACACATTCCATGATTATGGTCTGTAAACCAGACCCCAATTCAGAAGTCCTGGCATCATTGTTTATTATGATGCCAGGAGCTCCGAAACCTAGTATTTTACTCCTTGCCTTCTAAAAGCTATATTGTATTTATTTCTCCATCTAAAGGGCCATGTAGGGGCTTTTTTTTCCCCAGG
Source organism: Dendropsophus ebraccatus (assembly GCF_027789765.1). Classification (NCBI taxonomy): domain Eukaryota; kingdom Metazoa; phylum Chordata; class Amphibia; order Anura; family Hylidae; genus Dendropsophus; species Dendropsophus ebraccatus. The sequence goes on along the minus strand of NC_091454.1, from coordinate 143,482,411 downwards.
AACAGGTGTACTTTGTAATGGCGCCTTTCAATCTACCATAAATTGTATGACAGAACCCTCAAAATTATTATTTATGGGTTGAAATTGGGAGGAAAATGCAATTTTTTTTACTTTTGGGGGGTTTCCGTGTCTACGTAATGCACCCCCACCTACTATGAAGCCTCAGCTACTGAGCGCGCTTCATAGGGGATGCAGGATGTACTGGTACGCCCAGGGTTGCCTGGTGACAGACAGTCAGGGCATACAGGTATGTCCTAGACTGTCTAGGGGTTAAATATTCTCGCATGAAGATTTAAACTGTTTCCAATCCTTGGTCGACAGATCTTTCCCTATCCTGAAATAGGGAGAGATCTGCCAATCAACCTACTGGGGAGGGAACAAGCTGCCTGGGACTGCTGAGAAAAATAGAAGACAGGAATTTCCTCAGTGGCTGGAAGCAAACATTTAAAGAAAACCAATGGAAAATTGTTCCATTAGTAAAAAAAAAAAGAGATAGATGCCAAACTTACTTCATTTAACAGATTTTGCAGTATTTGGTTTATTTTTCCTTTTTTTCTAGCTGTTAAAGGGGTTATCTGGGTAACAAAAATATTTTAAACGACCAACCTTCTCAACACCACCCTATGTCTAATATACATGTATAACCTATCTTGCACCTTTACCCTGTTTTTTCCCCCTCATATTTACCAGCTCTGGATCATCTCTATACACCTGTTCACTAGTGAAAGTGCTGCTTCCATAGACTTACATGTGTCCCTAAGCCTAGGTTTCTGTAATAAGAAAAGTTATAGTTCTCTCTCTGCTTGCTGTCAGTGAATGCAGGCATATGTGCCTGTCTTTGTGTCACAGCTCTGTATATTTTAAGTGTCATGGATGTTCTTAGAGTCTGGATGGAACTAGAATGCTTTCATTGTCATTTAGCAAGCAAAGATCTAAACCTACACTACACCCCTGGTAAACAGATGCCCATTATCCAGCACAAAGCTAAACCATGCGCGGGTTAGTTCTGCTAGATCATCAGCTAGTATGGAATACATATTGGGGTGATGTGATGCAAAATCAGTGAAAAAAAATAGTCCTGTGTTTACTGTGCAATAGTAATGACAGCAGTGGACAGGAAAGAAAATTAAGGGGGCGAGTATGCAACCGAACCAATCATAGAGATGCATGATGGGAGATGTAGTTTCCTGGCCGGCGCCATCTTGGCTGTAGATCAGCTTTTAGCCCCTTTAATGATGTACAGATCAGAATATGTTGCTTATGGTTATTTTAAGCGATTTAAGCCCCTGCAACATTAGCTCTGTGTCACGATTAAAACACAAAACAGCACTGTAACCAGTATCGTAGTTTAATAAAAATGGTTACACCAAACATTGGTACATAAACAGTGGCCGATACATATTCAATAACTTACCTCCCTAAAAGTATTTCTTCCTGATTATGACTCCAGACCACACTGGGGGTTGGGTAACCAGATACAACACAGGGAAAGACTGCTGTTTGTCCAACAACGCTGGTCAAGGTGGAAGGCTGACGTAGTAATATTAAAGGACGATTCTCTCCAGACTCTGAGGATTAAAAAACAAAAAGATCTGAATATGAAACAAAAACACTCTTATCCTTGTATATACAAGTGCTAAACTCAGTATTTTGCTTATTCAAACAATCCTCCTGCATTTAGTATAGGTTGGTTGCAGTAATCATATCTGCCGTGCTGGTGCCCACTGCTACTTCATCACAGACATGGCACAGTGCAGGGCACTTGTTGAAAACATAAAATAAGCAAACAGACAGTATACCACTGGCAATTTATTTATGCTACATTATACAATCTGGTAGTTTAGCAAGAGCTGCAGGGCCACAGATTCCTTATCCCTGGTATAAACATAACAAACGAAACAAGGTATAAGACTGAAATTCTATGGAGGAACTTCACAAACCTGTTCTCTTTTAAAAAATGTCTCTCTTTGCAAGAATTAAAGGAGCACAGTGTTTTTTTTTGCCCATATAACACTAACTCCCCAGTATTAACCCAAGTCATCTGTTTCATCCATTCTCAGGTGTATCCATACATTTCATTACTGCATCTGGGTTATGTGACCACCAGTTAGACAACCAGAAAATTACATGGTAACAAGCACTTACCAGACACACACAATTTTACCTGCTAGAATTTTGACTTCTGCCTCTTCACTATACTTCAAAGCTGCGCCACTTCCCACGCCACAGCGATACAGTCCAACATCACTCTCATTGGCATTGCTTACAACAAGACTGCCATTAGCTAGTATAGAGATTCTATCATCTAGCTCTTTCAGTACACGGTTTTGCTCCCAGTGAACAAATGGAACAAGTTCTGGACTGACATCACAGCTTAATACAAAACTATCTCCAACATATACTAAGGAGGCTTCTGGTTGGCTGGCGAATCTGGGAAGTCCTGAAACAAAAGAAAAAAAAAAAAAAAACATCTAAAAAAAAGACAATATGTACAGCAAACAAAAACAACAACCTGGAGAATAGTCAAACCTAAATAGATCACTATGAGAACATTTCCAATCTCATAATGTTGGGCCAGGATATTAACCAAAGTGTGTAAAATAAAAACTCAGCTTTCATATCTGGTAAAATAAAAGCTGAGCTGTCATTGGTTCTGTGGGCAGATTACACCAATTTCTATTTTACAGTGTTTGATGTGTTTTACACACTTTTTTTTTTTAATTTACAGAATAACTGAAACAAAAAATGCCAATGTGCTATCAAAATCATACTGTTTACAAGAAGAAAGTGAAGAATTCAAGTTTTCCCACAATAGGCTTAATGGAAACCTGTCACAATAAAAATGCAGTCTAATATGCAGGAGGAGACTGATACACAGCTTTGTGGGAAAAGTTCCAGAATAAACTTAATTTAAGCTTCTGCTTCTTCTGGGCTAAGTAGTCAAGTAGGTGTCAAGTAGGTAGTCCTTCTCAGTGGTTTACTGCTATTGGTGTATAATTGTGCATTGAGAAAAAGCAGTTAATGAGTGGATCATCCCACTTGACCATTTAGCCCAAAATGACAATTTATCCAGAACGTTTTCTATAAATCTATCAATTGGCTCCGCATCTTTGGGGGAGATTTATCAAAGTCATGTAAAGTATAACCTAGCAGCCAACCAGATTTCACTTTTTATTTCTCACAGACTCTTTGGAAAATGAAAGGTGGAATCTGATTGGTTGCTAGGGGCAACTGAGCCAATTCTACATTGTACCATGTTTGATAAATCTCCCCCTTTTTCTAAAAATATATTTTCTGAATTCACTGATTCAGAGATTAATTTTGATTGCCATATTTTTAATCAGGAAGGGTTTTCTTTCCATTAGTGTGGGACAAATGTCATCTGCCACAGAAGGGTCTTTCCTGAGGAAGCGGTAGCGTAACGACGGAGTGAGGTGGGAGGCCAGCGGACTGGGACTATGCACATTCTTTGTAACACACTGTTGGCATGTGTATAGGTATACTCTGTATGATTACTCTGTTCAGCGTACTGGAGCATCATGTACTTTATTTTATAGTATGTATTTATGCTAAGTGAGATGACTATGAGGTTTACATACATGCACACTTTCTGTACATTTTGTTACTTTTGTCCCAGTAGTGAGGTCTTCCACCTCACAGGTCTTGTTTTTATGTTTTTTTCTTTTGTGGTGGCTTTAATTAACTTTGGTTGTATATTTTGCAAATTCGGAGCGACTTATGACTATTTGGGGCACATAGTACTCTATAGGTGTTTTCTGTTATTGAGTTAGGTACTGGGTGCTAATTTTTAAGGTAAAAGTGTATATTAGTTTTTCCTAGGAATATAGGTATTTTCATCAATAAAGAGCACATGCTTATCTCGCTTTGCTCCCGTAGTGTCATCCTCTGGGTCTTCGCTGAATGATCTCGCCTCCACTTCAGAGACTGATTCGACTTGTGGGAGACAGCAGCTCAGAATGATGTAGGTCAGTGATAAACTGAGCGGACAGTCACCGCTGAGAGGAGGTAGTCTTTATTATTTTATATAGATACTGTACCTGCAAGGATCTATACATAGTTTTGCCTAGCTGGTGTTTTAGTTTATTTTTTTACACAAGGAGTATTGAACACTATAGATCACAAGAACCCTATACAAGCTTTGCAGTTTCCTTACAAATACTAATTACCACATCAGACCAACATGAGGTGAACAGTCATAGAAAAGGTAGGAAAACAGAACCACTATTGAACAGCTGTTCATAACCAATCGGATGTTACAATCTAGAAATACAAATGCTTTTAGCGCAAATGCTATTCTAAAACATTATTCTTAAAGTACGCTGCAAATTGATGAAAAGGTAAACCAATTTTTGACTATTATAGAAGTGAAAAGAATCAGAATGGTACAGCAAACAACTGCAGTGATCTGCTGTGTATTTTATGATCATTCCAAACATTATGGAGTTACTTGAAATTAATGTTTAGTAAGCATTCATAAAGGAGAATAAAAGATTGGTTGACAAAAATACATAAGCAAATGTATAACTGCAAGAAACAGGGATGGAAATAATCTTATGTGCACTGAATGATCTTATGTGTAATAGCAGTAGTTTAAATGGCATTTAATAACTAGCCGCCCCTGTGCAGACTGTGCACCAGGACCAGTGAGATTTAGGTTACATCAGACTGTTAGTGGTTCCAACCATTTCATCTTTTCCTGCGGTCTAGTTAATACTTGTAATGATACATGTGGTGCCCCTCTATCCAGATGTTAAACCAACCATACTATACATAATTTTAAATAACTGACACTTTAAAAACTTATTGGCCGTATGTGAATAACATCTGTGCTAATGGAGTTTGTTAATGAAAAAAGGTATGCATTACATAATACATCTGGTAAGGGTTGGCACGGTGCATGCTCTACACAAGAGCTGATCTGCATCATAAGTATCTAAATAATAATATGCAATGGTGTTGATTCTAGAGTGGTTTAACACATTATAGGAAAGGCTTAAAGCAGGGATGGGGAACTTTTGGCCCTGCATTTGTTGCAAAACTACAGTTTCCATCATGCCTTTAGAGCTAAAGCTGTAGCTGTCCAGGCATGATTGGAATTGTAGTTTTGCAACAGCTTGAGGGTTCCCCATCCCTGGATAAAACTAAAGGAAAGTCAAAGTTATACATGACAGAATCACAAGGTAAGTTTCCAGCCTGATCAATTTCTGTCCTCATCCACACATCAGTTTTTCTTCTGGGACCTCAGAAAAATGAATCAGTGATGTCCTGGAGAAACCATCCATTTTGCATAAGTGATCCACAAAACACAGAGGACGGTAATAAATGGCCATTGGGAGAAGCCTGCCTAGAAGTTGCCAGGCAATGCCTCAGTGAGAACGAACGGCACAAGGATGGTGCATCTACTTGTCATCCTTTTACAACTGACCCATTGACTTCTATTGGAACTTCTGTTTTGCAAAACCAACCTTATAACTGCAATTCCTACTTTTTTGTGGAACAGCTCAGGGGCCAAAAACTGATCAGTTTTTAATATGACCCACGGGATAGAAAGGTGCAGTCATGGGGAAGCTGGTGCCACAGACAGCTTTTTGAACCGCGGCCCGGTTCCCGTATATGCCGCCGTTCTATCCACGCGTACCAGGCCGAGGCTGAACACAGGAAGCGGGCTGGCCCACACCCAGTGGGAGGGAATTCCCTCCCCTCTATGATGCGGCTCCTTTACAATCAATTGAGCCGCGTCATAGAGGGGCGGGGTCCCCCGTGCTTCAGCCCCGGCCCAGTCGATAAAACGGCGCCATACACGGAAACAGGCCGCGGTCCGAAAAAAGGATCGGGGTACCGGCTTCCCCGTGACGGCGCCACTCTATCCGTGGGTCAGATTACCTGATGGTACATCCTCTTTAAAAGGGATGTGTAGATGATCACATTTAAATCGATTGTTCTTTTCTGTCTGTAAATCAGAACCCTGATTCACGGACAGAAAAAAAAAAAATAGGTGTGGATGAGACCTTACATACTTCTTATTCCTTAAACTTTATATGAGGTATTTTAAGGGCATTATATGCTAGCTACTTCAAGCTCAAAGATGCTGGAATAGGACTGAAGAGAACAGAGGGGGTACATTAATCATGGTTATGGTGTAGCAAGCAAGGCAAAAGCATAGAGAGGATGATAAAGCTGAAAGAATTCAGTGACAGATTTAGACAGAGAGGCCGTACTGAGTGTGAATGTGCAGTCTCTTCACTGACTTGCAGCCGTAACCCTTCACCTTGCGCAGCCTATACAATACAATTAGTGACACCAACACATCTTGTCAAAGATCAATGTTCTGTTCATTAAGAGCCTGTAGGCAATGCACCCCAGCCTCCCCCGCCTGCCTCTCCGCTCCCAATGAATCACTCAACGGCAGTGCCACATTCTTCTATCGATCACACCGCAGTGTGGATAATCCTGCACCGGGTGATAAAGGAACAGAATGAGGCTTAACTACAACTTCATTTAATGTATAAAATCAACCTCTTGATAAAAAGGATAGGGGTCTTGTATGTAAACAACCAGCGATCACATTGCTATAGCAGGGGAAAGGAAACCACAAAAGTAATAGTGAGTACTTGGATGTCTCAGACAGGATGAACAGAGAACGATGTAAATTTGATTACCTAAATAACCAGTTATTCCACTCTCATTTATACTTTACATAGTCCAATTATAGAAAACACAGGAGGGTGTGTACTGTATATTACATACACACACATATTTAGATCTATAACACACAAATGCGTTCATATGCAGAAACAGATTGTAAAGCCTTCCAGACTGGGGAGAATTTTTATAAAATGGCAATTGTAAAATTTAGCCTTTTATTAATTTCGTTCTAAGGTACAAAGAATGAAAGAGGAGCAGAGACATGTCTGCAACCTGTTCTACTGCAGCCAATTGGGAAGAAAACATGCAACACATCTGGGACAACTGCCACTTAAAGGAAAAAAAATTCATAATTACAGGCTAAGATAAATTGTCACTATTTATAGAAGTTGCTTGTCACTGCATGTAAAGGAAGAGAGCATTTAGTGTTTCATTAATTAGATTTCTGTAGGAAAGTAAAACTCCCCTGTGGTCAGCCATTGGAAACATAGATTGCCTTCCTATATTTCCTCGGCACAGGTAGTGTTTTATGGCAGCTGCAATGAATGGGAGTCAATTTACAGAAGAATTACATAACTGCGCCAGAGGCTTAGGTATAAATAAAAATAGATTTAAATGGCCCATTATTGCCTATTAATACTATGTATCTGACAACAGTGGCTGATAGTGCTCTCCTTCCACACTGGATGAGGGACCAGTGGGCCTCAGTGCTGTTAACTGCTAAAAGTCAATTCACACTGAGCAGAAATAATAACTGCCAACGATGTTGGAGACATCAACGAGAGCACTATGCATCAGCCTTTGTTGCCTTTCGGTGGTGGTGTTACAGTGTTTAGTCAATACAGAACTGCCCTACACTTTGTGACCAGTACAGTGACAAGCCTATATTACTCAAATAGCATCAATAATTCAGTCATTGTGCCTCTACATAAACACCACAAGCCTAATTTCACCTTCATAGACGACAATGCTCAATTGAGGTCTCATTCATAAGGGAAAAGATGCTGGCAAACTGGGAACATCGGAATGATGGGATTAGCCTCATCACTGTGTAGAGGCTTGTAAATCTGTACCCCCCAAAAACCCTTTAAGAAGAATGGGATAATGGGACAATAATTTGGCTTATGAACATCATTAGACATTGTTGACAAGCTTTATTTGATGCTCTAGGGCACATGACAAGTTATTGAGACATTGACATTTGTGTTGGGGTATACCCACCATGACATGAGAAAATCACCATTGCATGTTTCTACACAAATGCCATACTTTCATAATATAATATCAGGAACAAGATTGGGAGCCATGCTAGAGACCATAAATAAGATAAGGATCAATGTGTGAAGAGTAAGATGTGATATGCTGTGGATGATACATAAGTTGGGGAGCCATGCTAGTAAAAGAAATAAGTGGTCATGTATGAGCCTAGAAAGGAGAGAAGGAGTCATGCTGGGGACTAGGAAAGAGAAGGGGGCTATGCTCGAAATGAGGATTGAGGTTGGTAGCCTTGCTTTGGACTATGACTGAGGAATGGGAGGGGAATCGTGCTTAGGACCATGAATAGGCGAACCAGGTTTGGTACCAGTTATTAAACATATGAAACAAAGATATTCATATTGATCTGTGTGCTGTACATGCTTTTTGACTTTCCTAGACACTTAAAAAAAATCATTCTGTACCCCTTTCTCTTAGACAGGACAACCCATGAAAGACCACTTTTGTTTTCACATATTCAGGTGGGCAGCTCAAATGAGGTTTCCCTGCTGTACTACTGTACTAAACTACCATAGCAGTGCATCTCCGAAAACCAAAGTCCAATTTTCATTGATACTTTTCAAATTGTATACTGTAGAAGAATACAGCACCAAAAACAGAAAAACAATGATTTAGAAACTAGCTTAAAATGTGTGGATGAGGCGATCTAAACAAGACAATCTAAGCAACATGCGTGTACTTACCTGCTACAGAAAGCCGTGCTGTACGGCTGACAATACTACCTAAGCTATCCACCGTTGCCACACATTGATAGACACCCTCATCAGGTTTGTTGTGCTTTGAATGCACCACACTGGTGATAAACAAAGACCCATCTGGTAGTAGTCTCCTCCGATCATCTGATACTAAATTAAGAAAAGTTCCGTCTTTTTTCCATTCAATTTTTGCTGCTGGCTCAGCATACACAGAACAGTTTAAAACCGCAGGAGTCCCACGAAGAGTTACAGTATCTGTTGGTTCCGTCAGGAAGTAAAAGGGGGTGAATGTCCTGAAAGCTGAGCCTGAAAACGATACAAAGAAAAAATAGTTAGCCATCTCAACTTTAACAGAACCTTGGCTTACATAGATACAGTTATAAAATAGTTCATAACAATACTAACTAGCACCATTGTGACTAGGGTGCCTCCACTAACCCCTTCACACATGTATATTGTGCATCTGTACAACATCTACATTTTGTGGACCGTAATAATGAGCCAAGGTTTAATAAGAGACTAAACATAGCAAGGAGGCATAGTCTGAGGTTAGTTGGGGAAAGATCAGAAGCAACATGATAAAATATTTTACTGAAAGAGTAGTAGATACTTGGGACAAACCTCAAGCAGATGTGGTTGTAAAATACTCAGTGAATGAAGTTAAATATGTTTCCATGTTAATTTATGGGTAAATTCACATGGGCATATGAAATATGTATATACTTTAAAATACAGCATGCTTTACTCTAGTCCATTTAACACTTTGATGGAAAATACCCATTAATATCTATAGGGAGGGATATGGATGAATCTGTAAGTATTCTGTATGGCACCAGTAGGTCATCAGTATCTATAGGGCATTAGTTTTCCAAGAGTAGTTCAATTTCTTGCCTAGAGAACCAGGATATTTTGGGGTTGTTGTCCAGGCAGGGTAAAGTCTTGGCTCGCATTTGTCCAGAAATTCACAATGCAACCATTCACCTTTGGGGTAATCCCACCCCATTTTAAAGAAGCTCTCCATCGGAAACACAAATTTCCAACATATGACCCTACCTAATTGTCCATTAAGTGTTATGGTGTGTTTACACAGAGAGACAGATGTGTGATGCCAAAGCCAGGAATGGATTTGAAAATGAGAAATTTCAGTCTTTCTTTTATGAATTGTTTTATGTTTATAGTCTGTTCCTGCCTTTGGCTTCAAAGATCTGTCAGATAAATCTCTGTGTAAACACACCATTAGACATCTTTTATGTATAGTACAATCACTTCCCTGCAGCTCAGCCTCCTGTCTGCCTCTGATTAGATGCTTTTTAGAATTTAAATTTTCACCTGCTGTCTCTTATATGACCAATCTCATAATTCAGCAGTAGCACCACTTAGAGGGGACCTGTACAAAGCCTAAAAATTAGGAAACTATCATTACACAGCGCAGCGTGTTGTTTCTTTTGTTGTTGTTGTTATGTTGTATGTAACAAAGTTTGGTGCCCTCACCACCCCCTATTAGGGGAGGAGAGTGTTAAAAAGGAAAGCATGTTAATAAAACTAATTAATAACATTTTATTTAAAATAATTATCCCGATTACACACCTTTTCACAGTTTCTTGATACACCTTCTGTTGTTGAGATATGCAAGTTAATAGTTTGTCTGGCAATTCAGTTGGGTGTCTGACGGGTGTGAACTTAAAGTGTCACTGTCGTTATAACTTTCAAAATCTAAATTAACAGTAGATGTGACAAAGCAAGTTAGCAATTTACAGTCATTTTTTGTATGTAGTTATCAAGGAAAACACAGCACTTCCTGTGCTTAAACTAAAAAAAAAAAATAACGACTGTAAAGTGCAAACTTGCTTTATTTCACATCTACTGTTGATTTAGATTTTCAAGTTATAACAACAGTGACACTTTAAAGGGGTCAGCCACTATATACTAAAATTGTTCAGTGTACTGTTCTGTGCAGTTTCTGTCCATAAGATGGCCAACATGGAGGAGCATGTGACCATGCCCCACCCCCTCTGTCCACTACTGAGCCTGTATATGTCAATGGAGGACACAGGGGGCCGGGACATGGTCACATGCTCCTCCATGTCGGCCATCTTATTGACCGAAACACCACAAAGCAGGGCAGCACAGCCTGGAGGAGGGGAGTCTGATTTTAACTCTGAGGTACACAGGAAGTTTCTATCAGTATATACAGTGAGTATAGTTGCTAATACTGTACACTGAACTATTTTACTATAAATTAAATCCTTTAAGGGGGTTGGCCACTTTCCTATAACTATTTGTGGTTAATCCTCAATCTAAAATTTTTTTAAATTTACAGAAGTGCTGTGCTCAGTAACTTTGAGCTGCTCAGTGTCTTCACCAATTCTGCTTCATTGGCACTGTGCTATTGGAGTGTTCACATTTCCCTGCTCAGCCTGTCCATTGGAAGAGCAGCCTGGAGGAGCATGTGATGTGCCATGTCCTTAAAGGAGAAGTCCGGCAAAATTTGTTATTGAAGTATCGTGTTGCCCCCCAAAAAAGTTATACAAATCACCAACAAACACTTATTACCGGAAATGCACATAAAATGCCTTTTTCCTTGCACTTACTACTGCATCAAGGCTTCACTTGCTTGATGAAATGGTGATGTCACGACCCGACTCCCAGAGCTGTGCAGGCTGTGGCTGCTGGAGAGGATGATGGCAGAGGGACACTGAGGGACACAGGGCACTGGAGAGACATTGAGCATCCCCCTGCCATCATCCTCCCCAGCAGCCACAGCCCGCACAGCTCTGGGAGTCGGGTCGTGACATCACCATTTTATCAAGTGAAGCCTTGATGCAGTAGTAAGTGCAAGGAAAAAGGCACTTTATGTGCATTTCCCGTAATAAGTGTATATTGGTGATTTGTCTAACTTTTGGGGGCAATACAATACCTTAATAAAAAAATTGCTGGAGTTCTCCTTTAAGCCATCCTGTTTTCAATTCATGCACTGGACCCAGTCATCCCCAATGCAAACATTACCAGCACCTGCACATAAGCAGGGCTCTGTAGTAGATATGCTGCCGAACGTGACGGACTGTGCAACGATCTGATGATGTCGCGCATTACATGCTCCTCCAGGTCGCAGTTCCAACAGACAGGTATCTTTCGAGACAAGGAGTGGGCAAGTGCAAGTTCTAAGCATAGCGTGTGGGCGAATCCACGCTGCACACAGTGTCCAATAGCTGCCTGATGTCTCCACAACATTGGGCAGGTATTAAACATTGAATGCAGGCTTGGTTTTGGCATCACACGCATTGCTCCTGACATGCAGCTGCCCATCTCTATACTTTTGAGCTAGCCAGAGGGAGGAAGTGGCATGTGGAGGAGCATAATAGGTAAGATCTTTTCAGCTCCAAGGATAACACCATAAACAAGAGCAGCCCAGATTTTCTAAAACCAACCTTTAGGGCCCTCTTACACAGCCAATTCAGCACCGCAGATAGGCGCCAAGCAGCAGTGCCCCTCTACTCACTAGCTGGCAAAACAGCCGACTCAGACTGTAATGTTTTAACTACCCAAAAAAAAAGATGCGATCAGACGACAAACAAGCGATTTCTTTTTGTCAACTGCTTGCCCTTACACGGGTCGATTATGGCTAGTGAGCACTCCTGCCTGCCACATAATGGCCCATGTAAAAGGACCCTTAGACAGTGTAAATTTAAATAGTCTCTAAATGCACCAGATTTAGATCAATGTTTATCAGGCGGATTGATAATTGTGATATATTTGAAGACTTCTAGTCTACATTGTGACCAAATATTAGTAGCTTACTTTAAACCAGAAGCATGCACCACCATTTTGTCATATTTTACAGCACTCTAATTTTAACAGAAGCACCACCCTTATACTATGGACTCTCCCCTTTGTCCATAATAAATGTAGTGCAGGTCATGCACGTCTTGGTGCTTTTGCAACAATGATGTAGGCCCCATAGGGACTAACACATTACTTCCTTAATGAAACACATAGGAAATCTGTTAGCTCTAGCTAAACAACCACAGGACATTACTTATTTAACTTACTTATTTAGTTTAGTTAATAAAGTTGTTTAAAAATATCCCGCCAAAAAGATTACTCAGATCGCAGCAAAAATTGTTGCATTTCCCAGCATGGAATATTTGACCCTGTGAATATTTGTAAGTGAATGGTCCAATTCCTGAAGAAAACAAAAATTACAATACAGACTAAACGTGCAACAGGGTTTTTGTGATTTTATTAGCAAATCTCTCCACAAGGATACTACTTCGTAACAGAGATGTTACCGCACAGTTTTATTCTGCATGGCTTTTCTGCACAAAAGCCCCATGTCTAGGACAATGGTCCCTGCATGAGCAGTATATGAGAGAAAGCCTGATGTTGCTTTTGGCATTCTGAACATCTGTTCAGCAATAGAAGGGGGAACAGATAACACTTAAACAGTGCAACCAACAGCAAAGACTGAGGATGGTACAGCAACACAGTGCCAGCTCACCTCTCCCTACCGTGAAAATCTGCTAACTCAGCAGTTCTTCTATAACAAGACTCTGTAAGGGCAGGCAGACCGTGTCCTTCCTCACCCTCTCTCCTTCAGCATTTCCTTTAAGCAGTGTGACAGTATTTAGATAAATCTGGGAGAAGAGCTGTCACACCAAAACATGTCATATAATCAATTCTTATTAAATAAGACAAGCAACAGCAACTTCTCAGAAACTGCTTATTTAGACAGAACAATAATCATTCAATCATGTTACAAAGTTATAGCAATGACATTTTAAAATTCACAATTCATAGGAATCCATCCCAGACAAACATACAGAACATGGTTTCAGTCCTGTACAAGTACCATTGCCGTATTCACTAATGGTAACATTAGTAAAATCACACTGGCAAAAAAATTCTTTCAAATCAACTGGTGTCAGAAAGGTATATAGATTTGTAATATACTTTAATTTAAAAATCTCAAGTCTTCCAGTACTTATCAGCTGGTGTATGTCCTGGGGGACATATTTCTACCTCTGTCCATGTCAGAAACTGTCCAGAGCAGTAGAAAATCACTATAGAAAACGTCTCCTGCTCTGGACAGTTGTTGATATGGACAGAGGTGGCAGTAGAGAGCACTGTGTCAGGCTGGAAAGAATACACCACTTCCTCAAGGACATACAGCAGCTGATAAGTACTGGAAGGCTTAAGATTTTTAAATAGAAGTAAAATTACAAGTCTACATAAAACTTTGACACCAGTTGATTTGAAAGGTTCTTTTTGGTGGAGTACCCCTTTAATGGAAAAATAAGGGCTCTCAGCTGCATTCTGGCTGCATGTGGCCAAGAGCTACTGTCTCTCCCATACAAATTTTGACTCCCAATGGATAAATGTGTGATTGCTGGGAACCCTACACCAGGGACCCCAACTTATCACTAGAGTGGGTTGCATTCATATTAAGTAACTTTCATATGACACAGAGATAAAATTTGCCTCAAAGGAAAAAAAATGGATTCCACAACAGGTATCCTAGAAGCAGATTATGCCCACTGAATAGAGCTAAACTGTGCTAGAAACCATAGCCAAAATGCATGTCATTGAGAGTGTAAATCCTCACCAGAAGTGAGGGGATTTGCCTCTGGATACTACAATGAGTTCACCAATGAAAAAAATCTATTGTGTGAACATAATCTAGAGGGCAATTAGGCAACAATACAACATAGAAAGCCTCTTCGGCACAGCTCCTTTGCAGAGGAAGTGCTTGCTGCTGAATGGTTTTCATAAGGCGACCGCCCTCTCCCCCACTATCAATTTTCAATGTATGGCAGGAGATGCAGTCAACGTTAATGGAGGTACCCTTGAAGGAAATGGAAGGTGAAAGGTCCCCTTTAAGTCTTAAATCCAATTATTCAATCCTGAAGACTGCAAAGTGTCAATATTTTTTATTTTTTTCATCAACCTATAAACAAATCACTTTCTGTACACAATATGCCTAGCACATACTATAGCGGTTAGTGGGGAGGTCACCTTCAAACAGCATTTATGATTCAAGTAAAAGGTTTTCCATAATAACATGCTTACATATTTACAGATTTTATCATCACAGAGAACATAGTTCACCCATTTCATTGCTCGGCAAAACTGTTTTTCAATCCTCAGTGACTAAATACAGGAAGAGGGCGACAGGGAATCCAGGAGGAAAAGTGGTATTTATGCCTGTGTGGGTAGGAGAGCTAAAGCAAACTTCACTATTCACAAAGGAAGGAGGTGGTGGGGGAATGGCACTAGATGCTGCTTCTGGCCATCACACAAGGTGAGCTCTATTCTGGAATGGACTAAACACAGAACATAAAGATCGTCTCATCCTGTAACCTCATAAAAGATCAAACAGAAGGGTCCAACCAGTCCCGATAAATAGATAGATAGGATGTGCATCATAAAGTATAGGCATATACATGCACTTCCTGTTATAAGCGCCATTTCCAATTACTTTACAAAACATACAGCAAACACTGAGAACTACACAAATTCCATGTATAGCACATAATGCATTTGAAGCTAGCAGAGTCTGAATTCTATCAATGCAAAAAGGCTATTCCAGAGTGCTGAAGGCTATTTCGACAGCTTCTCTACTGACAAAATACAGGCTCTATTCTGCCGATAGCACTGGAGAGAGCAACCGTGGGGAATTTCATTTCCCAAAGCCGCTCTGCTTATTAACTAGATTTCTCCAGCTTGTAAAGGGAGAGAATAGGCCACAAGGTACATAGTGAGTAGTTGATCAAAATTCTATTTTATAATATACATATATATATATATATATATATATATATATATATATATATATATATATATATTATTACACACAGAAAATTATTAACTCCTAATATACAAGTGCAATATTCAGAAAAACACCACGTATGAACACAAGCTAGAGAAGTGCCCCATGTAACCCGGGATAGAGCCATGTACTGTAATGGGAGGCTTTCTAACAGCATACTATATATATATGTGATAGCAATTTGCTGTGATTTACTTGCTTCTAAATTATACTTTTTTCCATATACTGTGGTTGTTGGTAAACTGGTTAAAAACCAGAATGCAGGTAGAAGACACCTTATACCAAGATCAAAGTAAAAAAAACAAAAAAAAACACCTCATATAGTCAATATGGAAATGAAACCTCAGCATATTAAAAGGGGAAGGCAAATAAATGCATTGCTGAGGCCCAGCATGACTGGTTGATTCCCAGTGATAAATGGAGCTTCCTCACCCTGTATAATGTGTCAGCTTCCCCCATCCATCAGAGAGCTGTTGCATACCCCCAAAGCACAATAACAGCCCCCCTGCTACCAGCTACACGCCACAAATCACACGCCCCCTCCGCAGACATGTGTATAATAGAAGGGGGAGGGCAGTCAGGAGTCCCATGCCACTGGTTTCCATGGATACCTAGGGCTCAGCAAGTTGCATTTCTAAGGAGTTGCCTGCAGACTGTGGGTATGTACAGTGCAGCTCGGAGGGGGAGGGCGACAAGCACATGGCGGCCTACGTGTAACTACAGCCTGACTGACTCTCACAGATGATAGTAGCAGATAGTATAGATGTATGCCACAAACATCTATAGGACCACTGAGACAGCAACAAGAGCAATACAATTTTACATGATGGCCCTACCTTCAGAGTATAGTTTTTGTGATGAACTTGAGTTCTTGGTATTCACAATAATAGATCTCATAGAAACCAGATTCACACACGCAGAGCACCGAGAGCTGCTCAAGAACAAGATATAAACTATGGGGGGAAGGCCACACAGACCAGCTTTGCTGTATTGGGAAAGATCGGAGATTCAATGTATTTCAGCAGATCCCATAGGTAATCCTGAGAGAAAAAAGGGGAAGCACACAGGCAGCCATTGTAACACCTGCTTTATAAAGAAGTGTGTGTCTCTTACTATAGCGAAACTACTGGAAGCCAGCACAACTTTACTTAAAGGGGTTATCGAGCGTTAGATAAATGGCCACTTTCTTCCACAGACAGAAACACTCTCGTCTCCAGTTCAGGTGTGATTTGCAATTAAGCTCCATTAAGTTTAATAGAACTGATGCAGCATTTACACCTTTGCGGCCCTTACAGACTGGTGAAAGCCTGTCATGGCCGGTGTGTCAATACCATGCCGGCAGTGGTGAGACTGTTTGAATCTTCACGGTACTGTAATGACAGTTGTGTCATTACAGTGCCACAGAGATTCATTTTCCTCGCTGCCAGCATGATACTGATACATCATGCCGGATGGGGAAACATCCCATGACAGGCCTTCTCGTCCATAAGGTCCGCAAAATTTACGGACGCGTGAATGTGGTCTTGGTTAAAACCTAACCCAAATTGGAGACAAGAGTGGTACTTTCCATGGAAGAAAGTGGACATGTTATCCAGTGAAAATCTTTTTCTTACAAATCAACTGGTGTCAGAAAGTTATATAGATTTGTAATTTACTTCTATTAAAATATCACACGTCTTCCAGTACTTAGTAGCTGTTATATGTCCTGTACAAAATGTTGTTTTATTTTCGGTCTGACACATTGCTCTCTGCTGACATCTCTGGCCGAGACAGGAACTGTCCAGAGCAGGAGAGATTTTCCATAACGACTCCCATAGAAAACCTTTGCTACTCTGGACAATTCCTGTCTCGGCCAGAGATGTCAGCAGAGAGCACTGTGTTAGGGCTCATTCACACTGAGCAAAAGGCGAGGAATTGAAGAAGAGGAATCGGCTTTTAAATTCTGCTTGAAATTCATCCCGTAAAATATGAACAAAGCAATGTCCCATTGTGTTTAATGGGATTTCCGCTCTGATTTTCTGCCGCAGATCCACTTTCCACCCAAAGTAGTAACATGTCACTCCTTTGGGCAGAAGAATCCTATGGAAGTCAATGGGGCTTGAATTCTGCTTGCATTCTGCTTGAATTCCGCTTAAATTCAGCTGCTATTCTGCCAGAGCAGAATAGAAGAGGAAGTTCAAGCAGAAATCTTTCCTCTTCAATTCCTCATCATTTGCTTAGTGTTCATGAGTCCTAAGACTGAAAATAAAACATTTCCTGCAGGACATACAGCAGTTGATAAGTATGGTAAGACTAATAGAAGTAAATTATAAATCTGTGTAATTTTCTGACACCAGTTGGTATAAAAGAAAAAGTTTTTCGCTGGATAACCCCTTTAAGACTCACGTGAATATTACACTTAGTAAATTCCCGCCATTGACTTCTATTCATGTCAGCGCTAGTCTGCTGTGTGTCACCCCACCCATTAGAAGCAGCAGACCGTCACTAACTTCAATGGGGGTCCCTCCTGTTGCTCTGCCCTAGTTGTCTGAGCGTGTAGAAGCACAGGCATCCAACAGGGAACCAGGGGAAGTGAGCACTGAACTGACAAGTCAGCACTTACTTCCACTAAAAAAATTGCACTGTGTAATACAGCTTCTCTGCTCACATGCATGAGGCCATGTTCACATGTGGCATGTTTCCATGCAGATTTCATTCCAATTTTTTCAGTCTGTTCCAAAACAGAAACATGATGTGAACATATCACATCCATTAAAGGGGTTATCTAGCACTACAAAAACATGACCACTTTGCCCTGCTCTTGTCTCCAGGTCAGGTGTGGTTTGCAATTAAGCTTCATTTACTTCAATGGAACTTTCAAATGGAGTTTCAAACCACACCCAACCAGGAGACAAGAGAGGGGGAAAAATGGCCATGTTTTTGTGGCGCTGGATATCCGGTTTAAAGGGGTTATCCAGCGTTACAAAAACATGGCCACATTCTTTCAGAGACAACATGACTCTTGTCTCCAGTTCAGCTGCAGTTTGCAATTAAAGGGGTTATCCAGCGCTACAAAAACATGGCCACTTTTCCCCCTACTGTTGTCTCCAGTTCAGGTGCGGTTTGCAATTAAGTTCCATTTACTTCAATGGAACGGAGTTTCAAAACCCCACCCAATCTGGAGACAAGAGAGGGGGAAAAGTGGCCATGTTTTTGTAGCGCTGGATAACCCCTTTAAGGTGGATCTATGGTTTCTGGTTCGATCACTCTGTTGTATTGTGTTAAACAGCAGTCATTTCTAACATGCATGGGGCTACAATCCTGCCAGCAAAATCGCAGTTCACAAGAAGAGAAACCCTGCTATCTCCCCTCCCCTCTCTAATAGGGATTTCACTGGATTCATTTCAAATTTTAGTGAATGAAATGTTATAAAGAGTGCATGCCTATGCTTTGGTTTCCCAGAATATACAGAGCCATAGGCAATTTTCTGTTATGCATGGCTAACATGTCTTCCCTCAATGTAATATTGAGACGGAACTTTCATCTTGTTACCACATATTTTCTCTAGGCACTCCAATTTCCTCCCTCACTACAATAACATACTGACAGATTATCCGGCTTCCGATCAACCTGGCACTTGTAGGCATGTATTGGAGAATGCTTAAGGTGCAGTTAAAATGTAAGCCAACTATGCAGAGACACCAATATATAGACTAGCAACTATATTTCAAGTGAAGGACACATCACATATTATAGTACATTATTTTATATACTAATGTTCTGTAAAACGGGCTAACAATTGTAGTATGACTCAGTGAGCACATGCCCCACATACTATGACCTAACCACATACCATACGTTATGGTGATTTACGGCAAGTAAAACACAAGCCCTTCAAGCATTACTAACAAGTACACAGAAAAAGGATATGTTGCATAAAGAAATGACCGAAATGAAGATTTTGTACTTAATGAACCAACAGTCCATTCACAAACAGAAAAGGACTATAAATTTTTACTACACTGGCTGATCACTGAGGATAAGTGTCACGACCCGAGGAGTCTTTTGGCCCCTTTTTCTTTTGGAAACAAAGTGTGAAGACACCTCATAACCCCTGCAGTGTGAACTTATAGGTCTGTCCATCAGCCCTTTAACTGGCTCATCCTGCCTCATGTGGAGGAGACTATCCATGAAAATTCATTGGAGAATTGGCGCCAGGAGTTGCCCACAAGTGCTGTATAACACAAGCAGAGAACAAAAGGAAATAAAAATCCCTAAGGGTATCTGTCCCTAGCTACAGAAGAGTAACATTCAATATCCATTTTAACAGCATAAATACCACGAGGAGGCAAGAGAAAAAACTTTAAGACACAAGGTCCCTTTATATGGGTTCTGTCGTAAAGTCACATTCCCCCCCCCCCACTCAAAGTCAAGCAAAACTGAGCTAAGATGGTCATTTGCTGTTGGAGGTGAACATGGGCTGTGAACACAATGGAATATTTGACAGTCCATTTAAACACAACAATATTAAAACAATACTAAGAGAAAAAGAAACCGCAACTAGAATATTACTAAAAACTAATTTTAGGAGTAGCTGGCCATATCTTTTTTATTATTTATAATAAAAAAAAGAACCTTGTAAAAAGCAGTTATGATACGAACCCTATAAATATTCTCCTCTAACCACTACGTAAAAGTGTATGCATAGATTCATTAAAAGTGCAGGATTACTTCAACAGGGAGACATTTCTGGTAACGTTCATCTTCCTGGAGAATAAAGGAATTGGCGGTTCAAAATCCAACAGACTGTTCTATAGCTCTACTAGGTACATTTATCTAGGCTTTATACAACCCATAATGTGGCAACAGGATATCAAAAATTTCAGATGGGGTGTGTTCTGACAGTTATATACGGAATCCAAAAAAGACAATAAATAAAACATCCCTTCGAACTGCAGATCAATAGAAGGCGATAAAATTTCTCCTATTTATAAATACATTCCAGGATTTGAATAAAAAAAATGCAGTACAAAACCATAACATGTAAACACACCATAAATAGGGGTAAAAACATTCTGTATACCTCTGATACATATGTTGCTATGAAAGGGATTGTCCAGGCTCCAAAAACACAGCCGTTTTCGTCCAGAAACAGCACCACTCTTTGTCCCAGAATGCCTCAATCTCAGTATCTTAAATAATATTTAAAGATGACAGTCTAACTATTTAAATGAGCAGCACTACCAACTAAGGCCCAGTTCACACTGAGCAAAAAAGGTGGAATTCTGCAAGTTATAATGGACTGGATTTTCTGTAAATTGATCACTGCTAACAACAAATTAGGGGGTAAAAGCCATTAAAAAATAAAATTATAATATATATAAATTTATTTTTATTTTTTATTTTTTTTCTACATGAATTTAAGTTAAGAGTGCTACCCCATTTGGTCTTGGGACTGTGCCTTTATTGAACGCACTTTAAAAAGTAGTATCTGTTCCTCCTTTATCCTGTGGTAACTTCTTTACCATACCAACCAGCAGTTTTGCATATAAAGAAGCAGAAAAATGTTATATAAAAGCCAACCATATCCCCCTCCCAACTAATCACTAATGCATGTCCCAGGAAAAATAGGTCAGAAATTCTTATCCATATTTGATAGAAGAAATTAGACAAAAAGGGAGAATAAAATATTTTTCTTAACGTGGAAGCCTACACGGGGAAGAAACAAAGTGAATGTGCATTTGGAGGAGGGTAAGGAAGATCAAGATGCTGTTTGTTTAGATAAACCTTTCCATTCTGGCTTTTCCATGGCAACCTAGCTATTACAGAAAGAGGACATTAGTCAAACTGACGAACAAGGCTCCATCCAGCGACAGTAAAATCAGTGTATATATAGGCAGAAAGCTTTCATCACATCACAACCTTAAAATATCAGATCCATTTGTAGATTTTATCAGCTCTATAACACGCATTGTTACAGGATGAAGAAAAAGCTAAGTGCAAGCTTAAACTTCAACCTTTTAATAAATCCATCAAATAAAGACATAAAGCAAAACATAGACACATCAATATATACATTTTCGTCAAATTTTTCAGTAGCAAAATCAAATCCCCCCCCTCCAAAAAAACATAATTGATACAAACAATGTAGAAAATTATCAGTTTTCAGAATCCGATACTCATTTTCGTCCGTGGATATGCAAGATGCACTGAATTTTCAGTACGATTTGGATACCATGAGGGGAGGGTAATACATTTTCTTTTTAAATAATACATATACATATGTAAAATACTGGTTTCCAATCCTTTATTTTAACTCATTCCTGTCATTGGGAATCTTTACCCAATCAGCATGCAGTTGCTGCTAAAGTGGGAAGATCAGGAAACTATGGATACAATCATTATGGGAGACTTACGTTTATGAGCTTTATTAAATTAGAATAGGGCTTGTGCACTGAATTCACCTTCCATAGTTGTATCCATAGTTACTCAATCATCCAACAGCAGAAGTGACTGTTTGCTGGCTGATTGGGTGAAGATTCCTAAGGACAGGTACACTGCTGCTCAATAATCAACTTAGTGGCCAGCCCTGGTCCGCCTCATTTACTTAACCCCTTTTCCACTCATGACATAGGGTACTATTACACGGAACGATAATCGTCCGAATCAGCCCAATAATTCGGCCGATTATCGTTCCGTGTAATAAACACAACAATCAGCCGATGATTGTTGTCATCGGCTGATCATTGCTATGGGTTTGGACCTATAATTGTCGGGCGCCGACCGCTCATTGTTATGCATGACAGTGGTGCCCGGCAGGCGGCTGACGAAGAAGAATACTGTACATTACCTATCCATGCTGCAGGGCTCCTCTTGCGCTGTGCTTCTCACCGGGTCCTGTGCACTCCAGCTCCAAAGCGGCCTCTCTGAGGCCGCCGCTGCCAGTGATTGGCTGAGTGGCCTGTCGGCTGAGACAGGCCGCTCTGAAGCTGGAGCGCGCGGGACCTGGGGAGAAGCAGAGCGCAAGGGGAGCCCTGCAGCATGGACAGGTAATGTATACAGTTTAAACAAGGGCTGCAAGGACATCGGTAACGATGTCCCTGCAGCCCTTGTTAAACGATTACTGGGTCGTGTAATAGGCCAAGTAAACGAGCGCCAATCTAGCAGATCGGCGCTCGTTTACAGGTATTATCGGCCCGTGTAATACTTCCCTTACAGTAGGAGTCAGATGGGTATAGAATGATGCAGGTTCTGGAGCAGGGCCAGTGACAAAGCTGCAGGGTAATTAAAAAAAAAATCTAAAAAAAGTCAAGTATTGGTTAATGTAGTACTGACAAAAATCATAGATCACAGTACAAAACAAGCCTGTACACAGCTCCATGGGTGAAAAAATTAAGCTGTAAAGATCAGGATATGGTGATACACAGATATTTTTAATATTTTTTTTTAGTAAACAAAAACTTCCTACTTTCGCATTGTTAGATTTTGTAGTGACAAATTAAGCATGTCAGTGATTCCTGTTCCCCGCAACAGTGAGAGGCAGTAGCTGGCAGCTATTTAAACTTGCAGTCCTGCTCCTGCTCCTCTTAGCTGCGGGGACGCCCTGTTAAGAAGCCAGCTACTGCCTCTCACTGTTGCGGGGAACAGGAATCCCCTGCTCCTGTTTCCAAATACACCTCTGTCAGGTGAACATTAGTTCAGCTGACAGTTATCCCCCTGATTTTGTTTGGATACCGATCAATGTTCGAGTACCGAGCAGAACTTCAGGGGGAAATTTAGTTTGAATACCGAATTGTTTGAACACTGAGGTGTTCGGGAACCAAGGTATTACTGTACATCAATCTACTCAGCTCTTCCTGCTCTATAAAATGATGGTGATAGATTAGATAGCATTGCCTTGGTGACAGGTTCCCTTTAACAATATATTTATGGTCATCTCAAAAGATGCAATCTAAGACAAACAAATTTTGTCGTTTGATTTTTACCTGCATATACACTGAAAGATTATCACTTAAATTTAAACGATATGAAGATTTTTCTTACAATAATCTTTCCATGTAATAGGGCCCTTAGTCTAGCGTAAGCCGAAATTCATGCAGTCCGGAAGTTATTTGCATTTGTATGCAACTGTACCCAAACATCTTGGTACATGAGCAGAGTATGCCCTGTAAACTGACCGTGTGACTTGAAAGCTCAGTGTATGAGCCTCATTATTTGCTCAGTCTCCATGTGGCCATTATATACTTAGTCTGTGGGGACATTTTCATATAATGGCCCCATTGGGACAACTAATAGTTTCAGCAGTTTGGGACGTGAATTCCAGAGGATTACTTTATATTTGCTCATGGAAAAGAAAGAAAAAGGAAATTCTATTTTTGCGTTTTTTGCATATATTTAACAATTCATCGTTTTGGTATTGAGAAGAGTCAACTTGATATCAGTATCAAAGTCAAAATTATGGTATGCCATAGCATGAAAAAATGGTTGCCAATATAATGAATGGCACTGTACAATGCAATACAGATATAAGAGCCTCCTGTAATAACGCTGCCAACGCTGGAGTTTGAGAAGCACATGACCAGAGCAGACTATCATCCTTTGAAGCAGAGTTGCTTAGGGCCTCTTCGCATGACATTTGGTTATACTGTTAAACCATTTATCGGATGGATATTTTTTTCTTCTTCAAACTGCTTTGTGAATGGATCTGTATGTTTTTAATGAGGCATTAATCATGGTTACAACTGTGCACTTGCCAAGTTTTCCTTAAGATCAGCTCTTTTTAAAAAGGGGCAAACAAATAGAGCCAGGTTAACATCCCGTTTTTTTTTTTTGTTTTTTTTTTATAGAGGACAGAAAAGAGATTTTTATTTTTTTGTACAATGCAGGGTCCCTTACTGATCAATTCCTGAAAGCTTACCTAAAGTCCCAGGAAACACTTTTAAATCAAGATTTTCAATTATCGCAAATAGCAAAAACTAATGGTGCGTTTACACGTAACGATTATCGTACAAATTTGCGCGATAACGATCGAATTCGAACGATAATCGTACGTGTAAACGCAGCGAACGATGATACGACAACGATACATCGCGCATTTTGATCTTTCAACATGTTATCAAATCGTCGTTCGTAAAAAATTGGCAAATCGTTCTGTGTGAACAGTCGTTCGCCGATTTAACCAATGTGTGAGATAGGCTTAAGCGTTCGCAAAACGATCGCACAACGAATTTTCCGTACGATATATCGTACCGTCTAAACGCTGCTCGTTATGAAAAAAAACGTTACTCCGACATCGTTAATCGTACGATCGGGCCAATTATCGTTACGTGTAAACGCAGCATAAAAGGTAAGTCTCAGCAAAAAGGACAGATTACCCTAGTGAACAAAATGGACAGTTCTGGGCAGTGTAACACAGGCCTACAGAGTACAGTCAGGCCTCATGTGGTGAGAGTACATTTCAAGCCAAATCATTCTCTAGTCTTAGCAGAATTGCATATTAGTTCACGTCTATCCTCTCCCATATGCCACCAGATTAGATAAGATTCCCCAGTTCTCCAAGTGATAATTAAAGATGCTCTAATTAAGTATGTATTAATTAGAGAATTCAAACAAGTCTGACCTGTTACTGATTTCATTGTGTAAAGTCGACCATATGCTTCCACACCAGTTTATTGCTGCCTTGGAGGGGAGAAAGTACAGCAAGTTTGTGGACAATTGTGTGGAAATATTATGACACGTCACTGCTTAACCCTTTCTGTATTCTGAAGACTAAGTGCCCTTTTACAAAGCCTGATATAAAAGCAGTGTACAAGTGCAACTAAGTCATGATCAACAAGATCTGCACTCACTTACATTGACTTAATAAGGCACTATTAATCATGCGGAGAAGTAAAGGGGGGCTGCCCGGGTGATCACTAGATCGTCCGGACAAACAACAGAAACGATCAGCCGACATCGTTCATGACGGCTGATCGTTGTCTTCTATTACACCAGACAATAATCGGCCAATAATCGTTTGGAGTAATAGGGCCTTAAGGGTGGCCTCTGTGGAGCACTTTGTGGCCGGATAGACCACAAGAAGGGGAAGAGGGTAAAAGCCTTCCTTTTGACCACTACTGTAGACACCGCTCCTGAGCTCCCAGAATGACACACTAAAGACTGCACATAAATAAAATGGGTTCATTAGTTCAAAGTGTTAATCAATGTGTTTCTTCTTTGAATCAGTTTCTTCAATGCAACAAGGTCTTCACTACAAAGGGGCCACAATGATAGCTGCCTTTCTTCTCTATTTGAAAACATGATCTGAATGATAAAAATGTATGGTTCTGAGAGCACTAAAAAAAGCTAGGACTTTCATATAAACCCTTTACACTTAGCCAAACTCCTGGAAGTTATAGTTCAACTGTAATTTAAAAGCCCAAACAAACAATGTTCCAATATCTAATTGATCATCATAGAATTTTTTTTATAAAATACAGTGACCCCCTCAACTAACAATGGCCCCAGGTTATCATATTTTCAACATACAATGGTTCTTTCTGGACCATCATAACTTAAGACCAGACTCAACATACAATGCTACAGACTGTCAGGATCTGTGGAACATGTAAATAACTAGATTATCAACCAATAAAAGTGACCATTTTATATGTAAAACCCTAGTGTTACTGAAGTGCGTGCAGTCATCGGTTGTCTAGTATCTCCTCTCTACACTACAGTGTGATACTACATGACCTGTGCTGCTCTTTACCTGTGCCAGGAGATGTTGCTCCTTTTTGTACCAGGTGAGGACGGCTTCATTTTATTTTTCTGGGACCCTGTGTGAGCTGTACAGGACCCTGAAAAGGCTCCAGTCCTCTACATAGAAAGTAATGTACAGTCTCCAGTAGCTCTGACTGTTATATGTAAGTGCTTGCTTTATCCATATTAGTTATCAACAAATTTTTCTTTAATCCTCAATTTTTATCTAAATTTAGCATGACATTTTGGGGGCTTCAGAACCAATTACCAGTTTTCCCATAGAGTTTTGGTCTCAACATACAATATTAATTGGTTCCAGGACGACCATTGTATCTTAAGGGGCCACTGTATAGCAATATGGCAGAGCTTGACATCTCTAAGGAAACAGGTGGCCAATGTGTCTAGAGAAAGTTCTCATGGCCGTGAATGGAAAAGAACTATAGTGGCTCCAGGAGTCTCAAGTAATTTGTCCACCCTGGATAGGATTTATTAAGCCAACATTTGTTCTCCGAAACCCTTCTCAGCATTGTGTGCATATATTAAATTATAATCATCCTCACGTGACGTTCATTACAAACCGAAATTATTATTTATCCTTTGCAGAATTCAGATTTCAAAAGAACAGAGGTGGGTTGGAAGCGAGGAGACACATGTTTAAGAGGTTCTCACCCTCCCCCCCAGACATTCAGCTGTCACTCTGCCACTCCACATCCAGGCTGTAATTACACCAATGAACTCTTGTCTCCATTAAGGCAGCAAACAGACCAGAGCTAATTAATAAAATCAACACAAACACTTGTTACAGGAGGCAGGATGATTATTCCCCTACTTGGCTCCTTGGTAGCGACTCCCTCCTGATTGTATTACACTTCCCTTGCTCATTCATTTTTTACTGTAATATATGTTAGTTGAACATATATAGACTTAAATGACATAATAGAAAAGATAAATGCTTATATTTCACTGGCAGCAAGATAAGGTATTATCCAAGTGAATACAATCTTGATGTATAAAACATACACTACAGCGGCTTCACCACCTGCGAATTTCATGAGCGTCACAGTGTGATGACATATGTCCACTGGATTTGCAGTTTGCTGGTCACAAGCCATAGTTACTGGAAATCTGTGCTAAGACAGATGCCTCGGTCAGGCCGACTATGTGCTGTTTGGCAGTAAGGCAGTATACATTACAGAGAAGTGACCTCCTCTGACTTCTACAGTTCAAATAACACACGATTCAGAAATAGGAATTCTATCCCAGGAAAGGCAGCCCCACAGGTCACACACCCATCTGTCCTACTTAACATTACTGGAAAGAGATGTAAACCGTATAAAGAAAGGAACAAGTAAATGATGATAAAGAAACACCTACTAAGAAGAACCTTGATAATGGAAAGACTTTCTTTTACATGACACAAATGTAATATCTCTATTGAGTTTGCATCTCATGCATACAAAATGCGCAGAGGAAAACAATACACTATTAATATAATAAGCTAGGATTATAAGTAGCAATTTTACCACACAAAAAAACCTGAATGCTGAATTGTAACCTGCAAACAAAGAAATTACAATCTCTTAGAGGGCATAAACTAGTATTGTTCCCAGCATTAAAGGCTGCACTACAATGACAATAGAAATGACTACAATAGGCATAAACCAATGCATTTATTAGATTGGTGGCTGTGTAGAAAGAAGACAGTAGTGAAGTGTGCAGCAGGAATAGGCAGGCATTACCAAAGTGCTGACATCAAAAGACAACAATGCAAGAGCGCTCTGGCAGGTGAAGTCAATCCTTATTAGAATAGTGGCGTGTCAGTGGTGGTCACAAATAGTAGGCCCAGGATAATCTGGTGATGACATAGATGCTATTGGGGGATCTGTATATAGCATGAACACAAGAGAAAAGAATCCTCGGCACATTTTACTAGATCTTTCAGTCATTACTGGTTTATATTTTAAGAAGATTAACACTGGAAAAAGATTGTGCTCAATTACATTACAAGAACAGATCAATTTCTAGATATTACAGAACATATCTATAAAGTTTAATACCTTCCAAGTACATTATATGTTCTGGATTCCACACAGCGGCTTTGATGAAGTGCAGAACAGTATAAGATCTGCAGCAGATTATGTATGTGTGACGCATCTGTAACAACGTGCTGCTCTGCCAACCGCCATGCTGCAAAATTGCATGCATTTCACCACAAACTGCTGTGGTTTTGCAGTATTGCCTACATTTATTTCACAGATACAACACATAAACAATATCATATACATTTGGGGGGGGGGGAGCAGTAAACTATGCAGCTTTGCCACACACCGTACTACAATGACATGTATCAGTTCATTAAGACACAGCTCCTGGATTATTTTTCCAATAGTAATGTGCTTATTAAGATAGCTTTTAGTATTAGAAATTGTATCACTTAAAACATTGCAAAATATTTAAGAATTACTCCATATTTTTGTGCTACCTATTGTGACTATGAGGGTGCTCGCTGGAACCAACTTAGCTGCCCATAATTTCTCTTATTTTATTGCTCGCTCCTCCTCACATTTCCTCTGCTACATCTTTGCAAAGGCATGATTACCCTGTGGGAGACCTCATAAAAACACAGACAAGGCTGTAGTAGAACAGCAAGCTCAGAATCCCTCTCTTTGCTATGAGCAGTGGGGATTGATTTGCATAAGAGGGCATGATATCAACTGTTTGTCCTGTAATTAGACTCTAACGGCGAGAGACGCGGGCAACAGACAGGACAAGTCCTCAGAGACGTTGATGTCCTACAGGCTTACAAGTGTATGAAAGGTTCCTGATCCCCTCCATAGCTGCACATGACTTCTTTTAATCAGTATGCTGTGTCCTTCACAGCCCGGGCACACAATGCTTACAAAGTGCTACACACATGATGTGACTGGCTTGTGATTATGGACATGGAATCAGGAGGGGCTCAGTTAGTATGACTCTTCACAGAAGAGGCCCCACCCCCATGACTCTTTACTGGTATTTTTTTTTTTACATTTTCTAAGTTATAGTACGCAGCCCAGCAAAAAGAAGATCATCGTCCAGTGTAGCATGTTTGGGGGCCTATATCCCCCTGACACGTTCCCTTTGTACAAAGTCAGGAAATCTTCATGCATATGTAATAGGTAAAGATTTTTGTGATGATTCAGAAAATTATTGTGGTCACAGTAAAATGGCAGAATTTGTATTACAGGTTCTGAACAGAAACAAACCTTTGTGTCTATGGCCTTTTACACACAGGCTACACAACCACATCACAGGTAGCCTTCTTATGGTCAATCCATCTGCATGTAAAGCTAAGCACTGCATATGTCTACATTAGAAAGGAACACATCCCTCCCTCTAGGCTATGCCTGAATATACCAAACAAAATGAGAGATCTGGTAACTACATGTAACTTCAACCCTGAAACTGTAGAAAATTTATAATGTAATGCATGCACCATGATGATGTCTGGATTTCTCTGGTTACATTTACTAGACATCAGATGTACACTATATATATATGAATGTCTGCCTATTTTATGATGGGATGTGGTTTCCTTACATCACTGTACTAAACAAATAACCTTCAGCTGGAGAAGGGGAGGTGAAGACATTTAGTAAGACAACTGGCAGAAGGGAAGGGGACTAGCGAAGAGAGATGGATTGTGGAAGGGGGAAGGGAAGTGGAGAAGTGATGAATAATTCACAGCAGGAATCTGCTCCATGTCTACGTCCATGCTTGTGGAAGTGATATTTATGAAGTCCCCATGGATGCTTCTGGAGAAGTTAAAGATGGGAGCGTGGAAAGGACAGGCCGTGGAAAGAATGAGAAGTGTTACAAGACTGATGTGTACTGCACATCTACATAGAAAGCAGCAACAAGCGTCAGCCTAGAGCGGGCAACTTCTTAAGCTAAACATCGAGAAAAAGCAAACCGATAATTATCATGTAAACCAGAGCACAATTCCATGATTGTATAATTCTAAGTGTTCCTCGTATGTCAGTAATTACTGCTTCAATCAATAGAATTAATTTACCGTATGTTCCCTTGGTCTCTGCTTGAAGCAGTAAACAGTGAATACAATGGATGCAGACACTTAGTCGCTGAAAAATAAAGCCTCTTTTCTGTATAAAAAGACATAATACACAAGATTGTTTCTTAAATATGATCACAACATATTCTTAATAGTCACATGAAAAGTGAAAAAGGTGAATTCTCTGCAATACAGTATTGGTGTTTGTTACAAAAAATAGTATATAGATTTGTCCCTATATGTAGGTCCTATACACATTAGTATTCTCTTTGATACCATTCAAAAACGCCCAGAGCAATGCCTTTTTGCCAATGACACCACATTTAAAATTTAATACACTTGATACGCATGATGTCGGCTGATTGCTGTCTTTGAACAGGCTGAAACACAAACAATCAGCCTGGCAACGATCTGCTGCCGTTGCAATGTGTAACAGGAGCGGCAGCAGCAGACCGCCATTTTATATAGGCTGCCCAGACGATTTACCGATTGCCCGGGCAGCCGCCCCCCCCCCCCAGCTCCCAGTGTTCCCCAGTGCTATCAATCATAGCTGAGAGGAGAGTCCAGGGAAGCACTCAATATAGAGAGCTCTGGGTACCAAACATGAAGAGACCATCGCTTCGGGACAGCAAACATTTTTCTTGACTATGCAAGTTGCAGGACCCAAACATAAGGTATCATTACACTCCCTCCCTGACCTCTGTATAGGGCTGTCAGCAGTTCTTGCAGTTCTTCTGGCTCAAAACTGCTGACAGACTCTTTACCTTCATATGACAGCCTTACCATATTATGAATTTACAACACTGCAACACATTACTACATAGAAGCAGTATATTTAGTGCCAAAAAAGGATTAGACCACATCAAAAGGAATCCAGGTTCGCTTTCTCCAAAGATATAAAAATTGCTGCTATTGTGTAGAATATACAGTTTTACCTTCGGCGACTACATCAAAAAATTTTCCTAACATATGGACCCGACACAACGTCTAAATATGATGTGAACAGAACCTAAGTAGTTTGAAAAATACTAATATGCTAATGATGCCTCCACTTAATATACTGGTCCTGTGGCACAAATCAGCAAAGTAATATATAAATGATTACCTCAAAATCCTGCACAGAATGTGTCCAATCGAATAGGATGACAGTGATCAGAGACTGGGACCCCACCTCAAACTCAGACGTCCGTTTCATCCAAATGGCTTCAACAGGAGGACTGCCAGCACTCTGTTTTTAACAGTGTTATTATGAATTTTATGCTGGACAATGTGTCATCAATATTATTTATTCTTTTTATATTTCTATCTTTGTTGTGAATATATTTAGAGGCAGGGCTTTCTAGGTGTTACTAAACATACTATTTATAACCCTGCTACTATTGCACAGTATTTTGTACTTGTAGGTTCAGGCTGGGTTCAAACTATGTAAAAACGCCTTTCATAATAATGGCCATCATTGCGCAAATATCATCCGTAGTGTGAACCTAGCCTCACACTGCTTTTTCCTTACTGTAAAACTTGTCCGTTAAAAAAAACGACCCTTTTTTTATAATGTAATTAAATGGGAAAACAAATCACGCTGGATGGCATACAACTGCATACGTTTTTACCCTCTCCCCCGCCCCCCTCAAAAATAAAAAACACAGTGTGACTGTAGCCATAGGCATTGTATAGTTTAGAAAAAACATTTATTAAAGTAAGTCAGCTGGATTTTCACGTTGTGCCCTTTGGGGTAGGTACATGGCTACACTATGGTTTGCTGGTACATATTTACATTTTCCATTTCCCTTGGTACTTGTCCTTCCTTATCTTTCTCAATTTGAGTAAGAGAAATTTGTACTTTACCAAACTGTATTGCACCTATGCCTTAGTATTTTTCCCATGTATGCACTCTTAATGTAACATTAAGGATGCGTTCACATGTCCGCAAATTTTGTGGCCGGCAGCGGGGAAACTGTTTGACAGATCCCTGTACTGTACTGGCAGAGCTGTGCGGCTGTGTCACTACAGTGCCACAGAGATTCAAACAGTTTCCCCCGCTGCCAGCATAATGTTAATACATCGTGTTGGGCGGGGAAACAATGCAGGCCAGCCATTCACCATCTGTAGGTCCACAAAATTTGCGGACGTTTGAATCCAGGCTTGTGAATTAATAAAGCTTATTATGTATCTTGCCTTTTCAATTGGTGCCCATTATTTCACTAATTTGGGGTTTGCTGTTTATCTGTGTGCCTAACATACTGTGTGTTTAATGGCCTAGTCATAGGCTTGATGTTGCATCTATTTCAACAAATAAATCTATTTAATACATCACAGCAACTACTGAAAAAAAAGATACATAAAACTAATGGACATAATTTACTAGCAGACATTTTTAAAAGAGAAACCTAAGGAGAGAACAGGATGAGGTACTCTATCCTAAGATGCAAAACAGTTAAAAGCATAGGTCGTAAAAAGCTCATAAAAGAGGAAGGATCAGATTTATAAGAGCAAACAAGCACATGGTAAAGGTTAGGTGCATCTCCAGCTGCTGGGTCCTGCAGCAACCCTATAACTATTACGCTCTATCCCCTATGACCTTCTGAGCATTACAAACCACAGCACACTTCATTTTCTGAGATATGACTACGGCGTTCTGACAACCATGTCAACTAAATGGAAAGAGGTCAGAGCCCAACTAAAGAGTAATTAAAGCCAGTTTATAACTATTTCATGAGCAGTTAATTAAGAGTAAGCAATTCTTTCCAACTTGACATCGTTCCAATAAGCAGCCCATAATTTACATGGATTAGGGAGGAACCATTTTATTTCTAGGGACTAACAACAAGTGTATTCCTGTGTGGTCTGCACAGCACCTTAGTAACACACAGTTGTATCTGAAATACCTTCTTAAAAACACAATGGGAACAAAAAGCTCATTGCTAAAAAATGCCCTTGTATCTCAATAACTAATTGACGAACCAGCCAGTCTGAAGCCTAAATGGAAATGCTAAGGAAAGAGGCACTTGAGCACATGCTGCGAGATCCTCCTGTGAAGCAAAACAGACATCTTTATTTTGCACTGTACTTTCTACGCCAGTTACTCTAAATCAAGCCATCAACTGTCCCCATAGTAAACAGAGCATGAATTGCGTCCTGCTGCTGCGACTGGAGAGTGCTCACACAAACGTGACTAAAAATTGCTCAGAACGGTTTCATACAAGCCCCTCCATACATCAATAACAATTATTTGATGGAGGAAATGCACAGTCACTTTACAGATCTGCCAATTCTGTTCATAAACTTCACATAGATAATAAATAAAGGACATCTCAAATTCTGTTAAATGTGTTCAATACTAATAAAAGTGATTTAAAGGGGTGAGCCTGTAAATTGCTGGTCTGCTAACAGTTTAGCAGCACCTTTTTCATTTGTTTCAATACAATGCCTACTTTCACGGACCCTGGCCTGAGACTGGTTAAGCAGGGGCTTCCTTGCATGTTGACACTAAGGGTGGGTTCACACTACGGAATCTGCGTGGAACAGTTACCTGCGGATTCCTTAGCTCATACTTGCTCACAGTGGCATGCATCTCCGCCCCTTCCCATAAACACCATTCTATGGCTGGGCTGATTTTGCCGTCCGCCAAAAGAACTGACATGTCAATTCTTTTAACAGATAGCAGAATTGTCCCAGCCATAGAATGGTGTTTATGGCATGGGCAGAGATGTGTGCCACCACGAGCGGGTACAAGCGACGGGATCCGGAAATTATCTGCACAGATTCTGTAGTGTAAAGCCACCCTAAAGCAGGAAGCAGTGCTCTGCGGGGACTGGGAACACATACAGGGAGGAACAGGGCAGGCAAGTATAAGCTTTTAAAAATGTTTACCCATCCCGATGCATAGATTTTATTGTTTTGGACAAACCCTTTAAAATCTATAATAATATAAAGGCACCACTACAAGAAAAGAAAATGTTTTGGGGGCGCGTAAGACTTCAATTATGGTTATTGCACCCCTAGCCATACATAAACAAAATGTTACATCCCTGGACAAACCCTTTAACATTCATGGATTTGGTCCTCCCAGCTTTCTAGTACTGCTTACTTGCATAGAACATGGATTATTATTTTCTTGAATAATCAGAAATCATTCAACTGATCAGAATGTTCAAAAATAAATTGACAAAGAATAAGGCAGGTATTTATTTCCCCAAAAAGCACACACTTCTCTAGGCTGCATATATCCATACTGTGCTCTGCTGCGATTGATGGAGGAAACACGGCTCTTTCTGCAGGATAATAACTATTATTATTCCATTTAAACTGCAATATGGTCAGAAAACCACATGACAGAAAGAAGATGCCAGAAGCAAACAATAGCGTTCTTTATAGAAATATACCAAGCAGGGTAAATTCTGTTCATTCCACTGCATTATTACATATCCTCCACCTCCTCCAAAAGGTTTACTCTAATTAAAATAAAAATAGTACCAATTCACCCTACAGACATTTTCTTGCAGATCTGTGTGTCTTGCCAAGCACGGAGGAGGCATGGTCGGCAGCCAAAGAACAATCTCCACCCAGCATTTTATTCATTAGATTAATATCAACCTCACAAAATCTGCATATACGCTTACTTCATACACATATCTGGGTAGAAATGCTCCTAAGGGGGGAAAAAAAAATAGGTTTCAGTTTCTTGGATTTTAGAAAAAAAAAAGCAAGCAGATAAGGAACAGAAGTCTGTTGGCTGCTAGGCTGTTCAATCAGCCCCCAATATTGGCACATGAATCTCCCAAAAATTCCTGCTGGCTAAAGTAATTACTTAATGTCTTGTGGGACCAGAGGATTAAGAAACCTATCGGAAATCAGTCATCAAGCCTAAAGACACAAAAGAGTCCTGACACAACCACAAGGGGGTTCAGAGTGAGCATCAAAATCATTCCCCTAATTACATAATAGATGTGATATCTTCTTAATAACCTCATAGAAAATGTATATAGGGATTTTATTGAGTTATTCAGCCTTAGTTATTTTCTTGATATTCCTTCTATTGACAAGATAAATGGTAACAGGATAAACAAGCATCGTCATATCAGAAGGAATAAAAGTACTTAATAAAATACATCTCGGGACAGTCAAGGCCCCATTCAACGCTCATTTTAGGGCTGTCGGCAAAAATAAATTCTGATATACTGGGGCACATTTCTTAAAGGCGTTCTCTGATTAGGTAAAATACACGTTGAATCATCCCCCCTCCCCCTGAGACTAAGGTCATGCGCACACTAGTGAATTTAGGCGGAAATTTTAAATCGGAATCCATGTGGCGGTCTCTGCTTTAAGTTCTGCCTATCCCACAGTCTCAGTGATATTCGGAAGCTCAATCTGCCATCTGCCCAAAGAATGGACAAGTCAATTCTTTGTTAATATGAAAGGGAAAGCTTCAAAGTTCAGTTCAGGCTCCAAAGCTCAGGGAGCGTTCTTCAGCACAGCAAGAGACCAGGTAAAGCCCCTTTAACACGGGGCGATACTGAGGTGCAAACAAGCACCGTGAACGCTCGTATGCTCCTCATTCCCCGCTCGCTGGCGCTATTACATCTGTCAGCAGCGAACGGATGAGAGCCGGGGGAGGGGGCAGCGGGGAGCAGCCTGGGTGATCGCTAGATCATCTGGGCAGCCCATAGAGGATAGCAGCTAGAGATGAGCGAACCTCGAGGGCTGCTGAAGTTTGCTAAAGCCCTAAGGCTATGTGGAAAACATGAATATAGTAATAGGCTGTACCCATGTTTTCCAGACAACCTACTTTACTCATACAAGTGAATGGATTTGCCTTGTGACCCGCAACCTAGCAGTCAAAAATTCTGTCCTGGAGCTGCCACCTATCAATGGCAATGTGACCCTGTTTGCTTGTATGAGTAAAGGGGTAACACAACAGGCAGTGTAACACAGCTACTCCTGGTCAGGCGGCCAGGAACTGCTGTGCAGCCCTGGCCTTGAAGTCAATGGATGCACCAAGTATATACTTCTGTATATAATGGAATTCCTTATTGCTAATATCCTGAAATATAACATCAAGATAAGAAAATGTGATGTTTATTTCTCTTTATACATTATGATTAGGCAGTAATATACCCATTTATTTATTCACTTTTAGAAATACAAATGTTTAGCAATTATGATAAAATAGGAATGCATCATCACAAGAAAACATCCCAAAGGGACCCTTCCATGCTTCATTGATTTCAATGGTCAAAGTAATCAATAATGGATGTGAAGAGGATGTGAACAGGATAATTGATAGGGTGATTAATGAAAAGCCATACAATTTTCCAACATGGTTTCACATTAATTCCTCTGCCCTAAAGATCACATACATACATACATACACACATACATACATACATACCCCTATTTACTGAATATATAATACGCCTTAAGGGCCCTATTCCACCGGACGATTATCGTTCAGATTATCGTTAAATCGTTCGAATCTAAACGATAATCGTTCGGTTGAAATGCAGTTAACGATTAACGACCAAACGAGAAATCGTTGATCGCTTTATAAGACCTGGACCTATTTTTATCGTTGCTCGTTCGCAAAACGTTCGCATTGAATAAGACATTGTTCGGTCGTTCGCAATAGATACGAACGCAATAGCGAATAAATAGCGAAGAGGAAACGATCGCAAATACGATCATAAGTAACGATTATCGTCCCATGGAAATGAGTGAACGTTTTCAGGTCTTTCGCAATAGCGGTCGTTTGAGATCGTTAATGATTATGCAAAACGATAATCGTCCGGTGGAATAGGGCCCTTAGGCTTCTCATTGCAAAATTGGTCACATTTGCATTCTGTGCTATTTTTCCAGCAAAAAACAGACACTATGACAGAACCTGACAAGTCTATAAAGTATGTCGGGAACTGCAGGTGTCCACCGAGTCATGGATACAGCATAATGGTTTTAATTATAAACTGAAACCATAATGCTGAAACATTTCTTTGGGGTTTTCTTGGGAAAAAAAAAGTCTGAATTGTCCAAGTCTCTACTGCACATCCAGCTTTTATCCATCATTTGAGGTTTCCCCTGCTTAGTACTATTTAATTTGTGGTGAGTCGGGGCTTACCACCATTATAAATGCATCATGCTATTTTAGGCATAAGGTTCTGTTACAGATAAGACAAGACCCTCTCAGAGGATGAAGATGCTGACAGCTGATACATTTTAATTCTAAAGCTCTTGGGTGTCTTTCACCCTTTTGCAAATTCAAGCACCAGAACAGACAACGATGTTGCACCGCTGATAATCGCACATATCTTGTGCAATAATCTAATTGCATAAAAACAGTAGGAGTGGAGAACCATTCATACTCTGAACACAAGGCCATTAATGCTTGGGCCAGAAAAAATGGCTTCTGGCTTCTCAAAAGTGAGCTGTGCGTGAAATCCTGGCTCCAGCTCCCAACAACCAGGGTCCCCGAGCAGACGCTCAGCCGTGACTTTCACTGACCCTTCAATGCTCCCTGCTATGCTCGTGCTGCAAAACTCATTTCGCACAGACTGGAGGAGCACACGATAAAGCTTATATTTTATTTATTGCATTATATGTTCCGTGCAGCTAAGCCGATTTAAACGCTGACCTGAAATGAGATGAACTAATCCTAGAGCCAACAAAGGCAGCTACAAATGCAGTTTGTTTCACATCTTTTAGGAAATGATGCTAATTCTGCAAGATACATTCAATGGTTTCACATCTCATTTTCCTGGTTAGATCACATAAAGCTCTCAAAACAAATATGATCATGATTTAGAGAGATTATAAAATAATAATATATATTATATATATAGACACACACACAAATCATCTCCATAATGCAACCCCATCAATATTCAATGGAATAAAGTAAACTTCTGTTTATCTACAGTAAAATTTACATTTAGATTTAATATTAACACCAATACTTAAAATTTTTATCCATGCTCAGAATTTCTCTATAAGGCTTGTGGCTCTATGTAGCTTTTTTGTGTGCAGTTTTTGAGACATTGATTAAAAATAGTGTTTATACTGTATAGTACATGCATTATTTCTTTTTTTTTTTTTCCCTCACACTACAAATCATGATTCAAAACATATAAAAAAAACAAACCACATCTAGAGTATGCTGTCTGAAAACAAAAACCCACACTGACCCAGAAAAAATGCCACCAAAGCAGCATTAATTGTGCATACCCTTCGACTTCTAGAGACTTCTAACATCCGATCCTGTTATTTAGACAAACAAAATGCAGATAAAGATGCCCTTCATAGGGGAAAATACTTTCACAGTATGGCATATGCTGCATAAAAATGTTCTATTTTCACAGATTTTCACTAAATAAGTGAAGGGAAGAAATGTGTAAAACATTCAGTATGAGACCATGAATTACAGGCAGTTTATATCATAGAATGTAGAAGAAAAAAACAAATGGACCCTTTGACAAAGGTATTTCTACACTGCCCTGCCAGGACAGTGTAGGCAAAGGCAAGGGTCTCACCCCATGATGTAATACTGACATCTAGGATGCAAATCTTAACTTCTGTTTCATGAATAGGCGTACAATAAAAGTACATTTTTTAAATTAATTTTGGTTCTGACCGAGGTTTCCTTTTATTTCAGCCATATAAGAAATATGTGTACGTTCAACGTGGATTACATTACTCCATCCCTGCCTCACTCCTTAAAGCAGATTATAGCAATTCTAATCTAACTTTGAATACAGTTTAATGGCTTATCCAGTTAATGGGCTCACAGAATTCACAGGATTTAATGTCCACATGATATTTAATTGCTGGTTAATTGTGGGGAGATGAGGAGGCACAAATTTGTAACTAAATCGCCCCCCTCTGTGTGGTAAGTAGAAGCCGCCTAGATAAGATCTGCCTGCGAAGGCTGAAGCAGCACACTACTTGCCTTTCAATTACACAGCTAGTATTCATTATATTCATAATTCAGCTTGTATTTCCTCCTTTACGGTAGTTGTTTCTTTCTATCTAAAAAGTTGCTGAAAACCTTCCCTGCAGCTGGGTCATGTGATCTCATGGCAACCCTATTGTGAGCACAGAAACGCATGTATTTTCCAGGGGGTCACAATCTCCGCCAGAAGTTATTATATGATAAAGTTGCAAGGACTGCTGCACACAGGCTCATCACATGGGGGGTGGGGGGTGGCAGGCTCCCATTACAGTTACGGATGATGATTATATGGCTCCTGTCAAACTCAAACAGTTATAATGGGTTTGATGACAGCTCTACCTCTAAGACTTTACAGTTGTGGTCCCTTAGCTTTTTTAGACATATATTACACTGTCCTCCCAGCCGGCAGAAACGGCTCCAGTTGCCTCTGGGATTCTGTAATAATGCATCATGGGATTGACAGATTTGAAAGGAGGAGGATACATTTTGTAACCTAAAAGTAAAGATGGTGGTGATCACAGTTTTGTGGTCCAATCACTTCTTAATAAAGCACCAAAAAGCCACAACACAGTACCTTTGTACCTAAGAAAAAAAAATCTATATATAGTTAGATGGAATTACAGGTATAGCTATTGGAATACTATTATATTATGCCTGACCTCTTCCTTTAAAGTATACTTCTCCTTTCACTCATAGTTTCACATTTTCTATAGTGGGTCATTAGAGTAGGAAAATAGGGAAAAATCACGAAAAAAGAAACAAAGCTACAAAAAGATTAAAAAATGTTTTTTAATCAAGAATAAAAGTGTAAAAGACTGTGCCCAATTACAAGGTTGTGGCCCATCATTTAGTGTATAGTACACAGATTTATACAGTGAACCACATACAAACAATATTAAATTACAATAATCAGCATATATCCATCTCTGGAACCAATAGTACAAGGATTGTATAGCTGGGCCATTATTGCCTTCCTAGATACTACAATGGGAGATGGGTGCAGTTTTACAGCTTTATGACACATGGCAGGGAATCATGCTGCAGAATCATCTTGAAATTGAATAGTAAATTTATTTTTAGCTTTTGTATATGGAAACATCTGCTCACAGAAACAATTCTACAATAAGCATAAGTGGCTAAGTGGCTAAGAAAATACAACAGTAAAAACTTCACACCCACCCGTATACAAACTAAACATTTTACTGACCCCAAGCAAGTATTCTCTCAGAAAGTCTAGACTGAGATTGCAAGAGAACATACCACGTCAAGTTATACCAGCAACCAGGAAAGGAACACATTATATAGTTCAGGTAGGGATGCAAATTTCTGCACTGTTCCCTAGAGCAGATTACTAAAAAGCCTTCATTTTCAGCTTGCGTTCACACATTCAGGATTCAGATAACTGTCCGATACAAGCGCTGATGGGTATTTAGAAAAACATGGCTGCTTTCTTCTAGAAACATCACTCCTCTTATCCTCGGCTTGGGTGTGGTTTTACAGCAGCTCAGTTCCATTGAAGACAATGGAGCAAAGTTGTATCACAAGGAATGCATGCCAAAGCCACTGCTGATACTGCCACATGTAAGGGTCCTTTTACACACACAGATATCTGACAGATTTTGAAGCCAAAGTCAGCCAAAAAAGGAGAAATCTCAGTCTTTCCTTTATGACCCGTGCTTTAGTCTGTCCCTGGCTTTAGCTTAAAAAAAT
This sequence comes from Dendropsophus ebraccatus, assembly GCF_027789765.1. Taxonomy (NCBI): domain Eukaryota; kingdom Metazoa; phylum Chordata; class Amphibia; order Anura; family Hylidae; genus Dendropsophus; species Dendropsophus ebraccatus. Next base: position 143,441,534 of record NC_091454.1, on the reverse strand, counting down.
CTGTCAGATATCTGTGCATGTAAAAGGACCCTAAGGGTACTATTACACCAACAGATCTGACGACAGATTATCTGCCAAAGATTTGAAGCCAAACCCAGGAGTGGATTTGAAAAGAGGAGAAATCTCAGTCTTTACTTTATGACCTGTTCTCTGTTTATAGTCTATTCCTGGGTTTGGCTTCAAATCTTTGGCAGATAATCTGTCGTCAGATCTGTTGGTGTAATAGTACCCTAAGAATGACCTAAAGGCCCTATTCCACCAACAGATCTGACGACAGATTATCTGCCAAAGATTTGAAGCCAAACCCAGGAACAGACTATAATGAGAGAACAGGTCATAAAGGAAAGACTGGATTTCTCCTCTTTTCAAATCCACTCCTGGGTTTGGCTTCAAATCTTTTGCAGATAATCTGTTGTCAGATCTGTTGGTGGAATAGGGCCATTAGACAGTACAACTATTGGCAGTGAATAGGTAGATGTCGCTATTATTGGCGGTAAATGTCGGCGCAAATGCTCACTGGAATGTTTGGGTGGATGTTCACTTCTATCACTGTTGTCAGCACATCATCTGTTTACATGTGAAGATGTGCTGCCAACAGATGAGGACATATTGCTGTGATTATGTATGAATGTACTGCAGATCTTAAAGTGCACAGTATGCTCTCTCGTACCTCAGATTCTGCATTTTAGCTCCACTAAAATACAATAAGTCTACGTCACTACCCTTAATTCAAAGGCAGTACCACGGAAGCCACCCACTCTGAGGCATTTACTATTACTGTCTATCTTTGAACCACTTTATTTTAGAGAGGATGTCTAAGGGCTCTTTAAGGGTATGTTCACATCTCGTTTTTGGCCCCACATCGGGCTACACGTCAGGAATCAATTAAAAAAAAAAAAAAAAAAAGGATGCTGACGTGTATGCGGCCGATGTAATTATGCGACTACGTTCTGCTCATTTGCCAGACGTACACTGCTTTTAACCAGGACTCAAAAGCGTGGTCAGCATCCTTTTTTCACTGATTCCGGACGTGTAGCCCGACGTGAGGCCAAAAACGGGATGTCAACCTACCCTTACATGGCCGACATTTAGAAACTGAGCGACAATTATTTTCTGAGCCCTTACAAGTTTTAGTCTGTGTTTATACAGAGATTTATCTGACAGATTTTTGAAGCCAAAGCGAGGAACAGACTTTAAACAGAGAACAGGACATAAAAGGAAAGACTGAGATTTCTCCCCTTTTCAAATCTATTCCTGGCTTTGGCTTCAAGAAACTGTCAGAACAATCTCTCTGTGTAAACACACCATTAGGCCTCCACTTTATGCGGCTAAAACTACATTAGCATTTCTTCATAATCATAGCAACATTGTGTAGCTACTAGTGAAGAGCTTTGTCTGTTTGCGACCACAAACAAGTGGCGATCAGCCACAAGTGGCAGCAGTGCCTTCAGAAGTCATGATGAATCGAGTGGCCAGGTCATTTACATCTATTGCTATCAACCGCACATTTGTTTACATAGGGGGACGTCTGGCCGATAACAAGCAAAGAGAGATGCGATCGGCCCAGTATCGCCTGTCACTTTTACATGGGTCACTTATAATGGACACAACAGAAACTTGTAAAGCAACGAAAATTCAAAAAATACATAAAAAATATAAAAGTATAAAAACACAGATTGAAAACCGAGAAGCAACAATGAAAGGAAGGTTCCCTGTGAAACCAGTCGGCTCTTATCTGTGTACACAGAGAAGCCACTACTTACACACAGGAACCACATAATTCACAACGACTTCCTGCTCATCTCACTATTGCTTCCTTTCAGGAAAACCACAATGTGAAGGCTGGAAAGCTACACACCACCATAACTACAGTCATGACATGTAAAATAACTACAGTGCTAAGGCATTCAGATCTCACAATTACACAATGTTCAAGTTGAAGCAAATGTGCAGGTTATAACCATAAAGATAATTCAGCATTTATATTTTTTATGCAGTCTTTTCATTCACATTACTTTTTTGTTCAATTCTGTCTTGGTACAATATACTATGAGCCTATGCAGCTTTCAGGTTTTATTTTTTTATAGAATAAAACTCTGATATGCCTTTCTTAGATTCATTTAAAAACACATCATCAAGGCAGAAGCCCATCCTACCTTCATGTCTGAGTCTATATACAGCAGCATCTCAGCATCATGTCTGTCAGTCTATATACAGCAGCATCTAAGCACTATGTGTCAGTCCACATATTTTACTATACCAGTATTCTGCCTGTCAGTCTATATACAGTCCTATATTAGTATTATGCCTGTCAGTCTATACAGTACTTAACCAGTATTATATTCTCAAGTGTAAAGAAAAAAGATGAAACAAGTGGCACTCACCATTTTGGAGAATCTCCTCTTTATTTCATGCAAAAATAGGAGAACTGGAGCAGGGTAAAATAATCAGCCATGCGGTGGAATGGGCGGGCTACAGGCTGTTTGGAGGGGTCAAAGCCCGCTTCCTCTGGCATCTTTGACCCAGTGAAACAGGCTGTAGCCTGCCCATTCAGCAGCACGGTGGATCGTTTTATCCTGCTCCAGTTCTCCTATTTTTGCATGAAATAAAAAGCAGATTCTCCAGAACAAGTGCCACTTGTTGAATCTTTTTTTTTTTTCACACTTGAAAATTTATTATGGACCTTTATTAAGCAACTGAACACCTCCACAACACACCCTATGCACTTTGAGTCTATACCGGTATTATGCCTGTCAGTCTAAATATAGTACTATACCTGTATTATGCCGGTCAGTCTATATTAAGTACTATACCTGTATTATGCCTGTCAGCAGCATCATGCCTGTGAGTCTATAGACAGCAGCATCTCATCACTTATGTCAACCAGAAGTTTCACAGCCTCATGTCTGTCAGACATTTTACCAAGATGCTGTTGTCTATAGACTAACAAACAGTGATATTGTGATGCTACTATGTATACCCTGACAGGAGTGATGCTGAGAAGCTGCTGTCTAGAGCCTGTTGGCCTACATGCAGCAGCCCTTTGTGCTGGGTATGTTGGGGTCTGTGCGCCTGTCAGCTGTTTTATTCACCTGCCACCAAGAAGATTGTCTTAAGCCATAAATATAAAACCATGGCTAATGTTGGTTGGTACTCCATCGGCCACATGCTGGGTAGGTGTCTCTGTGTGTTTGGATGAGCATTACCCGTCCAACATGAATCAGCTGCTGTATCCAATTGACCGACTGCAGCAGACAGCTGTAGACATGCGGGTGACCTGAAGTAGTGGGTGGCTACTGCATGAAATAAGGCAGCAAGAAGGCTATTGTTGACACACATTGTAGTATCATTGCAGTATTGTTGGGGTACTGCAGTATCTTCACAGAAATGATTCAGTACCGCAAAGTAATTGCAGTGTGCCGCATTTGTCTACACGACTCTGAATGGTGCTAGAAAATGGTAAAAAGGCCTCAGGCACAAAAAAAAAAAAAAAAAAAGATCCTGATGGAAATGACATACGTGAACCAGTCTGTAGTTTGTCACAACATAGTACAGTTTACTATCAGATAAAAAATTAAGAATTATAGGCTATATAATCTGCTGGAAGCACTGCAGTTCCAAATGCTGTTCCTTTGCCCTGTACATTGTGTGAATGAAGCCTGAGTACACCGACCTAGTCCGGCCTCTCTGCTGCACTTACTTTCCATGTGTATAATCAGACTATACTACAATACATCATAAATGGTGAATGAAACTCTCTATATCAAGATCCATAACAAGAGGAAGAAACTGAGGACATCATGAGCAGGAGGTTAATAATACAAGGGTTCCTGATATAATCTTCTTTCAGAAAAATAGCATTGCCACTTTCAGCGTACATCAATCAACTTGTAAGGAGAAAAAATATGATTTATTCAATAATCCTATAAACGTGCTGTAGGCGTTATCTAGCTAAGGTCAAAAGTGAACATCTACAATACACCAAGATCCTGAAACCAGAGACAGCTGCCTACATATATGACTGTCTCCTGCTAGCACAGGTCAAACACTAGACTTTCATGTCCCTTAAGATTATGTTACAAACACAGGGTCAGGGCACAAGATTCCACTCACCCTCCACCGTAATTAAAATAGAACTATTCCCTAAAGAGTAGATGTAAACCGGACATATGAAAAAAGTATATAAAAACTAAACAAACATTAACAGAAAGAAAAAATGGTTAGGCTAAAAGCTATTTTACATGAGCCGCTCTTTTGTTGTCAATCGATGCTACACTGTCGGCCACAAATTATCCATTTACACAGGACGATGAGCAGCCGACAACACTGTATTTAATGGGCTGCACGAAATATCCAATAAGCTCACTCATCGGCTGACTTCTGGTCTTTTTACATTGGCCAATTAACATAAATGAGGGTTCCTAGGCATGCTTATTTGCCAGATGACCAGCCCTTTCTGCTCAGGTAACACCTTGCAAAGCCCGTGCATCAGTAACCCCTTCTGCCTCAACATTCCCAAGCACAATGCAAGTGTGTCCAGTCCTCTCTTACCAGCCCTATGTCAACAGCATAGAAGTCACTGTCTTAGCTTAAATGGCTACTTGCCTTCTATAGACAAAAAAAAAAACAACAAAAAGGACCTGCACCAACAAGTAAATAAGGCTGCATGTCTTGGAACATCTTATTTTCCTGTAATGACAGTCAATACAAAATAATAGAAAATATGTGAAAACATACAATAAATAATGGCTACAATATGTTGAGTAAAACTGGCATTTCCACTTTCACACAAATTACTAACATTCCAACCAACCTTGTACAAAGCCATGGTATGAATGGAGTGAAAGGAAACTACAAAGATAATGTTAGTGTTCACCTGTTTGTAGTGGATGAAATTTTACACCCAACTTCTACTATAAGTGATATTAAGTCATAAAAACACACAAAGAAAAGCTCTGAGGTTATGGAGATACATGTAATGATGTGGAATTCAGGATCAGTGGTTACCACATTTTTTGATCCCTATTCATCTACGCAGAAATGACATAGTTCACAGAACATAGTCTGTATTGGATCCTTCATTGGCATGTACACACGCACAATCACAGTGTATGGGAATCAGTTTTAGTAACCAATGTGTCAACATGTCTGTAAGATAATCTGTCCTTGTGATCCATATTTGTTTAGGATAGGCATGCTGGTTCATAAAGGGCAACTCCATTTAAATCAGATATTGGCTATTAAATTCTATAGCACACAGATCACAATAATGTAATGTAAAGCTTGACATACATCTTAACGTCTGCCATGCTCGATCCTTTCTTTATACAGCTATCTCTCCATATTTCCTACCAACCTACTGGAGATACAGAACAAGCCATATAAAAGTGCTCAACCACTTTACTTTTTTCCCCATATAAATGTATGGTCTAGCCTGAAATTATTGAAAAGTGCCTCCTGGACAGAATTCTCATGGATTTCAGTGTAAAATGCATATAAAAATCCATTTGAAAAGTGAACCAACATTTTTTTTTGCATTGTTCCATTCCAACAGTGGTTATCCAAGTTTACCAGCTGATGGACTGTGATCAGGATAGGCCATGGGTATTCGATCAGTGGGAGTCTGGCTCTTGGCTCCCCTGCTGATTGGTTGTTTGAAGAGAATGCAAGGTACTGTAGGGGTCTGACTCCTGGCCTCCCTTTTTACCAGCTGTTTTAAGAAAATGCAGTGCAAGATACTAAAACATTGTTGTCCCATTCACAAATAATACAGTGACTGCAAAAACAAACTAAAAACACTGAAGGCCATGGCAGATCAGGACTCAACGCACAATACTGGAGTCATAATATAGCGGTCATAGTTTTTTTTCCTGTTTGTTTAATACAAAATCCAAAACTCCTTGTGAACAGGTTTCTCTGCCTAAAAGCCCTGCATGTGGAGCCCGAATGGCTATGTGCTGTGTATTCCATGTGCAAAGCAAGCTCCATAAGACGTATTTAAAATGCACAATAACATGGTTTTGATATAAAAGGGTTTACTATTGAATTGCAGTGCCCCTTTAATTTTTTTGCAACCAAGAATAGTATACCAGCAGGCCAGTTTATTTGTTCACATTTGTGTTTACATCTCAATAGCTTACATTTTGATACAGTATTGACAGTCAGAGACTGCTGTGCTTTTTCAGAAGCACAAAAATGGTGTTGTATGGCACATATACTGAATATAAGTGGCAAGGAACAAGTTAAGAATGCCTGAGCAAAGTCCTGACTTTACACACCTCTAATGCCTATCCATGCAGCACAATAGCTGGGCCTCAGCTTTGTGTGGCCACCTAAATGATACCATATGGGGCCTCTAGTCTCTGGGAGAGTTTTCCTTGGAAGCCTAAATGAAGACATTTGTGTTCCCTTCCCCACCCCCTCTCCTCTCGTCTCTGGACTAAAGTACACACAGCTCACACAAGCTACCTTGTGCTCTCCCCCTTTCTGTTTACGCCTTTCCAGAGCTTTGAAACGGGTCCTTTATGTCCCCACAGTGGAAAAACACTCTGCGCCACAGCTTCTCTCACAATGTACGCAGCCAATTAAACAGGAAAGCAATACCTGCTTCAAAGTTTGGCTCGCTAAGTGGCACATTCCAGCAGACGGGACGGGGGCCAGAGAAATATCAGCTTACGTCGAGGTCGCAAGAAACTAGGTTTTATTTTATTTCACTCCTCTCTTTTTGTGGCCATATTTAATTACATAAAAGCAAAGGTCAAATGAATAAAACCATATTTCTGAACAGGAACATGAAGGGGGAAAACACCAGAAGTAGAAGCAAGGTTATCGTTCTGTGCACTGGACATCCTTTACAGGAAAAAGAATGGATGTTTTATGGAGGTCTTCTTTGTTTCATCGTTTTGAGAACCTTGCTTTCCCTATCTGTCCAAGCACCAAAAGATTATGGGGGCTGGTGAGCTTTCTATAAATGCATGAGGAGACTTCAAGGCAGCCAATGTGACAGTATAGGGGTTATCCTAAGATTACAAAAGTAATGTAAACACTGGGATTCTGGCCGCTGGGACCCCCATCCATTACATTAACAGTGACACCCCAATTGCCCCTGCACACTAAATAAGTCAGCACTGTACTGAGCTATTGTTGACACTACCTTTTGAAAATTAAAGGAGTGGTGTCAGGATGAAAACTAGGTCTATACTGATGCATTATGTTAAACAAAACCTATTTTAAATGTACAAACATTTCTTAAAATGTATAATTTGAAAGATAGAAACTCACTAACTCCCCAATGTGTCTACTTTCCTTAATAACCCGTTGCCATTGTTCCGGCCCACCAGGCATCCACCAGACTGAGTTACTCATGCTTAGTTCAATCACAGTCCCATGATCTGTCCCATTAGTACCAGCAGTTGGTTTTAACTTAACATGCAAGCAAGGGGGATTGTGGGAAATATTCTGTAGTGTTTCATCGCAACAGCAGGCTCACAGTTCAGAGAAGAAACCAAAGAGTGAATAGACTAATGTAAAATAAAAATAAAACAGGGATGTAAGTTACTTTACTAAAAACAGCTTATCTGGCCTTCTTTTCACACACATATACATGTCTGATTTTACCTTCTCTGTTTGTGACACAGCCCCTTTAAGTTCAATCTGGAGGCAGCATGTTGTAGAACAGGAGGAGCTAAGTGGATTGATATAGGGTGTGATATACCCCACTGTCATATAATAAGATTCTCTTTGGTGCCCATACAAACCAACCAGAGCTCAGCTTTCAGCTTACCAGAGCAATTTAAAAAATTGGTGGTAATGTTTTGAGACTGACAGTTTCTCACTATGCAAACTTCTTATAAACGTTGCACTCGCCGTGTGGAGTAAAGACACGTGTTCTACTAAAGTGCTGTCTCCTGAGTCTCTTTACTCAAATTTTCTATATGACAGATTCCCTTTTAGTGATAATTGCAAACATGGTTATAACCATTTTAGACTCAGTAAGTTCAGTGAACTTACAAGGAGACTTCAAGTAAACACTCATGGAAGGTTCTTAAACCCCACACTGCAGCACACCATATATTGGACTTCAAGGGACCATTGGCCTTCAAGGGACCATTGGCCTTTATACTAAATACTTAAAATGCAGAATACATTAGTAATACAGTATGCATAAAGAGAGCAAGAACTTCTGATCCAACATGAAACTGGTTTAATGTATTGTGCCTCATTAAACAAGTATTCCAGAACTGTTCCTAGCTTCCTATAGCTCTGAGCTAAAACATCAATGTTTTTTAAAGAGATGTTAAAGGAGAAGTCTAGTGAAAAATGTTTATATTGTATTTCCCCCCAAAAGTTATACAAATCACCAATATACATTATGCTTACAAAGTGCTTTTTTCCCTGCACTTACTACTGCATCAAGGTTTCACTTCCTGGATAACATGGTGATGTCACTTCCTGGATAACATGGTGATGTCACTTCCTGGATAACATGGTGATGTCACTTCCTGGATAACATGGTGATGTCACTTCCTGGATAACATGGTGATGTCACTTCCTGGATAACATGGTGATGTCACCATGGTATCCAGGAAGTGACATCACCATGGTATCCAGGAAGTGACATCACCATGGTATCCAGGAAGTGACGTCACTTCCTGGATAACATGGTGATGTCACGACCCAACTCCCAGAGCTGTGTGGGCTGTGGCTGCTGGAGAGGATGATGGCAGGGGGACACTGAGGGACACAGGGCACTGGAGGGACACTGAGCATCCCTCTGCCATCATCCTCTCCAGTAGCCACAGCCCGCACAGCTCTGGGAGTCAGGTTGTGACATCCCCATTTTATCCAGGAAGTGAAGCCTTGATGCAGTAGTAAGCGCAGGGGAAAAAAGCACTTTATAAGCATTTCCCATAATACATGTATATTGGTAATTTTCTATAACTGTTGGGGGGAAATACAATACTTTAATAAAAAAAAATTTCACCTGACTTCTCCTTTAACTGAAAATTGATACAACCATCAAAGTTAACTTTTTGACATCTGAAACAGACAGAAATCTGGTATTCAAGGAACATTTTCAGAAAATGTATTTATATAAAGAAAACTGGGATGCCATAGTTTGTTGCAGTGAAGGAACTCTTCCAATAATGCTAAAGGGGATTTGGCAGTCTGTGTGGATCTGAGCACAGGACCCCAAATTACAGCTATTTCTAATGTCTCCCTGTTAGTCTGAGCAGTGGTGTAGCACTTTATGTACAACTATAGGGTCACATGAATAAACACCAAGACAAGGAGCAGCTTAGACACAGGCAAATAATTATGGCCTTGAGTTTCAGGACCAAGTCAAATATACCCTACTGCTATATTTGTGTATTAACGCTGCCCAAATAGATGGAAATGCCTGGTCGCTACGGTAAGTTTACCAAGTAATTTCCTCTGTAAAACAGTATGCAAACATTTATTTTTCCTCCCAAAGAACTGGCAATTTTTACAATTTTTTTTTTTTTAAAACCAACAGACTTTAAAAGGGAACACATCATGTTGCAGTCCAACCTGCAGGTAGCGTGTTACAGAGCATATAGTCTAGTGGAAAAGTTCCTGGAAAACTTTCCAGTTAGGCATGTAAACCTCTGCTCATTTTAAGCTAAGTAGTCAAGTGGGTGATCCTATTCTGTGACAGACAGCTCTCCCTATGTACACTTATACACAGAGAGTTATCACTCACTGAGTAGGACTGCCCATGTGACCACTTGGCTCCTGGATCCTTCCTTGAAAATTATTTCAAACTGTTCAGCTCCTCCAAATTTTGTGGATGTTGGCATTCATTTGTTGCTGTTTATTATGCAAAAAAATTTAAAATTCACGGTCACAGATTTTGTGGCATATAAAGCTAAATATGCAACAATTAATGGTGCACATCCCCTTCGAGCTAAATGGGAAAAAGCTGCAACGTATCACTATTCAATACATGAAGGAAATTGTTACAGATTTAAAAATCCACACCATAGGTCAATATCCTGCAGAAAAAAATATAGCATGTGCATGAGATTAGTAAAATCTTATCCATATGCACGGTAGGCTGGGGTTCACATCTGAGTTTATGATTTTAGTTAAATGTTTTCTATTGAAGCTGATGGGAACAAATGTAAATGAATGATACATCATTTTATCACCCATTTAATACAGATCTTTTTAAGAACATTAATGGATCTGTAATCAATGGGGGCTGAAATGCAGATGTGAATAAGTCATACCGTTATCCACAACAGATGCCGTCCATGTGAACTTACTCTAATACTTCTGGGGGTAGACTATGCTGCCCAATGGACAACAGCATAGGTGCCAGGGGTCCTAACTACAGACCAACCAGGACTTTGCAAGACACTGTACTGGGTCTGTACCAATGAGGTTTCATTCATAAGTCCTAAAAACTAAAACAGCTCCCATCAGAGGATATCAGGCAAACCATTTCCAGACCTTTCCTTCAGAAGTGTTTCTTCGAAGGGCTTACGTGGCTGTCACACAGGCTTTTATTTGTCTGAAAGAAGCAGGGATCTTGGGCATAGGAATTATACAGCAGAATGCACACAGCAGTAATACGCCAGGAACAGTTATTGTTACAGCAATGTCAGCACACAGCTACATTAACAGGGCAATAGTGCTGCAATCATCAGATATACTGTGATAACGGCTCCACACAAGCCTTCTGTACAGTACTTATGTTACCTCCCCATGCCTCCACACAGGCAGCTCAATGTGGCTCACTTGTTAACTTGCTTGGAATATAAGCAGTTTCCAGAAACTGATTTTCTTCATTAGGGCAGTTTATAAAACCACATATAAACAGTACTTGTGTAAATGGATTACATCCATTCACACCAAATAAGATGAGGGTTGAATTTAGGTCACAAAACCTTATGATTGTACATGTGTCAGAACATACAGTGCATCCCATTGCTGCAGACCAGTGCCCCTGCCCTGTCCACCGATTAAAGTGACTGCAAAAGCAAAACTAGAAAAAGATGGCCTGGACAGTTGTGCTGAAAAATATTTATACCTTCGCTGAATTTTTGCTTTCTTGTTCTTTTTTCAAAGAATACGAATGATAACACAAAAAACTTTTTTCCACTCTTGGTTACTGGCTGGATGAAGGCATTTATTGTCACATTATTGTGTTTTCTCTTTTAAAATAATAATAATAATAATAATAATAATAATAATAATAATGACAACCAATAACTAGAGATGAGCGAACCGGCCGAGGTTCAGGTTTGTATGAACCTGAGCTCTCGGCTTCTGATTCCTGCTGTCTGCCCGCTCTGTGGAGAGGGTGGATACAGCCGGAGGACCACCTGGAAAACTGGGATACAGCCATAGCCATAGGCTGTATCCCAATTTTCCAGGCGGTCCTCAGACTGTATCCACCCTCTCCACAGAGCGGGAAGACAGCGGGAATCAGAAGCCTAGAGTTCAGGTTCACACGAACCTGAACCTTGGCCAATTCGCTCATCTCTACCAATAAATAATAATGACAACCAAAAACATCCAAATGACCCTGAACAAAAGTTTACATATCCCAGTTCTTAATACCGTCTATTGCCCCTCTATCATCAGTGACAGCTTGAAGTCTTGTGTGGTAGTTGTGGATGAGGCTGTTTATTTTATCAGATGGTAAAGCTGCCCATTCTTCTTGGTAAAAAGCCTCCAGTTCCCGTGAACTCCTGGGCTGTCTTATATGAACTGCGTGCTTGAGATCTCCCCCAGTGGGGTGGACAATGTTGCTGACCAAATATACCCCTTCACTGCAAGAGTACTTCCTATTGTGAGTGGGATCATTCAGAAGAACGTGCTCTGCCACACTGGAACATCTGAAAGAGCACGGTACATGGCAAAGGAGTCAAGGTGTTCACTTGGCCACCATACTTCCTAAAACTCAATCTGATCAAACATAAATTGGAAAAACAAGACCAACCCTGTAATCCCCATTCATAACACCTGGCTATCGTCTAGACGTCAAAGACTACATGGCCCCTTCGAAGGTTATCTTACTGTTATAGCGGGTATATAGATATATAAGGATAGAGAGACATAGGAATACAAAACACACAGTGCCACCAGAACCTAACCAGGCACATATGTATTGTCACTTTTCAGTTGTTTTTCCAGTGTGTGAGCTGGTGAAGCCTCATGCTGAATTTCTGATTAGATGCGACAAAAAAGCCACTTTAAAACTTTGTTTACATGAGCAGCAATTACCCAGCTTTAAAGAGATGCTGATACCCCAGTGAGATCAATAGCTTAGCCTCCATGGCTTTTTGCCATTATTGATCAGTCACGCTTGTTACGTAAAAAAAAAAAAAACTAAGTGTACTGACCGTTTCTCCATAGGAATTCACAATAATTAAGCGGAGCATAGCACATGAAAAGAACAGTTTCTATACAAAACCATGTGTTTTACAGCAAGATTATACATAGTAAAAACGGCATGTGTGTCTTCTTCCCTCATTTAAGTCAATGGACAAACAAAAGAAATAAAACAGTGGCCACCCCCACCTATGGCAGTCAACAACTATGCCTTATTCAAGCAAAGGCGCTTATGAAAGAATGACAGACAGCGGTTAAGTGTATGCCAAGCGGTCCTATTACATGGAGCGATTTAATGATTAACGACAAACGATTGCAAACGAGATTGTTTATCGATAACCTGAAATCGCTCACCATATTACACAGAACAATGGTCGTTCGTTACTATGATCATTTACTCCTTCTGATCCCAGCAAAACAATGAACAATGTGCACTAACACTGAACGATTAGTGAACAAATGCGGAACTTGTGCGAATAAATGTGGAATTACAGCGAACGATTAGCAAAATTTTAGGTTCAGATCTAAATCAATGATTAACGACATATGAACGATTTTTCGAGCGTTGCCTGCAAATTACACAGAATGATTATCTTTTAAATTCAAACGATATAGCGATTTTTTGCACGATAATCGGCCCGTGTAATAGGGCCCTAAAGGTGCCTATGTATATGGGGCCAGGCATCGGACAGAACATTAGGATTTGAAATGGAAATTCTAAAAAACCTCAAATCCCAATAAGCCATTAAGATAGGAAATTGATTTCTCTAGACTGATCTCCAGTCTACACTACAAGATTTATCCTTATTCTTACCATCAGATTAAGAGCTCTAGCTCACAATCAACCAAGCAAGTGTAGTAAGATTAGCATAGCTCCACAGAGGCAAGTGTCAGCGTTCACACATGGATGAACACACCGCTTTTAAGCCAGAATAGTACTGATCATGTAAACAGAGCCTAAATACCCTATGGATAGAAATATAACATAACTGTATTCCAACTGACAGGCAAGATAGGTAGGGTGGTTTCACACAGCATTTTCTAGTAGTCAAGGGTAGATTCAAAAGGAATGCAAAATATAAAGGAAGGACATATGCTCCTATTTGCACACACACACACACACACACACACACACACACACGACAAACACAGTCACTAGGCTTGCTGACTCTGGGCAACAGAAAGAAATCCCTTGGTTCTACATAATGCATGGGAAGGAATGCAAGCAATACGCACAATCAGCATAAAAATATCTTAAACTAAATATAGCAAGTGCCACAAAGAAAAATATTTCCTAGACTAATGTAATCTTTTCAATAATCCTAAAAAGCCAAATACTGGTGCATGTTATTTCTATCAATGAGAAATACTGAAAAAAATAAAACACAGATGTTCCGGTTTTGTAATAACAAATATAAAGTATTATTACTGCGACAGTTCTTTTATAGAATAGGCACTAAATAGCGCCTACATCCATCTGCTTTATTGGGCTTTCACATAAGAAATAAAAAACACAAGCTTTTTTTTTTTAATCCTCTGTCTATCTTGCTGTGTACAAAAAAAAAAAAAAAAAAAAAATACTGACAAAAATAAGTGGTTAAAGAGCCTAGGAGTGGATTCACAAATGGTGTAATTCTTGTAGTAAAGGTTTGATATAGAATTTCCTGTATGTGGAGCAAAAAAGAAAAAAAAACACATACAAGTATAGTTTCACTTTGTATGACTTACATGAACGCTGCAGCATCTTCAAACAGCTGGTCGCCACAATTGCCAGGAACCTGACCCCAGTCAATCTAATATGACTAAAAGGGTTATCCAGGCTTACAAAAACATGGCTGCTTTCTTGCATAAACAGCTCCTAAGTTTGGGTGGGGTTTTGAGGCCAAGTTCTACTGAAGTGAATGGAGCTGAATTGTAATACCCCACACAACCTGAGGACAGGGGTGGTGCTGTTTTTGCAAGAAAGTATTTGTTTGTTTTTTTTCAAATGCTTTATAGCTCCGAAAGACTAGCCATACATTTTGTCTGGATACCCCTTAAAGTAGTCTGGGCTCTGACTTTTTTTTTTTTTTTAAGAGCTGGGTAGGAGGTGGCTGAACATAACATACACCTACCTCCCTGGCTTCAGGGCTGGGGTTCGCGGTGCTCCACTCCAGTTTCCGGTCCCCTGGCTGCTTCCTGGTCCGAGCGGGGACCCGGGACGTAACATGTCAGGCCCACTCAGCCAATGGGTGGCTGTAGCGGGGTCCTGTATTTTTATGGCAGGTTTTGGTTCCCCTTTTCTTTCGTGCAGAGGTTATTAATGTCTTTAGAGTAATATGACATTCCCTACACATCCAGCATTACAGTTTTTAGCATACTGGCTGAATTGCAGCATATGCTAGGTAAGGTGTTTTTATCTGCCATTTTTGCCATAGGCTTTTCTACATATTTGAAGAAAAAAAATGTATAGCATGGTACTACATATTTGAAAAAATACCAGAAAAAAAACAACATCTTACAATTGAAAAAGAAAAACGCCACCAAAAACACTTCAAAAACTGCTATGAAAAAAACACACAAAACTCTTACTTTAGAACACCTAAAAACGTGTGTGAGTTGATATTGTGGCCTTCTTCATATAAAGACTTCTCATTTTAAAGGAACAGACAGCTGAGCAAAAGGGGAGGGAAAAGCAGAGACACACAAGCCAGAAATCTTATTAGCAGCAGAACTTGTGTTTATATACCATGGCCTCAGGGAGAGGAAGTTCCAGCATTCCTATGGGGAGCTGACTCCACTTTGTTTACATACACAAGAAACAAGCTCTGGTCCGAGTGCAAAGGCCACCCCATGCTATCCTAGGGCATTTCATCTACACGGACAAATAAACAGAATGTGGGAGGCACATCTAGAATGGTAGATCTTATGCTGACATAAAACTAGATCTACGATATAACTACATATATACACACACCAAAAATACACACATATATATATATATACATATACATATACACACACACACACACAAAATGCTGACCCATCTGAGAGACCTGCCTCTTAAGTTGAGCTTTACAGATATACTCTCTGGAAACACCTCTTCAAGGACGCTTATCAAATTACCAATATGCAGACACTGGCACTACAGTCCTTGGATCATCAGAATCTAACCTGATGCCCTATCTTTTAATGCTGGAACACTCTATACTTCTGTTTCGAGCCTCCATTTCTGCTCCTCAGTGCACTTTATTTCAAAGTGTGTGTTGACATAGGCTTCTCTACATACAATAATTCCTTAAAAATGTCAACAAGTAAAAAGAAATGGTCCCCCCCACACACACACACACACCCCTATAGAGGTCTATGAGAAGAATAATGCCAATTGTGATAAATTACCATTATGCCTAAAACCACTAAAGGCTATGTTGCCACAAGTTCTTTTTTAGGCAGGACAGCAGCCGTTGTTTGATTATGGCCATCATTGTAAAATAACGAACAGTATTTTTTAGAAAAAAAGATGTGGTAACACAGTCAAAGTGTGAAAAAAATGGCATTAAGAAAGACACTGTGGATATGGCAGTTCATATTTAACTATTGACTCAAAGCTTACACCTGGCCATAGTTTTTGATAAAACAAAATAATCCACAGTGAATCCAGCCTTATGCCAATTTCATCTTTTCCATTCTCTCTTTGATAACTTGACGTGAATTTGCCAATCTCATATAGGAACCTTTACGAATTAGAAACCTAACAATCCCTGTAAGCAAACATACATAGGCTGATATACATAAGGAAATAGCTGTTGGGGGGGGGGGGGGGGGGCTGCAGGCTTGAGCTTCACTTGAAATGTGAACTGGGAAGTGTAAAAAAAAAAAAAAAAAAAAAAAAGTGTCTGCCCTATTATACATTCCTTTTTTTCCTCGATGAGCTGGTTCAGACGTTAGTTGGGTTGAGCCCTTGACTTTGAGCCAACATTGGCCTCTTCATACGTCTTTATTGTGCTTGTGTTGGAACCACAAGACGGAAAAGGAAAAAAATATATATATATATGAGCACACTGGGCATTTTGCCTAAATGTAACTCAACACAAGGTGGAATTGAAAGCAAAAGTGCGTTAAACTCCACAAGGATATTATCAGAAATCCAGGCAGGTAGAAAACAGGCAACTTCTGTGTGTTTCTTTACAGCTATGGTACGCCTGTACATCTCTATCCAAGAAAAGCAGAGGCGGCCTGATGGCGACAGATTTCTAACATTGTGCATGGCTGCTGCTTTCAGCTGGCACTGCAGGGGTTAATGATTTCAGCTTTTTATATTTGGGAATTAAGAGGCTGGGGGTGGGGAGCTGCTTATTTTGGATTGGTGAGTCTACAGTACGTAATTATCAGGTTCCAGGCTGTTACTAGAACATTATCGGCTTGCACAAGACATGATAGAATGAAGATTGCAACTGAATTCTCTGGTAATTAAAAAGGTGTGCCAGACTTCACATGCCGAGGATAATGAACAGCTGCTTTTCTGTTCTTTATTTCACTTTAGGGTTTTCTTCCCCTTTATGAAAATCTCTGTAATCTAATTAGGCTTCTTCCCAGGTTTAGGTTAAATGCATTTTATCTGTAATTTAGACACAGCCGCTGGTGAGAAAAAATATCATATTCAAGAGATGCGAATTGATGAAAGGTCAACATCTCTCTCTTTCTAGAGAATTTAATTCATGTAATGGAACCTGTGGTGCAATGAAGGGTAAATGAATTACATCCTATAATTACTCTTTTTGCTGCTATGGATTTGTATCTAATCAATCTAACAATACCACAATTCAAACATTAGTGCAGACTTTGCGGAATTTCTACAATTTGCAACAGTTAGGCCTCGTGCACACAAGTATCACAGCTCCGGACAACCTCTGCTTTCAGAGGTTCTGTAGTCCTACCGTTCATGAATATTAAGAAAATATACAGTATGTTCATGTTCCAGTACAACATAGCTATTCACCCAACAAGCATCGTTTCTAGGCCAGAAAATGACTGAGCTGCAGACAATCAGTATTCCCCAATGCACACTGCCCTATAAGAGGTCTTAGGGTACAAACACACACAGCGTATACGCAGCAGATTTGATGCTGTGTTCAGTTATTTAGATCTAATCTGCTGCGTATCGCAGCAGTAAATACGCAGCGTATATGCCGTGTGTGTTTGTACCCTTATACCTCAGCCCAACTTGTCCAGAAAGATATTTTATTTCATTCACACTGTCTTTAAAAGCCATTTCTAAGGGCTTCAAAAAGACCAGAGATTGTCACGGCTTCATGGTGCCTATGCAGTGTTTTACCCCAACTGACTACAATATGGAAAAGTACAGACAGAATGTTAAAATTAGGTATTCCCATCTCAACTAATATAGTTAAATTTGTTACATTTAGCCAACTTGTCTCCACCTAATATGCCGCTCTTTGTCTAGGTTATATATTATACAGTATATATATATATATATATATATATATATATATATACACATACACACACTATATATGTGTGTGTATGTCTGTTCACTGCTTTTAGAGCAGAGCGGTGGTCAGTAACTATCGGTAAGTGGAGCTGTTAACAAAGGGAGGGAAATAGCAGCATATGGCTATGTTCCCACAAAGTCTTTTCCTGTTCGTTTTTTTTCTTCTTTTCTTTTTAAATGCCATCCATTATTTTAAATTCAAAATGACATATGTTATTTCAGAGTTTGGCCGCCAGTGCAACGATGGCTGTTGGTACATTATTCTTGTTTAAGTAGACTGATTGGCCATTGGGTGTATCTTTATTTGAAAGTCCAATGAATTTAATAGTAAAGACGGTGAAAGGACGTGAAAACAAAAGAACTGTGTGTGAACAACTATAATAACATTCGCTGTTTGCAAAAGACGTCCAAAAATAAAATTTCATGATTTTGACGTCTGTGCAGACAACGTCCATGATTTAATACACTTTGTGCATTGGGCGGCTGTCATTGCATCGAGGTCTATTAAAATGCGGTATTAACGGATATCTTTTTAAAAAGAAAAATCTCACCCCTTTTCTCTTTTTTGTCAAGTGTGAACATAGACGGGACATCAGACGAAAGAGACAAGTTTGTGAAATAAAAGTATTTGTATAAATATTTATGAGCCACAACTCTACAACTGTTAGCAGTGATGGGAATACCCCTCAAGTCATGTAAAGCTGCATTCACATCACGTTTTAAAGGGGTTATCCAGCGCTACAAAAACATGGCCACTTTCTTCCAGAGACAGCCCCACTCTGGTCTCCAGCTTGGGCGGGGATTTGCTGCTCAGTTCTACTGAAGTGAAAGGAGCTTAAATGCAAACCGCACCTGAGCTGGAGACAAGAGTCGTGTTTTCTCTGAAAGAAAATGGTCATGTTTTTGTAGCACTGGATAACCCCTTTAAAAGGTGTTATCCAGCGTGGGGGCTATTTTTAGATGTGGACAGGGAGGAGGTGGCTGAAAGATCGCCTCCTTCACTGAGTGGCTGAGCGGACCTGAGACGTAGCGGACCTGAGACGTCACGTCTCGGGCCCGCGTCAGAGATCCAGAAGCGGCTGGGAACCGGGCACCGGAGCGCCGCGATGCGGGACCTGCCGCTGGAACCAGGAAGGTGAGTGGACGTTTTTTCTTTCAGCCACCTCCTCCCCGGCCACATCTAAAAATAGCCCCCACGCTGGATAACACCTTTAAACCCTACATCAGACTACATGGCAGCATCCTTTCAAAAAAAGAACCCGACATGCCAATTGACGCCAGTGGGCCAAACTTAAGGACCTGTTCCACGGACCGACTGACAGAAGCAAACGAGCGCTATTACAGCTCATTTGCTCCTCGTTCCCAGCTCGCTGCCGCCACTACCCCACGTGGCAGCAGCGAGCGGGTGAGTGTGTGTGGGGGGGGCTGCCCAGCTGAACGCTAGATCGTCCAGGCAGCCCATAGCATGCGGCAGCGGTCTGCTGCCGCCGCTTCTATTCCACGGAGCGACAGCAGCATATGGCTTCTATCACAGTCGTTTGTTTTTCAACGTGTTTGAAAGACAAACGACAAACGATTGTTCCGTGGAATAGGGCCATTAGAGTAACTGAAAACATTTGGTCCACTTCTCAAACATGTACGCCATCTGTACAGGACTAAAAAATAAAGGTGGACCATGTTTTTTTGAGCACATACAGCATACACATTCAGGAAAGGACCAAAAAGTCTCAATTAAGGGTGTGTTTACACAGAGATTTTTCTGACAGATTATTGAAGCCAAACCCCGGAACAGACTATAAACAGAGAACAGGTCATAAAGGAAAGACTGGATTTCTCCTCTTTTCAAATCCACTCGTGGCTTTAGCTTCAAAAATCTGTCAGATAAATCTCTCTTTGTAAAGGCACCCTTAGACTCCATTCAGCTCCTTAAAGTGCATTGGTCTATCGGCAACAAGTTAAACTACAAGATGACATCCCTGTTTGTGAGGTGCTGATGTGTAGCTTGACAGTGCTTAGATGTTCTATTAATACAGCCTTAGGGTGGGTTCAGACTGAGGAATTCTCGCGGAAAATGTCCACAGAATTCCGTCAGCTGTCCGCCCGCACATCTGGGAGCCTTTCCGCCGGCCCCATAGACAACATTCTATGGGCCGGCGTATTCCGCTATACGCTGAAAGAAGTGTCTCGCCAGCCCATAGAATGGTGTCTATGGAGCCGGCGGAAAAGCGCGTGCCCGTGCGGGCGGACAGCTGACGGAATTCCGTAGTGTGAACCCACCCTTACATAACGTAACGAGGTGTGTTGTTCCTACAGATATTTCTTGGAAGCGCCACCAATTCCATCAAAATCCTGTACGTTTTGTAGCGGAGGAATATGGCTATTGTTATAACTGCTGGTAATGTACACAAGGTTCATACAGCTAAATGTACACAGGGAGGGTCATAAGAGCACAACTCAAATAAGCAGCAGCCAAACTCTCTGCCTGTAAAATATAGCACCGATTCCCTACTACAAGGCTAGAAGTGACATTCAGGCCCAGCATACGACAGTGTGTCTGGGCTGATGGTTGACATTACAGCGCAGAATATAGTATACCCTAGAAGCGTCAACCTGAACTGCTTCTTGAGGTTTCGTGTTTACTGGACAGCCACAATATATTTTATTTGCAAACTTAAGAAAATATTCCTTTCCTGCTGCTTGAAAGGAATGTATTTTGTTTCTGAAGCCTTTATAGCAGACTATAAATCAGCTTTACTGCACTGCTGCTTAGTGGCAGAAACTTCTAAGGATCATTTAATGCTATACATGTGAGATGTGGAAATTTATGGAGGAATGAGGTTTCTGTGAAGGCATTAAGGATTTTTATCAGTTTCCCCTCCCTGTAGCCTTTCTGCATTTGTTACATTCTTGGAATACAGTCATTGGAAGATTGTGCCGTCAGACGTATAAGCAAAGAGGAGAAGTGATGTTGTTGGAAGACAATAGATGTCTATGCTCAACAAAGCAAAACACAGAGAAATGGGATTCAGTCACACCATTCCTGTCAGAACACTCCACATAATACAGGTCAGAATTTATAATAGCATACAGGGGCTTCACAATTGTAATAGTTTTTGCTTTCCAATATAGGTGAAACAAGAAAAATAAAAAATAAAAATAAGGAAAGGTGGAGGGAAATCAGCATATATTCCATCACATGTTCCTGTACACAGAAAAACTACACCCAATATTTCCACACCAAGCACTTGTCCATAGGCATAGTACAACAGTTACTGTAAAAGTAACTTTACCAATATTTCTATTAGATTACTATGGAATATGAAACAAGAGTATATATGGAAGTACAATCCAGCCTTATAGATGCTATATAACAGCTTTTTATTACAGACATGCAATTGGATCTGCTATATGCTGGATACCTATGACTCGTCAATAGGACTCGTCAGATTTCTGTTAGTGTCTGATATTTTAGGTTTTACTCACACATCCCACAAAGTTGTCCTAAATTGCGGATCTGCAATCATGGTTCAACTTTTTGCCCCCTCATTTCTATTGGGCTATTAACACAGTCTTTTCCATATTGCTGATCCATAATCCATACCGCCAAAAAATAGTACATGTCCTAGTATGGAGTGTGATTGCAATACGGATTACCAAAGAAGTCTATGGGATCCATGGTTTTTGCAGACATCACAGATGTCACAGATGTCACATGCATGATGCCCGTGAAAAACGCAAGTCAAACCTAACCAAACGATTTTTTTTTTTTAACCTTTTCAACATTTTTGCTTTTGCGGATACATTGTGGATGCAATTATGGACCATATTTCACAGACCACAAAAAAAGTAAAAATAGCACAGCTTTATAAGAACCTGAAAAAATATCACTGAAGATGTGAATGAGGCCTTACTGGACAAAATGGCACAGCAAGACAGACACCACACAAAAGTGTAAAACAATTCCCCAGAAATCAACACATTCACATTGTGACCAAAAATGGTATGGAAATGAACACTGTATGGAAATTATCCAAAAATTGAACAGAGTCTGAAATGTTACCAAGACATAACTTGTTACTAGGATACAACTCAAATAGCCTAAAAGGATAGCGAACAAAACAGTAATGCATCTGTAAGCTGTTATGGCCTCAGTTGTTTGTTATTTGTGGTCATTTATGTCAATACACGCTACAACACTACAATATGTAGGGTGACATTTACAAGTCCCCAGGATATAACATCAAATAAGGCTTCAAAACAGGATGCAGGTAACTACGCACCACTTGGCCATAAAGTAGAGAAGGTTTCTGCATTTTTATTTAAAGCACTTACAGAAATGTAATAATTTACAAGATTAATTTACTAATGCACAGTGGTAGTAAAGCCATTTCGGCAGACAGACAATGTCAAGCTATCTATGGCACACTTATAAACACAGCTGTCAGAGCTATAAAAATCTAAAACTGTCCAGCAGCAAAGCATAGTACATTAACTCAATACACAGAAAACATCTCACTGCTGGTTATAAAAGAGGGGGGGAGATTTTTACAATGTTGTACAATGGCTTAGAATGGAAGATGGGCATTATTAATACTGGTGTAAGTGTAATATCATATAGTCATGGACCAAATGCCTCCACACACAGCACCACATCTGCTGCCCTTTCTGTCACTTTAAGAATAATGTATAATAATTCACTGTAGTTAAATTATCCTGGAATCAACCCGCGCTTTGTTTGATTTGTATCGTGAGAGAATAATGGCTGTATGTACCAGTCACACAGCTAGGCTCTGTTTAGCTACGGAAATAAGATGAAATTATTTTCATATCCTGGTGTAAAAGGTCTTTGCCACAATAGTGCTGTAGTCATAGCAATGACAACACACTCCACAAAGCCTTTGTCACAGGGACAGTATCCTCACCCCAATGGCTAAAACGTAAGTATTGAGGACAATAAAGAAGAAACATAAGATTATAATTTACCCTAAGACTCTTCTCTACTGCGAGAAAAAAAACAATGGAAAATCCACTGTCTGAACATACCGGGTAAAAAAATACATGCAGATACCTTGCTTTAATAAAGTTGTATTAGTTTGTAATATAACTTTATTTAAATGTATACTTTTTTTCTTTATCTATATATTCAGGGTGAGTGGTGTGGTGATCGCAGACTAAGGGCACATTAGATGGGTGTATACTCTATGTATTTACCTCCTGTCCATGAGGTGCTTTTTTCAAATTTTCTAGCCTTTGCAGCATACATAGTGATTAGCTCTATGAGCTCTATGCATTCAGTACTATTGAACTTTACCTAGTACCCAGTATTTTATAGTGTACTTTTATTCTATCTATTTTGGAGGATATATTATATAGTACCTATTTACTTCCGGACATCCTTTTGGGGGAATTTGTAATGTATCTCCTATTGTTGAAAATCTTTTTAATCCTGCATCTAATGTACTTAATAAAATAAAGTGTGTGTATAAATATTTTTACAACATCTTGTCGGGCATTTTCTTTGGGTATATCCCTTGTAGGTTATAATACTGTATACACTTCTGTTAAGTGGCAGCAGTAAGGGGCAACACAGGCCCCTTTACTACCACCAATGTTACTGTTGGGAACTTTTGGGAGAAAATAACTTTCTGGGAAAAAACAACCTTAGGCTATGTTCACACACTGTAAAATACTAGTGTAATTGAGCTAAAAATTGGGCCATATTTTCAGTTGAATAACACACTCCACAGGAGTCTATGCCGCGGACACCACTTGAATTTCTACCTGTCCCACACGAGGCGCATGAGAAATCCCATTGAAGCAATGGGACAGGCAGGATTTCAAGTGACGCGGGCTCCACTTGAAATTTCTGCCTCTTTTGCTCTTTGAGCACAAGCCCCAAGGGCCATATTACACGACCCGATTAGCAATGTTAACGAGCATCTATCTGCAGCCAATTATTTTGTATCAGGTCCAAAACACACGACCAGCCGATGATTGTTGTCATAGGGTAATCATAGTCTTTATTACATGGAGCGATAATCTGTCAAATCGACCTGATTCAGCAGATTATCACACTGTGGAATAGGGCCTTTAGGCAATTTTCAGTCTGGGTCTGAAAAATCCCTCTATGATAATTTCTCTATAAAATTCAGCAGCATGCTGAATATTCTTTTATTTATTTTTTATTTAGCAATTGTTTTATTGGCCAATTTTAAAACATTCATACAGAATAGTAGGAAACATTTACTTCTATTTAGTTGTATCATCCACTTCCAGGTGCAGTGGTTGTTTGACAAAGCTATCCAGAGCTTATTAATAGGTAGCAATTTGTGAATTAGAGATTCTGATAAAAACGCTCTGCAATACAAATCTTTTCTAAGAAGTGTTGACTGTCTGGCAGCTTGCTAGTCACGGAAAAAGGAGGAATGAAGGTGAGAAGTACAGCCAACAGGAAACAATCAGTGTTCACAAGTCATCCCAAATGCCTTCTACATATAAATAGTCATTTACTAATTACGGTGTAAAAAATGATTAGCACTGGAGCAGTGAGACGTACAGTACAAGAAAAATACACGTATGAAAGCAGATACCTTTTCACTAATAAACTTTTCACTGCTGAAGGTGAGGTTAAGCAATAAATACAACCACAAATGGGACGACATATCATGTACACTCCATCAATGTTTAAAGGGGTAGTGAGGCGGTAAACAATTATTCACAGAATAACACACATTACAAAGTTATACAACTTTGTAATGTATGTTATGTCTGTGAATGGCCCCCTTCCCCGTGTCCCACCACCCCCACCCGTGTACCCGTAAGTGTGGTGCGCTATACATACCTGTCACGTGCCGACTCGTCTCCGATCTTCAGTCTGCGATGCAGTCTTCGGAGTGCCGGACGCCCTCTTCAGCGTCATCAGATGCTCAGCCGCGATTGGCTGAGCACAGTTATGCTCAGCCAATCGCGGCTGAGCAGCCGATGGCGCGGCAAAGGGCGGCCGGCACTCAGGACGGACGGAGGGATTCGGCCGAAGACGACATCGCTGACTGAAGATCTGAGACGAGTCGGCACGTGACAGGTATGTATAGCGCACCACACTTCCGGGTACACGGGTGGGGGGGGGGGGACACGGGAAGGGGGCGATTCACAGACATAACATACATTACAAAGTTGTATAACTTTGTAATGTGTGTTATTCTGTGAATAATTGTTTACCGCCGCACTACCCCTTTAAGTAAGGCATATCTCAAAAGGAGGGAGTTACTTATAGCAGGGTTATACCAGGACAAAACACATTATACAAAAAAAACTATTTCAGAAGAATGCATATGATATTTGTGGTGCACTAGCACTGTGATTCCAAATAATATCCACATATCTAACAGCCGCGGCAACCATCTCAGAGAATGTTGCAATACATATATATACACAAAATAAAATACTGTACATGAAAGATAATTGCTACCCCAGAATATGCCACACAGGGCCAGAGAAAAACCCATGAAGCATTTTAGGCCTGTTCTGAGTTTTAATTGAATCTTTGCAGAAAAATAACTTGGACGTGGTAGCTTTTACTTTCGAGCTGCTGCATAATCATATATGAAATATCATTTAGAAAAACTATGTAAATGTGGTCACTGGGGGTTACATTATTGGTATGCTAGCCAGCCCAGTCAACATTCTTCATGTAGGCAAGAGCATGGAATTATGTGCAGACAGCGAGAAGAGCAGCAGAGGGGGGAAGGGGAGTATACTTACTGAGGAATACAGGGGGGCTAAAGTTAAATTGAAGACTTGAGGTGATACGGACATTGTTAAGAGAAACTTTCCATAATTTTCCAGCCACTAACTGGCAGAGTGGGCATTCCCTGTCTGAATTAAATGTCTTAGCAATCAGGAAAAAGCAGTGAGCAGCAGGGACTGGGCAGCCGTGAGGGAAAGAGGCAGGTGAGTATGCCTTCCTTTTTATAGCTGCTAAACCAGGGGTGAGAAACCTCCGGCCCGCGGGCCGCATCCGGCCCCTGAGACCTCCCAATGCGGCCCGCGGCCCGCAGCTCCCCTGTGATGCGCGCCGCTCTGGAGGAGGAAGGAGCCGGCATACACAGCATCCTCCGGTGTCTGTGACAGCTGCCGGACACAGGAGGATGCTGTCTATGACGGCTTCTTCCCCAGCAGAGCGGCGCGTGTCTTCAGTCTCCTGCGGGCCCCGCGCGAGATGACGTCATTTCATCGCGCGCCGCCTGCAGGAGAAGACCGGCACAGAGGACCTGGGACAGAAGAGGACATGGGCAGCGTGGGAGCGGAGGTAAGGTGAGTGGGATGTTTATTTTTTTTATTTGGGGGTTAACTAGGCCACCAGGGACATGCCTGATGGGGGTTAACTAAGCCACCAGGGACATGCCTGATGGGGGTTAACTAGGCCACCAGGGACATGCCTGATGGGGGTTAACTAGGCCACCAGGGACATGCCTGATGGGGGTTAACTAGGCCACCAGGGACATGCCTGATGGGGGTTAACTAGGCCACCAGGGACATGCCTGATGGGGGTTAACTAGGCCACCAGGGACATGCCTGATGGGGGTTAACTAGGCCACCAGGGACATGCCTGATGGGGGTTAACTAGGCCACCAGGGACATGCCTGATGGGGGTTAACTAGGCCACCAGGGACATGCCTGATGGGGGTTAACTAGGCCACCAGGGACATGCCTGATGGGGGTTAACTAGGCCACCAGGGACATGCCTGATGGGGGTTAACTAGGCCACCAGGGACATGCCTGATGGGGGTTAACTAGGCCACCAGGGACATGCCTGATGGGGGTTAACTAGGCCACCAGGGACATGCCTGATGGGGGTTAACTAGGCCACCAGGGACATGCCTGATGGGGGTTAACTAGGCCACCAGGGACATGCCTGATGGGGGTTAACTAGGCTACCAGGGACATGCCTGATGGGGGTTAACTAGGCTACCAAGGACATGACTGATGGGGGTTAACTAGGCTACCAGGGACATGACTTGGGGGTTAACTAGACTACAAGGGGCATCACTGGGGGGTTAACTACAATAGCAGGGGCATCACTGGGGGTTAACTACAATAGCAGGGGCACTAGGGGAACAATACTTTGCCTTGCCCCGGGTGCTGCAAACCCACGCTAATAACTGCCGCACACGGTATGCGGCCCTCGAATGATTTTATTAATGCCCGACCGGCCCTCGACATGAAAAAAGGTTCCCCACCCCTGTGCTAAACCTTTGGCTGCAGCATCTTTGCAAAAAGATGTGAACACCACAGCAGCAGAGCAGTACACATTGGACCTCTTTGCAGCATCCTTTTCATATATACACACACACACACATACATACATACATACATACATACATACATATATATATATATATGCATCAGTTTTATTCAGATGCAAGCAAACACAATAAATTAATTAGAAAAAAACCCAGCTGATCTTAAAAAAAAAAAGACTTTTGGTTCCTGGAAAAAAGTACTTTAAACATTAATAAAAAAACATACATATGATACAAATAATGGCATGTGAACCTAGCCCCCATATTTCTTGTGCCATTGCACAGTAACATAAGACAGAGATAGGCTCCAATGCTGCTAGGCAATAGCTAATGTTAATGTAAATCTGTAAACCTTTTTTGTAAAGGGATGTGGCAGTGTACTGTTTTATTTCTCCACTACCTATTTTTCCTTCAACCTAACCAGTGGTATTCTTGGTACATTACTCTGTGGAACTGTTTGAGGAACTCCATATTGTACATTTCTCCTTTCTGCAGACATCAACCATGAATAAATCAGAAATGGGCATATGACTCCCCGCTATCATTTGCACTATACCTAAAATGTATGTATACAGTGGTCAGATAGCAATACAGCATGCATAGCTTTACATACACAGACAAAAGGGGCTTAGGTTTCATAGGATTAGGTACACCAGTGGCCTAGTGTAAAATACTCCCAATTCTGCTCCAGAGGTAAAGTACCCCAGACACAGCGTCTATTTAAACATGGATTACATGCTTACGGTGATTGGAGCAACAATGAGGCGAGATTCCTAAGAAGCACTGATGAAGGAAGAACTGTCACGCACATTTTGGGACTAGTCTCAGCAACAGGCATTTTATATAAAGACTGCAAGAAGAAACAAAATGCTTGACTGACAATCCTTTGAAGACAAAATTGTAAACTTGAGTAAAACAACCATTGTAACAGGAACCTTCAAAGCAAAGCCTGCGAATGGATCACTTACAGTAAAGAATGCTTCTTTGGTAGGACTTATCAATATGTAGATTTTTGACTGATACATACATATAAAGCAACATACACAAAATGGACAAAATAATGTATTTGCATTACAATCCACCCACATAAATTCCTGAGCCAATCTAACTTTTAGGGTACAAACCCACTTGACGTATTTGCTGCGTGAATCAGTCTTAAAAATAAGCAGGCAAAACGCAGGTTGGCTTTATACAATTGTTCTGCGTTAAAATACGCAATTGCGTATTTTTGAAGCGTGAAGCTTGTTGTTAGCAAAGCATCAGTTGTTAACAACCTGTGCGAAAAACGCATGTAGCTTCACGCTTCAAAAATACGCAATTGCGTATTTTAACTCAGAACAATTGTATAAAGCCAACCTGCGTTTTGCCTGCTTATTTTTAAGACTGATTCACGCAGCAAATACGTCAAGTGGGTTTGTACCCTTAGGCTATGTTTCAGGTACATATAAACAATGTCCGTTACTTGGCACTCAAAACAATGGATGTTGTTTTAAATAAAAAATTGCATTGAACTCTATGGACAACAGCCGGAAATAAAAGACAAACATTGTCCAATACATTGTGTGAAAAAACGGCCGTTGCTTGCTTTGAAATCATTGCATTATGAAAAGCACAACCCTTGGAAAACAACAGTTCTTTTCATAAAAAGGTAGGGTGCGTGAACATCGCCTTAGGCTGTACTCCCACTAAGACGTCAGTCTCATGACATTGATGGCCACAAATAATAATCATTATTTGCGGCCATCGGTATTATGAAACAGCCACTTTTCCCTGCTATGAACACATAGTGGGAACATAGCCTTAGGGCTAGTGCACATGTCTGCAGAATGGACCCCAGAGCTCCCAGCATCAAGATTTATTGTGTTGTCGGCAGCTCTGTGTATGTAAAGCTATGAATGCTCTATTGCTATCTAACCACTGTATACGTACATTTTAGGTATAGTGAAAATGACAGTGGTGAGTCATGTGGTAAGAAGTTTGCACTAGTGTACTGACACAGCCATGCAAACTTTTAAACAGTATCGGAGCTCCCAACATCATAATGCTGGGAGCTGTGAGGTCCAGCTCGCAGAACTCCTTCCGTGCACAGTCTGTTGTTTTGCCCACAATAGCGGACAGAACATAGGACCAATGTTATTAAATGTCCCCATTCACACGTGCGTACAAGGCCACAATCTGTGCAAATTACGGTCTGCGTTACAGCAGGTCCTGTATGCCAATAAAGTGCCAATGTAGTGCTCCATGAAGCACAGAGACAAATTTGTAGTGCAGTCCACGGTCGTGGGCTGCACTATAGATGTGTGAATTTAGCCTTTGGATCCATTCACACATACAGGATCTTTAGCAGATGTGATGTTGCAGGTATCAATGTAACCAAATGATTGAACACCGCATAAAATCTACAGCTTCAAATCAGCGACAACAAATGTGCTACAGATCCTGTATGTGTGAGCGCATGGTCACACTGAGCAAAACAGGTGAAATTCCACAGCGGAGCTTCCCACCACAGAATCCCGTCTGCCTCAGTGTCACACAGTGTCTCTATGGGATAGCTCACGCACCTCCACTTCCGTCACTCTCCGCTCAAATAATTCTTTGAGCAGAGGTGCCCAAACCATCCCATAGTGATACTGAGGCAGGCGGAATTCCACGGCTTTCACTCAGTGTGAACATACATGTGTTTTCACCCTAAGTGGCCCAACTATAAGGACTTCCATCAATATTTAACAGAAAAGGAACAAATTATTTTAAAATAAATTAGAAATTTCAAAGTGACTATGGGTGTTTGTTCTTCCCTGCACTATATTAGAACACTGAAGCTATAATGGAAACAATAAAAAAAACACAATAAAACATATTAAAGACAAGAATTTAGAAATATTCAAGGATCTATATCAAGTATGGCTTTTGGCGCTATATAAGACATCCATGTATTTATCTGATGGTTGCAATATATTTTTAAAAATACTCATGAAAGATGTCTTAGTATTAGAGATGTAACATACTACTGCCAGGCGAGTTTCATTCTACATCACACCATATGCACATAATTTCAGCCAACTATCATTCAACAGCCAACGCAAACTGTTGTTCACATAAAATTCATGTGATAATTAGTAAAATGGGCAAAAATATCTGACTTTCATTTAAAGAGAACCTGTCAAAAATTTCACTCAGTCCGAATCCCATACTACTTTAACCAAGGACAGACTCCCTCTTTCAACAAACTATAATTTGACATTCTCCAAAGACTTCATTAAAACAGAAGATTTTTGCCTGTATGGACTGTCTCTTAGGGCTCCGTCTCCTTTTCCATTTAATATTAAGTCATTTTATTATTTTGGGGACATGCACTGACCAGTAGATCAAAGGTATTCACCTAATTTGAGTTTGGTGAATTAGTGATTAGTGGGCAACTAGTCATCGTAGTGACTCGATTCTGTGATTAAAGGCAATCTCAGTCCAAGGGTGGCAAATACACTAGTTTCAATGCATTACATCATGTAATACAGCCCTTCTTGTATTATCAGCCTTTGGGACCCAAGTCTATACACTCTTTGACAGACAGCTGTTGATACAAAGCCGTCAGTCAGCGGTCAGTGGGAGGAGTGAGCAGCAACTTATGAAAATTAACCATATGGGTTTGTAATGGAGAGGACTACTGCGCTGCGCTGTGCTCAAGAGATATTAAAAAAACAAATGCATGAAAAACATGTCAAAAATACATCACTAGATTCAGGGCTCTGCCACTAGATTCCCTTTAACTTTTTTGAAATGTAAAGAAAACAGATACTAATAGACTCTACAGTTACATTTTATGGGCTGAATAATCTGCAAATCAGATGATATGATTGATCCATCTTTACAAAAGAGTATAGAATGAGAAAATGGCTGCTTACAGGACAAGACATGGCCACAAGTTTACAGACATAGATGATGAACAAAAGACTGGTCCATCTAGTCTGCCTTCATATACAGTGCAAGAGATGGTTCATGATGTTTTCCAGGCTCTGAAAGAGCTTTTTCCAGAAGTGCCCAAGTACCGCACACCTACAGCAGCTTCATAAATCTGTAGCTGATAACATAAGCAGAGCAGGATTGACTATACAGCTCAAAGTCTTACAAATAAGTAGAGAGTAGCTTTTGGATGATGGATACTTCAAATTAAAAGATTATTCCCTATTTTCATGGTACTGCAGGTAGTAGTGCAGTGACAGTGTCTTTGAAGTAGAGAACGGGATTTAAATCCTACTGTCTGCTGTCTTTGTAACTTAAGGCAAACCTATCTTTTCTCCACGCACGTCAAGCAATATAAAGATGCATGACTTCTGGAATTCTGATGATATGGTGGGGGGGGAGCATCTCATTTAAACAGATTTGATCCTAATGAAGACAGAAAGGGGAAAATGTGTCTGTCGTTTTAAAAAGGTATTCACGTTTTGTAGACTGACTGCACATGGCTGTGATATGCTACCACTTTATGATGGATCCTGGTTTAGCACCGAGGCCCCTCAACAATGGCTCTCTCAACCACCAAGCTACATCAGGGAATTACATTCTTTAATTGAAATCCTAAAACACATGACTCCTAATAAAAATTAAAAAAAACACTGGATAAAATGGCAAAGAAAAAAAAATGGTAGCTTCTTTGTGGGGGGGTTTTTTCATGTTCAGGAAGCACAAACAGATATATGAAAGACACCTTCTGTCTCCATGACCTAACAGTGTCAGTTTGGAATGTGAATTGCACGTGAGAGATTTGAAACCCAGGATTCACCGTTAAATATTCTGGTCTATTTGGCCGACATTTCAGCTTATAAAACATGTTATACAGCAAGTTGGTGAACACAAGGTTCAGCTCCTTCACAATAAGTTAATTACGGTGCCCACTTCAATAGAGATTATACCACTCAGCGCAGTTTACAGTTTTTAAACGCCTATTTATTTATTAAGGCTCCTTCACTTTCCCTGCAATTCCATCACTAAGTCAATGAGCTAGAGAACAAAGCTTTAGTTAAATAGCAGCCTCTAGGGAACTATGTATGCCTGGGAGGGGGAATGTTAATTTTCCTATACATTTAAAAGATGCAACAAAAAAAATAATTGAATAAAGGATTTTCATTGGTCAGTGACTTCTAGCACAACACATTAAACCCATTATATATATTAATTTCATTGCCACATCACATAACAAGGATGGCTGTCACCCCTGGAACCACCTACTGAGCTGGCAGCACCATGAGATGGCTAGCAATACTATCAAAACTTTACTGCCCAAATAATTTTTTTCCCCCCCCTTTCTAAAGATAAAAAGACAGACACATGCAACAAGGGTATGTTTTAAATGCTTTTATCAATATCAATCCAGCAGCACGGCCATCTCAGCAGGCTGTCGCAGGGTGACAGATTCAATTTAAAGTGTCACTGTCGTGAATTTTTTTTTTGCAGAAATCAATAGTCCAGGCGATTTTAAGAAACTTTGTAATTGGGTTTATTATCCGAAAAATGCATTTTTATCATGAAAAAGCAGTTTGAAGCTCTCCCCCCTGTCTTCATTGTTCTCCTATGGAGAGAGCTAAAGAAAAGACCAAAACAGGACAACAAAGAGTTAATCTACAAATCCCTCACCCGTTATCTGTTCTGACCATCACCAGTGACCTGTCTGAGCTCAGATTACAGCTGTCACCCAGCTCCGTGCCTGTAATCCTCTGTTATCTGCTTTCTGCTGCCGGCTAACTCCCTCCTTCCTCCTCCCCCCTCCCCTCTCCCTAGAACAGACAGGGTACGTCTCCTGCAACAAGTCACAATTTTCAGATTTTTTGGAGTGGATGAAAAAGAGGAAGGAGGGGGGGACATGGGAAAAGGCTTTTTACATGCAGATAATGGCAGATTTGGCTAATAAACCCAATTACAAAGTTTCTTCAAATCGCCTGGACTATTGATTTCTGCAAAAAAAAAAAATACGACAGTGACTCTTTAAGGCCATGTTCACATGTGGTATTAGACCGACCGTTCCATGACCCAGTCTCAGAAATTATCATCCCAGCCGGTACTGCAGTACTGGCCGGATGATCTTTAGCACCGCGCTGAGCTCTAATGCGGGCGCATCCGTGCGCACCCACATCAGAACTCTCCACTGCACACAATGAAGCAAGCGACCGGAGCCGCATGCTCCATAGTGTGCACCGACAGGGTTTTCTACGGCCGCTATTCAATGAATAGTGGCCGCAGAAAACTGACATGTCAGTTTCTCGCGGCACTCTGGCCCGGATCCCTCAGAAAGCAACACAATTTAAGGTTCGTATAAATCACTGCCGTTGTTCAAATCGGCAACACCGGCCGTAATTATTATGAACCTTACGTTGTGTGAACATAGCCTAAATCCATTTTTCAATGGCATGTCTATATTCTCTAAAGAACTAGTGCAAAACTAAACTTTTAAGATTATAAATATAATATTAAAATGCACATGGGGGACAGGGGGAGAAAGCTGCTGCTTTGGCTTAGCTTACCTTATCTTCCCCAAGGATGAAATCCAGCATGCCCAAACCTTCTCTCCCCCAACATCTACCATCATGTGTATTTCTGCAGCACCAGCCAACCACAAATACTACATCGGTCAGTGCTGTAAAAATTGGTGGGTATGACCAACACTTATTTCTGTAACAAATCTGTCACAGAGAGCCTGAGTGAGCATTTACAAGTTCCTTGAGACACAGAAGTTAAGGATGGGTAAGTGGCGTAGTAGAATGTATCAGTGTGTGGCATCATGTATCAATATAATGCTGGGAGCAGTGTTTAAATCTTTATGACACTGTAATGATACAGCTGCACGAAGGAGTTATTACAGAGACACAAAGATTCCTGGCATCATATTGATACATGATGCCAAGCAGGGATACATTCCACTACACCGCTTATCTGTCCGTAGGTTCTGTGTTTCAAGGAACGTGTGAATGCCCCATAAGAAACAGCAGGACACCTGCATATCACCAAGAAATCTATGACACTTCCAAAGTATAACACAAAATCCATCCATAGTAATGTCATGGTCTGCGCATTTCTTTCCTTTATATTTTCATCCATTTGATGCAAAAGCTGCTGTGTGAACATGACCTAACTGATGCGTACAAAGACCATAATACTATATAGAAAGGGTTCACTAAAGAAGGGTTTAATTCCCTTTAACAGGCTGATTTAACTAGGCATGTTACTTAAAGGGCTTAATTTACATGAGATCCTTCTATTTGCAAGAAGCTTAGCAAAGATTAATGATAACACAGGCCATAGTGTCCAATCATGGCTTAAAAAGGTCACATCAGAATTCATTAGCCTTCCTCTACATTTACCCATTAATGATTAACACCGGCCAGTGTACAGTCATGATACCACAGGCAAATGGGAATGGGAGGATAGCAACCACAAACTGCACACAATATCAGATCTATCATGTCGCTATACTACTACAATGCAGATAAGGAGGTATCTTATACAGGCTATCCACACTATTAACACAAGAAGATTCTGAGGTAAACCGCTGTTAGGGTCTCGATAAGCAGTTGCTGGTTTATTTCCTTTGTATCCTGAAAAGGGACCAAAAACCACAGGAACTGAGGCAGACAATGGTATGGTAATGTAATGGCATAAAGCCATTCCATCTCAAGAATCCTGCACTATAGATGCATTTATTACTGAGCAATAACAATAATTCTGGCCCCTTCACCTTCATGAGATGCGGACGCCAAAGTACGGCTGGTCTGTAGTCATTACAGAATAGGACAGAGCAATGACCTTCCTGAAAAGCCACACATTATAGCCCTGGATTGGCTCACATCAAGAAATACCAGTAAATACTCATCGGTCATCCATCTCTCTCCACATATACATAAGATACATGTACCCGTACACATTTACTTGTACTGCAAAATGTAGCCAAGGCTTCAGAGCTTCTGTTCATAAACATATCAGGCAACAAAAGACAAAAAAGCATTGTACTATGGCAAGAGCCACCTACCTGTAACATCCACAGGAATGCCAGGACCCAAGGGGCAAGTCACAATGAGCATTTCAGGTTTCATTTTACCAGAGCAATATGAGCTGTGATTGGCTGCTATGGGCAACAAGGAGTTTTTCTCTCAGGCAATGTTACTAAGTGTGGGTCTGTGTGTTCTGACGCCCATCTCAACCAGCTTTACCTTTTTAGCACTTTGGGCTACAGTGGCTCTTCTGTGGGATCTGACCACACAGGCTAGTCTGCTCATGAATGAGCCTTGGGTACACATGACCCTGCTGCTGTTTTATTCCAGTTCTGCTTGCTCAGATAGCTACTGATAGATGCTTACCACTCCATACTACCCCATTATTATTTCTGTACAGTACTTAGCGGGCAGTCACATGTTCCATCATTACGGTTTGTGCACGGAAGATGTGCTACGGACCAGACTTTTCATTGTGAAAAGTATTGCAAAGATTTAATCAGTTTTGGAGCTTACAGCATCATAATGAAAGATGATGCAGTGAGCTCCAAAGTCCAGTCTGTAGTACATCTTCATATATATGGACCGTGTGAATGCCTCCTTAGGGCTCTTTTACACGACCCAATATCTGGGATTGGCACTTGTTTGCAGTGCCTTTAAACGGCAAGACTAATCAAGCAGCCGGGCCGCACAAATAAACGCTGCATCGTTCATGCGGCCATTTCAATACAAGGAAAGACAGATGTGTGGTCGATAATGACTTTACTGTCTGCACAAAAGATCCCTAGGTCGAGGAGCGATCCTTTGCCATTTTACAGAGGGACGATTATCCTAGGAATGCTCAATAACGACAATCTGTCAGTGTAAAAGGGCCTTAAATTATATATATATATATTATAAATACACACACTTCTTTTTTTTAAACCAAGTGGGAAACATTTGCAGCGTAGAAAGTCAAGGGCAGGTTCCCATTAAACATAACAGGACACAGGTTTGGAGTGAATTTCCATGTCACATTCCGCAGTGTAAACAGGCCCTGAGAGTTACTGGGTGCAAGATGTACATAAAAGACCAGCTGGCCAGAAGTACAGGGAGAACACTGACATCACTGATAAGACACTGAGGTAACAGGAATGTATAATAGATGCATAGTTTCCATAGAAACCCTTCATTTCCAATATCACACGCTGGACACTAGTGCTACAAGAAAAGATAAGGACTATTCAGGATTTCATGCACAACATCACTTGTAATATCCAGTTAAGTTCTGCATTTAAATGAATTTGTGTAGTTTACATCCACCTACTATAATGTCACAACCTTAGGGGCTTTGCACTTTTAAAAAGGTCACATAATACTAAATAGCAGCATACAGTAACTGTCAATGCAGGTTATCCCTATGAAGGGGCAAAGCTGGCGCAGTGATGAGAGGCAGACCTCACAGCTTCCAAAGCAAACACTCTGAGAATGATTCACACCAAGCTTTAGAGGACAGCACCCAGCCCTGTCTACAAATCCCATGCATGCACGCTTTTTGGTAAGTATGGCTCATGCGCAGGAATCATGGCTCAGTGCTGTAACCTGATCACTCAGCGAGGACAGGGAGGGATAGCCAGAAGGTGTGACATGCTGCAGCACTTCAGTAGCACATCCCCACCTCCTGGACACCTGGAAACATGGTTTCACAGGCTTTCAGGAAGCCATCATCAGGTATGTTTGAGATTGTTACCTTGTGACCTTACTACCCAAGTCAGCAGCTTATATCACAAAACTGAGCTATGAGACCAGGACAGCAGAATGCTGGCTCATGGTATCAGGGGTTATACAGCTGGTCTTGGTACTTATAATGGAACAGTATAGGGACACAACAAAATGGGATCTTTTCTGTTCTCCTCATATAAGCTAATGCACAACAGTGTCATCATGTATTTAGTTGGATGGGATACAATTACTGTGGATCACTTCTGGACTGTAGAAATGGAACGTGACAACGTACAAACTGACCAGCAATGTAGCAGAGCTGTGCATGCCAACCAAAATACACATTTACCATCTCCAAGACCGATTAGAAAATAAAAGTTGAAAGCAAGTGGTTTCCAATGGAAACAAGGCAACTTCACCCTTACCTTCCATTTTGACACAGAGATGAGCGAACCTCGAGCATGCTGGAGTCGATCAGAACACGAACTTTCGGCATTTGATTAGCGGTGGCTGCTGAAGTTGGATAAAGCCCTAAGGCTATGTGGAAATCATGGATATAGTCATTGGCTGTATCCATGTTTTCCAGACAACCTTAGAGCTTTATCCAAGTTCAGCAGCCACCGCTAATCAAATGCCGATCGTTCAGGTTCAGATCGACTCGAACCCCAACCCAGTTTGCTCATCTCTACCAATGTTAAAACTCCATACACTGATAACAGAGTCATCTGCCCAACAGAAGTCACCTCGCTCCAACACAACTGTTAGGAACAAACTGGTGACAGTCCATCAACTAAGCTGGCAAGAGCCAAACAATTTCCATCTTACGAGACCCAACGTGGTGGGCGTCCATAAGCATGCGAGTACATGAGAGTAATTCTGCAGTACCAGTGTGTTCTTCACATCACATTACATCTAATTCAATTACAAGCCAAATCCACAGCCGGGGTCCAGCACAGTCACATGTCCATCTTTACACTACAACCATAGCAATAAAACAGCAACCATCAGCAATACTGCATATGGTTTATATTAGAGGGAAACATATTGCTGGGTTTTGTTTCTCTCCTTTGTTACCAAACTGATTCTGTGGGTGCATAAAACTGAAGCTCGGCATTACGTGCCGACAACCTCATCAGCATTCTGAGCAGCTCGCCAGCAAATATGAGGAATTACCGCACAAATATGTGAATTTTCCATGAATTATTAAGCATGGACTTTAGTAAAATATTTACACATCAGCGCCCTAAGAAAATCAGTTGCATTGGCAATGAGAGTAATTACACATAAAAGAAGGCGTCTTCTACATCTAACCGATATGCATTATTAAATGTATTACTCATCCACGGACACTGACTTTATTACACACAACCATATGGAAAAGAGCAAAATAAAGTCCCATAAATTCTATTTGGTTTTATCACACTGGAAAAATAAGGGTTTTACTGTGAACTGTTCCACTCGGAGAAACCTAAGAATGTGTTTATACACATCCATAAACATGGCCGAGCATGGACGTTCTATCAGAATATAATGGCAGACATCAGAGTGTTTCCATCACACAAGCCCTAGAAGACAAATAAATAACATATTGCTAAGGTATACAATATGTGACAGACTGCGGCAGGGATAATTACATACATGTGTAGCCCATTGTATGTTTATACACTGGAGCATGAAGATGCCCAGGAAGGGGAGAAGGAACTAGCTATGATCCAGGAGGAAGAGGAGAAGGAACAAGCCATGATCCAGGAGGAAGAGGAGAAGGAACAAGCCATGATCCAGGAGGAAGAGGAGAAGGAGCAAGCCATGATCCAGGAGGAAGAGGAGAAGGAGCAAGCCATCATCCTGGAGGAAGAGGAGACTGCTTGGCTTTATACACAGACCATGATCCCTACTTGTAGGGAATTGTGTATATGAGGCCTGTGCCCCAGAGATGGTGGCATGTACAGAGACAAGTTAGATGGGTGTCACTAGGACAGTGTGTGTGCTCAGAGCCTGGAAGGAA
Source organism: Dendropsophus ebraccatus (assembly GCF_027789765.1). Classification (NCBI taxonomy): domain Eukaryota; kingdom Metazoa; phylum Chordata; class Amphibia; order Anura; family Hylidae; genus Dendropsophus; species Dendropsophus ebraccatus. The sequence continues at coordinate 143,402,696 of NC_091454.1, read as the reverse complement.
ATCCGTGCAACAGCTTGTCAGTGCTGCACACACCAGGGCAGTATATCAGGAGCTCCACCATGGCAGGCTGCTGTACAGCTGGGCAACAAGCTGCCACCAACACTAGCAGAGCCATGGTGTGCACGGACATCAGCCCCATTACACCCAGCAATGACAAAGCCCGGAGCCGTGTCGGCGCAGCCATCACGGTGCATAGTATCCCGGTCCCCAGCCTGAGCCTCCTCCGCTGCCCCGTCCGGGAGTGCAATCAGTGCAGCGCACTCCGGGCCCCCACCCCCCGGGCGGCCGGGCCCTCCACTCTCACCTGCAGTCTTCGCAGCTCCAGCCGGCTCCTGCCCGAGGATGAGATAGATGGAGACCGCCAGCAGCCCCCGGGTGATCCGGACACCCAATCCCGGGGGGCTCCAAGCCGCCATCCCTCACCTTCTCACCGAGTCCTGCTTCTAAGCATCCCTGGAGGAGACCCGCTCCGCTGCCCCGTCCCTCTCTCTCTCTCTCTCTCTCTCTTTCTCCTCAGATCAACTGCAACCAAAAGCGACCACGGCGCAAAGCAGACAACCGAGCACACTGCGCGTCCCCGGACCCTGCGCTTCCCCGCAGCCGCATCACTCGGGGCGGCGCACTGAAGACTCCGCCCACCCCCGTACCTACAGGCACGCCACGCCCCCTCCACCGGGACGCGCAATACTACGGACACGCCCTTCGGCGTCGTGTGCACTGAGGAGCTTCAAAGAGCCGGAGCCGCCCCGTCAGCTTCCTTATGACGTCATCACTCCTCTCCCGCAGTGGACACGGGAGGAGAGGGCGCCCGCCGCTTCTCCCTGAGGCGGAGCGCTACGTGCCTGTTCTATTAACGCAGCTTCCATTTGCCAGATAGAAAGACGCGTATTTCTCATTGACGGCTGTTCCTGTCCGGCCACCTGCGGTTCTCCACCTCCTGGGGGCGGTGCAGCAAGGGACACTGATAGCGGGGGATTTGTGGCAACATATAGGTCACGTGTTGCAGGATCGTATGCGGTTATTGTAGTTATTTCTAAGGCCGGGTTCACACCTGGTATATATAGATCCAACACTCGCACCTCTTCTGTGTTCTGGAGCCTCTCCTGGGTTGGTCACAATGTTATGGGGGCAATTTGGCAAAGCGCTGTGCCAACATTTCGGTAAAAGTAGCAGATAGTGCTACACCAGCAGGCTCCTACATGTAACTCCCATAACCTGTGTCAGATAGTACAGGGAGCGCTGCCTCCTCCAGAACGGAACACCATGGGGGACATTTATCTAAGGCTGGAAAGTAGAACTGGCTTAGTTGCCCCTAGCAACCAATCAGATTCCACTTTATATACCTCACAGACTCTTTAAAAATGATAGGTGGAATCTATCCAATCCAGCCAATTCTACTTTACACCAGAGATGGCAGCTCCATAGACACAGAATGGAAGAACTGGCCGCTTGTGTCATAACACTTTGGGCCCCTTCTAGAGATCAGGGGGGTCCCAGCAGTCAGACGGACCTCTCAGAGTATGGGCCCTATTACACGGGAAGATTATTGTGCGAAAAATCAAAACATCAATCGTTCTGTGTAATTACAGGCAACAATCGAAAAATCGCTCGTATGTCGTTATCGTTAATCGTTCGCTGTAATTCCTTATTCGTTCGCTCAAGTTCTGCATTCATTCACTAATCATTCAGTGTAATTGCACATTGTTCACTGGTTTGCTGGGATCAGATGAAGTAAATGGTCATAGTAACGATCGTAACTAACGACTTGTTCTGTGTAATATGGTGAACGATTTCAGGTTAACGATGAACAATCTTGTTTGCTATCATTAATCGTTAAAAATCACTCCGTGTAATAGGACCCTAAGATAATAGAGCACTGTACTCAGCTAACAGCTTCCATAGAGAATGGAATAAAGTCATATGCATGCAGTAGGGATGGTCCGAATCTTCCGAGGTTTGGGTTCGTATGAACCCGAACGCTCGGCATCAGATTCCTGCTGTCTGCCCGCTCCATGCAGCGGGTGCATACAGCGAGAGGACCGCCTGGAAAACTGGGATACAGCCTATGGGATACAGCCATTGCAAAGAGTTTGGGTTCGTACGAACCTGAACCGAAACAGGATCGGACCATCCCTAGCATGCAGTGTTGATCCATTTAGACAGGGGATTTGGGTATCAGTTCTCAAGATTGTGGGGAGTCACAGCAGTCAGATCCTGAAGATAGGGGATAAGGTCTAATGGTGGGACAACCCTTTTGAGCAGAACTCAGGCTAGTATACAAAGTGCACTGATTTCAACTGCATTTATTTATTTATTTATTGCTACCTTTCATGGGCTGTTGGTTTGCTATCTATTTGCATAGTCAGATGGGAATAAATCAGGATAAAGGGTGTGGATCATGCTCCCGATATCTGGGAAACTGGGAAGGCATAGAAAGCAAACAAAAAGCCTACAAAGTGCTACAAAAATGCTTTCACCTCTTTAACCCCTAAATGATGATAGCTAGTAACAGAGACCATGCTGGCTGCTAATAGCAGCCAGGAGCCGCTGACTATAGAAAGGGCTCAAGCCCTCTCTATAGCTCCTTAACAATACAATAGCATACTGGTATGTCATGTGTTGTTAAATGGGTTATCCAGGATTAGAAAAATATGGCCGCATTCTTCCAGAACAACTCTTGTCTTCAATTTGGGTGTGGTTTTGCAACACAGTTCCATTCAGTGAATGGATCTTAACTGTTGAGGGACAGCTTCATTCCACAAGATTGCATGCTAACCAGTGAACGGCCTCAGTGCTACAACAAGTCACAGTGTAGCCCTGGCCTAAAAGACAAAAGGGCTGTTTTCGTTTAGCTTTTCTCCCTAGAAACTAAACAGAAAAGGCATATTGGCTCAGTATGGTAAGCTATATGTCTGTTATAATGTTTGTGCTACTCTACTGATACAGCTGTGTGGCTTTGTCAGTACAGTACTGTAAAGATTTAAATGCGTTCCCCACATCATAATGCCGGGAGGTTCGTGAATCCAGAAGACGTGCAACAGACCATATTCACACAACGTGTGAATGCGCCCAAAGACTGTGCTCCTACCACAGGATCATAGCTGGAAAAGGCAGTCAAGGCCACTCAATGTCTGCAACTAATCTTTCACATGTGAAGTCACCCTTAGGGTATGTTCACAAGAAAAGTCTCAAAAAAGCAACTATAAAATGTATGATTTCTAGCTCCTATTGACTTCAATGAGGAATGCTTAAAACAGTGCTGAAAAAAGTGACATTACTTTTCCAGAGCAGTTCAGTTTGGAAAATCACATTAAAGGGAGACATGTCACCTGGGAGAGCGGGACCGAATCCACTGTACCCGCCGATACTTACCCCATGCTGACAGTCCCACTTCCAATGTCGTTCCCGTCGTGGGGCAAACGCCACCACTCCTCTTTGCGGAGTGCTGATTTCCTATGGACATTGGACTCATCTCTTCTCATTTGCATATTGAGTGAGAAAAGGAGCAGCAGCATTTTCCCCACTACTGGAAGGACATCAGAAGGGGGTAAGTATTGGGGGTAGGGTAGGTTTGGCCCCGCTCTCCTGGGTTACAGGTTCCCTTTAAAGAGGTTTATCTCATATACTTATCCTATACTTTGTTATGTAATAGAGATTGCAAAACAAAGCAATTTTGCAAATGCATTGCATTAGCAAAATGTCTTTTTTTTTTTTTTTTTGACCCCATTGTATCCCTGTAGTGTTGATAGCTCGTTGCCTAGTTTCCCGACCACATTGCTGAGATTGGCATCCGTACTGAGATGTCAGTTGGGTGATCTGGACCTTTAGGAGCGGTAAAATATGTTAAAACTCCCCTCTACAGTCTCCCACCAAGATCACAGGTCTTCAGGGCTTAAATTGTCCCTAGAGTCGTGTAACCTCACTGGGAGACACAGCAAGCCATGTTAATTCGGCTCGGCACCGCTGTATCCCAGCAATGCAAAAATACAGGGTGAGAGGACAGTGATAAAGAGCAATGCATTCTGGGAATTGCAGTACTAAGTAGCTGCTCAACCAGAAAGTAGTGAATAATTGTTGAAAGGAGGTACATAGCCACAAGACAATAATTTGTGGTGGTTTCAGGATGGAGGCAGCCAGTTTTGCGATTAATGCATGCAGGTGAAAGCATTTAGGACTCTGAGTAATAATTGTAGGAAGACACAGACCTAGGGACAGGTACAATAAAATGTGTGCAGCAGTGAAAGTCAAATTCTTAAATGGAGAAATTCAGTGCTGCCAGGACCACCAGGAGCAGGACTCTTACGGCCCTATTCCACCGGACGATTAACGTTCGCATAATCGTTAACGATCTCAAACGACCGCTATTGCGAAAGACCTGAAAACGTTCACTCATTTCCATGGAACGATAATCGTTCCTTTTGATCGTATTTGCGATAGTTTTTTTCTTCGCTATTGCGTTCGTAACTACTGTGAGCAACCAAACGACGTCTTATTCAATGCAAACGTTTTGCGAACGAGCAACAATAAAAATAGGTCCAGGTCTTATAAAGCGATCAACGATTTCTTGTTCGGTCGTTAATCGTTAACTGCATTTCAACCGAACGATTATCGTTTAGATTCGAACGATTTAAAGATAATCTAAACGATAATCGTCCGGTGGAATAGGGCCCTTAGGCAGCATTCACGCATCGATGATTTAAGGACCATAAGCTGACTGTATAATCACAGACTAAACTGTGTGTCTCTTAGGGTGCATTTACAGAGATAGATTTATCTGACAGATTTTGGAAGCCAAAGCCAGGAATGGATTTGAAAAGAGGAGAGATCCCAGTCTTTCCTTTATGACCTGATACCTGTTTATAGTCTGTTCCTGGCTTTGGCTTCCAAAATCTGTCAGATAAATCTGTCTGTGTAAACGCACCATTACAAAGGCCAATAATTGTGCATAAAATCGTTAAATCATTTGAATTTAATCGATATTCTGCTGCAATGTTCAATGTTATATAAGAAAAAGTATATAGATTGTAATATACGAACACAATTATGATTATTTTTTTTTACTATTGTAAATATTGTAATAACGACATGTTAATCCTTTTGAGTGGATTATGTTGTTTGTTAAATTGACCACTAGTGGCTGCTGTTTCACTGTGAATAATTTATACTTAAAGGACAACTCTGGTGATTTGTGTTTTTAGCTTATATGACATACATTACAAAGTTATATAACTTTGTAATGTATGTTAATAAGCTATCTGGCCCCATCCAGTTGTGTCAAACTGTTGGGCCTTTAGTTTTTGCAGAATTAGTAACTGATCAGCATCCCACTTTTGTGTTGTAGGGGTGCCGATCGGACCCCTGACAGATCTGGTACCTGCCAGGCCACTCTGCACATGTGAGCAGTATTGATTGAAGCGTGCAGAGGTTTAAAGGAGAACTCCAGCCAACATATATTTTTAATATGTGATTACATAAGCAAAGTGACAAATTCCTAATGTACACTAATTATGGAAAATGCACATATAATGCTATTTCCCTAAATTTAGTAATTCAGGCAGCTGGGACCTTTCCTGTGCTTTACTCATAAAATTAAGCTACCATGTGTCTCCCCCCCCCCCCCCCCCCCCCCCAACCTCACAGGAGCCCTGTAGTGCAAAAGACTGCAGTGGCAATTTCCCAAAAAACTACCATGTGTGAAGCTAGCATTATGCTGGTGTCATGCATAACAGTTTTTATTTTTTGTTTGTTTTTTTTTAACTGCCCAAAAGAATGGGAAATACGAAGAAGGAACTGATAGTTCCTCTCCCGACTGAATCCACTTTGACTAAAAAAACATCCCTGTATTATACCAGCCTTATAAGGTGTAATTGTGTTGGAAAACTCTGTGCGGAATCCACCGCTCGTCCCCGCGCAATCCCGCTTCCCTCTCCGCTGGCTCCATAGATTCCATTATATGCTCCGGCGGACTCCGCTGTCCGCCCAAAGAATTGATGTGTCAGTTCTTTGGGCGGACGACAGAATCCGCCCGACCATATAATGGAGTCTATGGAGACAGCGGAGAGGTAAGTGGGAGCGTGCGGGGACGAGCGGTGGATTCCGCACAGAGTTTTCCCACACAGTTACTCCATGTAAGGCTAATATCACACAGGGATGGGGTTTTTTTTTAGCCAAAGTGGATTCAGCAGGGAGGGGAACTATCAGTCCTTTCTTCGTATTTCCCATTCTTTCGGGCAGGTATAAGAATGGTAATAGAGCAATTGTAATGAACATTACATTTCTTTAAAGGTTTTAACTTTTTAAAAGCCATAAAATAAAATAAAAGTTATGCAAGTTGCATATAGTTGTAATTGTACCCATTTGATGAATATAGATAACAAGTCAGTTTTACCATAGGGCCAATGGTGTAAACACAAAACCACCCCAAATAAAAAATGAGTTTTACTTTCAATTTCACCGCGCATATAATTTTTTTTCTGGTTTCAAAGCATATTTTATGCAAAAATTAAGTCTGTCATGCAAAGTACAATTAGTGGTGCAAAAAATAAGGGCTCATGTGGGTTTCTAGGTGAAAAAATGCTAGCGCTATGGCCTTTTAAACACGAAGAGGAAAAAACGAAAATTAGCCCGGGAGGGAAGGGGTTAGATTTAGTAAGTATAGATACGCTTGATAGCTAGGAAAGAACGGAACAAATACACATAAAGTTATGTATCCTTGTCTAAGAATTAGGAAATTGGTATGATCAAACCACCCCTTATATTTTCAAATAGAGCCTTATAATAGATACAGTAAAAGGGTACATTTAATAATTTATCATCAGAGCAGAAAATATTTACTTTTATGTTTCATAGTTTTTAACGAATGTGTTATGCTGTGCACTATGAAGTTTCCGAGCTCTTGAGTAATGCCCTGCTGTGAAAGTAATAGCTTTACAATACACAATTATTGAAAGACACAGCATGTCGCTGTTCTGCAGAAGTAAACTACACAGAAATAAAAATATCTTCCCAAAAAGCATGGTCATCACAATGAGGCATATTTACTAATCCTGGTGTATTGCCAGGTGGTAACTGTACTTTTTTAAATACATTTTTCCTAGCATTTTCCCCAGAATTAGATTTTTTTTTTGTTGCACAATACACTGTAGCTGGATGTTTACTGAAAGCCATTAGAAAAATGTACAAAACAGTGCTTAAAGGGAACCTACCTACCACCTGTCTTACCCACCTACCTATTCAACATTGTTACAGTGAAATGAACAAAAATAAAAATACTCCTCACACAACACAACAGTCCCCCTCTGAGAGAGCCAAGGTGTCCTTCACTGTTTCTCTGCTGGGCAAACCCTCTTTGGGAGCCCAGAGATCCCTTGATGTCCAACAGAATTTGCGCTGAAGCAAAAAGTGAGACACCTAGTGGCCAAGATGTATTGACTACATCTTATTTGGTAAATGAACAGATTTAAAACTATATTAGGAATCACATAGTCATGTATGCTATTATATGGAGGCAAGCTGTATAAAACAAAAATGACCAGTTAAGACAAGCTAACAGGCCATGATCATGCAGGCTCCTTGGATGAACTTATTTAGCTGTGCGCACTGGTCAGCATCATGCTTCTTGGTATCCTTTAATGTCTTCCTCCCCATGACAAGCCCCATGCAAATGGACAGAGGCAAGATTTCAGTGGAGCAAACCCAATGTAGACAAAGTAATAGTTGGTGCCTTTATTATGAGGCTAAAGAACCTTTCTTGTGGGATTGCCCTGTAAAACTGGGGAACTGTTGTTCAAAAATATAACTAAAGAGTCAGCACTTTAAAGGAACAAGTGGTCCTTACTCACACCAGTATGCAACTTTTTGGCTAGATTGTAGCCTTTTACAAGCAGAAAGGCTACAATATAGCCAAAACATTATGCACTGGTGTGAATAAAGACCACATTTTTCATAAACAGTTGATATGCTGCCCTGATTTTAAAGGGAATCAATCGCTACCATACCACATACTGACACATTGGTACTTTTCTTGTGCAGTAAGAGTACTGTTAAGGCACTCTGTGACTCTAGATTCTCTTTAAAAGGGCACTCCAACATGAGGTAAGAAAACCAACAAAAATCAATTTCTTTGTTTTGTATTTTGTGGTTGTACTTCCTACAGCAGTTTCTCTTTTGAGGTCAACACCATAAGACTCTTCCGTCCATTTTACCTGAGAGTCACAGTCATCTACCTCCCTCCTGGCTCACCTCATAAGTTTTTTGATCACTTTTCTACTTGGCTTCCTTACTTTCTATCTTCTGAAATTCCTGATTTAATCATGGGTGATTTTAACATACCCATTAACAACACAATTTTCCCCTCAGCCGCTCAGTTTATTTCTCTAATGTCCTCCCTTGGTGCCTCTCAGCATTCTAACTCTCTAACCCCCAAGAGTGGGAATACCCTGGACCTGCTCTTCTTCAGACCTTGCCCAGTTTCCCACTTTACTAACTTTGCCACTGAACTCTCAGACCACAATTTCCTTTCCTTTATGGTCACAAATTCTCATCCTCCTCTTGACACCCCGACCTCCTTCACATTCAGGAACCTACGTGTTATACACACCCAACAATTCTAAGTCACGGTTCAGTCATCACTGCCAAACAATACCAGGACACCCTCAAAACCACCTTGGACAAACTTGCATCCCCTATACTCCAAACAGCCCGACATAGATGGCCACAACCCTGGCACACATCTAGAACTCATTTTCTTAGATGGTGTTCTAGGTGTGCTGAACGCCTGTGGAGGAAATCCAAGACAACAACCGACCTACATTATAAGTTCATGCTTAGAAGCTATCACTATGCTCTTCACTCGGCTAAGCAATCTAACTTTACCACTCTGATCTCTTCTCTTTCCCATAACCCAAAACGCCTCTTTGATACCCTCAACTCTCTCCTTAAACCCAAAGTTCAGACACCCATCACTAACCTTCGCGCTGAAGACCTAGCCTACTACTTGAAGGACAAAATAGATACCATCCGTCAGGAGATCATCTCCCAGTCCCCAAGTAAGGGGCCTATTCCACAGAGCGATAATCCACCGAATCGGCCCGATTCGGCTCTGCAGAATAGAGAGAACGATCAGCCGATGATCGTGTCATCAGCTGATCGTTCATTTAGGTTCAAACCTAAAATCATCAGTCACCACCCGTGCATCGCTACGTGGAATAGCGGGCGCGGAGGACGACCAACGATTTCAAAAACATTATATTACATACATTACCTGTCCAGGCGCAGGTCTTCTCCCGGTCCCGCGCGGCAGCATCAGCTTTGGAGCGGCCTGTCTGAGCTGACAGGGTGCTCAGCCAACCACTGGCCAGGACCACAGCGGCCAGTGATTGGGTGAGCGTTCTGTCAGTTCAGTCAGGCCGCTCCGAAGCTGATGCTGCTGCGCGAGACCTGCGCCTGGACAGGTAATGTGTTAAACAAGAGCTGCAAGGACATCAGTAACAATGTCCCTGCAGCCCTCGCTAACGTTTGTGGGGCCAGGGAATAGGCCCAGTAACTGAGCGCTGATCTAGCAGATCGGCTCTCGTTTACATCGTTGATCAGGCCCTGCTCGGCTCGTGGAATAGGACCCTAAGGTTAATCCTTTAAACCAGTAACAGAGAGAAAGTCTCCAGACTATTCTCCTCCTCTCGCCCCACCACCTGCCCTAGTGACCCTATTCCCTCACACCTTGTCCAGTCTCTCTCTCACCTGTTCTGAATACTTACCTAACTAAAATCTTTAACCTCTCCCTTTCCTCTGGCATCTTCCCCTCGACTTTCAAACACTCCGTCATCACTCCATTATTGAAAAAACCTTCTCTAGACCCCTCATGTACAGCCAACTATCGACCTGTCTCTAATCTTCCTTTTATTTCTAAACTCTTGGAACATCTAGTCTATCCCCGACTAACCCGCTACCTCTCTGAAAACTCTCTTCTTGACCCCCTCCAGTCGGGTTTCTGTCCTCTCCATTCTAAAAAAAACTGCCCTTACTAAAGTCTCTAATGATCTCCTCATGGCTAGACCATTCTCTGCTCATTCTTTTGGATCTATCTGCAGCTTTTAACACTGTAGACCACCAGCTCCTCCTCTCCATGCTCTTCTCTATCGGCCTCAAGGACTCTGCTCTTTCTTGGTTTTCCTCCTATATCTCTGACCGCTCCTTTAGTGTATCATTTACTGGCTCCACCTCATCTTCTCTCCTCATCTCTATGCTGATGATACCCAGCTGTATACCTCCTCCCGTGATATCACCCCCGCACTTCTACAGAACACCAATAATTGTCTGTCTGCCGTCTCTAACGTTATGTCCTCCCTATTCCTAAAACTCAATCTTGCTAAGACTGAGCTGCTTGTATTTCCTCCCTCTGCTAACCGCCCTCCACCTGACATCTCCATATCTGTCTGTGGCGCAACTATAACCCCTAGACACCAAGCCCGCTGACTTGGGGTTATGTTTGACTCTGATCTGTCCTTTACTCCCCATATTCAATCCATTTCACATTCCTGTCACCTGCATCTAAAAAAAATCTCTAAAATCCGTCCTTACCTTACTGTCGAATCAGCTAAAACTCTCATTGTCGATTTGATTCATTCCCATCTACACTGTTGCAATTCCCTACTAATCGGCCTTCCTTCCTCTAAACCCTCCCCCACCAGTATATTCTTAATGCAGCAGTCAGGCTCATCTCCCTGTCCAACCACTATACCGATGCCTCCCCCTTGTACCAGTCACTACATTGGCTCCCTATTAAGCACAGGATACAATACAAACTTCTCCTGCTCACCCATAAAGCGCTCCACAGAGCTGCTCCTCCATACATCTCCTCCTCATCTCTGTCTGCTGTCCTATCCGTGCTTTACGCTCCTCTAATGACTTAAGACTAACATCCACCTTAATCGGCACCGCTCACTCCCGTCTCCAGGATTTTACCCGAGCTGCACCAGTTCTATGGAATGCATTACCCAAGACCAGGCATGTCCATACTTTTTTCGAAGAGTGCCAAATTTGATGAAGTGAACATGTGCGAGGGCCGACCATTTTACATGCTACCTGCTATATGCTTTATAACACAGGCAGATAATAGCAAGCTGGATACCTGGGGGGCCGTAAAAGTTCGGAACGCGGGCCGCAAATGGCCCTCCGGCCGGACTTTGGACATGCCTGCCCAAGACTGTCAGGCTCACTTCCAATACACAAAGCTTCAAACGTGGCCTCAAAACACATCTGTTCAAGCAGGCTTATCAGGTTCCCTGATTTGACCGCTAACCTCAAGTCCCCACACCCACAAATACATACATACACACGGCAACATTTAAAGTGACTCTGTACCCACAATCTGACCCCCAAACCACTTGTACCTTCGGATAGCTGCTTTTAATCGAAGATCTGTCCTGGGGTCCGTTCAGCAGGTGATGCAGTTATTGTCCTAAAGAAAAAAACTTTTAAATTTGAAGCCCCGTGCCCAACGGGAGTATCTGTGCTCTAACTTTGCACCACCCCTCCGTCCCTCCTCCCTCCTCCCCACCCTCTTCATCATTAGCAATGCCACTGAAACATTTTCTCCATGCCGAACATTGCACAGGTCCTTAACGATCCAGCCCATGTGCCGGGCTGCCACAGGTGGGGAATAGGAGGCAATCTGCCTGAAGCATTTCTAATGATGAGGAGGGCGGGGAGGAGGGACAGAGAGGTTGTGCAAAGTTAGGGCACAGATACTCCCATAAGGCATGGAGCTTCAAGTTTTAAAGTATTTTTTTAGGACAATAATTGCATCACCTCAGGACCCCAGGACAGATCTTGAATTAAAAGCAGCTATCCGAAGGTACAAGTGGTTTGGGGGGGTCAGATTGTGGGTACAGAGTCGCTTTAAGCACTTAGACCTATACATGCAGGCATTGGTTGGTGACTGGTTCACCTTATTTATAATGATGGCCGGACCATTGTAACAGTGAAGCACTTTGCCCCTCTGCCTTTTTGTCTCAAACCCCCTCCTAATAGTCTGTAAGCTCCTGCATGCGAGTAGGGCCCTCTACTGTATGGATAATTTTATGTATATCTCTGTAATGTCTGATTTTTGTCTTTGCATGTACCCCCAGAATTGTAAAGTGCTGAGGAATCTGTTGGGGCTATATAAATAAAAATTATTATTATTACAAGTTCCATAATGCATTGCTATCCCTCAGCTGCTCATCACAGTCCTCTACCCTGCCCATTCCCCGGCCAACACTGTAGAACAGGGGTAGGAAACCTTGACTCTCCAGCTGTTAAAAACTACTATTCCCATCATGCATGGACAGCCAAAGCTAAAAGCCTGCTGTAGAAGAACATCTAGGTTGTGTTCACACATTGCAGTTTTATTGTGTTATTGAATTATTTTGTTGCAGTACTTTATCCTTTCCTTATTCATCCTGTCATTGTGGTCCCACCAACACAGCACTCTGTATTCTCTACCTGCAACACCAATAGCGGAATAAAGTAAAGAATTTTTTTTGCATTTAATTTGGACAGCACTGTTTTGTTTCTTCTAATCTCTACGCATGCATTATGATCAAGCATCTTTTGCCTTATTATCAAGCATCTTGAAGTTGAGCCCCACAAAAAGGTCCGGCTGGGATGCAGCATCTGAATGACGCTAATCCTGCGTCGCAGATCGTTTGGAAATGGCTGCAGCAGCCCTTACAATCAATTAGCAAAAAAATGGATTCAATGTTAAAGGGGTACTCCAGCGGGGGGGGGGGGCTATTTTTGGATCTGGCCGGGGAGGAGGTGGCTGAGAGAAAAAGACGTCCACTAACCTCCCCGGATCCAGCGGTGGGTCCCGTATCGCGTCCCTCCGGTCCCCGTCCGCTCAGCATGTCAGTGACAGAGTCGGGATCTGAGCGGACTTGAAATGGATCCCGCCTCTGTTACTGACAGGCTGAGCGGTCTTGAGACGTCTCTAGCCCGCGTCAGACACCAGGAAGTGGCTGGGGACCGGAGCGCCACGATACGGGACCCGCCGCTGGATCTGGGGAGGTGAGTGGACGTCTTTTCTCTCAGCCACCTCCTCCCGGGCCAGATCCAAAAATAGCCCCCCCGCTGGAGTACCCCTTTAAGTACTATAGAAACACTACATTGATTCCTATGTTGCCCCCCGCTAGTGGAGCAAAAAGATAATGTAGTGTAAAAACTTTTTTTTTGTTTTTTAAAAAGCCCCTTCCCATATTAAAAGTCCGAATCGCACCTTTTCCCATTTGATAAATAAAATAAATAAAAAACATGTTTGGTTTCGCCAAAATTATTAAATGATCACATTACTGATCATGTACAGTAAATTCCGTAAGTGGACAAAAATTCCTAAGTGCAAAATTGCTGATTTTGAGTCACATCAAGTCCAGAAAAATTGTAAAAAAAAAAAGCGATCAAAAAGTTGCATGTACGCAAGAAAGGTACTGATAGAAAGTACAGATCACTGTGCTAAAAGTGACACCTCAAACAGCCCCATAGACCAAAGGATAAAAGTGTTTTAACCCCTTAACGACATCGGGCGTAAATTTACGCCCTGATGCCGGTAAGGGAGTTCAGAGCGGGGCCGCGCGGCGGCCCCGCTCTGAACCGCGCCGGTCCCGGGTGCCGCGTGTAGCCCGGGACCGTAGGTATTAGCGGGCACGGTCCGATCGCCGTGCCCGCTAATACAGTAATCGGATGCAGCTGTCAAAGTTGACAGCTGCATCCGATTACCGGACGCAGCGTCATCCCTGGTGTCTAGTGGGGAGATCGCTCCTCCGGGATGTTATCCCGGAGGAGCGATCTCCGCAAATGAAGCCGGCCGGGGACCGCTCCAAGATGGCGCCGTCCCCGGCTCGGCACTCGTTTACTTCCGGCTGCAGCAGCCGGAAGTAAACGAGTGCCTATCTCATGGATCTCTGCAGCATATCTATGCTGCAGAGATCTCTATGAGAGATCAAAGCACTTATACTAGAAGTCCCCCAGGGGGGCTTCTAGTATAAGTGTAAAAGTAAAAAAAAAAGTGTTGTTAATAGTAAAAAGCCCCCTCCCCTAATAAAAGTCTGAATCACCCCCCTTTTCCCAGGTTATAAATAAAAGTAAATAAATAAATACATAAACAAACATGTTTGCTATCGCCGCGTGCGTAATCGCCCGAACTATTAATTAATCACATTCCTGATCTCGCACGGTAAATGGCGTCAGCGCAAAAAAATCCCAAAGTGCAAAATTGCGCATTTTTGGTCGCATCAAATCCAGAAAAATTGTAATAAAAAGCGATCAAAAAGTCGTATATGCGCAATCAAGGTACCGATAGAAAGAACACATCATGGCGCAAAAAATGACACCTCGCACAGCCCCATAGACCAAAGGATAAAAGCGCTATAAGCCTGGGAATGGAGCGATTTTAAGTGTTGTATATTTGTTGACAATGGTTTAAATTTTTTACAGGCCATCAGATACAATATAAGTTATACATGTTACATATCGTTTTAATCGTAACGACTTGAGGAACATATATAACAAGTCAGTTTTACCCCAGGGCGAATGGCGTAAAAACACATTTCCCCCAAATAAACAAAATGCGTTTTTTTTTTCAATTTCACCACACTTTAAATTTTTTTCTGGTTTCGCAGTGTACTTTATGGAAAAATTCAGCCTGTAATTGCAAAGTACAATTAGTGACGCAAAAAATAAGGGGTCATGTGGGTCTCTAGGTGGAAAAATGCAAGTGCTATGGCCTTTTATGCACAAGGAGGAAAAACCGAAAACGCAAAAATCGAAATTTGCTCTGTCCTTAAAGGGTTAAGGATGGGAATAAAGCAATTTTAAGAACTTTAAAAAAAAAATGTTTTAAAGGTTTACATTTTTTCATCAGAAAAAGTGACGTGAAGGTCTCCAGCTTCTAAAAATTGGTATCTTTATTGTGGCAGGTTTCTTAATTATTTATTGTTTTAGATGTTATGCCACAATAAAGATACAAATTTTTAGAAGCTGGAGAGCTTCACTTCATTTTTTCTGATTGGATAAGGTAACTGCTCCCTATATTTGGTCTTACATGCTTCATATCTGGAGGACTTATAAACCTTCTTAAGTTAGATTGTGGAAGGTGAGCTGATAAAAAAAAATTTCTCAGTGTTTAATTTTTTAAAAGCTGTCAAATAAAATAAAAGTTATACAAGTTGCATATTGTCATTGTACCGACTTGGGGAACATAGATCACATTTAATTTTTACCATATGGCGGACAGACAAGCACAACCCCCCCCCCCCCAACCCCCAAATTAAAAACAAATATTTTTTTATTTTCCAACAATTTTTTTCTGGTTTTGCAGCACATTTAGTGGAAAAATTAAGTCTGTCATTGCAAAGTAAAATTAGTGGCGCAAAAAAATAAGGGCTCATGTGGGTCTGTAGCTGAAAAAATGCAGGTGCTATTGCTTTTTAAACACGAGGAGGAAAAAAATAAAGTGCAAAAATGAAAATTGGCCTAGTCCTGTTTACACGTCCAGGATCTGTAACAGATTTGATGAAGCAGATTTGAAGTTGCAGATTCAAAGCAAATCAAATCTACTCTGCTGAGGATCTGCTGCAAATTCAAATCTGCGCCATCAAATCTGCTACAAATCATGTACATGTGAAAGCACCCTAAGGGGTTAAGGAGGTACTCCGGTAAAAGAAAAATCTTTTAAATCAACTGGTTCCAAGCATTTATACAGATTTGTTATTTATTTCTATTTAAAAATCTCAAGTCGTTCAGTACTTCTCAGCTGCTGTGTGTCCTGCAGGAAGTGCTGTATTCTTTCCAATCTGACACAGTGCTCTCTGCTGCCACCTCTGTGCGTAACAGGAACTGTCCAGAGCAATAGCAAATCCCCATAAAAAACCTCTCAAGCTCTGGACAGTTCCTATCACACAGAGGTGCCAGTAAAATTGCAGAACATTCTCGCCTGTGAAGCAGCTATTTAATTAACTATTTTTGTAACAACTGAGATTAAGTCACTTAAGTCGGTGAATCCTGCCTTGGCACATAAAGCCTCCTGATGGATCATACAATGAAAAGGCACAATCGGATATCCAATAGCTTCTGCAAACAATTTGACAAATCTGACTTTTTTTCCTCACCATGTTTTGTGCCAATTTGTTGTCACTGACACAACTTTAGACATCTCAATGTTTAGGCCACAGAATGTTTGTATAACCATGTTAGGTATTTTGCTTCCTAATGTACTTGTTGGCAATGTCGCCTATCTGTACTTTGTATTTCTGACAGCCTCAAAATCAGTTAGTGTTGCAGCTAGGCAGTAAGGAAAGCTAATTGAATGCTGGGCTGTATAGCTAGAGGTACAGCGGCTTGCAAAAGTAACATGCATACAATTTTTTTTTTTTTTTTTTTAATTTGTTTTTATTAGATTTTAAAACAGTTTTACAACAGTAAGGCCTATATTTGGCCTTCAAAAACATTTTGTTTTCTTTTTGTGACATAAACAACTAATAGGACAAAGTAACAGAAAACTTCAATGTGCAGAACTATTCCCCCCCCCTCCCCCAGTCAGTACTTTGCAATTACAGCTGCAAGTCACTTTGGATAAGTCTCTATGAAATTGCCACAACATGCTACATGCTACAAGTAGTGGGATTATTACTCATTGCTTACTCAAGGCAAAACTGTTCCAGCTCCTTCAAGTTAAATGGTTTGCGTTGTCTTCAGCTATCTTGAAGTCTGACCACAGATTCTCAAGTGGATTAAGATCTGGACTTTGATTAGACTGTTCCAATACATTTACATGTTTCTCATCAAACCTCTTGCATGTTGCTTAGCAGTATTCTTTGGGTCATTGTCCTGTTGGAAGGTAAACCTCCATCCAGCAACATCCATCTTTCCCTTTGACTTGGACCAGTTTCCCAGTCCCTGTAGCTGAAAAACATCCCCATAGCATGATGCTGCCACCACCATGTATCACTGTGGTGTTCTGTGGTGTCATGAGATGTGTTGGTTTTGTGTGTTTTCCTTGGAGGCCGAAAAGTTACATGTCTCATCTGACCAGAGAACTTTCCTCCATACCTTTGGGGAGCCTCCCATGTGCTTTTTGACAAACTCAAAATAAGCCTTATTTTTGGCTGTCAGACCCGTACCGATCGTGACAACACTCAACGCAGTTCTCTTCCAGCTGTGTGTCACAGGATCAGTCAGTCTCCTTCTATGTAAGTCTATGAAGCACAACTCAATTCACTGACACAGAGCCGGGAGTGGATCACGCTAAAGTATGATCCTCTCCCTGCCTGTTCTCATAATCGGCACAGGTCTAAAAACTCACATCCAGACTGATCAAAACTTTTGATAAAGAAAAATACTGACCATATGTGAGACAATCTAGACGCTCCTCGCTAGAGTGGTATGCAGGACCACGAACCATATCTGTATTGGCAACTCAAACTCAAACTGGCAAACTCATAAATTATGGCATTCCTGACCTTGCATGGTAATGGTGTAAGAGAAAAAGTGCCAAAGTGCAAAAATCTGGAAAAATAGCTATAAAAAGGTATTAAAAAGTTGCATACATGCAAGCAAAGTATCGATGGAAAGTGCAGATAATGGCAAACAAAATCGATTCTCTAAACCAGTGCTTCTCAAACTTTTTCTACTGGAGCCTCACCAGACTAACCAAGAGAGTGCCTCACCATCTGTGGTGAATGACGATTTAAAAGCTTGAGATAATGCAAGGACTATCTTTCATCCATCTCCCAAGCTCTATATGCTAATAAAGCAAGTACTACATAAATTAATAATGTTGCAAAAATCTAGACTTTTCAAAACAGCAAAAGGATTGTGCAGATCATAGTAACTTTTGGGAAAACTGGCTCCCCAGCTAGGCCTCACCAACAACTAGGGGGCGCCTCACTGGTGAGGGGCGCTTCACTGGTGAGGCCCGCCTCACAGTTTGAGAAGCACTCGTCTAAACTGCACCAGTGTCATTAAAGCACATGTGCACCCTTTTGATAAGTGATGAATAGGAAAAATCGGGCGTTCCTAATGATGAGGAAGGGGTAAAGAAAGCAGAGGCATTGCAGACCTGGGGCACAGACACTATAGGCCACACCACTTTGACTCGCCTGCTACAGATTAAAAGATAATTTTTTTGCTATAACCAAGGCACCTGTTACATTTTAAAAGACATGACCAGTAAGGATTTGCTCTTTATCAAATGGACCATACTAGCGGTTTTGGGGGGGGGGGTGGATTTGTAGATACAGTGTCACTTCAAATTAATTTTTCTATTTTCACTTCACCAACCTAAAGATTTTTTTTTTTTTTTAACAATTGTAATTTTTATTATTTTTCCAAAAAAGAAAGACACAAAATTGTACAAACTGGGTGAGGTACATGTGAAGGCAGCAGAACATTGTTATAATGCGTAACATGAAAGCCAAAGAGGTAACTTCACCCCTAACCAGGAGCTGATAGGAAATCCAGAATAACAAACCGCAATATAACAACAGCTACCGGGTTCCGGTCAGGGTTTGGGAAAAAAAAAACAATGACTGTTTGGGTAGGGTCCATAGACCATACTGGGCCAGTAACGAAACAACACATAACAAAACACAGACTGAGGGCGAGAAGGGGACAGGAAATGATGGGGGGGGGAGGGAGAGGGGGGGAGACAAGGACAGGGAAAGACAAAGACGGGAACAGACGAACAAGGATGGGAATCTAGGATGTACCAGAGGCAGGTGCTGACGGGGAGGAATACAGGTCCCAAGGAGCCCAAATAGAGTCAAAGGCCTCCAGCCGGTTATTCAGGGATGCCGTAAGGCGCTCGAGAGAGCGTAACTCCCTGACTCTAGCTTTAAAATGCGGAATGGAAGGTGGGGTCGATTGCTTCCAACATTTGGCGATTAGGGACTTGGCTGCAGTTAGGAGGGCCAATAGCAATTTGGCTTGTTTTTTCCGGATAGTTTTAGGGAAAAGGTTGAGGAGGCAAAGGCCTGGGTCCCTATGGATGGTAACACTGAGGATAGCCGAGGATATCTCGCACACCTCCCGCCAGAAGGGTCGGACAAGCTCACATTCCCAGAAGATATGGTACTGGGAGCCTAATACTCTAGCACATCTCCAACATAGTGGGGATATCGAGGCATTGAACTTATGAAGTACCTCCGGTGTGCGATACCAGAACATCAGGACTTTATAATGGGATTCTTTGTAGGTAGTGCATATGGAGGAGGTGGCAGCCCTGTCCCATATAGCAGCCCAGCACTCTGGAGGCAAAGTCCTCCCTAATAGCGTTTCCCATTTAGTCATATATGCGTGTTGTATCTGGGTTCCCTCAACTGGGGAGCCAAGGATGCGATATATGTCAGATATAAGGCCCGAGGTCGAAGTCCCCATTCTGACTAGTTGCTCCAAAGCCGAAGGTTTAGAGACTGTGAGGGCTCCCAGACGCGACACCATAAAATGTCGGAGCTGGAGGTACATAAAGTGCGCTGAGGAAGGGAGAGCATATTTGTCAGCCAATTTATCATAAGGAAGGAGTGTACGAGCTATGGGATCAACTATGTCGGCAAACTGGAAGAGTGTCTTCGATCCCCAGAGTTTGACAGTATGGGACTGAAGGCCAGGGGGGAAATTTGGAAAGAGCAAGAAAGAGTTCAGGGGGGAAGCAGAGGAGGTGAGCCCAAACCTGGCAGAACATGAGGACCATATGTGGAGGGTAAATCGGATAGGTCCCAAGAGCGAGAGATGTGAGGAGCTGGGCGGTGAAGAGTGCCATAGGAAAGAGTTAGGATGGAAGGGAGCTAACCATATTTTTTCAATTTCCGCCCACTTCTTGTACGCTAAATATTTGGACCATGCCGTGATTTGGCGTAGGTGTGCCGCCCAATAGTAGTGGAGAAAGTTAGGGACCCCCAGCCCTCCTCGAGATCTGCTACTCATCATAACTGAGTTGGGGATGCGGTGTCCCTTGGACGCCCAGATAAATTTGAATACTGCTCTTTGGACACTACGCAGCTCTGAGAGGGGGATACGAACCGGGAGCGTCTCAAAGTAGTACAAAAGTTTTGGTAAAATGGTCATTTTTACTGCCGCCACTCGGCCTAGGAGCGAAATATAGTGGGGGGACCATTTAGTCAGGAGGTTCCGTATATCTCGGAAGAGGGCTGGGTAGTTAGCTGAGTAGAGGGACGGGTAGGAAGGGGTAAGGCGGATACCTAAATATTTAATGGAGGTGGAGGTCCATTTAAATTTGAAGTTGGAGCTAAGCAGGGCAATCAAGGGGTCCGGCAGATTTAGGGGCATAGCTTCAGATTTAGAGGTATTGACTTTGTACCCCGATAGGCGACCATACGTACCCAAAAGGGAATGCAGGTTCGGGAGGGAAATGAGCGGGTCTGACAGGGTGAGGAGGACATTATCGGCAAATAACATGATTTTAAACTCCTTGCCTCTGACCGACACACCTCTGATGTCCGGACAGTTTCGAATCGCCGCCGCCAGGGGTTCAATGCAAAGAACAAAAAGTAGGGGTGACAGAGGGCAACCCTGGCGAGTGCCATTCGAAAGGGAAAAGGTCTCAGACAACATATGAGGAAATTTGAGTGCCGCTGTGGGATTGGAGTATAAGGCCCTGACCGCCGTTAGGAAAGGCCCAGAGAAGCCATACCTAAAGATTATTTTGTACAGATTCATCACATGCAATTCAGTAAAAAAAATTAAAAACAGGTTGTAATGTAACAAAATAGGTGAAAAGCCAAGGGAGGTGAATACCTTTTGCAAACCACTGTATAAACCATATGAAGAGGGACATTATGATGCCGCTGTATAGGGCTCTAGTTAGACCACATCTGGAAAACTCTTATATGGTGCCTTGGATTACGAGCATAATTCTTTCCGGGACCGTGCTTGTAATCCAAATCCACTCTTAAACCAAAGCAAATTTTCTCATAAGAAATCACAGAAATGCAGACAATTGGTTCCACACTCCAAAAATAATGATTTATTATTCTGAATAACATGTAAAATTAATGAAACAAACATTTAGAAACAGCAGAATATGTGATATTATAGGTTACTGTACAGTAATGGAGAGGAAGGGCTGACAGAGACTGCAGGGAGTATGAAAGAATGAGCAGGACAGGTGTGTTGGCACAGTATAGCAGCGCTCTCTGTCCGGGGAGAGAGGGGTTACAGCTATGGAGAGATTACCTCCACAGTCCTGTCCCTTGATGCAAGCCCCAGTCTGAAGTGGATCTGGTATGATTTGGAAGGTGAGGAAGACCGTCTGGGTCTGAGTACAGGGCTGTAGACCCCGCTATGCAGACCATTCCCCTCCTCCATGCGCGCTCCCACAGTACAGGGAGCTCTTAAACCAAAGAAATGCTCTTAAACCAAGTCATAATTTAAAAAAACTGTGAGCTCTTATATCAAAACGCTCTTAAACCAAGTTACTCTTAAACCACTGGTTACTCTTAAACCACAGGTACCACTGTATATGTGTTTGTGTGTTATATTTACCAACCAGAGGAACCTGAAAGAGTGTACCACTGTCTTTCAAATGTTTTAGGCTGGGTTAACACTACGTATATTTCAGTCAGTATTGTGGTCCTCATATTGCAACCAAAACCAGGAGTGGATTAAAAGCACAGAAAGGATCTGTTCACACAATGGTGAAATTGAGTGGATGGCCGCCATATTACAGTAAATAACTGCCATTATTTCAATACAACGGCCGTTGTTTTAAAATAACAGCAAATATTTGCCATTAAATGGCGGCCATCCACTCAATTTCAACATTGTGTGAACAGATCCTTTGTGTTTTTAATCCACTCCTGGTTTTGGTTGCAATATGAGGACCACAATACTGACTGAAATATACGCAGTGTGAACCCAGCCTTAAAAGACCACTCCGGCGAAGAATTTTTTTGGCTTATTTAACACACATTACAAAGTTATATAACTTGTAATGTGGTTAAATACCCGGTCTGGCCCCCTTCCCCCACTTTCCCACCCCCGACCCCCCACCCCGGAAGTTAAAGAATGTATACATTACCTATTACGGTCGTCACGGTCCTCTTCTCTGGTGTCGGGTGACGTCAGAGCTGGGGGGCTGTCCGGGTCTTCTTCCTCTTCGGCGTCTTCACTGAGAGTGAATGGGAGAGAAAAGGCTGCTGGTGCACATGCGCACCAGCAGCCTTTTCATTGGCTGGAGCGCATCACATGGCTTCCAGCTTGCTCAGCCCTGATTGGCTGAGCTTGCTGGAAGCCATGTGATGCGCTCCAGCCAATGAAAAGGCTGCCGGTGCGCAAGCGCACTGGCAGCCTTTTCTCTCTCATGGACCCGGAAGCAAGAGACATCGCTGGACGGCGGAGGCAGGTGACGGTGAGGCGGACGGCGGGCGAATGGAGTGGCGATCGTCACCGGAGGGATGGTGAGTATGGTGTCTGTGTTTTTTTTTTGGGGGGGGGGGGGGGGGTCCCGCCGGAGTTGTCCTTTAAAGGGGTTGTTCACCAATTTTTCTTTCCTTTCAAATCAACTGGTGCCATAAAGTGCCAGAGATTTGTAATTCACTTCTATTAAAAAATCTTAAGTCTTCCAGTACTTATCAGCTGCTGTGTGTCCTGCAGGAAGTGGTGTTTTCTTTCCTGTCTGACACAGTGCTCTCTGTTGCCTCCTCTGTCCATGTCAGGAACTGTCCAGAGCAGCAGCAAATCCCCATAGAAAACCTCTCCTGCTCTCCAGACTGGAAATAATACAACTTCCTGTTTGGCATACAGCAGCTGATAAGTACTGCAAGGCTTGACATTTTTTAATAGAAGTAAATTACAAATCTCTGGTACTTTATGGCAGCAGTTGATTTGAAAGAAAAGTTTTTTTGGTGTACAACCCCTTTAATGTGAATCTGGTAAGTTCTTACAATAATGTTATATAAAAGTCAAGCTTCAACTGACTTAGAGCATCTAACCTCCCTTTAAGGAAGACTACTTATCATAACTGAATTTCATAGTCAAGACAAGACTATGAGCTGCAGGGAACTAACGTCACCCATGCATAAAGGTTAAAGGTTGAGCCTGACGCCAGCACAAAAATAACCACAAAAATCGCCTCCCAGGAGTTCTGTTAGAACTTAGTGAGCCAAACATTTGGATCTGTGAGTAAAAACTGCCTGTCTGGGCATATCCGTTGAGTATCCATCAGACATATGAGAAAGAATTTCCTACACTAAATCTGGAGAGACCTTTTAATATGCGTTTTGTACAGAGTGAGCAGAGAGTTTTTGGTGACAAACTATGGCTTGGCTTTCCCCCCAATACTCCCCCCTTTCTTCCTCACTTCTGCTACAGGGGGCTAGACTGTAAGCTGGATTTTTAAGATTTGTTTAATGGTTATCCTGAGGGTTAAACCAGGGGAAAATACTAACTAGTTAAGAAAAATACATTGAAGCAGGACGGAAAGTAAATATTAAAGGGAAAAAATGAAAAGGGATATGGTAAAGATGCCACCCAAAGCTAGTAGTAGAAAGACTGTAGGCTCAGCCTCGCCCAAAGCTGCTTCCCATAAAATGGACACATTTTTAAAGCCAGATAGCCAAAAAAAAGCCATCTACACAGAAATTACAAACAAATATCAACTGGCCAAAAAAAGGGAGAAATTAGCAGAGCCAAAGGTTCATGTGTATGGGGAGGATGAAAGTGATAGGGAATAGTTGTGACCAGTACTCTATGGGGGCATCTGAGGCGCATGCTACACAAGTACCTTATTGTTGTTTTTGTTTACAAGGAAACGAGCTGACACTTAACCCTTAGACGACCTAGGACGTACCGGTATGTCCTGGAAGTCTGTGCCCAGACGGCCCTGGACGTACCGGTACGTCCTGAGCTATGAAGCGCGCTCCGGAGCGGAGCGCGCTTCATAGCAGGTGGGGGCCGGCTGCAATCAGCAGCCGGCACCTCACCGTTAATGACGATCACTGCAGCGTGACATTAACTCCTTAAACGCAGCGGACGCAGCGTTTAAGTGTAAGTGACAGGGGGAGTCCCCTGTCACTTACCGTTCGGGACCCCGGCAGTGTGACTACTGGGGTCCCAATCATTAAAATGCCGGAGGTCTCTCACCTGCTTCCGTGCGGTCCGATCGGCGCTCTGTTCTCTGAGCTTGCACAGGCAGGCTCAATGAGCAGATCGCTGATAACATTGATCAATGCTATGCCTATGGCATAGCAATGATCAGTGTGTAAAATGAAAGTAATGTATGTACAAGTCCCCCAAAGGGACTTAAAATATAAAAAAAAAGTTAAAATCACTATTACACTACCCCAAAACCCCTCCCCCAATAAAAGTTGAAATCACCCCCCTTTCCCATTATATAAATAAAACAAAAAAATTTTTTAATAAACATATAATATACCGTAGTGTGCGTAATTGTCCGATCTATTAAAATATAACAAGCGTCATTGCAAATGGTGAACGGCGTAGACGAAAAGAGGGGGAAAAGTGCACGGATTACCGATTTTATGTTACATTATATATATATAAAAAAATTTAAAAAAAGTGATCAAAACGTCCGATCTTTACAAATACGGCATTAATAAAAACTAGAAATCATGGCGGAAAAAATGACACCCCATACAGCCCCATAGGTGAAAAAATAAGTCACAATAGACCCATTTTATTGATAATTAATTGCCCAAAAAAAGGATTTTATTAAAAAAAAAAAATATATATATATATATATATATATATATATATATATAAAACATTAGAGAATCTGTGTAAACCCGCATATGGTTGTGTTCGGGCTGACCTATAGAATAATTGTATCATGTCACTTTTACCATATAGTGCATTACGTAGACACAGGAACCCCCCAAACGTTACCATATTGCATTCTTTTTTACGATTTCACCTATTTATATCTTCATAAATAATATATTTGGAATTCCATCATACATGTTATGGTAAAATGAAAGACGCCATTACAAAGTACAACTATTCCTGTAACAAACAAGCCATTACATGGCCCTGTAGATAGAAAACTGAAAGTGCTAGAGCTCTTAGAAGGGGAGGAGGGAAAAACAAAAGCACTAAGATCAAAATTTGCGTGGTCCACTGGGTCATTTTGGGCCTGGTCCTCAAAGGGTTAAGTTTGATCCTGACAGTGTAACCCCTAGATGCTGTGGTCAAGAGTAAAGGTGGCATAATGAGGAGTGGTTGAGTCATGTATTCTGTATTATCTGACTTTCTGGATAAGAATACCCAATAAAATGTTTTGGGGGAAAAAAAGTAAAGATGGCATCTTGTGCTGGTCCTATTACAGTAATACCTCTGTTCTCAAACTTAATCGGTTCTAGAAGGGTGTTCCAGAACCTAGCAGTTTTAAAATCGAGCTGTAACTTCCCATAGGGAATAATGTAAATCTCGTTATTTGTTTTTTACACCCAATGGGTCAGGTGCAGAGCACCAGGTCCACAGAGTGTAGAAACTAGCAGTAAGTAGTAAGGCATCTTGTACCGCTACTTAATGTAAAGAGCAGGGATTCCTGACATTATGACGGGAATCCCCGCAACAGAGAGAAAGGCAGGAGCCGATGGCTGTTTAATCTTACCTGCTCCTCGTTCTCTCAGCTGCGGGGGAACCCTGTAAAGAAACGGGAATTCCCCTCATTTTGATGGGAATCCATACTTAATAACAGGGTTTCCCCACAGATGAGAGAAGCAGGAGCAGGAGAAGTTTAAACAGCCGCCCCCTCCTGCTTCTCTCTGGGGAACACCCTGTAAAGAAGGGTGATTCCCATCATATTGACTGGAATCCCCTGCTGCTGGCAACACACTGCTCACCTATCTCCCGCTGCTCCCCGCCACCACTGATCTCTGTACCCACTGCAGGGACCCCCCCCCCCCACACACACAGGCCCGGAGAACCTCCCGCACCCTTCCCGCTCGTCGGCCCACAAGCTGTTGCACCAGCGGCCCTGCCAATCTACTACCACTGCCTCTGTGGGGTGATGGAGTTTTTGGAGACGCAGAGGGGAGCAGGCAGGGACAGAGGTCACTGGTGGCGGGGAGTAGAGGGAGATAGGTGAGCAGTGCGGGGCTAGCAACGCAGGCGATTCCTGTCAATATAATGGGAATCCCCCTTCTATCAGCAGCCAGACCCTCACCCTCAATGGCGGGCATCTCCTGTCACTTACTGATCGGGACCCCCACAGCGTGTCTGCGGGGGTCCCCATTGCACTACCTGACTACCAGAGGTATACAGCTTACCTCCGTGCAGTCTGACCTTCTGCCTTCTGATAGAGTCTGCCACAGGCAGGCTGTATCAGAAGATCGCAGATAACACTGATCCCTGCTATGCTATGGCATAGCACTAATCAGTGTATACAATCTAATTTATGTATGTAATAGTCCACTGGGGGGACTGAAAAAGTGTGAAAAAAATAAATAAATGTTTTTAAAAATGCCCCAAAGACCCTTTCCCAATAAAAGTCTAAATCACCCCCCCTTCCTATTTTATAAGTAAAACACATAAAAATAATAAAATATATGAACGTATAATATACTGTATAACGTGGGTAATCATCCGATCTATTAAAATAAAACAATATTATTACCACACGGTGAATGGCGTGAATAAAAAGTGGTATAAAACGCCAGGATTGCTGATTTTTTCATTACATTTTATACATATAAAAAATTATTAAACAGTGATCAATACGTCCTATCTACACAAATGTGATACTAATTAAAAGTAAAGATCATGGCGCAAAAAATTATGCCCTATACAAGCCCGTAAGTAAAAAAATTTATAAAAGCACTATAAGAGTCACAATAGGGCCATTTTAAATATACCTATTTGCAAAAAAAAAAGTTTTACTGTTGATAAAAATAGTAAAACATTAGAAAAGCTCTGTAAACATGCATATTGCTGTACTCAGACTGACCTATACAATAAAAATAAAATGTCAGTTTTACTGTCAAGTGCATTATGTAAACACAGAACCCCCCCCCCCCCAAAAAAAAAATTTGAGGAATTGCATTTTTTGTCCCAAAGTCACCCCATAAACGATATTTAAGGGGTTCTGTCATTTATGTTATGGTGGATTACAAAGTACACCTGTTCCTGAAAAAAACAAGCCCTTATATGGCTCTTTAGATGGAAAAATTAAAGAGTTATAGCTCTTAGAAGGCAAGGAGGAAAAAACGAAACCGCAAAACTGAAAATTGTCCCAGTCCTTAAAGGGAACCAATCAGCCCAATCGGGCTGGCTGCGGCTGCAGCAGGAGCTGTATACCCGAAAAAAGGACTTTAATCCCCCGGGCATGTGACAGGCAACAGCGGGGAAGTAGTCATCTGGGCTGCTCCCCGCCCGTATCTAGTCCTCTTTCTCTACCTGTCAGTGCATTTGGAGAGGATGAATGACAGGCAGAGAGGTCTGTTACTGGCCTCTCTGCCTGTCAATCATCCCACCGAGCGCACTGACAGGCAGAGTGTGGTGACTAGATACGGGCGGGGAGCAGCCCAAATGACTACTTCCCCGCCGCTGCCTGTCACGCACACCGGGGGATTAAAGTCCTTTTTTCTCGGTATACAGCTCCTGCTGCAGACCCGGTCGGTACGTGCCTCGGCTGCTGCAGGAGCTGTATACAGCAGTTCAGGGAACCATATCAGCCTAATTGGGCTGATTGGTTTCCTTTAAGGCCATTTTGGGCTCTGTCCTTAAGAGGTCAAACTTGCCTCCCAGCTCCTGCTTTTCTCAGCTGTGGGGACACTCTCTAAAGAAGCAGGGATTCCCATTATAATGAGGGCAATTCCCACCTTTTTACAGGGTGTCCCCCACAAGTGAGAGAAGCTGGAGCAGGGCAGAGAGTTTAAACAGCCACCTCCTCTCTCTCTGTTGCAGGTAACAAGCAGTGGCAATTCCTGTTCCTGAAACACCTCTAAGGTCCCAATTACACGGGAAGATTATCGTCCGGAAAATCGTTATATTGTTCAAATTTAAATGCTATCGTTCTGTGTAATTGCAGGCAACGAATGAAAAATCATTCGTATGTCGTTTTTGATCTGAACCTAAAATTATCGTTAATCGTTCGCTGTAATTCCACATTCGTTCGCTCAAGTTTCGCATTTTTTCACTAATCATTCAGTGTAATTGCACATTGTTCATTGTTTTGCTGGGATCAGAAGGAATGAACGATCATAGTAACGATCGCAATAACGATCATAATAACGATCGTATCTAACGACCATCGTTAGTATCAATGTATTATTATTATATGCAATGATTTGCAAATATCACATAGATGCAAAATACTGTATGGGGCCCCACAATATGGCGACAGAGCAATTTTTAAAGTGGTAAAATAGAAAAGCTAAGCAAACTGGGTGTCAATGAAAAGTCACAGACTTCCAGTTTGTTTTTTTTATTTCATCCTTTTTTGTTGCTATGGGCAGTTTTTTGTTGCTATGGGCAGCTTTTTGTTGCTATGGGCAGCTTTTTGTTGCTATGGGCAGTTTTTTGTTGCCAAGAAGTTCAGCTTTTTCCATTAATTTTTATGAAGTAATTAACTAGGCCCTCAGTGTCCGCCATATTTAGATATAGTTCAGGCTGTAATACTCTTTTCTGCGTCCTTCCTGTAGTAGAGGCCGCTATTACAATCTCCAGGGAAATGGCGGCTCCGCTCCACACCGTGGCCTCCCCAGTATTACTCTAGCGGGAACACCACAATGCTCCCAATGTCTCGTGTGCAGCTGGTGACGTGGACGTTCCTGCTGAGGGCGGTGCGCCTCAAGCCTCGTTCCTGTTCCTACTGCACGTTGAACCCTTAGGTACCTTTTCCAGTTTTTGATTGGAAGACTAGCGCGACCTCTTCCTCTCCGTGGTCCTTACGCTCTTCTCTATTCACAGAGACAAGTTACGTTACGTTGTCATCACTGTCAGGAAGGCTAGAGCAGTAGCGGCGTTGGTCGGAAGTGGAAGTCTACCGGCAGATCGTTCGTATGTCCATTCATTCATTGCTGCTGACGTGCTCCCCGGATGCTGTACGAGTTGCTGAGACTTGATGGACACAGAGTTATTTGTCAGTCCTTGCTGAGTGTGTGTGCCCCGTGCTACTCTATGGTAACAGGTCGCCCCCATTCATCACATAGATCAGTTACTTTCTAGTCTAGTGTAATGTGGGCCAGAGCCCTGGGTGTGGGCCTGCTGGCCTTTACTGTGGGTGTCATCCATCATCTCCAGCCTGGCATCCCCGAGGCTGCCCTGGAATACCTGTCCTCCTCCCTGCAGGGTCTCTCCTCCAGGGACAGCTCCTCCAGCCCATCACTGGAAGAAGCCTTGTCTGCTGCCTGGGACCAGCTCATCACAGCACCCAGCAGGCACTGGGGGAAGGTGGCAGTGGGGTAAGTATGCAGACTACAGTGCTTCTATCTATCTATCTATCTATCTATCTATCTATCTATCTATCTATCTCCTATCTATCTATTCTCTATCTATTATTTATTATCTATCTATCTATCTATGTATCTATCTATCGATAACGGTTGAGAACGGTTCTGAGAGAGAACTGAAACGTTGCATCTTTGTATTTTTTGCACCTTGCAATAAACCACTACTTTTTTTCACTTATGCTGGAGTGTTTGGGACTTTTGTGTAGTATCTGGGGATCCCTCCTGCCAAGGGACTTACATCCTGCAGCACCCGCTACACCTATCAAGAAATGCAGCTCCTATCTATCTATCTATCTATCTATCTATCTATCTATCTATCTAAAAATGATAGAGAGCAGCACCACAGAATCAGGATATTTGGTGCCAGCGGATAGTCCCAGCCAGGGACGTAAGTAGCTAGTCAATAGAAAAATGTTCCGCAGCACACAGGTATAAGTGCAAAAAATCGTTGTGTTTATTACATCAGTGCAAAAACAGAACACGGCATAGCGTCTCACTTTATGCCGTGTTCTGTTTTTGCACTGATGTAATAAACACAACGATTTTTTTGCACTTATACCTGTGTGCTGCGGAACATTTTTCTATTGACTATCTATCTATCTATCTACTGCCCCATGACATGCTTACAGAAACCAATTTATTTTTATATGATAAATGTGAAAAGGGATTTAGTTAACTTTTATTGTTACATGTCTACTCTGGTTTTGAGTGTTCAGACTGTAACTGATCACTAGAGCGAGCAAGGAGAGAAGTACATGGCTAAGTGCTTCTCTCTCTGCACTTGGTCTGTGAGACTGAGATGGTGCAGACTTTTACTATGAGATCATATCTATCACATTGTACAGAGGTGGGAGACAAGGTGCTTAAAGTATCACTGTCATTATAATTTTTAAAATGTAAATCAACAGTAGATTTGATGTAAAGCAAGTTTGCAATTTACATTCATTATTAGGGTGCGTTCACACGTACAGGATCTGCAGCAGATTTGATGATGTGTTGTTATTTAGATGAAATCTGCTGCGGATCTAGTACGTGTGAACATACCCTTACTTCCTTACTTATTTTTTAGTTATCATGAGAAACCCTTTTTTTAAAGAGACTAAACACAGGACTCATCTGAGCGCTCACAGAGAAGGCAGTCATGTGATAGACGCATTGAGCCGTGACACTTGTTACCAGTCTGGCTTCAAGTGTTTAGTCTCTTTTTTTTATTTTTCAAACAGCACAAGACTAAAAATCTGTCTTCAGGAGACTGGACCTGGATTTCTGGTAAGTACAGCTTTGTTTTACATTATGAGAACAACAAAAAAATAATGAATGTAAAATGCAAGCTTGCTTTATATCACATCTACTGTTGATTTAGATTTTGAAACTTAGAACTACAGGTACACTTTAAGGGTCCATTTACACAGAAAGGTTATCTGCCAAAGATTATCTGCCAAAGATTTAAAGCCAAAGCCAGGAATGGATTTGAAAAGAGGAGAAATCTCAGGCTTTGCTTTATGACCTGATCTCTGTTTATAGTCTGTTCCTGGCTTTAGCTTCAAATCTTTGGCAGATAATCTTTGGCAGATAACCTATCTGTCAAAGATTTAAAGCCAAAGCCAGGAATGGATTTGAAAAGAGGAGAAATCTCAGGCTTTGCTTTATGACCTGATCTCTGTTTATAGTCTGTTCCTGGCTTTGGCTTCAAATCTTTGGCAGATAATCTGTCAGATAATCTTTCTGTGTAAATGGTGCTGAGCCCTCTGAGCATTGGGAGGAATCTGAAGCTATGGAGCAACAGATTGACAAATAACTAACGTTACTGATGGAAGAGGAACTATGAAATAGATAAAAAATTGTGAAAGTTAAAATTAAGGAACTTAGAGAAAACCGTCACCAAAAAAAAAGCGCATATGAAGCTGGTGATGTTGTACACTGCAATAGATAGATACTGTATCTTTCTCCGTGGCTTTCTTAGTTAAAATAAAGCTGCCATGTCTATCTGTGTCTTTTGCAGTGTAAACATGTCGTCTGCTTAATATCCATGTGTCCTGGGGGACGGTTTCCCCCCAGTTATTAGAAGCTTTTCTAAGGTTCTAATAACTCTGTTACAATTCTTTTGCCCTTTACATTTGTATTATAGTGAAGTTTTACCAGTCCTGAAGGTCAGCATTGTATTTGTGAATTTATACACTGAATATGCTTCTCCTGTTACTTCATTTTCTTCTTTACAGAGTGAATGCATGTGTGGACGTAGTGGTTTCAGGGGTAAGCCTGCTGAAAGCTCTAGGGCTGAACCCCCAGTCTGGGAGAGATCATATGGTGCTCACCTCACAAGAGGAGCTAGCTGCTACATTCCTGCACTACATGCAGCGAGGTGCTGCAGCCGAACGTTTCTACAGTGATGCCGAGAGCTTTCAGTCCATCTCCCGCACTGCCACACAGAACCCAGATGCTAAGGTAAGCCCATGTAGCACATGTGTATGATCGCTGTAGCGTGTAGTTTGTTAGCATGGTAGCTTGCATAACACAGGCTATGTTTACATAGTTGTCGTGGCCTATGTAAACATAAAGGAAGCCGCCCAGGTTTGCACGATATGTGACAAACTGTAATCTGGTGGGAATTCTGGGGTCTGAAAGGGTTTGGTTTTGGCTTCCATTAGTTTATTAGCAACATGAAATGTGAATTACTAAAGGTGCTCCAACTCAGATGTTAACAGAGCTTTACTGTATTGTAGGAAACAATTAAAGAAGAAGGATTCCACTTGCACTGCTTTTTTTTTAGGAGTAAAGATACTTCTCAAATCATTTTTAGGTGTCTTTTTAGCCGAGCAAAAAACTACTACTGTATCTGTCTTGCAACGACTGCCATTGTGTGCATTAGTTTTCATCCGTTTTTCCATTGACTTCCATTATAAAAAAAGGATTAAAACACATCAGTTTTTTTAACATACACAAAAAACAACTTGACCTTATTTTTGTGTACGTTAAAAAACGTTTCGTTTTGTTTTGTTCCGAGTGTCACTGAACACTTCTCCAACCTGTCCTAGTCCTGTTCCCTGATGTGTCTGTCTAGTCGTGTCTTTGTTTTGGTCCTTCCCCCGTTATTGTTTGACTTTTATTACGTGTATAATAGTTTTTGGTTTAAGCCTCATTTAAAGATGGATCCTATGTCTGGTCCTGAGGTATATAAGGAGGCCTTGCCTAGAGCGAGAGCCTTCTTTTGGGTTGATGGCAGTTGAGTTACTTACATACTCTTGGTCTTCTTTTACTCTTCACAAGTAGTGAAATGTTACCTTCTTAACCTTCCCATGTCCACTTATTTAGATTGCTGAGGTCTTATTAGAACTTACCTGAAGACTTATGCTCACGACTCATGTATTATGTTCATTGCACTTCGCTTATATCCTATAATGTATCTTATTCTTTTCTTGAAAAAAATCTTGAAAATAAACAGTAAAAAAAAAAGTTTCGTTTTGATACTTTTTTTTTTTATAATGGAAATCAATGGAAAAACTGATGTACACAATTGCATCCATTTCCTATCAGTTTTTTGCAAAAACAAATGAAAAAAAAAAAAAAACATTGCAAAATTTAAGTGTGAACCCAGCCTTACAGTGATGTAATAATGCCTCCATACTCTTATTGAACAAAGCAACCTGTACACAAAAAAATATATATAGCACTATATATGTGAGCTTAAATGAATGGATGAATAGAGCAGGCTCAGGAGCTGAGCCCCCTTCATACACAAAGGAGGTCTGCTTGCTATGTGCTGCAGACACTCACAGCTATTAACTGACATTAGCAATTCTTCTAATGTCAGTCATTTAACCCTTTCCATGGCATGTAAAGCACAAAGGTGATTTCAGGGTTACTATGCGAGTTGGAGGCCTTTTGTTTATCTCCATTCCTGCCATGGTGACTTTGCTAATTGATTGTAGCCACTTTGCATATACTTTATGGTGATACTAATCATTTGACTGTCCATCCCATGACTACAGAATCATTTTGGTTGGTTTTGTCTTCTGTTTATTTTAAATGTAAAAATAAAGTTCTGGCATTTTACATTTGACCTAGGTTTTTTTTATGTGCATAATGCATTGTTTAGGTCTCCTTTGGTATCTTTTAAAAAAAAAAACATGTGACAGTAAGAAATTATTATGTGGCCATATATGCTACCATTGAGTTATTGTATCTTATTAATGTGCACAATACTGACAGATAATGTCTATGTCTAAAAATACTTTTTTTTTTTTTATTTTAATAATACTTTTGCATAAGGTAACATATTCAGATAGGTTGGCTATCACTATAACTTTTAGGAATAGAAATTGTATACTAAAATTATAGTAAAGATATGGCGCTAATTGTTTGGCGGGCTGTAGCTCGCTGCTGGTGGATGCTATGTGGAGGCAGACCTGTTTTCTCCAAGTGATAGTAGTTTCAAACAATATGTGTGTATGCATCCAGCGCCACTACTCTAACCCTTGTGATCGTGCAATGATACAATATAATAGCACTTAATCCAGATGTGTATAGATAAAAGATGTCATCTATTCAGTTGTCCTCCGTTCTGTTTAGGCAATAGTAGCAACTGTAGCAATTTGAAGATACAACAAATCATTCTGTAGATTGTATGCCGGGAGTGCACTCAGGCCGGCAGCGCAGCGCAGAAACTAGGTACTATGATTTCTCCTGTAGATTTATCCTCCCTATTTCCCTCGCAGTAATGATGGCAGTAGATACAGATCTGTGACTACAGCTCTGGTCTAAAGGTAGCTGCTGCTTGTGTGTCTCTGCCTCCATCACTAAAACTGCCCCCCTCCACCCTTTTTTAAAGCTTACCCAACTTAGAAGGAAATTCAGAGGAGCAGAAATTAGGGCTGGAGACTAAACCATTGAGTTTTCACTGTCAATAGGACACTAGCTATTACTATATATGAGAATAAGAAGGATGTAGGGATTTACAATTCACGTTGATCGTCTTTGTGTGCATTTACATAAACCAGTTTCTCTGTAACAAACAAATCCAAATAAAGGGGCCTCAAGATTTATAAAAGGTCATTGTGTCTGTTCAGAAAATATATTTGAATCCATTTCATGTTGCAATTTTCTGCCTGTGTTATTTATAGTGTTCAGTAATTCATTGTTTTTCTTTTGCCTTCTAGCACTTTGTTGGTGGAAATGCTGCTCTTATTGCTCAGAGACTGGCCAGTCACCCAGATACAGAGGTAAAGTAAACTGTTTCTCAGTACTTCAGTCTCTGTAACACTTTACTCACGGCAGAAAAAAATCTGTTCCCATCACCGTTTTGTACACATTTACCTGTTCTTTTTTGTAAAGATAATCGCATAGATTTATCAATATGTTGGAGACAAAACTGTCTCTGATTTTTGTCTCAGGCAGCAACCAATCACAGCTCTGCTTTCCTTTCCCAAAGTTGCTGTGATTGGTTGCTATCTGTCGGAGACAAAGGTCAGACACGTTTTTGTCTCGGACAGATTGATGAATTTGGGCCATTAAATTTAGCCATTTTTCTTAAAGAGGTTCTTTCAGATTAGAAAAGCAATAATTGCCCATGGATAGTAGTATGGAGTCCTCATAATACCATTATAGAAGAAAGTGGTATCATGTACTGAAGTGGGGTGTGTGTGGGGGGGGGCACTTCACATGTCCTTTCTACCAAAGTGAATGTATTTACAGTCAGCTACTCCTATTAATATCATTTTCCCCTTCAGGATATACTTTCGCTGGCTAAATGATGTGATTGACTGTACCTGTCTTGGCTGATTATATATTGTACTGAACTGCTGGTACATACCCTCATCAGCTTCTGCGTGGACTTTCCTCCTTTCTGGCCTTCCATCTAACACCCTTGATTCCCTCCAGACTATCCTCAGCTCTGCTGCCCAAGTAATCCACCTCTTCCCTTGCTCCCTGTGTCTGTCTGCCAGTCCCTTCACTGTCTTACAAGGACACCCACAACCTATTCCCTCCATACATCTCTGACTTGTTATCCCAATACCGCCCCTCATGCAATCTAGGATCCTTACAAGACATTCTTCTGTGCTCTCCCCATGTCTACTCCTCACATGACCACCTCCAAGGTTTCTTGTGAGTTCTCCCCATAGTCTGGAACTCGCCACACTAACACAATCTGCTGTTACTCACCATTGCAACCTTTAAAAGGAACCCATCTCTTAAACTAGTCTTCAGCCTACAATAACCCTGCTGCCATCACACCACACTGTGACCAGAAGCATCTTTCACCTGCTGTCTCCCTCCCATCACCTTGTAGATTGTGAACAGGGTCCTCTCTCCACCCGTGTCAGTCTGTCATTTGTACCATTTTTTTTTATATATGTTACATTACGTTTTATTGTTAACCCTTTATCATATGTATAGTGCTGTGGAATCAAGGGCGCTTTAAAAGTAAACAATAATACTAAGGGTGTGAGGGTGTTTTTAAGTGTATTTGTCACAGGAGACGATAAAACTTCTGCTGAAAGTCTCCACTGTGATGTGTACTGTTTAAGTGCTTTTAATTGTATTTGGCTTAGGTTTTGCTAAAACAAAAGATATCATTGTGAATATTTATTGTGGAGGTGCTTTTGTTTTACATGGACAGTATTTCTTTGTTTTTTTTATTTGGTAACTGAACAGAGACTATCTTTCTGCAGTGTTTAATTAAGTGCTGCTGGGTAATTTCTGTGAGATGGACTGCAAATATGATAATAGTACTACAAATTATGATAAATTGTTACTCGTTGTCATCTTGAAGTTGTTTTTTTTGGACTAGTATTATTGTGAGTTGCGGTATATGCCATCAGTATGTTCTGTTCTAGTAAGAATGTGTTTTTTGTTTTTTTTTTTGTTTATCACAGGTTCTTCTTTGTGGTCCAGTAGGCCCTAAACTTCATGAACTGCTAGATGATCGGATCTTGGTGCCCCCAAGGTCTTTACAAGAGCAGGATGAATATCATCTAATTTTGGAATACAAAGCTGGTAAACAAGCATTGTGTGTGTACTTGTTCATCATCTATAGGAGCAATCTTCATTAAACTGATATTCTGTCTTGTAGGAGAGCAATGGGGCTCAAGTCATGCTCCAGCTGCCAGCCGATTCATTTTTTCCCATGACTTGTCCAATGGCGCAATGACATCATTGGAGGTTTTGCTTTCAAGCCTAGAGGACTTTCAGCCAAAATTATTGGTTCTTTCTGGTTTGCACATGATGGAGGGATTAAGCCAGGAAAAAAGAGCCAGTCGTCTACGTGAGGTAAGAAAATTGCTTCCATTTGCCTTTGCTTTACCAAAAGTTCACTTCTGGTTCCATCCAAAAGGGGACAATAAAACAGAAAACATTACGTTGAAGTACAGTTTATAGACTTATACTCAACATCTTTCTGACCACCAGTACATGCCTTTGGGCATAAATGCCCACCTACCTATGACGTTTATGAGGTTTTTCTGTTAACCCACTGTATTTCTCTTTGGAACACCCTTTAGGCTGCCAATGCTTTGTCAGATGTTCCTTCAGATATCCTTATTCATTTGGAGCTGGCAAGTATGACAGATGAAGAATTGATGAAAGGAATCATCTACCAGGTAATCAGTAAGCTTGACAAAATTGAAGTGTGTTTGAGGAGTGTGTGGTTACATATAATATTAGGGTGCGTTCACACTAATTAACCCTTTAAGGACCTGGCCAATTTAAATTTTTGCGTTTTCGTTTTTTCCTCCTTGTGCTTAAAAGGCCATAGCACTTGCATTTTTTTCACCTAGAAACCCACCTGAGCTCTTATTTTTTGCGCCACTAATTGTACTTTGCAATGACAGGCTGAATTCTTTCATAAAGTACACTGCGAAACCAGAAAAAAATTCAATGTGTGGTTAAATTGAAAAAAAAAAAAACGCATTTCTTTTATTTGGAGGGTATCTTTCATTACGCCATTCGCCCTGGGGTAAAACTGACTTGTTATATATGTTCCTCAAATTGTTACGATATCAATGATATGTAATATGTATAACTTTTATTTTATTTGATGGCTTGTAAAAAATTCAAACCATTGTTAACAAAAATATGTTCCTTAAAATCGCTCTATTCCCAGGCTTATAGCGCTTTTATTCTTTGGTCTATGGGGCTGTGGGAGGTGTCATTTTTGCGCCATAATGTGTTCTATCGGTACCTTGATTGTGCATATTCGACTTTTTGATCGCTTTTTATTACAATTTTTCTGGATTTGATGTGACCAAAAATGCGCAATTTTGCACCTCTGGATTTTTTTGCGCTTGCGCCGTTTACCGTGCGAGATCAGGAATGTGATAATTTAATAGTTTGAGCGATTACGCACATAGCGATACCAAACATGTTTATTTATTTATTTATAACATGGGAAAAGGGGGGTGATTCACACTTTATTAGGGGAGGGGGCTTTTTATTATTAATGACACTTTTTTTTTTTTTTTGGCTTTTACACTTATACTAGAAGCCACCCTGGGGGACTTCTAGTATATACACACTAATCTCTCATTGCGATCTATGCTGCATAGTAATACAGCATAGATCGATGAGATAGGCACTCGATTGCTTCCGGGTGCTGCAGCCTGAAGCAACCGAATGCTGAGTCGGGATCAGCGCCATTACGGCGCAGACCCCGGCAGGGTGAAGACACTGGGATCGCTCCTACGGGGGGCGATCTCCACCACTAGACACCAGGGAACGGCTGCATCAGGTAATCGGATGCAACTGTCATCTTTGACAGCTGCATCCGACTATCTAATTAGCGGGCGTGGCGATCGGACCGTGCCCGCTAATAGCCGCGGTCCCTGGCTACATGCGGCACCCGGGAACGCGTCGGTTCAGAGCGCGGCCACGTTCTGAACACCTGTGGGGGCCCTGGACGTACAGGGACGTACAGGGTCGCCTAAGGGTTAAAGGAGAAATCTGGCAAAAATGTTATAAAAATATTGTATTGTCCCCCAAAAGTTATACAAATCACCAATATACACTTATTACAGGAAATGCTTATAAAATGCTTTTTCCCTGCACTTACTACTGCATCAAGGCTTCACTTCCTGGATAAAATGATGTCACGACCCGACTCCCAGAGCTGTGCGGGCTGTGGCTGCTGGAGAGGATGATGGCAGAGGGATGCTCAGTGTCCCTCCAGTGCCCTGTGTCCCTCAGTGTCCCCCTGCCATCATCCGCTCCAGCAGTCACAGCCCGCATAGCTCTGGAAGTTGGGTCGTGACATCACAGTTTTATCTAACTGCAGCCTATTCCCTGGTGTCTAGTGGGTCAATGGCCCCCTGATCGTGGAGGGGTGATCCCTGCTTCTGACCTGGGCCAGGGTCTGCGCCGTAATGGCGCTGATCCCGGCTCAGCACTCTATTGCTTTCCACAGAGTGCCTATCGCATCGATCTATGCAGTATAACTATACAGCATAGATCTCAATGAGAGATCAGTGTGTTTATACTAGAAGTCCCCAGGGGGGCTTCTAGTATATGTGTAAAAAAAAAGTGTTATTAATAAAAAGCCCCCTCCCCTAATAAAAGTTTTTATCACCCCCCTTTTCCCATGTTATAAAAAAATGAATAAATAAACATGTTTTATATTGCCGTGTGCGTAATCGCCTAAAATATTAATCACATTCCTTATCTTGCACTGTAAACTGCGTAAGCGTCAAAAAATCCCAAAGTGAAAAATTGTGCATTTTTGGTCACATCAAATCCAGAAAAATTGTAATAAGTGATCAAAAAGTCGCATATGCGCAATTAAGGTGCCGATAGAAAGAACACATCATGGCGCAAAAAATGACACCTCACACAGCACCATAGATCAAAGGATAAAAGCGCTATACGCCTGGGAATGGAGCGATTTTAAGGAACATATATTTGTTAACAATAGTTTGAATTTGTTAAAAGCCATCAAATAAAATCAAAGTTATACATGTTACATATCGTTGTAATCGTAACGACTTAAGGAACATATATAACAAGTCAATTTTACCCCATGGCGAATGGCGTAAAAACAAAAACAAAAAAACTAATTAAAAAAAGGGGGGTTTTTTGTTTGTTTTTTCAATTTTACCACACATTGAATTTTTTTTTCTGATTTTGCAGTGAACTTTATGCAAAAATTCTGCTTGTCATTGCAAAGTACAATTCGTGGTGCAAGAAATAAGGGCTCATGTGGGTTTCTAAGTGAAAAATGCAAGTGCTATGGCACAAGGAGGGAAAAACAAAAACGCAAAAATTTTAATTGGCCCGCTCCTCTTAGGGTTAAAGGGATTATCCAGTGCTACAACAACATGGCCACCATTCTTGTCTCCAGATTGGGTGGGGTTTTAAACTTAGTTCCATTGAAGTAAATTGAGCTTAAAGGGGTGCTCCAGTGTGGGGGCACTTTTTTTTGGGGACCAGGAAGGAGGTGGCTGAAATAAAAGACAACAACTTACCTCCCCGGTTCCAGCAGCGGGTCCCGCATCACGGCGCTCCGCTTCCGGGTGTCTGACGCCGCCCGAGACGCTACGTCTCAGGGCCGCTCAGCCACTCAGTAAAGGAGGCGGGATCCGAGCGGACTTCAAACGGATCCCGTCTCCTTCACTGAGTGGCTGAGCGGCCCTGAGACGTCACGTCTCGGGCCCACTTCAGACACCTGGAAGCGGCCGGGAACCGGGCACCGGAGCGCCGTCATGCGGGACCCGCCGCTGGAACCGGGGAGGTAAGTGGACGTCTTTTATTTCAGCCACCTCTTCCCCGGTCCCCCCAAAAAAGTGCCCCCCCCCCGCCGGAGCACCCCTTTAAATGCAAACCACAAATGAACTGGAGAAAAGAGCGGGGTAAAATTTAGACTGGTGCAAACTGGCCACAGCAACCAATTACAGCTCAGCTTCCAGCTCTAGTGAAAGGAAAGAGGAGCTGTGATTGGTTGCTGTGGCCAGTTTGCACCAGTCTAAATTTTACACCCTTTGATAAATCTCCCCCATAGTCTACAGACATCTAAAGGCCGCTATGGGGGCTGGAGCTACAGGTCTCTGTTGCACTGCTCCGGGGTCCTGTTTATCTCTGCCAGCTGTTATCTTCTGCTGGAAACCAAGTCACATACCCTGCTCCTGCAGCACCAGTGTCATGGCCTGGCTGAGCGATTACCTACTGAGCCAGTCAGTGACTGGGGAGGTGTCACTGACTGGCTGGGCGGGGAATCACTCAGCTGGGGTAGTGACGTTGCAGCTAGCGGAGCTGCAGGATCCCCGCAGATGTGAACGGGACCCAGAAGCAGCGGTACAGAGGCACGGGCATGGGTGAGTTCACTTTTTTTGTTATTTTCTCACCCATCCCCACCTGCCTGTCATTTTTATAGTTTGTGGGACTTCTCCTTTAAGTTTTTTTGTGCTTGATCTTTGACTGTCCAGCATGATGGCAATTGTAGTTTTTAACAGCTGGAGGGCTGCAAATTTAACAACTGTTATGTATATCAACCACACACTGGTACCACACTGGTGAACCCACCCTACAAACAACTGATACAAGAAGCTTCTCTGAAAATACTGTACAGCTATTGACATTATTTGCTTCAACTAGAAACTATAATCTGCTTAATACATAATTGCCTCAG
This sequence comes from Dendropsophus ebraccatus, assembly GCF_027789765.1. Classification (NCBI taxonomy): domain Eukaryota; kingdom Metazoa; phylum Chordata; class Amphibia; order Anura; family Hylidae; genus Dendropsophus; species Dendropsophus ebraccatus. The sequence continues at coordinate 143,361,629 of NC_091454.1, read as the reverse complement.
TTTGGTTTACAGGATAATTTAGCTTTTTTATGTAATTATTTAAAGAAGTCCCACAAAACAAAAAGAATTACAGGAAAGCAGTGGGGTGCGGGAATATAATAAATAAAGTATACTTGCCTAGCCTTGTGCCACATATCGCTGCTTCCAGGTCTGGCCGACAGCGGCCGGCCTCTTGCAGGTCCTCCTGCTGCAACTTTACGTACCCAACTGATTGCCAATCGGTGACTGGAGTGGGAGCTGGATGCCTGCCAAACACAACAGTCAGCGTCCGTCAGTGAGACCTGGAAGCGTCCCAACAGAGGCATGGGGACATGTACATTTACTTTGTTTTTTATGTTCCCTCATCCACCTGCCTTTCCTTTATTTCATGGGAGTTCTCATTTAACACTGTGATACAGAACTTTAGTAGGAAGGGTTGCCATCTTTTTATAATGAGTTCCATATCTGTCTGTTCTGTTGGTCAGCAGGTCTTTCCACTGATTAGTTCTCTTGGACTCAATGAACAAGAACTACTGTTTCTGGCCCAGTCAGCAAATGGTCCTCACTCCACCTTGTCTGCCTGGTCTGGAGTCCCAGATGTTGGAATAGTGAGTGACATCTTGTTTTGGATCCTTCGTGGTTCTGATAGTGAAGGCTCTGGTCTTACCAGAATCCACTTTCACACACTGGCATATCATATCATTGCAACCATCGATGGCTTTTGGGATAACCAGGTTGCCGCAGTAGCTGCAGGTGCTCGGATTGCTGGGGCTCAGGCATGTGCCAGTGAGACCATTGATCCTTCACGTGTAATGCTTAAAAGTCCATTGGAATTTGTTACTTCACGAACAGAGACTGGTTCTACAGCTAGGATCACTGCTAAGGAACCAGTAGCAGTGTGGAATAAAGGAGGGGTGACTTTTCATTTTACTCCTGTCCTAATCTGCAAGGATCCAACTAGAACAGTGGGATTGGGGGATGCTATATCTGCCGAGGGATTGTTGTTTTCTGAGTCCAAAACTCAGTAAGGAAACAGCTCTGTACTACAGGAAAGGAAAAGAGGTGGCAATTGCTACTGTCACCATCAAGACAACCATCTGAACACCTTTACAGCTGCCTGACACTGTTTGCTAGTTTTATATTCATTCAGGTCAGAAAATACTATTCCTTTATATTAGGGGTAGGGAACCTTCAGCCCTCCAGCTGTTGCAAAACTACAGTTCCCATCATGCCTGAACAGCCAAAGCTGAGGCTATCCAAGCATGACGGGAATTGTAGTATTCCAATAGCTGGAGGGTCAAAGGTTCCCCATCCCTGCTTTATATGCTAGTAAAGGTCAAAACAAATGTTACAAATTGATAAGTATGTAATTTATTTTGTATGTAAATCATTTTGCATTCCAAACCTTAAAGAGGAATCTTGCTGAAAATCCAGATTGGCCATATATTGGTACCTGAGAAAGTATAGTAGCCAAAGGCTGGTTATTATTCTTTTATTAACATATGTTCTTCAGTTTTTATTGCAGTATCTATAGCTAAAAATGCAGGATCTGGTACAGTCATGTCGAATCAAGGAAGTCTTTCCCAAGAGAAAAAAGTGGAAGGGTTTTCTTGATTTTACATGAAAAGATCCAAAAGCTTTTTTGTCATTGACTATAAAGCTGGTGCACTGAGCTATAGAACAGCTGTGAAAGAAACCTTATGCTAGGTATACAGGCCCATAATTTGGTTCAGTGGAACCACAGCTGTTGCAGTAGCAATGTGCCCTGAAATGTGGCCTTTCAGAGTATTTTTTTTAGTTGCTTTTCATGGTACCTCCTTACAGGTTACCGTTTATTGGACTGCCATGATAGAGGTCTGAACACATTTGTGCACAATGTGTAGACATATTGAGGAACCCTTTTTTTTTTTTTTTTTTTGCAAACAACATTGCAGCTACAGAAAAAGTATGCTGTTAAATCCTTTTAGGTGTATTGTATATATGATCCATAGCTTCAGTATGCATCTGACACACTTTTATAAAAGGGAAAGTATCAGTGGGCGCTGAGGTTTTAGGTAATTTTCTTACCTTGATCATAAATGCTGTTTATGGGATATTTGTATGTTATTTCATATGCTACTATGGCATTTTGGTGCACCCTGGCTGGCCAGCCCCTCCTAACTAATATTAGCTTTAAGCAGAGCAGTAGCCCTGCCCCCACAGTGCATCAAAACACCTAATTAGCATAAAAAATAACCTAAAGCATAAAAATATCCCAAAAGCGGCAAGAAAATTACCTTCATCCTCAGCACCCTGTTTGCCATAAGGACATATCAGCAGGTTAGATTCTTGCAGTAAACATGAGATTATGCAAATTTTTTTCTTAAAACGTGTAACAACTGTTAACCATTAACACACAAGTTTCAATATAATTTATATTACATAATATAAATGCAGAATGAAAACTAAATTAGTAATAAAGAAGCAGGCAAATATGTTTTAGAAACACGGGGGGGGGGGGGGGGGAATGTTTCAAGTCACCTTTTTGCAACAACAACAAAATATATGCTCAAAAACTTATTTGTGACTCAATATGTGACTATTGTGTTCTTAGCCACATTTATTATTTGCATTTTTAAAAGTTGCACATTTTTCTCCTCATTCCACTGAATAGGTTGTGTACAAACTACATGTAAAAAACAATGCATTGAAAAAAAACTCATTACTTGAAATGTTTAGTGCATTTGAAACTAGCATAAGGGGTGAAGTGCAAGTGTGAAATAAAAAAAAAAAAAGGTTTTAAAAGTTGCAACTTATAAATCACCCCAGTCCTGGCAGTTACATGCTGGCGTTGTAGTTCCATAAGTCTAGCTGACTAACCTAAGCACAAGGCCTACAGTACATGGTGGGGCAGCTGAATCCATATAGTTCTTTATCTCTGGGATATTGTAAAATAAACTTGTGATAGTGAAACGTTGTCTTAAACTGCGCAGAGTATCATAAACTCCACCTTACCTCCTGGTTTTACATGCATCCATCTCTGAAAATCTAGTGAATTTTTTTGGGACCAAAAATATATTGATGCCTATATGTGTTGTTGACTTTTTTTTCTTTTTAATATTTATGTCAATGTGCATTTTTTTCTCTAGATAATTGACCTAAATGTTGTTTTTTACCTCCTTATTCTTTCTTTATATTTTTGCAGGGATAACTTCTATTTTATTAAGACTGACAATGCTGTTACAGTACTATACCAAAACCATGTAAGACGTTATCACAGTCTCTTTCAATAGCAGGTCCTAACCCCCCCCCCCCAACATGATCTGTGCACACATGAGGAAACATTGACCATAACATCAGGAAATTGCTCTATTGCTGGAGTACATTAAGGGAAACCGTATGGTGTCTGTTCTGTTACATGGCTCTTAGGGTAAGGAGACACATGGTACCTTTCATTTACTTCTCTGTGCTTCCAGAACATAGAAAATGCTTTTATTTTCCTATGCAGAGTCCTGACCTGCTGCAAGATAGAAAGCTACCTTCCTCTCCCTGCTTGCTTGATAGCAGGATCAGGGATGGGAAAGGGAGTAAGGAGGCAGTTCAGGGGCTTGAGAAAGCCTCTTTGACGCTGCATAGAAAAATGCAAATGTATGAAAAGCGCCACGTGTCTCCTTCTCCTAAAAGCCATCTAAGTTTCAGCACTTTGAAATGTGAATTGCAGCTGACAGATTCACTTTAAGCTATAAGCCAATATAATAGAGCAATATTGCTATTAAGCATAGTGGTCATGGTGGGAAGGGTGACACATTTTTGGAGGGTACATGCAACAAGGCCCTCTTCTAAAATCTTCGTCCAAGTAGAAACACTGATGTTGAGTCTCACAGTATCATAGTGATTACAATATATTGTCCATATGCCTCAGTTGATCATTTTCTTTGTCTCACGGAGGACACCTAATTTTGTAACATATTTGTGATAGTACTTTGTAACTTTTTCCTTTTTTTTTTTAAGAAAAAAAAAGTAATAAAAATGTGTTTTGTTACCAAATTGTTTATAGTGCTTCATTTTAGTAAATATTATATACTCTTTCACCAGCAGGTACACTACCCAAAAGTAGCCACTGAGAACCTTTTCAAGGACATTGGGTGAATTTTTTTTGTTCTCTTGTGGCCAAACCCAGTATCTAATCAGACCACACCTGTGATCATTTACATATCTGCCTGAGACTGCATGTTATATTCTGCAGCAATCCAACATTTCTATCTGGGTGTGTTTTGGGTACATATACTCAGTGTATATGTACTCATAGCAACCATTAGATCTCGGCTTTTGTTTTCACACCTACACTGGAAAGATGTACGAATAAATGAGAAAATCAGATTGGGTGACATAGATAGATAACTGACTCTTTCTTTAAAAAAATTTTAATCATAGTATTTCCATGTAATGAATGGGTACTGAGCTATTCAAGGACTTTATCATCATCATAAATATAAAAGGAAAGCTCCACTGTGACATTTTAAAATCACACAAAAAAAAAATCACTTTTAGGCTATGTTCACACAATGGTTTTGGAGGCAAAAATACGGGTCGTAAATCAAGAGCAGGATCCTTATTTACAGCCATACTTATCAAAATACAGACATAATCCTATATAATGCACATACCTTCCCTGTTCTAAAGGCATATTAAGTCCCATGCTTCTGGCACGGCACGGCTGCGTTTCAGTGACGCCATGTTCAGTGGCTGTCTCTTGTTCCTGGATGTGCTACCCTCCTCTTCAGACACAGCGCTTGTGTGCCATACTCTAGCGATAAGTGAAAGAGCAGAGCCATTTGCTATGCCTCCCCCTGTGATGTTCACAGTCAAGTCCCATGATATTTTTGAAAGAGAAGCCATAATCCCATGTGACTAGAGATGATTGAACATCGGGAATTTTCAGGTTTGTTCGAACTTGAAGTCAAACCTTCGGCATTTGACTCCCACTGCCTTCCAATTCCGTGGGGGAGGCGGAGACAGCCCAAGTACCAGCTGGAAAACAGGGATACAGCCTATTACCTAAGCTGTATCCCTGTTTTCCAGGAGGTACTCGGGCTGTCTCCACCTTCCCCACGGAACGGGAAGGCAGTGGGAGTCAAATGCTGAAGGTTCGACTTCGAACAAACCTGAAAATTTCCGGTGTTCGTACTAGAGATGAGCGCAACTCTTGCATGCTCGAGTCAGTCCAAACCAGAGCACGTGGCATCTGATTACTGGTGGCTGAAGAAGTTAGATGTAGTATTTGACTGTGTGTAAACATAGAATAGTAATACTGTACTATATTGTGGCTTTGCCTTACCTGCATGACCCTAAGTTCACAAGAGAAATATGTCTCTCACATTCAGGTTGTTTTGCAACTCCAAAATTCTCTCATTGTCTCGGCCATCCACATCTACCTAATCCCATACTGTCTTCCCTCAAGTATGGTACTGAAGCGTTCATCAGAAGAGCATTTTTAGGACCTGATAAAGAGGGCTTTGCCGAGCCTTCGAAACATGTTGTCCACTGAACAAAATACCAATAAAAGACTGCGGTTGTTTGTAATTGGTACCAGGTCCTGACTGGTAAAAACGCTAGAAATAAACACTGGTCTTTCAATGAATATATTGTTTGGTGATCCAGCAGGTGGTGTCGACTCCACAATCTAGTTTTACACTTTTTTGATGCCCTTATTAGAGTCATGTCTTAATACACTACTCCACCAGGTGAGCAGCCCTGTAAATTGTTTGTGGCCAGGCCTCCCAAGGATTTCACTACACATGCCAGCGCATTGCTCCATTTTCTTTGTCTTTGCACACTTTTCTATTTTCTGAAAGTCAGAGATCATCAGGTCTGCCAGCTGGTAAATGGACATATTTTATCCACAAGGGTCCTTATTTCTAACAATGTAAGAAAATACTGTTCAGTGTAAATATATGCAATAATAAAATCCATGGGCTGCCTCACCTCTCCTGAGATTTGTAAGCCTGCAGTTAGACCTGGTCTATACTGCAACATTTTGTAGTGCTACAGGATTGATTTTAAAGTGTACCTGTTATTATAAAAAAAACTTTTGACACGTCACAGAAATGTCAAAAGTTTTCATTGGTCCCGGTCTGAGTGTAGAGACCCCTACCAATCGTGAGAACACCGTGCTGCAATGTCTCCTCTCCTCACTTTGTCAGTGAAAAGAGTCTATAGACTTACATTAGGAGCCCCACTCATCAAATGACACAGAGCCAGGAGAGGACCGTGACTAGCACTTAGATAGGGACCGATCAAAACTTTTGACATGTTTTTATGACATGTCAAAAGTTTTTTTTTATTATTATTATTATGACAGGTACACTATAATTATTAAGTGCTGGCTGCAGTCCACAAGACTGCATGCATCTCAATTTAGAGATGAGTGAACCTGGAGCATGCTCGAGTCCATCCGAACCCGAACTTTCGGCATTTGATTAGCGGTGGCTGCTGAAGTTGGATAAAGCCCTAAGGCTATGTGGAAATCATGGATATAGTCATTGGCTGTATCCATGTTTTCCAGACAACCTTAGAGCTTTATCCAAGTTCAGCAGCCCCAGCTAATCAAATACCGAACGTTCGGGTTCGGATCGACTCAAACCCGAACCGGGTTTGCTCATCTCTAATCTCAATATATTGCTTTGGACTGAAGCTTTACTTAGTTAAAATTTTTTGATACATTATTATGGGAACAGCCATATTACCTGAGCTTGCTTCACAGCCTTAAGAGATCTGCTTCACCGCAAAAAAAAACTTCACGTCTTCATGCATGCTCTGTGACCTTTCTAGAAGTCATTGTGCAGGAAAGGGGAGGGTGAGCTCTGCCTACTACCTATTGTAAATGGCCTGATCCTGTCATCTCTACGCACTGATGCCTTTCACTGTAATCCTGTCTGTGATGATAATGAGGAAAGTACTGAAAAGTTTCCATTGCGTAACAGGAGAGGTCTTATTTTTATGTTTAGTAACCATTTACCAATGACACATTACCTTTACATTATTACATTTTTGCCCACCCCCTGTACGGAGACACAATACAAACTGGTATTATATGTCAGGTTTACATCACACCATGAATCCAATTAAACCCTCCTGTATTGGTGTCGTCACAGGGTGTGAGTATCTTTATTCATACCTTTGGGACTGTCCCATTTCGGAGGAAGATTAAAACCTTACCAGAGATCTGCTGAACCTTCCCCTTGCTGGAAAGGGCAAGATGTCCACCAGGTTTCTTCTTCCATCTTATTCAGTGAAGACGCCCTTACCTGTTTTGTGTGCTTCTATTTTCACTGGCCTGTTTTGCAGTTATATCAGCTCTTTTAAAGGGAACCAATCAGCACAATTTTCCCCACTGCAAAGCTACCGCGGCTAGTAGCTTCGGGGAGCTGCAACGCTATGCTGTGCGGCAGGGAACCATATCAACACAATTGTGCTGATTGTTAGCAAATTACAGGGAACCAATCACCTCTTTCTGAATAGTGTGAAGGTCATTGCTAAAGATATTGAAATCAAGAGGGAGTTTATTTCAAGTAGATTTATACAGCAATGAAGTTCAGTATTTTTCATATGTAAAAGGGCCTATCCAAAATAAAAAAAATAAAATAAAAATAAGCTTTCTTTCAAAAACAGTCCCACACCTACCAACCTCAGGTTGTTTGTGGTATTATAACATAGCTCCATTCACTTTAAGAAGACTGAGTTGCACAAATGGATGACAAGTGTGGCACTGTTTTCTAGAAGACAGTGTTTTTTTTTTTTGTTTTTTTTTTAATCACAGATAACCACTTTTATCCTAATTACTTAGCATTACTTGTAGTAGTACACATTTTCTGGCTGTTTCTTCTTTTTGTGATTCTCTGTAATTCCTTAAATAATAAGTCCTTAAGTAATCCCAATAATAAAAATGGTGACAAACTCCTGAAATGATCAAATGTGGGCTATCAACAGCTACCACTAGGTGCAGCTTTTTGTGTTCTAGTGTTCGTTTTTTTAAGCCACTTGGTAGTACAGTTTTGCTTTATGATAGCCACCTACACAATTTGAAAGTAAAGCCATAAATGCTCTACAAACAACATTCAATATTCTCTATGATATGTACCAATGCGAAGGTCTCCAGCCACCTTACACATAAAATAAAATGAACGCCAATATTTATTGTTTATTTTCACTATTTTATACAAAGCAGGAATCTATATACAACTGACCATCTTGCCTAAGCTGAACTACCTTAAAGCAGTGTTATTCAAATTTATCAAATCTTTATTTAAATGCCAGAATAGAATAAAGTCAAGACTAAGAAACATATTATGCTAGTGGTACATGAAACCTTGTAAATAGTTTTGGCTGAACAACTATATAAGTTATCGAAGTAAAACCATTAAATATAACATTAACAGTCTACGCATACCCTTAAATGGCCTACATCAGATTCCATGTTCGTTCATGCTGTAATATTCTAAAATACAACATTTGAAGCATACCCTTTAACCTAGAAGTGATTGTCTTTAAAGAAAGTCATTTAATAGAAGAGTACGGTGCACTTAAAAAGATGACAGTGTGCAGCGTTGGCTATGCATAGTCATCTTTCAATCACATGAAGAGTATATCACTGCAGGTTCTATTACAATCTTGCATGAGCAGGAACTTAACATAACAATATCTGAAGAACAGATGGACTGCAACTTCAATGCATTTGGTTTCATTTCTCCATGGGGAAAGAGAGGGATTAGAAAGAAAAAAAAATCCTTTCTACTTTCCCTGGCTGGTAGCCTTCAGTAAGAGTCTGCCAAGCTTGAGGCATTGAACTGATCATGTCATGAAAAGCTTATATCTCGTATTAAATGGGCTGCCAACCTAACAACACATTCTAACAAGAAGGTGTTTCTTAACAAGGAGCATTTGTTAAAGAAATATTCAAGGCTATTACAAATGTTCAATGAACAAATGCTACATGTGTAGAATGTTGTACTACAAAGCAATTACTGACATCAGCGGGTGGCCATGACACATGGTTGTGCTAAGTCCTCGAAAGATCTGCTCCTTTTATCACAGTAACCTTTAGGTCAGTAAAAGGATTCGTCTGCACAGATAAAAGTGTTTACTGAATATCTGTTACAGTTCTTCTTTAATGTTATGAGAGCTAACTGGGTCACCTTCTGTATTCTGTGGTGGAACCCGAATTTGAAGAATCTTCTGGTTCCAGAGGTAGAGAAGGAGGTTTTGACACTGGAGCAGTGGAGCCTAAAATAAAACATTGTAGATATACTTCATTCTCATCAAATAATTCACTTAAAAACCTAAGTGCAATGTCTCACCTGTGGGCAGATTAGAAGCCTTACTGTATCCTGCTGCAGAAGACATTGCTCTTCCTAGAGCCTGATTAGAGCCCAATGGTGTCTGCTCTGTGCTGGGACCTTTAATCGCTGCACGCTGCTTAGCCTTTTGGTCTTTTGTCTGCTTAGTCCACACTAGACTCTCTCCAACTTGCAGAGCAGCCCCCAACTTCTGTGCCATGTCAACCATCTGGGGGAAAAGTCAGTGTGGGGTATGTTTAATAGAATGGTGACCAAATGAATCGATTCTGAAACATTTCAGTAGTATATCTTGTTCCACCAAAATACATAAGGTAATCTGATCCAGTATAATACCTTTCTTCACGATGATAAATCTTGCCTGATCCTTTTCTTGATTCCTAGTTAGACCTCAACATAAGAAAAGAACTACAGTGGTGCCCTGGATTACGAGCATAATTCGTTCCGGGACCGTGCTTGTAATCCAAATCCACTCTTAAACCAAAGCAAATTTTCCCATAAGAAATCATTGAAAGGCAGACAATTGGTTCCACACCCCAAAAATAATGATTTTATATTCTTAACAACATGTATAACAAATGAAACAAACATTGAGAAACAGCTGAATATGTGATATTATAAGTTACTGTACAGTATAGCAATCAGCATGTGCAGTATAATGTATAGTAAGGGCATAAACCTGAAAGTTCAGCATCAGTTTGGAGGTGAAAAATCCCATAATGCAGTAGCATAGTACAACAGGCTAGAATAGAGAAAAACTGTGAGCTCTTAAACCAAGGTACCACTGTATACTTTTCTTCCTGTCAAATCTAGAAATGCAGATAGAGGCCTGGAACAGAGTCTCTGGTGGTAGTGTAAATATAGCCTCAAAAAAGCTAAGTCTCTAAAATGTTTCTACAAAATACAAGATGGAGTTTGGCTTTAACACTAAGACGCACAATTGTGCTTTGTCGTTTGCTTTCATTCTCACCTCGGGGTCAAATTCAGCTGAAGTCTCTCTGAGAACACCGACTTTGCGCTCTAGCTCCTGGTACTGGGACAGAGCTCCCTTCTTATCACCCTGGTTATACAGCAGAATAGCAAAGTTCAAATTCACAAGGGGGTCTGTCCTGAGAGAAAGAGTAGGTATATGACCAAAATACTATACTGCCAAAATTCAGGTAAAGAAAGCAATAAGTAATAAAGAATTGAAAACATGTTATGTTTACTTACTGGTCGAGACTAGCTGCCTGTTGGTATGAGCTCTTTGCATTCTCTGTATCTTCCAGGTATGTAAGTGACACTTAAAGAGAAAAGAGAGAGTGATAAAGTAAGTATCAGCTGCTATAGTACACCAATGCTATATAGCATGGACATCTATGATGCCAAGTTTTGTATATATCACCTGCCAAAAGCATGTAAAGTGTTGCATTTCCATGGTGTAGGGAGATGGCTGCACTCAGAAAATGGAAGGCTGAGGCATACTGCTGCATGCTGAGATGAACAAGCCCAAGATTGTATAGCACTCTCCAGTCAAATGGAGAAAGATAAAGAGCACGCTTCAAACAACTGATGGCCTGTAACAGAGGTTCCACCAACACACGTGTAGGTGGTGGGGGAGGGAGGGAGGGAGAGCACACATACATGATTCAAATACAGAACAGACCACATGTTATTTATTAAACTAAATGGGTTTTCAATGTTATGTTACAGATGGCATAAAGTTTTAATCGGCTGCAAACTATAGCATCATGATGCATTCAAGTATATCTCCTATTCAAATCAGTAGGAAAAGGCACATTAAGGCTATGTTCACACACTGTAAGAGGCCAATGACCTTTAGCACCGCTTAGTTCTGATGCGGGTGCATCCATGTGCGCCCGCATCCGAACTCCCCACTGCACACTGTGGAGCGTGCGGCCGAAGCCGCTCGCTCTATTGTGTGCACTGACATGTCAGTTTTCTACGGCGAAACTAGGGATCCCGGCCGGAGTGTATACTATGTGTATACACTCCGGTCAGGATTCCCTCAGAAGGCAGCACTACGTAAGTTCCGTGGGAATCACAGCCATTGTAACAAAGACCGTGATTCCCACGGAACTTGTGTGAACATAGCCTATCAATCAACCAATCAACCAGTTTGTTTGAAGAGCTTTTACAAGGTTGAATTATTTGTTAGGCCTATTAACTTCATCATATTTACCCGCACATTCCATTTGAAAAAGTGCAGATGACTACCAATGATTCTGATGTCCACACAAAAGATGCGATCAAACTTTTACACGGGCTGATTATTGTCAGTGAGGGTTCCTGCATGACAATAATCGGCCATAAATAAACCTGCCAATAAAATGACCCTAAGCCATTATCCAGGAAAAGGCTCACAATGCAGACAAACTGCAGTAATCTTACTGGGTAAGTCTATGTTCACACATGGTAAGACACCGGCCATTCTGTGACCCGGCCGGGTCACAGAACGGCCGATGTCTGAGAAGATCATCCCGGCCGGTATTGCAGTACCAGCCGGATGATCTTCACTGCAGTTGAATTCAGATGAGGGCGCATCCATGCGCGCCCACATCCAAATTCACCTCTGCACTCAATGGAGCACTCCATTGTGTGCACTGAAAGGTTTTCTGCGGACGCTATTCAATGAATAGTGGCCGCCGAAAACTGACATGGTCAGTTTCTTGCGGCGCCGCTAGGGATCCCGGACGGAGTGTATACTATGTGCATACACTCTGGCCAGAATTCCCTCAGCCTTCAGCACAATGTAAGTTCCGTACTAATCACAGCCATTGCAACAACGGCCGTGATTAGTACGGAACTTACGTTGTGTGAACATAGCCTAAACGTAGAGAAACTGAAAAGCAGGTGAGGTATATTAAAACGTAGCTCTTATTCAGAATGTAAGAACTCTAATGGTCCAGTCGTCTTACCACAGCTTTGGGATGCTGCAATTGTGTACTGGTGTCACTGATTGTCAGATCTTACAGACCTATATAATACACTGTCAAATCTGAACAATTTACATTCACTAGCTCACATTAAAACTGTGATGATAAATCCATGTAATTTAAATGGTGATCCCGAATACTTCCACCTTTCTTAAAATGGTAATAGTGGACAATATTTCCAGTGCACGGTATCAAACATAGGGGTTTCTACCCTTCTTTACTCTTTGGAGGCACCTACTTCAGCTACATAAGACAACTCGCTGTTTGCAGCATCCATCTTTTCTCTCTCCTGCCCAAATATACTAGTGGGGAGGAGAAGGAATAACAAAGGAAAATGAACTGAACTGACACTACTCTGTTAGTGAAGGGCTAGATGAGAGGTGTGCTTGCTATCACACCAACCAGTTGTCATTTAGACCACAGAATTAAAAGAGTACCTAAACATAAAAAAAACTTTTGGCATACCAAAAGTTTTGACTGGTCAGGTATAAGCATTTCCAGCCTATGGTACATTAAAATGAGAAAAAGCAGATATCCATGCTTACCGCAACGTATTTCTTCTTCCCATAAAAGCACATTCCAATGTTGTTCCATAGTGGGGAGCTCTCTGGAACACTAGATGCAGCAACTCGATACTTACTGAGGGCAACATCATAATCCCCATGTGACTGCATCATACAGCCTGCCGCTAGTATTCCCTTCAAATAATAAAGTACAGTTGTCACAAACTTTACAGTGGATTTAAATTTTTGTTGTGTTATTGCTTATAGTACCACATTACTAGTGCACTTCTTGTAAAATGTAAATGCATTATGCAAACAAGTATTGTGTAATTTAAATAGGTCCACTACAGATAAAATACATTGCATTATGTACACTGTGCATATTCATTTACCTTATAATTGCTAGGATCATACGTAAGAGCGTTCCCAAGGTACTCAAAGGCTTTCTGATACAGACCATTCTGTGATAAGATGTAAACAGTGAGTATCTAAGCAATGAATATATTACATGTATTCCTGAAAGTACACAAACTATGCTAAAAACAAGGGTATCTGAAGGCTTTATTATCCTTATCTGTAAGTATCATCAGACCATTATCTCAAAGAAGTTGTATTTCAAGATTACAAGTATCTGGTCCTTTGTTGTGAATGGGGCAGCAGTCAAGACTAATGAAAATATCTGAAAATAGCTCTTAGCTATCATCAACAGTCTTAGGCCGGGTTCACACGCTGTAAAACACCGACCGTTCCAGGACCCGGCAGAATGTCACAGAACAGCCAGTGTCAGTAAAGATCATCCCGGCCGGTACTGCATTACCAACCGGATGAACGTCATTTGCGCTGAACACGGATGCGCCCACATCCCAATTCACCACAGCACACAATGGAGCCACACTTTCCATTGTGTCAGTGTTGTGCAGCTGCTAGGGATCCCGGCCAGAGTGTATACTATGTGCATTGACTTGAGAAAGGCACCTATAGATGCTGGTGCCGAAATGCGTCGCTGCCATTATTAATAAATTATTTGTTTTTATGACTAGTTTGATTGGGAGTTATTAATTTGGTAACCGCTTTCGCGGCAATTTACCACTGACTACCCGATCCTAGTTTTTATCTGCGCTTTGCACTTTAGAAGATCACTGTTGGATCCCTAAGTCCTTGAGGGACTCCTTTCCCCATTGACTGCATTGCAACATAAATTTTCTATTAATCATGGCCGTTGTTGCAAATCGGCAACAACAGCCGTGATTAATAGAAAATTTACGTTGTGTGAACATAGCCTTATAGCGTACATGGAGTAACATGCATGCCTGACCACTGTTTCATACATTCATTCACACAAACACACACACGTCTAAACTAGATTCTCTCTTTTTATTACCTGTAAGTACAAAAGCCCTAGTGTGGTTAATAACTCTGTACTCTCTGGAGACAACCTAAAAAATGATAAAACAATGTTATGTTTCATGATTCCATTGATGGCTATTTTATTAATCACTCGTGTGTCTGGGATCTTCGGGAGGGATAGCTATATAATTTCACTCCCTTCTATGTCTCCCACTAAGCTGACACATATTTCCAGAGCTTGGATTATTCCTGGAGACATGTGTAACCTCAGTGAGAGACACAGCGATGCCAAGCTAATTCAGCTCTGCACCACTGTGTCTCAACCTCCCTGCCCTAGTGCCAAACCAGGGAGTAAAAGGGGACGCAGCAGTGCCTAACTGAATGTTTGGCAGTGAAAACGCCTTTAATCATACAGATAACATTTGCAATAGGTTTTCATAAAATGTACTTATTGTACAATAGAAACTTCTTGTCCTCACCTACAAAGGTCTCTAAAGTGCTGTAACTCTATAAACATCTCCTCCCTTGTCCCTGTTTACCATCCTACCCATGCTTTACACTCCACTAATGACTTACGAATAACATTCTCTATAATCTACACATCTCACTCCCGTCTATAGGACTTAAAGTGACACTGTCACCCCTTTTGTACATTCTGACATCTCTACACAGGTGTAAAGGGTAAATTTAGCATTTTCCACACCTTATTTCATATCATACGTCATGGTGCTTGTTCAAGTAAAAAGTGATCTTTTATGAACTGCAGATTGTGTTAAGTGGGCGGGGCCTCGTGGCAGTAGCGCCACTTAGCCCAGCCCAAAACACCATCATTGGCCCCGCCCCCTTGGTGGTCATTGGTGGGCCGACCTAGAGGGGGTGGGCCCTAGACCTTTAGGCCAGCTTGTTCTAATGGCTGGTGAGGGGGTGGGGCAAAAGGTGGCGTTAATGTCGCGGTGGGCGGGGCTAAGTGGCACTAATGTCGCGAGGCCCCGCCCACTTAACATAATCTGCAGTTGATAAAAGATGACTTTTTACTTGAACAAGCACCATGGCGTATGATATAAAACGGTATGAAAACCGCTAAATTTACCCTTTACACCTGTATAGAGATGTCAGAATGCACAAAGCGGGTGACAGTGTCACTTTAACTTGAGCTGCACCTCTCTGGAATGCATTACCTCAGAAAGTCAGACACTTTCCTCATGCCAAAAGCCGTAAACATGCCCCAAAATCCCGTCTTTTCAAGCAGGCTTATCAGGTTCCTTAATTTGGTCACCCCCACAATAGCCAATTCTCTACACTCCAAGTACTTATACCTATACAGCGATAGGTTGATGACTGGTTCATCCACTTTTACTTGCACTATCCTATTTATAAAAGATGGTGGTAAATTATAGAAATGAAGCACCCAACCCCCTCCTAATATATTCTAGGCTCTTGCAAGGAGGGCCCTCACTCGACTTGATTACATGTAATCTCTGTAATGTCTCATTTTGCATTTAGGTACCTGTAGAATTGTAAAGTGCTGTAGAGTATGTTGGCATTATATAAATAAAATTATTTATTATTAAAGCAAGTATGTCCCCCTCTCCAAATAGGTAAGTGACTGTCCAACTCTGACAACCAACTAAACCTTCTGCAGCCGTACCTCTATAAATAGTGTCAGTGTCTTTATTTTGTCAAAAAAAAACCACCTTTATTCGCTGGTGAATAGTGTCAAAGGAAGGGGGGTCTAGTGTCACCGTGTCTTAGGTCCACAGCTCCTCTCTGGTATCTGTACCTGCCACTGCACGACTCCATGCATAATCTCACTACTAACACATAATCGTCATATCAACTTAGTGCCGTCATTCTAGCGGCATGTGCGCAATGAATGTAGGAACTGAGGTAGCGTCTCCAGAATCTCACTGCGCATGTGAGGATATTGCTCTGCATGGTGCTGGCATGGTATGTAAGAGAAGGAAGATTACATGGACAAGGACAGAAGTGGGGATAGATAACAAAGAGTTGCTGCGGTCCTCGGCCACACTTCTTTGACAATGTCCACCAATGAATGAAGGTACGACTGCCCAAGGTTTATTTGGATGTATAGAACAGTGCTGACAGCTGAATACACTTTTAGGGGGTGGGGGGCAGATTTGCTTAAAAGATACACTATCCATATTGTACATACATTTTATTTAAGGTACAGTACTGTAAAGGAAAAAGTTATCCCCTGACATTTAGATATAGCATGCTTTCAAAAATGTATCTAGTTAGAAAAAAAACACATTGAATTGGGGTAGCAAATACATTGCGCAAATACTCACTGTAGTGCCTGCAAATAGGTCTGTATAGCACCCTCTGTGTCTCCATCCATAAGCTGAACCTTTCCCAACATCATGGAGCTGAGCTCTTGTTTGTGCAAGTGAAGAGCAAGATTCAGCTGCTCTTTACTCTTTAGACAGACAACAGAAATAGTTCAATGGGTCATTTTACAAAACTGTCTAAAGACATCTATACAGTCCCTCCTACAAAAACTATGCATATACAGAGCTTTCCACTATCGCATCTCTGATTTGCTATACAGTATTTGGTTTGTGAAAATCGGGAGACACCAATGCATATAAATTTATCAATGCTTTCACCAGAAAGTCTAGATTTTCATGCAAACCACAGGAAAAGTTGCAACTGCTCAAAAATTTTAACCATTTTCTTTACCAATACCTACACAAAAACCATTAACAAATCCCTGCAATAAGTCTAGATTTTCATAAACGTGATACATAATTAAAAACTGTATAGTTCTTTGGCTGGGTTCACACTGTGTTCTTTACATACTGTACATATATTTAGAGGCTTTCCAACCAAAAGGTACTTGTCCCCTATCCACAGGATAGGGGACAGTTAAGTTTTAATTGGAAAACCCCTTTAACAGAAGGTAAACACGTAAGGTGCTGTACTGCAAAATCTATTTCCCCTGGACTTACATAAAAGGAAAAAAAAAAAAAAGTATTGAAACATCCCTTTTTCTTCCTTTTTTAAAGGTTGCCTGGAAACTCTCTAGGGATGCAGCCCGGGACTCTCTAGGGCTGCATCCAACTTCTTCAGCCACCAGTAACCAAATGCCGCATGCTCAAGTTTGGATAAAGTGTGCTTGAGGTAAATGGGGTGGGAATGGATGGAGAGAGTATTCCCTCTCGGGTTTTTGTTGTACTCGGGGATAAATTGTTCTTTAAAATTGTTTTCAATAAAAAAAGATTTGATAAAAAAAAAAAAAAGTGTGCTTGAGGTTCATTCATCTCTGCTATGTACACAAAATATGTGGTTGACCACAAATGTGACTCTACTAAGATGGAAATAGTAAACTTAACAAAAAACTCATGGAGCCTAGCCTTAGATAGTTATGGTTAGACTAGACTACTTTAGAATGCACCTGATTTATAATACGTGCTGTTTGCAAATCTGGTGCATCTATGTCTGTTAATTTATTACTATGCTGCTCCTGAGCACTGTAAAGAAATCTGTGGTTCGACTAGATTAATATGCTACAGACAGGATATCATATGTCCCTGAGGGCCATTTTCTCACAAAAATAAAAGCTCACATAGACATACCAATATTGAAGATAGCAGTATTAGAGGAGCACTGTGAGACTAGAAATACAAGGCATGCCCGCTGTATGTAGAAAAGCAACTTACTGAAACTTACTCTAGATTCCAAAAGGTTTCTAGGGTTTCTAACAGGAAAAAAAAAATCAGACGAACAAGCAGACTGTTGGCAAACATACACTTCACATGTCCTACCTTGCTGAGGTCTTTCAAATAAAGGTAACAAACTCCCAAATTGTGACAGATTTCCTAAAGAGTAAAGTGCAAATATAAATAAATTGAATTTGAATACATTTAATATATTAAAAATTAAAGCGAATGTACCAAAGAAAAACAAATTATGTCACTCGGTATCACTGGGCTGGCAACGGTGTGTAGATGCCGGGTATGTGGTCCATTTTTTTAAACCGCCACCTGGTTCCTGCCATCTCTGCTGGTCTGTCCATCTGATATTAGGGCCGCTCGGTTCACTGAGCCCGATATCAGTGAACTGGAGGTTCTGGGCCTGCCTACAGTGCACCATGCGGGCCTAACTGCACATGGAAAAACTGGTGCCGATGGCGGAAACTGGGCAGTGGTTTGAAAAATTGATCTAATCATTAGGGTGCCCTAGGCGCATTACATACCACCTCTGCAACAGCAATGCTACTGTTAGTAAGCCTGCGATTGAAAGCAAGATTATCCGTATTCTTGCAAATACAGAAAAATTGTCAATGAGATTCTTGTGGGAAAGACGATTCCAGCTCATTATTAAATCAGGCTCACACTGCAGACATCTGAGTAATGTATATGCAAGTATTTCATTTATTTTAATATACAGTTCTCTGTTCTTCATGATATGCTGCACCTGTAATATGCTGCCTACAAATGAGGCAGCATGAAACTACTGACAGTAAGCACTGTATCTGTTCTTCCTACACACAGAGTAGCAGTACACATGGCTACAGACGACATTTGTCAACTACAGGAGACATCAAATTCTAAAGCTTCATAATAAGAGAATATATTATGCACACTGGAAGAACAGGTTGAAGTGTACTTAATATAGTATGTAGGGAGAGGTTCACATCATACCCAGTCTTTATTACTAAGTCTAGCTGCCTCATTGTAAACCTCAACAGCTGCTCTGTGCTTCCCCAGCAAAAACCTGAAAAAAAGAAAACCATAAGAAATCAGAAACAATTAGCAAAAAAAAATGGGGTTTTCTGTGAGAAAATATTAATCACTTACAGGGATCGAGCTACTTGCTTCAGGTTATCTGGACTGGTTGGATTTAAGATTGCACATGTTTGGAAAAGCTCAAGAGATTCCTGGATTTTCCCCTCCAATCTTAGGATCAATGCTAGAAAGAAAAATTATTGGTACGAAATTGTTATAATAATAGCCTGGTCACTATCCTGCACTGTTAATAGCAAATTAGCAAAGTTACTACATCGGACTATGGCTAAGTTCACACAACGATTTTCTACAGGCGTTACAAATAGCGGGTGTTGTTTTGAGTACCAAGCAAAAGCCATCATTGCAATAACGACAGTTGGAATTTTATTCTAGTTCAAAGTCAAAGATGGTCCTTTAGGGTCTTTAATTAGAAGGCGCATTGATTTTAATACAAAGGATGGTGAAAGGACAGTGAAAATAAAGTACCACATGTAAACTTAAAATAACGGCCACTGTTTGCACAATAATGGCGGCAAATTAATAAAATTAACATTAATTTGATGGCTGCTGTTCGTTGTTTTATACAATTGTGTAAACCAACAGCAGTTGTTTCCATAGACTTCAATGGAAATAAATGGAAGTATAAAAACAGAGGCCGTTATTTTACAACATATGAACATGGTCTACATGTGCAGATGCACAAGCAAGAAAACACAAAAGAGGGCAGATTTATTAGGTACTGTATTTGGTGCAAATTGTCTAAATGTCACAACTTTGCACTAACCCCTTAGTTTGCACAAAAAATTGCGACTTTTTGCCGATCTGCGCCTTGCCAAGTAGGTGGGGCTTGGAGTGAATTGTAATTGAAATATCCAAGATAGTGTAGGTTTGCTTCAGATGTGCCTGGATTTATCAAGATAGGCGTGCCTATTGATTAATCCAGTGCAACAGTACACTGGAAGGGGTGTTAGTGAATCCCGGCCACAAAAAGACTTAGGGTGCGTTCACATGTTCAGGATCTGCAGCGGATTTGATAGCACAGAAGCTGCAGATTTAAAGGACAACTCCCACAAAAATTTTTTTTTGCTCATTTAACACACATTACAAAGTTATATAACTTTGTAATGTGGTTAAATACCCGGCCTGGCCCCCTTCCCCCACTTTCGGACCCCCGACCCCCCACCCCGGAAGTTAAGGAATGTATACATTACCTATTACGATCGTCACGGTCCTCTTCTCCGGGGCGGCATCTGGTGACGACGACGTCAGAGCCGAGGGGCGGTCCGGGTCTTCTTCCTCCTCGGCGTCTTCATGCAAAGTGAATGGGGATGAAAAGGCTGCTGGTGCACATGCGCACCAGCAGCCTTTTCATTGGCTGGAGCGCATCACATGGCTTCCAGCTTGCTCAGCCCTGATTGGCTGAGCTTGCTGGAAGCCATGTGATGCGCTCCAGCCAATGAAAAGGCTGCCGGTGCGCAAGCGCACTGGCAGCCTTTTCCATCCCCTGGACCCGGAAGTCGGAGACATCGCTGGATGGCGGACGGCGGCGACGGAGAGGCGGACGGCGGGCGAATCGAGTGGCGATCGTCACCGGAGAGATGGTGAGTATGGTGTCTGTGTGTGTCTGTGTTTTTTTTTTTTTGGGATCCCGCGGGAGTTGTCCTTTAATGCTGTGTTCAGGCATTAAATGGAACCAGTCAGCACAATTGAGCCGATTTATTTCCTTGGAGCAGTGTATAAAGCTCCTGTGCAGCTCGTGGCAAATATCGGCCTTGACTGCAGCAGCAATCTTAAATTTGAGAAAATGAAGTTTATTCCTCCCCACGCGAGGCAGGTAGTACTCTGGATGGCGACCCGCCCGTGTCTAGTCACCGCTTTCTGCCTTTTAGCGTGCTCGTCAGGGATGATTGACAGGGAGAGGCACCAGTAATGGGCCCCTCTGCCTGTCATTCTCCCTGCTGCGTGCTTCATTTTCATTTTCTCAGGTATAAGGCTGCTGCTGTAACCGCAGATGGTACGAGCTGCACAGCAGCTTTATACAGTGCTCCAGAGAACCAATTAGGCTCATTGGTTCCCTTTAAGTCACAATGATCTGCAGCATCAAATCTTTGCCATTAAATCTGCTGCAAATCCTTGACGTGTGAACAGACCCTTAATGTGGTGAAATCTAAGAAAGTGTGCAGAGGAATAACTGCTACATTAATGCATTGTAGTAAAGGCATAAATTATAAACTATGCATTCTTACCTTGCACATAAACTGCATATTCACACACCCCTTCTGTAGCCTGGAGCTGTTCCTTAATTACAGCCTGGAAATATACATTATTAATATAAAGTTCATCATCAACACCTCTTCATAGCAATCTCTGGTCTACTAGGCTCTGTTCACACTAGTCTCATAACATGATTTATGGCAGATACAGCCACTCTGTTATTATTCATCATGATCCCTTTAAAAATTTCCTCTGTTAATTATAATGGGTCTGCCAGGCTTTGTTTTAGTAATTCAATGGAAGAGTACAGCATATAAAAGACATAAAAGAAGCTAAGCTAGTGTGAAAAGAAGCCTAAAATAATTTAAAGTGATATTGCCATTCCCTTACTGTATGTGCGGTTCTCTGCACCATCCACAAACTTAGATGCTGCACATTATATATATCTGTATACAATGTGTCTGTGTCTCCTTTTATGCTCTAAAAACCCTTAGTTTTATCGGTGGACAGTGTAATCTAGATGGGGCTTTAAGGCAACTGGGCCCTCTACCCACTCGGGAGATGATGCATAACTGCCATGAAGCCCCGCCTGGATGACACTATCCATATAGGGGAGATGGCCCAACTGCTGTGAAGCCCCGCCTAGGTGACACTGTCCACCACTAAAATGAAGGGATTTTAGAGCAGAAAGAAGACAGAATTTTATACAGGTATATATTGAATGTGCAGCATCCAAGCTTGTGGATGGTGCGGAGAACCGTACATAGAGTAAGGGGGTGCATTGAAAAGAATCCATCATAACTCACTTTGCAAGCCTCATAATCTTTATGGACATAGTGCAGGTGAATGAGCCAGTTGCGTCTTTCCAGGATAGGAAGATCTGGAGCTGCAAACCATTAATAACAACAGTTACTCAAACAACAATTACATTTTTTTAAGGAAATTTCCAGTTCAGCACAATTTATTTACAATACTCTACAGGTAAATTATTGTAAAACCTGAAGAGGCCATTGGTCTTGTCATATTAATAACAACCGCATTATGATCTCTTGCCTTTTTTTGATGCTATGCTACTTATGGTGAGGTGCATTGGAAAAAGGGTATTCTCAGTAAGGGTCTGTTCACACGTACAGACTCGCTGCGTAAAACTCGCACAGAACTCGCATCAAACTCGCATGAAAGTAGCTGCGTTTTTTGTGGTGTTGAACTTGCCTGTGAAAATCATGTGAAAATCAAAACTCGCATGTAAAAATCGCACCAAAGACGCAGCAAGAATACACATACATTGACTTGATAGCAATCAGTATTGCTGTGGATTTATGTGTGAGAAACTCACAGCGATAAATACGTGTGAACAGACCCTTAAAATGACTTATTCCCTATACATAAGATAGGGAACAGGTGTCATATCAAGGGGGAAGCACAACCTCTTAGAACCCTGGAAACTACTTTGTTTTGAATGGAGGAGCCACTTGCATATGCGTTCTGCCGCTTCATTATCTATGGAGCCAAATGCATTCTTCGGCAGCTATACAGACATAAAATGGAGAGGCGGCACACATGAGCGAGACACAGCTCTGATCAAACAGTGGAGTGTGGGCCCCATTCTAGAGATAGCAGGGGTCCCAGCGGATGGATTGTAATCTGACACTTGAAATACACAGTGGAACTAGTTTACATTTAAAGGAGAAGTTCGGCCAAAAGCATTTTTGTAATATGTTATTAGTCATGGAAAGTTAGACAAATTCGTAATGTACATTAAGTATGGGAAATGCACATTTACTGCTATTTCCCTTAATTTAGTAGATCATGGAGAGTTCAAATTTGGTGACGTCACGAATCAGGGTGTAATACCAATGGAGTGTCCAGCAGGGGGCGCACTATATATATAGAATTTAATGAGTACCATTAACTTCTATATATAGTGCGCCCCTGCTGGACACTCTATTGGAATCCATGGCTGCCTATGGAACAGATTAGTCTGCACATATATACACTGTACTACTCCCCCATCATCTGCTCATAGTATAAGCAGATGATGGGGGAGTAGTACCAGGGCCATCCCCAATCTGGCCCTCCTGCTGCTGCCAAATATGCCCTGGTACTACTTTCCCATCATCTGCTCATACTATGAGCAGACGATGGGGAAGTAGTACCAGGGGCTATCCCCATCACCGCCGCCGCCGATGCCGCCCCTCGTACGTCTGGCGGGTCCGCTGCTGTAATTGAGGCCCCGATCTCAGAGGGGAAGTAGGCCCCTGTCTCAGGCCTAATTCCCCCCTGAGACCGGGGCCTCAATTACAGCAGGGGACCTAACCGGCATGCCGGAGCTGCGGCCAGCGGAGGTGACAGCAGGTGCAGCATCGGCGGTGGCGACAGGGGGTCCGGGCGGGTCCCCTGCTGTAATTGAGGCCCCCGGTCTCAGGGGGGGAAGTAGGCCTGACGGGGCTGGACGTACAAGGGGCGGCATCGGCGGTGATGGGGATAGCCCTGGTACTATAGTATGAGCAGATGATGGGGAAGTAGTACCAGGGCATATGTGGCGGCAGCTGGGGGGGCCAGATTAGTGATGGCCCTGGTACTACTCATAGTATGAGCAGATGATGGGGGAGTAGTACAGAGTATATATGTGCAGATTAACCTGTTCCATAGGCAGCCATTGATTCCAATGTAGTGTCCAGCAGGGGCGCACTATACATAGAAGTTAATGGTACTCATTGAATTCTATATATAGTGCGCCCCCTGCTGGACACTCCATTGGAATTACACCCTGATGCGTGAAGTCAGCAAATTTTTTGAGAATCTGAACTCTCCATGATCTACTAAATTAAGGGAAATAGCAGTAAATGTGCATTTCCCATAATTAATGTACATTACGAATTTGTCTAAATTTCCATAACTAATAACATATTAAAAAATGCTTTTGGCCAGAGTTGTCCTTTAAGATCTAATACTATCTATTATTAAATAGCATTTTAACCCCTGCAACCATTTTTATTTACCCCAATTCATTTACAATAAAATTATATGGAATGGAATTGACTTCTTCTTGCTCCCTACTCTTTACCTTGGACTATGCTAGCTTCTTTTCCTTTACACCCTCCCCTTCCATGTTTTCTAAGATTTTTTACCTACTCTCTTTTGTTTGGAATCCAGATGAGATGGGCACCTGTTTATAGTGCCTTTACACGGCACAAGAAATCAAGCTGCCGGGCTGCATGAATGATCCTTGTACAGTTCATACAGCCATGTAAACAGACAGCACAGATATACATACATATGTGCTGTCAGTTTCCAGATCACACAGCAGTACATACTTACCCTAGTGCACTTCTCCTGTGATCCAGCATCCTACTCTCCCGTCCAGCTGTTGTATTTTCAGTCTGCTGCTGCCTCCAGAATGATTGATAGCCAGAAGAGGTGGAGCCTGAAGACACAGCAGCTGGATGGGAGATCAGGAGAACAGGATGCCGGATTACAGCAGCACACTAGGTAAGTATGTACTGCTGTGTGATCTCGAAACCGACAGCATAAATATATGTATATTTGTGCTGTTAGTTTGCCTTTATTGATATCAGCTTAACATATCATGTTTACACAGGGATATGTCAGGCCAATGATGCTGTCATTTTACACAGGTTGATTATTGGGCCCAGGAGCATTTCTTGCAACACTCCAGGCTCATTAAATGTTATATCTAAGGGCCCTATTCCACAGTAACGATAATCGGCCCCATTTGGCCCGATTCGGCCGATTATCGTTCGGTGAAATAGAGAGAACGATCAGCCGATGATCGTGTCATCGGCTGATCGTTCATTTAGGGCCAGACCTAAAATCATCGTTCCCCCACCGCACATCGCTACGGTTGAATAGCGGTGCGCGGCAAGCGACCGACGATTTGAGAAGAAACAGCAGCAGCATCATACATTACCTGGCTGCAGGGCTTCTTCTCCGCGCTGTCTTCATCCCCGGGTCCCGCGCGCTTTATCTTCTGAATGGCCTGTCAGCTGACCGGCCATTCAGGAGATAGAGCGCGGGAGACCCGGAGAGAAGACGGAGCGGAGGACAAGCCCTGCAGCCAGGTAATGTATGATGCTGCAAGGACATCGGTAATGATGTCCTTGCAGCCCTCGCTCAACGATCATCGGGCCGTGGAATAGGCCCAGTAAACGAGCGGCGATCTAGCAGATCGCCGCTCGTTTACATCGTTGATCGGGCCCTCCTCGGCCCGTGGAATAGGACCCTAAGAGGACTTCTGGTGCACATTCAGGCCATTTTCGCACATCATCATAATGACAGCTGTTTTTAGTGAACGACTATCATTTAACAGCAAATAACAGCCGTTATTTGCTGTTAAATGACAACCATCCACTAAAAACGGCCATCATTATGACAGTGTGTGAACACAGCATGAGGGTGTGTGCCTCACTGGAAACACATTGGCAACTTCCTAATGGGTTGGGTTGAGCTGCAATGTGTTAACATGTCCTTGGATCTGAGCACTTAGAATGAAAACAGAAGGGAACTGGATACTGTGGCTGTAACAGTACAACAAAAAATATACAACAGAACAAAAAGAAAAACAGAAAGACCCCACCTTTTTTAACACGTGGTTTTCTCAGGTTTGTAGACTCGGAAGGGACCTGTGAAATAACAAACCACATCAGAGGATGAATAGTGACAGTACTTCTCCAGTCAAAACAAAGGTGTCTCTCTCTCTCTATTATGGAGGCATCTATAAACCACCAAAGTGTCCAAAGAGTAACACATATCTCTGTCCCTTTACCCTAGGGCTGGGTAATATGGTCCAAAATAAAAATTTTGATTTCTTGTTCACATGTACTGGAATTACAGAGGATTTCACGCTGCGAGTTCTGCATCAAAATCAGCTGCGGTTCCCGGTACTATTAGTTTGTATGCATTCACATACTCGCAGTTGAATTTTAAAACCCCGCCCCCCTTAACCCAATGCGGCATGGTGAATAAATAACCTGTGCGTGCTTTGGCCTGATTCTGTGGCTCCCGGCTCCATGGTGACGCTGTCCCACTGCAGCTGTTGATTGGCTGAGCGGGATGTCAGGGAGCCACAGAAGCAGGCTAGCTGGATTGTGGACGGGTAATGTATTCACCGGGCCGCGGCAGGTTAAGAGGGAAAGGGTTTAAATACTTGCAGCGGTATGAAAAGCCATACAAGCTAACAGTATCGGGAATCGCAGTGGATTTTGTTAGGGAACTCGCAACGTGAAATCCCCTGCATTCCTGTACCAAAATCAAACCACATTTTTTGACTTAATAAAATTTCAATAATAAAACACCAGTCATTAGAATTCCCATTATTGCCATGTAATCTGTCAATCTGCTGAAACAACGTGCTAGTTAATGGTGCAATGATGCAAGATATGCCTTTGTATATGTTCTTGGTAGCTTTATACCCCCCCCCCCCCAATAACTTTTTATGGGGTTCCAAAGTGTCTGACTAGAAGGCAGATTCACTGTGTGTGTGTGACACATTCTCCATATGCTTATAATATAGGTGGAGCCAGTTTGACATCATGGAGTAGAAAGATACTCTGAGATCCTATAATGCTGGTATCACACATGGCAGTTTTGGGGGGGGGGGGGGGATTGTCACTGCATTATTTGTGACAAAGCCAGAAGTGGATTAAAATGGGATGGAAAATATAAAATGGAGGACTTCTCATTCTTGTTGGATCCATTTCTAGTTTTGGCACAAATACTATAGTAGCAATATTGTAGTAGCAACTGTTGTGATGGGTGGGGGTACTAGTGGTTGAAACCCCAGAAATCATACATTTCGCCTGCTCTGTGAACAGATGTATGTGGGACAATCCTTACAAGGAACCGCTGTGCATGCACTGTGCTATCTGTGGTTACATAGGACTAATGGTAACATCTACTAGGCAAAATGTGTAGATTACTGATTACCATGACAGCTCACTCTGCTAGCGGCTATAGCAGGGCAAGCAATGGCAGGAAACACCGGAGGCTGCGACACACACAGCCCTATATCCTGAAACAGAGCTAGGACATTGCTGCTGGACCAATGCTATCTCTCTGTATTCCTGTGCATGTCTAATGGTACTTTTACACAGTGCGATAATTCGCCCGATTAACGATTTTGAATGAACGATGGTTTTTTTATAACGATTAGCGTTTAGACGGAACGATACATCGTACGGAAAATTCGCTATGCGATCGTTTAAGCCTATCTCACACATAGGGGAAATCGTTGAAAGAATGTTTACACGGAACAATCTGTGAATTTTTTGCTAACGATCAACGATGATTTGTGAACATGTTGAAAGATCAAAATGAACGATTTTTTGCTCGTCGTTTGATCGTTCGCTGCGTTTACACGTACGATTATCGTTCGAATTTGATCGTTATCGTGCAAAAACGAACAATCAATCGTCCCGTGTAAAAGTACCATTAGAGAGTAATATGCCACTACCAGACCCTAGGTCACGATCCGCCACATGTATGGTCAGCTCTAGATACACTGCAATATGCTGCAGATGTGGCCACAAGAGAACATTCCTATAAATACATGTATAATTCCTTATGACACCAATGGCTCCTCTGTGCTCAGATCCCTGGCTAATGCTCTTTGCTGCACTCTGCCCATAGCATTCCCATGTAGTAATCTGCACATGCGCACATCATCCCGTCACCGCACACACAGTGACCTCAGCTACTCCTGCACCCGCACACATCCGTCCCCGGGCATGTCTGATTACTCCCCCAGCTAGGAGGTAATACTGCCGGGTATCAGCCGCATATCTAACCGCAGCTCCCATCATTCTCCGACCCATCCCCAATATCCCGCTCACCCATACCAGCAGATACTAGGACAGCCGGTGGTTCACAAATACGGAGTCAGTAACAACCAGTCATTCCCCCCTGCCTCATACTACTGATGCACGGCCCCGTTACCGTTGTCAGAGCGTCGTCCGCCATCGCTTGACAGGATAAAGTAGCGGCTTAGTTTCCAAGACAACATATTCTACATCACTTCCGGCCATCGCGTTCTTCGTTGTGTCCCTCTGGAAACGAAGCCGCCCGCATTGGGTTCCGCTTTAGGCTTCAGCTAGCATCTTCTCTTGCGTAGTCATAGAAGGTCCACAAGACAAACACATGTATAAGCTCATCTCTGGGATTGTGCTGCTCCAATAAATTACTGACTGAGATGGGACAGCTCCTAGCTCAGTGACTGGCTGTTATTGCAGAGCTGGGGTCAGCTGCATCAGCAATTAGTGGGGGAAGCAGAGGCACCTGATGACACAGAGGTAAGTATAGCTTCTTTATTATTTTCTATCACACAAAGCAATGTGCAGCTTGCGGTCAATGATTTTAAACTGGTTGAAAGACAATAAACCAACTATATTGAATGATTGCTAAGGGCTTATGCTTCGGTTCCATGAAATCCAGAGAGCACGGAGGAGGCACGCCTGTCATGGAGTCTTTCCCTGTGCGGTATGATATATCAGTATGATGCTGGGAGCAGGGAAAGTGCTTGAATATTTGCAGCACTGCAATGAGAGACACATGGCTGCTACATTACAATGACAGAAATATTCAAACACTTTCCCTGCTCCCAGCATCATACTGATATATCATACTGTACAGGGTAAGACTCCATGACAGGGCTTCCTCCTCCATGCTGTGTATGGCGTGGGAATGAGCCCTAACTGCTTGGCTGGTTGTTACCTTATGAGGGTGGGTTCACATGTAACAGATCCGCAGCGGATCCTTCCTTGTCACCTGCTGCGAGTATGTAAAAGACAGCCCCCCTCTCCCCCGGCCGGCCCGGTACGTAAATGACTGGATCTGCTTTCTGCCCCGCTACAGCACACTGGTTGGCTGTGCGGGACTTCCAGACGCTAGGAATCCCTGGAGCGCAGACCTGGTGATGTATGCACCGGGCGTGCAGAAATTAAGGAGGCTGACTTTAACATACTCGAGCGAGATTTGTTTTGGGGGGTTTCATTCTGTATTGTGTGGCTGTACTTCCTAGTTGAGCAGTTGTACACAGTACTGCAGGTTCATTCTATTACTAAATTAATTGCCGTATTTTATCATTTCATTGGGACCCCCCCCATACACACACAGCACACTGTATTCTCTACCTGTAATATCAATATTGGAATAAAGAACTTCTTGAATTAAATTTTTTTTTTCATCTCCACACACATGTTAGGATCAAGCATCTTTTATCTATGACGTTGAGCCCAAAATAAGGACTTTATCTGATATTATCTTACATGGCATATACTGTTTATTCCTCGTTTTTTCTCCAGGTGGGATTGGCAGTGTCGGCTCTGATCCTCTCTGCAGATTAGCATAATTTACTTGTGTTTCTGCATCATTTTTGTGCAGACGCTGCAGTACTGCAATGTAACTCCAACATGCATGAATATAGCCCTAATTTCACTGCAGACTTTGGCACAAACAGTGAAGTTGCAGCAGCTGCTTCTGGCCGTTCAGAGATGGTAAATCACTCTGGGGTTTGGGGGATCCAGCCAAGCCTCCGGTGACATCACGCCCTGCCCCGTCTGCATCATCAGCCTGTGTTCAGGAAGCATGGAAGATTTGTCTCCTAAGGGGGGATAGCAGTAGGAGACAATGTGGATCGGCACAGAGGCCAGTTTTCTTCACTTTCTAGATCATGGGTCTCCAAATTGCGGCCCTCCAGCTGTTGCGAAACTACAACTCCCATCATGCCTGGACAGCTAAAGCTTTGCATTTGGCTGTCCAGGCATGATGGGAAATTAAGTTGTGCAACAGCTGGAGGGCCGCAGTTTGGAGACCCATGTTCTAGATGTTACTCAGCTACCAGTGTGGCAGAACCGTACAGATATGGTAATACATTATATAGACACATCTTTAAAACTTTTAATGTACTTTTAATAGAAAAAGAGTTTTCCTTATCTGGAGTTCCCCTTTAAGCTCCATTCACTTCAATGGAACTGATTTACAGAACCCCACCCAAACTAGAGATAAGAGTGGTGCTGTCTCTGGAAGAAAGTGGCCATGTTTTTAGTGCTGGATAACCCCTTTAAGGGTGCTGCAGCACTATATCCCATGAGGCAGCTGAATAGAACTTCTCCTAACTTGAAGGAAAACTGGAGCTTATATTTACTAATAACCAAAATTATTTACATTTGTAAAAAAAAAAACTTAACGTCATGCAGACATATCAAAAGTTTTGATTTAGTTTAGACTTAGCTTGAGCCAATGTCCTGCAACAAGTCAGAGCAAGCAGGGTCAGGGAATAAAGTGCACTGCTCCTGGCTATACCCAATGATCAGTGGGGAAATGTAGTGCAATAATGCTTTAGGGTACAAACACACTGGGCAGATCCGCAGCGAGTTCCTGCCCAGTACACTCATGTCCATCCTGCTGTAAGTCCGCAGCCCGCCCCGTTAACACCCCGGCCACCGGAGCGTATACATCACCTGGTCCCGCTCCGGCTTGCTTCAGGGGTTCCCGGCAGGTCCCATTCGGCCAAAGAGTGCGCTGCCCCGCCGCAGCACACTGATTGGCTGAGCGGGACGTGAAGACAGCAGGAGCCCCGAAGCAAGCTGCGGATCTGCCCAGTGTGTTTGTACCCTTAAAGCAGATCCATTACCAACCTTGGACCTAGGTATTGTGTAGTACTGGCTAATTGGCACAAGCAGTATCCTTTTTAAAATCAGCTGCACTTTTCTAGACATATGCCTGCTCTTTTAGATATGTAAATTGTCAAGGCTGGTGCACTGGAGATGGGCCCAACAACCCCAGAGCGCCGGGGGAGCCTCTGCCCTATCAACACTGTAGATTCAGAGGCCTCTGCATGTATATTTTGCATTCCCCCATGATGGATATATCAGTCACTGGACCAGGTTCAGGCCAGGTTCTTGTCTGTGTCCAAGGCTCCACTGCAGATTCCTTCAGAAAACTTGGGCAAAATGTGGCAACATGCTGCTAATTTTTCTGGTAAAAAAAAGGTACCTTAATTATGTTCAGTATGGTCTATTAGGCACCATTAATAAGTAATGTAAATGATTTATGTTCCAATGAAAGAACAAGAGACTGGAACTATGTGAACCCACGTTACAAAGAATATTAGCATGTGTGTTTAGTACTAATTTATTTTCATCCATCTCTACTCTATTGGTAACTTTTTCTACTGGAGCCTCACCAGACTGACCAATAGGATGCCAGTGCCTCACCATCTCTTGTAGAAGTACATGTAAAAATAAAAACTGTTGCTCAGTCTATTCTTCATCTGTCTCCTAAACTCTGTATAACATTAAACTAAGTGCAAAATGAGTCATGTTCCTAAACTAGAGATATTTGCAACCAGGGAAAGGGCTGTGCAGCTTATAGTCATGTTTGTCAAAACTGCCCCCACAGCTGTCCCTCACCAACAACTAAGGAGTGCCCCAGAGTTTGAGAAGCACTGACTTAGAACATACCCTATATTATGCTGGGTTTTGAGACATCTGCATGGAGACCCAAGCGATGCCAGAAGTTTGCATTCCGCCCGTGTGAATTTACTCTTAATAATAATTTCTCTATCTTGTTTGTACTAGATGAATTTTATACAGTAAATGGTTTACTGATCAGAGGCCTCTACTACTAAGACCCCATCAACATCAGGTTTAGTGCACACAATGCCACACTTTTGAGTCCCCCACAAAAAAG
The DNA here is from genome assembly GCF_027789765.1 of Dendropsophus ebraccatus. Taxonomy (NCBI): domain Eukaryota; kingdom Metazoa; phylum Chordata; class Amphibia; order Anura; family Hylidae; genus Dendropsophus; species Dendropsophus ebraccatus. Next base: position 143,329,863 of record NC_091454.1, on the reverse strand, counting down.
TATACTTTTGGAAAGTATATTTTTTTTAGTTATCATGGAAAACACGACACTTTAGGAAAATGGACCTGGATTTCAAATAAATATAGCATGAGAACTAAAAAAAAATTAATAAATGTAAATAGCAAACTTGCTTTATGTCACATATACTGTTGATTTAGATTTTGAAAGTTATAATGACAGGGACACTAATGCTGGGTTTACACGGAACAATTATTGTGCGAATTTGCACGATAACGATCGAATTTGAACGATAATCGTACGTGTAAACGCAGCGAACGACGAGCGAGAAATCGTTCATTTTGATCTTTTAACAGGTTCGTAAATCATCGTTCATCGTTCGCAAAAAATTCGCCGATCGTTCCGTGTAAACAGTCGTTCACTGATGTTTTCCTATGTGTGAGATAGGCTTAAGCGATCGGAAAACAAATTTTCTGTACAATATATCGTTCCATCTAAATGCTGATCGTTATAAAAGAAAAATCGTTACTTAGAAATCGTTAATCGTACGACTGGGCAAATTATCGCTCTGTGTAAACCCAGCATAAGGGTCCATTTACACAGAAAGATTATCTGACAGATTATCTGCCAAAGATTTGAAGCCAAAGCCAGGAATGGATTTGAAGAGGAAAAATCTCAGGCTCAGGCCTGTTCCTGTCTTTGGCTTCAAATCTGTCAGATAATCTTTCTGTGTAAATGGACCCTAAGGGGGAGATTTATAAAAGGGTGTAAATTTACACCTGGTGTAAACTGCCCACAGCAACCAATCACAGCTCAGCTTTAAGCTCTGGTAAAATATAAGAGGAGCTGTGATTGGTTGCTGTGGGCAGTTTACACCAGGTGTATATTTACACCCTTTTATAAATCTTCCCCTAAGTGTTTAACAGGGAATGGATTAAACTACATACTTCTCCCATATTTGAAAGCCATGGTTATTGGCTCAAACAATGCTAGACTAGTGGATGAGGTTCAGCACTGGAGCGCTATGTGACTGTAGTGTAGCAGATGTGATTAGGTCTACATTCGGTATGTTGTAGTTTTCATACTTTTTCCATTGTAATTGTTTCCTACAATGCCTCCATTAACCTTTTTCTCTCCTCCTCTAAAACATGGATTTTTGTGTTCTTATTTCCTTTTTGCATATGCTCCCAGTAGCAAACGGATTTAGGCTGGGGTCACACTATGTTTTTGAAATCAGTTTTTTTTTTTGGTCCGTTTTTATTTATAATGGAAGTCATTTGAAAAACAGATGTACACAATTGTATCCGTTTTTTGCACAAAAAAAAAACATTGCAAAAACGTAGTGTGAACCCAGCTTTACAATCTTTAGTTTTGCTTTATTTACTGTTAAAAAGCAATAAATAAAAACTTGAAAAGAAAAACAATGCACAAAGGTAGTAAAAGTTAGCATTAAGGTAAGCTAAAATGTTGTACCTTCCAGTACTCAGCAAGTTTCTCCTCAGCCAAGCCTAATGTTTTGTAGTATGGGTTTAACAAGGTGCTAAAAACATTCCCAAGGTTCTGGTCCATGCTGATATCACACAGTTGCTGTAGAGTTGTTGGCTACACATTCATTCTAAGGCTATGTTCAGACTTTGTAAGACGCCAGGACACGGAACGGCCAGTACTGCAGTGCCGCCCAAATGATCTTCACTGCAGTTGAATTTGGATGCGGCCACACACAGATGCGCCCGCATCCAATTCAACTGCAGTGAAAATCATCCGCCGTACGCTCCATTGTGTCCACTGACAGGGTTTCTGCGGCTGCTATTCATTGAACAGTGGCCACAGAAAACTGACATGTCCATTTTTTTGCAGCGCCGCTAGGGATCCCAGCTGGAGTGTATACTACGTGTATACACTCTGGCCAGGATTCCCTTGCCCAGCAGCACAATGTGGGTAAAAGATTAATGATTTACTTAAAGGGATGCTCCAGCGTGGGGGCACTTTTTTGGGGGGACCGGGGAGGAGGTGGCTGAAATAAAAGATGTCCACTTACCTCCCCGATTCCAGCGGCGGGTCCCGCATCACGGCGCTCCGGTCCCCAGCCGCTTCCGGGTGTCTGACGCCGCCTGAGACGCTACGTCTCAGGGCCGCTCAGCCACTCAGTGAAGGAGGCGGGATCTGAGCGGACTTGACACAGATCCCGCCTCCTTCACTGAGTGGCTGAGCGGACCTGAGACGTAGCGTCTCGGGCGGCGTCAGACACCCGGGAACTGGAGCGCCGTGATGTGGGACCCGCCGCTGGAACCGGGGAGGTAAGTGGACGTCTTTTATTTCAGCCACCTCCTCCCTGGTCCCCCCAAAAAAGTGCCCCCCCGCCGGAGCACCCCTTTAAGTTGTGTGAGCATGGCCTAAGGGTTTCACACGTCCGGATCCACATTTTTGATGCTGTGTTAAGTTACTTAGATCAGATCTGCTGCGGATACACACCATCAAATCCACTACAATATGGTACGTGTGAAGCAACCCTTAAAGGAATTATTCCACAAAAAAAATTACATATACAGGCTAACAGAAGTGCATAAAAGTAGTATATTAAAAGTCAAATAATTAAGAAACAAAGTGGTGGGACCAATGAAGAAAAAATAGGGAAATAAGACCCCATAGCACTATGTATAAGTGAGATCTCTGGATTTGTGTGTGAGGGACTACTTTCTACAAAGGTCAGTAGAGGGAGACAATCAAACAAAGTTGTGGTACCTAGGGAGTAACCAAGGGTCAGACTGCAATGCACTACTGGGAAATACAGCTGCCTTATGGTCATATGATCTCACTAGGTCCCACCCACAAAAAGGGAGGAGTTGAGCTCCAGTGGCACAAAGCAATAGGCTAAATAGGGTAAAAATGACTATAGAGATTGGCTGTTCTCACAGGGACTGTGTGAGAATAATAGTGTAAAATTAATTTTGTGGGATAACCACTTTAAAATTTACCTTGAGATCTAGTGACTGTAAGCCATTGAATGATACTAAATTATGTTCCTGAATCTGACTTAACATTACATTATACAAATATCCATCAGAAAATGTGGAAACAAAGCACCTGAAGATTGATATTCAGCTAAATCTTGTGTGTACCAAGAAACATTTTCCCACGTCACCATGTACAACCCTGCCTAGTGACAGATCTAGTCATGTAAGCTATACTGTACCATCTCTAGTTTTACATAAAGGGTGGAGGATGCTTTAGTCCCATCTCAGTCAGTGATTGGGTGAGTGGGCTGTTACTCTGCCAACATGAGTTCACCGAGACACTGCAGAAGGACACTGGGCATGGTGGGAATAGGCTCATCATTATTTTCCTTATAACTGCAGCACAATATCAAAAGTTTCTAAACACTGGATAAGCTCTTTAACTCCAATTCCCATCTGCAAGGGTCCATTTACAAAGAAAGATTATCTGCCAAAGATTTGAAGCCAAAGCCAGAAACAGACTATAAACAAAGATCAGGTCATAAAGGAAAGCCTGAGATTTCTCGTCTTAAAATTCATTCCTGGCTTTTAGCTTCAAATCTTTTGCAGATAATCTTTCTGTGTAAATGGACTCGTCTGCTATTAACATCCCCCCCAACATTGCCAATTAACCCCCATCCTCCCCTAACCCATGTCTTCTATTAACCCCTTCCATGTGCCAGAGCTTGACATGGCTAATCTCAACTATATACCAATAAAATAGGTGGGGGAGACTGGACACACTGTGTGCAGAACAGTTTAAGGACAGAACTTTCACTTAATTGAGCCCATAAATAAAGCATTCAACATACCCCAACTTTGCTACTACTACTGTTAGGCGAGTATAAGTGGTTTGTTTTTTTATGCTATATGTGAGGGGGGGGGGGGGGAGCGCACAGGGGGGCTATATAAAGGGGGAGAGAGCACAGGGGGCCTGTATACTGTCAGAGAGCACAGGGGGGCTATATACAGGGGGAGAGAGCACAGGGGAGCTATATACTACAGGGGGAGAGAGCACGGGGAGAAAGCACAGGTGGGGCTATATACAGGGGGAGAGAGCACAGGGGGCTATATACTGGGAGAGAGCACAGGGGAGCTATATACAGGGGGAGAGAGAGCACAGGGGAGCTATATACAGGGGGAGAGAGCACAGGGGAGCTATATACAGGGGGAGAGAGCACAGGGGGCTATATACAGGGGGAGAGAGCACAGGGGGGCTATATACAGGGGGAGCTATATACTACAGGGGGAGAAAGCACAGGTGGGGCTATATACAGGGGGAGAGAGCACAGGTGTGGCTATATACAGGGGGAGAGAGCACAGGGGGCTATATACTGGGAGAGATCACAGGGGAGCTATATATATAGGGGGAGAGAGCACAGGGGAGCTATATACTGGGAGAGAGCACAGGGGAGCTATATATAGGGAGAGAGAGCACAGGGGGCTATATACTGGGAGAGAGCACAGGGGAGCTATATACAGGGGGAGAGAGCACAGGGGGCTATATACAGGGGGAGAGAGCACAGGGGGGCTATATACAGGGGGAGAGAGCACAGGGGGGCTATATACAGGGGGAGAGAGCACAGGGGGGCTATATACAGGGGGAGAGAGCACAGGGGGGCTATATACAGGGGGAGAGAGCACGGGGAGAGCGCACAGGTGGGGCTATATACAGGGGAAGAGCGCACAGGGGAGCTATATACAGGGGGAGAGCGCACAGGGGGGCTATATACAGGGGGAGAGCGCACAGGGGGGCTATATACAGGGGGAGAGCGCACAGGGGGGCTATATACAGGGGGAGAAAGCACAGGTGGGGCTATATACAGGGGGAGAGCGCAAAGGGGGGCTATATACTACTGGGGGAGTGCGCACAGGGGGGCAATACACTACAGGGGAGTCACCCCCTTTGTACCTATATTCAAAGTGCTGGTGAAAGAGAAAAAATGCCAGTTTTCCCGCTAATAAGCATCAATTCTGTATGTAAATAGTTCAACAACGTTTGTGAAAAGTAACAAAACACATTTCCTACTGATGTTCAGCTCGGACCTTCACCTGACTATAAACCCCGGTAAGTGGACCTTCACTAAAAGTTGTTGAGTACCCCTGTTCTACAGAGTATCATACACGAGCCCTACTACATAAACACCATACTTGCTCAAATTGGTATCCTTTTATCTTTTGGACTGTCCTCTTCTCCCAGCATGTCATATCTTACTTATTATAGGGAAGCTGTCAGATGGTTTCACATAGTACAAATAATCCTAGCATCAGGCAGGGGTTAGAAGGATACCCTCACAGGCATACCTTTAGATTTACAAACACCTGCTTTGAAACATGCTCCTTATTTTGAACAGCGCTATATTCCTTCCAGTAAGGCCAATAGTACTACTACTGTATGTACACAGTGCTGCCTCCTGAATGCAATCTAGCTTTCTTATATGCTGCAGGTTTATCAGCAAATTATGTTTTTAGTTTATCCCCTTCCTTGATGTGCTGCTGCTTTTGTTTCTTCAATTTCTGCTTACCTAGCACTTTGCAAATCAAATATATCAATAATCCCCTCCCCAATATGCTATCTAGAGTAGCAAGCTGTGTAAACCATCAGATGCGTCTCCTAACTGGTTTTCTCTGTTCACATTTATCTTACTCTAGCAGATTATGCCATACTGTGTTGAAAACAAGGGCCAAACTGTAGATCTCTGTAGTAGCAGCTACTGAATTAAAAGAAAAATGTACTATAATGGCAAAGCTCAGATAAACACTTCACTGTAAATATTGGACAACATTGGAAGAAAATACTCTATGACAGTTATTCAGTATGTAAATGATATATAGGTTATTTTTTTATAGGTTCTTTTTTTTCCTGAAAGATATGTAAATAGCATTTTGTAAACTACATTTTCATTGGAAGATAATGTATATCCCTCAGGATCTGATCAGTAATAAAAGATAACAGTCATTTTTGTTATGATCAATATACAAAATAAAACCAGTAATTCCATATGTATGGCTGACAGCTACACTTAAGGTTTCTATATATTTTATATACAAGAAATCCACTGTATGTTGAAATATTAAAACATTAATTTAAGCCTATGAAAAGCATTTACAATATGGTTATAAATTGTATATAATATAATTAACCAGAAAAATACTGGTACATTGTGTTTGTACTTTTATAGTAAAATACAGCAACATTAAGAGGCAACACTCAATGGTGCACAGAACAGCAGCATAAATGGCTTTAATTGTTGAAGACAACCTGTCATCTCTTCTGATGTGTGCTTTACTAAATACATTCATAAATGGAAATTGTGGAACGTACTGTGTGAAAACTGCACTGCTCATTCCTGTTATTTCTCCCAAAAAATAAATGAAAAATTTCATGGGATGTGTGTCTACACATGAGCATACTGTCCATGCTGACCCAAGAAGCAATATTACTTCAGACATTGTGCTGTACATATGACATGATTAAAGGGGTACTCCTTTGCTAATACCTGGCAGCAGTAAGGGGTGACACAGACCCCTCCCCCTCAGACCACCAACATTTGTGTCTAAAGCTGCAGCTGCTGTCTAAGCCCTGCAATTCCGAAGCCCTGATCTGCTCAAGCACTGCTACACAGCACTATACAGAGCAGTGTTCCCCCTTCCACTACTATACTATATACCATAGTACATTGAGGGAGGGGGGGGGACCCTGTTCTGCATAGCACAGTGTGGCAGTACTAGAACAGAGAATTTGATCAAGAACTTCAGGGCTATCTAAGGACATTGGTGTCAGCCAACAGTTATTGGCGGCAGCAGGTTTGCCCCTTAATGATGCCTGGCATTGGAAGTATACATGAACATAAACTGCCTGAACAGACGCAAATACTATTTTGCTGTAGGTTCACCACGATTGCACTTTTTGTAATTACCACAATGTAAATCCCTTTGAGATTACAGCAGCTATGGGTGGCTTAAAGGGGTACTACGGAGACTGAAACATTATGTTTAATACAGTGCTTTAATAAAGCAATAATTAATAAACTTTATTAAAAAAAAAAATCAATTAAAGTTTATTAAGCCACCCATAGCTGCTGTAATCTCAAAGGGATTTATATTGTGGTAATTACAAAAAGTGCAATCGTGGTAAACCTACAGCAAAATAGTATTTATTTGCTTCTGTTCAACCATTTTGCTGCAATAATTTGGTAATTTGCACCATGAACCTATCTGTAATTCTTGCTAGATGATGGCACTATAGCTCTGATGTTATTTGCCTTCTTATAATGATAAAAAAAAGGGGCTCCATATAGGACCTTTTTTATGCTGGCAAGATGCTGTGTTGCCAAAGTAAAGGACTACAGCAACAAAGATGTAAGGTAGTGCTGTGTTTAAACATTGGCCCAAATTTACTAAAACAGACAGTGAAAACGTAAACAAGATAGTCTAATGCTGCATTTACACAGGGCGATAATTCGCCCGATCGTACAATTAAGGATTTCGAAGTAACAATTTCTTTTATAACGATCAGGGTTTAGACGGAACAATATATCGTACGGAAAAATCGTTTTGCGATCTCTTAAGCCTATCTCGCACATATTTTAAATCAGTGAACAACTGTTTACATGGAACGATCTGCGAATTTTTTGCGAACGACGATTTAAGAACATGTTGTAAGATCAAAATGAATGATTTCTCGCTCATCGTTTGCTGCATTTACACGTACGATTAGCGTTCGAATTCAATCGTTATCGTGCAAATTCGAACAATAATCGTTCCATGTAAACGCGGCATTAGAATGCACCAGACTTACCACAGTAGCTCAAGCTAGTTGATAATTGTTGCATTCTTATGCTGCGTTTACACGGAACGATTACCGTTCGAATTTGCACGATAAAAACAAATTCGAACAATCATATGTGTAAACGCAGCTAAAGATCAAACGACAAGCAATAAATCGTTCATTTTGATCTTACATGTTCTTAAATAGTCGTTCTCAAAAAATAACCAGATTGTTCCGTGCAGTCGTTCACCGATTTAACCTATGTGCGAGATAGGCTTAAGCGATCGCAAAACGATTTGTCCGTACAATATATCATTCAATCTAAACAAAAAAAATTGTTACTTCAAAATCGTTAATCGTTCGATCGGGCGAATTATCGCTGCGTCTAAACGCAGCATTAGGCTGTCTAGTCTAGGTTTAGATGCCCCTTTTTTGAAATGCAGAGGAAAAGTATTCCAAAAGTCTTCCAAACCTCATACATGTATATTGCAGGAGAATGCTGGCTAATTTACAATATTAAAGGGGTACCCTGGAGATACATTGATTTAATAAAGGTATATTACTTTGAAATATTTTTTTTGTTTACGTATGCACTTCCGCTTAGTAGAAGCAGTACAGGGTGACATGACCCCTCTGCTGCCACCAATGTGTGTTCCGAGAACTGCAAGGCTATGAGCCCTTCAGTTGCCAACACAAGCTGCTATGCAGAGCAGTGGATTTGCTCATCTGTGGACTGTATATTCTAATATACAGTGCACAAGGGAGAGAGCAGTGCAGGCAGGGTCTGCAGTGGGAGCAGTGACTACTATCAGTACTCTGTGCTAGAAGCAGAGGGAGCGGTGACAGCAGTCACCACGACAGCCCCTGCTCTGCATAGCTATAGCAGTGCTAGAACAGAGCAGGGGATCAGAGACCTGGAGCTTGCTTCTGGAAACTGCTGGGCTTATAGCCTTGCAGTTCCCAACACAAACATTTGTGGCAGCAGAGGGGCCGTGTTGCCCCTTACTGCTGCCACTAAATGGAAGTGTGCATGTATATAAAAAAATATATATACTTTAAAAAAAATTAATTACAAAGAAATATACGGTAATGTTATTAAAGCTGTGAATTGGTAAAGATAAAAATGCCATTAGTCTCCGGAGTACCCCTTCACACAACACAAATCTAATAACTCTCCTTGTTGTACTGTTCACTGATTGTATGTGAAACACAATGTGAGGGGTAGTGCTAGGAGGCAGTGGACATGAGAGCATGTTATTTGTGATGTTCAGTACTACAGGACATTTAGAGTTCCAGATTTCACACGAGCTGGTGACAAACACCAGGAGCATGGTCATGGTGCAGAGAGGCATTGCAGTTATAGACATTACTATATTATTAAAGGGATTCCGTCACCTCCAAAACACCTGCTAGAATAGATTATACATCAGTAGACTGATTCTATATCTGCATTTTTTATTGTTCTATGTTCTTGCGTTTCTTTGCGATAAGCCCACAAATGAAGCAGTCTAAGGAGTCCTCTCCAGATTACAGATTTGGAATCAGCACCCTTTATGTTATCTACAGATGAATTTCGTATGGAGTCTTGAGGAGGGTGGGTTGGAGGTTACAGAGTCCCTTTAAGTTACAGATTTCATTGCAATTTGGCCACTTAATTTAAAAAAAAAAAACTGGAAAATTAATTTATACTTTCAAACTTGTGCCAATCTTAAAACAGCACATTCAATTGCTAAAACTCATATTTAAAGCCACTTTTTTACATTCCTCCTAACACCTAAAATAGAAAAAAGAGCAGTCATACTAGAATCTTATTTGAAAACCTGTGAGATGACATCAACAGTCAAATACTAGCAGCTTCTGCATTACTTCAATCGGGTGTCAATATAACGTCTATACAGTTAATGTGTTCATTCAAAAGGATCCAATGCACAATATTGTGGGGGGGGAACAAATTTTTCGCTTTCATCATTTGGTCTTACCAAATTTAATGAACATTACGTGAGCAGCTCTTGAAAGAAAAGTTTCAACAGTTGTATAACACATTTAACAAAATGTATGCTTTGTATAGTTAACCCTTTTGTTTGATTCTTCTTGTTCAGATGTATGGTTTGCTGTAATATCAAAGGCAAAAATAATTATGTTCACCTACTGTACAATGCTCACTAATGGTCAACTCTCATAGTGCTGCAGGAACTCTGTAGCATCACATTAGCAAAAATACTCAATACAGAGACAATCTGCAAGAAAGTTATGTCCAATTCAAGCAAAATGTCCCTTCACTCATTCTCATTTTAATCACTTCAAGTAACATAGTTAATGGAGTCTTAATATCTACCGGCATCCACTCTTATTCACACACAGCGCCTCCCTGGAAATGTTATTTCAGCCAGCACAGCCAGATTTAATGCAATGAACGCAATCGACATTCTCTACTGAGTAGTTATTGTGGCAACTGGGAGGATCTTTTTTTTTTTAGACTGTGTAGACACATTGCTCAGTCAAAAAGATCTCAAGAATAAACAGCACAGCCAGGACCAATGATCTTCAAGAAAGAATAAATATTTTTTCCTGTTTTGTACTTAAACATGATGCAAACACCATGCGTCCCACCTCAACCCTTCTCATGCAGATGCACTATTTACAAGGTTGAAAAATACTGCTGTCTTCTGTTCAGTTTAATCTTGTTTTGTTTTTAAAAGTCATGTACAAAGCTATTTTTTTTTTTATTTTTTTCTTCTATTTTTTCAACTTTTCAAAGCAGTTCAGCTCCAACCCAGGAATAGAAAAAGGTGCTGAGGGGCAGTCTGGAGATAAAAAGGAAACAGAGAAAAGGGGGAGAAACTGGCATAGAAAGCAGACTGGTTTAACAGGGGAGACATAGGCAGAAACGAGGCTGGCAAAATGGTATAAAGAACGAAGGGAAACGTTCTTGAGGGGGAAAGTGGAAGGGTAATCAGCCTGATTATGGCAAGCCAAAAGTTAGGAGAAAGCATTTGCAAATAGCTGAGGTGCTGCACACATTTTAACCCCTTGGTGCTCAAAGTAACTAGCAACGCCTTATCGAACAATATTACATGCAGATCAGTGCTTTCCCAGTCACTGTTTACCAAGGGGTTAAATAAGCCTACAATACTGTCAAACCACTGCCTCTGCTAACTGCTTTCTTTTTATTATTACAATATAATTTACTTAAACTTTCTGTTAACAAAAAAAAAAAAATAAAAGGGAAAAAAAATAATATCAATCTCATAGGAGCGCAATAAATGAGAGCAAGAAATTGGAAAGTAGACTGCTGAATGTGCAGGGACCGGCCTCATGGGGCAGAGATGCATTTAATGGGATTTGAAATCTAGTGTCAGGTGGCAACAGGTTGGTCTGTGATGACGGCTCAGTCCTCAATATATTCCCACAAGTCCTTCTCATAACCTTCGTGCACATGAAGAAGCAGAACTCGCCTCCTACTCTCGCAGTATCTAAGGAAAGGAAGCAAAAAAAAACAGTAACAAACAGCACTACAGCAATGTACATGTTTTGTAATGGGCTTGCAGTTACTACATTTGCATTCAGGAGCTGACTTCAATCAAGACTTGACCTCCTGGCTCAAAAGTAGGTAAGGCTTTGGTTACATCATGTTTTGTACTTAGCATTTTTTCTGCTTTACAAATTTAGAACTGCACAAGAAACAAATAGCCAAACTGTAAAGTCTGAAACAAGAAAAAAAAAAAACACGGAAAAAGGACGTGCAAGAATTCCCTAATGAATATTTTTCAAAATGGCCTAGTAGTAGACACAGCAAGAAGCCCTGATAAAGATGGAGCTCCTGGCTTCTATGTACACGTGACTCATCCAAGTATGCCAAAAACTAACAAATTCACAGCTCCATTTCTAAGAAATACTTTTAAAACCGGCAATGCACCTATAAAAATATTCTAAGATCACTGGATGGAATAGCAGCTTGAGGAAAGTTTTAAATAAAGAAAAATGTATGTCTTTCAATATTCACATAGACAAATAAAATCTAATGGAATGTTGTAAGTGACAGAACAAATACACTTTAAAGCAAACCTATCAGCCCATATGCTGAGAAGTTTTTTATATTTACTGATCAGCGCCTCAAAGGGTCCGTTTACACACACAGATTATCTGACAGATATCTGACAGATTTTTGCAGCCAAAGCCAGGAATGGACTATAAACAGGGAAGAGGTCATAAAGGAAAGACTGTGATTTCTCTTTTTTTCAAATCCATTTCTGGTTTTGGCTGCAAAAATCTGTCAGATATCTGTCAGATAATCTGTGTGTGTAAACGGACCCATACACAAAGACATTAGGTAGTTGGCCAATCCTGCCAAAATCAGCGGGGTTGGATGCCTTTGGTTTTATGCGTATGGGCACTGTAAGACTGTCTTTACAAATGATTTATTAGTTTTTTACATGAGAATCAACTAAGCAATAAACAATCATCATGCACTTAATGACCCAAATACCAAAAAAGTTCTCACCTGTACTTATCTTGTACTTTTTGCTTAATATCTTGAAGGGAATCTTGGGAAATATCCCTTTCCAAATATCCAGACAGAACTTCTGTTGCATTTTCTAAATCTGCCTGATTATTCTACAAAGTTAAAATGCTAAATATTAGATTGTGCTAAAAACACAGCTCTTTCCAAAATGTAAAAATACTGTACATAACATTATACTAAGCCACCACTGACACAAAATGTTCATATCACATTAATTAAAGAAGCATACTTTTTTTTTTTTACACTGTTCCCCGGATGCAGGCTGCCACATATACTTGCCAATGATGATCGGTGTCCTGCGGCACAGCTTCATTCCTGTCCTATGGTGCATCCCGCTGTTGGGGATGTCACTGCTATTCTGACTCTCTTCTTTCTACAGGTCTATTGAAGGCCAGAAGTCAGTGTCTCAAATGCATCACTAAAAAAGCACTCTCATAGAGATGCATTGGAGACCGTCCTCCTGTGGCGCTGTAGAACAGGAACAGGAACGAAGCTGCTGCACCGTTCATTATTAGTAAGTGGCAGCCTGCAGCTGAGGGAACAATAAAAAATAAAAATAAAAAACAAACAGAATGCCTCTTTAAATCCCCAACAACCCCCCAAAATCCCCAAAGTCAATACAGTATGTCATTGTTTGAATAATAAAATATTCTGTGTCCTTGCAGGCTAGACTACAGTAGATGTAGTAGGCTTGTTCTGAAGTTTTTCCTCAGTGTGAGTGATCATGAAACTCAAGAACTAGTAGAAGAGGAATACTGAACCGAGGAATGACTTACTTTCTGCAGATTTTTATTTAGGTGCTAAAGCTAACCTCTAGAAATTATATAAATCCTATCTTAAATCATAAATCACACTGGATTTCTTGCCCGAAGGCTTTTATCTAATGGCAAGAAACTTGTAAAGGAGAAGCAGGGTGTGCTCACAGATAAGGATAACAGTCAGACATGAATCCTTACCTGCAGGTGAGGTGGCAATGTCCACCAGTTACTCTAACAAGCAACCCATTCTGTGTGCCCTGGAATCAGTGTTAAGCCCCTTTTATATCGGCACATTTGGACCAGTATTTTGCATGAGAATTGGTAAGCCATAATCAGGAGTATTTGTACCTTTTACACCAATATCCACAAAGTATTAAAACATACCTCAAAGATAATTGACTGGTTGTTCTTCTTGAGGTAGAACGCGAAGACATAGGTGTACATGAGTGTGGAGCGGCACTGGCACAGTACGTCCACAGCCTTTTTCAGAAACTGCACTTCAATCCATGACATGTTATGTTGCTGCATCTCCTCCATCTTCTGTTTGACTTGGGCATATAGCTTGTGCTCAAATCGCAAGCTCTGCATGTGGTTCATGTATCGGTTGCAGTAGAACAGATATCTTTGTAAGGCTGCTCTGGATCGCTGCACCAGTGGAACACAGTACAATTATAAGCTCTTTCTCAAATTAAAAGTGCAAATCATATTGGACACTGGACATATTCCAGGCCAAACATGAAAAATACACAAAAACATACTTAAGCAGTAACCATCAGTACAAGCTAATTACCCCTCCTTATTGCTGTTAGTTACAGAATTTTCATTACTAGGTCTGCCTTTAATGTGGATCCATTTTAGCATTCATATTTCAGTCACAATACACAGATCTCCTGCAATTCTAATAAACCAAATTGAGATAACCATAGAGCGCTATCTTAAATTAAGTTTGTTTAGTAGAACCGAGACAAATAAACATTTCAACCAAATCACTTCTATATGCAAAATGACTGTAATAAAAGGAGTTGTCCAGGATTTTATTTATTTATATATATATATATATATATATATATATATATATATATATATAAATATTCTTTCCAGTCTGACATCAGAAGGAGAGGTTTTCTATGGGGATTTGCTACTGATCTGGACAGTTCCTGTCTTGGACAGAGATGTCAGCAGAGAGCACGGTGTCACATTAGAAAGAAACCACCACTTCCTGCAGAACTTACAGCAGCTTTTAAATACTTTAAGACTGGAGATTTTTAAATAAAAGTAATTTACAAAGCTATATAACTTTCCAGAGTACCCCTTTAAAGCGTAACTGTCATTTCAGGGTCATTTTTCTGAAACCTTAAATATCAACAGTACAAGCGATTTTAAGAAACTCTGTAATAGGTTTTATGTACTGAAAGAGTTTCCTTCTGTACTGAAAAAGCAATCTCCCAGCCTCCCCCTCACATCAAATGAAGCAGGATTTCTGTCTCCATTATGTGGCTATGGAGAGGGGAGGGGCTGTTAGGAGTGACTGAGCACAGAGCAGTCCTGCACAGCACAACACCCTGCAATCTTCTCTCAGTAAGTTCATAGATAAGCACTGACCTTTCTGAAACCTGAATCCTGCGTTTTAGGTGCCCAGAGAGTCTACAAACAGCTGACCTTCATGTCACCTCTTCCTGCTCCCTCAGCCCCTCCCCCCTTCATAGGCTTACAATGGAGAGAGCAGAACCCGTCTTCACTGGCTTCTCTGTAATGAAGACGTGCTTGCCTCATAATGCACAGATAAGAAGTCGGGGGGGGGGGGGGGGGGGGGGGGGGGGGGGGGGGGGGGGGGGGGGGGGGGAGGCTGGGAGATTGCTTCTTGAGTACAGAAGGAGGCTTTTTTGGCTGATGAAGCCTATTACAGAGTTTCTTAAAATCGCTTATACTACTGATTTCTGCAATAAAAAAAAACATGACAGTTACGCTTCAAGTAAGCAGTGCATTGTACTGAACCGAACACATAGGGCCTCAGAAGGAGGAGGGAGCAGGAGGGAGAGGAAGGTAAGTATAGATTTTTTATTTTTTTTTAACCACCTGCGTGAGAACATTTATAAAACCAAATAAATAAATCCCTTAATAACACCTTTAAAGGGGAACTATCTGCAGTTTAGACAAATTTACCCTGCTGATAGCTCCCTATAGCGCAGGAGACACCGTGGATAAAGGTAAGTCTCCCACCTTCATTCTGTGCTGTTCCCATGCACTTAGTCATTTAGTACTTGGTCAGGACCATTAGAATCACTGCCCTACCCCCATAGCAACGATTCAGCACACTCCATCGATTATCATTAGAAGGGGAAGGGGTGGATCAGCGCTATGGGGGTGGTGCAATGCTCCTAACGGGGTCCCAGTGCTCCAAATGGTCTTACCGGACAATGGAGTAAACGTCTAAGTGCACGGGATCGGCGCCGAGGATAAAAGGTAGGAGACACTCTTGACGTCTCCTGCACAATACGGAGCTATCAGCAGGTTATAATAGTCTAATCTACTGATTGTAAAAAAACTGTAAATAACTGTAAATAAATTTCAAAATATTCTACAACCTGTAACTTTTCCACTTCTATCTACTCACCTCTTGTGCATCTCGGGCAGCTTTTGCATCGTCTTCATTGTAGCGATTACAATTATACCTGTAATATTTGGTACAGTTATTAAACTATATAATAGAAATTAACAGGGGCCTCTGACATAAAAGGTAATTGAACTGAATGTTAAACAATATAAATCATATATCTATCCTAAGATAAGTAATAACTAAAAGGCAGACTAAAATGGACTAGGTGGTCTTTTTCTGCTGACAATCTTGTTTCTATACACAGAGACCAGTATCTCCTGCCTGTCAATAAAAGCCCAAGAAATTGGAAAAAAAAATATTGGTAATTCTGTATGAAAACAATTGAGCCATCTTCAAACTAACTTGCCAGAAACAAATACCATGATAGCATAACGCTATCTATATTCTTTATGTATGAAAAGTTATATTCACAATATTCCCAGTAGTGTCAAAGCTCCAAATACTACTACCCTTACCAAGCCGATCCATGGGGCTCCCAAGGACCTAGACACACCCAGCAGAATTCAGCCTTGCAATTTTGGTTCCGACACACCATGTGATTACAGCCTCCATCTTTCTCTATGGTAACATGACATTTGGGACACTCCTGGCGAAGAGGAAACAAAAACAAAAAGAATTTCCTATGAGCTACAAACGTGGCAGTAAGAAGATGATTTTTTGGTGTAGTAAATATTTCCCTGATGGATAACTATTAAAAATAAATGTATGAATGGGAGATTTAATAGATTTTAATAGAAAAAATTATTAGAATATAAACTTTTAAGAAACAAAAAGTTCCAAAACCACGAGAAACCATTTCATAGGCTCTATATTCTATACAAATTTTAAGTGTCACTGTCGTTAATTTTTTTTTTGCAGAAAACAATAGTACAGGCGATTTTAAGAAACTTTGTAATTGGGTTTATTTGCTGGAAAATGCATTTTTATCATGAAAAATGAGTTTGAAGCTCTCCCCCTGTCTTCAGTGTTCTCTATGGAGAGGGGAGGGGTGGAGGGAGATGAGGCACCAAAACAGAACAACAAAGAGTTAATTGACAGCTACATCACCTATGATCTCCTCTGAGGTCAGCACTGACTTATCTGACCTCTGAATAGCAACTTTCTCACAGCTCCTGCTGTGTAATCCTTTGTTCTCTGCTGCCGACTAATCTCCCTCCTCCCCCCTCTCCTCTCCATAGAACAGACAGGGCCCGAATAAGAGAGTCAAGATTTCCTGATAATGAGCAGTGGATGAGAGAGAGGAAGGGAGGGGGGGACCTGGGGAAAGCCTTTTTGAATGCAGATAATGGCATATTAAACTAATAAACCCAGTTACAAAGTTTCTTAAAATTGCTTGTACTATTGATTTCTATTACACCACACAAAGCTAAATTTTAAATGTAACAATTTTTATTAACATGATTTAAAATCACATAAAAAATCTTTTTAGTACAAAAGGGAATCCAGTAATAGATGATCACCAGAACACCTCGGTCTTGCGAAATCCTATTATATACCACTATGTCATGTAAGCGTCTAAGTCAGTACACAAATGCCCATGCAGTGTATCCACACAGCGACGCCCCTTGACAAAGCGACCTGTACGCGAAACGTGCGTCGGGGTTACTGATGCCAGACACCACGATGGGTAAGCGTCTTATTAGATTACTTTAGGCATTTGCAGGGATTGGGCTGACATTTTGTATAGCTACCCGAGGCTGTCTGGATACACTGCATGGTCATTTGTGTACTGACTTAGACGCTTACATGACATAGTGGTATATAATAGGATTTTGCAAGACCGAGGTGTTCTGGTCATCATCTATTACTGGATTCCCTTTTGCACTAAAAAGATTTATGTGATTTTAAATCATGTTAATAAAAATTGTTACATTTAATATTTAGCTTTGTGTGGTGTAATTGTTATCTTATAAAAGCTAATTGATTCCTCTAACTTGCTGTCCACTGTTTGTCGTCATAAGTTTGTCTCTAGCAGTAGAGAGATGTCATGGCAAATTACAGGAAGTGTGAGTGTGAAATTGCTGCCTATACAGGGGAAACTTGCTGGATGTGATATATTTATTTTTCCAAAGCATTTGATACTGTGCCACATAATAGGTTAGTACTGAACATAAAAAGATATGCTGGTGAAAAGTGTATAAGTGGTTAAGCAACTGGCTCAGTGATAGAACTAGGGGGAAGTCATTACATATTCACTGGGTCACTGTTGGAGCATTAATGCAGGGATCAGTATTGGTCACAATTGTCTTTAATGTATTTAGTAACAACCTTGTAGAGGGACTGCAAAATAAATACTAATTTTTATAAATGAAACTAAATTTATTAAAGTAGGTAACACAAAATGGGGCAGCCATTGTTACAAGTGGATCTGGATAAGCTGCAGGCTTGGGGCAAGAAGTGGCAGATGAGCTTCAACACTGAAAATTGTAAGGGGAGGATCATCTATGCAAAGATAATAAGCTAAATTGAAAAACAGACTATGAAAACCGACCAAGATAATATGCTAAATTGAAAAATGACTATGGTGTGTTTACACAGAGAGATTTAGCTGACAGATTATTGAAGCCAAAGCCAGGAACAGACTTTAACCCCTTAAGGTCAAAGCCTATTTTCGTTTTTGCTTATTCCATTTTAAGTTTAAAAGTCCATAGCGCTTGCATTTTTTCACCTAGAGACGTATATGAGCGCTTATTTTTTGCAAAACCAATTGTACTTTGCAATGAAAGGCATTATTTTTCCATAACATATGCTGCGAAACCGGAAAAAAATCATTTGCGCTGTCAAATTGAAAAAAAAACAAATTTGTTTTGATTTCGAGGAGTTTTGCATTTACACCGTCCGTCCTATGGTAAAACTGACTTGTTATGCATGTTCCTCAAGTCGTTACGATTACTATGATATATAACATGTATAACTTATATTGTATCTGATGGCCTGTAAAAAATTCAAACCATTGTTAACAAGTATACGTTCCTTAAAATCGCTCCATTCCCAGGCTTATAGCGCTTTTATCCTTTGGTCTATGGGGCTGTGTGAGGTGTCAGTTTTTGCGCCATGATGTGTTCTTTCTATCGGTACCTTGATTGCGCATATACGACTTTTTGATCGTTTTTTATTACATTTTTTCTGGATTTGATGCGACCAAAAATGCGCAATTTTGCACTTTGGAATTTTTTTGCGCTGACGCCGTTTACCGTGCGAGATCAGGAATGTGATTAATAGTTCGGGCGATTACGCGTGGCGATACTAAATATGTTTATTTATTTATTAATTTATATTTATAAAATGGGAAAAGGGGGGTGATTTGGACTTTTATTAGGGGAGGGGATTTTTTTATTAATAAAAACACTTTTTTACTTTTTTTTTTACTGTAACTAGAAGCCCCCCTGGGGGACTTGTATATAGACAGCACTGATCTCTCATAGAGATCAATGCTGTGTATATACACAGCAAAGATCGATTAGATCGGTCATAGATTACTATGGCCTGCTGCAGGCCATAGCAATCTATTGCCGAGCCGGGATCAGCGTCATTCCGACGCTGAGGCCCGGCACGGGCAGAAGAACGGATCTCCCACTCGCGATCGCATCGCGGGGGGGAGATCCGTCCCACTAGACACCAGGGACGTGAGGTCTGAAGCCTCTAAGTGCAGCTGTCAGGTTTGACAGCTGCACTTAGAGGCTTAATTAGCCGGCGCGGCAACGGGACCCGCGCCGGCTAATAGAGGCACTGCCCGGCTGCACGTGTCAGCCGGGATCAGCGCCGTTCAGAGCGGGGTCCTGGCGGGACCGCGCTCTGAACACCCCGAGCGGCACCATGACGTATCAGATACGTCATGGGTCGCTAAGGGGTTAAACAGAGAACAAGTCATAAAAGAAAAACTGAGATTTCTCCTCTTTTCAAATACATTCCTGGTTTTGGCTTCAATAATCTGTCACATAAATCTGATCAGTGTAAACACACCATTAGAAGTAGGAGAAGGAATTGTTTGGGGAGCACAAAACAGCTCATGCCTACTGCTCCCCAGCAGCACTCACTTCCACTTTTTCCTTGTCTTGGATAGAAGTATACCTAACGAGAAGTGAGGGGATGGGTTTAAAGTGACACTGTCACCCCCTTTGTGCATTCTGACATCTCTACACAGGTGTAAAGGGTAAATTTAGCAGTTTTCATGCCTTATTTCATATCATACATCATGGTGTTTGTTCAAGTAAAAAGTGTCCTTTTATCAACTGCAGATTGTATTAAGTGGGCATTAGCGCCACTTAGCCCTGCCCACAACAGCAACGGTGGTCCCGCCCCCTGACGCCCATTGGTTGGTCGACGTAAAGGGGGTGGGGTCTAGACCTTTCGGCCAGCCTGTTCCAATGCCCGGAGAGGGGGCGGGGCCAACGGTGCCATTGTGGGAGCTAAGTGGCGCTAATGCCGCGAGGCTACGCCCACTTAATACAATCTGCAGTTGATAAAAGGACACTTTCTACTTGAACAAACACCATGACGTATGATATGAAATAAGGTATGAAAAATGCTAAATTTACCCTTTACACCTGTGTAGAGATGTCAGAATGCACAAAGGAGGTAACAGTGCCACTTTAAGTCGCGATCATTGCAACAGCATGCAAAATCACACCCGCATACAGTAGTAAAGACTAAAGGCCCTATTCCACGGAACGATTATCGGCCGTATTCAGCCGATAATCGTCCCTTGCAATAGAGGGCAACGATCAGCAGACATCGTTCATGTCGGTTGATCGTTGCGTCGCTTGTTTTTCAAACATGTTGAAAAATGAGCGACTGTGATAGCAGCGAACTGCTGCCGTCGCTCCGTGAGACAGGAGCAGCGGCAGCAGACCGCCACTATCCTCTACGGGCTGCCCAGACGATCTAGCGACCACCCAGAAACCCCCGCCTGCAGCTCCCTGCGGCCCCTACAGTACTCACCCCCTCACTGCCGACACGTGGAATAGCTGCGGCAGTGAGTGGGAAACAAGGTGCAAACGATCGCTTGTTTGCTCCTCTGCATCGCCCCGTGGAATAGGGGCTTTATGCCGTCTTCTTTTCTGCTTGAAGATGTGAGAACAGTGGAGGTAAGCACAGAGAGCAAAAGGCATAAGCTGTTTTCTGGTCTACAAGCAACCCCTTTAACTTAGCAAACCAGTGTAAGGCAGCTTCCGCCAAGGGTAACAAAATCCTAACGGCATCTGTAAGGTCATTACTAGTCATAACGCACATGGAATATTGTGTGTGGTTTTAGACACCAATGTACAAGACAGACATAGTGGAGTTGGGGCAGGTTCAAAGATAGGTAACCAGAGTAAAAAATAAAATGAGGAGACTACAGTTCCCAGATAGATTAGCGAAATTCGGGCTATTTGCTTTGCCTACAGATGAAACGTTTCCACACTGATGCAGAAGATGATTCTTTACTTCAAGAGCAGTGAGGCTATGGACGTTGTCATAGTGAACTTACTGCAAGAATTCAAAGGCGGCCTGGACACATTTTTGGAGTGTAATAATATTGCAGGGTATAATTAAAACAAGTGTACCAGCGGTACATCGCTTTTCTGTTTTTACCCATGAATAGACCAGCGCCAACACTGTGATGCTGGTGCCACGGTCCTTCTTTTGAACCGCGGCCTGGTTGCCCCACCTGGCACCGGTCTATTACCGAGAAAGGGCCTGCCCCCAGTGGGAGAAACCCCCTCCCCTCTATGACGTGGCTACATTAGACCGGGCTTTGCTATGTATAATAGTGATGCACATAAAATAATAAAGATTAGACTTACCTGTTCAGGCTTCCTCGTGTCCTGTTGGCTTTTCCCTGCCCACCACAGCCAAAGCTTCTGAAGTCGCTGCGGCTGCAGTGAGCATGGAAAAAGCAGCAGGGCACGGGAGAGCCTAACGTTAAGTATAAAACTTTATTATTTTCTATATGAAGCAAGGGCTGCACGGACATTGCTAACAATAATGAATTAAATAATTGAGCTCTGTAAGCGAGCGCAGGTCTAGCTGACAGACACTCGGTTAACCAGGGCCCTATTCCACCGGACGATTATCGTTCAGATTATCGTTAAATCGTTCTAATCTGAACGATAATCGTTCAGTTGAAATGCAGTTAACAATGACGAACGAGAAATCGTTTATCACTTTATAAGACCTGGACCTATTTTTATCGTTGCTCGTTCACAAAACGTTCACATTGAATAAGACGTCGTTTGGTCATTCGCAGTAGATACGAACGCAATAGCGAAGAAAAAGCGATCGCAAATACGATCATAAGTAACGATTATCGTTCCATGGAAATGAGTGAACGTTTTCAGGTCTTTCGCAATAGCGGTCGTTTGAGATAGTTAATCGTTAACGATTATGCAAACGATAATCATCCGGTGGAATAGGGCCCTTAGACAGAGAATCACTTAAATGCAATACTCTTGGATTACTCTAGCATACTGGTAAAAAAAAAACTAATGGTGCTGAACAATGCTGATTATAAATACAGTGCTCAAAGTCTGGGGAATGCTAGAATGATGCTACTAAATAATCGACCCTTTCAAACAAAAGAAATGTGGACATCTAGAAGACTGGAGCCAGTAAAGTAACATAAAAATCTTACCTTTGTGTTAGCTGCAATCCAATTTGATGTCTCACTGTCATCATCACACTTCTTAATCCATTTTTTTAGCCACTGCAAACAAATCACTTGGAATTACCTTACAATTTAAGATTTTCCACTTTTATGGTGCGTTCACACCTACAGGATCTGCAGCTGATTTTCTGCAGCAGATTTCAGTTAAATAACTGAACACAGCATCAGATTTGATGCTGTGTTCAGTTATTTAACTGAAATCTGCTGCAGAAAATCAGCTGCAGATCCTGTAGGTGTGAACGCACCCTTAGGGTACAAACCCACACACCGTATACGCAACAAATACGCAGCAAATACGCAGCAGGTTGATGGTGAAGATTTAATGCTGAGTTCAGTTATTTAGATCTAATCTGCTGCGTTTTTGTTGCGTATTTGTTGCGTTTTTGCTGCGTATCGCAGCAGTAAATACGCTGTGTATACGGTGTGTGGGTTTATACCCTTAGGGTACAAACCCACTTGACGTATTTGCTGTGTGAATCAGTCTTAAAAATAAGCAGGCAAAACGCAGGTTGGCTTCATACGATTGTTCTGCATTAAAATACGCAATTGCGTATTTTTGAAGCGTGAAGCTTGTTGTTAGCAAAGCATCAGTTGTTAACAACCTGTGTGAAAAACGCATGTAGCTTCACGCTTCAAAAATACGCAATTGCGTATTTTAACAACTGATGCTTTGCTAACAACAAGCTTCACGCTTCAAAAATACGCAATTGCGTATTTTAATGCAGAACAATCGTATGAAGCCAACCTGCGTTTTGCCTGCTTTTTTTTAAGACTGATTCACGCAGCAAATACGTCAAGTGGGTTTGTACCCTTAATGTAATACTGCTATATTTTGTTTCCAGGAAACGAGACGGGGCAATGTAATGTAAACGCTTTGCATACCAAATGTACATACCTTACATTTAACAGGATCATGCCAATTCTCTCCACAATTGAAGCTGTAACAAAAGGAGAAAATTATTATCTGACACCACCTATAAGAAAAGAGTTTCTTAAAAAAAAAATCAATTTAGTCTGCACTTCCAGTACAGCAAATGACAATAGAGTGGAACAGCATGTATATAGTTATACTTGGATATAAAGCATTACACAGTGTAGAGCAAATTACCTGCAGATGGCATACGTGCTAAGCTTTATTAGGTATAATAAAACCCCTGAGCTATTGGTTAGTGTTCTGATAGAAGTTTATAATACAATACACAAATAAAATCACCTTTATCATAACTATATAACTATAATTTATTAGACAATAAAACTCAGAACACAGAAATATTTGGTCAACTATCTATTTGCCTTTCACAAACAGCAAAACAACTCAAGGGCACTGGCAAAATCAGATCAGGAAGACAATCTACTCTTCAATATGTTCTGCTGACAAACTGTCCTTGTTTTAGTGTTTTTCTTCCAGTTTTAGATTAATAAAAATAATCTATGCGGCTATGTATTTAAAAAAGGTGGGGGGGGAGCACCGGACACGACAACATGACGCTACCACACCCATCTTGAATCAGCATATCTCCTGTAGAAACAAAATGTGCGTTTACACAGAGATTTATCTGACAGCTTTTTGAAGCCAACACCAAGAATGGATTTGGAAAGAGGAGAAATCTCAGTCTTTCCTTTATGACCTGTCCTCTGTTTATAGTCTGTTTCTGTCAGTCAGTCAGATAAATCTCTGTGTAAACACACCCAAAGTATTGAGGACGTTGAAATCCAGAACGCCCGATCCTTTTTTCCCCCAGAGACATTGGACGGGTCAGGAAACCCCTAAACACATAGCAGGCCTTTGATATTTTCATAATGGTCAGGAGATTTTGCTGTAAGTAAATAAAATACTTAATGACATTCTCAGCTACAAAACCAGACCATAGTCGTGCACTTAGCTTAGAAGTTGGCACAATTGTATCTAGCCTTCTAGCACACATCAGCAGCAGCAACTAGTTTATTACTATGTATTATCCTGGAGTCCAGACTGTATCCACATCTCAGCTGAGAGCAGGATTATTTTATTAATAATCCATTAGTGTTGATCATTTCAGTATATAGTATATAAATGGAACAGCAGTGCACAGGTTTGACTGCAGCTCTATTCAAACAAATCTCATACTGCAAAACATACAAAAAACTTCCATGGCATACCAGCTCAGCACATGCCAAACACACCCTTTTGTTAGCTAAAACACATCAGTATATGTTGTATGTTGAGAGATATTGAGAAATATATGCTGGAAGATCCTCCCAACATATAGCTGTAACAGGTACTCCTTAAAGTGGTACTGTCATCGCAGAAAACTTTTGACTTGTCATAAAGAAACGTCAAACGTTTTCTTCTGTGGGGGGTCTGGGTACAGAGACTCTCACCAAGAGACAGTAGAGACATGTGTGGCTGAGTGTTGCTGCTCCCTGATGTCTTACACTCGCTGAAGACAGGCTCCATAGTCTATAGAGCCTGTGTTTTATTGAACGCAAGACAAGGAGAAGCAACAGTCACGGTAAATAATTTATCATAATAGCACATCATGTACAAGTTTTGCTTTCTTAACAGACGGACACCATATGCTTATATGATAATTTTGTGAAGCCACCCTGCATTTACTGAATGAAATTTATATTAGGGGATGACAATCTGCAATAAGCGTCTTCCAAGCTTCTCAGCTATTCAGCATATGGGCTCTTCTGCCCAACGCCAAGTGCATGGAGCTAAATCAATCTAAGTTAGAAGCTACCAGTGGCAAGTAATAGGTTGCCCAAATGCAACTTCCTGCTTAGGGGTTTCTATATGGTATTAAATCAAAGAGGAGCAGAGTTGAAAGGTAGTGATGAGCGAATACTGTTCGTTTGAATAGATATTCGATTGAATAGTAAAATATTCAATAGTATTGAATATTATCGAATAGTACGCCGAATATTCGATAAATATTCGATAAGCGTTCAAATCCCCTTTTCCTTTCCCTGAGGTGTCATTGTGGACTTGGTGAACCTCCAAGTGGTCAAATAGATGTTTTTCAATAATCGAATACTTGTTCCCATAGACTTTAATTGGATCGAATATTCGATTGAATAGTCGAATATCAGGGAGATATCAGGGACATGTCACTTCTTTCGGCGGAATACGCCGGCACATAGAATGGTGCCTATGGAGCTGGCGGAAAGGCGTGCGTACAGACAGCGCAATTCCACGGACATTATCTGCAAGAATTCCTCAGTATAAACCCACCCTTAGGGTGAGTTTACAAAGAGATTTATCGGACAGATTTTTGAAGCCAAAGCCAGGAATGTATTTGAAAAAAGGAGAAATCTCAGTTTTTCATTTATGACCTGTTCTCTGTTTATAGCCTGTTCCTGGCTATAAATCTCTGTCTAAACACACCACTACATATCAAACACCACAACATGTGCTCTAAAACAGTCAAACATTTCTCAAAACTAACACAAGACTGATAGTACAAAGGTCCCTCAAGTTACAATATTAATTGGTTCCAGGACAACCATCATATGTTGAAAATATTGTATCTTGAGAACAAAACTCTATGGACCGCTAGTATCTAGTTCTAAAGCCCCCAAAATACCATTTAAAAGCAAGAAAAGATGAAGATAATAAGATAACTAATATGGATAAAGTCCTTACATAAAACTGTCAGAAAGAGTACGTGCACACTATGGAATTAAGTGACAAATTTAAAGCGGAGTCTGTGTGACGGCTTCCACTTGAAGTTTTGCCTGTCCCATTGACAATGTGATTTCTCAAGGGCAATCCGCCCAAAGAGATGACATGTCAATTCCTTGGGTGGATCGCAGACTGCACTTGGCAAATTACATTGAGTCACTGGGACAGGCAAAATCTCAAGTGAAACCAGTCATGTGGACTCCACTTGAATTTCCTCACTTAATTTGTGTACACATACCCAAAGATCTACTGGAGACTGTAAATCACTTTATATGTAGAAGACTAGAGCGTTTTCAGGTCTGGTACAGACCACACAGGGTCCCAGAAAATAACTTGAAGCCATCCTCCCCTGGTGCACAAAGTAACATCTCATCCTGGCCCAGGTAAAGAGCAGTGCAAGACATGTTGTATGGATGCTACTAGACAGGTAATCATTCCATGCACTACAGTAACACTGGGGTTCTACCAGTACAATGGACACTTTTTTTTTATTATAATATTCTTTATTTCCATACAAAATATTATACAATCTTGTCACACATAATATACATTATTATTCCTTTTTTCCCCTTACCCATCCCTTTATCCCCCCCCTATCCCTCCCTTAACCCTTTTAAATGGTGAGGACTCATCCAACGTAGAAGTCTTCCTTTATCTTTATACTTCCATTCCGCATAATATCCCGACAGGGGATGTCCCCTAGAGTTGCCTTTTTATCTACCACTATACAATGGACACTTATTATGCAATCATCTAACTATTCACATGTGACGCAGATCCTGACTGTCTGTAGCACTGTATGTTAAAGCCTCAAGTTAAAATGGTCCAGATAGAATCATTGTATGTTAAAAAATATTGTAAGTTAAGATACCACTGTATTAGTTGAGGCAGTTAAACCTCTGCGTTCACAGGAGGCCCCAAATACATTCTCAGCTGGAGAGGAAGACCATTACACCTGTATATTCAGTTGTTTCATATGAATGGGAGATATATAAACAGCCGACTAAGTTTCCAATGAAGTCTTTAGGCTATGTTAACACACAGCTTTAAATGTGCGTTTAATTAGCGTTATTCTGCCAGAAACTCACAATTTTGTAGTAAAATAGCAATTTTTCTGCAGCAATTATGATCGAAATGTTGCAAAATTTTTTATATTTTATTGTGAGTTATGCAATCCGCAGCAAGATAGGGCTAATTAAACGCGCATTAAATGCTATGTGTGAACATAGCCCCAGGCTGTGTTCTCACATGCATGCAAACCCATGTGTCTTAATCTTAAACCAGATCCCCTTGCATTCTTTAATGGCTTTGTAAAGCTGCCAGGGCTTTCAGCAAAACTGCACAGCCAAAAGAGGGCCTGGTTTTATATGGTTACTGCACTACTGGACACAAAGAGGTAATCTTTACATATCAATTATTGTACTTGTGTCTTACCAGAACTGACGGCCACATTTGCAACGCACAGGCTTGGCATCTGGATACTGAACTTTAACAACATGATGACAATCTGGGGCAGGGCACCACTTCAATAGTCTGTTACACTACAGAGAAGAAACACATATTTGTAAGCACATTAATAAATCAACAAAGAATTTTATGCATGATATCTCTTATTTAGCATTACTGAAACAGTACACATACGGCTAAAGTCACACAGCATTTTGTGTTTACATTGTATTACTCTCTCTGTAGCAAACCTTCATAAGTAGCAGCAGCATGGAGGACATTATAAGTACCTGAGCTGTCAATCTAGCACCTGGGATGAGACAGATATCTGTCTGTGTCTCTAGCACACTCTTCTTCCTTTATCCCCCCTCTCCCTATGCTACCTGCCCCTCCCCTCTCAATAGACTTGAAAGTAGAGACGGAAGCATTTTATTCAAAAGGTATTTAATACAGAATCTTTCATTTTTGCTTATACTTTTGATTTCTGTAACATTGTTTGAAACACCAGTTAGGAGGTACTTGAAAGGATAAAAATATTTTGAAGTGAACTGGAGTAAGATAGTTATAAAGATTTGTAAAATATATCTATTTATCAGCTGCTGTATGTCCTGCAGGAAGTGGTATTCTTTCCAGTCTGGCACAGTGCTGTCACCTCTGTTCATGACAGGAACTGTCCAGAATAGTAGAAAATTCCCATAGAAAAGCTTCCCTGGTCTGGACATTTCCTGTCACAGACAGACGTGGCAGCAAAGCGCACTGTGCCAGACTGGAAAGAAAACACAACTTCCTGCAGGACATACAGCAACTAATAAGTACTTGAAAGCTTAAGATTTTTAAATAGAAGTAAATTACAAATCTGTATAACTTTTTGACGTTGACTCAGCAGTAGTTGACTCAGCAGTGACTAAAATTCAGCAGTATGCTTTATTGGCTAAACCTCCTAGAAATGTATGAGAAAATTATCAACTGGGTGCTGCCACTCCCCTTGTCAACAGAGTAGGTCTTATCACAGTCTGTCAGTACAAACCGGACAATGTCAAACTTATAACGGGCCAGGCTAACAAATAAAGTAATTGGTAACATTCACATGTCAATTTATTCTTATGAATGCTAGAAATATTAAATAAATAAATAAAAAAATGCTACTGACTTGTAATGTAAGGAAACATGACACTAGCTACTAGTCCCCAGGATAAGACTCTCAGAGATACTGTATACTAACAAGGTCAAGAACTTACCTCTACAAAGCTATTAGTTATTAAATGCTGATACTTTAACTTCACTTTTGAATCTGTGATTAAACGCCTAATAGAGACAAGAGAAGAATCAGGTTATAATGTAGAAAAATATATCATAAATTGATCAGAAAATTGGCTTTCATGTCATGCCAATTGGTGACATGGCGTCATTGTGAAAAGCGAACAAAAATAAGAGACCTTAAATAAAGAAAAAAAAAAGGAAAGAAATTGGTTGGAACAATGTTTAAAAAAGTAAATCCTTAGCTTTACATCTGATAAAAGCTTTTTAGTTGTTGTTTTATTTTTACTTTAAAGCGCCACCAAAACCTCATGCAGTGGCCAATACACATGTAATAATGCCTGGATTACACTGGGCAATGTTCTGCTTATCATTATACCATCACTTTCTAATTTGGGATTGCCATCAATCATGAGAATTATGAGAACAGAGCACTGATGTAGCCATGCATTCCCTCCTGATTTTTCTCCCTGCAAAGCCTGGTGGCCAGGAGCTCCACAGTGCAAGGAAAAACAGTGAATGGGACCCAGCAATAAATCAGCTGTGTGTCCTTTTAAAGGGGTTATCCAGCGCTACAAAAACATGGCCACTTTCCCCCTACTGTTGTCTCCAGTTTGGGTGGGATTTTGAAACTCAGTTCCATTGAAATAAATGGAGCTTAATTGCAATCTTCACCTGAACTGGAGACAACAGTAGGGGGAAAAGTGGCCATGTTTTTGTAGCGCTGGATAACCCCTTTAATTCCCACTTCATTGTAGGTGTTCCAGAAAACAGAACTGTTCCTATTATAAAGTGATGGCATATCCCACCAATATACCATGTGAATATCCCTTTAACTATTTACATACAGAGCTGAGGTCATATGATTTATAAGGCATAGCATACAACAGCAGTCTGCTGCCACCGCTGCTATTCCACGGAGCAACGGCAGCATTTCGTTGCTGTACAAGTCGTTTGCCTTTCAACATGTTTGAAAGACAAACGACGCAACGATCAGCCGACATGAACGATGTCGGATGATCGTTGCCTTCTATTCCACAGAAAGATTATCGGCCGTAACGGCCGATAATTGTTAATCGCTCCGTGATATAGGGCCTTTAGCAGGAAATCTGGCAACTGGTTCTAGACTTTACAGAATTTACTGCATACAAATAAGGGTCAAAATATTGGTCATATCTGTATAAAAACTACAAAAAAAGTTAAGGCTCATATTTGTTATATAATATTTTGGAACATATATGGTGTCACAACAACGTATATGTAAGGCAATGAAAAAATGTTAAGATACAGATAACATATTGTATATTAGCTCACCACTTACATTACTGTATTGTCATCAACTAAAATATCGCAGCCATGAGCTGGACAGGAAATGGTCTAAAAGAAAGAGAATATATGTGAAGGTAACATCAGTAAACTTTAGATAAAACAAGCAACTAAAAGAGCACAAATGGTATTGCTGTCCAGACAGATGTAGGGTCTATGGTTATTACCTGGCCCATTCCTTCTTCTATGATTTTGGTGGTTAAATATTCACCCCAGCACTGCATGCAGAACTTATGACCACACTCAAGGCCTGTGAAATACTGTAGGAAATAAAAGAGATTTTAAGATGCACATTGAAGAGAATTGCATACAAAGTGCTAAAAAGCATAAAACGGGCTAAGCTGTTAAACATTCACTAAATTTCTAGAAAAAAATTTGCATAACACCTGGCTCTATCTTCCCTGCTGTTTTTTTTGCCATATTTAAGTGCCAAACGCTCTGTACTGCCCAGGCCACACCACTTTTCTATATCAATTCAACATAAAACAATCATTTAGCACATTGTAGTCACCAACAGCTAAATGAAAAAGTAATGTGTGTATCCTTTCCACAAGAACTATGTAACAGTCACCACTTTGGTATTCTATTTCTAAATGAAACTTTCTGCATTTACCCCCCTGAACTACTCAAAACAAACATATGGGGTCAGGTCTCTACTTTATCACATACCAAAGCTTTACCTTTTACTTAGCAAAGAAATGCCTTTTTCATTTTTTCCCCAAATCACATATTACTTTTTTAACGAAATGTAAAGCAAACACCAGAAAAAGTTCCTTTTCACCCTTATTTACACCATGAAAATCCATCTCTCTCCCCATAAAACAAAACATACAGTAGTATCTCATACAAAACAAACTTAACACTGTAGCTAGCATGTAAAGGTCCAATAACAAAAAAAGAAGTATCAGAAAGTCCAAGACAGGACTGTGATAAATGTTACACAGAGTGCTCTGGCGGACAAATAAAAAGGAAAATGTCACATTAACTCAAAAACAATGGTGGGGCAACCAGGAATTACTTTAGGGAAATAGAAAGTGAGAATACTTGATGCAAACATAAAACGAATGTGCCATCACATACATTGCTTTTTTAAATTACATTTCTCAATTGGCACCAGCATGGGGATCGCGGTGGCACCGTCCTTTTTTCAAAATGCCGCTTGATTCCTGTGTTTAGTGATAGTTCCTGTGTATTGTCCCGTGCCCAGTGCATAGACCCAGGTCGGTGCACAGGAAAAGAGCCGAGTGTGTCAACCAGACGGTGTTTTGAACAGCGCCACTCAAGAAAAGAAATCTGTTGGTAAATTTGCTTTAATGATGGCTAATGATCCAGGATTCTGTCTTGAGTCTATGATAGTGGAGCCAATCCTGAAACTTTTTTGTTTAAAAAAAATGTACTTTTCATAAACAACTAGCCAAGTGATCTTAGTGAGTTTATCCCCTTAGTAATAAACTTGCTATGGACAGAAGGATCCTCAACCATTTAACGTCAGGCTATCAGTTTCCATGCCATATATAATATATGACCAACTGATAATTTAAAACAATCAATTCTCTGGATTTCTTTGTAAAGTTTGAGTGTTAAAAGAAAAGTTTGAATTAAAGAGTTCATTGTATCCAGTACTTTCTCACATACCTGAACAATTGTGGACACTTTCACATCAAATATCACTGAAAAGGTGACACAATGGAGTTATCTACACATATACTGAAGAAAAAGAGTCCTATAAACCCTGTGTACCACAATGATCTGAGAAAGCATGTAGGACTCATTAAGGGACATAGTGGGATTCGCTTCACCTCATTTCATTATGTATATTTAATGGGGAGGGGGATTTCTTTCCTTTTTTGGATTAGTAACATGTTCTAGTAAAAGCCTGTAGAATTGTAATGGGCCTGTAGAATTAGGAGATACCTCCCACTGATCACTCTTGTTCCTGGTCAGTGTAAAAATGCAACTGGATGTAACCTGGAGTGGTAGGGAGAAGGGGAGAATCATGACCGTATAGGCAATATGGAACTGCTGGTTTGAAAGCGCAAATTCCATCTGTAATTGAGAAAATTGCTTAAGTTGTTGCAAGTTTAGTTGTTTTACTGACTCAGGGTCTATTTACACAGAAAGATTACACAGGTCAACAAAAAAAAAAAAAAAAAAAAAATTTACTGGTGTCCAAAATATTTTAATGATTTGGGGGTATTTTTGGGGTGCTGATTCTGAATATGCTATCAGTTATGCCAGATTGGCTCAAGTTTTTTTTCATGTCTTGTTCATTTTTGAAGATTACTTTCTAAAACTAGTTAAAATAAACTAAAATCAACATTTACTTTGTAAAATTTATTGTATTCATGACAATAGCAATAAAGTTAATGCCAGTGTAGCAAATTACGTCTTTTTTTTTTTTTTTACACACATTTCACGAAAATTATCAAAAACTTGAGCCAATCTGGCAAAACTGATGACATATTCAGTATCAGCACCCCAAAGTTACCCTAAATTCGTTGAAATATCTTTGGCCCCAAAAATGCTGTTGACCTGTGTTATCTGACAGATTATCTGCCAAAGATTTGAAGCCAAAGCCAGAAAGACTATAAACAGAGATCAGGTCATGAAGGAAAGACTGAGATTTCTCCTCTTTTCAAATCCATTCCTGGCTTTGGCGTCAAATCTGTCAGATAATCTTTCTGCGTAAATGGACCCTTAAAGGGGTAGTGCAACGTTTAACTTTTATTGACTAAAAAACACACATTACAAAGTTATACAACTTTGTAATGTGTGTTATTTAAGTGAATGGCCCCTTCCCCATGTTTCCCCCACCCCGGAAGTGTGGTGCATTATACCGCTATTTTGGGTCGACGGCTCCAGCCGTCCCTCATGTCGGCCCCCCACTGCTGCGTCATCAGCTGCGATCGGCTGAGCATAGCTATGCTCAGTCAATGGTTGTATAACTTGGTAATGTGTGTTATTTAGTGAATAAAAGTTAAACGCCGCACTACTCCTTTAACCTATTCTACTTGCAACTTGTGGTCACAAATCAGGTCATCAGCTCTAACACACTAGTTAGCTTTCTGCCCCTCTCCCCAGCTTGGGCCATATTCAGCCACCTAGATCAAACACTAAGTTTTTGCTCCCCAGAGGTTAAAAATGGTGCTCATATTACCAGCATTGCTCATAACTCACTCCTGCAAGACTAGCTGGCTTTAACTGGTAACTAACATCAATTTACAAGCAAACAATTTAGATGGACCAATGTAGATATGCAAACAGCATTAAAGCTTATCGACAATGAATAATATCTCATGTTCCTATTCTGACATTTCACTTGATAACACAGACACTAAAAAGTACAGACAGAAAATTCTAGAGTGATATGTAGGACTACTTTATAAGATACAAAATCACATACTGAATTTGGGTAATTCAAGTAGCAGATTTGACAGGGCATATCTTGGGCAGAGGACCGTGTGTTCATTTGCCGTGTCCGAGACTTCTTACTTGGGTTTATAACATGACATTCTGAGAACAGTTTCTCCAGGTTGCCATCAAAATACCTATGCAAGAAAAACAGAACCATCTGGTAACTGAGACTGGAGCCAGAGGGCAAAAACCTGCAAAGGATATCTAAACAATGAGTCAAGACTACTGAAAAGCTTAAAGGGAATTTAAAAAAAAAAAAAGCATTGATAGTCTATCAGTAGCTGATCAGCTGGGTGTCTGCATTACACTGAGAAAATTGCTGGAAGGAGTCGGCTCTGTACTGCCGGGATACTAATGTCTTAGCTCATACAGAAATGAACAGGAGCTGTGGCTGTAGTACTCGGTTGTTGCCAGTACACAGGGTACAGAGCCAAATGCTTCTAGCTCTATTCTCAATGTAGTGCATGCGCTGAACAGCTGACTGGCTGGGGTGTCAGCACCCTACTCCAACTATTGATAGCCTATGGTACAAATGCATAAACTCCCAGAAGAAAGTTGTTTTTAAAGACACCAGTTACATTCACAGGGATTGCAATAGACAGCAAGCTGGTTAAAATGGCCACAGACAAAACATGGGGATCCTCTTAAGTCTTATTAGCATGATATTGAGTTAGAGGATATATGAGCACATATGAAGTCTTTATTTTCAATCCACTGTTTTTACACAGCTATTTATCCATAAAGGCACTGCATTTTACAGCAGTTATACAGTATGGGCCTATTTTGTTACCGTACACAAAAGACAGCCTGTGTAACGCAGCAGTGCTCCATCTCCATTCACAGGTCCATAAAGGGAGGCTGTCAAAGCTTAACATGGTATTACCCAAACATCATGCACAGTGGAGTGACTGTTCACAGCTCTTAAACTCTTATTTTTATTTTTTTCCCTGAACAGAACAACTAAGCATCTTGTTTTCCAGTGTAAGAATTTACTCAACATTTTAAATGGATAAGTACTAAACGTCCATGATTTGGCACAGCAAAAGTCTCACCTCTCCATTAGCTTTTCCTTGTCCCAGTTGAAATGGCTGAGGAGTATTCTAGTGATGGTAGCTGGATTCTAGGGATTTCATAAAATTAGAATACAGTTAGGCAAACCCGAGGTCACATTTATAGATTATTCTTCATACTTGCAACTAACTATATTCACAAAAAGATATTTTCTTCATCATACTCATCTTTTTCTTTCTGCATGCTCACTAAGCGCCTGTTCACACTATGGACAATAGGAAGAAATTCAGAGCGGAACCCCAAATTTCCGCCTGTTTTCCATAGTGTGAACAGGCCCTTACAAATCTTGTAAGAAACAAATTGTACAACTGCATAGAAAATGTCAAATAGGACTTGAATACTATAAATGGAGTTTTCCTTCTGGATCTGGATTAAAGATAAAAAGTGCTCTGATATTATTACCACAGAGGGCGATTTTACTTATTCAGCTTCTGTCTAAGGCCTCATTTTTGCATTTCATGTGAGGTCCGTATATACGAACAACGTGCTACGGAACGGACCTTGCAGCTCCTGGCACCATCATTTATTATGAATGTTGTGAGGTCCGAAACAGTTTAAATCTTTGCACAACTGTACATCACACAAGGCAGATTTGCTTCTGTTACCGTTTTAGTCATCTGAATGGGGTTTGTAGAAACCCTTGTGCTTGCTGCCAAACACAACTCTTCTTACATGAACAGAATTGATATCTTAAAAGTTTCTAACAAAAATCTGCAGCATGTGAATATACCCTTAGACCTCACAGGGGTCAGAAGGCAGCCAGAAGAGTGTCCATTTGGCTTCCCACTTATTATACTAGTATAATACACAAAATGAAGAATTGCATAGCAGACTAAACTATGCAATTTACATATTCCAGATCAGATATTCTCTTGCAAATGTTCATTCAGCCAACTGATCTGTCGCCCCGTACAAGTGTTGTCTATGAGGAAGGGTGGGGTAAGCCGTAGCCAGTTTGATCATCTTTCCAGGTTACTACATGTGATTATTTGAGACTACAGGGGAATGTGGCACCTTCCAAACTTCCAGCAGCCCCTTCGTATCCCACCCACATAGTTTGGATCTGCAGTTAACAATTTCTGCACTGTCCGCAAACAACTGGAGAGGAAATCTGCAAGACAAATCCACAGCAAATTGTGAGCAAAGGAGACAGAGCTACTCAACACCAGAAAGGGCTTGCATACACGACAAGCAGACAGAAACCAACAGGGTGTAACATACACCTAAAATATGCATGGCAGGCACATTTCTGGCTGCACTGACTAAGGGGTAAGTGTAATCCAGATGCTTTAACACAGCCATGGAATATAGTTTTTAGTTTCAAATTTTACTCTGCAATATAGCTTTATCAACATCTGCCATATTTGACTAGTAACCTAGATCACATAAGTGTGCACTGATCAGAAACATGCAAAGTTAATAGTCATTGGATAACGATAATACTGAGAATATTGTCACATTGGTGATGCTTTCCTCATCACACTCTGCTAAGTGTACACATCTCATCAGTCTCTTCATAGATGTAACTAGAAGTCTATGACACTAGAAACAAGCCCACCACTTTTCTTTTAGCAGGGCACTTTCTGCAAGGCTTTCAGAAGGCTCCTTCCAATGAAAGCACCAAACATAGGCTAGCTTTTACAAATCAGTCAGAGCCCCACAAATCTGAATCAGCCAATGCTGCAAAAAATTGTTTTTCAATATATGGCTAGCATGCTCGAGCTGTGCTCATCTCTAATGGCTAGTTTTAAAGGGGTTATCCAGTGCTACAAAAACATGGCCACACAACTCTTGCCTCCAGTTCAGGTGCAGTTTGCAATTAAAGGACAAGTCCGGCGAAAATTATTTTTTTTATATGTTATTACTTATGGAAAGTTATACAATTTTCTAATGTACATTAATTATGGGAAATGCTCATATACTGCTATTTCCCTTAATTTAGTGTATCAGGAAGTGTTAGAATTATCTCTGAAGCAGTGACGTCACGACCCACGGTGTAATTCCTATGGAGTGTCCAGCAGGGGGCGCTCTATATATAGAAGTCAATGAGTACCATTGACTTCTATATATAGTGCGCCCCTGCTGGACACTCCATAGGAATTACAGTGTATGTAATGTAATGTAATGCACTGTACTGTTGTGACTTTATGAATACATTTATGGAATACTTTGGGGAGCAAGTGTCCTTGCTCCCCAAAGTATCCCATAAATGTATTCAATGAATACATTTGCAGGGCACCGAGCAGGGAGGGAGAGAGGTGCCATCTACCTCCCCCCCCCCTTGCTCGGTGCTGGGAACATATACAAAGTACTACTCCCCCATTATCTGCAGATAATGGGGGAGTAGTACCTGTGCTATCCCTATCGCCGCCGCTCACACAGGGGCTGCTATTCATGCCCCCCGCCGCTCCCCCTCCTCCTCCCGGCATCAAACTTACGTTTGCGCCGCTGATTCCTCGCCGCCCGCGCCGCTCCTAACTACCCGCCCGCCCGCCCCGTTCCTGGCCGCCGCTCTCTGCTCATGCCGGCCGCTTCAGCCCGCCCCCACCCCGGCCGGGGACACCAGGAAGCGCCGTGCTCCCGGCCGGGGTGGGGGTGGGCCGACGCGGCTGGCATGAGCAGAGAGCGGCGGCCAGGAACGGGGCAGGCGAGCGAGCGGGCGGGTAGTTAGGAGTGGCGCGGGCGGCGGGGAATCAGCGGCGCGATGAATAGCAGCCCCTGTGTGAGCGGCGGCGCGGGCGGTGATAGGGATAGCACAGGTACTACTCCCCCATTATCTGCAGATAATGGGGGAGTAGTACTTTGTATATGTTCCCAGCACCGAGCAGGGAGGGGGGAGGTAGATGGCACCTCTCTCCCTCCCTGCTCGGTGCCCTGCAAATGTATTCATTGAATACATTTATGGGATACTTTGGGGAGCAAGGACACTTGCTCCCCAAAGTATTCCATAAATGTATTCATAAAGTCACAACAGTACAGTGCATTACATTACATTACATACACTGTAATTCCTATGGAGTGTCCAGCAGGGGCGCACTATATATAGAAGTCAATGGTACTCATTGACTTCTATATATATAGCGCCCCCTGCTGGACACTCCATAGGAATTACACCGTTGGTCGTGATGTCACTGCTTCAGAGATAATTCTAACACTTCCTGATACACTAAATTAAGGGAAATAGCAGTATATGAGCATTTCCCATAATTAATGTACATTAGAAAATTGTATAACTTTCCATAAGTAATAACATATAAAAAAATAATTTTCGCCGGACTTCTCCTTTAAGCTCCATTCACTTCAATGGAACTGAGCAGCAAAACTTGCACCCAAACTGGAGACAAGAGTGGGGCTGTCTCTGGAAGAAAGTGGCCATGTTTTTGTGGCACTGGATAACCCCTTTAATTCCTTGCTTTATCAAAAATAATAATAATAATAACAACAATCATCATAACAATAATAATAATAATATTATTATTATTTATTTATTTGTATAGTGCCAACAGATTCCACAGCGCTAGATCTAAAACACCTAAGGATATTTTCACACTTTCAGCACCTAAATCCAGACAAAATCCCCAAACGTTATAGTACTTTAAATAACCGACACGTAAGATTGATTTCTTCAAACATATTATAAAGATTACATAAAGGGTCATAGTCAACAAATGCATAGCTGCTACAGCTGGCAGTGGAGAGGTTAATGCAACCATTCAGTGACATTACGAGATCTTCCTTTGCTACAAGCTCTCCGGTTTCAAGGACATGGTGTACACAACTCGGACACTTGACACAACCAGGGACATTAAATGCAGTACCTGGCCATTTCACAGGTACAACGTGTAGAAATTCATATAAACTGTTCTAGTCAAAATAGAATAATAGTAAATAGTTCATCTAGGTCTAAAATGCAAGGTCAACTAAAAAGCAGCCAGACTCATGTATAAAGACATTAGGATCAAGTCTTTGACATCCTATTCCCACACAGGTTAAATAGCATATGAAGACCCCCCAATTACCCGACTGAAACCTCCACTGGGGTGGTAAGTGATGGCCACTCATCAGGCTGCCGGCTTTAAAGTCTGCTCCGCTCCCTGACGCTCCTCCCCAGGTGCTGGGAAAAGATAGATCCAGTTCTGGGAAACTGGGAAAAATTTCCCAGGACTGGATCCATCTTTTTCCAGCACCTGGGGAGGAGCAGCACAGAACAGACTTCAAAGCCAACAGCCTGAGGAGCAGAATGCAGAGAGGGAGAAAGCAATTCACTTAGTTCCTATAGTAGATTTGCTCATCTCTACCTTATATCACATGCCCTGCTGATTTAGATTTTCAAAGTTAGAATGACAGGTACACTTTAAGGCTATGGTTATGTTTCACCATTTCCATTTCATTAGAATTAAAGGAGAAGTCCAGCAAAAAGTTATATTAAAGTATTTTATTGCCCTCCAAAAGTTACACAAATTACCAATATACACTTATTACAGGAAATGCATATAGGATAAGGCAGAGGGAAGCTCAGCGTCCCTCCAGTGCCCTGTGTCCCTCTGCCATCATCCTCACCAGCAGCCACAGCCCGCACAGCTCTGGGAGTCGGGTCGTGACATCACCATGTTATTCAGGAAGTAAAGCCTTGATGCAGTAGTAAGTGCAGGGAAAAAAGCACTTTATAAGCATTTCCTGTAATAAGCGTATATTGGGGATTTGTATAACTTTAGGGGGTAATACAATACTTTACAAAAAATTTACTGTATGCGTCAAAAATAAAGATGTATACACTGCGATAAATTTTTTTTTGTAATGTAAATCAATTGTCTGTTGTATGGCATAAAGCAGCATCCATTTTTACCATCCATTCACACTTTTATTCTAAAACTTATACATGAGTATATATACACAGAGTGACTGTAACCTAAGACTATACTTGGCATCATTTAGGTTGTCTGTTATCATGGTTGTCCGAGATTGGTGTGGAAACAATGTGGGCAATATCACCACAAGGCCTTCGCAAAGGAAAATGACATTAGTCGGACCCCTTTAGTCAGGGCGCATGTTGGTCAGGCTACTGTAAGCAGCGTACATTTCTGCATAGGGTGCTCATAAGCGATACCGAATAAATCGAGATGCTTCAAATATTTAATTTCCATTTTTTCATTATTTGCATATCATTAATATGTCTATCAATCATATTCTTTCCACAATACCACAACTTTGGTACTTGGTATTGCCATTTCAATGATCCATTCTACTGGCCTGGCCTGAGCGTCGCAATGACGCTGTATTGCCGAGCCGGGATCATTGTTCTGGCCTGCAGCAGGCCAAAGCACTGTATCACCCATCTAATGGATCCTTGCTGTGTATATACACAAGTCCCCCAGGGGGACTCCTAGTTAATGTAAAATAAAGTGAAAAAGTTTTTTTATTAATAAAAAAATCCCCTCCCCTAATAAAAGTCCAAATCACCTCCCTTTTCCCATTTTAGAAATATAAATAAACAAATAAATAAACCTGTTTGGTATTGCTGCGTGCGTAATTGCCTGAACAATTAAATTATCACATTCCTGATCTCGCACGGTAAACTGTGTAAGTGCAAAAAAATTCCAAAGTGCAAAATTGCGCATTTTTGGGTGCATCAAATCCAGAAAAAAATCTAACATAAAGTGATCAAAAAGTCGCATATACGCAAACAAGGTACCGAAAGAAAGGATAGATCATGGCTCAAAAAATTACACCCCCATAGACCAAAAAATAAAAGCGTTATAAGGATGGGAACAGAGCAATTTTAAACACATTTAGTTTTTTTAAAAGGTTTTAATTTTTTAAAAGCCGTTAAATAATATAAAAGTTATGCAAGTTACATATCACTGTAATCGTACTGATGTGAGGAACATAGATAACATGTCAGTTTTACCATAGGGCGAACAGCGTAAACGCGTAACTCCCTGAAACCAAAACAAATTCCTTTTTTCTTTCAATTTGACAGTGCAAATGATTTTTTCTGGTTTCGCTGGATATTTTATGGAAAAATGATGCCTGTCATTGCAAAGTACAATTGGTTTCGCAAAAAATAAGGGCTCATGTGGGTCTCTAGGTGAAAAATATGGCCCTTTTAAACATAAAGTGGAAAAAGAAAAAGTGCAAAAACGAAAATTGGCTTTGACCTTAAGGGGTTAAGGGTATGTTCACACAATGTTTTATGGATAAAAATCCATAAAACTGTAAATAATTATTTATGGACGTATTTTGTTTGAACATACCATAAATCAGGACTTCTTGCTTTAATATTAAAGAAAAACAAATTCTGTTGTAAAACATTGCCTCTGTGTCATTTCTATAAAGAAATAGTGTATATAAAAGCTGATTAAAGCTGAATCCAGGATGAGTAAATATCCGGAGACATTTAGGGGGCAGGTACTGAGACAGGGACTAGTGATTAGCTTCTGCGTCACACATAAGAAGCTTCTGCCGAGGCCCAGGAATTAACCTGTTTGCTCTAAAGGGGCAATAAAGCTAAAGCTTCATCAGAAAGAAAATTTCCATACATTAAGAAACACATACCATTTACCTAACCAGTCAACTTTTTATAGGCTGTGTTATCTACACAGCTATTCACATGCGAATATAGAAAGTCTCAAAATATAAATAAAGATTATTAAGGTTCATATGGGCAGTACCGGCCGGGCAAATTAATGTCACAACACAAATCTCTGTAAAATAAAAAAAAATGTCTGCAAAAGAAATCCATCCTATATAACTTGAAGTGTTTCTGCTGCACACGCTAGAACTTCACAAATCTATTTCAAATGTATGGAACAGATTTCTGCCGCAAAAGTTTCCAGGAGAGATCTGCTGGTGAGATGTGTGAACTAACCCTTAGGCCCCGTGCACACAGAGCAAGAGCGGCGGAATGCCGCCAGTCTCCGTGTCATAATTACACTCTATGGGAAGCTCGCGCGACAATTCCGCCGCTCTTGCTCTGTGTCTAAGGGTGGGTTCACAAGTAAAGTAATCACAGCCAATTTCACGATGTAAATTCGCAACATCTGGTGCGATTCCCCTCCTGTCAGTTTCAATAGGATTACATACTCACAGCAGAATTGTCATCTTGTTGCGAGTATGTAGGCGGCAGCCCTCTTAACCCCCCAGCAGCCCGATACATACAGTACACGGTCCGCGCTCCAGCTTGTTCTGTGGCTCCTGGTGTCTGGACGTCCCACTTAGCCGATCAGGGCGCTGTCCCGCTGAATGACAATTCTGCTGCGAGTATGTAATGCTATTGAAAGTGACAGGAGAGGAATCACAGTGGATTTCACTGTGATTCCGTTACACGTGAACCCACCTAAGAGGGTTTTGTGTTTAAAAGTACTGCAATTTTTTAATGGTCAACAGGATGCTAAAATCTGATGTGTACCACATACTTGTATGTAAAAGAGTTCAAATGTGCTGTTCTTAAGTTACTTAAATATCTGTAGAGTTCTTCTCCCCCATGGATTTGATCACTTCCTGGTTTCCTCTCTGATATGTGGCTGCGCTGTTGCCATGCAACGGAGCACACACTTTCCCACAGTCCCTCTTGCTTGCATGTACAGTGGAAACTAAAGGTCTCCATACACCCCATATTTATGACACAGTGGTTCGGCCGTCAGTATAAAGTGACTCCCGAATTTATAAAGTATAAAGCTCTCCCGAATGACAAACGACAGATGACGCCAGTGATGACAGGGGTCGGGCATGATATGAGCCTTTTAATTCCACAAAACAATAAGTCTAAGCATCTATCCAACATTTTCTGAAAACTATTGTCAAGTCAATCAGTGATCTAAAGCCTAAAATATTATGGGCTTCCCTGCCATAAACTGAAGTGAAAATGCCTTACAAGCCAGTTTGAGACTATGTTCTTTTTATAAAAAGAACGGCCATTGTTTTCATAATGCATTGATCTCCACTAAAGTCAATTCAAACACCGGACATTGTTTCAAACAATGTATTTAACATCGGCCATTGTTAGGCAACTGCCATTGAAATAATGTTCGTCCTTTATTTTTGGACATTGTCCATAGACTTCAATGCAATTTTTCATTTAAAACAACGTTCGTGTTTTGTGTGTCAAATAACGGCTATTGTTTATAGTTGTATATTGTTTGTTGTAGTAGGAACATAACCTAAAATCAGTGGGCTTCACACATAGTATTTCGATCAAGACCTTTCAAAGATTCAAAACCAGGAGTGGGTTTCATGAAGCTTCTCTATCAACAAATATTAGATATCTCAGCAAACTGTATATACAAGAAGTAGACAAAACAATGGTCCCAGAGAAACACTTTTTCCCTCTTATTTAAATGCATTCTAAACATTGCCTGCTCAGCCAATCAGCAGCTAGGAAATGTCTCATGCCAACCCTGATCCAGGAAGTCCCAACCATAACATAGGTGATCAACCACTGATCAGTGAGGTGACAACACCCAGCACCTGCACTACACTGATCACTGGACAGTGGGCAGCATGGTTACAGGTACAGTATTGTAGTCACATGTCACTACCACAGGAGCAGTTGGCTCCTGGCCCCCATCACTATGTGGTCACTATTAGTGACATCTGTTTTGTCCATAAAAAACCCTTTGTTGTAACTTGATTTACACTGTTACTGATATACACTGTCTGATTTCACATTCCCGGTAGCGGGGGTGTTAACGGGGTGGGCTGCTGACATACTGGCAGTGGGATGTTAATCCCGCTGCCAGTTTGTCTGCACATTGAATGTAAAGGGCAGGGATCCGCAGCGGATCTCGCTGTGAATTAGAAGCGAGAAATCCGCTGTGGATACGACCAGTGTGTTTGTACCCTTAAAGAACAGCCCTGCACAAAAACTCATGAAATAATTCTACTCTATAATGTAAGAGAAGGTCTACTTCCTGGGCACATATGTGTATGCATGTATGTACATAGCATATACCGCTATGTAATGACTGCAGAGGGACACCTTTCCCGATTACATGAAGGGCTTAACACGTAAGATTCAGTTAGATGTATTGCCCAACCTAGGTCCCTCACATCACTATTGTATGCCATTATACCCTCATATAGTAAGTCCATTTTTCCCCCTTTATTAAAAGGGGTTACCCATGCTTTGCAAACCATGGCAGATTTCTTTCAGAAACAGCACCTCTCCTGTCCTCGGTTTGGGTGGAGTGCTGCAACTCATTTCCACTTAAATAAATTGAGCTGAATTGTAATACCACACAGAGGATGGTGCTGTTTTTCCTAGAAAGTAGCTGTTTTTTCCCCTGATCCTGGATAACCCCCATAAAATAAGTACCATGTGGTACATTTCCACATTCCCCTATGCTTACTCGCTGAGTTTATGTGAGTAGAACATGTGACATATACCATGTATATGAAGCATGTATTAATGCTGAATTTCAAAAGTAGACATAAAATTGGTTTGCCAGTGGACCTGAGGTCAAGCAAAAAACATTTTTTTAATATTCTTTTATATCCTTGGATTACTCTGTTTTACAAATATGAAATACAGAACACAGCTGTCTAGAAGCGAGTGTACACAACGCGCTCCACCACATGACTTTACCAGACACAGTCCAGTCCTAGGCCTACATGAGCATACACATTCCCCGAAACTTAAAAAACAACACCATGAAACAA
This sequence comes from Dendropsophus ebraccatus, assembly GCF_027789765.1. Classification (NCBI taxonomy): domain Eukaryota; kingdom Metazoa; phylum Chordata; class Amphibia; order Anura; family Hylidae; genus Dendropsophus; species Dendropsophus ebraccatus. Next base: position 143,285,760 of record NC_091454.1, on the reverse strand, counting down.
TAAAATAAAACAAATACACATATTTAGTATTGCCACAATGACCTAAACTATAAAATTACTCAAGTTAAAAAAAAATGCTGTTTTTTTAATCTGCTTTCAAAAAATAGAAAAGAAAGCAATCAAAATGTCAAAATAAAGGAGTATGATGGGACCTCTGCCACAAATAATGCCTAAGATCATTTCTGGATACAGGCTGGTCATACAGACAGTATCACGGCAAACAAAAACTAACCAGTAGCCCCTATAGAATCTATGCTGGACTGTTTTGTTTTATTTTATTAATTTCTGTATATTTGCTTCTGTATATTTGCTGGGGGGGGGGGGAGGGGATTTCCTGACACATACACCAAACAGACACTACTGACATGGTGTGAATAGAGGTCTACACTACTGGGGCTCAGGTTAGGAGGAAACACATGATCTGTGTTTTCCCGACAGTCTTGATACATATGGCTGGCTGATAAAACTGGTAGTCTAGTACATAAAAGTTACCAGTCATCTGCATTAAGAAAAATGTAAAAAGGACACAGATCACCTTCTTCTTTACATGTCCTGAAGTTCTGCACAGGGAATTCCAGTGACATCAATGATGCCATAGGATACACTCTAGCATTGCCCTGTTGCATTTAGGAAGACAGGGCTCAATATGAACCCTGTGTTTAGGCTTCTACTGACAGGGAACAGATTACTTCAGTCCCCTACATGGTACATGGTTGGGCTAAGGAGAGCAGTGTCAGAGGATGGAAGGTAAGATTATCCCAGAGAGTTTAACACTGATGGCCTACTCCTCTCTCATGGTTAAATGGCTGGCGCTGCGGCAGCCCTGTTTACTTCAATGTGAGTAACAACAGTGGGTACACCAGTGTTCTCAATGGCACCATGAGATAAGAGTCATTGAAAGCCACAGATTTTGGCAGAAATTGGCCTACAAGGTGAGTTGAGGTCTCCAGACTGTCCCTCTAAGGGTGCGCTCACATGTACAGGATCTGCAGCAGATTTGATGGCCCAGAGTTACTTTGCATTGAATCTGCAACTTCAAATCTGTGCCATCAAATCTGCTGCAGATCCTATATGTGTGAACGCACCCAAATAGATATTTCAGGAGAAAAAGACAGTAGATTTGATAGAAACACAATTAATTCTTTATTGCATGGGAAATTATCAGTTTTTCTAGCCTGACACTAAACGATTCTCTGCCTGAACGGCCGGTAATCGGCCAAGTAATGCCGATAATCGTTTAGTGTGATAGGTCCTTAAGTCCGTCCTATATATTTTCTGTTCCCTTTGAAACCAGTCTTAGTTTTTCTTTAGAAAACAGCAGTGGTAGCTGTGTGTGACTGCAGCCTAAGGAGTCCCTTTTTATAATAATTAGGTTCATGGCAGCGGGCAGAGGAGATACATTCTATAGGAAAACATTAGGGAAAGTTTCTTCTCTACAGGGGAACAGATTTCTAACTAAAGCCAAACTAATAAAACCCTGGTACCTGTTGCACTCACAGAATTTATATTATGCAACATTACCTTAAATAATGTTTCATGTATAATTGTGTCACTTACACAGATATACCAGACGCTCATACCAGGAGAGGGCACAGTCACAGGGACAATCTACAGGCAGTGAATCATTTGCTTGACATAGAAATTATCCATACGATAAAGTCACACAACTGCATCTTAATGTGTTTATTCATACTGTGTCACTGCATTGATATCATACTAACATTCCTTCCCCTACAGAGTCAAGAGCCAAGTAAGCCACCAAGTGCCACCAAGCTGAAAAGAATCTCTTTAATAAAGTTATTTTATGAGTAACCTTTCATTTTGATTTGCATTTAATAGGCTTCTCTTATCCATGTGACGTCACGGTCAGGCAGTCATGTGACACATGGCTTTGGACCTTGCGCAGAGAAGTACTATGCAAGTATGGTCACATGTAGCATTAACAAAGCATACTTTTCAAAGCAGAAAATCTGCATTTTTTAACCAAATTCCCTCCTGCTACACAAAGGAGGAGAAACACTCTGAAATGCTCCAGTGTCCAGAGTAAGGCAATATTCACAAGTTCCTGACTTTTTTCAGGTCTGTATATTATGCCCGCAATTTTTAGCCCGTGATCCGCAAAAATGCATATGTATTGAGTCTGTAGGTACTGAGTCTGAAGGTCCATAAGAGTAAGGAAAGTACTTGTAAAAAAAAAAAAAAAAAAAAAGGGAAGGAGGAATAGTTAAAATGCTGACACTGGCTAGAACTTTTTGCAGTTGTTATGGATGGAACGTCCAGAATGTCAGCAAAAATATGGATTCCATAGACTTCTATTGGTGTGTCTGGTTGCTGTCAGACAAAGAATGTTTATAAAAAAAAATTTTTAAAAATTAAAATCATCGATGTCAGACAAACTTGCATTCGACCAACAAATAAGGGCCCTATAACACGGAGCGATAATCCGGAAGCGGGAGAGGTAAGGTATCAGGTGTTTGGGCAAAGGCTGCATGGACATCGCTAACAATGTCCATGCAGCCCTAACTGCCCAATTATCGGGCCATCTAATACTAAAATAATCGGGCAGTAGGCAGCCAATGTAATAGGACCCTAATTTTCCAATTCCCCAGACATTTTCACAAGTATTCGGAACAGGGACAGGGAAGAAAGCCGAAGCCAGACACCGGCAGGTTATTTTGCTGAAAACAAAAAGATCAGGAAGTTTAAATTCAGCATGCCCCCATTCACATTGGATGGTCAGCCAGTCATGCCAGAATCAGCGGGTTCCCCAGACACAGATTAACCTAAAGGTTTCTTGTTAATGTGCACAGAAGTAAACTGAGCCGTGCCATAGATCTAACAGTCCTGTGATATAACCAACATTGATGCCACACGGACTAGCTGCCTCCGCCTGTGTTGTTTATATATGGCCACAAGTATTTTTACACTTAGGAATCTTGAAGTATTAAAAGATAGTAAGTGCTTTAACTTTACATGAGCTGTTAAAGGGAAAAAAACAAAACATGATATACACCATGAAAAGAGAACCTACAATAGAATCTGAATAATCTTCCACTGTTTTGTGCTCCAGCTGGAAGGCTGCTATTCAGAAAATACATACGGTATATTAAATAATAGATGGATTCCATGTTATGTACCAGTAGATTAACGCCGTACAACTTAAAGGGGCTTTTTACTTCAGACAATTCTGACTTTATATAAGGATACTTTGACAATACACCAATTCCTAACAATCCTTACTGCTGGAACTACTAGCGATTAGCTGTAATCTGCAAGAAAAACCTGGAAGTGTTTAATTTACCTGCAGCTCCACTGCAAGGAAAACTGGACATTACACATTCAAGTCAATGAGATGTCATTGTACTCATTAAAAGAGAACCCTGGGCTGGGGTGATTTTTGTCAGAGTGCTGGTGAGAGGGAGGATGAGAGAAGAAACATGCTCTCACCTCCCCTGTTCCACCAATGGTATCCCGCAGCTCTGATCCTGGACCTCAGGAGCTGAGTGGGGATTTGGGAAGTGACATGCCAGGCCCGCTCAGCCAGTCAGCCTCCCCAGAGGGCTTCTGCCTCGAGTGCCGATGGGCACTTAGACCCCAAAATGGCCGGGATCGTGGGACAAGAGCTGCAGAATACCAGCAGCGGCACTGCAGCGGGGGAGGTGAGAGCATGTCATTTCTTTCATCTTCCCCCTCCACAGCACTCGGCCAAAAATCGCCCCAGCCCAGAGTTCTCCTTTAAAATAAGTAACAATTTCCACTTTATTACTATGTGCCACACCACCAATAGAGACAATCAAAAAAGGTAATCTGTGGTCACACAGGTGTCTTGGCTCCTCTTCATAACAGATCCCTGACAGCTACACTGGATCCTGGTTTCCATCAGGGTTCAGGTATATCTACCACAGCGGATTGCGATACCCTTACCGCCCAACACAAGAGCCCGTGATGGAAACCATGAAGCAAGTGTGTGTAAACTGAACCATGGGTAATTCATTTATTAGAGCACTGGTTCCTGGGGTCTGCCCAGCAAGGAGTAGCATATATACTGCAAAAGACATTAAAGGAGTTGTCCTTAGACACAATTTTTTTTTACAAATGGCTGGGGGTGCTTTGAAAGCTAAATGAGTCCCCTATAGCTTATGCTATGGCAATCCCCGTCGCCACCATGTTCTGTTCCTGTGATGAGTTGTCTCAGCAGGATGTGCCCTGTCAGCCAATCACTACTGGTAACAGTGTCCCACCTCAGGTGAGTGATTGACTGAAAAGGTAGATCCTGCCAAGATGACTCACCTCAGGATGCAGGGGTAAGGAGAATAAGACCGTTTTTGTTTTTATGTGCCACCAGCCAAATCTAAAAAAAAATGTCATGTCCGCTAAAATAAATACCATGCTACACAGTATACCTGGATGACTTCATTGACTTCCCGAATGCATTCTACCATGTGCTGTAAAATCTGCTCAGCAGTGAGGACCTCGTATCGGTAGTCATCGTCTTCCTCACCACCAGGACCAGGTCCAAGAACACCTCCGCCTCCTTCTCCGCATATCCCGGCTCTCTCAGATCCGCCAAGTCCAGCTTCCACCAGCTCCACATCTCCCAGCTCTAGCTCGTCTTCGTGGTCATCGGCCGCGCTGTCTTCGCTGCACTCTTCGTCTTCATCAAAATCATAGTTGTAGCCTTCGTCTGAGTCCATGTTCCCAGTTGTAGGGACAAGATAAACACAACTACAAACCAATATGGGGTATCAGCTACAAAGTCTGCAGCGTCTTAAGAGTCCCGGCAAAGGAGACGGCACAACAGAGAACTTAAAATAATAAAGAACGCTGCTCCTTCTACCCCCTGAACGTCAGTAATTCTGTCAGCTCTGTATATCAAAGTCAACATATATAGGACCACCCTATTGTAAGGTGCCAGTGGGGCCCTTGACTAGGGTGGGCTTGGGAGGGAGATGTGGTAAGACTGTCCTGTCACTTCCAGCTCATCCTCCCCCCTATGTGCCAGCAGCGCTGCTTCCCCTAGTAAGTCCCTGTATATACTCACATACCTGGCAGCTGCTGTACCCAGGTGGCAGTGTGTCTGGGCAGAGAACTGATGCCCACCTCAGCCTACAGCTGCACTGGAAGCCTAGGGGCACTACCTGGAGGGAAGGCGAGGAGGTGGCAGTCCTAGCATGACATGTGGCTGTCCGGCACGGCTCGCCTACAGCCGGTGTAGTGTCTGAGGACTGCCCCTCTGCCGCCCGATACTATGAATGAGTCACCGGCTCCACACAGGAACTGCCTCTCCTCTATGGCCGATATAAGCTGCGTCTCCTACAGACGGTGTGTACGGGGCCTGGCTCACCGGACCTCGGGCTCTATACACACACGGGGTCTCCGGTATGTCCGGAGCAGACAGGCCTCAGGCCCCTCTATCACCGCCCCTTCCCAATGCGCGCCCCCGTTCCGGTGAGTGCGCGCTCCCGGGGCGAAGAGTCCGCTCCTCCTCCGAGCCCACAAGCCGCGCGGCAGCAGGGATTCTCAGTCGCCAAGTAACGGACAACCCCCCCTCCCCCGGTTCCGGTCTCCTGGAGACACCGTGCAGCTCCCGTCGCTCAGCCAACAAAGGGGCGGTAGCGTCACGCACGAGCACGTTAGCGCATCACCACCTGAGCGACGGCGTCCAGTTTCCGGCGAAGTCACTTCGCCATCTTGGGTGTGGAAAGAAAAAGCTATGTCAGGGTGTGTGTGTGGCAAAGAGGGCCACTTACTGAGGGAACCATATTGGTTGTGGCAGTGACGACCATGGGATCACATGTCCTGTGTGACTGGTGGAGGATAGACAGTGGCATGCTGCAGCAGGGACTCCATAGGAAGGGGCAAAGTACCTAGTGCTTACAAAGTGCTAGCCATCTTATTGGCTGTAGAAGATATGAAGAAGAAAGTCTTCAGATCCTTTAAGTTTGTCCACATTATGTTATCTTGCATTCTTGTGCTAAAATACAAAAAAAAAAAAAAAAAACATATTGATGTTTCCCAGGGGGCAAAGAAACTAGGATTCCACTGTATGGAGCTTTACCAGCAGCTAACAGCCGTATCTTTCGCTGGTCTCCCTGAGATCAGAGATCTTTGGTCTACTAGGCATTGCTCCCACCTAGCCAGAATCCGGCTCCACACTGATGAGGGGCAACACCCAGGAACAGCAGTCTGGATAGATACCTGGCTTTAGTATTTTACTGGTCATACGATCAGATTTGTAATTGAGTTGGATATTGACTGAAGGGGACACTTAAAGTGACTGTACCACCAGGCCCAGGCAGAAGCACTGGAGGCAGGCCGACCCACCCTTAGTGGGAAGAAACCCCATCCCCTCCATGATAGGGTTCCATTGATTCTAATGGAGTCACGTCATGAAGGGGCTGGAGTTTCTTTCCACTAAGGGTGGGTCGGCCTGCCTCCAGTGCTTCTGCTTGGGCCTGGTGGTACAGTCACTTTAATATTGTGATTTTGGTGGTCTCCATAGAGGAGCCATCCCTATGCTAGGTTCATCCCTGGAGTGATATCTGGCTTGTCCTGTGTTTTGAGACTCTTAAAGGGGTTATCCAGTGCTACAAAAAAATGGCCACTTTCAGAGACAACACGACTCGTCTCCAGCCCAGGTACGGTTTGCAATTAACCCTTAAAGGACAACTCCCACGAAAAAATTTTTTGGCTTATTTCACACACATTACAAAGTTATATAACTTTGTAATGTGATTAAATGCCCGGTCTGGCCCCCTTCCCCCACTTTCCGCCCCCCCCCCCCAGAAGTTAAAGAATGTATACATTACCTATTACGATCGTCGCGGTCCTCTTCTCCCGGGCGGCATCTGGTGACGACGACGTCAGAGCCGGGGGGGGGGCGGTCCGGGTCTTCTTCCTCCTCGGCGTCTTCATTGAAAGTGAATGGGAGAGAAAAGGCTGCTGGTGCACATGCGCACCAGCAGCCTTTTCATTGGCTGGAGCGCATCACATGGCTTCCAGCTTGCTCAGCCCTGATTGGCTGAGCTTGCTGGAAGCCATGTGATGCGCTCCAGCCAATGAAAAGGCTGCCGGTGCGCAAGCGCACTGGCAGCCTTTTCTCTCCCATGGACCCAGAAGTAAGAGGCATCGCTGGATGGCGGACGCAGGTGACGGTGAGGCGGATGGCAGGCGAATGGAGTGGCGATCGTCACCGGAGGGATGGTGAGTATGGTGTCTGTGTGTCTCTGTTTTTTTTTTTTTGGGGGGGGGGGTCCCGCCGGAGTTGTCCTTTAAGGACGGAGCCAATTTTTGTTTTTGCATTTTCGTTTTTTCCTCCTTGTGTTTATGTTTATGATTTTATTACGTTTTTAGAAATAGTAGAAAGATTAACAACAAAGTTTACATTCAAAGAAACAGGAAGCCAATACAAAATAAAGCTTGTGCCACAAATAGTGACCTCAAAATGAACAGTAAGGGCAGAAAAAAAAGAATCGTGGCATTATGGTCAGCACATTATACAATAAACCATAGTGTTACACCTTCCGCTGATCCTCATCTGGCTATATCTGAAGCCGAAAAATACGCCATACATAAACCACAAGACACAGAAGAAAGACGAACAAACACCACAAAAGAAAAGAAAGAAGAACAAGGGAAGGCACAAGAGGGATATAATCGGGGAATCCAGATATCATCCATCAGTTCACCTTAGGGTATCTGTAAAAACCTGGGGCCTCTACGTGGAACGTCCATGCTGTCCAGGCCGATCGGCCCTGTGCCTCGGCTACCATCTCTTCCGCGCGTTGTATGGCACACAGCTCTGCAAACCAGTCTTGTAGAGTAGGCAAGACTGTCGTTCTCCAGTGGCGAGGTATTACAGTTCTAGCAGCCATAAGAAAGTGTCTCAGCACGTCTTTCTTGAGCGCAGACAGGGTACCGGGCAGCAGGGACAATAGAGCAATTTGGGGGGAGTTAACAACACGTTTCCCAGAGATCCTCTCATAAATTCTGAGGACCCCCTCCCAGAAAGGTTTAATACGGGCACAACCCCACCATACATGCAGCAAGGTCCCCTCCTCCTGGTTGCACCTCCAACATAAGTCTGACACCTCGGTGTACATGCGATGCAGCGAAGTCGGGCAGCGATACCAACGTGACAGGATTTTAAAGTTTTTCTCTTTTGCGTGGGATGCCATAGACATGCCATAAGCAAAAGTGCACATCTTAGTCACCTCCTCCGCAGTGAAACAAACTGCTACGTCTCTTTCCCATAAGGAAAAGTAAGGGGCTATGCCAGGGTTGCTGAGAGACATGAGCATACTGTAGAGTCTGGACAGCACCTGTGTGCCTCCATCCGAGGCTAACACCCAATGGTCAAAGTCTGTCAGGGAAAGGTCTAATGCCGCATGCATGGTAGAGGTTTGGAGAAAAGATTGTAATTGATTATGTGCCAACCAAGACAAAGCTCTTGCAGGATTGGCCTCCCGGAAAGCCTGCAACGAAGAAAGTCTCTTGTCAGGCACTATCTGGTGGAGGCGGGGGTTAGTGTCTTGGTGCCAGATTAGGAAAATCCCTACGTCTAGCCCCGCCAGAAAAGCCGGGTTCCCAAACGGGCGTCATGGGGCCCGGCCGAAACGAAATCCTGAACTGTCTCACCCACCTATCCCATGTGTGAAAGGTATGTTTAGCTAGGAATGGCCATCCCACCAATGCTTCCCTGTCTAGTGGGAGTATCCATAAAGATGCAAGTAGATTGCTCGGAGGGATCTTCTGTTCTAAGCCCACCCACCGTTTGACGGCCCCCTTGTGAGCCCAGTCCAGGGTCCTGGTCAGCATCGCGGCCTCGTGGTAAAGGCGTAGGTCCGGAAGACCCACCCCTCCATCAGTTTTGGGTTTTGTCAGGACTAGTCGGCTCAAGCGGGATCTTCTGCCCCCCCAAACATACAAGGTGAAGGCTTTTTGTAGTGTACGGAAGTAAGCCACCGGGACACTGATAGGAACTGTTTGGAATACATAGAGGAAGCGGGGGAGGATGTCCATCTTGTGGATGCTCATCCTACCAAACCACGATAGAAATTGTCTATGATAGGATTGTAAACGGTCTAACGTCTTTTTTTGCAAGGGAACATAGTTCAGAGAGAACAGCAGATCCAGCCTATTCGGTATCTGTATCCCCAAGTAGGTGATGCTATCAGTTTGCCAGCGAAAGTTAAAGTTAGACTTCAACCGGGCCAAATCAGATGCTGGTAAGGAGATATTGAGGCATTCCGTCTTAGACAGGTTCACTTTAAAGTTGCTAAGCCTCCCGAAAGCCTCAAATATCTTTAAAATTGAGGGCAAAGACGTATGCGGGGATGTTGTGTAAAGTAGCAGGTCGTCCGCATATAAGGCTAACTTATGGTGGTCCTGCCCAATTACCATTCCTTTAACATTCGGGTCATTGCGAAGGGAGACAGCCAAGTGTTCCATGGTCAGCACATACAGGAGAGGAGACAAGGGGCACCCCTGACGTGTACCGTTTTTGATGTGGAAGACCTCCGACAGGCTCTGACACGGGCAGAAGGATGGGTGTAAAGTGCCATGATTTTGCTGACAAAGGCAGTGCTCAAGCCTATCTGTGTCAGGGATGCCACCAGGAATTTCCAATGGACCCTGTCGAAGGCCTTTTCCGCGTCAACTGAGATCAGGCACAACGGGGTCTTAGCGCTGTGGGCATGAGCTACAAGAGAAATGGTGCGTAGGGTATTGTCCCTTGCCTCCCGTCCAGGAACAAAACCCACTTGGTCTAAATGTATCACCTTCGAGACTACAGGGTTTAGGCGAGTTGCCAGCATCTTTGAGTACAATTTAATATCACAGTTGATGAGAGATATTGGGCGGTAACTACTACAGTGGGCCTCATCTTTCCCTGGCTTGGGCAGGACCACCACATGAGCTTCCAACGCCTGTTTTGGAAATTGTACTCCCGCTGAAACAGCGTTGAAGACCTTCGTCAGGAAAGGAAGTAGGCAGTCCTTGAACTTTTTGTAGAACGCTGCCGTAAAGCCATCAGGCCCAGGACTTTTGCCGTTCTTGGAGGCTGCAATAGCTGTCCCCACTTCCTCCTCCGTAAAAGGTACGTCAAGGCTCTCTCTAGTTTCATCATCTACTGTGGGTAGGGCCATCTCCCTCATATAATCCGATAACTTATTGTCAAGAACCTCCCTCGACCACGCTTTTGAGTCCTGCACAAAAGCCGTGTACGTACTGCAAATGAGCAAAACACAGTCACATAATGACTCCGTCCTACTCATTAAAGTCATGTGGCCGTCGGCCACACGTCGGGCTGCACTGCAGCGTCCTTTTTTCACTGATTTCTGCCGTGTAGCCCGACGTGCGGCTAAAAACAAGATGTGAACATACCCTTATCCAATACTGTACTTTTTTGCAAATACCATAATGGATTTCATGTGTCTTTTACTGAGGAGAGGCTTCTCTCTTGGTCAATTCTCTCACCAAGGCCCTTCTCCTCTGCTCTCTGAAGCCACACTGTGGGACACCGATCATCACTGGTGAGTATATGCCAGCGTGTAGAAGGGGAAGGGATCCTTTTTTTTTTTAATTCTTCTTTAACCCCTTAGGGACCAAGCCTGTTTGGGCCTTAATGACCAGGCTCATTTTTCAAAATCTGACCTGTCTCACTTTATGCGCTTATAGCTCAGTGATGCTTTAACGTATGCTAGCGATTCTGAGATTGTTTTTTCGTAACATATGGTACTTTATGTTAGTGGCAAAATTTGGTCACTGTCTTGTGTGTTTTTTGTGAAAAACAGCAAAATATAATGAAAAATTTGAAAATTTTGCACTTTACGAACTTTGAAATTCTTTGCTTCTAAAAAAAAAAAAAGGCACATGACAAAAATTAGTTAGTAAGTCACATTATCAATATGTCCTCTTTATTCTGGCTTTATTTAGTAAACATATTTCACTTTTTTAGGGTGTTACGGGGCTTAGAAATGTATCAGCAAATTATCAAATTTTCATGAAATTTCCAAAACTGATTTTTTTAGGGACCAGTTCTTTTTTTAAGTTGATTTAGGAGGCTTGTATACTGGAAACCCCCATAAGTGACCCCATTTTGGAAACTAGACACCTTAAAGAATTAATCTAGGGGAATAATGAGCATTTTAACCCTACAGGGGCTGGAGGAAAGTATTCACAATTAGGCCGGAAAAAAATGGAAAATAGAAATTTTCCAATAATATATTTGTTAAGATTAAAGTATCTCATTTTCATAATAAACATGAGAGAAAATGCACCCCAAATTATGTAATGCAGGTTCTCCTGAGTAGAACGGTACCCCATATGTGAGCGTAAACCACTGTATGGGCACACAGCAGGCCTCAGAAGGAAGGGAGCACCTATTAGCATTTTCAGTTCAGATTTTGCTGAAGAAATTTCTGAGCGCCAGGTGCGTTTGCAGAGCCCCTGTAGTGTCAGCAGAATAGAACCCCCCCAAAAGTCACCCCATTTTGGAAAGTACACCCATCAAAGAATACATCTTGGGGTGTGGTGACCATTTTGACCCCACAGGTATTAGAGGAAAGTATTCAAAAGAAGACAGTAAAAATGAAAAAATAGAATTTTTCCAATAATATGTTTGTTTAGTTTGAAATTTCTCAATTTCACGAGGAACAGGGGAGAAAACTCACCCCAATATATGTAACGCAGGTACTCCTGAGTAGAACGATACCCCATATGTGGGCATAAACCACTGTGTGGGCACACAGCGGGGCTCAGAAGGGAAGGAGCGCCAATTAGCATTTCCAGTTCAGATTTTGCTGAAGAAATTTCTGAGCGCCAGGTGCGTTTGCAGAGCCCCTGTAGTGTCAGCAGAATAGAACCCCCCCCAAAAGTCACCCCATTTTGGAAAGTACACCCATCAAAGAATACATCTTGGGGTGTGGTGACCATTTTGACCCCACAGGTATTAGAGGAAAGTATTTAAAAGAAGACAGTAAAAATGAAAAAATAGAATTTTTCCAATAATATGTTTGTTTAGTTTGAAATTTCTCAATTTCACGAGGAACAGGGGAGAAAACTCACCCCAATATATGTAACGCAGGTACTCCTGAGTAGAACGATACCCCATATGTGGGCATAAACCACTGTGTGGGCACACAGCGGGGCTCAGGAGGGAAGGAGCGCCAATTAGCATTTCCAGTTCAGATTTTGCTGAAGAAATTTCTGAGCGCCAGGTGCGTTTGCAGAGCCCCTGTAGTGTTAGCAGAATAGAACCCCCCCAAAAGTCACCCCATTTTGGAAAGTACACCCATCAAAGAATACATCTTGGGGTGTGGTGACCATTTTGACCCCACAGGTATTAGAGGAAAGTATTCAAAAGAAGACAGTAAAAATGAAAAAATAGAATTTTTCCAATAACATGTTTGTTTAGTTTGAAATTTCTCAATTTCACGAGAAACAGGGGAGAAAACTCACCCCAATATATGTAACGCAGGTACTCCTGAGTAGAATGATATCCCATATGTGGGCATAAACCACTGTGTGGGCACACAGCGGGCCACAGAAGGAAGGGAGCGCCAAGCATTTTCAGTGCATGATTTTCCTGAAGAAGTTTCTGAGCGTCAGGTGCGTTTGCAGTGCCCCTGTAATGTCTACAGAATAGAACCCTCCCCCCCAAAATCACCCCATTTTGGAAAGTACACCCCTCAAGGAATTTATCTTGGGGTGTGGTGAGCATTTTGACCCCACAGGTATTGGAGGAAAGTATTCAAAACTAGACCGTAAAAATGAAAAAAATTGAATTTTTTCAATAACATGTTTGTTTAGTTTGAAATTTATCAATTTCACTAGGAACAAGGGAGAAAAAGCACCCCAAAACTTGTAACGGAGGTTCTCCTGAGTACAATGGTACCCCATATGTGGGCATAAACCACTGTATGGGCACACAGCAGGGCTCAGAAGAGAAGGTGTGTCATTTTAGTTACAGGCAATATGTGGGTGTTTACTATGTGGGTGTTATCTGCAGGGCCGCCGATAGGGCAGTACAACTGGTACTGCCGTATGGGGCCCGGACCCTAAGAGACACGGGGGGGGGGCCCGGCGGGCCCGCCGGCCGCCGCCCCCCACCGCTACGCTAGGGGGGCCCGCACGGCCCCCCTTGCCACCTGTTTCTGAGCATCCTGAGAAGCTGCGGCCGCGCAGCTTCTCCGGATGCATTGATCGCTTTGATGTTCCGCCCGCACATTAAGCGGGCGGAACATTGAAGCAATCAGAATACAGGAGAAGGACCTGTCAGCGTCCTCCTCCTGTATTCTCTCCCATAGGCTGCCGGCACTTCATACCAGCAGCCTATGGGAGGCCGGGACGTGACCTCTCCGGCAGGCGTGATCATGTGACGTCATCACGCCTGCCGGAAGTCCCGTCCCTGCGGCTCGCAAGATGGAGCCCGAAGAGGAGGAGGAGAGCTGCTGCCTGCACAGCGCGGATTAGGTGAGTAGGATGTTTGTTTTTTTAGGGGCACCTCTGGGGGCATTATTAGTGTATGGGGGGCACCTCTGGGGGCATTATTAGTATATGGGGGCACCTCTGGGGGCATTATTAGTGTATGGGGGGCACCTCTGGGGGCAGTATTAGTATATGGGGGCACCTCTGGGGGCATTATTAGTATATGGGGGCACCTCTGGGGGCAGTATTAGTATATGGGGGCACCTCTGGGGGCATTAGTGTATGGGGGCACCTCTGGGGGCAGTATTAGTATATGGGGGCACCTCTGGGGGCAGTATTAGTATATGGGGGCACCTCTGGGGGCATTATTAGTGTATGGGGGCACCTCTGGGGGCAGTATTAGTATATGGGGGCACCTCGGGGGGCATTATTAGTGTATGGGGGCACCTCTGGGGGCATTATTAGTATATGGGGGCACCTCTGGGGGCATTATTAGTGTATGGGGGCACCTCTGGGGGCATTATTAGTATATGGGGGCACCTCTGGGGGCAGTATTAGTATATGGGGGGCACCTCTGGGGGCATTATTAGTGTATGGGGGCACCTCTGGGGGCATTATTAGTGTATGGGGGCACCTCTGGGGGCAGTATTAGTATATGGGGGGGCACCTCTGGGGGCATTATTAGTGTATGGGGGCACCTCTGGGGGCATTATTAGTGTATGGGGGCACCTCTGGGGGCATTATTAGTATATGGGGGCACCTCTGGGGGCAGTATTAGTATATGGGGGCACCTCTGGGGACATTATTAGTATATGGGGGCACCTCTGGGGGCATTATTAGTATATGGGGGCACCTCTGGGGGCATTATTAGTGTATGGGGGCACCTCTGGGGGCATTATTAGTGTATGGGGGCACCTCTGGGGGCATTATTAGTGTATGGGGGCACCTCTGGGGGCATTATTAGTGTATGGGGGCACCTCTGGGGGCATTATTAGTGTATGGGGGCACCTCTGGGGGCATTATTAGTATATGGGGGCACCTCTGGGGGCATTATTAGTATATGGGGGCACCTCTGGGGGCATTATTAGTGTATGGGGGGCACCTCTGGGGGCATTATTAGTGTATGGGGGCATTAGTAGTGTATGGGGGCACCTCTGGGGGCATTAGTAGTGTATGGGGGCACCTCTGGGGGCATTATTAGCTCATGGGGGGAACCTCTGGGGGCATTATTAGTATATGGGGGTACCTCTGGGGGCATTATTAACTCATGGGGGCATCTCTGGGGGCATTATTAGTATATGGAAGCACCTCTGGGGGCATTATTAGTATATGGGGGCACCTCTGGGGGCATTATTAGTATATGGGGACACCTCTGGGGGCATTATTAGTATATGGGGGCACCTTTGGGGGCATTATTAGTTCATGGGGGCATCTCTGGGGGCATTATTAGTGCATGGGGGTACCTCTGGGGGCATTATTAGTTCATGGGGGCCACCTCTAGGGGCATTATTAGCTCATGGGGGCACCTCTAGGGGCATTATTAGCTCATGGGGGTACCTCTGGGGGCATTATTAGCTCATGGGGGCACAGCAGGGAATCCTACATACAGGGGGCACAGCAGGGGATCCTACATACAGGGGGCATCCCACACAGCGCAGTTACTATGGGAGCCTACAGGGGGAGAAAGGAAAGGAAGTTGCTAGAAATGTGCGGAGCCTAAATTGTTTGTCTCGCAGGTTCTAAGGGGATGAAACGTATCTGGAAGGACTCATCATGGTGGTCTGGGCCGGATGGAGAGGAAAAGGGAAAGTGACGCCTCAGATCAAAGAAGACATCACCTGTGAGTCACTGTATGACACTTTTCTTATTTTGTAGAACATCATTTAGTAGGGGCGCCCCGAGGTGACAGCTACTACATTATCTGTACTCAGAGATATCACTGTGTTATCTGTTGTGTTACATAGGACTGTAGGTAACTACTACATTATCTGTACTCAGAGATATCGCTGTGTTATCTGTGGTGTTACATAGGACTGCAGGTGACAGCTACTACATTATCTGTACTCAGAGATATCACTGTGTTATCTGTGGTGTTACATAGGACTGCAGGTGACATCTACATTATCTGTACTCAGAGGGATATCACTGTGTTATCTGTGCTGTTACATAGGACTGCAGGTGACATCTACTACATGATCTATACTCTGAGATATCACTGTGTTATCTGTGCTGTTACATAGGACTGCAGGTGAAATCTACTACATTATCTGTACTCAGAGATACCACTGTGTTATGTGGTGTTACATAGGACTGCAGGTGATATCAGGTGATTTCTCCAGGTTGCAGAAGTTCAAACTTCATCGTGCCCTGGTGTGCTGGTGTCTGTATGTCTGTATACATGTGTGCTGGTGTCTGTATGTGTGTATACATGTGTGCTGGTGTCTGTATACATGTGTGCTGGTGTCTGTATACATGTGTGCTGATGTCTGTGTGTGAGATCAATTCTAGAGAACTGGCTCATATACCCCATTTTCCCCAGTGGCTTAAAATGTAACCTCTGTTATACAGTTATAAAATTATAGAACCTAAAGGTGAACAAGGTGCAATTCAAAGAGACACTTACTTGTATAGCTGTCTCTTGGGCTCTGTATGCAGTGCATTATATTCACCCTTGCAACGTACAACTTATAGCGTGTCTACAAGCCCAGCGGGGCTCATTATGATGGAGACTAAAACTTATACAAGAGTGGGGTAGGGGTTCCCCTGTATTCAGAATGCTGTTGAGTGCTAGGCAATGCCCCATCTGGGATTATTGAATTACGAGGGTCTATGCAGAGCAGGATAAAGACACCTCTGCTGCACAAACAGGATCTCCTAGGAAGCGTTCTCACCGCCATGTATTCGCTATCACTGGCTTAGGTGAGCTAAACTAGTCTGCCTGGGGGGGGGGTGATTTGTATATGCTCACTAACATGGAACAGCCTCATTATATTAGCCTTATCAACATATTCTATGTTAGTGAGCATACCGGGGGGGGGGGGGGGGATATTGGTGAACATATACAAATCAAACAGCCCCCCAGACCCTCGAAATTCAATAACCCCAAACGGGGCATTGCCTAGTACTCAACAGCATTCTGAATACAGGGGAACCCCTACCCCACTCTTGTATAAGTTTTAGTCTCCATCATAATGAGCCCCGCTATAAATTGTACGTTGCAAGGGTGAATATAATGCACTGCATACAGAGCACAAGAGGCAGCTATACAAGTAAGTGTCTATTTGAATTGCACCTTGTTCACATTTAGTTTCTACAATTTTATAACTGTATAACAGAGGTTACATTTTAAGCCACTGGGGAAAATGGGGTATATGAGCCAGTTCTCTAGAATTGATCTGAACCAAATTATACCTCCCAGCAAGGCGTGGGTCGAACACACAATTTTTTTTTTTTATTAATGTGGGGGGCCCAGACACTTTGGTTGTATGGGGCCCCGAAATTCCTGATGGCGGCCCTGGTTATCTGGGGTGGTAATAGACAATCTCAGGGTGTTTACTGGCTATCTGAGGTGGCAGCAGGCAATCTGGTGGGGTTATGGGCAATCTGGGGTGGTTACGAGCAGTCTGTGCCAATCTGGGGTGGTTACGGTCAATCTGGGGTGGTTACGGTCAATCTGGGGTGGTCACAGGCAATCTGGGGTGGTCACAGGCAATCTGGGGTGGTTACGGGCAATCTGGGGTGGTTACTGGCTGTATGGGGTGGTTATGGGCAATCTTGGGGTGTTTACTGGCTATCTAGGGGTGGTTACTGGCTATCTGGGGTGGTGATGGGCAATCTGATGGTGTTCACTGACTATCTGGGGTGGTGACGGGCAATCTGGTGGTGTTCACTGACTATCTGGGGTTGCAACGGGCAATCTGGGGTGGTGACGGAAAATCTGGGGTGGTGACGGGAAATCTGGGGTGGTTGCGAGCAATCTGTGGTGGTTACAGGCAATTTGGGGTAGTTACAGGCAGTCTGTGGCAATCTGGGGTGGTTACGGGCTGTCTGGAATGGTTATGGGCTATGGGGGGGGGATACGGGCAATCTGGGGAGATTACGGGCAATCTGGGGTGGTGACAGGCAATCTGGGGTGGTTATGGGCTGTCTGGGATGGTTATGGGCTGTCTGGGATGGTTATGGGCTGTCTCGGATGGTTATGGGCTGTCTGGGATGGTTATGGGCTATCTGGGATGGTTATGGGCTGTCTGGGGTGGATACGGGCAATCTGGGGTGGATACGGACAATCTGGGGAGGTTACAGGCAATCTAGGGTGGTTACAGGCAATCTGGGGTGGTTACGGGCAATCTGGGGTGGTTACGGGTAATCTGGGGTGGTGATGGGTAATCTGGGGTGGTTACAGGTAATCTGGGGTGGTTACAGGTAATCTGGGGTGGTTACAAGTAATCCAGGGTGGTTACGGGTAATCCAGGGCACTTGACTTTGGTGACAGGCGTAAAAAAGTGCCGGCACCATTTGGAACAAGCGATCAGTGGTATATAGTATATACCGCTGATCACTTGTACTAGGACCACACCGGGTGGTCACCGATCATTGCCCCATGCTCTCCGCCACCTCCGGTGGTGGAGAGAATGAAGCTTGGATCATTTTTAGGAATCCATCACTGTGAACAGAGTCTGTTCACAGTGATGACGGCGGCCATCTTGGATCAGATGGCCGCCCTGGGAGGGGAGGGTCAGTGGCCAGGTCACTAGGGTTAATTCTGGGGATGGGGGGACATGTTTTCATCTCCTCTCACTGTGGATTCACGGTGAGAAGAGATGAAAGCGTTCAGCTGCGCTGGCAATGCCCGTTACCGGTAGCCGCCTTTATACTGATAATAACGGCGATCACCGGTGAGGGGACTGGCCGGGACTGACCCCACACTCTCCCCTAACCCCTCAGCTACCTCCGATAGCTGAGAGGAGGGGGCTGCGGGCATTGCCGGCGCCGCTGCACTATTCTGCACCATCGCCATAAAGAGCTGATGGCAGCAGAATAGAGCCCATTAGTGATCGCCGTAAAAATCCGTATCGGCGGTCACTAATAACATAATAAATGTATTCTCTGGGTCGCTACGGTTACGGCAATACCACATTTGTATAGTTTTTTTTAACTATTACCGCTTTGGCGCAATAGAAACTATCTTCCTAGCCAAAACCCACAAAAACTGTCCCTGCATTGCAAGATCCATAGCGTTCTCATCTTTTGCACGACAGAGCTGGTTTTGGGCTTATTTTTTGCGGGAAGATCTGTAGTTTCTATTGATACCAAGTTTTATATGTATATGACTTTTTGATCTCTTTTAGGCTGGATTCACACGCTGTAACTGTGCGGCTGTATTTTTTATGCGGCTGTAAATGTGCGGGTGAAACTCCGGCCGTGGGAAAAAATAGACATGCGGCTCAAAACATACGGTCATTTACTTGGAAATCTGGTTCAACTAAAAATAACAAATAAAATGTTAAGAAAGTGATGGAAACACCTCTGGATGCATCTGGGAAAGCAGGGAACACAGTTTACATGAATCGCTATTACCGGGGTTTGCGATCCTCTGCACTATAGCCGATGTCTCTCATGGTTAATATATTGAATTAATAAAACACATTTTCTGTCTAATAAAGTCCCTTTTATTGTTCAATAATTAAATATAAACGATTCCATCATTTTGCAATTAAATATACTGTTAAAATAAATATATATATAAATAAATGTATATTTATATATATATTTATTTTTTGACAGTATATTTAATTGCACAATGATGGATTCGTTAGAATTAAATTATTGACCAACGAAACTGAATTTATTTAAACGAAAATGTGTTTTCTTAATTAAATATTAATTAGTACAGGAAACTCCATAAGCCGGTAATTCATATGCCGGCAATAGAGCATTCTGTACTAATCATCACTTAACTTTAATGAAAACATCAAATGTTTCTTCTAATTATGTTATGACAATAGCATTATTAGAAGAAACATTTAGAATTATATGTGCGCTCAGCTGATTGGCTGATCGGCTGAGCGCACATATAATTAGCGGGTCCGCAGCACAGTGACTTCATTGTGCTGCGGACCAGCGAAGAGGACGCATCGGGGTGAGTATAGAGCTCTCCCCACCCCCTCCCCAGCACTGCACCCCTCCCAGCAAGGAAGGGGGGTCACTTAACCCCTTCCTTGCTGGGATGGGTGCAGTCTGACATCAGTCTGGCCCCCAGGGGGTTAAGGGGGATGCAATACATCCTCCCTTAACCCCTTGGGGGTCAGACTGTAAGCAGCGATCTGTAAAGATGCTGCATACTGTAAGGTGCACAACACCGCTCACAATGATGGGTGTTGTGCTCCTGTTTGTGTGTTTTTGTGTGTTTCTCCCTTTTTGTTTTTCAGATATCGGTATCCTGGGGATTACGTCGGATTCCATGGACTACGTCGATGACCAGCGTTTTTTTAATGTTTTTTTTAATAAAATGGTCAATGAGGGGTGTGGGGGTGTTTTTATTTGAATAAAAAAATTTGTAAACTTGTGTCTTGTCTTTATTTCTTTACTTTATAGACTTAGTAGTGGAAGCCGTCTAATAGACGGAATCCATTACTAAGTCGGGGCCTAGTGTTAGCCGGTATAAAATGGCTAACACTAACCCCCTATTATTACCCCAGTACCCAATGCCACCAGGGGTACTGGGAAGAGCCGGGTGCCAGTGGTCCTGGAGCGTCAAAATTGGCGCTCCTGGACCGGGCGGCAGCAGGCTGGTAAGATTTAGGCTGGGGAGGGCCTAAACCAATGGCTCTTCCCACCCTGGTGTTACCAGGCTGCTGTCGTTTGGTTTTTAACCCGGCTGGTTATAAAAATAGGGGGGACCCTATGCGTTTTTTTTTTTAAATAAATAAATAATTTAAAAAAAACGCATAGGGTCCCCCCTATTTTTATAACCAGCCGGGTTAAAAACCAAACGACAGCAGCCTGGTAACACCAGGGTGGGAAGAGCCATTGGTTTAGGCCCTCCCCAGCCTAAATCTTACCAGCCTGCTGCCGCCCGGTCCAGGAGCGCCAATTTTGACGCTCCAGGACCACTGGCACCCGGCTCTTCCCAGTACCCCTGGTGGCATTGGGTACTGGGGTAATAATAGGGGGTTAGTGTTAGCCATTTTATATCGGCTAACACTAGGCCCCGACTTAGTAATGGATTCCGTCTATTAGACGGCTTCCACTACTAAGTCTATAAAGTAAAGAAATAAAGACAAGACACAAGTTTACAAATTTTTTTATTCAAATAAAAACACCCCCACACCCCTCATTGACCATTTTATTAAAAAAAACATTAAAAAAACGCTGGTCATCGACGTAGTCCATGGAATCCGACGTAATCCCCAGGATACCGATATCTGAAAAACAAAAAGGGATAAACACACAAAAACACACAAACAGGAGCACAACACCCATCATTGTGAGCGGTGTTGTGCACCTTACAGTATGCAGCATCTTTACAGATCGCTGCTTACAGTCTGGCCCCCAAGGGGTTAAGGGAGGATGTATTGCATCCCCCTTAACCCCCGGGGGGCCAGACTGATGTCAGACTGCACCCATCCCAGCAAGGAAGGGGTTAACTGACCCCCCCTTCCTTGCTGGGAGGGGTGCAGTGCTGGGGAGGGGGTGTGGAGAGCTCTATACTCACCCTGATGTGTCCTCTTCGCTGGTCCGCAGCACAATGAAGTCACTGTGCTGCGGACCGGCTTATTATATGTGCGCTCAGCCGAACAGCCAATCAGCTGAGCGCACATATAATTCTAAATGTTTCTTCTAATAATGCTATTGTCATAACATAATTAGAAGAAACATTTGATGTTTTCATTAAAGTAAAGTGATGATTAGTACAGAATGCTCTATTGCCGGCATATGAATTAACGGCTTATAGAGCTTCCTGTACTAATTAATATTTAATTAAAAAAACACATTTTCGTTGAAATAAATACAGTTTCGTTGGTCAATAATTTATTTCTAACGAATCCATCATTGTGCAATTCAATATACTGTCAAAAAATAAATATATAGATAAATATACATTTATTTATATATCTATTTTTTTTAACAGTATATTTAATTGCAAAATGATGGATTCGTTAGAAATAAATTATTGATCAACGAAAGTGTCTTGATTACAAAGAAAATGTGTTTGATTAATTTAATATATTAACTATTAGAGGCATCGGCATTCGGCATCATTGCCGGCTATTTTTGAAGTACTCCGTACGGACCGCCTGTCAATCCACGGCCGCATATTCAGCCGCAAACAATGGTCTTGTTCATTTTTTACGGGTCCGTTTACGATAGGGCCGTAGATTCATACATAGTGTGCACTGTGCAGCCGCATATCCTATACTTCCAAGCATACACACGAACCACCAAAAATACCGCCGCACAATTACAGCCGCAAATACAGCCGCACTCTTACAACGTGTGAATCGAGCCTAATGACGTATTTTCTAAAGTGGATTGATAAAATACAGCTATTCTAGTACTGTTTTTTTTTTTTTTTTTTTTTACAGCGTGTGTCGTGCGATATAATTATTGATATAGTTTTATAGATTGGGTTGTTACGGACGTAACGATACCAAATATGTATAGGATTTGTGTTTTTGATCACTTTTATGTAATGTTTTATAGTGTATGGGGAATGTAATGCATCTTTATTATTGGGGGGGGGCTGGGGGGGGCTGTGTTGTGTTTGGTGCACACTTTTTTCACTTTTTTTTACTTTTACACTAGTGTACATTACTGTACACTAGTGTAAAATACTTAGATCACTGATACAATACATTGCAGTACCTGATGTACTGCAATGTATTGTATCATGCCTCATGCTGACAGGCAATAGCCGCGGCCACCCCTGTCAGCATCAGGCATCTCCATGGTGACCCCGGGGACCTTCATTAGGACCCCGGAATCACCATGGAGACATCGGGACCCCGGACGGCGCCGCGGGACATCGCGATCATGTAAGTGACCCACGGCGCCGTCCGGGATCCACCGGGACCCGTTAGATGCCGCTGTCATGGTTTGACAGCGGCATTTAACGGGTTAAACTGCCCGGAGCGGAGAATCCTCCGCTCCGGGCAGTTACAGGAGGGTGTCAGCGGTCACACTGACCGCTGATCCCCCGTCCTGCAGCCGCCGCCGGGCGGTAATTTATTCCGATGCGCCCGCCGTTAAAAGGCGTACGCATCGGAATAAAGCCCATTAGTGGCCGCCGTGAAAAGGCAGCATGGCGGTCACTAAGGGGTTAAAGTGACCGCTTGTACCTTCGGATAGCTGCTTTTAATCCAAGATCTGTCCTGGGGTCCGTTCGGCAGGTGATGCAGTTATTGTTTTAAAAACAACTTTTAAACTTGCAGCCCTGTGTCTAACGGCTGGGGCTTACATTAGTATATGCATTAGGCTGGCACAACCTCTCCTTCCCTCCTCCCCACCCTCCTCATGATTAGAAATGCTCCAGGCAGATTGCTTCCTATTCCCCAGCTTTGTGCATAATGAACATGGGCTGGATCGTTAAGACACCTGTGCAAAGCTCAAACAGCAGTAAATGTTCCTGGATCTTTCCTAATGCTGAGGAGGGAAGGAGAGGTGTGCCAGCCTAATGCATATACAAATGTAAGCCCCGGCCGTTAGACACAGCGCTGTAGGATTAAAAGTTGTTTTTAAAACAATAACTGCATCACCTGCCGAACGGACCCCAGGACAGATCTTGGATTAAAAGCAGCTTTCCGAAGGTACAAAGGGTTTGGGGGGTCAGATTGTGAGTACAGAGTCGCTTTAAATGTGTGCCCTCCTATCTTAAATGCACTGGATAGACAAAATTGTTCATGGGTCACGCATAATACTAACTGAGTATTGGATGGTCACTTCTGCAACAGTCCCACCCAGATGTTACATTGGGCAGGAGTTTATACATAGACAACTTTTTTACTTAGTAATTTTGCCCAAGTAGTTTAACATCAAAGACCTTATATAGATCATAGTTTAAGGGCAATACCAGATAAGGGAAACTTGTTTTCTATTAAAAGTACATCAAAAGTTATATAGATGTGTCTATATAATGTATTTATGTACAGTTCTGCCACACTGGTAGTTGATTGACATCCATTAAATGAAGAAAAATGGCCTCTCTGCCAATCCACATTGTCTCCTGCTCCCTCTGCTCTCCCCCCTTAGAAGACAAATATTTCATGCTTCTGTCTCACATTGTGTGTGTTTGCTGAGCACAGGCTGATGATGCAGACAGGGGGCAGAGCGTGATGTCACAGGAGGCTTGGCTGGATCCCCCAATCCCTTGAGTGATTCAATATCTCTGACCAGCCAGAAGCAGGTGCAGCAACTTCAATGATTTTGCAAAAATTAGAGCTGTGTTCACACATGCTGGAGTTTAATTGCAGTACTGCAGCGTATTTACAAAAATGATGCAGTAACACAATTAAGTGATGCTAAACTGCAGAGGATCAGAGGATCACTGCCAATACCATCTGGACAAAAAATTAGGCATAGTATATCCCATGCAGGATAATATCGGATAAAGTCCTTATTGGGGGGCTCAACCTCAAAGATAAAAGATGTAACACCACAGGGCTTGCGCTGTGTGGTGTTACAGGTAGAGAATACAGTGCGCTGTGTGGTGTTACAGGTAGAGAATACAGCGCGCTGTGTGGTGTTACAGGTAGAACATACAGTGCGCTGTGTGGTGTTATAGGTAGAGAATACAGTGCGCTGTGTGGTGTTACTGGTAGAGAATACAGCGTGCTGTGTGGTATTACAGGTAGAGAATACAGCGTGCTGTGGGGTGTTACAGGTAGAGAATACAGCACTGTGTGGAATTACAGGTAGAGAGAATACAGCGTGCTTTGTGGTGTTACAGGCAGAGAATACAGTGCGCTCTGTGGTGTTACAGGTAGTAACTGTGTTGTGTTACAGGTAGAGAATACAGCGTGCTGTGTGGTGTTACAGGTAGAGAATACAGCGTGCTGTGTGGTGTTACAGGTAGAGAATACAGCATGCTGTGTGGTGTTACAGGTAGAGAATACAGCGTGCTGTGTGGTGTTACAGGTAGAGAATACAGCGCGCTGTGTGGTGTTACAGGTAGTAACCAGTGGCGTAGCTACAATGAAGGCAGGGAAGGCGACTGCTATGGGGCCCCTGCATGAAGGGGGCCCGAGGAAGCCTGCCATGCCTTCATGGTAGGTACCCCGCTCCCCCAGGGGTCCAGAGAGGAAGAGGGACCCCCACTGCACTGTTCAGCCCCCTCACTGTAGTGCCGGGTGAGCGGGCTGAACAAAGGAGCAGGACCTGCCAGACGGCACAGGAGAGGGATTAAGGACCTTTGGGTCACATGACCCAAAGGTCCTCAATACCTATGTGAAGATCAGCCCGGACTACAGGAGGAGGAGGGGGAAGCCTGGGAGCTGTAAGTGCTGTGTATTTGTGTCAGTGAGTGTATATATGTATCTGTGGGTATATGTATATGTCAGTGTGTGTATATATGTATCTGTGTATATATTTATATGTCAGTATGTGTATGTATCTGTGGCTATATATATATGTGTTTGTGTATGTCAGCAATGTCTGTAGCACTGGTGTATGTGTGTGTGTTTGCTCCCAAAGATGTTCTGCAGCAGCTTCTATTAATGCTGGGCTCTAATAAAAGAACCCACCATTAATATCTGCAGCATTTTCTTTTATTTCTGGTTGAGTATTTCTTATTACACTGAGATGATTTCCCTGTGTACAGTCTACTTATGGTGTATACATCAGCACTAGTGTAATCACACTACAGCGTATATATGTGTGTATGTTAGTGGCGTATTTGTATATATGTTAATGGTGCCTCTGTGTGTGTATATGTGCGTCAATGGATTTATGGGGCCCCATACAGTTTTTTGCTATGGGGCCCCATGAATCCTAGCTACGCCCCTGGTAGTAACAGTGTGCTGTGTACTGTTACAGGTAGAGAATACAGCGTGCTGTGTGGTGTTACAGGCAGAGAATACAGTGTGCTGTGTGGTGTTACAGGTAGAGAATACAGAGTGCTGTGTGCTGTTACAGGTAGAGAATACAGCGTGCTGTGTGGTGTTACAGGTAGAAAATACAGCTTGCTGTGTGGTGTTACAGGTAGAAAATACAGCGTGCCGTGTGGTGTTACAGGTAGAGAATACAGCGCGCTGTGTGGTGTTACAGGTAGTAACAGTGCTGTGTGGTGTTACAGGTAGAGAATACAGTGTGCTGTGTGGTGTTACAGGTAGAGAATACAGTGTGCTGTGTGGTGTTACAGGTAGAGAATACAGTGCGCTGTGTGGTGTTACAGGTAGAGAATACAGTGCGATGTGTGGTGTTACAGGTAGTAACTGTGGAATTACAGGTAGAGAGAATACAGTGTGCTCTGTGGTGTTACAGGTAGTAACTGTCAATGGATTTATGGGGCCCCATACAGTTTTTTGCTATGGGGCCCCATGAATCCTAGCTACGCCCCTGGTAGTAACAGTGTGCTGTGTAGTGTTACAGGTAGAGAATACAGCGTGCTGTGTGGTGTTACAGGCAGAGAATACAGTGTGCTGTGTGGTGTTACAGGTAGAGAATACAGAGTGCTGTGTGCTGTTACAGGTAGAGAATACAGCGTGCTGTGTGGTGTTACAGGTAGAAAATACAGCTTGCTGTGTGGTGTTACAGGTAGAAAATACAGCGTGCCGTGTGGTGTTACAGGTAGAGAATACAGCGCGCTGTGTGGTGTTACAGGTAGTAACAGTGTGCTGTGTGGTGTTACAGGTAGAGAATACAGTGTGCTGTCTGGTGTTACAGGTAGAGAATACAGTGCGCTGTGTGGTGTTAGAGGTAGAGAATACAGTGCGATGTGTGGTGTTACAGGTAGTAACTGTGGAATTACAGGTAGAGAGAATACAGTGTGCTCTGTGGTGTTACAGGTAGTAACTGTGTGGTGTTACAGGTAGAGAATACAGCGTGCTGTGTGGTGTTACAGGTAGAGAATACAGCGTGCTGTGTGGTGTTACAGGTAGAAAATACAGCGTGCTGTGTGGTGTTACAGGTAGAAAATACAGCGTGCCGTGTGGTGTTACAGGTAGAGAATACAGCGCGCTGTGTGGTGTTACAGGTAGAAAATACAGTGTGCTGTGTGGTGTTACAGGTAGAAAATACAGCGTGCTGTGTGGTGTTACAGGTAGAGAATACAGTGTGCTGTGTGGTGTTACAGGTAGAGAATACAGCGCGCTGTGTGGTGTTACAGGTAGAAAATACAGTGTGCTGTGTGGTGTTACAGGTAGAAAATACAGCTTGCCGTGTGGTGTTACAGGTAGAGAATAGAGCGCGCTGTGTGGTGTTACAGGTAGTAACAGTGTGCTGTCTGGTGTTACAGGTAGAGAATACAGTGTGCTGTGTGGTGTTACAGGTAGTAACAGCACACTGTGTGGTGTTACAGGTAGAGAATACCACAATGAAATGATAAAGTACTCCAAATAATTCAGTAACACAATGAAACTGCAATCTGTGAACACAGCCTAGATCAGTGCTTCCCAACCTTTTCCACCTCGGGGCACCCCTTGGAAAAAAACAATTCCTCGGGGCATACCTACTAAATAATGTTCTACAAAATAAGAAAACTGTCGTACAGTGACTCACAGGTGACGTCTTCTTTGATCTGAGGAGTCACTTTCCCTTTTCCTCTCCATCCAGTCCAGTCCTCCATGATGATTTCTTCCAGCTACTTTTCATCTCTTCAGAACCTGCGAGACAAACAATTAAGGCTCCGCACATTTCTAGCAACTTTCTTTCCTTTCTCCCTCCTGTAGGCTCCCAAAGTAACTGCGCTGTTTGGTGTTATGTGCAGTAAAGCGAGTAGGAATGTGGGATGCCCAGTGAATGTAGGATCCCCCGAGCTAATAATGCCCCCAGAGGTGCCCCCATGAACTAATAATGCCCCCAGAGGTGCCCCCATGAACTAATAATGCCCGAACAGGTTCCCCCATTAACTAATAATGCCCCCAGAGGTGCCCCCATGAACTAATAATGCCCCCAGAGGTGCCCCCATGAACTAATAATGCCCCCAGAGGTGCCCCCATATACTAATAATGCCCCCAGAGGTGCCCCCCTATGAACTAATAATGCCCCCAGAGGTGCCCCCATATACTAATAATGCCCCCAGAGGTGCCCCCCATGAGCTAATAATGCCCCCAGAGGTGCCCCCATATACTAATAATGCCCCCAGAGGTGCCCCCATATACTAATAATGCCCCCAGAGGTGCCCCCCATGAGCTAATAATGCCCCCAGAGGTGCCCCCATGAACTAATAATGCCCCCAGAGGTGCCCCCATGAACTAATAATGCCCCCAGATAATAATGCCCCCAGAGGTGCCCCCATGAACTAATAATGCCCCAAGAGGTGCCCCCCAATGAACTAATAATGCCCCCTGCTTTGCCCCTAAAAAAAAAACACATCCTACTCACCTAATCCGCGCTGTGTGGCTGCAGGCAGAAGCTCTCCTCCTCCTCTTCTGGCTCCATCTTGCGAGCCGCGGGGACGGGACGTCTGGCAGGCGTGATGACGTCACATCATCACGCCTGCCGGAGAGGTCACGTCCCGGCGTCCCATAGACTGCTGGTATGAAGTGCCGGCAGCCTATGGGAGTAAATGTAGGAGCAGGACGCTGACACTTCCTGCTCCTACATTATGCTCAATTTAATGTTCCGCCCGCTCACAGTGTGGGGGGAACATCAAAGTGATCTGTGCATCCTGAGAAGCTGCGCGGCCGCAGCTTCTTGGGATGCTTAAAGTGACAGCAGCTGAGGGAAACATTGCGCTCTGGAACCTGTAGTATTGTGTACAACTGCTCAACCAGGAAGTACAACCACACAATACAGAACAAAGACCCCCAAAGCAAATGGATTTTCAGTTGTTTAAAAACTGGGATAGATAAGTAAGTAATGCTATTTCAACAGAAGTTAAATTTTTTTACGTCTACCTGGAGTTCCCCTGAAATGTTTAGCAACAATTGCGTAAATTCATATTATCAGCCTATTTGATCACTATATGCTGCTATTCAGGCTATGTTCACACATAGCATTAATTAGCGTTATTTATAGCAAATTGCGCAATTGCAGTAAAAAACCACTCTGCTGCAATTCTGTCAAAAAAAATCCAAATTTGCAGCAAAATAGCACTTATTAACACTAATTAAATGCTATGTGTGAACATAAGGGTGCGTTTACACAGAGAGATTTATCTGGCAGATTTTTTAAGCCAAAGCCAGAAATGGATTTGAAAAGAGCAGAGATCTCAATCTTTCCTTTATGACCTGTTCTTTGCTTATAGACTGTACCTGTCTTTGGCTTCAAAGATCTTACAGATAAATCTCTGTGTAAACGCACCCTAACTTAAACAATTAGAATTTGTCATTAGGGGTTGATATCATGAAACAAACCTTTACCCTTTTTAAACACATACATTCCTACATAATATGGAAAAAAAAAGATATATGTGGAATTTTGTCCTCAAGCAATGTTTCTCAACTCCAGTCCTCAAGTACCCTCAACAAATGATTTAATTATAGTCAGTGTATCAGGTATGACTGCAGGTTCTGTGTGTTATCCTTAAAGCGACTCTGTACCCACAATCTGTCCTCCCCCAAACCACTTGTACCTTCGGATAGCTGCTTTTAACCCAAGATCTGTCCTGGGGTCCGTTCGGCAGGGGATGCAGTTATTGTCATAAAAACAACTTTTAATCCTGCAGCGCTGTGTCTAACGGCCGGGGCTTACATTTGTATATGCATAAGGCTGGCACCACCTCTCCGTCCTTCCTCCCCACCCTCCTCATTATTAGGAATGATCTAGGAACATTTACTGCTGTTTGAGCTTTGCACAGGTGTATTAACAATCCAGCCCATGTTCATTATGCACACAGGTGGGGAATAGGAAGCAATCTGCCTGGAGCATTCCTAATAATGAGGAGGGTTTGGGAGGAAGGACAGAGAGGGTGTGCCAACCTAATGCATATACAAATGTAAGCCCCGGCCGTTACACACAGCGCTGCAGGATTAAAAGTTGTTTTTATGACAATAACTGCATCCCCTGCCGAACGGACCCCAGGACAGATCTTGGATTAAAAGCAGCTATCTGAAGGTACAAGTGGTTTGGGGGGTCAGATTGTGGGTACAGAGTCGCTTTAAATCAGGGGTGGGGAACCTTTTCCATGTCGAGGGCCAGTCAAGCATTAATAGAATCATTCAAGGGACGCATACTGTGTGCGGCAGTTAGTAGCGTGGGTTTGCAGCACCCAGAGAAAGGAAAAGTATTGTTCCCCTAGTGCCCCTGCTATTGTAGTTAACCCTCTGTGATGCCCCTTGTACCTGATGTGAATCCTTGGTGATGTAGCCAGAGTTAACCGCCAGTGATGCCCCTCGTAGTCTAGTTAACCCCCAGTGATGCCTCTGGTAGGCCTAGTTAACCCCCCCCCCCAGTCATGTCACTGGCAGCCTAGTTAACCCCCCCCCCCCCCCCAATCATGTCACTGGTAGCCTAGTTAACCCCCCCAGTCATGTCACTGGTAGCCTAGTTAACCCCCCCCCCCCCCAATCATGTCCCTGGTAGCCTAGTTAACCCCCCAGTCATGTCCCTGGTAGTCTAGTTAACTCCCAGTGTCTGTCTCAAATAAAAAAATAGAAATCCCAATCACCTTTCCTCCACTCCCAAGCTGCCCAGGTCATCTTCTCTCCCTTTTAGCCTGTGCCGTTCTTCTCCTGCAGGCGGCGCCGCTCTGGTGGGGAAGGAGCCTGCACAGACAGCATCCTCCTGTGTCTGGCAGCTATCACAGAGACAGGAGGATGCTGTCACAGGGGAGCCGCGGGCCGCATCAGGAGGTCTTAGGGGCCGGATGCGGCCCGCGGGCCAGAGGTTCCCCACCCCTGCCTTAAATCATGGACCGTTGGGGGTACTTGAGGACTGGAGTTGAGAATCACTGCTCTAAAGCCCAAAGTGCACTAAACTAAATTAAAGGGGTATTCCCATCTGGATATTTATGATATAGCCACAGAAAAAAGTGAATCAATGCGGAGAGTGTTACTGTCTACCATAATGAACTTCCAAAACCACTAAGGGTACAAGTAGCGTTGTAAACCCCTCTTATTCTATGTGCGGTGCTCCTCACCATCAACAGCCTTAGATACTGCAAAAAAGGGGTCCTGGTTGGACAACCCTTTTAAATGCTCATATAAAATATGTGATCAACCAGCAAACAAGCAACTTCTCTGGTTCTTTACACCAGTTATCAGCAGTAAGCATTCCTACTGATGACAATCTACCTGAAAGGACTTAAACAGGTTTTTCCAGGCAAAATGTACTGATGAGCTATCCACAGGATATACCCAGCACCCACTCAGATCAACTGTTTGAAGCTGCATTAGGCTATGTTCACACTGCGTATGAATCCGTCCGTAGATCGTACGCTGCCGTACATGTGCGGCTGAAACTACGGGCGTGGGAAAAATAGACATGCGGCCGGATGCGTACGAACCGCAAACATACGCCCGTAGTACAGTTATGCTTCCCTAGCTTGTTTCGAAGCAATCTGAGGCAGGTCATTTACTTGGAAATCTTCGCCCAGCCCCGTAAACCACACAGAACCTTTTGGATCGAAAAATCAAGTTCAATTTGGCTGAAATAAGTACTTTGTACGGGACCGCATGGAAATCCACGGCCGTGAGTTTCAACATTTCCGTCCTCAAAGAATGGTCTTGTTCATTTTTCACGGTGCCGTATACGATCCGGCCGTAAGCTCATACGTAGTGTGCACTGTGCGGGCGTATATCGTATACTTTCAAGCGAACGCATCAACCTCAAAACTATGTGCGTATATTCGCGGTTCGCACTATGGACGGATTCATACGCAGTGTGAACATAGCCTTACACTGTAAACGGAGTTTGTCTTGGTTCATTGTGTAGGGGTGGTGACCTGTAACTGCAGCTTAGCTCCCATCTAAGTGAATAGGCGTAGTTACAGATCACCACCACTATATATGTAGTGCAGTCTACTAATGGTGCAGGTGCCAGGTGTTGACACCCCACCAATAAGTAAGTTTTACCCAGAAAAGGTGTATGGCCAGCATTACCCTTGCTTTAGGGCCTGGGCAACTAGGCTAACACGTTACCAAGATGCTACCCACTCACTGTGTAGATTTATAAATTAGGTCCATTGAATCTGTGTCTCCAGAACACGTTTACGCCGTTCACCCTATGGAAAAACTGATTTGTTATCTATGTTCATCAAGTCGGTAAGATTACAATAATAGGCAATTTTATTTGACAGCTTTTAAAAACTTTAAAAAAATCTAAATGTTCCTAAAAATTTCTCTATTACCAGCCTTATAATGCTTTTATCCTTTTGTCTATGGGGTTGTGTGAGATGTAATTTGTTGCGCAATGATCTGTACTTTCTATCAGTACCTTGCTTGCGTATATACGACCTTTTATTGCAATTTTTCTTGATTTGATGCAACCAATTTGTGCTTTGGAATTTTTTGGCGCTTACGCCATTTACTGTGCATGATCAGGAATGCAATAATTTAATTGTTATTTATTTTTTTATTTATAAAATGGGAAAAGGGGAATGATTGAAACTTTTATTAGGAAAGGGGATTTTTTATTGATACCCCCCTCTTTTTTTTTACATATCTAATATCACACTTCTAATCAGGGCTGTAGAGTCGGAGTCGTGGAGTCGGAGCTAGTTTTGGCTGGAGTCAGAGTTGGAGTCGGAGCTAGCTTTGGCTGGAGTCGGAAAAAAAATGTACCGACTCCGACTCCAGCTTTAAAAAAATATTTAAAAAATGTAGAATTGAATTTTGATATGAATTTTACAAGTTTTGCTCATGAATATATATTATGAGCAACATTCTAATAGGACAGTGGCCCTACTACATACGGGGGGTCAGGGAATATATTAGTAATAGGACACTGGCCCTATTACATAAGGGGGGTCAGGGAATATATCAGTAATAGGACACTGGCCCTATTACATAAGGGTGGTCGAGGAGAAGTTGTCGGTCACTATTTGGCAGTTTGTTTCTGAGTTTGAAGAGACCATTGTGTGGGGGGAGAACTGTGCTGTTCTCTTCCTGGATGCTGGATGACTGTTTATGAGCAGCAGTGTAATATGAAGATATCCTGTGTAATATAGAGGAGGAGGAGAAGACATAAGTAGTGTAACAGTAACCTCTGTCCTCAGTGTGGTGTTTTCTCTCTGGGAGAAGATTGTGTGTTTTTCTTCAGTGTTCTATGGCTTCAGATGTGTGTATATGTGCTATGGCTGCAGCAGGCTGTGTGTGTGTGTGTGCTATGGCTGCAGCAGGCTGTGTGTATGTGTGCTATGGCTGCACCAGGCTGAGGGTATGTGTGCTATGGCTGCAGCAATCTGTATGTGTGTGTGTGCACACTATGGCTGCAGCAGGCTGTGTGTGTGTGTGTGTGTGTGTGCTATGGCCGCAGCAGGCTGTGTGTGTGTGTGGTGTGTGCACTATGGCTGCAGCAAGCTGTATGTGTGTGTGTGTGTGTGTGGTGTGTGATTGTATGTGATTGTGTGTGCTATGGCTGCAGCAGGCTGTGTGTGTGTGTGGTGTGCGCTATGGCTGCAGCAGGCTGTGTGTGTGCTATAGCTGCAGCAGGCTGTGTGTGTGTGTGTGTATGCTATGGCTGCAGCAGGCTGTGTGTGTGTGTGTGTGTGTGTGTGTGTGTGCCTGCTATTGCGTGCCCCCACAGTGTCCTTCTGTATCACTGTGTGACCTCTATATCACTATGTGTGACCCCTCTCTATATCACTATGTGTGACCCCTCTCTATATCACTATGTGTGACCCCCTGTATATCACTATGGCTGACCTCTATGTTACAGGTATCTGGCATTGTTAGCAGTGTTTCTCTGTGTATGGTGAATATTAGTTAGAAACATAGAAGACTGTCAGCAGGAAAAGACCACCTGCTCCATCTAGTCTAGTTGTGAGTAGTTCAGGACATGGAGGCTGGAGACTGGCTGCATCCACTGCACACACAGGAGAATCTGTTTTATATGCAGTATTCCTTTATTCCCTCAGAAGTCGCCCCAGGATCATGTAGGACATTAGGTAGAAGCTGCTGAGCCAGTGTGATAAATAAGTTCCCTGGTATATGACTGGCCATTTATGAAGGAGTAGGAGTCGGAGTCGGTCCTGATAAAATTCAGGAGTCGGAGTTGGAGCTGCGGCTTACCGACTCCACAGCCCTGCTTCTAATACAACTGCACTGATCTCTCATAGAGATCAGTCCAGTATATATTATACTGCACTGATGAATTAGATCAGTGCTGTATTGCTCTGGATAATAGATAGCTGAGCTGGGATCAGCAGCATTGCCGGGAAAAGAGAAGGGATCTCCCCTCCACAATCGCATCGTGGGGGGGAGATCCCACCACTAGACCACCACGGATGGGCTATAGAAGGCATTTATTATTATTATTTTAAATTATTATTTAAATGCAGTTGTCAGTTATTCAGAGAAGAGACATGGGCGACCCCTTTCTGAATCCTCATAGCGGACACATGACATTCGAGTACATCATGTGTCCTTAAGGGGTTAAACCTGCTCCCCCTGTTCCTGAGCATTGCTGGTTCGTTAAGTGAAGGTGTTGTTCTTGTGTCTGCTATTCCATGTATCCTGACCTGCTTTTTTCTCAGATTACGCATACCTGTCTGACCACTTCTCTACCATTTGCCTCTCGCGTTGCAGACCGGGACTGTCTGACCTGACTGTCTGAAGACGCCTGCCTTGATCCTCCACCTGATTGACTACATCACAGCCTAATCTCTGGTACTATTCAGATCCTCCTGTTGACAACCTGACCTGCCAACTAAACACATGTTTCTCTGGTGCTTCGTACTGGCACTGTCTGGCTCCCAGGAGCGGCCAGATTTCCTCTAGCTGCAGATGAAATAGAATAAGAGAGAAAGCCCTAGAAGGCACTAAAGACCCAATTACACAAAGCGATTATCAGCCATTATGACCGATAATTGTTTAGTGTAATAAAAGGCAACAATCAGCCGACATGAAAGACAAATGACCATGATAGCAACAGTCTGCAGACTGCCACTATCTTATGTGGGATGCCCGAATGCTCTAATGATCGCCCGAGTAGCCTCCCCTTGTCTACACTCCCCCCCCCACACACACACACTCTTAGCTGCTCGCTTTCCGCGCACCTAATAGCACTGGATGTGGGCAGTGTTATGAGGAGCAAGCTGATCTGACAGGTCGGCGCTTGCTTGCTGTGAAGATCGGGTCGTGTACTAGGGGCTCTAGACTCCGTTCTCTGGCATGGCCCAAAGTGAAACTGGTTGAGTAGCACAGCGGATCCACATCTACTGTCCATTACAACCTAATGCCACAGCTTGGTCTTAAACTATGTTTCCTTTGACACCACAATGTTTTAAAGAAAAAATGTTCAAGTATCATTTAAAAAAAACATGACGTGGCACAAAGAAATGATCTTTAAAATAACGTAACAGGAAATGTTTTTCATGAATAAAAACCAATCACAATAACATAAAGAATAGAGTAATAAGGAAAAAAAAGTACATATAGTGACTCATGTAGTACAGGAAACAAAACTGGACAAAACTCCCTCATTCAATAATAAAACTTTTACAGGCTGCAGCAAAACCTTTCCCAGATAAATAAGCAGTTATAGCAACCAACATTTTCTCAGCTTTCTCTGCCAAACTGTTTGTTCTTATACATTTCCTTAGCAGAGAGACCTATTTTTGGCTAGCTTCACAAACAGTAAAATAAAAGCTCAGTATGACTGTTTTTAGTAAAAAACTGAACTCAAAAACAAGAGGATACAGTGAGAGGTTATTTGGGGCAAAGATACGAATAATAAGAATGGAAATACTAGATGGACCCAGTGGTCTTTTTCTGTTGACAACCTTCTATGTTTCTATGTCATTTTGAGTATAAAATAAAACTGTGTGAACAGTTAAAAAATGTGTCTGTATTTTGCAAAAGCAGGTGGTAAATAATGAGCGTGATGATGATTTGGATGGTCATAACCAATTACGGACGGTATTCTATATGGTGTGTACATTGCTGGCCAATTTCCCATTGACTTCAATAGAGCAAATACTTTTTTTTTTCCTTTTAGTTTACATTGTGTGAACATTCAGGCTCCAAACTGATGACACTGTTAGCTGTTAGTTTAAGGAGACACACAGTACCTTTCATATCATGTATAAGTTTATATTTTTTATTTTTAAAAAATTGAGTGATTTAAAATTTTACTATGGGATGTATTAATTAAAATTTAACTCATTAAGGCTATGTTCAGACGCTGTATGACACTGGCCGTTTTGTGACCCGGCCGGTGTCTGATAAGATCATCCTGGCTGGTACTGCAGTACCGGCTGGATGATCTTTAGCGCAGCTGAGTTCTATATCATGCTGATATAACTACCAGCCGCACCAGATACAGCTCGTACACAGCTTTCCTACCGTATGTGCTGTGTCTTGATCACTATGTGGAGTTCGGAGAAAAACGCTCTTCTTATACCGATGCGAAGGGAGGTGGGAGAGGTCATCTGTGCGGTGTCCAGCCTGTAACCAGTCACTTTTCTCTGCCTGTCAGCGCCCTCTGCAGGCATGAATGACAGGAAAAGAGGCCCGTGGCCTCTTTGTACACAGTGTAAGCCCTAGCTGTACCATGCCACTATTAGCAAGCGTAGCCGATCGGCATTTAAATTTCGCTGTCAAAACTGTACATATGTACTGTTTATGTAATACACATGTATTACATTGATCTCTATGAGCAAGTGCATTGCTCATAAAAGTCCCCCAGGGGGCTACAAATTAGTGTGTAAAAATAAGAAAAAAAGTTTTTCATAAATAAAAAAATCCCTTCCCATATTAAGCATTTTTAGTTTTTTTTTATTTAATAAAAAAAAATAATAATAAACATATTTGCTATTGCTGCATGCGAAAATTGCACAATCTATTACATTTTGACATTTAATCCTGACCTCACACGGTAAATAGCAAAGGGCAAAAAGATTTGATTTCTGGTCAAGTCACTTCCAGTAAAATGGTGCAAAAACTTATGCCACGAAGAGCCCCATAGACCAAAAAATAAGGGCACTATAGGGATAATAATAGAGCAATATTAAACATTTAGTTTAAAAAGAATTAAAAAATCAGTAAAATAAAATTATTTTCTTGGAGATTTTCTTTAGTAGTTGGGGGGGCTGCTTTTGATGATTTTCATATCTGTATTAGGTTTATTTTTTGCCAATAGCTGTGAGATGTTGCATTCTTATTTTTTAAGATTTTTTATTTGTAAAATAAACACACGAGGGAAGGGATGGGGATACAGAAAGTTGAGAGCTGCATCCGATTACTTGGATCCCTTGTGTCTAGTGGGGTGGATCGCTCCTTCGGGACAGGGGGCTTCTAATATAAGTGTAAGGAGAAAAAAAAAAAGTGTTATTATAAAAAAAAAGCCCCCTCCCCCACTAAAAGTCAGAATCACCCCCCTTTTTCTATGTTATAAATAAAAATAAATAAATAAATAAACATGTTTGCTATCGCCGCGTGTGTAATCGCCCAAACTATTAATTAATCACATTCCTGATCTCGCACGGTAAAAGGCGTAAGCGCAAAAAATCCCAAAGTGCAAAATTGTGCATTTTTGGTCGCATCAAATTCAGAAAAATTGTAATAAAAAGCGATCAAAAAGTCGCATATGCGCAAGTACCGATAGAAAGAACACATCATGGCGCAAAAAATGACACTTTTTTTTTTCAATTTCACCACACATTGAATTTTTTTTTGGTTTCACAGTGTACTTCATGAAAAAATTCAGCCTGTCATTGCAAAGTACAATTAGTGGTGCAAAAAATAAGGGCTCATGTGGGTTTCTAGGTGGAAAAATGCAAGTGCTATGGCCTTTTAAGCACAAGGGGGGAAAACAAAAACGCTAAAATTTAAATTAGCTCGGTCCTCTAAGGGATAAAGTACTGGGTAACATAGAAAACAACAAAATTGTAGGGTTGTTTGGTAACAACACTCCAGTGACCGTCACAATAATGGAAATTACACTTCCCCAAAATAGAGTTAACGCAAGGCAGGCCCTCCAAATGTGGGTAATTGTTCCCCGCTCCATCCTGCAGCGCCAGCAGAAATCAGAGTCAGTAGAGAACATGTGATGTAACCTAACTGGAACTCTGTACCATCTCCTAAGGATTTTATAGTTAGTCTCCTGTGCTTTACAGGAAATGGAAAATGGAAGAAGAGAGCAAGATGACCGGAGGGTATTTTTATGTGTTTCAAAAAAGTGATGGTGCTGAAGGTATTCTAAGAGGAGACTCATATAACTTAAGAGCTGACTCCTTAACAAATGTAGAATGTAGCACTAATGAGGGAGAACAGGGGATACCCAAGAAGGATGACTTATGGCGTCCTGGAGGAAAGAGGGAATTTTGTAAGATAGGGGTGAGCGGACCATTTTGACGCAAAAGCCCCAATGAGGGAGAACAGGGGATACCAAAGAAGGATGACTTATGGAGTGCTGGAGGAAAGAGGGAATTTAGTAAGATAGGGGTAAGTGGACCATTTTGAAGCAAAAGCCCCAACTTTGGGAAATAATGCAGCGTCACCTGTGCTACCGATTGTGTCCTATAAGAGAGTGTTACTGTCAGAAGAAAGGGATGAATATTTAAGCTATAAGCTTCTGAGAGATTAGACTCAATCTTTTTGTGCTTCAGCCGGTCAATTTCATCCTTTTCCAGAGTGATATATAAAGGGAATCTTGTCAGCACCCAGGCCCTACCTAAGGTGCTGACAATGTGCTGTAGCTGGCAGTCCCCTTGTGAGCATGGTACCTTTTGGTAATTTGTCCATGCAGCGGATTATGTACAATCCCAGGTCTCCTACTGTAATAAAGTGTCAAAGATGAGTTGTTTGTGTCACACTCTGGCACACCTCACCACTCCTTCCTCCTCCCTCTTCTTCATGAATAATCAATGCCGCCTTGCCTCCTGCTAGCTCAACTGCTAGCACAACATTGTGTGAACAGAGCCTTTCTGTGTTTTTAATCCACTCCTGGTTTTGGTTGCAATATGAGGACCACAATACTGACTGAAATATACGTAGTGTGAACCCAGCCTAATAGAAAAAATTGTAAATATGCAATAAATGCTCTCAGTATCGGGGGCCCAGAATCCCACGATTAAAGTTTTTTCTTAGCTCATAAAAAATAAAGAATAGTTCTTATTTGCGTGTGAATGCTCACTTCAGGATTCAATCTTTCCAGCAGTTTTTTTTTTTTTTACTATTGGTCAATTTTTTAAAGTCCATTTTAAACTTTTTAGCCGTTTTATTTTAGATATAAAATTGCCATTTTATGGCTAAAATACTCTGTGTGAACATAGACATAGGCATGATTCACTTGTAGTAGTTTAGTTGGTAATTTTAACCAAAACAAGTGGGTCCAAAAAATAGTTTCCACAGCATTCTTCTTCATGACAGCACCATGAATGGAGGATGCTCCCTTCTTCTGTGTAGGGATAGGACACAGTTAAGTATAAAAGGCCCCTTCCCAGGGCACCCCCCCCCAGTGTTCCTGTCCCTACGGAGAGGATGCAGTTCTCCTGGTGGGGAGAGTACTTCATTACCCTTGCCGCTCCGGTCTCGTGCTGTGACGGCATCCCGGTGGGTAGGTCGACTGGGGTCGACGATGGCCTCCTTCCTCCCTGCACACTTGTAGTGTGCCGAAAGCAAAAACCCAGCCAGCACCTCTCTGGGCTGAGGTCCCCTGGGGAAACGGCTGGCAACAGCGAGTCAGCGGCGCATAGGGGGGTTGGCGCTGCACGCTGAATCTGCAGTTGGCCGATTCCAGGAAGCGCATTCATTCTCCCTCCTGCACAAACACAGCTGAGGACTCCTCACAACTTAAAGATTCCATGGACCGTAAGGCAGATGGATTACTTAAAAAATCCTGAGAAGCCACTAGCAATACTATTAAAACAAATATTGCCGCTACCTCTGTGGCAAGAACTCTGGCCGTTTAACTTAACTATCTGGAGGTAGTGTTAGAAGATAAAAAGACATCTAAGGAAGAGATAGCAGGCTCCCTCCCCTTCCTAAAGATGGCCACAGGGTTTCTGGCTGACGCCTCTGCCGAATCTATAAGGTCTGGAGCAAAGGTGGCAGTCCTTTCAAACTATCTGTGTAGAACGTTGTGGCTAAAATCGTGGTCAGTAGATAACCTGTCAAAAAGCAAACTTTGCTCGGTTCCCTTTAAGGGTGCCTTCACACGTACTGTATCGCTCTGTATTTATCGCTGCGAGTTTCTCGCACATAAATCCACAGTGATACTGATTGCTATCAAGCCAATGTATGTGTATTCTCACTGTGTGTTTGGTGCGATTTTTACATGCGAGTTTTGATTTTCATATGATTTTCACAGGCGAGTTCAACACCACAAAAAACGCAGCTACTTTCATGCGAGTTTGATGCGAGTTTTGTGCGAGAAATAAGCAGCGATACGGTATGTGTGAAGGCGCCCTAAAAGGGAATATGTTTGGGCCCAAGTTAGATAGAATTCTGAAACGTGCAGCAGACAAGAAAAAGGGGTTCCCAGAGGAACCAAACTCCAAAAAACAGCCCTTTTGGAAAACCTGTTTTTCTGGTAGCTCGAGGGGGAGGGGAAAGACGGGTAGGTGGAACTTCCCGAAAGGTGAAGCAGGAAAGGGGAAAGGTTTCTTCCTTAATCCTAGTATCACTGCCACTTATGATCGTGTATTCCAAATCACTTAAATATTGTTCACTGCCTGGGGAATTCACTAAAACT
The DNA here is from genome assembly GCF_027789765.1 of Dendropsophus ebraccatus. Classification (NCBI taxonomy): domain Eukaryota; kingdom Metazoa; phylum Chordata; class Amphibia; order Anura; family Hylidae; genus Dendropsophus; species Dendropsophus ebraccatus. Next base: position 143,245,380 of record NC_091454.1, on the reverse strand, counting down.
TAACGTTTATTATAATGATAAGATAAAACTAATCTCCCAAAGTGATAAACAAAAAAAAAAATACCAAAAAGAAAATATAACACCAAATCCACCGAAAAAATAGCTAAACACAGCTGGAATAAAAACATCCAACTGTAACGATTAAAAGTCTTTCCACATATGCGGAAGACCTGCAAACGTTCACTCATTTCCATGGAACGATAATCGTTACTTATGATCGTAATTGCGATCATTTTTTCTTCGCTATTTATTCGCTATTGCATTCGTATCTATTGCAAATGACCGAACGATGTCTTATTCAATGTGAACGATTTGCGAACGTTTTGCGAACGAGCTACGATAAAAATAGGTCCAGGTCTTATAAAGTGATCAACGATTTCTTGTTCGGTCGTTAATCGTTAACTGCATTTCAACCGAACGATTATCGTTTAGATTCGAACGATTTAACTATAATCAGAACGATAATCGTCCAGTGGAATAGGGCCCAAACTGTCTCACTGATGGTCCCTGGAGTAACTAGTGTTACTAGTGACAAAGATAGAGCTTCAGTATATGGAAATAATCCTCAAGTCCCGGACCCTAGTGGACATAAAGTAAAAAAACTGATAGGGGAGAGGGGATTGTAGGTCAAGGATCACGGCATAGGTGGAAAGCCTTTTAATCGGTACAGTTGGATGTTTTAAACTCCAGCTGTGTTTAGCTACTTTTTCGGTGGATTTGGTGTTATATTGTTTTCTTTTTGTTTGTTTGTTTTTTTGTTTGTTTATCACTTTGGGTGATTAGTTTTATCTTTTCCTCCTTAACCCTAACTCCAGTCAGCCCTCCACTTCTTCCTCTAAACAATGATGGGTTACTGGTCGGGGGAAGGCTTCTGTGTTTCTCAGCTGCTTGGCGCCAGATTACAACAAATCCCTGGGTCTGCCAGGTGGTGGAGTCGGGGTACAAGATAGAATTCGGAAGCCTTCCTCCGGCCAGATTTCTGCTGTCAGATGAGGGATCAGCTGCTCAAAATCGGTTGATTCTAAAAGGTGTAGAAGACCTGATTTTCCTGGGGGCGGTGGTTTCTGTTCCCCCTCTGGAAGAAAAGTTGGGATTTTAATCAAACCTTTTTTTTTTTTACAGAACAATTATAAATCTAGAGAAAATGAACAAATGGATTTTGTACCACAAATTGGAGACGGTAAAAACCATTGTACCTCTGATTCCTCAGGGCTCCTTCATGGTCTCAAGGTATCAAAGGTATCTCAGGTTCGCTGTTCGGATGGGGGGAAAAATCTGCCATTTCCAGTTCTGCTGTCTGCCATTAGGAATATCCTCGGCACTAAGGATATTCACGAAGGTAGTGGTGGAGATGATGGCCCATCTAAGAGCCAAGGGGATGACTCTGTTCCCGTACCTGGACGATTTCCTCCTGGTAGCCGAATCAGTTTAGTTAGTGTCTTACCATCTCTCCCTAGTAAAGGAGTTATTGGAGGACTTGGGTTGGATCATAAACTTCCCAAAATCAGACCTGGTGCCTGGGAGTCCTGTTGGGCTCTCTGAATCAGAGGTCCTTTCTACCAGACCAGAAGTTAGGTTCGTTTCTACTAGAATTCTCCAAGTTCCAGAAGAAGAAAAGACCTCCATCAGGGGATGCATGAGGATCCTTGGTCTTATGACTTTATGCATTCAGTGTGTAGCCTGGAGCCAGAGCCACTGGAGGATTCTTCAGTCGGCAGTTCTAAGAGCCTGGGACAGACACCCCACTCTTTACAAAAGAAAGTCCTCGCAGAATGTAAAGAACTTCCTACATTGGTGGCTCTGCCCAAGGAATCTACAAAAAGGGGTTCAGTAGGTTCAAAAGCCATCAGTGACCCTTATGGTAAACGCAAGCAGTTGAGGGTGGGGGGCACAGTGTCAGGGCAGATTCGCTCAAGGTCAATGGTCCCCCGAGGTTACAGCTGCCTTCTCAAACCTGAGGGAGCTGCTGGGAGCTTGGTGGCCCTTCTGTCCTTCCAGAACGTTCTGGAGAACCATGTCAAGGTTCTGTCAGACAACACAACCACAGTAGCTTACCTCCACCACCAGGGGGGTACGAGAGCTCTTCTCCTTCAGGGGGTGGTGGAAAATATCTTCCGCTGGGCTGAGGACAGGATTCGCTCCCTGTCAGTGACTCATCTGAAGGGAGTGGAAAATGTAAGCCCTGACTTCCTAAGCAGGCAAGAAATTCTTCCAGGAGAATGGACACTAAACCAGGAGGTGTTTCTTCAACTAGCTCAAAGATGGGGGGGTGCCTCGGGTGTACCTGTTTGCCAGTCGGGCAAACAGTAAGGTAGACCGGTTCTGTTCTCTCAGTCTAGCAGACAATCCCTGGGGTCTCAACACCCTATCCATCCAGGGGAACATGGGGCTAGCATATGCTTTTCCCCCTTCCTGATAAGAACATTGGTCGTCAGGAAAATCAGGAGAAGCCAGACAGCAGTAATTCTAGTTGCCCTCCACTGGCGAAAAAGAAACTGGTTCCCTCAGGTCCAGAACCTAGCGATAGATGGATCAGTATTCCTTCCAAGAAGAGTAGATCTACTCTACCAGGGCCCACTAACCTTTCCGGAGGTCTACAGACTGAACTTAGCAGCCTGGCTCCTGAAAGGGACATGTTAGTCAAGAAGGGCCTTTGTGATACAGTGATTTTTACACTCCTCTAAAGCAGAAAGATCTTTACTTCTTCTATTTATGGGAAATACTGGAATAGATTTGTGCAGTGATGTGGTTCCTCGGGCCCGAATCTAGACAGTCCCAATATTCCTACTATCCTAAATTTCCTCCAGGAGGGGCTAAATAAGTGTCTAAGCCTCATCAGTAGGTTTGTTAAAGCGATATCCAGGATTAGACCCCCGGTAGTTAGATCTTTTCCATCCTGGGATCTAAACGTGGTGCTGTTAGCCCTTACATCTCATCCATTTGAGCCACTAGAAAACCTGCCTATCAGATATCTCTCAGCTAAGGCAGCCTTTCTGGTGGCCATTACAACGGCCAGAAGAATAGGGGAAATACAGGCCTTCTCTTCTAAAGAACCCCTACTTAGGATATTAGACGATAGAATCATTATTCGTCATGACTACTCATTCCTGCCCAAGGTTGTCTCTGACTTGCATAGAAGCCAAGATATCATTCTTCGCTCTTTCTGCAGCTCCCCTAGGAATTAGCAGGAAAGAAAATTCCACTGTCTTGACGTCAGACGTACGATTATACATTATCTCTCAGTTACAGGGCCTTGGAGGCTTGATAATAATCTGTCCAATATCAGAGAAAAAATAGGGGTAAGAAGATGTCAAAAGACACGGTAGCCAGATGGATCAAGTTAGCGATAACTAAATCGTATAGAGCACAGGGCAAAATCATCTCATCAGGCATCAGGGCCCACTCGACTTGTGGGGTCTCTTCCTCATGGACCGAAAGAGCAGACGCTTCAGTCGAACAGATCTCCAAGGTGGTCAAGTATACACACATTTGTGAAACACTATGGCCTCGACGCTCTAGCCGCTTAAGACTGCGCATTTAGATGCAAGGTCCTATAAGCAGTCGTCCCTCCCTGAGACTTCTAATCTGGTAGGTCTCCATTCATGGTGCTGTCATGAAGGAGGATGCTGTGGAAATACAGAATTATGCACTCACCGTTGATTCCTTTTCCACGAATCCTTTATGACAGCACCAGCTGTATTCCCACCCTGTTTGTCAGTCTTTTGTCTATGGGTATATTTTATGCACTTCTATATTGTAATTTGGAATCACTGGGCGTGTGCCCTTGGGAGGAGCCTTTTATGCTCAAAGGGGTAGTGCGGTGCTAAACATTTATTCACAAAATAACACACATTACAAAGTTATACAACTTTGTAATGTGTGTTATGTATGTGAATGGCCCCCTTCGCCATGTTCCCCCCCACCCACGCTAGACCCAGAAGTGTGGTGCATTATACTTACTGCATTCGTGTCGACCCCCGGCCGCCATCTCATGACAATGATGCTCCAGCCGTCCCTCATGCCAGCCCCCCTCTGGCGCGTCATCAGCTGCAATTGGCTGAGCACAGTTATACTCAGCCATTCACATACATAACACACATTACAAAGTTGTATAACTTTGTAATGTGTGTTATTTTGTGAATTAAAGTTTAGCGCCGCACTACCCCTTTAACTGTGTCCTGTCCCTACAGAGACGAAGGGAGCATCCTCCATTCATAGTGCTGTCATGAAGGATTCGTGGAAAAGGAATTAACGATGAGTGCATAATTCTGTATTTTTCTCTGCATCAATTCCACTCCAGGTTTTACCCAAAAAAATACTGACAAAATATTATTTGTGAACTAGTTATACCCTCTTCTATTTGTCCTCTACTTTTTGTTAACCTACCAGACTAGACTAGACTACAAAACTACAGGATTGCAGTTTACAGAGACTATAGGTCTGTATAGAAGCTTTGAGAAATTAATAATAAATGTTGCATTGTCCACACATGTACCCGTGTAATAGGGCACCTTTGGCCAAAGACTGATTATAGTAATGGGCTACACGATTACTAAGCTTGCTAATTTACTAATGGTCCTTTTACACAGAGCAATATATCGCTAAATTGATCATTTAATGATTTTCAAGCGATGATTTTACACCGATCAGCATTTAGTAGACGAGACAAATTTTTTGAAAAAATTGTTTAACCCCTTAAGGACAGAGCCTGAAATGGCCTTAAGGACCGGAGCAAATTTTATGAATTTGACCAGTGTCACTTTATTCATTAATAACTTCGGGATGCTTTTACCTATCCGGCTGATTCTGAGATTGTTTTCTCGTGACATATTGTACTTCACATTTCTTGTAAATTGGAGTCGATACTTATAACGAATCTTTATGAAAAAACCCAAAATAGCGTGAAAAATTGTGAAAAAATGCATTTTTCCAACTTTAAAACTTTTCTGCTTATACAGAAAGTGGTTATACCACATAAATTATATATTAAATAGCATTAGCAACATGTCTACTTTATGTTGGCGGCATTTTTTAAACTATATTTCATTTTTTTTAGACAATAGGAAGCTTAAAACATTAGCAGCAAATTTCCAAATTTTCAGTAAAATTTCAAAATCAGATATTTTTAGGGAACTGTTCAGGTTTAAAGTGTATTTGAGGGGACTGTGTGTTAGAAAGCCTCACGAAGCACCCCATTTCAGAAACTGCACCCCCTAAACTCTGCAAAAGCACATCCAGAAAGTTTTTTAACCCTTTAGGGGAGTCACAGAAATAAAAGCTAAGTGTGTAAGAAATTTGAAAATTTTAATTTTCTGTGCAGAGATTTTATTGTAATCCAATATTTTTCATAATTATAAACCTATTACCAGAGAAATGCACCCCAATATTGATTGCCCCATTTCTGCAGTTTATAGAAATACCCCATATGTGGCCCTATTGCGCTATTTGACGCAACCACAAGCCTCAGATATAAGGGAGCGCCTAGTGAATTTCAATGGCTCCGTTATTTTTGGTCATTTTTGACTGTACCACTTCAGGTTGGCAGAGGCTCTGGGGTGCCAAAACCTAAAAAACACCCCTAAAGGGACACCATTTAGAAAACTACACCCCTCAAGGAATGTAACAAGGGGTGCGGTGAGCATCTGGACCCCACAGGTGCTTCACAGATTTTCCAAACAATATGGCTTGAAAAAAGACTAAAGTATTTTTTACACTAAAATGTTGTTCTAGCCTTCAATTTTTAATTTTCACAAAGGGATAAAAGGAAAAAAAAAACACAAAACATGTAGCGCAGTTTCTCCCGAGTACGGAAATACCCCACATGTGGACATAAAGTGCCAAGCGGGCGCAGGACGAGCCTCCAAAGGGAAGGAGCGCCAATTGGCTTTTGGAAGCTGGATTTCACTGGAATGGATTTCAAGGGCCATGTCGCATTTACAGAGCCCTCGTGCTGCCAAGACACTGGAAACCCCCCACAAGTGACCCCATTCTGGAAACTACACCCCTCAAGGAATCTAACAAGGGGTGCAGTGAGCATATGGACCCCACTGGTGACGGGCACAAATGTGGAAAAATGTGACGTGAAAGTGAAAATTTTCATTTTTTCACTTTCATGGCACAAATGTGCCCGTCATCCAGGGGTCCATATCCTCACTGCACCCCTTGTTAGATTCCTTGAGGGGTGTAGTTTCCAGAATGGGGTCACTTGTGGGGGGTTTACAGTGTTTTGGCAGCACAAGGGCTCTGTAAATGCGACATGGCGTTCATCATCCATTCTAGCCAAATCCAACCTCTAAAATCCAAATGGCGCTCCTTCCCTTCGGAGGCTTGCCCTGCACCCACATGGCGCTTTATGTCCACATGTGGGGTATTTACGGACTCGGGGGAAATTGCTCTACACATTTTGTGTGTTTTTTTCTCTTTTAACCCCTTGTGAAAATGATAAATTCAAGGCTAGACCAACATTATAGTGTAAAAAATTTAATATTTCATTTTCACGCCACATTGTTCCACATTTGTGCCCGTCACCAGTGGGGTCCATATGCTGACTACACCCCTTGTTACATTCCTTGAGGGGTGTAGTTTCCATAATAGGGTCATTTGTGGGGGGTTTAACTGTCTTGGCAACACAGGGGCCTTTTGAATGCAACATGGCCCCTCGAAATCCATTCCATCCAAATCCAGCCTTCAAAAACCAAATGGCGCACCTTCCCTTTGGAGGCTTACCCTGCACCCGCATGGCGCTTTATGTCCACATGTGGGGTATTTCCGTACTCAGGGGAAATTGCTCTACACATTGTGTTTTTTTTTATCTTTTAACCCCTTGTGAAAATGAAAAAATCAAAATCAATGATTTAGAGTAAAAATTTTAAAAAAATTACACTAAATGTTGGTCTAGCCTTGATTTTTTTCCATTTCCACAAGGGGTTAAAAAAGAAAATGAACACAAAACGTGTAGGGTAGTTTCCCCTGAGTACGAAAATACCCCACATGTGGACATAATTTGCCATATGGGCACAGGGCAAGTCACCAAAAGGACAGAGCGCCATTTAGAGGCTGGAATGGGGGATGGAGGCCATGTCGCAATTACAAAGCTCCTGTGCTGCCAGAACAGTAGAAACCCCCGACAAGTGACCCAATTCTGGAAACTACACCCCATAAGGAATCTAACAGGGGTGCAGTGAGGATATGGACCCCACTAGTGATGGGCACATGTGTAGGACATGTGCCGTGAAAATAAAAAATACAATTTTTTTCATTTTCACGTCCCAAATGTGGCCGTCACCAGGGGGCCATATACCCGCTGCCCCACTTGTTAGATTCCTTATGGGGTGTAGTTTCCAGAATGGAGTCACTTGTGGGGGGTTTCTACTGTCCTGGCCGCACAGAGGCTTTGTAATTGCATCATGGCCTCCTCTAATGGGAATAGCGGCCATACCTATTTAGCTGGGGAAAAGGGACAATTCTAATTTATTTGGGGGTATTGGGCCAATTATTAGTTTATAAGGTTGGAAATGACAGGTGTCCATCAAATTCAACCTGTGTTGATCCAGAGGAAGGCAAAAACCCCTCGTGAGGCAGACGACAGTAGCCTCATCACAGGGGAAAAATTCCTTCCCGACTCCATATTGGCGATCAGAATAATCCCTGGATCAACGTGACCCCTGACATAGGAATAAGGGACAGAATTTAGATAATGTAGAACCCCAGTGACGTGTGGTGCGCCTTGGAGCGATCCAGTATTCAGAGGCCGGGGGGATCAGGACAGGTGTCACACTGGAAAATGGTGTCCTTCCTGATCCCCCTGTTACACCACGCTCTGCACTTCTTCTGGGGTCTCCTGTTCTCCAGTGTGGGGGACGTCACCTGGAAAATGTTGTCCTGGTGCGATACGGGGTCCTTCATATCCAGAAGCGCTGGGTCCGCTCCATGGCTGCTAAATATTAGGGCTCTATTACTACTTCTGATATGTTCGGATCGTGCCGCAAGCTACAGTAGCTCGGGCAGCGAGGGACCGGAAGAGGGGGTGCTGGTATAAATGTTATCCCCGTACAGGTGGTAACCTTTATCCAGCAGTGGGATGATCAGTTCCCGGACGATCTTCCCACTTGTTCCGAGGATGGGGGGGGGGGCATCTGGGGGCTGGATTCGAGTGTCCCTTCCTTCATACACTCTAAGGGTACGTGCACACTGCGGAATCGCGAAGGATAACCCTTTGTGCATTCCGCAGTTGGCACCCGCCGGCGGACTGATGCAGGCGCACGTCTCCGTCCGTGTCGTAGACTCCATTCTATGCACGGGCGGATTCCGCTCTGCGTCCAACGTGTTGATGGAATGACGGATAATGGAATCCGCCCATGCATAGGATAGAGTCTATGACACGGGCGGAGACGCGCCCCTGCATCAGTCCGCCGGCGGGTGCCAGCTGCGGAATGCACAAAGGGTTATCCTTCGCCATTCCGCAGTGTGCACGTACCCTAAATCTGTAAGTGTACCCTGAGGTACTCTCACAGAGTTTGTAGAATTTCACGCCATACCGTCATCTCTTATTGGGACGGTACTGGCGGAAAAGACGTGTCTGGGGGGCAGCGTACGCTACGCTACTCCCAGACACGTCACTGGATGATGAGGAGGATGAGGATGAATGGAGGAAAGAAGGATCCCCCCCATTCATCCTCACTGGCTGTTTCGGTGTCGGAGGCAATAATAATGTATGCGTCCGATACCGAAAACACCCTGGGGGCCATCTTTATATGGGGATTGGTATATGGGGTATGTAGTGGTGTAGTGTAAAACTTTATTCAATGTAGTGTGGTGTAATGTAGTGTTTTTTTACGTGTTTTTTACAGTAAGTATACAAAAAAAACCTACGCCAAAAATGGTGTTGCTGATGAATGCCGCACTTATGTTCGGCACTTATCAGCAGACCGTGGCAGTAGGATATAAAAAAAAAACACCCTACGCCAAAAAGGAGGAGTTGCTGATTAGCAGCGCACTTTCGTGCGATGCTGATCAACACTCAGCGGCGATAGAGTGCGGAAAATAGAAAAAAAAAAAATTGGGAAAAAAAATTTTTTTTTTACTACATTCTGAACATCCCTGTAGTGGCTGATACGTGTATTACACTTATCAGCCGCTAGGGGGCAGCAGAGCGCAAGATCCGAAAATAGACGACGCTGGAGCCGGAAAAATACGAAAATAGACGACGCTGGAGCCGGAAAGAGACGATCGGGACTCACGGAAGAAGCCGAAGTCCCGACAAGAGGAAGTGGACGCCGGGAACCCGGAAGACGCCGATCAGGACCCCGGGACAGGTGAGTAATGTACAAATACCTGCTCCGGACCCCTCAGCTACCTAGCTGAGGGGTCCGGAGCAGGTATTTATTACTTGTGGGGACTTTGATCGCCGTGAACGGCCGGCCGGCTGGCCGGCCGTTCACGGCGATCGGGACGGTGGTACCGTGACCACCATTACTTTTTACAGTAATGGCGGTCGGTGCCGTCCTCGGACAGCACCGACCGCCATTTTTTTCCGGGTCATCGGGCCACCGATGGCCCGGAAAGGTTCCGATCGCCGCTATGGGCTTATCAGCCAATAGCGGCGATCGTCGGCATGGGGGGGGTTAACAACCCTCCATGCCGACAGGGAGAGATGGCCTGCTATGTATTATAGCAGGCTATCTCCCCCGATCGGGACCCGGCCGGCCGCGGCGCCCGTTTAAAGGGATGACGTACCGGCACGTCATGGGTCCTTAAGTGACAGTGATCCATGACGTGCCGGTACGTCATGGGTCCTTAAGAGGTTAAACGATCACTTTATGGCTAGGTTCACACTATGTATCCGTGCGGCTGTATTGCGGGCGATAAATTATCGGCCGGATTTTTCCGGTTCATGCGTACGCTGGAAAGTATACGATATACGGCTGCACAGTACACACTATGTATGAACCTACGGCCCTATCGTAAACGGACCTGTAAAAAATGAACAAGACCATTGTTTGCGGCTGGAACTGTGCAAATTCACGGCCGTGGATTGACAGGCGGTCCGTACGGAGTACTTCAAAAATAGCCGGCAATAATGCCGAATGCCGATGCCTCTAATAGTTAATATATTAAATTAATAAAACACATTTTCTTTGTAATAAAGTCCCTTTCGTAGTTCAATAATTTAATTCTAACGAATCCATCATTGTGCAATTAAATATACTGTTAAAATAAATATATATATAAATAAATGTATATTTATATATATATTTATTTTTTGACAGTATATTTAATTGCACAATGATGGATTCGTTTAAATTAAATTATTGAACAACGAAACTGATTTTATTACAACGAAAATGTGTACAGGAAGCTCCATTAAGCAGTTAATTCATATTGCCGGCAAAAGAGCATTCTGTACTAATCAACACTTTACTTTAATGAAAACATCAAATGTTTCTTCTAATTATGTTATCACAATAGCATTATTAGAAGAAACATTTTGAATTATATGTGCGCTCAGCTGATTGGCTGATCGGCTGAGCGCACATATAAAGAGCCGGTCCGCAGTACAGTGACTTCATTGTGCTGCGGACCAACGAAGAGGACACATCGGGGTGAGTATAGAGCTCTCCCCACCCCCTCCCCAGCACTGCACCCATCCCAGTAAGGAAGGGGGGTCACTTAACCCCTTCCTTGCAGGGATGGGTGCAGTCTGACATCAGTCTGGCCCCCAAGGGGTTAAGGGGGATGCAATATATCCTCCCTTAACCCCTTGGGGGCCAGACTGTAAGCAGCGATCTGTAAAGATGCTGCATACTGTAAGGTGCACAACACCGCTCACAATGATGGGTGTTGTGCTCCTGTTTGTGTGTTTTTTGTGTGTTTCTCCCTTTTTGTTTTTCAGATATCGGTATCCTGTGGATTATGTCGGATTCAGTGGACTACGTCAATGACCAGCGGTTGTTTGGTGTGTTTTTTTTAATAAAATGGTCAATGAGGGGTGTGGGGGTGTTTTTATTTGAATAAAAAAAAATTTCACTTGTGTGTTGTCTTTATTTCTTTACTTTATAGACTTAGTAGTGGAAGCCGTCTAATAGACAGAATCCATTACTAAGTCGGGGCCTAGTGTTAGCCGGTATAAAATGGCTAACACTAACCCCCCATTATTACCCCAGTACCCAATGCCACCAGTGGTACTGGGAAGAGCCGGGTGCCAGTGGTCCCGGAGCGTCAAAATTGGCGCTCCTGGACTGGGCGGCAGCAGGCTCGTAAGATTTAGGCTGGGGAGGGCCTAAACCAATAGCTCTTTCCACCCTGGTGTTACCAGGCTGCTGTCATTTGGATTATAACCCGGCCTAATTTAAAAATAGGGGGGACCCTATGCGTTTTTTTTTAAATAAATAAATAATAAAAAAAAAAACGCATAGGGTCCCCCCTATTTTTATAACCAGCCGGGTTAAAAACCAAACGACAGCAGCCTGGTAACACCAGGGTGGGAAGAGCCATTGGTTTAGGCCCTCCCCAGCCTAAATCTTACCAGCCTGCTGCCGCCCAGTCCAGGAGCGCCAATTTTGACGCTCTGGGACCACTGGCACCCGGCTCTTCCCAGTATCACTGGTGGCATTGGGTACTGGGGTAATAATGGGGGGTTAGTGTTAGCCATTTTATACCGGCTAACACTAGGCCCCGACTTAGTAATGGATTCCGTCTATTAGACGGCTTCCACTACTAAGTCTATAATGTAAAGAAATAAAGACAACACACAAGTGAAAATTTTTTTTTATTCAAATAAAAACACCCCCACACCCCTCATTGACCATTTTATTTAAAAAAAATCCAAACAACCGCTGGTCATCGACGTAGTCCACCGAATCCGACGTAATCCACAGAAAACACACAAACAGGAGCACAACACCCATCATTGTGAGCGGTGTTGTGCACCTTACAGTATGCAGCATCTTTACAGACCGCTGCTTACAGTCTTGCCCCCAAGGGGTTAAGGGAGGATGTATTGCATCCCCCTTAACCCCTTGGGCCAGACTGATGTCAGACTGCACCCATCCCAACAAGGAAGGGGTTAAGTGACCCCCCTTCCTTGCTGGGAGGGGTGCAGTGCTGGGGAGGGAGTGGGGAGAGCTCTATACTCACCCCGATGTGTCCTCTTCGCTGGTCCGCAGCACAATGAAGTCACTGTGCTGCGGACCCGCTAATTATATGTGCGCTCAGCCAGTCAGCCAATCAGCTGAGCGCACATATAATTCAAAATGTTTCTTCTAATAATGCTATTGTGATAACATAATTAGAAGAAACATTTGATGTTTTAATTAAAGTAAAGTGATGATTAGTACAGAAAGCTCTATTGCCGGCAATATGAATTAACGGCTTAATGGAGCTTCCTGTACTAATTATTATTTAATTAATAAAACACATTTTTGTTGTAATAAAATCAGTTTCATTATTCAATAATTTAATTTAAACAAATCCATCATTGTGTAATTAAATATACTGTCAAAAAATAAATATATATTTAAATATACATTTATTTATATCTATATTTATTTTAACAGTATATTTAATTGCAAAAGGATGGATTCGTTAAAATTTAATTATTGAATAACGAAAGGGACTTTATTACAACGAAAATGTGTTTTATTATTTAAATATATTAACCATGAGAGGCATCGGCATTACTGCAGAGAATTGCAAACCCCGGTAATAGTGATTCATGTAAACTGTTTCCCTGCTTTCCCAGATGCATCCAGAGGTGTTTGCATCACTTTCTAAAGATTTTATTTGTTATTTTTAGTTGAACCAGATTTCCAAGTAAATGACCGTATGTTTTCAGCCGCATGTCTATTTTTTCCCACAGCCGTAGTTTCAGCCGCACATTTCCAGCCGCATAAAAAATACAGCCGCACAGATACATAGTGTGAACATAGCCTCAGGGTGCGTTGACATGTGCAGGATCTGATTTAATTGAAAAACAACAAAGAAAGAGGGAGCTCCACCAAATGGGGGTGCAGCTTGGTGTCCAAATATAACAGACCACAAAAAGAAGAAAAAAGCTGAACACCACAACAGCGCACACCTCAAAAATAGAATATATAATCAAATTTTATTAATACATGATTTCAAAAAACACCAAAAACAAAAAAGAAACACCATGGCAGACATAATTAAAAACAATTAAAAAACCATATAGGTATGTAAACAATCCAAGGAGTGAGAGGATATGATAGCCCTCTCACTAACTCAGGAAAACACTGGAACAAACTATCTCATCTCATGGTCAAACCAACATGTATGGAAAATTTAACTTATTGTGCAATATAAACTAGCGTCACATAATTCATATAATATAATATTGACAAACGTGTAACAACAGAACCCAAATATCACAAGTGATTAAATGAAACCCTCAATTGGTGTAACAAATCTGTCACAAAAATATGAAATAACAATAAAGTGCTATCCTATAAAGTGCTTAAGTGCCAAAAAAATCTAGAAAAAATTATAATTATCATAATACGCCAGATAAATACACAGATCACAAAAACAATTTTAGTCTGATCACCCTATGACCATGAGAACCAGTGTCCTGACTGAGACCCAACGCGTGTCGTCACCGTAGTAACTGATGAAGTCACTACGGTGACGACACGCGTTGGGTCTCAGTCAGGACACTGGTTCTCATGGTCATAGGGTGATCAGACTAAAATTGTTTTTGTGATCTGTGTATTTATCTGGCGTATTATGATAATTATAATTTTTTCTAGATTTTTTTGGCACTTAAGCACTTTATAGGATAGCACTTTATTGTTATTTCATATTTTTGTGACAGATTTGTTACACCAATTGAGGGTTTCATTTAATCACTTGTGATATTTGGGTTCTGTTGTTACACGTTTGTCAATATTATATTATATGAATTATGTGACGCTAGTTTATATTGCACAATAAGTTAAATTTTCCATACATGTTGGTTTGACCATGAGATGAGATAGTTTGTTCCAGTGTTTTCCTGAGTTAGTGAGAGGGCTATCATATCCTCTCACTCCTTGGATTGTTTACATACCTATATGGTTTTTTAATTGTTTTTAATTATGTCTGCCATGGTGTTTCTTTTTTGTTTTTGGTGTTTTTTGAAATCATGTATTAATAAAATTTGATTATATATTCTATTTTTGAGGTGTGCGCTGTTGTGGTGTTCAGCTTTTTTCTTCTTTTTGGGATCTGATTTAATGGCGCAGCTTTAACCCCTAATGACAAAGGGCGTATATTTACGCCCTATTGCCGGTAAGGGGCTTCAGAACGGGGGCCACGCGGCGACCCCGCTCTGAACTGCCGCGATCCTGGGTGCCGTGTGTAGCCCGGGACCGCGGCTGTTAGCGGGCACGGTCCGATCGCCATGCCCGCTAATCAGGTAATCAGATGCAGCTGTCAAAGTTGATACCTGCATCCGATTACCGGATGTAGCACTTCCCTGGTGTCTAGTGGCGGAGATCGCTGCCGGGGTTTCCGCCAAGATGGCACTGACCCCGGCTCAGCAATTGTTTGTTTTCGGGTGCAGCAGACGAGTGCCGATCTCATTGATCTTTGCTGTATAACTATACAGCAAAGATCTCAATGAGAGGTCAAAGTATATATACTAGAAGTCCCCCAGGGGGAATAACCCTAACCCCAGGGGGAATAACCTTAACCCCAGGGGAGAACAATCCTAACCCCAGGGGGAATAACCCTAACCCCAGGGGGAATAACCCTAACCCCAGGGGGGAATAACTCTAACCCCAGGGGGGAATAACCCTAACCCCAGGGGGAATAACCCTAACCCCAGGGAGGCTTCTAGTATATGTGTAAAAATATATACTAATAAAAGTCTGAATCACCCCCCCTTTTCTAAGGTTATAAATAAAAATAAATAAATAAATAAACATGTTTGCTATCGCCGCGTGCGTAATCGCCCCAACTATTAATTAATCATATTCCTGATCTCGCACGGTAAACGGCGTCAGCGCAAAAAAATCCCAAAGTGCAAAATTGTGCATTTCTGGTCGCATCAAATCCAGAAAAATTGTAATAAAAAGCGATCAAAAAATCGCATATGCGCAATTAAGGTACCTATAGAAAGTAAACATCATGGCGCAAAAAATGACACCTGACACAGCCCCATAGACCAAAGGATAAAAGCGTTATAAGTATGGGAATGGAGCGATTTTAAGGAACATATATTTGTTAACAATGGTTTGAATTTTTTACAGGCCATCAGATAAAAGAAAAGTTATACATGTTATATATCGTTGTAATCGTAACGACTTGAGGAACATATATAACAAGTCAGTTTTACCCCAGGGAGAATGGTGTAAAAACAAATACCCCCCAAATAAACAAAATGCGTTTTTTTTTTTCAATTTCACCACACATTTACTTTTCTGGTTTTCCAGTGTACTTTATAAAAAATTCAGCCTGTCATTGCAAAGTATAATTAGTGGCACAAAAAATAAGGGCTCATGTGGGTCTCTAGGTGGAAAAATGCAAGTGCTATGGTCTTTTAAGCACGAGGAGGAAAAAATGAAAACGCAAAAATCGAAATTGGCTCTGTCCTTAAGGGGTTAAAGTTGCAGATTCAAAGTAAATCTGCAGCTTCAAATCTACACCATCAAATCTGATGCAGATCCTATATCTGTAAACGCACCCTAAGATCATTTAAGGCCAACCCACACAGCAGGGTGAATTTGCGAAAGACTGTTTAGACAAAGCGTTCTGCAAATTACGACGCGCTGCTGATACGTCTTTGGCTTTATCCAGAAAGAAACAAGATAGGAAGATTTTACACTTATTCCACAAGCTCTCCACTGATGTCAACACACTTCTTACATTGGTATTCCAAGTTCTGAAAGCCTTGCAAAAAGAAGGATTTCGGTTGTGCCCCAAACCAATCATCTATAGCAGCCATGGCATCAGAAATGGTGGGAAATTTCGGTACCCTTGAGGTGTTTCTTCAGGTTGGCAAACAGATGATATTCGGAGGGAGCTAGATCTAGGGCTAGGTGGGTGTTCAACCAGCTGGAAGCCTAGCTCCACCAGTTTTGCCATGGTTGCTTGTGAAGTGTGAGCGGAGGCGTTGTCTTGCAGGAACAAGACTCCTTTGGACAGCTTGCCGCACCTTTTGGCCTTTAGAGCTGCCTTCAATTGGTTCAAAAGTTTAATGTAATACCTTGATGCATTAATGGTGGAACCATTTTGAAGGTAGTCGACTAGCAGCATACCCTCCTTACCCCAGAACATAGACGCCATCACCTTAGTGGCTGATTTTTGCACCCTGAAATTCTTTGCAGGAGAACCACTGTACCTCCACTCTTTTGACTGCTCCTTTATGGTTTATGTATGGTTTCGGTCATACAAATAAATCCAGGTCTCATCCATAGTGACCTATCCATCCAGGAAGTTCTTATCAGTCTGGAAATGCTGACAAATGGACCAGGAAGTTTTCACTCACATGCTTTTCTAATCTGTTGTCAAACATTTGGGGACCCACTTTGCAGATAGCGTTTTCATGTTCAAATGTTCATGAATAATGTCACAAACACTTTTATGAGAAATCCCCATGATTTCTGTTATTGCTTTAGCTGAGATTTGCAGATTCTCCAATATGAGGTTGTGCACAGCATCGACGATCTCGGGAAAACAGCAACCACTCTCGTTCGTTCAGGACGTTCCTCATAATTGGTGCTGAAGTGGCAACCCAGCTCAACTGTAGAATATGAAGGGCATTCATCCCCCAATATCACCATGAATATCCTTTGTGGACTTTCCTTGCAGAAACAAGAATTTTATCACTCTGCTCACATTTGCTGTGAATATCGCCTTAGACTCCGCCATTTTGTTTTTCGGCAAGCCTAGATCACTGTTGCCATAAGCTACATACATACAATTTTGAAAACATATATTATTCACATAAGGCTTTCATGTGATGTAACATTTGTTACCAAAGAACACAAAGCCAAAGACTTATCAGCAGCCTCTCGTATCAGCAACGATTTGAGAACATGTTAAAAGATGACAATTAAAGATTTCTCGCTCGTCACTTGATTGTTAGCTGTATATGCAGATAATCGCTCGAATGCCATGGCTAACGCCCAGATTTGAACAATATTCGCTCTTTGTAAAAGGACCATGGGGAAATTTACACCAACCCACATTATAATAATCACACACATTAGACTCCTTAGTATGGGTATGTGCACACTAGGGAATCCGCACGGATAGCTTCCAGCGTATTGTTCTTGTCCATTTTTTTTTATATCAATTTATTTGAAGCTCTGTTGAGGAAGAAGTAGATTTTTTCCTTGTACATCTAATAAAGTCCCTGACCTGACAGAGGAACATTTCAGCTGTACTTTGACCTTGAAACATTCTTACCTAGAAGCCTGCAAAGTATTTGTGCTTTCTGCACAAGCCAAAATGAGTGTATAACCTATTATGTGACATGTAATTGTCTACTCGCAGAAAAAAAAAAAAGTGGCGCATTAGGTACAGTAGTTGCATAAAAGGTATACGTTAGTTATTTGCTTTTTTGTCTTTTTTTTTTTTTTTTGCTTGTGGTGCTACAGCATGTGGGCATTCAGTAGATGAAGTAGATGAATGGAAAATTGTCTAATCGCCACCCATTCAACTGAATCAGGGGTCACACGGCAAAAAGCTAACTATGCAATTTGGAAGCTTTATTGTTTCAAATGACACTGAAAGAGAGAGAGTTTCATAATCTTACAAAACATTCTTTATATTAGTTTTCTTACTAATGAAATAACTACACTTCAGAGATATTATACAATAATATAATAACCAAATTGGTACTTTACAGAACTAATAACACTCACAGCTAGGGTTGCATTACAATTCAGCTTATTCTCATGTTCTGTATAAAGAAAAAGGAATCCACGCAGGGGATCCCAAAAAAGTTTTGCTGGGCAATAAATAATGTATCACAATAAATCTCTATTTATTACACAATTAAAAAATTACATTAAAAGTTGGAGACGAAGGAACAATACCATACACAGAAATTGGGGAGAGGGGACATGAATCAAAATAAATAACCTGTATTTACATATCACTTGTATAATAGTATATTGCACATATTCATGATAAATATATAAATATATATGTATATACGTGTGAAAACAAACAGATACCAGTAAGTGACTAATGAAACCAGATATACTTTAGGTATATAAAATTCTATATTATAAACCAGTGCAAAAAATGTGGAAAAAATCCAAAGTATACTTTTTGATGTGCTGAAAATAATATAGTAACAGACCCAGAAAAGGTTCGACTTAAGTTAAATTAGTGTTACAGCAAATCCACAAAAACAGTAATCAATATAGAAAAATATATATATATACATAAATATGTGTCTACCACTGGTAAATGTATATACACAATGTCCCCTCTACCTACTCACCCTACGCACCTTTCGCGTTTGCTTTATCAAGGAATGTAGAGCAGAAAGAGGAAAACCACTCTTAAATACCCACAAGAACCAATAGGAAAATACCCCCACAGGTGATAGTGCTCACCATCATGGACGTCACTGATGAGGCGGCGCATTAACGGCCATGTGACCTGTCACATGGTGCCTCAGTCAGTCCGCCTACCTAATCCCCTTAGCGCCTGCGCCAAGCAGCTATGGGTGCCGATTATCACATAGGACAAATTAAAATACACGCATGCGCACTGTGGCCACATATATCAAAAAACACTAAGAGCCAAAAAATCGCCAGAAGACGTGAAGCAAAAATAAAGTAAAATATATAATAAAAGCAATATGTGATAAATATGAAAAAACAAAGTGTGAAAGGTGACTGTGACATGCAGGTGCTGAAAAGCGTGCAAACAGTGCTCGTGAAAGGTGTATACTTACCACACATACAAATACACATAACTGAAATAAAAAGCTTGCAGCAAAATACACAATTATTAGATATAAAGACAATTAAAAAATGCAAGTGTGTCATAGGTGAATGCAGAATATAATACAGCAATATAAATAAATATACATATATATTTATAAACAATAAAGTGATATGTGCAAAATACGATTGGCGAACAGTTCATAGAAAATATAAATATCAAAAATATTATACAAAAATTTGATTATATAAAATATGTGCATATATTAAAGGACAACTCCGGCGAACATTTTTTTTTGCTTATTTAACACACATTACAAAGTTATATAACTTTGTAATGTGGTTAAATACCCGGTCTGGCCCCCTTCCCCCACTTTCCGACCCCCGACCCCCCACCCCGGAAGTTAAAGAATATATACATTACCTATTACGGTCGTCACGGTCCTCTTCTCTGGTGTCGGGTGATGTCAGAGCTGGGGGCGGTCCGGGTCTTCTTCCTCCTCGGCGTCTTCATTGAGAGTGAATGGGAGAGAAAAGGCTGCTGGTGCACATGCGCACCAGCAGCCTTTTCATTGGCTGGAGCGCATCACATGGCTTCCAGCTTGCTCAGCCCTGATTGGCTGAGCTTGCTGGAAGCCATGTGATGCGCTCCAGCCAATGAAAAGGCTGCCGATGCGCAAGCGCACTGGCAGCCTTTTCTCTCCCATGGACCCGGAAGCAAGAGACATCGCTGGACAGCGGAGGCAGGTGACGGTGAGGCGGACGGCGGGCGAATGGAGTGGCGATCGTCACCGGAGGGATGGTGAGTATGGTGTCTGTGTGTGTCTGTGTTTTTTTTGGAGGGGGGGGGTCCCGCCGGAGTTGTCCTTTAATTCTCATGTTTTGTATAACACAAAAACTACAGACAGGTAAGCGATGTAGTGGACTCTATCCCCGCCCAGCTTCATGTATCAATTTGATGTTAGGAGCAGGGAAATGTGAATCTTTGTAGCACTGTAATAACACAGCTGCACTGAGCCACCAAAGAGAGCTAAATACATAGCTAAATATGCAAAGAAGGGGTCCGTGGAGCCTCAGTTACGAGTCTCAAAACACGGGAATAGCCAGATATCCCTCTCTCCAGAGAAGGAAGCCCGTTGCCAAGGGGTGCCTCCTAGTGGGGAGAGCACCAAACCACCCTGATACGTAGTCCCTCAGGTCCTCACTCTGTTGCAAGCTTTGGGACCTAAATAGGGAAACACCAGGATGGCCCCTGTAAGTCAAAGTCTAACTCTGTGGCGAGTATAACGACATAAAACAAGGGTTACCAAGGCTAGGCATCCATCCACAGACTGCAGTTTCGGGCTATTTGCCTCTAGTCAGTGTGAAGTAGGATTCTGGCTACAGGGGGCAATGAAAAATAGACCAACAAAATACAACAATCACTGAACTCAGGGAGAACAGCGAAAAAATCCAATGGAGTACTCATTTACCAGTCTCCATTGATTGTCCCCTACAAAATTTGAATATGCAAAGAAGGGGTCCGTGGAGCCTCAGTTACGAGTCTCAAAACACAGGGATAGCCAGATATCCCTCTCTCTTGTCTTATGATGTTATACTCGCCACAGAGTTAGACTTTGACTTACAGGGGCCATCCTGGTGTTTTCCTATTTAGGTCCCAAAGCTCGCAACAGAGTGAGGACCTGAGGGACTACGTATCAGGGTGGTTTGGTGCTCTCCCCATTAGCAGGCACCCCTTGGCAACGGCTATTGGCTATTCCCGTGTTTTGAGACTCGTAACTGAGGCTCCACGGCCCCTTCTTTAAATATTCAAATTTTGTAGGGGACAATCAGTGGAGACTCGTAAATAAGTACTCCATTGGATTTTTTCGCTGTTCTCCCTGAGTTCAGTGATTGTTGTGTTTTGTTGGTCCGAATACATAGCTACCCCAAGAGGGAATACCCCCCTAGGCCATGTTTACACGGGGTATGAAAATCGGCCGTTGTTTGGCAGGGCTTCAAACTGTTCCCCTGCTTCCGGCATGATATGGTTACATCATGCTCTGGGGGGGGGGAAGTCCTCACCGTCCGTGTCATCCGTGATTCACGGAGCAAACACGGAAAGTGTGAATGTGGCCTAAAGCCATGTTCACATGGGGTATGAACATCGGCCGTTGTTTGACACGACTGTGTTAAACAACGGTTGATGTCTTACATGTTCACTCTGCTAATACTGCAGTTTCGGCCAGATGAACATTATTTGATTTTAATTGGAATGCGGGCACATTCTGGTGTGCCCGCACTCCAATATTACCACTGACAACTGGGAGCCATACTTTAAAGCATGAGTACAGCCAATCGTCTACAGCCTTTGTGCTCCAAACTTCGGCCGAAGAAAATAGACCTGTCAGTTATTTTCTGCAGCTGCAGTTAACCGGCCATAGTGTATACAGGTTGTGTACACTACGGCCGTTGTTCAATACACTTCAATGCAATCAAGTACTGTTACTTGACAACAGCCGTTGTTGCAAACTCCAACAACAGCAGTTATTTGACTAACAAATACAGTTTGTGCACATTGCCTAAGACTCAACCCAGTTCAATGAAGTTATTGTATGCATTTGCGGCACCCACATGTTATGGGTTGACCACCCTGGTATAAGAGATTGTTCTGTATGCTGCTTTATAAACAGATGCCTAAGCTGTGAACGTTACCATTTAAAGGGAATGTGTGATCAGAAATTGGCTTGAATAATGTTTTTAAACATATTTTTAAAGAATTTTTAGTGACATAGCTTCTAATTTTCCATTTAACTATCTATATTATAAAATATTCCTGAAATTGTGCAGTTCTCATTCTCACCACTGGGGCTAAAACAAAGCCGAGAATGTAGCGCAGGGGTCCTCAACTGGACCAGGACCGCGGAGGCCAGCTGTCCGGACCCCTGCTGCAGCTCAGTATACTTGTATACTGAACTCTGCTCCCTCCCTGTCAGTCACCCCTCACTGGCCGCAGCGGTCACAAGAGGCCACTCTCTGCCCCTGGTTTCGGCGCTCGAGTTACATCACTGCGCCGGCGCCAGGACATGGGGTGAGCGGCCTCTTGTGACTGCTACAGTGCGGCCACAAGAGGGGAACAGAAGAGGAGACACGGTTCCCTTCTTTGCTCCTAATTTCAAAGGGCTGGTGAGAGAGGAAAAAAATGCCAGTTTTCACACTAATAAGCATCAATTCTGTATGTAATTAGTTCAACAACCTTTGTGAAAAGTAACAAAACACATTTCCTACTGATGTTCAGCTCGGACCTTCACCTGACAATAGACCCCGGTAAGTGGACCTTCACTAAAAGTTGTTGAGTACCCCTGCTGTAGTGTCTGTGTTGATAAGAGGAGACTGCTATAAAGTTATCTGTACAGCATTGCAGTGACATGTGACAGCAGTAGATAGAGAAGACAGTAGCAAGGAAGGACCTCAAAGGTCACAGAGCCCGCTCACTAATGTTTCACATTCATCTCAAGGGGACAGACTCTGTCTATTGTCATCTATGTCCATGAGACTGATTCTAAAGCATGTCTAGGTTACACATGGTTATCCAGCGCTAAAAAAACATGGCCAATTTTTCCAAAAACAGCATATCTCTTTTCTCCAGTTCAGGTGTGGTTTGCAATTAACCTCCATTCCCTTCAATGGAATGGAATTACAGAACCTACACCCAAACTGGAGACAGGATTGGTGCTGTCTCTGAAAGAAAGTGGCCATGTTTTTGTAGCACTGGATAACCCCTTTAACATGCTTACTATTGGCATGTAAAGAAAGGATATGCAAATACACAGACAGCCACTAGAGGTCAGTATGTAATTAAAGTAAATAAGAAACACTGTCCAGCGCTTAGAAAACATGTAAAAGGAACCTGTTTTCACTTAAAAGTGATTAACTGATATATTATAAAGAAATGTTTGAAAGAGAGGTGGTGCAGTGAGTGAAGTGATCCCTATAGACTTGTGATAGTAAAGCGGGTTGCCTAGTGGTTAACCCCTACCTGGAAGAGATAGCACAACAATGAATGCAGACATAGTCCATTTGATGCAGAACTTACTTGCAAGATAGATTTACACTTGGTTACAGGAACATAAAGTGCATAATACGTAAAGTAAGAAACAGTAATACAGGGACCGGCACTACTCTATTCACACACAGCGGCAGGGACAAATGGACATTGTGGGAAGCTAGAGTAGTCAAGAGCCATGGTGGTGCTCAGCGTCAGAAGCATCAGTTTATGGATAACAATCTCTATCGGAAGATGGTGCAGCACTCACCAGATCATCTCTTCAGGCTTTATTGTAGTATTCAGTACATAAAAGTCCAGTAGGACAAAAAATGAACACCGTTTCGACGACAACGTATAGCTGTGACGAAGTGCGCTTGCGCACGAAATGCACGTCGCTTTGTGCACCCTTGTATGTCCTCCCTCACCTGTTGGTCATCCGGCTGGACTTTTATGTACGAAATACTGTAATAAGGTTGAAGAGAAGATCTGGTGAGTGCCGCAACTTTATTTATCTTCCAACATAAAGTGCATAATACGATATGGAGAGAAAGGAGCGGCTGCACATCCCACCTATGGCTGATACTAATGCCGCTAGGCCTATTTTAAAAACCAAAGTGCATAATGTTGATTCTTATGAAGATACAGAAAATTGGTTACTCTGTAAACTGGGGGTCCCAGTGTGGTTTGAGCTAACTGAAAGTCTCTGACTCTGCTTCTCGACCTTTGATTGAGAGAATTATAATACAACACACAGAGGGGCAGAAAAGAATTTATGATGCTGGTACACATAATTTCTTTTTTTTTTCTTTTTATGACACTCGGTGGAGTCCAGGATTAGAAAAAGCAGTTACTTTCTTGCAAAAATAGGGCCACCCCTGTCCTCAGTTTGTGTGTGGTATTACACACTTCAATGGAACTGAGCTTTTTTCAGTGCACTTTCACTTTAGACTTTCACAAATCCTCATGGAATTCTCCATCCCATATAGGCTACCAGCATGGATGGAATATATGCCCTTCCACTATCATAACATTCACCTAACCACCCAGGTGTTTTTTTTCCTCAGAGATTTCTCATTAGCAAATAGTCACGTATTGTTTAATGCAAGGGACAACTATCAGAAACAACAAACAAGGAATCAGCTTTTTTAAGCTTGATTTTTTTTTTTAAGCTTGATTAAAAAAAATAAAAATAAAAAAAAAGATTTTCACACATTTAACAAATTAGAGACAGGTTGAGAAAACCAGTGAAGTGATAACATTATGGCCTGGAGGGATATAGGCTGGCCTAGGCTTTTTTTACACCCCCTGGGTATAGAGTTTATACCCCTGAGTATACTTTGGCCTGGGTCAGACTATATCCGGGTTCCATGTTAGATGGGTATATTCTGGCCTGCAGAGGTATAGTTTGGCCAAGGACAGTTAATCCCCCAGGGTATATTTTAGCCTACATATTAATTTGACACACTTTAAGTAAATGTGGTACTAAGTGGCCAGCTTTGATATAGCCAAGAGCCAAAGGCTTGGTTCTGTCCTGTCATTCAGACTTACAGCCACAGCCAGCTTCTGCCTCCAACCACTACAGACTGAGAGTAAGGGCCCTATTGCACCGGACAATTATCATTCAGATTATCATTAAATCGTTCGAATCTAAACGATAATCGTTCGGTTGAAATGTAGTTAACGATTAACGACCGAACAAGAAATCGTTGATCGCTTTAGGGAAAAACTATACCCAGGTTTAATCTGAGAAGGGAATAATTTGGCCTGCTACACCAGAAACATTTTATTTTCCATAATACATGCATTGTCACAGCACCTTCTGGATACATTTCTGACATTTAGTTTATCAGACATCTGTTTGCGAATAACAACAACATGAAGTTTACATGACAGCTAGACAGTTCTCCAGAGAACATTCGACCACAGCACATACTGTACATCACATGTAATACTGTTGTCATTATTACCTGTGACCCATTACCCATTATTATCTTAGTGCATCAGCTACAATTTCTTTAGCAGTTAGTTCACACTTTGCATTCACTTGAACTGTGTGCCACACCCACAATGTGAGTAGTCACCTGCTCAGATTGTGTGACATAGTCATGGGTTAAGTGCACATTACTTTGCAATCTGACATAACAATACTACTATCACATACAGTAACTGCGGTTGTCCATACCGAACAGTCCTATCACTTCTTGTTCTAGCATGGAAAACTGGGATACAGCCATAGCCATAGGCTGTATCCCAGTTTTCCAGGCGGTCCTCAGGATGTATCCACTCTCTCCACGGAGCGGGCAGACAGCGGGAATCAGACGCTGAGAGTTCAGGTTCATACGAACCCGAACCTCGGCCGATTCGCTCATCTGTAATCTGGACCCATCTTGATCACAATTCATGCAATCAGTAAGACTCTGCCCACAATCAACTCGGGGAGTTGCGTGCAGTTCATCTGGCATTTCCCTTTTATGCAGCTAGACAGCACACATTGCAGGGGTTGGGGTGGGGCTGGCTGCTGGGGATAAGATTTAGGGTGCCTTTACACAGGCAGATTTATCTTACAGATTTTTTATGCCAAAGCCAGGAATGGATTTGAAAAGAGGAGACATCTCAGTCTTTCCTTTATCACCTGTTCTATGTTTATAGCCTGTTCCTGGCTTTGGCTTAAAAAATCTGTCAGATAATTCGCTCTGTGTAAAGGCTCCCTTACAGTGGGCACCTGGTAACTGGGGATTCTAGCTGCAGAGTGGACCTTTCTAATCGGTAAGACTACATACTAATTTGACACACTTTAAGTAAATGTGGTACTAAGTGGCCAACTTTGATATAGCCAAGAGCCAAAGGCTTGGTTCTGTCCTCAGGGCTGTATTAACAGCTGCTGCTGCCCTAGGCACTAAACCTGAACCCATCTAAACCCATCTTCACGCACCTATTGGCGATACCAAACCTGACCAATACCACCATACCCCCCACCCCCCTGGAAAAGACACCAGATTTACTGGCAAGTCTGAACGGGAGGAGGGAAACTAAAAAAATAAAAACAAAAAAATTAGTTTTTTCTGCCCCCCTGCAAGGTGCTGCCCTAGGCACCGGACCAAGGGTGCCTAGTGGTAAATACGTCCCTGTCTGTCCTGTCATTCAGACTTACAGCCACAGCCAGCTTCTGCCTCCAACCACTACAGGCTGAGAGTAAGGGCCCTATTCCACCGGACAATTATCATTCAGATTATCATTAAATCGTTCGAATCTAAACGATAATCGTTCGGTTGAAATGTAGTTAACAATTAACGACCGAACGAGAAATCGTTGATCGCTTTATAAGACCTGGACCTATTTTTATCGTTGCTCGTTCGCAAAACGTTCGCAAATCGTTCGCATTGAATAAGACGTCGTTCGGTCGTTAGCAGTAGATACGAACGCAATAGCCAAGAAAAAACTATCGCAAATATGATCATAAGTATGGCCTGGAATACATAGGACTCCCTGTTTTCTGACTGTTTCCTGGTTTTTGTCAGGAAAAAGGAAGTGCCGTGTTTTCCATGATAACTAAAAAATAAATAATGAATGCAAACTTGCTTTATATCACATCTACTGATTACACATTACATGTGGTTGAGTGTGGAAATAAAAGCTATAACAGACACTGAAAAATTGCGGTCCAACAGCACTGTATGTTTTATACTGGCCTTAGCCAGCTATTTTCTTTATTCAGTAAGGCAAATACAGGCAACACTGTACACTGTGTATACAAAATAAACTATGATACAAAAGGTATCGGCCTTGACAAAGGGTGCGTCTAGCATCAGAAAAGCATTGCCATTTGGATCCCTGCACTGATATGCGTAACTTGCTGTTTTACGTCTGCGGACAAATGGAGGAGATTTATTAAAAGGCGAAAAATATACACCTTTTATACACATATAACCTGCCTACAGCAACCAATCACAGCTCAGCTTTCAGTTCTGGTAAAATGAAAGCTGAGCTGTGATTGGTTGCTGTGAGCAGTTTACACGACTGGATATTTTACACCCATTGATAAATCTAGGCAGGGGCGTAACTAGAAATGACTGGGCCCCATAGCAAACTTTTGATTGGGGCCCCCCCGCCCCACCCCCTCTCGATCGACCACTATGCCATCAACACACTCAGCTCTACACAGGTTCTGTACACCATATAAATTACAGTACAGTTACATCAGGTGACTTACAGGAGACGTCTTCTCTGATCGGAGTTCTTCCCTTTTCATTTTCTTTTCCATCTGCCCTGGGCCGTTATGAGAACTTCTTCGGGCCACGAATCCACAGAATCTGCCAGACAGACATATTAGGCTCCACACACATTAGTCACCATCCTCATCTCTACCAACTGCACATCTGTATTTGCCCCTTTACACCCACATTTAGTGGGTAGGCTGACTCTATGTGATCCCATTTTAGTATATGGCCCTCCTCTCTGTCACCCCTCCTTATAGATAGCTTCCTTATGTTGCCCCCCCCGCTGTCCCCCTTATAGATGCCTCCCCATGTTGTCCCCTTATAGATGGTCCCCTATGTTGCCCCCCCTATAGATGGCCCCCTCTTCCCCTATATTGTCCCCTTATAGATGGCCCCCTTTCCCCCTTTATTGTCCCCTTATAGATGTTCCCCTCTCCCCCAATGTTGTACGTTTATATCCCCCTCTCCCCCTATGTTGTCCCCCTCTCCCCCTGTGTTCTTCCCTTTAGGATGGCCTGCTCTCCCCCTATGGTGTCCCCCCCCCTTATAGATGGCCCTCTCTCCCCCCCCTTATAGATGCCCCCTTCTCTTCTCCCCCCTTCGTTATAGATGCCCCCTTCTCTTCCCCCCCTTCCTTATAGATGCCCCCTTCTCTCCCCCCCCTTCCTTATAGATGCCCCCTTCTCTTCTCCCCCCCTTCCTTATAGATGCCCCCTTCTCCCCCCCCTTCCTTATAGATGCCCCCTTCTCTTCTCCCCCCTTCCTTATAGATGCCCCCTCCTCTTCTCCCCCCCCCTTCCTTATAGATGCCCCCTTCTCTCCTCCCCCCCTTCCTTATAGATGCCCCCTTCTCTCCCCCCCTTCCTTATAGATGCCCCCTTCTCCCCCACTTCCTTATAGATGCCCCCTTCTCCCCCCCCCTTCCTTATAGATGCCCCCTTCTCCCCCCCTTCCTTATAGATACCCCCTTCCTTATAGATGCCCCCTTCTCCCCCCCTTCCTTATAGATGCCCCATTCTCCCCCCTTCCTTATAGATGCCCCCTTCTCCCCCCTTCCTTATAGATGCCCCCTTCTCCCCCCCTTCCTTATAGATGCCCCCTTCTCCCCCCCTTCCTTATAGATGCCCCCTTCTCCCCCCTTTCTTATAGATGCCCCCTTCTCCCCCCCTTCCTTATAGATGCCCCCTTCTCTTCCCCCCGTTCCTTATAGATGCCCCCTTCTCTTCTCCCCCCCCCCTTCCTTACAGATGCCCCCTTCTCCCCTCCCTTCCTTACAGATGCCCCCTTCCTTACAGATGCCCCCTTCTCCCCCCCCTCCTTATAGATGCCCCCTTCTCTTCTCCCCCCCCCTTCCTTATAGATGCCCCCTTCTCCCCCCCTTCCTTATAGATGCCCCCTTCTCCCCCCCTTCCTTATAGATGCCCCCTTCTCTTCTCCCCCCCCCTTCCTTACAGATGCCCCCTTCTCCCCCTCTTCCTTACATATGCCCCCTTCTCCCCCCCCTTCCTTACAGATGCCCCCTTCCTTATAGATGCCCCCTTCTCTTCTCCCCCCCCTTCCTTATAGATGCCCCCCTTCTCCCCCCCCTTCCTTATAGATGCCCCCTTCTCCCCCCCCCTTCCTTATAGATGCCCCCTTCTCCCCCCCTTCCTTATAGATGCCCCTTTCCCCCCCTTCCTTATAGATGCCCCCTTCTCCCCCCCTTCCTTATAGATGCCCCCTTCTCTCCCCCCCCTTCCTTATAGATGCCCCCTTCTCTTCTCCCCCCCTTCCTTACAGATGCCCCCTTCTCCCGCCCCTTCCTTACAGATTTCCCCTTCCTTACAGATGCCCCCTTCTCCCCCCCTTCCTTATAGATGCCCCCTTCTCTTCTCCCCCCCTTCCTTATAGATGCCCCCTTCTCCCCCCTTCCTTATAGATGCCCCCTTCTCCCCCCCTTCCTTATAGATGCCCCCTTCTCTTCCCCCCCTCTTCCTTAAAGATGCCCCCTTCTCTTCTCCCCCCTTCCTTACAGATGCCCCCTTCTCCCCCCCTTCCTTACAGATGCCCCCTTCCTTACAGATGCCCCCTTCCTTATAGATGCCCCCTTCTCTTCTCTCCCCCCTTCCTTATAGATGCCCCCTTCTCCCCCCCTTCCTTATAGATGCCCCCTTCTCCCCCCCCCCCTTCCTTATAGATGCCCCCTTCTATCCTCCCCCCCTTCCTTATAGATGCCCCCTTCCCCCCCCCTTCCTTATAGATGCCCCCTTCTTCCCCCCCTTCCTTATAGATGCCCCCTTCTCCCCCCCCTTCCTTATAGATGCCCCCTTCTCCCCCCCTTCCTTATAGATGCCCCCTTCTCCCCCTTCTTCCTTATAGATGCCCCCTTCTCCCCCCCTTCCTTATAGATGCCCCCTTCTCCCCCCCTTCCTTATAGATGCCCCCTTCTCCCCCCCCCTTCCTTATAGATGCCCCCTTCTCCCCCCCTTCCTTATAGATGCCCCTTCTCCCCCCCTTCCTTACAGATGCCCCCTTCTCCTCCCCCCTTCCTTACAGATGCCCCCTTCCTTATAGATGCCCCCTTCTCCCCCCCCTTCCTTATAGATGCCCCCTTCTCCCCCCCTTCCTTATAGATGCCCCCTTCTCCCCCCCCTTCCTTATAGATGCCCCCTTCCTTATAGATGCCCCCTTCTCCCCCCCTTCCTTATAGATGCCCCCTTCTCTCCCCCCCCTTCCTTATAGATGCCCCCTTCTCTTCTCCCCCCCTTCCTTACAGATGCTCCCTTCTCCCCCCCCTTCCTTACAGATGCCCCCTTCTCCCCCCCCCTTCCTTATAGATGCCCCCTTCTCTTCTCCCCCTCCTTCCTTATAGATGCCCCCTTCTCCCCCCCCCTTCCTTATAGATGCCCCCTTCTCCCCCCTTCCTTATAGATGCCCCCTTCTCTTCCCCCCCTTCCTTATAGATGCCCCCTTCTCTTCTCCCCCCTTCCTTACAGATGCCCCCTTCTCCCCCCCCTTCCTTACAGATGCCCCCTTCCTTACAGATGCCCCCTTCCTTATAGATGCCCCCTTCTCTTCTCTCCCCCCCTTCCTTATAGATGCCCCCTTCTCCCCCCCCCTTCCTTATAGATGCCCCCTTCTCCCCCCCCCTTCCTTATAGATGCCCCCTTCTCCCCCCCCCTTCCTTATAGATGCCCCCTTCTCCCCCCCCCCTTCCTTATAGATGCCCCCTTCTCCCCCCCCCTTCCTTATAGATGCCCCCTTCTCTTCTCCCCCCCTTCCTTATAGATGCCCCCTTCTCCCCCCCCTTCCTTATAGATGCCCCCTTCTCCCCCCTTCCTTATAGATGCCCCCTTCTCTTCCCCCCCTTCCTTATAGATGCCCCCTTCTCTTCTCCCCCCTTCCTTACAGATGCCCCCTTCTCCCCCCCCTTCCTTACAGATGCCCCCTTCCTTACAGATGCCCCCTTCCTTATAGATGCCCCCTTCTCTTCTCTCCCCCCCTTCCTTATAGATGCCCCCTTCTCCCCCCCCCCTTCCTTATAGATGCCCCCTTCTCCCCCCCCCTTCCTTATAGATGCCCCCTTCTCCCCCCCCTTCCTTATAGATGCCCCCTTCTCCCCCCCCCTTCCTTATAGATGCCCCCTTCTCCCCCCCCCCTTCCTTATAGATGCCCCCTTCTCCCCGAGGAAAGCAAGTTTAAAAAGAAGAAAAAAAAACTCACCTAACAACACGCTCCCCCGTCGAGCCTTTTTCCTGTCACCCCGTCTGATGCGCGGCTGCCGTCTGATGCCGCGTCCTAGCCCCGGCAGCGCGCGTATCATAGAGTTCTGTGTGGGCCTGTGGCCGCGACTTCCGGCACACGTCTCTGTGCCGGAAGTCGCGGCCGCAGCACAAGCCCACACAGAACTCTATCATACGCGCGCTGCCGGGGCTAGGACACGGCATCAGACGGCAGCCGCGCATCAGACAGGGGGTGACAGGAGCGCTGTGGACCGGTCCCGTGCTCCTCCTGGCCCAGTGACTCCCCTTTTCCCTATGGTTGGGGAAAGGAGTCTCCGGGTCGGGAGGAGCACGGGACCGGCCCCCGGCTACAGCACCCGGGAGGCATGCTCAGCCGCCGGGTGCTGCAGGATATGTAAGCTCCAGGGGCCCGCGTCACGGGCCCCCTGATGCGGCGGGGCCCCGTAGCAGCCGCTACGGCTGCTACGGCGGTAGTTCCGCCAGTGAATCTAGGCCATAGTGTCTTAAAGGGGTTATCCAGCACTACAAAAACATGGCCACTTTTCCCCCTACTGTTGTCTCCAGTTCAGGTGTGGTTAGCAATTAAGCTCCATTTACTTCAATGAAACTGAGTTTCAAAACCCCACCCAATCTGGAGATAACAGTAGGGGGAAAGTGTCCATGTTTTTGTAGCTCTGGATAACCCCTTTAATGGAACTGGAATAAATGTTAGGTTTTACCTAACTGCACTGGACAAACTGTTGGATACAAAGACAAAATAAACAGTTTAAGAACAACTGAAGATTACCCTACCCAGACTAGGAATCGAACAGTACACTGTGAGCTCACTGACCCCACAGTCACAGTGGTGATCTGCAAGCATATTCCATAAGTCCATACGATCAAGTGTCCAGTGCAAACCAAAACGCAATAGAAGAAACTTGTGGCACTTACCAACAGACATAAAAGGCAAAACTTCACTTTCTCGTCATAGTCTAAGGACGTGGACACTGGGCAACAGCCGCTTTGTGCTCTTCACTGCACTTCGGCCCTACGAATATTAAGCACAGTGCAGTTGTACTGTTGTATTTTTCGTGCAGCTATTAACATTCATTGTTTTAGGCCGCAGATATCCTGTTTACAAGGAGAGATGTGCGGTTGATAACGATAAATCGTACCGCTTCACAGAAGATCACATGAGTTTACTAGCTTGCTTGGCAGATGATTGCTGGCCCTTTTACATGAGCCAATAATAATCTAATTGAGAGTTTCTAGGAACGTTTATTTCCTATAGTTATCCATTGTAAAATGGCCTTATTCAGCTCAACAAGAGCTGGTCACAAGACTCGTACTGGAGTGGGAGGAAATGTCAGGTCCCTCTACCAGCCCTAACCGCCATTCTGTAAAAACCCAGGCCCAACATTTTACTTAAAGTGACATTTTGACTGCTCTCCACAGGTGTAAACATCGTTTTTATCACCTGTGGATTAGTATATGTGGGCGGGGCCTTGCGGCCTTTGTGCCACATCGCCCCTAGCGCCA
The DNA here is from genome assembly GCF_027789765.1 of Dendropsophus ebraccatus. NCBI lineage: Eukaryota > Metazoa > Chordata > Amphibia > Anura > Hylidae > Dendropsophus > Dendropsophus ebraccatus. Next base: position 143,212,994 of record NC_091454.1, on the reverse strand, counting down.
CTTAGCCCCCCCATCCGTAACGTCATCGCCGCATAGGCCCCTCCCCCTCAGCGGCCATTGGTGTGGGACAACATAGGGGGCGGGGCCTAGAGCTTTAGGCTGGCCCTTCCAAAGGCTGCTGAGGAGGCGGGGTCTATGCTGCGATGATGTCATGGATGGGGCGGGGCTAAGTGGCGCTAGAGGCGGAGCGATGTGGCACAAAGGCCGCAAGGCCCCGCCCACATATACCAAGGCATTTTATTTGCCTTTTTAGTATGTTTGGGAAGAGACTGCGGTCATTGTTTGGTTAAAATTACATGGAGCTGTGGAATTCTATGTGCTATGTTGGTATTAGGGCAGGTTCAGACTACGGAATTCTCGCAGATAAATTCCACGGAATGCAGTCGCCTGACGTGACAATTCTTTTGGCGGAATGCGGAACCAGCTGGCCCATAGAATGGTGTCTATGGAGCCGGCAGAAAGGAGCGCGGCCGTGAGCCCGTACAGGCGACGGAATGTAATTTATCCGCGAGAATTCCGTAGTCTAAACCTGCCCTAATACCAACATAGCACACAGAATTCCACAGCTCCATGTAATTTTAACCAAACAATGACCGCAGTCTCTTCCCAAACATATTAAAAAGGCAAATAAAATTGCATGGTTTGTACAAAACTTATTTTTTAGCATTAACAATGTAAAACTACAGCTTCAATAAACCCTGAAGCTGCTTACCTCATGAAGTCCTTTAGGACTGAGTGTTTTTAATCTGGTTGTCCGAACCAGATAATTTATAGATAATTTTTTGTAAAAAAAACAAAAAAAACCCTCTTGCATAGAAAAACTTTTGTATAGAGTATTTTCGTATAAAATAAGGTTAAAATTTTTCTATTTATAAATATATTGCTTATAGATTGTGGTTATAGTTCAATTATTCTGTATCAGTCATCATTGTTTGTATTTATATGCTAATGTTGCTGTTATATTTCACTTTTTATGTGAAGTGAATGCATTTCACATTATACCATTTATGGTTAAATGAAGTTGTAATATTTTGCATATAAGGTATCTCAGCCCCCTACGTCTCTGCCCATGATGAAGGAGGAGCTATCTTCCAAAACATCCGCGGGAGCTGTGCCATGTCTGGGCATCCTGAGAATATGAATTGTCCATCAGCTGTGAGCGTTTTATAGTGTCTGTACTCCAAAGAATAAGGAGCTGAAATACATGTAGATACAAGTTACGAGTGCAGAGCAAGTGGTGAGTAACCACACATATGTTTATATATATACAGTATATGTAAAGACACTGCAAGCAAGCACCAAACTCACCCGTTTGTGGCTGTACTTGACCACATTTTTGTAAAGTTACCCTTAGGCAGGAGCTCAAGCACTCACACCTTAGGAACTCAGGGGGTCCCTAGCACTGATGGGCTGGAAAATAGTCACAGTGAGAATTGGTTAACTTATTAAGAAGGCCGGTGAAGTGTGAGATTGTTTGTGAGATCTGGTTAAACTGGTTGGGAAAGTCCTGTAAATAATGGGCTATAAATAATGAAAAGCAAAGTAGGGTTCCTATCAGTGGGGTCCCAGTTAGGGATGAGTGAATGGTGCTTCATGCCGCTTTGCTCCAGGTGCTTGGAAAAGCTGGATCCAGTCCTGGGAAACCATTTTGCTAGGACTGGATCCAGCTTTTCCAGGCACCCAGAGTGGAATGGCACAGAGTTCAAAGGCAGATGGCTGACAAACTGACCACCAAGACTAGCAAAGTGCTTTGCTAGTACTAAAAATTTGCACATCCCTAGTCCCAATATACTTAGCTTTTCCCTAGCCGTTGTCCCATGTACCAATTGTGAGAGAGCCTAATAAACACTAAATTTGTGAGAAAACTCAGCAAAAGCTTGGCTCACCTGCACCTCATCCATTTGCATACAGACAAGAGCCTTTGGGGGGGGGGTGTCTAAAAAAAGTCTCATGGTTGCACATCATCCCACTGCTTGGTCAGCCACCAGACAGTGAATAGGTCTCATGTTTGTACCCAAATGAGTAGATATAAGGGATGCGAGGGAGGAAGCTCCTGGGCCCACAAGTGCAGATGGGCCCAGGCTGACAAAGCGCCAACTTTCCTGAGCACTTCTTGAGTCTTGGCTTCTTGAGTCTTGATAACAAAGGGTTAATTTAAAGCTACGTCACTGGCTATTTCCTCTGACAACAAAGGGTTAATTTAAAGCTACATCAAGGGCTATTACCTCTGGCAGTCAGCACTGACCTCTCTGACTTCTAAATACAGCTTTAATGGAGCTTCCAGCTGTGTAATACTTTATTCTCTGCTCTCTGCTGCCCTCCTCCCCCCTCCCCTCTCTATAGAACAGACTGGGTACGTCTGATGCAACAAGTTACAATTTACTGATATTTTGCAGTGAATAGAAAAGAGGAGGAAGGGGGGGACCTGGGAAAAGGCTTTTTGAATGCAGATAATGACATATTTGCCTAATAAACCCAATAACAAAGTTTCTTAAAATCGCCTGGACTATTGATTTCTGAAAAAAAAAAAAAAAAAATATCAGAGTGACTCTAACCCTGTAACCCCTTTGGGACCAAGTCTATTTGAGCCTTAATGACCAGGCTCATTTTTCAAAATCTGACCTGTCTCACTTTATGCGCTTATAGCTCAGTGATGCTTTAACATATGTTAGCGATTCTGAGATTGTTTTTTTGTAACATATGGTACTTTATATTAGTGGTAAAATTTGGTCACTATCTTTTGTGTTTTTTTGTGAAAAACATAAAAATATCATGAAAAATTTGAAAAATTTGCACTTTACAAACTTTGAAATTCTCTGCTTCTAAGAATAGAAAGTTGTATCAAATAAATTAGTTACTAGGTCACATTACCAATATGTCCTCTTTATTCTGGCATAGTTTTGTAAACATATTTTACTTTTCTTCGGTGTTACGGGGTTTAGAAATGTATCAGCAAATTACCAATTTTTCATGAAATTTCCAAAACTAATTTTTTTAGGGACCAGTTTTTTTTTTTAAGTGTGTTTAGGAGGCTTGTATACTTGAAACCCCCATAAATGACCCCATTTTGGAAACTAGACACCTTAAAGAATTAATCTAGGGGTATAATGAGCATTTTAACCCTACAGGGGCTGGAGGAAAGTATTCACAATTAGGCCGGAAAAAAATGGAAATTTTAAAATAATATGTTCGTTCAGATTAAAGTATCTCATTTTCACAAGCAACAGGAGAGAAAAAGCACCCAAAATTTGTAACGCAGGTTCTCCTGAGTACAATGGTACCCCATATGGGGGCGTAAACCACTGTATGGACACACAGCGGGGCTCAGAAGGGAAGGAGCGCCAATTAGCATTTTCAGTGCAGATTTTGCTGTACAAGTTTTCAGGCGCCAGGTGCGTTTGCAGTGCCCCTGTAGTGCCAGGGAAGTGAAACCCCCTCAAAAGTCAGCCCATTTTGGAAAGATAACCCCTCAAAGAATACATCTTGGGGTGTGGTGAGCATTTTGACCCCACAGGTATTAGAAGAAAGTATTCAAAATGAGTAAAAATGAAAAACTAGAATTTTTCCAATAATATGTTCCTTTAGTTTGAAATTTCTCAACTTCACAAGGAAAGGGAGAGAAAAAGCACCCCAAAATCTGTAACGCAGGTTCTCCTGAGTACAACGGTACCCCATATGTGGGCATAAACCACTGTATGGGCATACAGCGGGGCTCAGAAGGGAAGGAGCGCCAATTAGCATTTTCAGTGCAGATTTTGCTGAACAAGTTTCCGAGCGCCAGGTGCGGTTGCAGTGCCCCTGTAGTGTCCGCAGAAGAGAAACCCCCCAAAATTCACCCCATTTTGGAAAGGGCACCCCTCAAAGAAGTCATCTTGGGGTGCAGTGAGCATTTTGACCCCACAGGTATTAGAGGAAAGGATTCAAAATTAGAAAGTAAAAATGAAAAAAATGAATTTTTTCAATAATATATTTTAGTTTGAAATTTCTCAATTTCACGAGAAACAGGAGAGAAAATGCACTGCAAAATTTGTAAAGCAGGTTCTCCTGAGTACAACGGTACCCCATATGTGGGCATAAACCACTGTATGGGCACACAGCAGGGCTCAGAAGGAAAGGAGCATCATTTTGCTGGTGCAAAACCGCAGCTAGTATCGGTTATTAGAATAGCGCAGTTGCTAAAAAATTTTTTTTTTATGAGATTACAGGTAATCTGGGGTAGTGACGGGCAACCTGGGAGTGTTTACTTGCTATCTGGGGTGTTTATGGGCAATCTGGGGTGGTACGAACAGTCTGTGGCAATCTGGGGTGTTTATGGGCAATCTGGGGGTGTTTACTGGCTATCTAGGGGTGTTTACTGGCTATCTGGGGGTGTTTACTGGCTATCTGGGGTGGTAACGGACAATCTGGGGGTGTTTATCGACTATCTAGGGGTGTTTACTGGCTATATGGGATGGTAACGGACAATCTGGGGGTGTTTACTGGCTATATGGGGTGGTAACGGACAATCTGGGGGTGTTTACCGGCTATCTGGGGTGGTGACGGGCAATCTGGGGGGGGGGGGGTTACAGGCAAACTGGGGTGATGACGGGCAATCTGGGGGAGGAGTGACAGGCATTCTGGGGTGGGTTTGGTAAATCTGGGGTGGTTACGGGCAATCTGTGGCAATCTGTAGTGGTTATGGGTAGCCTGTGGCAATCTGGGGTGGTTACAGGCAATCTGGGGGTGTTTACTGGCTATCTGGGGTGGTTACGGGTAATCTAAACAGTTACAGGTACAGGTAAACTGGAGTGGTTATGAATAATCTGGGGTGGTTACAGGTAATCTGGGGTGGTTACAGGTAATACGGAGTGGTTACAGGTAATCTGGGGTGGTTACAGGTAATGCGGAGTGGTTACAGGTAATGCGGAGTGGTTACAGGTAATCTGGGGTGGTTACAAGTAATGTGGGGTGGTTACAGGTAATGCGGAGTGGTTACAGGTAATCTGCGGTGGTTACAGGTAATGGGGGGTGGTTACAGGTAATCTAGGGTGGTTACAGGTAATCTGGGGTGGTTACAGGTAATGCGGAGTGGTTACAGGTAATCTGAGGTGGTTACAGGTAATGCGGGGTGGTTACAGGTAATGCGAGGTGGTTACAGGTAATCCGGGGCACTTGACTTTTTATCCCGTGTTTGGTGCACTTTTTTTTACTTTTTTACACTAGTGTACATTACTGTACACTAGTGTAAGACTTAGATCACAGTATACAATACACTGTACTGCTTCTGCAGTACAGTGTATTGTATCATGTGACCATCCTGCTGACAGGCAGTAGCACAGCCACCCCTGTCAGCAGGATGGCTTATCCATGGTAAGCCCGGGGGCCTTCATTAGGCCCCCGGAGTTACCATGGAGACATCGGGCGGACAGGACGGCGCCGCGGGACCTCCGATCATGTAAGTGGACCTGCGGCGCCGTCCGGTACACACCGGAACCCGTTAGATGCCGCTGTCATGCTTTGACAGCGGCATTTAACAGGTTAAACTGCCCGGAGCGGAGAATCCTCCGCTCCGGGCAGTTACAGGAGGCGGTCAGTGTGATCCCCCGCCCTGCAGCCGCCGGCGGACGGCAGTTTATTCCGATGCGTCCGCCGTTAAAAGCCGTACGAATCGGAATAAAGCCCATTAGTGGCCGCCGTGAAAAGGCAGCATGGCGGTCACTAAGAGGTTAAGGACGGGGCCAATTTTCGTTTTTGCGTTTTTGTTTCGTTTTTTTCCTCCTTGTGTTTAAAAGGCCATAGCACTTGCATTTTTCCACCTACAAACCCACATGACCCCTTATTTTTTGCGTCACTAATTGTACTTTGCAATGACAGGCTGAATTTGTGCATAAAGTACACTGCGAAACCAGAAAAAAATTCAAAGTGTGGTGAAATTGAAAAAAAACTAACGGATTTCTTTTATTTGGGGGGTATTTGTTTTTATGCCATTCACCCTGGGGTAAAACTGACTTGTTGTGCATGTTCCTCAAGTCGTTACGATTAAAACGATATATAACATGTATAACTTTTCTTTTATCTGATGGCCTGTAAAAAATTCAAACCATTGTTAACAAATGTTCCTTTATGGTGCGTTCACACCTACAGGATCTGCAGCTGATTTTCTGCAGCAGATTTCATTTAAATAACTGAACACAGTATCAAATCTGCTGCAGATCCTGTTGGTGTGAACGCACCCTAAAATCGCTCCATTCCCATACTTATAACGCTTTTATCCTTTGGTCTATGGGGCTGTGTCAGGTGTCATTTTTTGCGCCATGATGTTTACTTTCTATCGGTACCTTGATTGTGCATATACGACTTTTTGATCGCTTTTTATTATATTTTTTCTGGATTTAATGCGACCAAAAATGCCATCGGCGCCATCTTGGAGCGAACCCCGGCCGGCACCACACACGGAGATCGCCCCCACTAGACACCAGGGAACGGCTGCGTCCGGTAATCGGAGGCAGCTGTCAACTTTGACAGCTGCCTCCGATTACCTGATTAGCGGGCACGGCGATCAGACCGTGCACGCTAATAGCCGCGGTCCCGGGCTACACACGGCACCCAGAATTGCGGCGGTTCAGAGCAGGGTCGCCGTCCACCTACTGGGGACATATGACATACGGGGACGTATGACGTACGGGTTATATTTCTATAAATTAGATGGCTGATACAGAGCTCTGATGGTTGTAAAATATATTAGGAAATTGATAAGCACAAAAATAAACCTTTAAAAAAAATAAGTTTAAGGCTATGTTCACACTACGTGAGAGACCGGCCGTTCCGTGACCTGGCCGGGTCACGAAACGCCCGGTCTCTGCAAAGATCATCCCGGCCGGTAATGCAGTACCGGCCGGATGATCTTTCCGGACGCAGTGTTCTGATGCAGGCGCATCAGAACTTCACACAGCTCACAATGAAGCGAACGGCCGGAGCCGCTCACTTCATTGTGTAAACTGACAGGTCTTTCTGCGGCCGCAATTCAGTGAATTGCGGCCGCAGAAAACTAACATGTCAGTTTTTTGCGGCGCTGTGAGGGATCCCGGCCGGAGCGTTTACGTTGTGTATACACTCCGACCGGGATCCCATAGAGGAACATGAGGCCAGTCCACTCCTACAAAGTACGGCCGTTGTTGCCGATGCCAACAACGGCCGTACTTTTATGTAGTGTGAACATAGCCTAATGGTGTTCAAAGAAGGACATTTACTTTGAGGCTATGTTCACACAACGTATTAATTTAATTAACAAAGGCCGTTCTTTTCAATGAAAAGAACGTCCATTGGTAATGAAATCAATATGTTTGCATTGATTTTAGTGCAACAACGGCCCTAGTGTATACACACAGTATACACTACGGCCGTTGTTAAACTGCAGCCGTAGAAAATAATCAGCATGTCTATTTTCTATGGCTGCAGATCAGAAATACAGCAGCTGTAGAAAGCAGATGTGCACACAATGTAAAGTATGGCTGTCGGCCATACTTTACATTGTGTTCAAAGCTTAATTTTTTTTTTAATTTAAATATTTTTATTTATCACAATAACCACTTAGACAGAATTCATATTCATCAAAAATTTAAACAATACCAAGATCCCCCCTCCCTCCCCCCGCCCGGCCCACCCCGCCACCCATCCTAATAGGAGAGAGAAATGAGAGAAAGGGGAAAAAAAAAAAAAAAAAAAAAGCCCCAGGGTCACTGGAACCACCACCATTATTCTTGGATTTCTTCAACCGCCCTACTTATCCAAGCACCCCATATTGCATTGAAGATCTCATTTCCCTTCTTTTTATACTGGCCCTGAATCATTTCGTTCTCTTTAACCCTACCCACCGCTTCCCGCCAACAATCCACAGCTGGAGGAGTAGCCGCAATCCAGTTACGCAGAATCTGCAATCTAGCCAAAAACAAGAGTTTAGAGATCAATCGCACATCTCTGCCCAACTGGACAGTACAACCCAGGATAGTGTACAAGGCACTACAGGGGAATAGCACACCAGTCACAGATTTAACAACGTTCGTTACACTTTCCCAATAGTGCCTCAACTTCCTGCAACTCCACATCATGTGGGTATAATTCGCATCTTGTTGGCCACATCTAGGGCACACCCCACCCACATTTCTGCCCATCTTACTTAAGATAACCGGGGAATAGTGCAGCCTGTTAATAATCCTAAGTTGTATTAGCTGATGGTTCTTATTAATAGAGGCCCTGCTACTACTTGCTAGGACATTGCCCCACTCCTCGTCAGAGATCGGGCCGATCTCTCTTTCCCACGATTGCTTCTTAATCAGCAGCGGCCTGCGAGCCCGTACCTCCCTTAATTCAAAGCTTAATTGGATTGTGGGCACACCCAAAGGTGCCCGCAATCCAAATGGGAAAAAGAAAAAGATAATGTACCTGAGGCCTATGGCAGTGTCGGCTGAATACAGCGGCCGTAGTAAACTATTGCCGCTCTATTACATTGTATGAACATAGCCTGAATAGGTAATAAACGAGTTTTTGTTGGTTTGTCTTTGAGCCTTTTACACGGGCCAATTACTGGCTCCTGGGAGCGATAATCAGCCCATGTAAAAGTGACACTGATCAGCGAGAAAAGACCCGATTTTTTTCAGCAGGCTTTAAAATTTATTGTTGTCGGCCACAGATCTTCCTGTGTAAACAGGGTTATGTGTGGCCAATTAAATTAAAAGAAGTCTTACAGCACAGATATGCATATATTTTCCAGATCACAAGCAGCAGTGTATACTTGCCATTTGTAATGACAGCCACAAATACCGATAATGAACATTTTTATATTTAGTCATTTTACGTAGTGGGAACATAGCCTCAGAGTGACCAACATATTTAATGTGTTCCTGTCACCCAAAAAAACTTTTAACATGTCACAGAGCGTCTATTACATATCAAAGTTTGTTTTGATATGCCCATTAAAATGCTACATTTTTTTTTTTATAAAAACAAAACCAAAACACAGAAATAAAACCTTCAGATTTATTATTTTTTAACATTTTCTTTTTTGTTAAACAAAGAGTTGTAAATGAGAAGTATTCAGAGTAGGGGGTAAAGTATGGAAAGTGGGTAGTGCTGACACAGAGCAAAGTCAATGTATGTCAGGAATTGTCCCAGGGCTGTGATATCTCCATACAGAATGATATCTTTCTTTTGCCTGGAGAGCCTGATCAGCGCGAGACCCTCATCTCCACATTAGAAAGGGTCTGCTCAGTCACAGAGAGGACCATCAATCTTCCATATGAGAAGCAGGTCACAGTTTGCCCCTTGTTCTTGGTCCCAGAGAGGACTGTTCCCCTCTGTTTTGATTGTAATCCTGAGGATATTATCCCTCATCCACTGTACACTTGTGTCCCAATCACTCGCATAATCTCCTTTTGGATTTTGGGGTCCTGAGTGTTGATGTTCGCATCCCCGACTTGGCCATCTTCATACCTTTAAAGGTATATATATTTTAACAGAAGACACATGCTATCAATATAAAATGCAAATAACAATGCATGGGTGCAAAAAGAGTAGACTTGGTTCTTAAAGCGACTCTGTCCCCACAATCTGACCCCCCAAACCGCTTCTACCTTCAGATAGCTGTTTTTATTTCAAGATTTGTCCTGGGGTCCTTTCGGCAGGTGATGCAGTTATTGTCCTAAAAAACAACTTTTAAACTTGCAGCCCCATGCCCAATGGGCGTGACCTAGATTGTGTATGCATTAGGCTGGCACAACCTCTCTGTCCCTCCTCCCTGCCCTCCTCATCATTAGGAATGCTCCAGGCCTATTGTCTCCTATTCTCCACCTGTGTCAGCCCAGCACATGGGCTGGATCGTTAAAGCACCTGTGCAATTCTCAGACAGGAGAAAATGTTCCAGTGGCATTCCTAATGATGAAGAGGGTGGGGAGGAGGGATGGAGGGGTGGTGCAAAGTTAGGGCACAGATATTCTAAGCCCCGGCCGTTGGGCACGGGGCTGCAAGTTTAAAAGTTGTTTTTTAGGACAATAACTGCATCACCTGCCGAACGGACCCCAGGACAGATCTTGGATTAAAAGCAGCTATCCGAAGGTACAAGTGGTTTGGGGGGGTCAGATTGTGGGTACCAACCAACTAAAAAGCAACACAGAATATTAACAGTATGGACATAATACTAAATAAAGATTCAAAAGAAAATAGATTAAAGGGGTATTCTTATTTCAACTAACACAAATAAATATTTTGGGAAATAAAATACATAGTCATTGCTATACAAGTGTAACGTATTAACTATGATGAGTGATTGCTGTCATAACAACAGGGCAATCCATTTAATTGGATGTTATTGCATATCACAAAGCAAAACTGCTGCATGCAGTATCAGCAAAAATAGGCGATGGAGTATACTACACTTCAAGGCTTAGAACTTCAAATGGGGGCTAGGCAGAATCAAACTGAACAGAAAATATGCTTCAAGTACTTCTGAAATACAAAACAACCATTTTTCCTGGTCTTGATGGAAAAATAACTGCACAATACATCCTAAAAACTTGTAGCTGTTGTAGCCCCATTTATAGAACTTTGTGGCTGTATTGTAATTTTAAAATTTTCTAATCCTTGATATTCCCTTTAAGTATACAGTGAAATCACTTACACGAAAAAGAAGCGTGTGCAGACATGATCAGACACTGGGCACACCCAAATATTTCCATGCTTCTGTAGATCTTTTGATGTTATTACTAAATAGGTGAACAAATCATATATGGTTAGTAACGTTTATTGAACTTAAATGGACCTCTGAGAGATACAATTCAAGAGCCTTATTCCTAATAGGAGTAAAAATATACGCTAGCAATCCTAGGCCACCCCTGCAAAACCAGCCTTAAACTTCCATCAGAATAAAGTGTTCCATACCGTTACTTGAGTCAAAAGAAAAACCTGACAAAAAAACGCCCCAAAAACGTTTTTCCTGCTTTTTGGCAGTTTTTCTGGTGTTGTTTTTTTTTCATGTTACGGTAAATTAGAATAAGCATACAAACTTCTTTCATCTTAGGATTCTAGGATCTCTATTAAAGCATGGGGGGGATGCCAGAAAAACACCAATATGCAGACAGACATGGCATTGTTATGACATTTCCCCCCTATAGAAACCTATGGAAGAAAAAAATACCACAATTAATAAAAAATGCCAACTGCTCAGCCTGCTGTCAAATTTTAATTGTGAACATAGCCTTTCTGTGTTCTAAATCCACTCCTGGTTTTGGTTGCAAAATACTGACCAAAAAAGGCTACATTTACACACTTTTGTTTAGGCGAAGATAAAGCCATATATTGATAATTACAGCCATAAACAAACAGCATGATCATTATTTACAACTATAATTATCAACATACAGAAGTATTTCTGCTTCAAAAATGGTGTGTGAACATAGCCTGACAGTGTTTTAATTAACTTTAGGGTGCTATTAGATCAGGGGTAGGGAACCTTTTCCATGTCGAGGGCCGGTCGGGCATTAATAAAATCATTCGAGGGCCGCATACCATGTGCGGCAGTTAGTAGCGTGGGTTTGCAGCACCCAGGGCAAGGCAAAGTATTGTTTCCCTAGTTCCCCTGCTATTGTAGTTAACCCCCAGTGATGCCCTGCTATTGTAGTTAACCCCCCAGTGATGCCCCTTGTAGTCTAGTTAACCCCCAAGTCATGTCCCTGGTAGCCTAGTAAACCCCCCCAGTGATGCCTCTGGTAGGCCTAGTTAACCCCCATCAGGCATGTCCCTGGTGGCCTAGTTAACCCCCATCAGGCATGTCCCTGGTGGCCTAGTTAACCCCCATCAGTCATGTCCCTGGTGGCCTAGTTAACCCCCATCAGGCATGTCCCTGGTGGCCTAGTTAACCCCCATCAGGCATGTCCCTGGTGGCCTAGTTAACCCCCATCAGGCATGTCCCTGGTGGCTTATTTAATCCTCCATCAGGCATATCCCTGGTGGCCTAGTTAACCCCCATCAGGCATGTCCCTGGTGGCCTAGTTAACCCCCATCAGGCATGTCCCTGGTGGCCTAGTTAACCCCCAAATAAAAAAAATAAACATCCCACTCACCTTACCTCCGTTCCCACGCTGCCCATGTCCTCTTCTGTCCCAGGTCCTCTGTGCCGGTCTTTCTCCTGCAGGCGGCGCGCGATGAAATGACGTCATCGCGTGCGGCCCGCAGGAGACTGAAGACACGCGCCGCTCTGCTGGGGAAGAAGCCGGCATAGACAGCATCCTCCTGTGTCCGGCAGCTGTCACAGACACCGGAGGATGCTGTGTATGCCGGCTCCTTCCTCCTCCAGAGCGGCGCGCATCACAGGGGAGCTGCGGGCCGCGGGCCGCATCGGGAGGTCTCAGGGGCCGGATGCGGCCCGCGGGCCGAAGGTTCCCCACCCCTGTATTAGATGGCAGCCCGATCAATAAAGTAAATGAGCACCAATCTGCTAGATCGGCGCTCATTTACTGAGCTTATTACACAGCTTGATTACCACTTAGCAAGGGCTGCACGGACATCATTAGCGATGTCTGTGCAGCCCTTGCCCTAAACTGTTCATACATTACCTGTCCACGCTCCTGGTCTCCTCCTGCTTTCCGCTTACTTCCGCAGTGCCAGGAAGCAAGCAGAAAGCAGTAGAAGACCAGGAGCATGGAGAGGTAATGTATGAACAGTCTATTCAGTCATCAGCCAACGGCTGGACATCACTATTACATGTAGCGATGCACGATCAGGGGCCAATGATTTTAGGTCTGTACCTAAAGAAATGATGAAACGATCATTGGTTGTCTCTATTACATGGAGTGATTATCGCTCCATGTAATAGGGCTCTTAGGCAAGATTTACACACAGTAAAATTACTGGCGGAAGCTGAGCAGGCTGTCACCCACAAAACGAGTCCAGGATCATCTTTGGGGGACACCAGAGACCCATAGAAGGACACAGAGCAAGCTCTGAGTGGTAAGCATAGCTTCTTTATCTTTTGTATACTTGCAACCCATATAATATTAAAGGAGTTATCCAGGATTTGAGAAAACCCAGCTTCTTTCTTGTAAAAAAAAAAAAAACAGCACCACCTCAGGTCGTGTGTGGAATTACAAATCAGATCTATTCACTTCAATGGAACAGAGCTGCAAAACCACACCCAAACTGAGGCCAGGAGATGTGCTGTTTTAGGTAGAAAGCAGCCATGTTTTTCTAAGCCTGGACAATGCCTTCAACATGTGGAACGTGTGTCTATACATGCAAGTAGCCTACAAAGTACCAGGTCATGTGAATGCCAAAAGAATTATGTAACGCCTGGAGTAGTGGATCCACTGGACCGTCACCAGCGATGGCACTAACCTCACCAGGGAGCGGAGTCTAAGGGGCCGCTGGCTTTCACCAGAGCCCGCCGCAAGGCGGGATGGACTTGCTGCGGCAGGCGACCCCCAGGTCGCTACCCCTGGCTTGGTTGCTAGTGACGGCGGGCGAGGCGTGGCAGGAGCAGTAGGCAGGAGATGGTGCTGGCAGAGGCCTGTAGGCATAACCGCAGGAGTCAGGCTGAACACAGGAGCAATGTAAAGGGGAGTAGGAACCAGGAACAAGGACTAGGGACCAGGTAGCGGATAGGAATCAGGAACAACAGGGAGCTGGGCCAAACGCTATGGGAAGCATGTAGAGGCTCCAACACCTGGAAGGGGGCAGAGCTGGAACTTATAGGGGAGTGATTGACACATGGACCAATAAGGAGCGCACTGCCCCTTTAACTCTGAGACAGCCGGCCGGCACAGCGGGAGACGGGAGCGGGGTGAGGTAAGGCGCCCCCCGGGGGCCTAACTAGTGGCAGCGCCGGGTCCCTGTACATGGACCCCGGCAGCTGCATGGAGAGGTCGCGGCGGCGGTCCGGAGCACGGGACGCCGCCGCGGCTGTGACAAATTAAAACATTATTGTTAAAGAAAAGTCTTTGTAAATATTGTAACATATTCAACACTTAGTTGATTCATTGCATATATTCTTCAAAACATCACAAAGTACTACAGATAACTAATTTATTACCTTCACACAGTGCAATGCAGTTGAGATTCCGACTTTGCAAGAAACGAGACTGGAGACATCGAGTCTGATAGGAGAAAAGAAAGAAAATTATTTATAGGACAGAATAGTCTATAGTCTACAGTTTTTATATAACTATAATCTGCATAAAATTCTGACAGACTACTTTATTACTATTATAAATACTTTTCATCTTGTGTCTTGCATGTATTTTGGCGTACAGCTCTTATCAAACCACTTTGTTATGGGTTATGTGAGTCTACACAGGGATTCACTTCTGTGCAGCCACTTCCGAGGTTTATACTACCCTCTTCCCCTACTAGGGACTAAATAGGGGCAATAAGTTTTCTCGACAGAGCAGTGGAATAGAATAAAATAATGCCTGCACGGGCCCAATTTTGTTTTTATTGCTATGGTAAACCCTTTAGTCTTAACAATCCCTTGGGCTATAATACAGTTTGTAACCAAAGGTGACCAGACATTTTTAATAACTGTTGGCAAAACATTGGGTCATCCAACAGTTTTTTCTCCCAACCTCCCTATAAAATAAATCTCTGAAGCTTTGCTGCTGGCTTATCACTCCCAAGAACAATAGGGTCGTTCAGTAAAAATCCAATATGTTTCACCCGTCTCTCCACCAACATCACTAAAACCAGTTAAATACAGTTCGGGCAACATGGCAACCCTCTTAGTAATGTAGTACAAAATTTATAAAAAATAAAATACAAGAAAATAGAAACAGATTATTAAAAAGAGCATGTTTCAGGATCTGGCTCTAATCAGTAAAAAAAAATCTAGGTGGTCTATTGTAGGTTCTCTCTGAATGAAGGGCTATGACTTGCTCCCACAGTTCAAACCAGAAGGGTCAAACCGGAAGGGTCAAAGACATCTGGACAAAATTGGGCCCTGATAGGTATTTTTTAGTAGATCATTCAACCCTGCTGAATACCAATTTCATATTACCTGAGGAATAGTGTTCATCCGATTATATCTTTGCACCAGCTCATCCTTTGATGGCATCCGATGTTGCCCCTTCCCCATACCTGCATAGAATAACTAAAATAACTCTCACTGCAAACTTTACTACATAATCAGGTCATCGGGGGTTCTAGAAATAGACATACAATACTAAATTGTTTGCAACAACGAGTACATATCTTTGGTCTAATACCTACCTGAGTATCCAAATGAAATACTGGAGATGGGACTAAGGTATATCCCTTTTCCATATGCTGCTCCGTGCAACTGTAAACACAATTTGAGCTTAGAGAATAGTTTGTAACTTATCATTTGACAGTCATAAGTTCTTAAATATTGGAAGAAATAGATTAATCTCTACTGTTAGAATGTCCAGTCTCTCTTTCTCTCTTGCTTTTTTTTTGGTTTATATGTTTTTTTTTAGTTTTTATGTTAGTAGCTAAATGAGCTTCACTACAAAGTATATATGTTTCTACATAGCAGAAAGTAGGTGTGAGGCCAAGTATAAAGCACAGTCAACTCAAATTACAGTTTCTCAATGTGCACTAATACCATTATAAATTATTTATTTAATAATGGATACCGTTAAACAAAAACAAAAAAAACTGATGTAAAATGGGTGTAAGAAGCGACATTTTCTAAAATCTAATAATCTAAGCGAGCGGCTACGGCACATTTAATAGAGAAGTCCTGTGAAATAAAAAAAAGCAGAATGAAAGGGTGTGTGTGTGTGTGGGGGAAGATAATAAACAATGTATACTTACCAGTTCCTGGGCCCCTGTAGCACTGTTCCCAGGTCCCACAGAAGGCTGGCGGCTGTCATTTTTGGCTGGAAACTAGGTATGTCACATACCCGCATCTTCCAGCTGAAATGCCACAGTCCAGCGGAGCGATTGCCAACTCAGCCAGTCAGTGACAGCAGTGAGCAATCGCTCAGCTGGGTATGTGACATTGCAGCTGGAAGAGCAGCACAAGTGGCTGGTGGCTGTTAGCTGGACCCGAGAGCAGCACTACAAGGTACGAGGATAGGTAAGTAAACTTTGGATATTTGTAAAAAAAAAATAATAATTGTCAATTTGTTAATAAATTGTAAATAAATTTGAGTATCTTTGTAAAGCTTCTTGTGGTAACTGTTCAGTGAATTCTATATAAAAACAGAAGCTATACTATCTATATCGGTGATTCAGTAATTCATCTTAAAGACTGTTTTCCATAGACTTTAATAGAACAATTTATTAGATTGAAAAGAAACTTTTTATACCTATTTTACAAATGTTTTATATGCAATGTGTGCAGTGTTGGCTGCTTTTCCATACATTTGGTATATTATTATATATTAGGCTATGTTCACACTACGTAAAACTACGGCCGTAGTTCTCGACACAGAACTACGTCTGTAGTTTTGCGGTGTGTGACATAGCTTTATGTTGAATGGGATCCCGGCCAGAGCGTACACACATCGTACATGCTCCGGCTGGGATCCCATGCGGCGCCGGAACAAAACTGACAGGTCAGTTTTCTGCGGCCGGAATTCAGTGAATTCCGGCCGCAGAAAGCCCTGTCAATTCACACAGTGAAGCAAGCGGCTCCGTCCGCTTGCTTCACTGTGGGCTATGGTAAGCTCTGATGCGGGCGCGCGCTAATGCGCCCGCATCAGAGCTCCGCGGCCGGATGGATTATGGATTACCGGCCACGATGATCCGGGCAGAGACCGGCCGCTTTCCGTGACCCGGCCGGGGTCACGGAACAGCCGGTCTGATACGCCGTGTGAACATAGCCTGAGAATAAAAAAACAGCTGCTTTTTCTTTTTCTTCTTCTTTTCCTCCTCCTTCTCCCGCATTGCAGGCATTGCCATAGTCACATTATTACCATTCACCTAATATTACGATATATTACTCTTCTATACTTGTGCAGTGCTGGTTTGTACCGTCTCTCTTTGGTTTTATTTGTCTTCACAGTATGTTTTACTGTCTTTAAACTTTTATTTTTTCTGTGTCATGGTTCCTATCTTACTCTGTGCATTAGATCTTTTTAGCAGTCTTCTGCACAAAATTTCAAAAAACTTAATTGTTTCTTGAGAGCATATTATACAGATGTATGCTTTTGCAAGGTCCTGCGTGACCTATATTTTCTGACATGCTCCTCACTATGGTGTATACTATTCTGCTTAATAAAATTTGATTGAAAAAAACAAACAAATAAAAAAAAACAACAGCTGCTTTTTATATCTATTTTATGACTGACTGTTGTTTTCATTTTACAGTGCGTGAAACCACCCAAAAACTGGTATGGCAATTTCAGTTCATTTCCAAGTAACCATAAGTCTGCTATACGGGTTAAACATTAAAAAAAAAAAAAATTCTGACTAGAGTCTAACTTACTTGCAGTTTGGTGTAGGATGCATTAACCAGCCCATTCCGCAGAATAGAGTGCCAGTTCTCAATATGAGAGCCGCTGAAAAGAGACAAAATAATAAACAGTCGCAATAAACAACTAATGCATACATGTAGAGTCCTAATAGAGCCAGATCTAACAGTGAATGCACTTTATAGGTAGGTTAAGGTGCTCATACATTTTATACTAAAGCTGGCTGAACCCAGGAAAATCGTTAAAGGACAGTTATTGAAGATGTTTGGAAACCTTTACATTAGCACTATGCTCTGTATATTGCCTTCTATACATATTAACATTGCATATAAGCACAAGCAGGTAATTATGGAGAGTATTTGGGCTGAATTAGTAGATTAAAATACATTGTTAAGAGGATAGTCCATAGAAGTCCAACACCAGCACTACACTTCTCAAAGTAATCAGACTCAATCCATATACGCTGTGGTGGTGCTCAGCTGTCTGAAAGTCAGTTTATACAATGATCTCATAAAATAGAATAACGTATTTCAGCAGCTCTCACCATAAACAATCTTTTATCTTTATTCATATTCCCTAGACATCACATCAGGAATAGCAGAGACACACCACCTCTTGCTTGCCTACATTCCATGATACGTTTTTTCTATCTAATTAGACATTGGTGTCTTTGTATACAAATAATGCACAATTAACTACCTCCCAATGTATCTTTTCAACCAATCCTTTTATCTAAGTTATTCCCAACCCTCCTAATTCTTACTGAAAGGCGAATGTGCTTCCGTAGAGTTTCTTGGCAGTTCGGAATCGAGCTTCCTTGGCTGGGGGGCTACTGAGCAGCAAAAACTGATGTGAAGTATGCATGAACTTCAGCTGCTACCACAGGATTATGGAGGACAGAATCCGGGTGAAAAGAAAAACATAAAACAGGCAGGCGTATAAGTAGTATAAAAAATTTAATTCAAAGTCTGAAATGGGAAAATACACATTTTAGATGGCCATAGACATATAGCAATATAACTGTAAAGCTATATGACCCAAATCCATCATATACTTTTGCACTGAACTCATTGCCAGACCCCATAAGCTTTCACCTGTAAGACCAAAGGATCAGGCATGCTGAAGTCCAGCATTCCCAATCCTGCTTTTCTCCAACATTGAGGGGATGGTTGGGGGATCCCCATACATATCACTGCCAATCCAGCCAAATTTGGCAGACTAGGACTTTTCTCTATGGGTATGACCTGTTTTACTCTCTGAGAAGTTAAAATGTTCATGTCCTGTACAATGCAATGGAATAGTTAATATAATTTAAGAAACAAACATACAGTGGGGGAGATTTATCAAACATGGTGTAAAGTGAAACTGGCTCAGTTGCCCCTAGCAACCAATCACATTCCACCATTTATTTTCCAAAGAGTCTGTGAGGAATGAAAGGTGGAATCTGATTGGTTGCTAGTTTCACTTTACACCATGTTTGATAAATATCCCCAACAGATTTTAATCTATTGGCTTCAAAACTAAAATAATTTACAGAAACAGCTGTCCTTTTTATAACAGGCCAATCAACTATATGAAGTTATTTGCAAATGTATGTTATTTTAATGCACCGCGAACTGAACAACCATGTAAATGCCTACTGATGAACCAAGTGTCATAGGATGAAGAAATGTAGTTAATAGGTCATAAATATAGTTCATTTGGTAATATACACTATATATATATACAGTAATACCTTGGTTTTCGAACGCTTTGGAACTCGAACTGCTTGGTATTCGAACGCAAATTTACCCAGAAGTAGTGTTTGGAATTCGAACTTTGCTCAGTTTTCGAACGTTTTTCTAATGTTTTTGAGAGCGTGGATGGTGGGTTGTACCTGGC
The DNA here is from genome assembly GCF_027789765.1 of Dendropsophus ebraccatus. NCBI lineage: Eukaryota > Metazoa > Chordata > Amphibia > Anura > Hylidae > Dendropsophus > Dendropsophus ebraccatus. The sequence goes on along the minus strand of NC_091454.1, from coordinate 143,193,714 downwards.
GAGTTAAGCAGTGGTGAAGCTTCACATACAGTACAGTGCTGTATAAGACTGCTGGAGGGCATATACAGTGCAGTAGTAGTACAGGCAGTGCACCACCATCTCCCATACATTACAGTGCTTGGATGGGGGGGACGCTATACAGTAAAGAATGGGTGAGGAGTTTGTGACTACTGTACTATAATTGCTGGTTCTAATGAACATTTCTTATGTTTAATGTCCTGTACAGTATAGTTCTGTTCTGTACTGTACTGTAGTGATTATACTGAGCAGTTACTGAGGTAATTATTGGTGGCTGCTGGAACCAATTAATCACATTTACATTATTTCCTATGGGAAGACACTGCTCGGTTTATTTTTGCATTAATATGTTGCCCACCCGTAGCTTTCCATCTTTCCAATATCAATGTATTAAGGATTCTGCACAGTTTTGCTGTTATCCAGCTGCATTCACCCCCACAGATTGCAAAGAATCATCAGACCTTAGTCCAACCCGACACGCTCCCTGCTCCTGGCCCCCACCCTCCGAGACGGCATCACGTGTCCTCAGTCCTAGCACAGTGAAGTGACTGAGAACACTGATAGGGTGGCTGCTGTTAGAGAGGGAGACAGTGATGAGCGCAGCTGTCACTGTCTCCCTCTCTAACAGCAGCCACCCGGTCACCCCCAGCCCAGAGCTCACCCCCCTGTGTCCAGAGCCTCCCCACCGTCCAGCACTCACCCGCAGCACACAGCCCCCCGCCCCACAACCAACCGCCCCCCCCCCCATCACCCGTGGCATCCCTCACTCACCCGCGGCATAGCCTCCGCACTCACCCGCGCCCCCCCCCCCCCCGCAAGCTTTGCCCCCCCGCAATCGCCTGCGGCAATCTCCGCCCCCCCCCGCGATCGCCCGCAGCAAGCTCCGCCGCCTGCGATCGCCCGTGAAAAGCCCCGCCCCTCGCAATCGCCTGCGGCAAGCTCCGCCTCCTACCACCAGCGGCACCCGACCTCGCGATCACCGCCCAACCCCTCCACCACACGATCACCAAGTGGCACCCCCCCTTCGTAATCAGCCATGGGGCACCACCTTCAGCCGCGGCACTTCCCATCTCAGCTCTGCTACTCGGTCAGTGCCATCTCAGCTCTGCTACACCTTTCCCCCAACTCAGCTCTGCTACACCGTCCCCCCCAACTCAGCTCTGCTACACCATCCCCCCCCAACTCAGCTCTGCTACACCGTCATCCCCAACTCAGCTCTGCTACACCGTCACCCCCAACTCAGCTCTGCTACACCGTCACCCCCAACTCAGCTCTGCTACACCGTCACCCCCAACTCAGCTCTGCTACACCGTCATCCCCAACTCAGCTCTGCTACACCGTCACGCCAACTCAGCTCTGCTACATTGTCATCCCCAACTCAGCTCTGCTACACCGTCACCGCCAACTCAGCTCTGCTACACCGTCACCGCCAACTCAGCTCTGCTACATTGTCATCCCCAACTCAGCTCTGCTACATTGTCATCCCCAACTCAGTTCTGCTACACCGTCACCGCCAACTCAGCTCTGCTACATTGTCATCCCCAACTCAGCTCTGCTACATTTTCATCCCCAACTCAGCTTTGCTACATCGACACCGCCATCTCAGCACCGCTACACTGTCATCATCTCCTTCATTGTCTCAGCTCTGCTACTTCCCCATCATCAGGCATAAGCATTGCATGATGGGAAATGTAGTTCCCTATCTTGGTTAGAGATAGGCTTTTAGAAAAACTTGTAACTCAGGAACAGCAGCAGCTAGAAAGATAGGAGACGTCTCAAAATACTCAGGGGGACTTGGTGAGTAAGGCGAGCTAGGTTTGGGAGCATTATATTTTTTTAGCTCTTGGGGGGGAAAAAGTTCGAGAACCGAGGTACCACTGTATTGTATATATAAATATATTTTTACTAACATACTAACAGGACATGGCTATGGATGGCTTCGTCCATATACAGTGCAGTATAAACATGGCTATGCTTCTATACTGATTGTATAAACATATGTATAGAACTTTTACCTAGTTATTCTCCAGTTACGGTCTGTGCCATGCTCATACATATGTTCAGACCTTTAGCTTGCCCCATACACATGTGCACTTAGCAGAGCTAAGCCAGGCCCCTATATGCACTGTATTACTTGTCAATCCTGCAAACATTGGAAGCACTGCCCAACCTTTGCCTAATGTGTATGACAACTGGAACTCTCTGAGATGATCAACTTCAATCAGTAGAGCTAATTAAAGGTTGGAAATAACATATTGTACAATAAAGAAATGAAGAGTTGAGTTAAAATACAAATATACCACATTCTAAAGTGTTTTCTTTACATTAGCTCATAGTACAATCTCATATAGACTGCAGATTTTAATCAAGTACTTACCCTGCTCATGGGCAATTTTACAATGTGGGACCTATTACTGGAGATTATCCTGAAATAAGAAAAATAATTGTCTATATGGTAACAAATAAATGTTTATACCTCAAACTGTTACCTATAATTTAAAGAACAATTGTACAGGACATTGTGTTAGTAACCAATAAATAACATATATGCACATTACCAATATATTCATAATTTATTTAACTATACATTAAAAGACCCCACCAAAACTATAGATATTTAGAGACAGCTGTATGCATGATAAATACATTGGTACAGTATAATTAAACCCAACATGGCACATGGCATTACCATTGTAGAAGGGGGTGGGCCAAAGGATCAAGGCGGTCCATCTGTTTCTTGATTTCCAGGTATGATCCCTAGAAGAAAAAAAAAAACCTTAAAATTGTTATATCTTTTCACTACTTGTTCCCCTAGAAGATGAAACAAGCTCCCTTTTTATCTTACCTGGGTCATCTCCCGGATTGACATAACACTGTCTAAGGCTTTCTGGAGACGTTCATAATTTTTCTTCTGCAGTAAACATAAACGTAATACAGTTACTTTATTGTATTCATTGTTGGAGTGCAATATATTCTATTACTGACGTTTCTACAGTGTGGAAACTACCAGGGTATGGGTTTATATTGCTTTGCTAGAATGTTCAAAACATTTTTTTAAGATTGGCAATCCTGAGAAATCCCCCTTAGGGCTTATTTACACACCATATTGTATTGCCCAATATATTTTTCCTAGCACTCAAATCAGCCCTAGAGTGAAGAAGAAGGAAAGCCTTTCCAAAACAGATTTTGAGGTTTTATCATGTTCATAACTGATCATAACTGTATATCAATATCAGTGACAGTCACTGGTCTTGCAAAACAAATGCTTGTTTTGCAAATAATTTATTTGCAAGTGGGCTTTCTGCGCTGATTGCGCCAGAGGGGCGTAACAGGAAATGCAGCAGCATGCAGAGGGGGCGCAAACTCTGCATGCGCCACATTTAGCATTTTTCCAGTGGAAGAATGTTAAGGAAACCTGGCATAGGTTGCACTTTGTGCGCATGCATGGACCTCAGTGCGCACAGGATCTATGTAGATGGCAATGCAGGGACATTTATAAGCCTGGCGCAAAAAGCACTGAACTTTTTTTATGTTCAAAATATGGTTATTTGTGTTTTCCATAATATAGTATATGTGTACTGACGTGATAGGATGTTAGAATTATTAATATTTTAATTTTATTATGGATCATTTTAATTTTGATATAGTAAGGTCACCTTTTAGCTCAAGGTTAAATGAAGAAGGACTAGGTCAGGAACTCTGACATTTAACTACCACAGTTGTCACTACAATCATGTTTAAGGGTCGGATGTACACTGTAGCTGTAATCCACCTGCTGCAGTACACTCTTCCCAGAGTTAAAGGTCAGCTCTAAGATTGGAATTAGGTTCCTGTGGTTATTTACGCTCTTAGCCACTTTAATGTTCATGGTCAGTGAGAACGCTACTGAACTAATGTATCCTGTTTGACCTCTAAGTGACCATTACACATGTTAATTATAATTATAGAATGCATATAACATGCATATGGAAACACTAGTATTTCATTTCTTGGATATTATATTTATACATAATCCTATGCCACCAGGTTGAGTCACATGAAACACTTAACGTAAGGACAATACAGAACATTATGCTGAAAAAATTGGGCTGAACAATCAGGTTTTACATGTTTGGACCACTCTTATTTATATAATACTTATGTATATAATATCATCCTTTATGTATATAAAGATCATCCCGGCCGGTACTGCGGTGTTCTGATGCGCCGCCCACATCAGAACTTCACACAGCACCTAATGAAGCTTGCAGCTGGAGCCGCTTACATTATTGTGTGAACTGACAGGTCTTTCTGCGGCCGCTATTCATTGAATTGCGGCCGCAGAAAAGTGACATGTCAGTCCTTTGCTGCGCCGTATGGGATCCTGGCAAGAGCGTATACTATGTGTATACGCTCCGGCCGGGATCCCATAGCAGATAAGGCAATGTTCCACACCGTACAAAGTACAGCCGTTGTTGCCAATGGCAACGGCCGTACTTTTACATAGTGTGAACATAGCCTTAAATGTGATAAATTTCCTGTAAATGGAATGCATCACCTAGATTTGTTTTACTCGTTGGGGCCAGATACTGAAACTTGTTCTTTTTAGATCTTGTCTAAGTTGCTTTTAAAGGCTTTTAGGATCTGCTTTACACATCTGTCCCCTAGACAGAGAATTAATAGTCTAGAGGGGACCATTTAATTTATGTCGAATAGTTTTTTATGCATGCCCTGTGCCATTTGTAGAGGTCAATGTGCAGGGATGGAAGGTGAGCTGTGACATCACTAATTGTGAATGATCTGATCCTACCTTATCTATATTCAGGTGTCACCTTTCACTGCAATCCTGTCATTCATGATAAGGGAGAGAATTCTAAAAAGTGTCAGCTTATACCAGACGATTATTGGCCACACTTGGCGATAATTGTTTAGTGTAATATTTCATTTTTAAAGGCAACGATCTGCTGACATGCACTGAAAGAGGGGGTGTTAATAAATAAAAACTGTCCAATAACAAAATGATCTGTCTTTCCCATAGCAACCAATCAAAGAGATAAGATAAGAAAGCTGAGCTCTGATTGGTTGCTGTGGGAAAGCCAGCAGACTGTTTTGCTGTTATAGTAGCTAAATTAGTACTATTGTAGGCTTGGAATTAACCTGCTTTCTTTATCAGATAATATATAAGTGTAGATTAGCATTAGATTTTAAACATTGTACATGTACATTTTATCTATTGTTAGAGCTTGCCATTTTATACAAGCACTGTGATTTTTATGAAAAGTATTTATTTACCTTAGGGTTAAAGGCCAGTGTTTTGGGATCATTTGGATCCACTACTGAAGGGTATGGCTCAAATATAATACTCTTCCTGGGTGACTCAAGAGCAGCTCGACACATTGCAACCAGCAGACCAACAACCTACAAAAGACATTTAAAAAAAGTTTATCTGTAGACTTTCATAGAAGCATAGACATAAGCAGGGGTGGGACTCAGCTGGTCCTCCCTTGTTCTTCCACTTTGGTTTATAAAACAACTGGATTCCCATCAGGTTCCCCCTCTAGATCCAAGGAAGCTGGGATCTCTCTCGCAAACCATTCGCTCTAGGCTTGACCTTCACAGCTCTTTTCTTTCTTCTTAGTACTCAATGTAACGCCTGGAGTAGTGGATCCACTGGACCGTCACCAGCGATGGCACTAACCTCACCAGGGAGCGGAGTCTAAGGGGCCGCTGGTTTTCACCAGAGCCCGCCGCAAGGCGAGATGGACTTGCTGCGGCAGGCGACCCCCAGGCCGCTACCCCTGGCTTGGTTGCTAGTGACGGCAGGCGAGGCGTGGCAGGAGCAGTAGGCAGGAGATTGCAGAGTGCAGGCAGAGGATAGTAGACGTGCTCGCAGGTGGCGGACAGGACTCAGAACAATGGGAAGGCAGCGGGCAAGGACTAGGGACAAGGACTGAAGACAGGAACAAGGGACAAGGACTAAGGTCAGGAACAACAGGGAGCTGGGCCAAACGCTATGGGAAGCATATAGAGGCTCCAACACCTGTAGTGGGGCAGGGTAGGAATTTATAGGGAGTGGTTGAGTGCAACACCAATTAGGGGCGGACTGGCCCTTTAAATTTAAGACAGCCGGCGCGCGCGCGCCCTAGGAGGCGGGGACGCGCGCGCCGGCCGGCACAGACGGAGACAGGAGCGGGGCGAGGTAAGGCGCCCCCCGGGGCCGAACATGTAGCAGCGCCGGGTCCCTGCACAAGGACCCCGGCAGCTGCATGGGACAGAGGGAGGTCGCGGCGGTGGCCCGGAGCACCGGACGCCGCCGCGGCCGTGACACTCAACAAAGGCAGCCATAATGTGAATTATGATTTTAGATTTACCTCAGCTCCTGTAGCCACTTCTTCAGCAGCCCCAGACATCACTCCCAGAGTGTAAAAAGAGAAGACGCAGAGCTCTCTTGTACACACTGCAGGCTACAGGATGTAAGATAGAGGATATGAAAAAGAGATGTACAGGAAAAACAAAAAGGTAAACTCTACAAGAGATCCAATAATCACATTTTTAATACCAAAAATGACCAACCTTGAGCATAGATGCATTCTGGAAGACATGCTGTTCATCACACACTACACAATACTCATTCAGAGTGGGTAGACGCTGCTCTGCATACTTCATTATCTATAGAAGGGAGACAAGTATAAGATACAAAAAAGAGTTGAAAAGTCCAAAAAGTAATGACAAAGGATGAGAATAAAAATGTTCATGACTGAATAAAGGAAGGCACAAAATGGGCATTTAAAATACCGCACACAATTTAACATGATTGCTGGCAACTCACCTGCACCAAAAATCCATACTCCAGAGTCGGAACAGTCTTACAATGTCCACTGACCTGCAGGGAATGATCGGATTAAGATAACTTGTACATATCTATAGAGTCCTAAGCCACCATCAAGAGTTTCCAGAAGGTAATGTAGTATAGAGCACTGCAATCTGGCTAAAACATTTTTCTTTCCACACATGTACATGTTATATTATAAGGCAGCTGCAAATATATTGTAGACCAGTGTCTAACATATATATATACACCTTGACAATCCATTATTTTTATTATTTTTCAGCATTCCGTATTATTGACTCTGTCTCTTTGTCCTAAATACATTGCTATATACTCTTCCTGACAGATGGAGGAGAAATACTTGCCTCCGTCCTGTTATATTGGTGATCTGTATCTAGAGTATGCATTAGGCAGAGTTCCAATTTCACTGATCAATACTATGCAATACCAAAGCATTGACCAGTATAAGCAATCTAATGCTTGCATATAATAGTCCCCTGGGGTGACTTAAAGAATTATTATTTTTTTAAATATATTTTTTTTAACTACAAAACCCCTCCCTTAATAATAGATGAAACCTCCCTTTTTCCCATTTTACAAATATATATATATATATATGAACATATTTGGTATCATAGCATACAAAATTGTCTGATCTATTAAAATATAATGATATTGTTCTCGGACAATGAACAGTGTAAATGAAAAGAGGAGAAAAAATACCAGGATTGCTGATTTTTTTTAAATTTTATATCAGGGAAAAAAATTATTCAGGCTGGGTTCACGCACAGTATATTTCAGGCAGTATTTGGTCCTCATGTCAGGTCCTCATAGCAACCAAAACCAGGAGTGGATTGAAAGCACAGAAAGGATCTGTTCACACAATGTTGTAATTGAGTGGATGGCCGTCATTTAATGGCAAATATTTGCTGTTATGTTAAAACAACGGCTGTTGTATTGAAATAAAGGCAGTTATTTACTGTTATATGGCGGCCATCCACTCAATTTCAACAGTGTGTGAACAGAGCCTTTGGGTATATTCACACGGGCAGGTCCTGGCAGTTCCCATACACTACATACTTGCTGCGGTCTAGACGACCGCAGCGAGTATGTAATTATACCGCCCTTAACCCCTTCTGCTCCCCCGCTGTAAGCATACTTTACCTGTCCTTGCTGCACGGGTCCGGCGTCCTGCTCTCCTGTCCGGCCAATTAGTGTGTTGCCCACTAATTGGTCGGGCGGGAGAGCAGGACGCCGGACCCGTGCAGCAAAGACAGGTAAAGTATGCTTACAGCGGGGGAGCAGAAGGGGTTAAGGGCGGTATAATTACATACTCGCTGCGGTCGTCTAGACCGCAGCAAGTATGTAGTGTATGGGAACTGCCAGGACCTGCCGGGCTCGCAGCGAGAATCTCGCTGCGAGCCTGCCCGTGTGAATATACCCTTTCTGTGTTTTTAATCCACTCTTGGTTTTGGTTGCTATGGGGACCTGACATGAGGACCAAATACTGCCTGAAATATACTGTGTGTGAACCCAGCCTAAGGCTGGGTTCACACTACGTATTTTTCAGTCAGTATTGTGGTCCTCATATTGCAACCAAAACCAGGAGTGGATTAAAAACACAGGCTCTGTTCACACAATGTTGAAATTGAGTGGATGGCCGCCATATAACAGTAAATAACGACCATTATTTCAATACAACAGCCGTTGTTTTAAAATACCAGCAAATATTTGCCATTAAATGGCGGCCATCCACTCAATTTCAACATTGTGTGAACAGAGCCTTTCTGTGTATTCAATCCACTCCTGGTTTTGGTTGCAATATGAGGACCACAATACTGACTGAAATATACGTAGTGTGAACCCAGCCTAAAAGTGATTAAAAATGTATTAGTTTATTAATTGCGTCTCTTAGAAAGTGAGGAGGAGAGCACTGCTTTAAAGGGGTACTCCGGCGGTGGGGCACTTTTTTGATGGGACCGGTTCCAGCGGTGGGTCCCGCATCGCGGTGCTCAGGTCCCCGGTTCCCGGCTGCTTCCTGGTGCCTGACGCCGCCCGAGACTCTACGTCTCAGGTCCGCTCAGCCATTCAGTAAAGGAGGCGGGATCTGAGCGGACTTGACACAGATCCCGCCTCCTTCACTGAGTGGCTGAGCGGACCTGAGACGTAACGTCTCGGGTGGCGTCCGACACCAGGAAGTGGCCGGGAACCAGGGACCGAAGCGCCGTGATGCGGGACCCGCTGCTGGAACCGGGGTCCCATCAAAAAAGTCCCCCCCCCCGCCGGAGTACCCCTTTAATATGACTTGGACATCCATGCATCAATGACTTCTGGTCATTGAAGGGGTTAAAGGCAACCTGTCACTAGTTTCATGCTGCCCAATCCACAAGCGGCATAAAATTCACAGAGGCTCCCTTATGACAGTAATTTATGATTTACTGTAATTTTACATAGGTATTTTATAACAGGCATTTTATCTCTCTTTAATCACTTGTTACTTAAACTTACAACTATCAGGGTAAACTACCCAGGCAGACTTTACAAAGACTATTGAATGTCTCACCTGTGTTGTAGTTGTGTGACTCCCATACAGTTCTGATTTAGGGTTTCTTAGAGTACAAGAAACTGATCTATTCATGAGACGGGGGACACGGAGATCTGTCCCTGCAAGACCACTTCTAAGATCTGTTCCTGTCAAACTACTCCGGACTGCAGAATCCTGGACCCCAGGGAAACTGGGAGACCTGCAATAGATTTTCAATTAGTGTAAGGCATAGGCAATTAAACTACTCATAAGAGAGTCAGTCAAGGGAAAAAGGGTCAGTATTTCCATTAGTATTTTGGTTAGTATTTGTAGCCAAAATCAGAAGTGGAAACGACAGAAGAATACTATAGTGGAAAGATTTGCACAATTTTTGTATTTTCAAACCACTCCTGGCTTGGTTAAAAAAAAAACTGACCAAAATACTGAGCAAAGTACTGTGATATGTGGTAGTAGGACTCATTGTACTTTATGTATTGTATGCACTTTTAGATATTGAAACTTTGTGTTAGTATTTTTGGGGTGCAGTTTATGGCTACATTCACACAATGTAAAAATGAGGGCAAATAACGACCGTTGTTGCTAAACAACTGCCATCATGGATAAGCATGTGACCATGCCCCACCCTCAGTGTCTTCCATATACAGGCTCAGTGGTGGACACTAGAAAGTGGGCATGGTCACATGCTGCTCCATGTTGGCCATCTTATGGACAGCATCTTATGGGCAGCCCAGCCTGGAGGAGGGGAGTCAATGTTGAAATTGAGTGTATGGCCGCCATTTAATGGCAAATATTTGCTGTTGTTTTAAAACAACGGCTGTTTTATTGAAATAATGGCCGTTATTTACTGTTATATGGCGGCCATCCACTCAATTTCACCATTGTGTGGACAGAGCCTTTCTGTGTTTTTAATCCACTCCTGGTTTTGGTTGCAATATGAGGACCACAATACTGACTGAAATATACGTAGTGTGAACCCAGCCTTAGGCTGGGTTCACACTATGTATATTTGAGGCTGTATTGGTCCTCATGTCAGGTCCTCATAGCAACCAAAACCAGGAGTGGATTGAAAACACAGAAAGGATCTGTCCATACAATGTTGAAATTGAGTGGATGGCCGCCATATAACGGTAAATAACTTCCATTATTTCAATACAACAGCCGTTGTTTTAAAATAACAGCACATATTTGCCATTAAATGACGGCCATCCACTCAATTACAACATTATGTGAACAGAGCCTTTCTGTGTTTTCAATCCACTCTTTGTTTTGGTTGCTATACAGCCTCAAACATACAGCCTCAAATATACATAGTGTGAACCTAGCCATATACTGTACATTGAACTATATTGCTATAAAGTGCCAACCCCTTTAATAACAATGGCCATTATTTGTCCTTATTTTTACACTGTAGGAAAATAGCCTATACTTTATATATACAGTACACCTGTTAGATATACAAGTAGCAGACCCCAGTGTCCCCGCATTTTACTTTTTGTAGATTCCTTTTTACTGTTTTATAGTATTTTAGCTATTGATACAATAAATATTGATTATTTCAGCAACAGTGATTAAATGAAAAATAGACTCTTAAAAGAAGAAATGGGAACTCGGCACTCACCAGTAAGTATAGATCCTTTTATTCGGCAAACACCATGGTCAAGATACAAACAGTGCATTTTTTGCTTAATAAACAGCTCTACTATACTTGCTGGTGAGTGCCGAGTTTCCCAGAAAGAAACTAAACAATCACATACAGTATACAAATTAAAAGTCAGCTAACACAACACGGAACATTCATATTATACATGGGATGGATATTTCTGAGACAAAAATGTGATGTCAAATAGTTGCTGGAGAGAAATATAGAATTTTTACTTGGGTACTGGAGAGAAGATGCTTAGTCCAGCCCTAAATCTCTTAATGCTACCACTGACTCTAAGCCACCGCAACCTTCTTTCTTGTTGGGAACGTAAAACTTCATTACTGAGATACCGCCATTGATGAGAGGAGAAGAGGGACAAGATCCTACAAAGAGAAAAAAATAATAATTTCACTGAATTAAAAATAATCAAGGACTTAAATAGAAAAGGCTGGAAAGTAAAAAATGTACAAAAACAGACTTAATTGAATGGAAGGAGAGAAAACTAAGATAGAAGAGGAAGGATGAAAGAAAGAAATCTAATCTGAACTCATAATATCAATGGTTTCTCCTTAAGCCTTGATGCTTCTTCCTAGCGACTTCCCATCTTAGCTCAATACTTACTTTTTTAACTGAATCCCAAGTCCAAAGTCTTCTCTGTTTGATGGTTGAAATACATCAATGGTAGGCTCTGCAAAGAATGTAAGATATATAGAAATTTAAATAGGGCTAAAGAGTATATGAGGAATATGAGGACATAGATAGAATATTCTGTAAAATATACACGCTAGGTACATGTTTAGAATTTTTTCAGTGTTTTCTCTGATGCTTGAATACTTGTTACAGTATTGTATATTGTCCATCATACTTGATATAGCTCAAATCTGCAGAAAGCCATATCATTTAACCTGATGCAGCATGAGTGTACATTGTATAATGTCTCGCTTGTGACAAAAAAAACATCACTGTCAACACACGAAGGATGTGCAGCAGATACAGACAGCACAATGATATAGATTATAAAGACATAAGGAATAACTTGTATTTGTCTGTGATATAATTTTTGTCCTATAATAGACAACTCCAAACAAATCTGTGTGCATCTCAACATATACTAGAAATACCTAATATGAGATACCATCCTAGATGAATAGAAAACATAAATGGTACAAAATACCACTCTTCTTGATCAAATAAATATAATAACTTTTCTCTTAAAATGACTGTAATGTCTGGCTGATAGTAACATAGTTAAAAAGGTTGAAAAAAGACTAGAGTCCATCATGTCCTTCCTACAGAAACCCTACTGCGTTGATCCAGAATCATCCATGACAACATAATGTGGCAGAGAGTTCCATAGTCTCACTGCTCTTACAGTAAAAAATAACAACTGCGTTTGTGCTGGTGGTGAAACCTTCTTGATGTTTTACTTAAAGGGGCTGTCAAGTTTATATATTCTTCAATGTACACTGGTCCCTCTTCATACAATATTCCAGGAAGACAATGATGAAATCATTGTAAAGTGAAACCATAATACTATGGTTAAAACTAAGGTTTCAAAGCCCTTGAAATTTTCATTGAAAAAAAAAGGAGAAATCATAAAAAAATGAAAAGAAGCAAAAATAATGCATTTAATGTCCATGGCACTAACAATAGCCCTACACTGTACTCGGCTATCCACATCACTCCAATCGGCATAAAGGTACACTATCATTCAATTCATACTTGGTACTTGAAGACCACCATTCTCCTGATCAGTGGCAGTCTCAGCAATCATACATTTATCACCTATCTTGTGGTTCACCTCTGCTGGCATGCTGTGCCTCCTGGCAGACACAATGTTGCCTGCCATTGGCCTCTCTGTGCCTTAACTCTTCTTGCTCCTGCTGCCATCACTGCAGACTCCTCTTCTGCCCCTAGGGTGTATGCTGGCAAAATCTTGGTCTCTTAAAGGGCTAGTGCACCTACCTCATTCTTTAGCCAAACCCACTAACCACAGCCTGTATCAGGCAGCTTCACCCTCATAAAGCTACTTGAACATCAAGGTTCCTTAGGGCCCTATTACACGAGACGATTATCGTGCAAAAAAATTGTTTTATCATTTAAATTTAAATGATAATCGTTCTGTGTAATTGCAGGCAACGATTGAAAAATCGTTCGCATGTCGTTGATTGTTTATTTACATCTGAATCTAAGGGCCCTATTACACGAGACGATTATTGTGCAAAAAATCGTTATATCGTTCAAATTTGAACAATAATCGTTTGTGTAATTGCAGGCAACGATCGTTTGTATGTCGTTGATTTAGATCATAACCTAAAATTATCGTTAATCGTTCACTGTAATTCCACATTCATTCGCTCAAGTTCCACGTTTTTTCACTAATCGTTCAGTGTAATTGCACATTGTTCATTGTTTTGCTGGGATCAGAAGGAATAAATGATCATAGTTACGATCGCAATAATGATCGCAGTAACGATCTTAACTAACAACCATCATTCTGTGTAATATGGTGAACGATTTCAGGTTATCGATATAAAATCTAGTTTGCGATCGTTTATCTTTACAAATCTCCCTGTGTAATAGGACCCTTAGGGGGGGATTTATGAAAGGGTGTAAATATACACCTGATGTGAATTGCCCACAGCAACCAATCACAGCTCCTCTTATATTTTACCAGAGCTGAAAGCTGAGCTGTGATTGGTTGCTGTGGGCAGGTTACACCAGGTGTATATTTACACCCTTTCATAAATCTCCCCCTAAGTGTTCTAGCAAATGTATATTGTACTCATGCTTCCTCACTGTGTTTACTTAAATACCACTACTGTTTGTCTCTATGTTACAATATCATGTTGTCTTAACACACACACGTTTCTAGGTGATGCTGTATTGTCTATAAAAATGACACAGAGGAGACAGTATAAGGGAATGCAATAGCAGCTTCTGAACAGAGCCTGACAGACAAGACTATATTCACCTGTTACGCAACTACGTACATATTTAGAGCCACATATTTTTAGTTGGGCTGTTCACACTGTCCGTAATTTAAAGATCTGCAACCCGCAAAAATTACTGACAAGTTAAAGTGGGGACTGTAATTGCAGCAAAGATTGTCCCATATGGCTATTTTGGTTTCTATAGCCATAACTTTTACCGATTAAATGTCCACAACGTCCGCAAATCCATAAAAAGTACGAATGAGTAATCATTTTAATATGGATGATGGATGCAATACAGATGCATTACAGATTAATTTTTTGCGGATTATATTCCAAAAATTGCGGATGTATGAAAGCATCATTTACAGTCCTGATAAATGAATTCATATTCTTATCAAAATAAAGAAAGAAAATCCTTTTAATGTCCGTAATGTTGAGGTAAAAATACACCTGTTTTTTGAATACAATAATGCGCTTTACTGAAGTCAATGGGAAATTGGCCGGCCTTGCATACACTGTATAGAATAACAGCGGTAATTGATTCCAACCGTCTAAATAATGAACAAGCTCATTATTTACCACCTGCTTTTGCAAAATACGGCTGTCTTTTTTTCACCCCCTTCAAGAACTGTTTTATTTAAATTCAAAATTACGCCTGTATTTTAGTATTATTTTACTGTGCGTGAACACAGCCTCTAGTTTACAGTATGAAAGGTTTTTACCTTCTCAAACCAATAGCTAAGAACAATCAATGTATAATGATGTGACAAAATAGAAAAATGAATTGGCAAGTTCTCCATGGCAACACGCTTTGGAGTTGCTCTGAACTAGATATGAGGTGATTATGTCCATCTGTCATGCCCTTAATGAAGTAACATTGTGTGATTTATTGTTGACATAGTAACTATGAATCGGGGCTCCAGAGTATTACAGTAATATCCAGACAGCTTGAGCAAATGAAGTGATATTTTATTGTTGTCTCACATAACCTCCAGTGTATGCATCCCTGAGTAATCCAATACACTGTGATCTCTGGCTACTATTTTGTGGAAGCTTTTATGTTGTAGGAGGTTGCTCAGGCGGAAACATTAGAATAATGTAATACATTACAAAATCTTTAATGTGGATGTGATTAATAAAATGTAGATGTAATAAATGAATGGCAATACACCGGAGCGGAAAGGATCACTCACCAGGGCCATCTAGGTACTGAGAGAGGGAAAAGCGTAAGCGTAGGACTATAGGTTCTGTGCGGATTACTTTCCAGGCAGTGGCTACCTCTTCCTGCAGGGAAAGTGCAAAGAAAAGAGGTTAAAAAAAAGTTAAAAAAAAATAAAAATAGGAGTGTATAAAATAAACCCAGAGTATGAAAAGACAATAAAAGGTGACATGAATAAAAAATGTGATGGAATACTGGCAACTTTTAAGCCATGTTCACACACGGTATTTGGCCGTTAAACAACAGCCGTTATTGCAGAGTACAACAGCTGCCGTTGTTTAACAGCACTGCTTAATTGCACAGCAGTCTATGGAACCACAGCCGTAGTTTATACACCCTATATACACTACGGCCGTTCTTCTCACTGTGAGCCTGTGCTCACAGTGTAATGTACGGCTCCCAGCTACACTATGGTCTATGGCAAATTGGAGTGCGGGCACACCCAAATGTGTCAACATTCCAATTAAAATAAAGTGATGTTCATCCGACCGATACTGCAGTATAGGCCCACAATGTAGATATAAGGGCAAATAATGGCCGTTGTTGCAAAATGATCATTAATAACGGCCGTTGTTTTACAACGGCCATTGTCTGTTCTTATTTTTACATTGTGGGAACATAGCCTAAAACA
Organism: Dendropsophus ebraccatus; assembly: GCF_027789765.1. Classification (NCBI taxonomy): domain Eukaryota; kingdom Metazoa; phylum Chordata; class Amphibia; order Anura; family Hylidae; genus Dendropsophus; species Dendropsophus ebraccatus. The sequence continues at coordinate 143,177,915 of NC_091454.1, read as the reverse complement.
TGTTTGTTATTTTTTATTTTACTTTGGGTGAACATAAATGATCATTTTCTACTGATTTATAAGGTATTAGAAATAGTGAAAGAAGAAGTCAAATAAAAATACATGTAAATAAATAGATACTCTAAAGAGCTTTAATAAGTGAGTAAATGGACTTACATCCAGGAATCCAATGTTTATGTGCAAGTCAATATCAGCATCATCTATGGTCCCATATTCTCTGTGAAAGAGAAATTGGTACATGACTAGAATTGCAATGGTGAAGTTCACTTTTAACAAAGGCTTAGATTTTTTTACAGTGCAGATTTGAAGGGGTTATCCAGGATTAGAAAAACACAGCTGCTTACTTCCAAGAACAGCACCACTATATAAATCAAAGTAGGTGTCTTTGAAATGTAACCTTTATTGAGGTAATATATAAAAAGAGAGAATTGTACATAGAAGAAATGCTCACATTTGTGAACCACCACCAAAGATGTAAGTGTTGTCATAAGCAAACAAGGTGCCAGCAATAGATACCAGAAGAGTGGCTGGTACTCGCCCTAAGGGGACTATTACACCAAACGATGATCGGCCGAATCGGCCCTATCCGGCCGATCATCGTTCCATGTAATAAACACAACAATCAGCCGATGAGAATGATCATCAGCTGATCGTTAATATAGGTTTGGACCTATAATTGTCGAGCACCGATCGCGCATCGCTACGTGTAATAGCGGTGCGCGGCCAGAGGCTGACGATTTGCAAAGGGCTCCTCCTGCGCTCTACTTCTCCCGGGTCCTGCGCGCTGCAGCTTCAGAGTAGTCTGTCTTAGCTGACAGGCCGCTCAGCCAATCACTGGCCGGGACCACCGCGGTCAGTGATTGGCTGAGCAGCCTGTCAGCTAAGACAGGCCTCTCTGAGGCTGCAGCGCGCGAGACCCAGGGAGAAGCGGACCGCAAGAGGAGCCCTGGACCATGGATAGGTAATGTATGCAGTTTAAGCAAGGGGTGCAAGGACATTGGTAACCATGTCCTTGCAGCCCTTGTTAAACGATTATCGGGCTGTGTAATAGGCCCAGTAAACGAGTGCCGATCTAGCAGATCGGTGCTCATTTACAGTTATTATCGGGCCGTGTAATAGTACCCTTACTCTCCCTACACTGATGGCGCTGCCTGTCATGGCCATGTTAAGGACAATCAAATCTTATCAGGTCATTAACACAGCCATGACAGGCAGAGCCATCATTGTAGGGGAGAGTAAGGGCAACTACCAGCCGTTCTTCCTGTGTATCTATTGCTGGCTTCTCCTTTATGTATGCTAGCATTAACGTCTTTGGTGATGATACTCACACGTGAGCATTTCTTCTATGTATAATGCTCTCTTTTTAAAGTGTACCTGTCAATATAACTTTTAAAATTTAAATCAACACTAGATGTGAAATAAAGCAAGTTAGGCATTTACATCCATTATTTTTTTTAGTTCTCATGCTTAAAAACAAAGCTATACTTACTTATATCCAGGTCCAGTCTCCTGAAGGCAGATTTTTAGTCTTGTGCTGGTTGAAAAAAAGAGACTAAACACAGGAAGTACAGACTGACCAGTACTGAGAGTCACGGCTCAATGCATCCATCAATCACATGACTGCCTTCTCTGTGAGCGCTCAGATGACCTGGGAAACACTGGACTTCCTGTGTTAAGACTTTTAGCAAAAAAAAAAGGGGTCTAAACACAACTTGCTTTATATCACATCTACAGGTGATTCAGATTTTGACAATTATAACGACAGGGACACTTTAAATTTTAAAGACATCTACTTCGATTTATATGTGTAAATAAGAGGTGGACTTTTGCATTGATATACTGGGATGGCAATTGTTGCTATGATTCTTAAGAACCCCACCACACCTGTCCTCAGGTTCTATGTGGTATTACAAAACAGCATCGGTCATTTTCATTCAACTGAACTGCAATACTACACACAAAGCGAGGACATGAGTGGTGCTGTTTCTGAGAAAGCAGTTATATTTTTGTTATCCTGGACAACCCCTTTTATAGTGAATCTGTCAACCCTGAAATAGCTATGGCACTAATGACAATGATATGCACTTGGTAAAGCAGATAATATTTTGGTATCCGGCATCTTGGTCTTTATTCAGCAGAAAAACACAGTGTGCAGTGTAAGAGATTTAAAAAAGAGTGGCCTATCGTTGCTTTACCAAGTGCATATGACTGCCATTAGTTCCTTAGCTGTTTTGGATGTGACAGATTCACTTTAAATCTCTTTCTTTCAAATCAACTGGTTCAGAAATTTATATAGATTTGTAATTTAATTCTATTTAAAAATCTTAAGTCTTCCCATACTTATCAGCTGCTGTATATCCTGCGGGAAATGTTGTTTTCTTTTTAGTGTGAGACAGTGCTCTCTGCTGACATCTCTGGCCGAGACAGGAACTGTCCAGAGCAACAGCAAATCCTTATAGAAAACCTCCCCTGCTCTAGACAGTTCCTGTATCGGACAAGGGTGGCAGCAGAGAGCACTGTATCAGATGGAAAAGAAAACATTTTATACAGGACATACAGCAGCTGATAAGTATGGGAAGACTTGAGATTTCTAAATAGAAGTAAATTACAAATCTATATAACTTTCTAAAACTAGTTGACTTGAAAGAAAATGATTTTTTGATAACCCCTTTAAGCAAAAGCACCAAATTTATCAAAGTGTTTTAGGCTGATTAAATATATTGGCTTATCTGTAGACTGTCATATTTGTTGCAAATAGACCAAGCCTCCTTTTACTAAGACCACTAAGACTCTAAGCATTGTACCCAAAACAGTGGGTACCATACAGATACATCTTATTAGCAGTTATTGGTGTAGCTTTCGGATCAGAAATAGTCTCTAAATTGCTGCCAACATGTTTTGCAGAATCACTGTAAAATATTTTCTAAAATATGTCCCTCTTTTTAGACAGTGACCCATGGTGTTGGGGTCCTAAATTAGTAAGTTGACTCTTGGTTAACCACCACAAGGTCTTGCAAGTGTCCTTCACCAATAGGTTCAGAAAATCCTTTGAAATTCCTTAATAGTCTGAATAGATTTGACCTCAGTACAGGCCCTATTCCACCAACAGATCTGATGACAGATCATCTGCCAAAGATTTGAAGCCAAACCCAGGAGTGGATTTGAAAAGAGGAGAAATCCAGTCTTTCCATTATGACCTGTTCTCTGTCTATAGTCTGTTCCTGGGTTTGGCTTCAAATCTTTGGCAGATAATCTGTCGTCAGATCTGTTGGTGGAATAGGGCCCTAATTAATAAGAACCCTCTAGGTTCTCCAGATGACGCCATGTGCCTTTTTCTCTATTGAATATGTTTGTACTTCCTTTATTCAATGTCACTTGGTGTACAACCTTGCATAATGTTACATATTGGGTAAAATATGCTCACCTTACAGATACAGCACTTTCACTATATATTTCTTTAACTGCCTCTATGTCTGCATCAAGCTGTGGGTGTCTGTAAAGATCAGCACAGCATGTGCCCTGTCAAAAAGAAAACAATTTGATCATAGACGTGTGGCATGTGAGGAAAATAAAGATCAGGCTGAAGGGGGAAAAACAAAGTATATTGGATCACAAATACACTAATCATATGACAACAGGTGCAATAACTGCTGTACATACTGGATTTTAATTTGCTACTACTCAGTCCCTTGAGTTAAAATGTAACTTTGCATTTACTGTTTATATTATAAAGACACCATTTGTTATTTTTACATGTGTATATATTGTAATATTTGTTGTGTCACCTGAACTCCATAGAGAAACTCCCCACATTCATTTTCCCCATCAGATTCCTCTTCAGCCCAGTTGTGTCCCTTGATGTCCTGTGGAGATGACAGAAAATAGCTTTTGTAGCAAAGCATTGTCAGTCAACCGTAACTATCAGTTTCAGATGCAACTTAATTCACAATACTACTATATGTACATAGATGTACAACCAGATTTTACAAACAGAATGATGATATCTTCAATAGTCATTAAACCTCAAATGAATGTGTCTCCTAGATATTTTTTACTGATCAGAGCAAGATACTGAAACATGTTCTTTTTTTCTAATTTATTTTCTGTTATTTTATTTTTTAGTACATCATTCATTCCACAGGGATCGAGAAGGAGATCTCTAAGCTTCAGCTATTGTGAATAGTGCTCAGTCTTCTGGTATCTATATGTTGCAGTGAAATGATAGAAACAGGGATTTGATCAAATCACTAGGGATTTGATCAAATCCCGGGAAATGATGAAATGAACACGCCATTCTATCATTTCCCTAGGGAATTGATCAAATCAATGACCTCTTTCAGGGAAATGATGGAATGAACTCTATCATTTCCCCCTGCAACATAGAATTTACTTACTATATCGCCTCTCTGCTCCCCCCAGCCTGTCCTCTCTGCTCACCGTCCGCCTCCGCCGTCTCTCTGCTCTCCATTCCGCTCATTTTCCCTGCTACATGCCTCCTGCTCCCCTGGCCTGTCAGTTCCGCTCCCCATCCGTCCGCGCAGCCGTATGCCTGCCGGGAGGTGTGCAGCTCTGCTCCCTGTCCGCCCTGCGACATGCCTCCTGCTCCCCCAGCCTGTCCGCTCTGCTCCCCGTCCACCCCAATGCCATATGCCTGCCGGGAGGTGTGCCACTCTGCTCCCCATCCACCCCTTTCCATATGCCTGCCGGGAGGTGTGCAGCTCTGCTCCCTGTCCGCCCTGCGACATGCCTCCTGCTCCCCCAGCCTGTCCGCTCTGCTCCCCGTCCACCCCAATGCCATATGCCTGCCGGGAGGTGTGCCACTCTGCTCCCCATCCACCCCTGTCCATATGCCTGCCGGGAGGTGTGCCGCTCTGCTCCCTGTCCGCCCTGTGACATGCCTCCTGCTCCCCCAGCCTGTCCGCTCTGCTCCCCGTCCACCCCAATGCCATATGCCTGCCGGGAGGTGTGCCACTCTGCTCCCCATCCACCCCTGTCCATATGCCTGACGTGGAGGTGTGCCGCTCTGCTTTCCCGTCCGCCTTCGCCAACATATGCCTGTCGGGAGTTCCCGTCCGCCCCCCGCCGCCATATACCTCCCGGGAAAGTGTGCCGTTCTGCTTCCCCGTCCGCCTCCTCCGCCAAACATAGAGCTGGGCGACTCCTCGATCTTTCATTCCATCATTTCCTTGAAAAGGGTCCGGTATTTGATCAAGTCCCTAGGGAAATGATGGAACGGCGTGTTCATTCCATCATTTCCCGGGATTTGATCAAATCCCTAGTAATTTGATCAAATCCCTGGATTATATCATTTCACTGCAATATAAACACTGATGTCGCCTTTAACTTTAATCCTGTCTGGGATTATAAAAGGGACACTGCTGGAAAGAAATCTGTAAAGAACAGGAAGCGTCAGTTTAGTTTTAGGCTTAGTGGCAAGAATGAAAACTGTAAGGTTTCAGAATTTTTTTATAATATACACAGTAAAATGAAAAATTTGAAAAACAATCACCAAAAAGTCTTAAACCAATAACACAATAAAACTAGGTCATTTCCTGAAGACATACAATTCCTTTAACTACAAATTTATTTATTTTTTAAAATCTTCTAATATGTAGTCTACCTTGTATAGATTTACCTTGTATTTGCTATAAGCATTATCAAACCTCCTCTTCTGAGTAAGGTTTAAAGCAACTTATTATTGCTTTTGAAACTTCCTGTTCTGTTATTCCAGTTAGTATTTCACGGGCAGTACATTTAGGTTTCAACAGATCAGGGTGGAGAGACATAAGATATAAATAGCACAGGTAGGGGCCAGGTTAAAGAATTTGCATTGGGGTCTAGGAGCTCAGCAATAGAGAAAAAAAGACCAAGAGAGCACAGACTCCCTACACAAGCAAAGCTATTTTTATGTGGGTGGAAAACAAATAAGACCAGTAGCTCACTTCCTCCCTTCCCTTTACAATTCACTCCTGATGGCTTTAGAATAAAAAAAAAAAAAACTGACTGAATTGACAGAATTTTTTTATATATACAGTAATCATTACTTCATTGCTTTCCTGCAGTCTCGAAGAATGCAAGAAGCTAGACATTCCTTCTCTAATGCTGCGTTTACACGGAGCGATAATTCGCCCGATCGTACGATTAACGATATCGAAAGAACGATTTTTTTTATAACGATCAGCGCATAGGTAAAATCTCGCACATAGGTAAAATCGCTGAACGACTGTTTACACGGAACGATCTGCGAATTTTTTGCAAACGATGATTTAAGATCATGTAAGATCAAAATGAACCATTTTTCGCTCGTCGCTTGATCGTTCGCTGCGTTTACACGTACGATTATCGTTAGAATTCGATCGTTATCGTGCAAATTCACACGATTATCGTTCCGTTTAAACGCAGCATAAGACATGCAATTTGTACTTAAGGGGGGTTGTAACCCCCCTACAACCACTAATATGCCTTTTTTACCCTTGTCATTAAGGTAACCTAGTCAGAAGCTCTCTGTATTTATGGTGCCATAGAATAAGTTACACATTGTTGTTGTGTGCTCACCTGTAGTGAGTGCTCTGCTCAGTTATCTAATGATAGCTCAGTGCCTGATAGCTCTGAGGGCTAGGACCAGAAGAACATTGGATCCTTAAAGAGAACCTATCACCTAAAAATCACTGTCCCTATTATTAAAGGTCCTCTCTCCCTAAGTCTATTCCTGAAGATACAGACTGCAAAGCATTCTTTACCTAATCCTCTTCTTCGGTGTAGTAATGCTGGGGCGCCGCCATTTTGATGACGTCACGCTGGAACGCACGTGCGTTCCAGCGGTGCGTTCCAGCGTGACATCATCAAGACGGCGTCGGCCGACATTACTGCACTGGAACAAAGGAGTAGGTAAAGTATAAGATACAGATTGCAAATGCTGGAACGCAAGTGACGTATTCTAGATGGCAGCGGCCGGCCTTGCTGTACCGAACAAGAGGATTAGGTAAAGTCTAAGATACAGACTGCAAAGGCAGTCTGTATCTTTATTTTGTCTATTTATTTTTGTCTTGCAGTCTGTATCTTATACTTCACCCAATCCTCTTGTCCACTGCCGGGCACCACCATCTTAATTTAGTCACTTGCGTTCCAGCGGTGGAACGCAAAGTGACGTCATCAATATGGCGGCGCCCCCGGCATTGCTGCATATTTGCATGACGGGAGCTTCCTGTCTCGCGTCGGCTCTTTTGAAAAGAGCCTGCGCGAGACAGGAAAGTAAAGTGTGTATATTTCAAAAACGCAGCTATAAAAATAATTAAGTCTATTTACAAATATTAATAAAACTTCAATTTACAGCTAATTAGCAAAAAAAATAATTTTTAATTTTGGCCATGATTGGTTCTCTTTAACCGATCAAATGGGTCTCAAAAGGAGCTTCCTCCAAGAATAGGTCATCAGTAGAGATAAGCAAATCTCAAGCACGCTCAGGTCTGTTTGAAGCTGAACGTGCAGCATTTGATTACTGGTGGCTGCAGAAGTTGCATGCATCCCTAGGGAGTCTTGGAAAACGTGAGTACAGCCTATGGCTATGTTACCACTTTGGAAACATATCGGGCAAAATCGGCCATCTTGTTACATGGATGGCTGCTAATAAAGATCATAATCCTTATTAGTAGCCGTCTTTATAACAAGACAGCCGTCTTTGCCTGATATGTTTCCAAAGTGGAAACACAGCCTATGGCTATGTTCACACTGCGTATGAATCCGTCCATAGTGCGAACCGCGAATATACGCATGTAGTTTTGAGGTTGATGTGTTCGCTTGAAAGTATACGATATAGGCCCGCACAATGCACACTACGTATGAGCTTACGGCTGGATCGTATACGGCGCCGTGAAAAATTAACAAGACCATTGTTTGAGGACGGAAATGTTGAAACTCACGGCCGTGGATTTCCATGCGGTCCCGTACAAAGTACTTATTTCAGCCAAATTAAACTTGATTTTTCGATCCAAAAGGTTCTGTGTGGTTTATGGGGCTGAGCAAAGATTTCCAAGTAAATGACCTGCCTCAGATCGCTTCGAAACAAGCTAGGGAAGCATAACTGTACTACGGGCGTATGTTCGCGGTTCGTACGCATCCGGCCGCATGTCTATTTTTCCCACGCCCGTAGTTTCAGCCGCACATGTACGGCAGCGTACGATCTACGTACGGATTCATACGCAGTGTGAACATAGCCTTAAACTGTATCCAGGCAGCCTTAGGGCTGCATCCAACTTCTGCAACCACCACTAATCAAATGCTGCACGCTCAAGTTTGGACAGACCCAAGTGTGCTTGAGAATCGCTCATCTCTCGTTACCAGGTTTTCCAGTGACTCTGTTGAAGATCGGAGGGACCTCTATGCAGTCCTAGGCTGTCTGTATACCAAGCTTGCTGACAGAGGAACCCAAGGTGGGGGGAGGGGGGGAATTATTAGGATTGGCGTCTCATACACCAAGCGTAAAGTGATCCAGAATTTTTAAAAAAATCCTGCCATTTTTTTGAAAAAGCACACCTGTCCTCAGCGCGTCACCTTCCCGTCCCCTTGGTAAGCGTGGTGCAGACGCCGAGCTCACACAAAAAGTACCGACTTTTTGCCAGGTCTGCACCATGCACAACGTTGACCTTAGTGTTGTCCTACCAACAGTGTGTGTCATAGTGACAGATTATAATTTATTAGAATATAGAAGTATGCTCATGTATTACAAATTTTTATTAATCATGTTGTAACACATGTAAAAAAAATGTCCCTTAATGAAAATAGTGCCTCAAACAATTATGAAATATTCAGTTATTCCGTTTCAGGCAAGTGCTGAAGACAGAATTAATCTGTGTATACAGTCAACAATATACAGCAAGTTCCAGCATCACAGGATATAGAGAAGTCAATAGAATGGGTGCATGTCTCACTAAAACAAACCCAGGTAGGAAAGCATGAAGGGACAGATTGTCCAAGTGAGTTCAGAATTTAAAGGGGTATTTCACCCAAGAGCTAAAAAATAAAATGCTTCCACTAAGTATTTTCAGCAATCTCCTGTATTTCATCTTGTAGTATCTGCCCATCGCTGGCTCAATCTTCTTCTGCTTTACATTGTAAACAAAATATCTATCTATCTATCTATCTATCTATCTATCTATCTATCCATCCATCCATCCATCCATCCATCCACTCATCCATCTACATAGATTGATGAGAGAGAGAGAGAGAGAGAGAGAGAGAGAGGGAGAGATGAAACAACTGTTTCTGTTCCCCTATACTGCTCAAGAGGCTGTCACTGTTCTGTTGTTTTCCTGCCCCTTGGCCAGGTGCTCATTGATTTGTGTGATGTCAGTGGTGGGCAGGGTTACAGATGAGGTGTTACAGCTTGCCTGGCAACAAAAAAAACAAAGATCTTGTGACTTTGGTCTCACAAGGAAGAAGAGGACAGAGTGGAGACAAAGTGGACAAGGAAGTGAGGATATTGAGCAGCTTCAGGGTGTAAGGGCCCTATTCCACCGGACGATTATCGTTCAGATTATTGTTAAATAGTTCAAATCTAAACAATAATCGTTCGGTTAAAATGCAGTTAACGGTTAACGTCCGAACGAGAAATCGTTGATCGCTTTATAAGACGTGGACCTATTTTTATCGTTGCTCGTTCGCAAAACTTTCGCAAATCGTTCGCATTGAATAAGACGTTGTTCGGTCGTTCGCAGTAGATACGAACGCAATAGCTAAGAAATAGCGAAGAAAAAACGATCGCAAATACGATCATAAGTAACGATTATCGTTCCATGGAAATGAGTGAATGTTTTCAGGTCTTTCGCAATAGCGGTCGTTTGAAATCGTTAATCGTTAACGATTATGCGAACGATAATCATCCGGTGGAATTGGGCCCTTAGTCAGGATGTGCTGCAGACAAACGGGCCAATTCATGTAATAGAAACCTATTACAAACAAGCTTAGATCATGGGTGGGAATTAAACAGGGTTACATTTTTCTTAAATGGAGTACCTCTTTATTACACACCAGTGCAGCATTTCAGCATAAATAAAGTCCTTTTCAATTACTGCTTCAAAAAGGCTTAATTTAGGTCGAAACAATGCACTGGTGTATATTAAACTTCAGTCCTCAGTGTGACCGAACAGACATCCCGGCAGAAGGATTTTATCAGCCTACCCTACCACCAGCAAGATATTATAGCTACAATTTAAAATACATTTTCTTGTGCATACATTACATAGAAACCAAAAACTACATTATTCAGGTGACAACATAACCATAGTAACCTGTAGAAATAATGTAATAAGTTATTCAACATTAAATATGAATAGCATAAAAAATAAACAAAATAAAAATGCCAACAATAGTTTTTTTCTCTATTTGACTGTGAAAATTATATGTATCCCCAAAAAGGTCGAAAAAAAAAATTTCTGCATAAAAATAGACTTTATATAGCCATACCATTAATAAAAATGTGAAAAGGGCTGCTGAAATGCCAACAGGCCGATAAAGATCTATTTTTTGAGGGGTTAACTGTGCACCCTTAGGAACATCACTGGCAAAGAACACCCAAAATATTCTGCAGCACTTTACAATTTTGGGGGTACATATATAGACAAAATCAGACATTACAGAGATTGGCTTTGTTCATATGGTGGACTTCTGCGAACATCATTGCTGACAGGCGTCAAAAAGACATCCGTTATTTGCCAATGATGGCAGTCTAAAATATTGTGATAAAAGACCCCTTTTCGATGCATGTCAGCAACGACGGCCACAAAATCCCATCATGTGAACATAGCTATACACATGTAACCATCAAATCAAGAATTAGGAGTGACAAAAGGCAGAATGGCTAAAATGCTTCACTTCTACAAGGTCCAGCCATCTTTGATAAATGGGATAGTGAAAATGAAAATGGGTAAACCAGCCTCTGCATGTACAGGTTTAAATGCTTGGTGTGTAGAGGAATAGTTATGTAGGGGGTGACCAAATTAGGGAACCTGATAAGCCTGCTTTAAAACATGAGCTTTCAGGGCATGGTTTATGCTTTGGGTTTTAGCAATAAGGCTGACTTTCTGAGGTAACGCTTTCCAGAGAACTGGTGCAGCTCAGGTAAAGTCCTGGAGACCAGAGTGAGAGATGTAGCATAGCATAAAGCACACGTAGGGAGGGAAACAACAATAACAGAGGAAATGTAAGGAGGTGCAGCAATGTGGAGAGGTGGCAACACACTGTGGTACACATCAGCAACCCAATCTCCTGGGTTTCAAACATATAACAAAAAATGTGCTGACATATACTGTAGATGTGAACTAATCCTTAGAAAGAAAACCAGGAGAGGACAGAGTCCTTATGGCTGATAAAGCGGAGCATGTTAAAGTGGAGCTGGTGGTCTACAGTGTCAAATGCTGAAAAAAGATCAGGAAGAATTAGAGTAGAGTGGTCGCCTTTAGATTTCGCGGTCAGGAGATTTTAGTTAGAGCAGTTGCTGTAGAGTGAAAAGTATGAAAACCAGACCATACGGGGTCAAGAAGAAAGAAGATAGTGGGTTAGGCAGGAATAGACCTGGCATTCTGAGAGGGATCAGGAGGAAATGTGAGAGGGAATGCGATCTAGCACACTTGGGAACTGGGAGATGATCTTTTGACGGATGTTATCTATTTTGTCTTTGAAATAGGAGGACAGGTCTTCAGCACAGAGTTTAGTGAATGGTGTCTGTATTTTGGGTTAGAGAAGAGAGTTAAAGGTATCAAAGAGGCGTTTGGGTAATTGGACAAAGAAGAGAAAGGAGAGGTAAAGTGGGTTTGCTTAGCAGGGCAGAACAGTATTTTCTTTTTCAATCAGAATGTTTTTTATTGTTTTTTAACAAACACAGAAAAAAAACTTTCAGTACAGCTGGAAGATATTGTACAATCGTGTAACTGCAAAAGTAGTACTATTTATCCAACTGCTTGTTTAGCATACTTAAAGGGAACCTGTCACCCGCCGTGCCAGGGTGAAGGCCGTCTGACCCCCCACTAGAGCCCCAGATACTTACCCCATCTCGCCAAGTCCCGCTCCTGGAGCCGGTCCGGGACGGAGATATCCTTGTCGGAAGCCCGACACACGTGCTGCAGAGATGAGTCCGATGCACATAGAGAATGACGGCTCCATTCATTCTCTACGGGCATCGGACTCATCTATCTATCCCATTGTGTATCATCTAAGTCGCCCACCTCCCTGTGCCATTTATCCTGTGCTGCAAGTAGCTGTAAGCTTATAGCACTCTTCGCTGAGCCTCTACTAGTCACATCAAAGAGCAGAGAGTGGGATCCTATTTGCATTGGCAGAACCCAGTCCTGAGTCTGAAGGGCTTGTCTCAATTGCAGGTATTGAAAAAACATCTAGAGCAGTATTTTCTTAGCATAAACTCCTCCTCCTCCCGCACCTGATTTGCTGTGCACCTGGTGTAGATTTGCTGCACAGAGCCTGCTCCGGGTGCAGGGCTGGCTGAGTTTACTAAGAGGCATGCACCTGTGTGTGCTTGAGGTAGGGGTTTTGGGAGGAGGATGAGAATTTGGGATAGGAGAGAGAAGGTTGTGGTCTGAGAGCTCGGAGAGAGAGTTAGTACAGATAGAAACTGGCCAAAGTCTAGAGAAAACCAGGGAATTCCCCCTTAGCTGGAGATTCAGGAAGCTGAGAGAGGCCAAGGATTGAGAGGTTAAAGAAAGCCACTAAGAGACAGCTGGGAAGATTGAGCTAACAATGGGGATCTTAAAATCACAGCAGGAATATCAGTATATAAGTGAGGAAGCGATGTAGCAAAGTTTTAAAGAAACTGTCGAGATGAGCCAGGGGTAGATGACTGTGACTTATGGTGTGGACCTTGAAACAGAAGAATAAGAGACAGGGTACAGGGGGAATTACCTGGAAAGTGCAGTGTGAGGAGAGAAGTGCACCAAACCCTTCACCATGTTGGCTCTCAGGTCTAGGAGTATGGGAGAAATGTAAGTCACCACAGGTCAGAGCTGTGGGTGAAGTGGTTGCACACAAACCAAGAGTTACAAAGAGCATGGTTGAATAGAAAGGGACAGGCATGCAGAAGATTTTAAAGGGATATTCAAACATTTTGAATACATTGCTACATTACAGGCCTTTTCTGCCTGTAGGGAGGCTCTAGGAGAATGTGCCTGCTGAAGATGATTAAAAAATAAAAAATGCACTTTGCATTTCAATATAACACAATACCACTTTTTAAAGGGGTACTCTGGAGAGTAATGTTTTTTTTAATGCATTGCCTTAATAAAGTTATGTTACTTTGTAATATAACTTCATTAAAATAAATGTATATTTTTATGTATACAATATTTCACCAGTGGCTGTAGTAAGGGGCAACATGATAGGTGTGGCTGCAAAAACATTCTACTGATAGCTATTGAGCTATTGTTTATGGCCAGCCAAAATGGTAGGGGGCCCACACTCTTTACACTGCTCATGGCCCAAAGTGCTAAAATGAGGATCTCCATTTTTAATCATTTTAAAAGGATTCAAAAGGCAGGATACTTTGGTGACACATGTTTTTGTATAAATTGATTGATTACATGATTACCCTTGTTTCACACGTAGTAATAGTGCGGCCGTATGTACGGATGTAATAGTGCGCCCGTATATTTGAGGGTTCGTGTGTATGCTGTGAAGTATAGGATATACGGCTGCACAGTGCACACTATGTATGAATCTACGGCCCTATCGTAAACGGACCCGTAAAAAATGAACAAGACCATTATTTGCGGCTGAATATGCGGCCGAGGATTGACAGGCGGTCCGTACAAAGTACTTCAAAAATAGCCGGGAATGATGCCGAATGCCGATGCCTCTAATAGTTACTATATTAAATTAATCAAAGACATTTTATTTGTAATCAAGACACTTTCGTTGATCAATAATTTATTTCTAACGAATCCATCATTTTGCAATTAAATATACTGTTAAAAAAAATAGATATATAAATAAATGTATATTTATCTATATATTTATTTTTTGACATTATATTTAATTGCACAATGATGGATTCGTTAGAATTAAATTATTGACAAACGAAACTGAATTTATTTCCAAGAAAATGTGTTTTATTCATTAAATATTAATTAGTACAGGAAGCACTATAAGCCGGTAATTCATATTCCCGGTAATAGAGCTTTCTGTACTAATCATCACTTTACTTTAATGAAAACATCAAATGTTTCTTCTAATTATGTTATGACAATAACATTATTAGAAGAAACATTTAGAATTATATGTGCGCTCAGCTGATTGGCTGTTCGGCTGAGCGCACATATAATGAGCCGGTCCGCAGTACAGTGACTTCATTGTGCTGCGGACCAGCGAAGAGGACACATCGGGGTGAGTATAGAGCTCTCCACACCCCCTCCCCGGCACTGCACCCCTCCCAGCAAGGAAGGGGGGGTCAGTTAACCCCTTCCTTGCTGGGATGGGTGCAGTCTGACATCAGTCTGGCCCCCCGGGGGTTAAGGGGGATGCAGTACATCCTCCCTTAACCCCTTGGGGGTCAGACTGTAAGCAGCGATCTGTAAAGATGCTGCATACTGTAAGGAGCACAACACCGCTCACAATGATGGGTGTTGTGCTCCTGTTTGTGTGTTTTGTGTGTTTCTCCCTTTTTGTTTTTCAGATATCGGTATCCTGGGGATTACGTCGGATTCCATGGACTACGTCGATGACCAGCGGTTGTTCTTTGAATTTTTTTTTAATAAAATGGTCAATGAGGGTTGTGGGGGTGTTTTTATTTGAATAAAAAAATTTGTAAACTTGTGTCTTGTCTTTATTTCTTTACTTTATAGACTTAGTAGTGGAAGCCGTCTAATAGACGGAATCCATTACTAAGTTGGGGCCTAGTGTTAGCCGGTATAAAATGGCTAACACTAACCCCCCATTATTACCCCAGTACCCAATGCCACCAGGGGTACTGGGAAGAGCCGGGTGCCAGTGGTCCCGGAGCGTCAATATTGGCGCTCCTGGACCGGGCGGCAGCAGGCTGGTAATATTTAGGCTGGGGAGGGCCTAAACCAATGGCTCTTCCCACCCTGGTGTTACCAGGCTGCTGTCGTTTGGTTTTTAACCCGGCTGGTTATAAAAATAGGGGGGACCCTATGCGTTTTTTTTTAATTATTTATTTATTTAAAAAAAAAAACGCATAGGGTCCCCCCTATTTTTATAACCAGCCGGGTTAAAAACCAAACGACAGCAGCCTGGTAACACCAGGGTGGGAAGAGCCATTGGTTTAGGCCCTCCCCAGCCTAAATCTTACCAGCCTGCTGCCGCCCGGTCCAGGAGCGCCAATATTGACGCTCCGGGACCACTGGCACCCGGCTCTTCCCAGTACCCCTGGTGGCATTGGGTACTGGGGTAATAATGGGGGGTTAGTGTTAGCCATTTTATACCGGCTAACACTAGGCCCCGACTTAGTAATGGATTCCGTCTATTAGACGGCTTCCACTACTAAGTCTATAAAGTAAAGAAATAAAGACAAGACACAAGTTTACAAATTTTTTTATTCAAATAAAAACACCCCCACACCCCTCATTGACCATTTTATTAAAAAAAATTCAAAGAACAACCGCTGGTCATCGACGTAGTCCATGGAATCCGACGTAATCCCCAGGATACCGATATCTGAAAAACAAAAAGGGAGAAACACACAAAACACACAAACAGGAGCACAACACCCATCATTGTGAGCGGTGTTGTGCTCCTTACAGTATGCAGCATCTTTACAGATCGCTGCTTACAGTCTGACCCCCAAGGGGTTAAGGGAGGATGTACTGCATCCCCCTTAACCCCCGGGGGGCCAGACTGATGTCAGACTGCACCCATCCCAGCAAGGAAGGGGTTAAGTGACCCCCCTTCCTTGCTGGGAGGGGTGCAGTGCTGGGGAGGGGGTGGGGAGAGCTCTATACTCACCCCGATGTGTCCTCTTCGCTGGTCCGCAGCACAATGAAGTCACTGTGCTGCGGACCCGCTAATTATATGTGCGCTCAGCCGATCAGCCAATCAGCTGAGCGCACATATAATTCTAAATGTTTCTTCTAATAATGTTATTGTCATAACATAATTAGAAGAAACATTTGATGTTTTCATTAAAGTAAAGTGATGATTAGTACAGAATGCTCTATTGCCGGCATATGAATTACCGGCTTATAGAGCTTCCTGTACTAATTAATATTTAATGAATAAAACACATTTTCGTTTAAATAAATACAGTTTCTTTGTTCAATAATTTAATTCTAACGAATCCATCATTGTGCAATTAAATATACTGTCAAAAAATAAATATATATATAAATATACATTTATTTATATATATATTTATTTTAACAGTATATTTAATTGCAAAATGATGGAATCGTTTACATTTAATTATTGAACAATAAAAGGGACTTTATTAGACAGAAAATGTGTTTTATTAATTCAATATATTAACCATGAGAGACATCGGCTATAGTGCAGAGGATCGCAAACCCCGGTAATAGCGAGTCATGTAAACTGTGTTCCCTGCTTTCCCAGATGCATCCAGAGGTGTTTCCATCACTTTCTTAACATTTTATTTGTTATTTTTAGTTGAACCAGATTTCCAAGTAAATGACCGTATGTTTTGAGCCGCATGTCTATTTTTTCCCACGGCCGTAGTTTCACCCGCACATTTACAGCCGCATAAAAAATACAGCCGCACAGTTACAGCGTGTGAAACCAGCCTTAATCTGTATTTCATTTATGTTATGTACAACAATTATCATTTTTAATTGTTTTAAAGAATACATGCACATTCAAATTTAAACATTATTTTTCAAATTACACAAATTGAGTAACTTTTTAAATGCATACTTTTACTGTGTCCAAATTTCCGCCAATTCCCTGCTGTTCTTGATCTAGTGAATTGCATTCTAGGAAACTTAATCATTACATGTGGATCTAGAAAAACTAAATGGGTAACATAAGGAAGTCTGACATAATCCTTTTATAGTCACTTCAATACTTAGGGAAACTAACAGCACACATGGGTGGCCATTCATTTGAATAGCTGGCATGTAATGCTATATTTCACCCCTTGTGTCTTTAGAGAGTGTCTATTAACATGCACATGTAATAAAATATCTACAAAGTAACAACTTTTATTCAAACTATATCTTGGATCCTTAACTTAGTAGGTATAGACTGTACAGAATCATTTTCACTACTCAGCTTTGTACAAGGTGTTTCCGCCAATAATACATTTCCTCTGGAATAAATGGTGAACACTATCTTGTGGTGCCCCTAGAGTTGTCACTTCCCTCCTCTATGTAGGAGTAGATGAAGATACTGTTGATCAGTGTTTGAATTTAAAGGAATGTGTCATTATAAAATGACCTTCGGTTTAATTCAAGTGTTAAAGTGTTTCTGAAGAATTTTTGGTGATTTATTTCTAATTTTTAATTTTACTATCTTTATCATAAAATAAACCAGAAGTCTGGCCATTAAGTCTGGCCACTAAGCATGAAAATAAAGTGAAACTTCCTCTTTTGAAGAGAAAATCTTTAAACAGTCTTCTCAGTATCATCACAGACAGGATTACAGTGAAAAGTGAAACCAGTGTGGAGAAAAGACAGGATCATGCCATTCACAATACCTTAAGCCCAAATATCAGACTCCCCTTCACTTCACAATGATCTTAGCACAGGTCCCCTTCCCAATTCAACCCTCCTTTTCCCCGAATACAATACATGTAGCTCCTAACACAAAAAAGGATGCATGCAAGGGCTTAGAGTTGGAGAAAGCATTTATATTAGTACTGATTGCCTCTCATGCCCCTCCCTCAGTTTCCCCTTCCCAATTCAACCCTCCTTTTCCCCCCTCATTTTTATATTTTCCTAGTCCTAAATTACCCTTCGTCGTATCACTGGCTCTCTTGAGCAGTACAAAATATATATATATATTTTTTTTTTCTTTGTAATTTTGCTTATTTTTATTGTAATATCTCATCCTTACAGAGGCTTTACTTTTATGTACTCTTCCTCAGGGGTCATCACTACAAGCAGCATCAACTGTACTGAAAATGTGTTTTTGTTTACTAATTATCCTTGTCTCTAATGTCATAGAAGTTCTGTAGGAATTCTGCCGCTTGACCTCACAAACTCTCCTATAAACTTCCTATGCCGTCTCTTAGGGCCCGTTCACACTACAGATTTGGCACGGAGATTCCGACAGGAACCTCTGTCCGTAGACTCCATGCCAAATCCCTCTTGCTATGTCTTTTAATAGGAGGGCTTGCGCACCTCCGCTCTCTACTTAAATAATTGACATTGACAACAGGCCCTTAGATTAGTTTTAATGTTCATTACATATTGCCAAAGTCAACAGTTCAGTAGTGAGAAATAGTGACTGGCACTATCGCAATATGAACACGGTCTTATGAGGATATCCTGTTTAATGATGATGCCCTTAACATACAGATATTATGGGGTGCTCCGTTCCTACTGAAGTGAGACAGCATGAATCATAACTTAGAAAAGAAATAGCGGAAGGGCACTCACCATAAAACATAACTTTTATTGCAGCTTCATAAAATCAGTCCATTCTTTTTAGGTGATGCAGACGCCAGCACCACGAGGTGAACAACACGTAACAGCCGTTTCGTGTTGACGTCAGACGTCTGTAGAAGCGTGCTGACACACGCGAAATGGCTGTTACGTGTTGTTCACCTCGTGGTGCTGGCGTCTGCATCACCTAAAAAGAATGGACTGATTTTATGAAGCTGCAATAAAAGTTATGTTTTATGGTGAGTGCCCTTCCGCTATTTCTTTTCTAAGCCAAAGTCAACAGTGTTACTTTATATCATATGGCAACTTAGTTCATATTTAAAGGGAATTTCCAGGAATTTTATTGTGATCAGAGGGGGACACTCCTTTCCAGCTCTAGGCAGAGCCATAGCTGTGTCATATACACAGTAAACGGGACTTGAAGCCGGAAGTAGATTACTCCGGTTATTTAGCGTAGCATTCAATTATGTAGTGTCATCTGCATAGACATAATGACCCAGATTTATCAAGTTGCCTGAAACTTTAAATGTCTGGTTTTCTGCACAGCAACCACTCACAGCTCAGATTTCATTTTACCAGAGTTGATCAAGATATAAAACACAAGTTGTGATTGGTTGCTGTGGGTGAGAATCCTATCCTGTTGATGCCTGGGAATCGGCTTTAATTTCTCCGTAATGCATATTACCTAATATATTGTATGCAATTTTTTCCTTCTCAGTAAAACATAGAATGGTAGCGTTATGAGGCTCGTCTGTCTCTAGCTCTTAATGACAGGTGATTTTAACAGTATCACAACCTAATAATGAACAATTTGGGCATAACTATATGTGGCCCAGAGTCTATAGTCATCTGCCCTTTGGGTGGCAAAACAATGCCTGCTTTCCCATATGAGGAAACAAGCACTAAAAATAATGCTTTAAGGGGTTGTTCAGCAAAAAATGTTTTCTTTCACATCAACTACAGCCAGAGATTTTTCTAATTTAATTCAATTAAAAAATCAGCTACTGGATGTCCGACAGGAAGTGGTTCTTTCTTTCCAGTCTAGAGAGCAGGGGAGGTTTTCTATGGGGATTTGGTATTGTTCAGGACAGTTCCTGACATGGACAGAGGTGGCAGCAGAGAACAGTGTGTCAGACTGGAAAGAATACTCCATTTCCTGCAGGACATACAGCAGCTAAGTACTGGAAGTCTTGAGATTGTTCAAGTAAATTACAAATCTCTAGCTCTTTCTGGCACCAGTTGATTTCACATAATTTTTTAATTGCTGAACTACTCCTTTAATAGTCTTCAAAGTGCCATCTTGCTCCTATACTACAAAAAATAAATCTGTCTTCTACAAATTGGTCACAAGAGTCATGATTACATAGAAGGTAATTTCATCAACATTGTTCTGAATGCATTGTTACAATTCTTACCATTTGTGTTGAGGAGGTATATCACCTAGCCACTGCCTCAGGGTTGGGGGTCCGATTCCCCCGGTAGCAGCAGAGCTGTCATCACATGCACTGGCATGCTGGGATGGCACTACGAGAGGTTTAATGTTCCCTGTAAAGAAAGGGCAAATACATTTAGAGGAACATCTAAATAAGCAGAAAAAGCAGGAAAGTGCAGGCAAGCGAAATAGGAAGCCTTTGACTATAAGGAAGATAAGAGGCAACAAAAGAACAAAAAACCTTAAGAAAGGCAACAGGTAAAAAAAAGGAACTATCATATGATGGAAATGATATATAAATGAATCAAGAGGAGTACCAAAATGTTGCATCCAACTATACATTACAGCAAGCCTGTCAAATAGGATTTGAGAATACAATACAGAATTCAATAAAAATAACTAAATAACTCAATATGCAGAAGGGTGGCGGTGATGAATTCATGTGCTGGATACATTGTCACATCTCACAGGAAGTGATGTGACCAAGTTATTAAAGAATTGTTTTCCTTTCCCTTTAAACATTTTACAATATGTCTATTGAGCTGAGAAAGGCTGGTATACATACACAACACCCAAACATAAAAAGCAGAAAAACAGGATCTTTTGTATACTCACATCTTCTGGTCGTGTGTAGTGCAGACTGTCACAATGAGACAGAAATAATGGCCTGAAGATATGTGTATGATGTTTGACACAAAAGTATATGTGTCTTCTGAATCCTTACTGTATGGTGTGCATATAGTTATATGTTTATCTGCGATGATGTCAGTGGATATATAAAGAAGAGATATATAAAGAAGAGATATAAAGATAGATAGATAGATAGATAGATAGATAGATAGATAGATAGATAGATAGATAGATAGATAGATAGATAGATTTTTCCTTGATTATATGTAAATGCGGGTTGTTGTGATGACTGGTTGCAGACAAATATAGAACGGATTGTCAGACAAAAGGAGCAGGTCCAATCACAAACACAAATGGGGGAGGAGGGTGATTGCGAATGAGCAGATATGAAAGGGGAACAGGAGGAATGAGGGTGGGGGATAGAAGGTTTGAGGGTGGGGGAATGACTGAGGGACTTAAGATGCTGCTGTCACGGTGTGTGGGAGACAGGGACAGATCTTGGGAAGGGCAGGCAGGTGCCGTGGATTAGAGATGATTGTCTTAGCAAAATGAATTGTCTTAAGTGGCGGCTATATTTGGATGTCTCAAGCTGTCGCTATCAGCTGATGGCCGTCTCAGAAATTCTGTCTCAGGTGGCAGCTGTCAAAGAATGCCTTTGGATGTCTCTCGGGTGATGGATGGATGCTTCTTTAGGAGCAGCTATTTTTGTCTTGTGTTTTCCAGGTGAAGGTGGTGTCGTCCATAGGGCTACTGTTCCTGGAAATGCATAGCTGACTCTCTCAGATGATGGTTGTCTCTGGCTGTCACGGGCACAGCTGCTCCTGCCTTTGTTATTCCTGTGCTGATGGCAGCTGAGAGCTGTGTACGCATGTGCAGATTATCCTGTGCAAGTCACATGATTGCTTCTGTACAGCAGAGAATAATGATACTCAAAAATATATGGATGAATCGTTATATATATATATATATATATATATATATATATAATGTTTATGGATAATATAAAAAAAACATGCCTTTCTATACATTCTCTTGCAATATTCTTTTGAATCTTGATTATATTTTACATAAAGAAAATACAGCAAAACAGAATAGCATTATAGCACAATATATCTAAATCTAAAATAATACGTAGCATGACAGAAAACGTTATATAAGTAGATCTTATTTTTCTTATTATCTTAACATATCTTTATCATAAGTAAAGAGTTATAATGGCAGAGTTACATTCATATGGGGTCAGTTTAAGCTATTGCCCCCTAATATTAAAAAAAACTGTATGTTTTATTAGCATTATTTTATAGTTTTTTTAAGTTAGAAAGCGCAACAGGCCATGTTTATAAACTTCTAAAACTGATGGCTCATCCTGTTAAAGGGAACCTGTCACCCCCCGTGCCAGGGTGACAGGCTCCCAACCCCCCGTTAGAGCCCCCTATACTCACCTAATCCCGCTTCTGGAGGTGGTCGGGTGACGGAGATCTCAGCCGCTGCAGCCCGGCGCGCGCGCTGAGAGATAGAGTCCAATGCTCATAGAGAATGACGGAGCGCTGGACTCTCCTGTCATTCTCTATGGGTGTTGGACTCATCTCTCAGCGCGCGCATCGGGCTGCAGCGGCTGAGATCTCCGTCACCCGACCACCTCCAGAAGCGGGACCCGGCGGGATTAGGTGAGTATAGGGGGCTCTAACGGGGGGTCGGGAGCCTGTCACCCCGGTACGGGGGGGGTAACAGGTTCCCTTTAATACTGGATTGATGGGGGGACTGACACCTGGCACCACTGCAACCATCAGCATCTTGGAGGGCCCATGGCACTGGTGCTCACACAAGCTGCAAGATAATTTATTCTTGTAAATGATGTGCAGGAGAGGAGGTGTTACAGCCTGATAAACTTCAGGATGTAGGGGAAAACCACTTTCATTCTGCATTCTGGAAGCAGATTTAACAGCTATCTAACAATGTCAGCAGTTTAGAACCAGAAATGCAGCTGACAGATTCCCTTAAAAAGGGGACAACATTGCAATACCATGCACTGCTGCTATAAAGGTATGGTGTTTGCATGTATGAACATCCATGCAGCCTTTATAAACAATAAAGTGGCTGCAGCACTCGCATTATTTTCTTTAAACATCTAGAGAGAAGGGGTGCTGGGAGGTTGCACCCCAAAAATCTAATATTAACCCCTTCCTGCAAAGGGGCATAACTGTACATCCATTTAAGGGTGTGCAGGTGTAATGTACTGAAGGCGTGCAGTAATAGGGTGAGATACTGGCTTTTGAAGAATATAACTTTACTAAAAAACTAGTAATATGAACAACAACGTACAGTCTTTACATCAAAAAAGTAGGTAGTTTTGTTAGATATTAACCCTGTCTTCGGCCACACGCCTTTGCAAAGAGAGTCTTCCTCTTCTTCACACGCTGTCTTTCAGGGTTACAGAAAGCACCAGGTCACAATGACTACTTGGGGCAGTAACCTGTTTCTCTTGAGCTGAACCATACACTCTCCTGTACTGAGCTGCACTTATGCTGCGTTTACACGGAACGACTATCGTTCGAATTTTCGCAATAACGATCGCATTTGAGCAATAATCGTTCCGTGTAAACACAGCAAACGATCAAGCGTTGAGCGAAAAATCGTTCATGTTGATCTTTCAACATGTTCTCAAATCGTCGTTCATCGTTCGCTAAAAATTCGCAGATTGTTTCGTGTAAACAGTCTTTCACCCATTTACCCTATGTAAAAGATGGGATTAAAGGGGTTGTCCGGCGCTAAAAAATTATTTACAGAATAACACACATTACAAAGTTATACACTTTGTAATGTATGTTATGTCTGTGAATGGCCCCCTTCCCCGTGTCCCACCACCCCCACCCGTGTACCCGGAAGTGTGGTGCGCTATACATACCTGTCACGTGCCGACCACGGTCTCCGATCCTCAGCAGTGACGTCTTCTTTGGGCGGCCAGCGGATCTTCCCGAGTGCTGGCCGCCCTCTGCAGCGTCATCCGAAGCTCAGCCGCGATTGGCTGAGCATAACTGTGCTCAGCCAATCGCGGCTGAGCTTCGGATGACGCTGCAGAGGGCGGCCAGCACTCGGGAAGATCCGCTGGCCGCCCGAAGAAGACGTCACTGCTGAGGATCGGAGACCGTGGTCGGCACGTGACAGGTATGTATAGCGCACCACACTTCCGGGTACACAGGTGGGGGTGGTGGGACACGGGGAAGGGGGACATTCACAGACATAACATACATTACAAAGTTGTATAACTTTGTAATGTGTGTTATTCTGTGAATAATTTTTTAGCGCCGGACAACCCCTTTAAGCGATCTTAACAACGATCGCATTAATGCCCACTGGTAGCTGTACTGTGGCTGAACTACTCGTGTCTGGTACTGGACCTCCTGTCTCCCCTGGGTCTGTGGCACATGCTCTGCCAGAGGTCTGTAGCTGTGGTTAGCAGGTGTCCTGAGCTGCCTCACACCTGGGGTTTAGCCTGGTTTAGCCTTTTTTTTCAGTCACAGCTCTATCTGTTACCTCAGTACATATACGTCCAGCTAACACAGCAGCACTTCCTGTTTTTTAGGCTTAGAATCTTTGAGTCCATAGGTTGGACGCCCTCTTTGGAAGCCACATGGCCCAGGAACTCGAGGCTCTCTCTAAACAAATGACACTTGTGGGGTTTTAGCTTCAACCCATGTTCTTCCAACCGTGTTAAGACTCGGTCCAGCTGTTCCAAGTGCTCCTCAAAGGTGGCAGAAAAGATTATAATTTCATCAAGGTAGATAAGCAGGCACTCATGGTTAAGCTCTCCTAGGCACAGTTCCATTAGCCTCTGAAAGCTGGCTGGTGCATTGTTTAGCCCAAAGGGCATTCTCAGAAATTCATACAGGCCCATAGGTGTAACAAATGCTGTCTTTTCCCTGTTTCTTTCTGCAACTGGAACCTGCCAGTATACACTAGCCAGATCATGAGTTGAAAAGGAGCGGGCTTGTCCTAAATCTGCCAAGGAATCTTCAATTTGGGGAAGCGTATAGGCATCACATACCGTACAGGCATTCAGTCGTCGATAATCAACGCAGAATCTTATGGTCCCATCCTTCTTTTTGACCAGCACAATGGGAGACACCCATGGGCTTTTACTGGGCTGTACCACTTTACTCTCATGTATCTTCTTAAGAAGTGATTTTACCTCCTGGTATAATGCTGGGGGAATATGTCGGTAGCGCTGTCGGATAGGCGTAGCCTGTCCAGTCGGAATTTCATGTTCCAATGTCTATGCCATCCCAAAATTAGCCTCATGACAGGAGAAAGCGTTTAAGTGTTCCCCTAGCACTTGAGCTAACTGTTTCTGATCTCACAACAGCTTCTCGCCGGTCATTGGCTGTGTGCTTGCTTCCATGTGGCACAGGGTGTGTAGGCTTGTCAGTATCGGTAGGTTTAACGCACCAGTGTTGCTCCTGAGCATCGGTACGCACCCAAGGGCTTAGAACCAGTGCCTGTGTCATCCGGGAGCCGGCTGTCATATGTTGCAGGCCTTCCGCTGTATCTGTCAGGGAAGGAGATTCCTCTGTCCTCCATCTGCACCCGGCTAACCAATTTTAGGCTTCCAGTGGTAGCCATATAAAGATGGCCACACACCTTCAATAACTTACTAACTTACGGCTGAAAGACTGTAGGCATCAGTTATCTCTCCCATCTGGCCGACATTCTTCCCATACATAGGAACATTTAGCACTGGCAAGCAATCCTGTGTTCTTTATGGGGAGAGTTGGGTTAAGCCACAGTAAGACTGCTCTGACTGTGCCTTGTCTCTCCCAGAACAAAGTGATTAGAAAATGATTTTTCATCACCCTAACCCCTATCTTTATCGAGATCATCTAAAAAGATATCCGGTATATATATCAACATCATCTGTCAGTGGACGGTCAGGAGTGCCTCATACACTTTATGCTGCTGGCTGGGTATAGCCAACAAAAGTATAAGGTGTAGGGGACCTTAAAAGAGGTATTCTCATCTCAACTTATATACAGTAGTTATACATGTCAGACTCATCAAGTTAAATATTTTTATAAATACATTAACTTAGCAAACTTGCCTCCTTCTCCGGATATGCTGCTCTTTACCTCCCATTGTTGACAGCTCATTGTCTAGGGTACTGACCACCACTCTAAAAACTGTGGTTTGGCTGGTATGTATGTATATACATTATGTAGTATACAGAAAGTATCTCGCTATACATCTACATTACAGCCAGAGGGTAGCTAGGAATAATGGGGCCCCATAGCAAGAAACTATACGGGGCCCTGTGAATCCTTTTCCTGTTTTCTTTGTGGCGTTTTTTCTCATGTTCTTGATTATGAAATCATGAATAATATGATGAAAAAATTACATGACTTGTAATGAGAAAAACACAACATAAGAAATGCAACCAAAAATGCATGAGCTAAAACACATGTTGGCACAAAGGAGGGGAAATGTACCCACATGATGGGGGGACATACCTTATGGAGAGTCTACCTAATTTGCGGACCCTACGTATTGGGGAGACGTTATTACATAAAGTGGGAACAACTACCTGCCTACTGTGTGGAACATACCTACCTAATAGGAGTACTACCTGTGTACTGTGGTGGATGTACCTCCTTAAAGGGGTAGTGCGGCGCTAGACTTTTATGTAAATCCAGCACCACATTACAAAGTTATAGCAGCGCGCACCACAATGGCTCAGACAGGAAGTGTGGGCTTTTTGAAAAATCAACAGATGGCAGACCGGAGGCTGGGAAAAGGGCGTCTGGGGTCCTGGAAATGCAGAACATTGTAGGTAGGATATATGAGCAGCTTGGGAAATGTTTGGTTAATTTCATGCAGCGCCGCACTACTCCTTTAATGGGAACCTATCTACCTTAAAGGGGACCTACCTACATCCTCAGAGACCTACTTAGGCTGCATTCACCTTTCCGTAGATTTTGCGGACCTACGGACGGTGAATGCAATGGACTGTTTCCCCACCCGGCATGATGTAGCTGCGTGGCTCTGTCATTACAGTGCTGAGGCGATTCAAAGAGTTTCCCTGCTGCTGGTATGATATTGATACATCATGCCGGGCGGAGAAACAATCCATTGCATGCATTCACCATCCGTACGGATGTGTAAATGAAGCCTTACTGTAAGATACTTACCTATCTACAGCGGGACCTAACTGCTTGGAAGACCTACTGTACTTACCAACTGGGTGCACTTTTAGGCTAAGTTTACGCAACGATTTTCAACGGCCATTGTTTTGAGTACCAAATACCAGCCATAGTTTTACATACTTTGGCTGCCATCAATGCAATGATGGCCATTGGTGCAATATTTACGTTTAGGTTGAATGATGGGCACTTTCAAAACCTGTTTGGGTATTATTATTAAACGTACATTGAATTTTGTTGAAAAGAAGGTGAAAGGACGGCAAAAAAAAAAATCAGTGTGTGAACAACTTACAATACAATAACGACCACTGTTAGCTAAAATCTGACCACCAATAAATGTCCTCAACATGAATTTGACGGCCGCTGGGAACAGTGACTTTTTTTCTATGCATTGTGTGAACTAACAACCATTATTTCCAACACTGAAAATAACGGCCATTCTTTTGAGTATCAAATAAAAGCCGTTTCTTAACCAAAAAAGACAGTGTGTGAAGAACTCTTATCGGAGAAGATGTCACCTGCAAGTCACAGCATGTAACTGTACTGTAATATTTTATATAGTCTGCAGGGTGGCTGTTTAGAGCTGGTATATGTCATGGCCGCGGCGGCGTCCCGTGCTCCGGGACGCCGCCGCAACCGCCATCCAGCTCAGGCAGCTGCTGTCTGTTCGGCCCCGGGGGGCGCCTCACCTCGTCCCGCTCCTCCTTCCGTCTGTGCCGGCCGGCGCGCGCGTCCCCGCCTCCTCGGGCGCGCGCGCGCCGGCTGTCTCAGATTTAAAGGGCCAGTCCGCCCCTAATTGGTAGTTGCACCCAATCACTCCCTATAAATCCCAGCATGCCCTGTCCCCTGTGTTGGAGCCTCTACATGCTTCCCATAGCGTTTGGCCCAGCTCCCTGTTGTTCCTGATACCTGTCCGCTACCTGGTCCCTAGTCCTTGTTCCTGATACCTGTCCGCTACCTGGTCCCTAGTCCTTGTTCCTGGTTCCTGTCCGCTACCCAGTCCCTACTCCTAGTCCCTGGTTCCTGCTTCCCGTCTCTCTGCTGTTCCTGTGTTCAGCCTGTCACCTGCGGTACGCTTTCACGCCACTGTCAGTACCTGCTCCTGTCACGCCTCGCCTGCCGTCACCAGCAACCAAGCCAGGGGTAGCGACCTGGGGGTCGCCTGCCGCAGCAAGTCCATCCCGCCTTGCGGCGGGCTCTGGTGAAAACCAGCGGCCCCTTAGACTCCGCTCCCTGGTGAGGTTTGTGCCATCGCTGGTGCCGGTCCAGTGGATCCACTACTCCGGGCGTTACAGTAGGCTCCAACCATGGATCCCGGCGAGGTGCCTGATCTCCGTGACGTCGCCAGAGTGGTCGCTCAACAGGCTCAACAGATCCAGCAGCAGTCGCAGCAAATCCAGCAATTGACTGCCGCCCTACAGCAGCATACTACAGGCCAGCGCCCACCACCACCTGCAACCACTTCGGGACTCCGATTGGCCCTCCCGAATAAATATGGAGGTGATCCCAAGTTGTGCAGGGGATTCCTGACTCAATGCACAATGCATATTGAACTGTTAAGTAGTCAGTTTCCCACCGAGCGCTCTAAAGTGGCCTTTATCATCAGCCTATTGGAGGGTAGAGCTCTGGCCTGGGCCACGCCACTGTGGGACCGTGATGATCCTGTTGCTGCCAATCTCCGGGCCTTCCTGGCCGAGTTTCGCTCCGTCTTTGAGGAACCTGCCCGTGCCACCTCAGCCGAGACTGCTCTTCTCAACCTCTCACAAGGGAGCTCCTCTGTCGGTGACTACGCCATCCAGTTCCGCACCCTGGCAGCTGAATTGGACTGGAATGAGGCCGCCCTAATAGCCACCTTCAAGAAGGGTCTATCCAGCCGAGTGAAAGACGTACTCTCCGCCCGCGATCTTCCTCCTTCTCTAAACGATCTTATCCTACTGGCTACCAGAGTCGACAACCGGTTTTCCGAGAGAGAGGAGGAGGTCCGGCAGGAACGACGACTGAGCCTGCCCCGTCGCCTTCCTCGGCTGGCACCGGTGTTCCAGAGTCCCGTTGCTCCCATACTCCAGTCGCCTCCAGAAGTCCCTATGCAGGTGGAACGAGCTCGCCTGACGACTGATGAGAGAGCCCGCCGCATGGAGCTGAATCTCTGTCTCTATTGCGGTGGTGCAGATCACTACCGGCAGAGATGTCCCCAACGTCCTCAGCGTCCGGGAAACGCTCGCACCTAGGTCCGGTGGGAGAGGCCTCCCTAGGTGTGAATGCCACCTCTCCAAGGTTGACTATACCCGTCTCCATCCAGACACCTACTGGGCAAGTTTTCCAGACTTCTGCCCTCATCGACTCTGGCTCTGCTGGCAGTTTCATCTCTGCTTCGTTGGTCCAAAGATGGCGGCTACCCGTGATCCAGCTAGCCCAACCCCGGTCTATCTCTTCGGTTACGGGGGAGATTCTTACCGAAACTGTGCACTGCCAGACGGCACCCCTAGCCCTCCGGGTGGGCGCCTTACATCAGGAGAGGATCTCCTTCTATGTGTTGAGCCATTCCTCCTCTAACATCCTGCTGGGCCTTCCTTGGCTGCAATTTCATGCCCCTAAGCTGGACTGGAGAACTGGGGAGGTTCTCAGCTGGGGCCAGGACTGTCATAACCGGTGTCTGAGATCTCCCCAACCCAAGTGCTCTACGAGGCCTCCTGCTAATGAAAAGCCTCTAGCCGGTCTACTAGAGGACTACCAAGATTTCAGTGATGTTTTCTCGGCCAAGGAGGCGGACTCTCTACCACCCCATCGGGTCAATGATTGCCCTATAGACCTTCTTCCCGGGGCATCTCCTCCACGTGGTCGGGTATACCCTCTCTCTGTGCCCGAGACTGAAGCCATGTCCTCCTACATCCGGGAGCACTTACAAAAGGGCTTTATTCGTAAATCCACGTCTCCCGCTGGCGCAGGATTCTTCTTTGTCCAGAAGAAGGACGGTTCCCTTCGCCCATGCATAGACTACCGGGGCTTGAATAAGGTGACTGTTAAGAACCGCTATCCTCTTCCACTTATTCCTGAACTATTCGACCGTCTTCGTGGAGCTAAGATCTTCTCCAAGCTGGATCTCAGGGGAGCGTATAACTTGATCCGTATTCGTAAAGGAGACGAATGGAAGACCGCTTTCAACACCAGAGATGGGCACTACGAATACCTGGTCATGCCATTCGGCCTATGTAATGCTCCAGCGGTCTTCCAGGAATTCGTGAACGACATCTTCCGAGACCTCCTCTATGTCTGCGTCATTGTCTATTTGGACGACATTTTGGTCTTCTCCCCGGATCAGCAGACTCATGTGGCACAAGTGCGTCAGGTCCTCCGAAGACTACGGGCCAACCATTTATATGCCAAGCTTGAAAAGTGTGTTTTCCATCAGCGCAGTCTTCCATTTCTTGGCTATATCGTCTCCGACCAGGGTCTACAAATGGACCCGGCCAAGCTCTCAGCTGTCCTCCAATGGCCACGCCCTGTGGGTCTTAGAGCAATCCAGCGTTTCCTTGGATTCGCCAACTATTATCGGCAATTCATCCCTCACTTTTCTACCCTGGTCGCACCCATCGTGGCTCTCACTAAAAAGAAGGCGGACCCCAGACGTTGGCCTCCAGAGGCCGAACAAGCCTTCAATAGCCTCAAGTCTGCCTTTGCCTCTGCTCCTGCCCTAGTCCGCCCGGATGTCTCCAGGCAGTTTTCTCTCGAGGTCGATGCTTCTTCTGTGGGCGCAGGAGCCGTTCTCTCGCAAAGGGACACAGCAGGCAAGACCAGAACCTGCGGGTTCTTTTCTAGGACTTTCTCCCCTGCCGAGAGGAACTATACTATTGGGGACCGTGAACTCCTGGCCATTAAGTTGGCACTGGAGGAGTGGCGTCATCTACTAGAGGGGGCTAAACACCCCGTTAACATCTACACGGACCACAAGAACCTCCTCTACCTCCAGTCGGCTCAACGCCTCAATCCCCGGCAGGCCAGGTGGTCTCTCTTCTTCTCTCGGTTCAACTTTACCATCCATTTTCGTCCAGCCGAGAGGAACCTAAAGGCCGATGCATTATCCCGAGCATCCGATGTCATGGGGCAAGAGGAATCTCCTCGTCACATAATACCTCCCGACCGCCTAGTACCAGTTGCTACTTCTGCTCTGCAGAGACTGCCCCCCGGGAAGACTTATGTGCGCCCCGCGCTCCGTAGACGCATCTTGAAGTGGGGGCATTCCTCTTTGGTGGCCGGGCATCCAGGAACTCAAAAGACTGGGCAATTGATCTCCCGTCACTACTGGTGGCCCAATCTCCTCCAGGATGTCAAGGATTTTGTGGCTTCCTGTGCAGTCTGTGCCAGGAATAAGTCTCCCCGTCAAAGACCCGCCGGCCTACTTTTGCCCTTGCCAGTCCCGGACCATCCCTGGCACCACATTGGGATGGATTTCATCACCGACCTACCACCATCTGCGGGCAATACTGTTATTTGGGTGGTGACGGACCGCTTCTCTAAAATGGCTCACTTCGTGGCTCTTCCTGGCCTACCCTCTGCTCCTCGTCTGGCTCAGTTGTTCTTCCGACACATCTTCCGCCTGCATGGACTTCCTCTTCACATTGTGTCCGACCGAGGCTCTCAATTTGTCTCTAAGTTTTGGCGTGCCCTCTGCTCGCAGCTCCAAGTAAAGCTGGACTTCTCATCAGCCTACCATCCCCAGTCTAACGGGCAAGTGGAGAGAGTCAATCAGATCCTGGGTAACTACCTACGGCATTTTGTGTCCAGCCGCCAAGACAACTGGTCCGACCTCCTTCAATGGGCGGAATTCTCCTATAACCATCTGGACTCGAGTTCCACAGGCAAGTCTCCTTTCTATGTGGTCTACGGGCATCATCCTCGTCCTCCTCTGCCTCTCTCTCCATCCTCTGGGGTCCCAGCCGTGGAGGAGCTGTTATCTGACCTGCAGTCGATCTGGGAACAAACTCGACAGTCCTTACTCAAAGCCTCAGAACGCATGAAGGACCAGGCTGATAAGAAGAGGAGACCTGCCACAAATTTTTGTCCAGGTGACAAAGTCTGGCTCTCGGCCAAATATGTTCGACTCAAGATTCCCAGCTACAAGTTGGGTCCCCGATTCCTTGGTCCTTTTTCGGTGCTGAAACGCATAAACCCTGTCACCTACAAACTCCGCCTGCCCCCTACTATGCGGATTCCGAACGCCTTCCATGTCTCCCTCTTGAAGCCTGTGGTCCTCAACCGGTTCTCCGATCAGTCTCCGTTCTCTGTTCCACAAGCCGTCTCAGACGACGTCTACGTTGTTAAAGATATTCTGGCCATGAAAACTGTCAGAGGGAGACGTTTCTTCCTGGTGGACTGGAGAGGATTTGGTCCGGAGGAGAGGTCCTGGGAACCCGAGGCTAACATCCTGGATAAAGATCTCATCAAGGGGTTCCTGCAGGCAAGAAAGAGGGGGAGGCCAAGGGGGGGGGGGTACTGTCATGGCCGCGGCGGCGGCCCGTGCTCCGGGACGCCGCCGCAACCGCCATCCAGCTCAGGCAGCCGCCGGGGTCCTGGTGCAGGGACCCGGCGCTGCTGTCTGTTCGGCCCCGGGGGGCGCCTCACCTCGTCCCGCTCCTCCTTCCGTCTGTGCCGGCCGGCGCGCGCGTCCCCGCCTCCTAGGGCGCGCGCGCGCCGGCTGTCTCAGATTTAAAGGGCCAGTCCGCCCCTAATTGGTAGTTGCACCCAATCACTCCCTATAAATCCCAGCATGCCCTGTCCCCTGTGTTGGAGCCTCTACATGCTTCCCATAGCGTTTGGCCCAGCTCCCTGTTGTTCCTGATACCTGTCCGCTACCTGGTCCCTAGTCCTTGTTCCTGATACCTGTCCGCTACCTGGTCCCTAGTCCTTGTTCCTGGTTCCTGTCCGCTACCCAGTCCCTACTCCTAGTCCCTGGTTCCTGCTTCCCGTCTCTCTGCTGTTCCTGTGTTCAGCCTGTCACCTGCGGTACGCTTTCACGCCACTGTCAGTACCTGCTCCTGTCACGCCTCGCCTGCCGTCACCAGCAACCAAGCCAGGGGTAGCGACCTGGGGGTCGCCTGCCGCAGCAAGTCCATCCCGCCTTGCGGCGGGCTCTGGTGAAAACCAGCGGCCCCTTAGACTCCGCTCCCTGGTGAGGTTTGTGCCATCGCTGGTGCCGGTCCAGTGGATCCACTACTCCGGGCGTTACAGTATATACCACCATATGGGTATTGTATGAAGGGATATATATATGTATATATATTGTGTATAGTAGTTTTTATTCAGTAATAGTTTGGAGGTATCAGGGTAGCTTCACACATACCGGATCCGCAAGTTTGCAGCGAAATCCGCTATGGATCCTGGTAGTGTGGAATGAATGGGTCACATACCCGCAGCAGAATTTTCATTCTGCTGCCAGTATGTGACCTGGCCCCTTTAACGCCCTGCATCCCCCGGCAAGGAGCATACATTACCTGCTTGGCACCGCGGCTGTGTGTGAGCCGACCAGAGACTCGTAACTGTTACGAGCCGACCAGAGACTCGTAACTGAGGCTCCACAGACCCCTTTTTTGCATATTTAAATTTATAGGGGGCTATGTATCAATGGAGACTCTTCAGTGAGTACTCCATTTGATTTTTTGTTGCTGGTCTCCCTGAGCTCAGAGGTTGCTGTGTTTTGTTGTTCTATTTTATATTGCCCGTTAGCCAGAATCCTACTCCACCCTGATGAGGGACAACTACCCCGAAACAGCTGTCTGTGGATGGATGCCTGCCTTGTTAAACCTATGTCATGTCGCAATACTCGCCACAGAGTTAGACTTTGACGCAAAAGGGGTCACCCTGGTATTTCCAGATTTATGGTGATCTCCCCACTGGGAGTCACCCCCTTGGCAATAGGCCTTCCTCCTCTGGAGGGATATCTGGCTATTCCTGTGTTTTGAGACTCGTAACCGAGGCTCCACAGACCCCTCTTTTGCACAGGCCAAATTATGACAGCAGCATTACATTAAAATATTTATATTTATTTTTTTTATTTACTAATGTGCTGCCCCCTCAACACTTCTGCCCTAGGAACAGGACCACAAGTGCCTAATGACAAATACAGCCTTGGGGTATTATTTGGCACTTGTATAGTAGTATTATTGGTCTTGGTATCCTTAAGTAAATATCACTATGATGGTAATTTGTTTGGAAACAATCTTGTATATTAGTATTATTTGGTTGATTATTATTTAAAGGAAACCAATCAACACATTTGTGCTGATTAAGCTCCCAGGGATTCTGCACAGATCTTGTAGACAGGTCTCCTACCATGTCAGGGGTTGCTTGCTTGGCATCTGTATGTGCCGGTAAAATATTGTTTAATCCGGCACACGGTGCAGAAGGAGAGCAGTGAACTAGTCATCAGGGTAGTGTCTGAGCCATAACTAGTCATGGCCAGTGTCGGACTGGGGTATCTGAGCCCACCAGAGGAAAGGATCCTGAGGGCCCACTAATGAAGAACCAATGAGAAAAGACATGTTGGTCAGTGCAAGTTCTAAAGCTGGGGGCCCACCTGAGGATCCTCTGGTGGGCCAGTCCGACACTGGTCATGGCTCTCTGCCTACCAGAAAAGAGATATTGGGCACCACTGCATTTAAAAAAGCACAATACCCCCACAGAAAAAAAACATATGCAAAAAAAAGGTAGCACATCAAGAAAATTGTTTATTAAATAACAAATACAAAAAATATAGACAAAAAAGAATAGGCGCAATAAAACTAGGGAGACAAGCCCTAGCCACCACTCTACATTAAAAACACTAAAATGGGAGAACCACTACAAGCTACTATCTTGCTGGTATAAGAAGCCAGAATGGCTACACGCTTATAAGCTCGCCCCCACGGATAAATGCTGGCGATGATTATGGCACACCGGCTCCCTGACACACATTTGGTGGAATTGTCCAGCAATAACTGACTATTGGAAGACAGTAGAGTAGGTATTAAAGGAGGTGACCGGATCCGCTATCAAACTCACCTTGCCCATCATAGCTTTGTCTGCCCTCCAAAACGTACAGCCCTGCTAAGTCTAACTTGACTACCCACTTACTAGCAGCAGCCAATGAATGGTTCCAAAAAGTAAACCAGAATTGTAGGTTCGAGGAATTGGTTAGCTGGTCTAATAGGACTCGTGAGAAATATTGCAAACTATGGCGACCACGGCTGGAGTCCAAGTATCATGACTCTATTTCTATGTTACCTGCCACCCCCCCTAACAGCCCACTACAGTCGACTAGTAGCTGAGACACTTCTGTTCTAACCCGAGCTGCCCAGGAACACCCCCCCCCCCCAAGATGCTCCCCACATGTCACCCATCCCTCCCTCCTTTCCTCCCCCCCCCCCCCCCCTGTCTTTCTCTTTTCACAACTTAAGGTCTCCTCAGGTTATTCCCCGTATAACCTACATTCCTTTCAACATGCCACGATGGGCGTTATGAAGCCCCCTGTAAATGGGGCTACCATTTATGTTGTTCTGTCTGTTGTTCCCCCTTAGTTTGAGCTATGAGCTATGTTCTCCTGCATAAGATGTTTGACTAGCTATATATAGACATAATACTTGTGCACCATCAACAATCTTGTTAACTCTTATTCTCTCGCCTGATACGAGAACTCATAAGCTTGTTCTTCAAGTTTACGACCGTCACAATTTTGTGTGAAAAATCAATAAAAAGACAACTGATAAAAAAAAACACTAAAATGTCAACATTGGTCCTGCTGGCGTCTCAGCATGGACCTATGAACCAACCTGACCCAGCATAAGGGCACATGAGCTACAATAGCAATTATATCTCATAACCCATACAAGAACAATAGATAATGCAGTATTTAAATTAGCAGGGTAGAATAAATTAAAAAAAAATTCACCATGTGCAGTCCCAATCATGGATAAAAAGGTCAGGTGGGATCAGAAAGCACCCCACGCGTTCTGCCGCTTCCGGCTTCAGGAATGTCAGATTTATTGCTGCTGTCCTTTTTTGGCTATATTTTTTTGTATTTGTTATTTAAAGAAGCAGTTCACTTTTTCTGCCCCGCGGGTAGCCGCTGTCAAGTATACTTACAGAAGATGATCGGTGTCCCGCGGCGTAGCTCCGTTCCCGTCCAGCGGTGCTGTTCAAATCGGGCGCACGCTCACTTCCGCCGGCGCTGTGACTCCTCTTCTCGGCCTTGTAATTTGAACGCCAGAAGTCACACGCTTCCATAGCGCAGCAGCCGGCGGAGGTGCGCGCGCCCGATTTGAACGGCACCGCGGGACGGGAACTGACCGACGGGAACGGGACACCGATCATCTTCTGTAAGTATACATGACAGCGGCTACCCGGGGGGCCTAAAAAAAAAAAAAAGTGAACTGCTTCTTTAATAAAGAATTTTCTTGATGTGCTACCTTTTTGTGCATATGCTTTTTCTGTGGGGGTATGGCTCTCAGGGGTGATTAACAGGCATAGAAGTACGTTGACACCACCCAGATGACTAGTTCATGGCTTTCCCCCTGTACCACACGCCGGATTAAAGGGGTAGTGCGGCACAAAAAAATTATTTACAGAATAACACACATTACAAAGTTATACAACTTTGTAATGTATGTTATGTCTGTGAATCGCCCCCTTCCCGTGTCCCACCACCCCCGCACGTGTACCCGGAAGTGTGGTGCATTATACATACCTGATCCGTGTCGCGCATGTCCTCCCATCTTGTGCCAAACGTCATCTTCGGACGGACTGACGAATCGCTGCCGCCGTCCCCCCTCTGCAGCGTCATAACTGTGCTCAGCCGCGATTGGCTGAGCACAGTTATGCTCAGCCAATCGCGGCTGATGACGCGGCTGCGGTCCCATTAATACTCAGTTGGCAATGAATCTGACAAAACTGACAGACACATTTCTAGGAAACCATTGCCTAGGAAATGCCAGTTGGAAGCCCTGCCATTAGAGGCCACACTTACGGCTGCAGGATGTCCTGCACATATCACTGAGCTGTTAGTGTCCCTTGTATTAATACTTGGGATGGCAGACTGTCACATGCGATTTCCCAGATCTTCACATCAGCATTTGGAGCAGTGTGTCACTCCACAGCAAAGGCAGGATCAAAGCACTTACCACAAGGCCTCCATTCATAAACCCGACCACATCAGAGCTTAAACAGAATCTGGATTTGGTGCTAAAGATGATACAGTTCCAGTTCGTAAAAGTTTGTGTTTTCTCATTCACAACACAGGGGTGTAAAAGTGCCACCAGTGTCTGGATGGTGAACCAGGAACCTGTGGGAGTTGCTTGTTAGTGGATCAAATGTTTATCTGAACGGATGGTTTGTTTGGGTTGCCTGGAGGCTGTTCTCCATCTTTCTTTCTTCCTGCCGCCCATAACCATTGCTAACAGATTGGTCAGAATGGCCCTGATGGGGAGCAGTTCTCCATAATGACCATCCTGCCTCTCTTAAAGGTTTTGAACAATACGCTATATCTGTTTGGGTACGTTATTTTTCTGTCAGCGAGTGAGTGTACCGTGTCCTGGCAATGCTATACAGTATACAGCACAGATTAAAGCAAATGTGCTATCAGGTACATTCGCTTTAAGCGTTGCACATGAATAGAATGGTGCCAGCGTGGAGAAGCATTTCTGACAGTCCTAGATACAGTACCTACAAATGCAGCTTTGGATCTTTCTGCCTGATTTATTCATCCCTCAGGCTACATACGTATGGTCTATAAAGGTCTATGAATCACAGATTGTTATTCTGTAGCCAACACAATATTCCCTTGGCACAATCTGAATTCCAGTTTTATTTTTCCTATTCAGTTTATAGTGACACATATAGGCCATAGGCCTAGTAATAGGATTCCAGCTGGTTGCAGCTTTCACTCATAGCATGAATTAGGAGGTTGCCTCCTCATACTGCCTCATCCTGTCAGTGTGACTCTGAGTGTGGGTTGGGGGGCATCCTGGGCCCTTGCTATTCCTCTGACTCCCTTACCCATGGTGTATTTGCTTTATTCCTGCCAGTGTCTGATAGCCGGGCTGCTCCCTATCACCCTGGCATACACTGCTCGTACATGTGCGCCCTGCGTGCCCTACTAGTCACACAACCGCCCTCCACACTGTATGACAACTAGAGGATGCGGCCAAGTGCTGTGCGCATGCGCAGCTCCACTCTCCGAGCACGCACTCAGCAGCTGCTACCTTACTGCATTCTCATTGGTTAGCAAAGAAAATGCGTCATCTTTTTCGAAGATTTCTTATTATGATCTTTCCGCCAAGAAAAATAGTTCCACGTTGCTTATCGTTTACTACCTGGTGTTATGGCAGATAGGAGCATTATTTATAGAACGATTAGGAGGACTGGTCAACTGAGATTTATCTGTGGCGAACACTGGGTGGGAACGGGGAAGGTGTAAGCAGGCGCAAGGATCTGTGCGGCAGGTGTGGGGCGCGCTTCGGCTCTGCAGGGATCACCTTGCTTCTGGGAAGCTGCCGGCTTCTGTCAGACGGACGACGGAGAGAGACGAGAGCGGAGCTGTCAGTGTGCGGTCACACCGGGTACACAGGTAATACGCCTTACCGCTATGTGCCTGCAGGCCTGGGGCAGGGAGTCTAGTCATAAATAATTAGTCGCATTAGTGATGTGAGAAGGCTATGTTACACATAGGTGGCTGCCATACTCAGACTAGGAAGACTGTTAGCTATGAACTTCAATGTTCCTTGCTGTAAGTCAGAGTATTCCTCTCCAACCCACAGTAATATGATGAGACGCCTGACATATAGAGAGGCTGTGGGAGTGTAAAGATGGCTGCTTCCTCTCCAGAGTGCTGCATCAGTTATCACCATGGAGACGCAGGGGGCGTGTCTCTCAGGGGCCCTTACTGTGTCAGGCCTAGGGGCTCTGTGACAGCCAATCAGAACTCGGCTAACGTTATCATACCTAAAGAGAAATGGGAGAGGTGGCTTCTGATTGGCTGATGTGTGCAGCCTGGTCCTTAGGTAGTGATCTCCATAGAGTAATATGACAGGAGGCTTATTACACACCAGCACTTGGTGCCCTTTATAAGGCTGTGGATGTTCTCTGTTTCACTCCTTTTATCCTTCCTGTAATATTCTTTTATGGAAGAGGAGACGTGCATATGCCTGTCTGATGCGTCTCCACAGCCGCTTTATATCTTTTCTGCATAAAGACCCCGCTATGTACAGTGTGATGCTTGCTGGCAGGCACACCCATTTATTAGCTGCCTGGCAAGATCAGACGCATAGGGACAGATCGGAACTTGTAGGCAGAATCACACTAGACTCCCGATCGTTGTGGTAGCTGCAGGATCAGGAACAATCTTTAGTTATATCATGCCTACACGACCTAAAGGGAAGAAGAGCTTACAATCTAAAGAGCATGAGGGGGTTGATGCCATAGACGTTTGATTTCCTATTATGTAATAGTCTAAGGAATTTTGGTAATTTTTCTAGCCTTTCCATCCTCTAGTGCTCAGCTGTGAGGAGGCGGCTGTGGTATTGCAGGGGGTGGATTTCCATGGCTAAAAAAAGCATCCTTTAGGGAGATGCACTGTGAACTTGTGAAGGTCATTCGTGCTGTGTGTAGCTGATGACTTCTGTACAAGCTGCCGTCTGACTAGATCAGAGCTAGTATGATAAGGGCCCCCGACCCTGTCACACCCACCATAGATGATGTATGTAAAAATGTTCATTTGTATAATAGCATCGGCATAATGTTTCGTCTCAGTACAACAACCCATGGTGCTCCTGTTCTTGGTGACAGAGCCCTTATTTATGTGCAGTCAATAGAACAGCACCCTCTAAAGACTCTCTGCCGAAGAGTTGGGAATAGTGCCATAAGGTGGAGGCAGCAAACAGTGGTGCAAAAGGGCATAATTTGAAGGGGCATTTTTTTTCCCATTTTTTTTTTTCTTGTAGATGTTAAATGATCTAACAATCAATAAGCAGTAGGGGCGATATATAAAAGATGGAGGACAAGAGAGCAGCTTTAGGGGGGGGGGGGGTGTTTCACACACCACAGTGTGAGCAGTTTGAGGCCGCGAACAAAAGTTGTCTATTTAGTGGTTTGACGACATTTTTTTTTTAATTTTTTTTTTTACAACCATAATTTTGAGCCGTAATACCAGCAGTTGGTTGGACTCTAAATGATGGTTGTCCAAAAGCAGGTTGTCAAATGGCCAAAAAAAATACGTAGTGTGTTTTTGTCCTAAATGTGATGGCAGAAAAAAAAAGCAGTTGATTGTATGGCTTTACCACTTACTACATATGTGTCACATCTGTTCTATGCATTCATGCTGCCTTAGGATCTAGGAGAGGTTTTTCTCATTAAGAGGATGGGCAGCTGGAAGGTCAGAGCTCTCTTACATGTGACCTAGGCATTGCTCTCACCGCCCCTCTATGTGACCTAGGCATTGCTCTCACCGCCCCTCTATGTGACCTAGGGATTGCTCTCACCACCCCTCTATGTGACCTAGGCATTGCTATCACCGCCCCATTATGTGACCTAGGGATTGCTCTCACCGGCCCTCTATGTGACCTAGGCATTGCTCTCACCGCCCCGCTATGTGACCTAGCCATTGCTCTCACCGCCCCGCTATGTGACCTAGGCATTGCTCTCACCGCCCCTCTATGTGACCTAGGGATTGCACTCACCACCCCTCTATGTGACCTAGGCATTGCTCTCACCGCCCCTCTATGTGACCTAGGCATTGCTCTCACCGCCCCTCTATGTGACCTAGGCATTGCTCTCACCGCCCCTCTATGTGACCTAGGCATTGCTCTCACCGCCCCTCTATGTGACCTAGGGATTGCTCTCACCGCCCCTCTGTGACCTAGGGATTGCTCTCACCGCCCCTCTATGTGACCTAGCATGGCCCGTTCTGATCAGCATATCTTCTATATGGTATCCCTTGCTGTGATACGATTGTATTATAACATGGATAATTGACCGGTAGGCCAAGATCTGATGTGTGTGTGATTCAGTGACTATTTCTTGTGTGTTAATATGTTGCAACCATATTCTTGACATCCTGATTGCTTAGTCAGAGATTTCCTGTATGCAGCAAGAAATGGAAAAGCTGAGTAATATCCTTCAGAACGCTGGGGCCTCTGTTATCAGGGGCCTCCCCAGCAGTGGAGCACTGGGGTAGGAATGACTGGCATTTACCAGAAGCAGCTTCTGCTTTCTGTTCTTTCTGTAGGTTGCATGGCTGTCCTTACTAGCCCGTGTACTATATCATTGTGTATTTATTAGTAGTATGATATTCCCTTTATTAGATGGGTAACAGACCATTCTTGCATTGCAGTACTGAAGCTTGGACAGGAGCCACAATAAATGTTTATCACCGGTGTCTATTGGATGCTCTGTACTGTGACCAGGTTATTTAGGTTTTGTGTATGCCGTTATTATCCTATTGTGAGTTTGCATTATTTTTCAGTAACTAAATTCTCATAATGTGCTTTATGCTTCAGAGCATCAAAGAGCGGGGTACCATGTAGGTGTCAGTATTGTATATGTAAGAGCACATCCAATGGCTTTACCTCTGTATGAATGTCATGAATAAAAAGGTAACTCTAGAACGGTGGGGTTCTGTCTCATTCTGTCCATGTGACGGGGTCGTGTGCAGCTGCACGTACGGCCTGGGGTTTCTAGGCAGAGGGAGGGGTTTCATCATGGCGTGTCCTACAAGAGGGGAGTGATAAAGCTGCAGAGATGCTGGCACTGAGTCACTGTCGCTGCTGGAGAAGAGGAGCAGCAAGCTGTGCAGCAGGTACACCCTCCATTTTATTGTAAGTATCAGGAAAGCGTTCTGTCTGCTGTTTCAGCCTGACACCTTCCTGCCTGAGGCATCTGAGAATGATTGTGGAAAACCAATGAGTCTACTTTATTAAATGAAGGCAGGCAGCAGGGCATCTTACAGTACTGTTGTATGATGGAGCCATTGAAGCTGGTGTGGCAGGACTGTGACTGCTTCAGCATTCATTTACTCTCTTTTTCTATGTGTCGTGAGTACCTTTGAGTGATATGACTCATTTGGTAACACTGCGGTGCTAATGTAGTCACACACAGTGTGGGTGGGATATTCTTTCTGCCACATGACTTGAAGCAGTATATCCTCTATGAAGGCATCATTGTGAACACGTGGTAGCTTTTACTTTTTATTAGATTGGATTTTCGTAAATGCTTTAACTTTTTTTTTTTTTTTGTAAAGGGATGGCAAAAGCTTTAGCACTAAAAGTAATGTCATTTATCACATCTTCATGTCAGATGGGTAAATGATTCTTATTTAGTGTATAGGGGTTTGCAGAGAACCTAATAACTTGTCTCTGGGCATACACTCCTGTACAACTGATAACACTCCAGCAGTTTTCTTGTCTTTGTTCCAGGTTAGGCATCTCTCACTCAAAATGTGTACCATATATATTGTGAACATATCCATGGGACTCCATTT
Organism: Dendropsophus ebraccatus; assembly: GCF_027789765.1. Taxonomy (NCBI): domain Eukaryota; kingdom Metazoa; phylum Chordata; class Amphibia; order Anura; family Hylidae; genus Dendropsophus; species Dendropsophus ebraccatus. Next base: position 143,135,588 of record NC_091454.1, on the reverse strand, counting down.
CCTGATGGAGTACAGGGGGTTTATTTTTGTCCTCTCATCACATGAAACATCTTGTATGCTATTTAATACTCCAGGCATCCAGTAAAAAACATATACGTCATTTGAATGAGCTTTTGCAGTCAAATTTCAAAAACCCTTTTTTTATTTATATTTATCCATGTGAAAATTTAGGCTCAGGTACGGGATTAATGAAGAACTCAAGCGAAAGCAAAAAAAAAAGTGCCGGGCAGGGGGAACATACTCAGCCATTCAGTGCCCCCGCAGTACTGCATCCCCTGTCCTACACCCTTGCCAGAATCCTCCTGCAACGCCTTAATCCGGTTGATGGATGCCCCGCTCAGCCAGTCATTGACTGGGGCGGGACACTGCTGCAGTCTCTGATTGGATGAGTGGGTATTTTCCCCCGGGTTGTGACGTGTTAGGAAACTGGGAGAAAATGATATCTGGAGAGAAAATGAGGCTGGTCTGGTAGCCTGTTGACTCTTTAGGGGGACAGGTAAGTATACATTCTTATGTTTCTCACCACCCACTGCCCGCACTGTATTTTTTGTTTTTGCCGGAGTTTTCCTTTAACGCTTAGATGACCCTGGGCATAAAAGTCAGTCACCAGACGACCCTGGGATGTACATTTACGTCCTGGGTCTCTAGAGAGCTATGAAGCGCTCTTCATAGCAGGTGGGGGCCGGCTGCAGTGAGCAGCCGGCCCTCACCGGTTATGGCAGACTGCAGCGATTGCACTGCAGCCTGTCATCAACCCCTTAAATGCTTTGACGCGACCACAGCGTTTAAGTGACAGGAGCAGCTCCTTCCACTTACCGATCGGACCACCGCAGTGTGACTGCGGGGGTCCTGATTGCTTTCACGGAGTCTCTTACCACCTCCCTCCGTGCGGTCCGATCGGTGCTCTGCTGATTGAGTCTGCCACAGGCAGGCTCAATCAGCAGAACACCTAATACACTGAACAATGCTTTGCCTATGGCATAGCAATGATCAGTGTATGTAATCTAATAATTGTATGTAAAAGTCGTCCAAAGGGACTTAAAAAGTGTAAAAAAAAAAAAAAAAAGGTTTCTTACAATACCCCAAAGCCCCTCCCCCAATAAGTTAAAATTACCCCCCCTTCCCATTTAATAAATAAAACATATAAAAATATTTAAACATATTATATAATGTAGCTTGCATAATTGTCCGATCTATTAAAATATAACAATCGTCATTCCGTATTGTGAACGGCGTAAACGAAAAGGGGGGGGGGGAGAGCGCCTGGATATTTTTAATTTTTTTGTTACATTATATACAAAAAATATTTAAGAAAAAGTGATAAAAACATCTGATCTACAAATAGGGTATTAGTAAAAAAAGAAAAAAAAAAAAAAAAAGAAGAGATCATGGCGCATAAAATGACGCCCCATAGGTGAAAAACTAAAACCGTTATAACAGAGTCACTAGAGGACAATTTTTTTTTAACTAATTATAAGAAACAAAAAGGATTTCAATAAAAAAACGCATGAGAAAATGTAAATATGCATATGGTTGTGTTTGGGCTGACCTATAGAATAATGATACTATGTCACTTTTACCATATAGTGCATTAAGTAGACACAGGAACCCCCCCCAAAAGTTACCATATTGCATTGTTGTTTCCAATTTCACCAATTTATATTTTCATAAATAATATTTTGGGGTTCCATAATACATGATATGGGAAAATGAAAGACTCCATTACATAGTACACCTATTCCTGGAAAAAAACAAGCCCTTACATGGCCCTGTAGATAAAAAAAAAAAAAAGAGTGCTAGAGCTCTTAGAAGGGGAGGAGGAAAAAAATGAAAATTCGGAGGTAGCTGGTTAGTGGAGAAACTATTATTTTCATTTTTTCACCTTTCTCCAATATTGTTATCTGTTCTCCTATTTATTGACAAGAAGAGTTGAGATTTGGTGTGGGTTGCTGCTGGGCCAGGATTAGGACACATTAATGAAAATCTGCTTGCAGAATGGTTATCCTCCAGATGGATAAACTATATCCAGCTATTAGCTCCATTGTGCTCTGGAAAACTGTCCTCTCAGACCCACATGGAGGGCCAACCAGCCAGTAGCCTGCTCTGTACTGATGGGACAACTCCTGAGACACCCACTGCGCACAAAACCTATTAGATTGCGTGGTTTTCTAACAATAAACTATCACAAAGGAGCTTTTGGGTGGCCCATTGAAGCGAGTGGATGCCTGCTGCCACCTCTCCTATTACACGGAGCGTCAGACAGCAGTCAGTCTCTTATGTGATCAGGATTTTTTAACCTGTTGAAAGACCATGCACAATGTTGGCTGATCATTGTCTTTCAATAGGTGCTATTACAAAAAACAATTATCGGTTGGATTGGCTCGTTATTGCCCTAGTATGGCCGATAATCATTTGGTGTAATAGGGCCCTAAGGTTATATAGGTTCTGCCCTGATTGTAGTGCCACCTTCCTCCTTGCGATTAGTGGTTGGATTCCATTCATTCATAAATCATTGACTATAATCCCATCTTTCTGAAAATACTGGAGAAGGATGGGCAGAATTTACATTTACCCCTTGTGCAGCAAGTAACAATAACTTTAAGTAGCTGGCATTCATCATCATTGACATGGGCCATCTGTCATGATTCTCTTCTTTCTAAATGATTGTAAATGTCCCTAACCCAATCTGATGGCCTCGAGCTGACAACTGAGACTATGACACTATGGAAAAACTCTTTAAAAAGAATCAGTGGAAGAAAGCATTGGGATGACAAAGGGAGTCTGTGGCAGAAATAAAACATTATTCATAGTAATTATGTAAAAGGAAATAATTCATAATATTTCGCCTGTTTTATAAGCAGCAGCACAAGTGTATATTGGCTGTTCAGCAGAAAATGCTACAGGGAGTGCATGAAATGCTGGACCTAGACACGCCTGCATTGAGAACATGGGCACATTCTGCCAAATCCTGTGTTCTTGTGTATGACACTATTGACAGCTTGTTACTTAGGTTACCGAGCACCATGCTGGTAGTGGTCTAGTGTGTGTAAAGCTATAATGTACATGTATTGAGAGTGTGTTTGTACATATCATGTGTAAGATATACAATATACACCAGCCAGACCACTGCTTTTAGAGCAGAGAAGTAATTGGTAACATAGACAATGAGCTGTTAACAAAGGGAGGGAAAGAGCAGCCTATCAGGAGGAGGCAAGTTTGCTAAATTAATGGGTATGAAAGTATTTCTGTTTACAAGAACTACAGGTTTAACTATATTAGTGGAGATGAGAATACCCTTTTAAGCTGGCAACGGCTATTAGTTGGTATGCAAGTCCCCCCCCCCCCCCCCCCAAAAAAAAAAAAAAAACTCATCATAAATGGGGTGCAAATAATGCCAATTTTCTGTAGAAATTGTGCTACGATCCTGGCATATTGGCATTGTCTCTAGGCCTTACCCGGATACATTGCACACTCCAAGTGGCATTGAAAGCCACATTCTCTCCATGAAGGTTAAGAGAAATAAAATGTTGGTTTGTGATATCCAATTTTTTTTTTTTCATAGTTGTGTTGCATGGATAAAATAAATGCTGATCGTCTATTTTGTCAGTGAAACAACTGTTTTATCTATGTGCAGATCATCATGTCGAAATCCCATGCATCAGAGGCTGGTAGTGCCTTTATCCAGACACAGCAGCTGCATGCCGCAATGGCAGACACCTTTTTGGAGCACATGTGCCGTCTGGACATTGACTCTGAGCCCATTGTAGCACGTAACACTGGCATCATCTGCACCATTGGTAAGTTTTGCTGTCATTTGTGCAGGATGTCCTATCAGAGAAGATATTGTGTGGAAGGTTTTATAGAGCTTATAACCTATAAAAACACATAGCTTTTTTTTTTTTTTTAATGCTCACCTTTTATTTATTTTCCTTTAGGCCCAGCATCTCGCTCAGTGGATATGCTAAAGGAAATGATCAAATCTGGAATGAACGTTGCTCGTCTCAATTTTTCCCATGGGACACATGAGGTTAGGCTTGTGTATATCAGTATACTACAGCCAGTACAGTAGAAGGTCACTGGAGAAATTCAATCTGGTCCCTTCAGCTGTCTGCTATAAAAATAGAATATTTGGTGGGGGGTGGGGTGAAAGGTTGTAGTTGGTGCTGGTGTTCCATAAGTTTTTGAATAACTAAAAACATTCTTGTAAAAAAATATATTTATTTTTTTGCTGAAGACTTGGCAGATATATATCTAAGGGTTAGGTGTAAATTCATGCCAGCTGGCAGCCTAGACCTGCAGAGTTTGTATCTTGAGGCGTGCCTATTTTATGTTCCTCTATATCACATTACAAATTAGTGTTCATAATTATTGTGCACTGGATTCCTTATTGCTTTGCTGGTATATGTTTACATGTGTACCAAATGACTTCACTATTATTTAATATTAATTTCATATCTGTCTTTCACAGTACCATGCAGAAACCATCAAAAATGTACGTGAGGCCACAGAGAGCTTCGCCTCTAACCCCATCCTGTACAGACCAGTGGCTGTTGCTTTAGACACCAAGGGACCAGAAATTCGCACTGGGCTGATCAAAGGAGTAAGAATTTCCATTTTTTTTATGCAGTTGTGCTGAGGAGTTATCTAGGACCTATACAATGTTAAAGGAGTTTTTCAGAGAGCAGAAAGGGCATTAACTTTCTACTCCCCCAGGACTCCACTCCTGACCTACATTTGTCTTAGAAGTATGTCTTCCGAGATTGCAAGCCCTCGCGGGCAGGGTCCTCTTCCCCCATGTACCATTCTGCCATTTGCCTTTATGTAATGTGTTTTTGATCTTGTAATGTTCTTGTTTGTTACCCCTTTCACTTGTGTAGCACTTTGGAATTAAGGGTGCTTTATAAATAAATAATAATAATAAATGGGGAAGGTACCATATGACAGTCATCATATGTGGGCATAATAACACCTACATAAGATATCCAATAGCGGCACAATGTTGCTGTGACACCACATGACTATTGGACATCGTATGCAGGTGTGGTTTTGCCTGTAAATGATTACAATATGGTACCCACCCGCTCTTGTCTCAGAAGGGCCAAAGTGGAGTGTCAGGGAGAAGAAAAGGTAATACCTTTTCTTCCCAGACAACACCTTTTAAAGAGGTTATCTAAGATTAAAGAAATATGGCTGCATTCCTTCAGAAAACTGCACCACGCCTGTATTCGGGTTGTGTGCAGTAATGCAACTCTTCTTTGTTCACTTCAATAGAACTAAGCTGCGATACCACACAAACGTGGACAATAGTGGTGTGGTTTCTGGAAAGAGGAACTGTGTTTCTGTAACCCTAGATAATTCCTTACAACCAGAGGGTAATGGATTTTTAATGGCAAATCTAGCAAAATTTAGAGATAATAAAGATCTAGGCTAGGCCTGCACGGTGATTCCTGGTCCAAGAACCAGTGTGTTGCCCTGCCTGTCGCACAGCCCCTTTAACTTACACAAGTGAACGGGGTTGCGCTGCAATCCACAGGTGACCACAACCCCTGCAGTAAATAATAAATAAAATCCATGATGGGTTTTTTGCAGTTGTGTGGTTGTGGCTGATTGTGACACAAAACTGACATGATTTAAATGATCCCTTTTATTGGGATGTTGTCATGTTCTTGATTCTGGGAAAAAGACAAATCCATCCTGAGACCAACATGATTGTGATACCTTAACTATTTTGTGAGTAATTGTATGTAAACTATGTAACTGGACTTGTGTTTCTGTAGAGCGGTACTGCAGAGGTTGAACTGAAGAAGGGGGCAACCCTTAAAGTGACCCTTGATGATGCCTACCAGGAAAAATGTGATGAAAAGGTTCTCTGGGTTGATTACAAGAATATTACCAAAGTGGTGGAGCCTGGCAGCAAGATTTACGTAGACGATGGACTTGTTTCCCTGCTTGTTAAAGAGATTGGTCAGTAGTTTCAACAACTCTAATTCATTTATCCATACCTTTTATCCATTTATGAGCCACCACTTTTATCTCTGTTCTTTCTACTGCACTGACCTTTTACTAACGATTCACTACTAAAATCTGTCTTGAGAGATGGGACATAATCTGTTTACCGAGGGATCAGGTTACAAGCTGATCTGTTTGCAGGAGGTCTGACTGCTGGGATCACCTTTGATTTTGAGAAAACGTTGCCATGGCTTTTATAAGGAATAGCAACGCACATGTGCATCTTTACTGTTTACTACTACTGTAACTTCTACCAAACTTTACTTTTCAGCAGTGTTCTACTTTGCAGTAAAAGGTGACACCAGTATATAGATAAAACAAGATAAGGCCTTTCATAATAGGAGATGGTCACAGCTAGCCTGCCCCTCCCTGTCCAACCACCTCTGAATAAGTAACCGAGCATGACAAAAAAAATTGTTCCATAGAAGTCTGTGATTTGTAATACCTATAAAAACTACAGATCACTGTGCAAAAATTGAGCTCCCCACACACAGCACTACTGACTGAAAGGTAAGAAGTTATAGAGTCAGAATAGGACCTTATTTTTTTAAATTAAATTAAAATGACTTTAATCGGGTATCCTTGTAAACAACCTAGAAAAGATTAGTAGCCCTGCCCCCAGTGCCCCAAACCGCCTAATTAGCATATGGATTAAACTACAAAATACAAGAAACTAACTTTCATCCTCAGCGCCCTGTGCGCATCTAACCTGGGGTAAAAAGATCTTGTTTGGTTTTTGGAATATGTAGCAACTTGCTGTAAAAATTTACCTATAACAGAAAATTGGGGAGCAATGATGTGGTTGTTTGTTAAAAATCCCTCTTGTATTATCTCTTTTCTAGGCCCTGACTATGTTTTGACAGAGGTAGAGAATGGTGGGTCTCTCGGCAGCAAAAAGGGAGTCAACCTACCTGGAGCTGCAGTAGACTTGCCAGCTGTTTCCACCAAGGACATCCAGGATCTTAAATTTGGAGTTGAGCAGGGAGTGGACATGGTCTTTGCATCCTTTATACGCAAGGCAGATGACGTACATGCTGTGCGCGAAGTTCTGGGGGAGAAGGGAAAGAACATCAAAATTATAAGCAAGATAGAAAACCATGAGGGAGTACGAAGGTAAGTTTGTTGGATGAGAGGTTGTATCCTTCACTGCATGTAGATCTTTTGAATTGTCATAGGAGCCTACACATGTAAAGCAACTGTCCCTGTCCTTCTAAATTCCAGTATAATGTATACAGAGTGAAAACAAATGGACTCCACAGGATCCTAAGAGAAAACATTTATTTTAATCTTCCCTAAGAATATACAGTGTTGTATAACATTTTATATATAGCTTTTTTTCAAAGTGAAAACAAAGTCAACGTGACATTTGTGTGTTCTTGCTAATACCAAGTTTTTGCTTCTAGATTTGATGAAATATTAGATGCTAGTGATGGTATCATGGTGGCCCGTGGAGATCTCGGTATTGAGATCCCAGCAGAAAAAGTGTTCCTTGCTCAGAAGATGATGATTGGTCGCTGCAATCGTGCTGGGAAACCTGTGATCTGTGCCACACAGGTAATATTGTAAATCTGTTTGTTCAGTTATCAGACGGTAAAGGCCCTAATAGACGGAGAGACTATCGGCCAAACTGGACTATCGGCCAATCTCTCTGTGTAACAGAGCCAGAAATCTGCCAACAAGTGAGGGAAAGCTAGTAATGTCCTTGCAGCATGATTATCAAGCAGTGTAATAGGTTCAGCAAGCGAGCGCTAATCAGCTACAACTAAGCTTGGTAATATTTATTCTTTCCAGATGTTAGAGAGCATGATCAAAAAGCCACGCCCAACTCGTGCTGAAGGCAGTGATGTTGCCAATGCAGTATTGGATGGGGCAGACTGTATCATGCTTTCAGGAGAAACTGCTAAGGGAGACTATCCACTGGAGGCAGTACGCATGCAGCACGCTGTAAGTATTTTGTTTGATCAAATACAAATGAAATTCTAAGCTAGTGTAGCAGCACACACATACTTTACAATAGGTAATTATTTATGAATGTACAGATGTGTCTACTGTTTTTGTATATATGAGTACAACTAGCATTTTGTATGTAATGTTAATACAATATGGATGTTTTGTATGTTAACTTCAGTATGTATGTGTAATGATTTTTTTGCCAAAAAACAAGTGTGCGGTGGTTGCTGTATCATGTCTTAGATGTGGTTGGTTTGGCATGCGCTGCTCTACTCTGCTTGCTTAACACCTTTGCGCAGTTAGTATTTAGATAGCTTAATGCGAGCGCTGGCAAGGTCAACCCCCTATCTTGTTCCCTTTTCATCTTTTCTTGCTATATATTTCTTCTATGTCCTGTAACTTCATGCATATGCACCAAGCTTCAAACCCTCACAGTACTGTCATGTGTAGGCCTTTGATCGACTGGGATGCCCCCCTCCTTCCCCAACCCGTGTATTCTTGTTGCTGGTTAGGACTATCCTGGTTGTGCCTGGTACTGAGGTGGCTCATTTGGCATGTTTTCATAGCCACTGTGGGAATATGCTGACAGAAGCAACTGGCCACATTACAAATGCATCATTGTGTGCAGACACTTTTGCTCTCTCTGCCTTTTTCCCTCTTTTAGGTATACACTGATGTAAAGAACTTTGTTCCAGATATACTGCCAAAAAGAGCTTGGTGTATTAAGTTTTAATAAGGTTTTTGCACCTAGTTCTGAAAGGGCCAGCAGTGCTTTCAAATTTTCCCCAGTTTTATATATTTGAATTCTATGTTCATACAATGCTTCTATTGATTTATGAAGCCATTTAAAATCTCCATATTACAATTTGATATGACTATTGTATTTAGAAATATAAAAATCACTTTTTTTTTTTCCTCTTCACACTTGTTTTACCCTTTAGCAGATCTAATGTTGTCACATAACACATGTGACTGGTGACCTGCATGTTCTGAAGCTCACAAGTTGTTTTTGTGGACAGCTAAATGGTGTAAATTAACCCCTTAAGGAGCAGCTAATTTGGGGCCTTTTCCCCTATTTCATCATTGCATTCCAAGAGTAGTAACTTACATATTCTTCCACCTGCAAAACTAAGACCTATGTTAATATTTAATTTTTTGTGTGGGACATGGAAACAGACATGCAATTATGCTTTTGTTGTTTTATTAAGACTATAAACTAGACAGTACCAAATATTTTTTTCTCCATGCCATATGTGATGTGGCTTAAGTTTTTTTTTTGTTTTTTTTTTAAGGGAACCTGTCACCCCCCATGCCGGGGTGACCGGTTCCCGACGCTCCACTAGAGCACCTTATACGTACCTGATCGCGCCGGGTCCCGCTTCTTGAGACGGTCGGGTGACGGAGATTTCAGCGCCTGAAGCCCGGCGCGCGCACTTCTGAGATGAGTCCAACTCTCATAGAGAATGAAGGAGCGTTGGACTCACCAGTCATTCTCTGAGAGTTGGACTCCTCTCAGGAGCGCGCGCGCCGGGCTTCGGGTGCTGAAATCTCCGTCACCCGACAGTCTCAAGAAGCGGGACCCGGCGCGATCAGGTACGGGAGCCTGTCACCCCGACACGGGGGGTGATGAGGTCTTAAAGTTTTTGTTTAATTGGGTGTAGTATTATTACCAGTTAGTATAAAATGATTAGGCTGTACATTTGGAACCTATGTACCAAAGGAAAAAATGTTTTTCTTTTTTGTTGTTTTTTTGCTCATATAATGCAGTATAGGCTAATATTAAAAATTACATATTATGTAGAGGCTCTTATGTATACCTCTTTTAGTTCATGTGGTATGCATAGGTCTGTCATTTTGATTTTTATTTCCCCACGGATATGGTATGCTGATGCTACCTACATTTCCCATGATGTCCCTGGCTTTGCAAAGATTAATGGCAGTGTGAGTATTGGCCACATGACCCAGCTGCAGTAATGAAATGTATGGATAAGGTGGGGTAAAACAGCTGGCACTGCAAGAGTAGTGGTGGTGAGTGTGTATTATATGGGCAAAAAGAAACCTAGAGTGCTGCTTTTAATAGACAAATGCCTCTAGTAGACCTAAAGGAACCAATGGGCTGAGAGTATCCTTTACTTAGATATTGACTGCTGTATCTAAGAGGTTAAACAGCCAGGGCAGATGGTAACTCTCCACAATAACTGTAAAATCTGTATTGCTTGCATTTTTTTTTACTTGCAGTTTTCAGTTGATTTTCAGTTGATTTTCTAGGTGCTCATTAGTTTTTGTTTTTTTAATTCTTTATATATCACTGACCTCATCAACTGCACTGCATGCACTGGCTGGTTTGTATGGAATGCACTGCTCATGCACTGTAGTTATGGTTAGACCAGGCACAGTTGTGTACAGTCATCCTACATACCTTTCCTGATAATTTTTTTCTGTTTATTTATGCTGTGATGGAGAAGTATGGCAGTGTGCTGCATGATGTACTGAGGCATAATCGAGAAGTCTCACACTAGCCTACTAGTACTACATCCTACTATATTACTTATATCATTACTCTGCAAAACATGCTTTTATGAAAGTCGCAGCAAACAAGATTGTACAAATAAGTAATATCATGGTATTTAGGTTTTAGAAATGGATCAAATACCAAACTATTTCATCTACCATCGTGTATCTCCCATCTTGCAGTATTTGTCAGTCTTGCTAACTGCATTGACAAAGTAAATCTGCAATGTTAATATTTCATCACTAAGAGGTAGGCAGACAGAATCTAAGGGCCCTATTACACTGGACGATTATCGTGCGAAAAATCGCTCGTATGTCGATCGTTGATATCTGAACCTAAAATTATCGTTAATCGTTCGCTGTAATTCCACATTCGTTCGCTCAAGTTCCGCATTTGTTCACTAATCGTTCAGTGTAATTGCACATTGTTCATTGTTTTGTTTGGATCAGATGGAGTAAACGATCATAGAAACGATCGCAATGACGATCATAGTAACGATAGTAACGAACGACCATCGTTCTGTGTAATATGGTGAATGATTTCAGGTTAACGATAAACAATCTCATTTGCGACCATTTATCGTTAGTCGTTAATTTTTAAATATCGCTCCGTGTAATATCACTCCGTGTAATAGGACTCTAACACTTACCTTTACCGAAAGACCAAATTGCCCTTGAATTTTGGACTAATATAGACAATGAATAAACTCCATTAGGTACGTGTAAAGAATAGAGAATCCTTAACTGAAAGCATTTTCTGCAGACTAGCCTGATGCAGAACTGTATTGCAGACCACTTTGTCCTATGTGATGTTCCATGTCATAGATTGATTATTCACCTTGAAACAACAATAACAGAACAGCAGTAATACTGCACATTTTTTAAAGAAAAAATGTCTTTCTGTTCTGGTTTTGTCATTTCATATAGCATAAGATTTATAGATAAGGGATATTAATAATCTACATATCTACATTAAAGGGGTAGTGTGGCACTAAACATTTATTCACAGAATAACACACATTACAAAGTTATACAACTTTGTAATGTGTTATGTATGTGAATGGCACCCTTCCCCGTGTCCCCCCCCCCCCCCCCCCCACGCTAGACCTGGAAGTGTTGGTGCATTATACTTACCGCATTTGTGTCGACCCCCGCCCGCCATCTTGTGACAATGACGTCGTCTTCGGGAGGCCGGCCGAACCGCTCCCTCCGTCCCTCATGCCGACCCCCTCTGCCACATCACCAGCTGCTCAGCCATGATTGGCTGAGCACAGTTATGCTCAGCCAATTGCGGCTGAGCAGCTGATGACGCGGCATAGGGGGGCTGGTATGAGGGACAGACGGAGCGGTTCGACCGGCCTCCCGAAGACGACGACATTGTTACAAGATGGCGGTCGGGGGTCGACACGAATGCGGTAAGTATAATGCACCAACACTTCCGGGTCTAGTGTGGGTGGGGGGAAACACTGGGATGGGGGCCATTCACATAGATAACATACATTACAAAGTTGTATAACTTTGTAACGTGTGTTATTTTGTGAATAAATGTTTAGCGCCGCACTACTCCTTTACTATATTCTCCACATAGTTCCCAAGCTTTAGTTATGTAAGTCCGTTAATAAATTATAAATTATATATATAAATATATATATATATATATTATATAATTATAATATAAAGATAATAAAAATAATAATAATAATTAATATATATATTGTATATATTATTATATTATATTTAATATTATTATTTTTTATGTACCTGTGTTTAGTTATATGCAATTGTTATGAATATTAGTGGCATAGGTATATGCTTGACATCTTCTGTCTGTTTAAAAGTTTACAGCTGATTCTTAAAGTCTATAGTCACCAGGCTGGAGTCAGATTTGGAGTTTTCATATTTGCAGGTGTCGCCTTCTGCATATCATGTGGTGTGTGATATTCTGCATTGTATTGGGTACAACAGCCTGATGACTGATCTTTATTACCATTTGTTCTGTCCCTTTTCTCATTTCTACTTTCTTAGTTTTCTTTCTTCTTTAACCCTAGTGTTTCCTTCTATTCCACTCTAACCTTGTGACTTTTTACTCTAGATTTAAAGTGCAGAGAATCACTCTGCTTTATTTTCTTTCTTTGGTTTGCATCCCTTTCTCTCCTCTCCTTTTCCTTCTCTCCTCCCCTCCGGCTCACAGATTGCTGTGGAGGCCGAGGCTGCTGTTTTCCACCGCCAACTCTTCGAGGAACTTTCCCGTCTCACCATTAGCTCCAGGCACCCTGCGGAAGCGATGGCAGTAGGCGCAGTGGGGGCATCTTTTAAGTGTTTAGCAAGAGCGCTTATAGTTCTGACAGAGTCTGGCAGGTGAGGCTAACCTGCCGCACTATATTTGCTGTTAATGCTGCGACCTCTTGCGCTATTCCAATCCACAGATAAGGCAGGTCAATCGTGTAAATGTTGTGTGAATGGGATCAGGTGAAGTAGGTGCTGTTAGTGAAAAACAATACTCCAGTCTGACTGATGTGAATGTCTCCCCCTCCCCATCCTGTTCAACCTTCTTGTTGCTCATTCATTGACACCCCCCATCCCCCTATTGCCTGCACTTGGCAATTGCGGCTTCCCCATCCAATTGCTGTTAGATCGCTCGCGAGGCGGAGGCAGCCATTTACCACAGACAGCTGTTTGAAGAGCTGAGACGTGTATCCCCATTGACCCAAGATCCAACAGAAGCAACTGCTGTTGGAGCAGTGGAGGCATCATTCAAATGCTGTAGTGGAGCAATCATCGTCCTTACCAAATCTGGCAGGTAGGAGTGGGGTGGGGACACTTAAAGTTTTATGCTATTCCTTTTAAGTTCAGTGATTTGGAGGTAAGTGCTCTAAGGATTGAACAATTCCTGCAGTGTTAATATAGTAGTATTAATTCTCTGTATGGAAAATATACTATGTCGAATAAGTGGTTATTCCAGATGGCCAAACTATATGAAAATATTGCACTCCTAGTTGTGTCTTTTACTCTGGTACTGAAAAATAAGGGAATTCACGCGTGATCATGAGGAATTTCCTCTAGTGGTTTTACACTATGGGGGAGATTATCCAACATGGTGTAAAAGTGAAACTGGCTCAGTTGCCCCTAGCAACCAATTAGATTCCATCTTTCATTTTCCAAGCAGTGTGCAGGAATGAAAGGTGGAATCTGGTTGCTAGGGGCAACTGAGCCAGTTTCACTTTACACCATGTTTAATAAATCTCCCCCTATATCTCAATGATAGAATTGATTTTTAAGAAATATTTAAACATTTAAAAATAAAATTACACTTCAAATGTGGTGAATATTTTAATTCCACAGAAATTACCTTAACAGTTAAATGCCCATTAAATAGACTCCAAACAGACTAGCAAAACTATAGGCATTAGGCTAATAGGTATTTTACTGAGAGTCAGAGAAGAACAATGAGTGACATATAGATTTCAGAGGTAAGATCATAAGACAGGATTGGTATGTATTTTAGTAGTTCAGACAGCTGAAGTTGCTACTCCTATTTCAGGTGACATTTTCTTATGTGGTTCCTTCACTCTGACCTTTCTTTGCTGGTTATTTATAGCATTGACTTTCTATAGCAGGGTCATAGAAATGACCATTTCCTTATGTACAGCCATTGCATATTATCCACATAAGCTTGAAAGTACTTAACAGGTAAAAATTGCACACTTATTGCTGTTACATATGCTTATAGCTATATTCCATTGAGCTCTAGAGAGAGTTCTTGCTTGTAAGGTAGTTTTAAAAGGTAAACTTCTCCACACGCTCTGATAAATGCTGATTCACACACCCTGGAATCCAAAATGTCAAACTGTTTAGCCATGAGAGGTGTAGTCTTGGCATCTATCTAGTAGCTTGAACATTTGATCTCGAACTGCTGATTTAAAACTGTGTTCAGGAACATTTTTTTTTTTTCAGTTAATGTATTTGTATATTAAAAGGGTTATCCAGCCTTACAAAAACACGGCCACTTGTGCCCCACTCTTGTCTCCAGTTCAGGTGTGGTTTGCAATTAAGCTCTGTTTACTTCAATGAAACTGAGTTTCAAACCCCACCCAATCTGGAGACAAGAGTGGGGCAAAAGTGGCCATGTTTTTGTAGCACTGAATAACCCCTTTAATACTGGGAGGTCATGTTTTCATTGCTAAAAAAAAAATCCTGCTAATGTTTCATTGGGCATACATTGATGGCAGAAATGCAATCAAAATCATAAGAATCATAAAGTTATCAGGATATTTTTGCAAATACATTCATTGCAAACTTGCCTCCTCCTGATATGCTGCTCTTTCTCTCCTATTGTTGGCAGATTGTCTAGGTTACTGACTACTCTTGTCTAAAAGCAGTTGTCTAAAAGTTTTCTATGGGGAGGGGTAAACTGCAACCAGACAGCCCTGGTAGTGGCTTATCTTTCTGAGAACAAAGTGGTCAAGCATTGAAATTCAATCACACCTAAGCCCTATTTCCACCTACATCTGTCAGTCAGTAAAGTCTCTGAAAAGCCCCATATACTTTATATTGATGACCAAACCCCCGGATGGGAACCTTTTTGGCCAGAGAGCTGCTTGGTAACCTAGACAATGAGCTGTCAACATTGGGAAGGAAATAGCATTTATCCTCAACATTTACTGTTTAGATTAACCCTAATCAGAATTGTAAAGGTAATGAAGCTATGAAATCATGCCATCCCTAGCATTAAAGGGGTACTCCAGCGGGAGGGGGGGGGGGTGTTCCAGCGGTGGGTTCCCAGCCGCTTCCTGGTGTCTGACGTGGGCCTGAGACATGACGTCTCAGGTCCGCTCAGCCAGTCAGTGAAGGAGGCGGGATCCGTTTCAAGTCCGCTCAGATCCCGCCCCTGACTGGCTGAGCAGACCTGAGACTAGGGATGGTCTGAACCTGGTTCGGACGAACCCGAACCCTCCGCAATGATTACTGCTGTCTGCCCGCTCTGTGCAGCGGGCGGATCCAGCGGGAGGAACGCCTGGAAAACTGGGATACAGCCATAGCCATAGGCTGTATCCCAGTTTTCCAGGCAGTCCGCCCGCTGCATGGAGCGGGCAGACAGCGGGAATCCGATGCAGAGCATTCGGGTTCAGCCGAACCCGAACCTCGGCGGGTTCGGACCATCCCTACCTGAGACGTATCGTCTCGGGCCCGCGTCAGAAGCAGCCGGGGACCGGAGCGCCGCGATGCGGGACCCGCCGCTGGAACCGGGGAGGTGAGTGGATGTCTTTTCCCTCAGCCACCTCCTCCCCGGTCCCAGCTAAAAAGTGCCCCCCCCCCCCCCCCCCCCCCCGCTGGAGTACCCCTTTAAAGGTAAACTGTAGTGTTTTACCAGGTGGAAAACCAGAACTTTCTAAAAACCTCTCACCTTTTAATATGCAGTTTGTTAGCCGCATGAGACAGGAGGAGATCAGCAGATTGATATAAAGGTTTGTAGATAAAGATTCAGGCTTACTTGAACTTTATTGATTATTCCTGCCTGAGTCCAGTGCTACTGCTAAATCAGACTACATATTCTACTTGACTGGTTCACTGTTCTAACTCCTTCTACTTTATACACCTCTGTTCATCTAAAGCAGAGGGATCTGTGAATTAAAAAAAAAAAAACAATGGTATCTGACCCTGGCCTAGTATGTAAAGAAACTCTTAACCGCTCAATGACTCCGATTACACATTTTTTGCCTTGAAAACACTTTTCACTATATGCTTGCAGGTCTGCACACTTGGTCGCTCGGTATCGTCCACGCGCTCCAATCATAGCTGTGACCCGTAATGGACAAACAGCACGGCAAGCACATCTGTACCGTGGCATCTTTCCTGTGTTATACAAAGAGCCAGTAAATCAGGCCTGGGCAGAAGATGTGGATAATAGGGTCAATTTTGCTATGGATATTGGTAAGAAGGGATCAGTGCATGCAGACTGAGTGCAGTTTTATGTATATACTTATCAAATTAGATCCTAAGTTATAAGGTGACGTATGTGATTCTGTTACATGCCATGTAACCTGATCGCCATCATGGAGTCTAGTCCAACAACAGATTATGACTGGATTCACACATAGTATTTTTAACCAAAACCTGGAGTAGAGCTGACTATAATGGAGAGATTATTTTTTGGCTTAAGCTATTTACCTTACTATACTATACTATACTATACTATACCGCTGTAGGCGCAATGTATTAAAGCCTGGCATTTAACATGCTAGTGCAATTACACAAGATGCAAGGGCCTCTTAATCTGGTGCATCTGTGATTGTGTGCCACCCTATGAAATCTGTGCCAGTTTTCTGGCATACATTATAGTAAATGTGGGAGGCCTTCCCTTTTTTTGCTTTTTAAGCAATGCCCCAGCCATTTTTTTTCTTGTGTCAACCATGGCATAAAACCACTGAATGGTTGCAGATTTTTGTGCAACTGACTTGCTCGGACTTAAATAAATTCTTACCTTTGTGTGAACTAAGTAGTCTTCAGAAAGGCTGCTGGGAGAGAATACAACAAGCAGCTCCAATTATTAAGCCAAAAATGTCTGCCAGTCCTGGAATAAGTTAAGGGAAAATGCTTGAAGTAGGAAATGCAAATTGAGAAAATGTGCATAGAGCTGAAGGTTCTGTCAGGTTATAAAGGGTCCAGTATATTTAATATGAACTATATGCATTGCTTCTACATAGTTCTGACAATGTAAATGTGTCTTTAAAAGTTTATTTATTTATTTTTACAGGTAAAGCCCGTGGTTTCTTCAAGACTGGAGATTGTGTCATTGTCCTAACTGGCTGGCAGCCAGGGTCCGGTTTCACCAACACCATGAGGGTTGTGCCAGTTCCTTAAATATTCCCATATTCCAGCAGCTCTCGCTCGCCCCCTCCTTTTTTCTGCACTTAGAATGGTTTTCCCATTACAAAAGTACACACTGGCTGCCACAGTTAGCCCATTTCTTTAGTATGGGACAGAGGCATTACTATGTGTGTACATAGCACTGTTCTGCTGCTCAATACACTCCCTCTAGTAATAGTCAATTTATAAGAAGTGCTGCACTCCATGGGAAAAACATTTAGTGCTATTTGTGCTCACACTCCTCTCCTAGTGTCCCATATCACAGTGTGCTGTAGAATGTCCTTTTTGTGTTGTCTTTGGGCCGCTGTGTAGCTTGTGGTGTGGTAATGGGAATGTTCATATCCCATCTTGTCAACAACTTGCCAGTGCGCTGAGTTTAGTGTTAAATAAAACCATGCTATTGAGCACGTCTGGTTTTGTCCTATTCATGGCTTCTTAACTGATTGATGATATCCAGTATAGTCAGTGGAAAGTGAACCAGAAGCTTATAGGGGTTTTTAACAGATGGCCTATCCACATTTGCACACCTACACAGTGAACGGTGGTGAAAGCCCTGCACTGTCTTCTGTGTAGTGATGGTGAGGTTTACTGCAGCTTACCTTCCATTTCATTCAATAGAGGCTGAGATGCAGTAAGCCATGCCACCAATACAACAGTATACAGTGCAAGGCTACTGCTAGTTGTGTATAGGTGCCATTGCAAGGGTTCAGCTTAACAGCTGATTGGTGAGGTTGCCAGTTGTCGCTCAGACACGGTTTAGACATTGATGGTCTATTGTCTGGATAAGCTGTCTGTGTCATAAATCCAGAGAACCAATTTAAATGTCTTGTGCAATTTTAGTTGAAGTTTAGTAGAAAAATGCTTTTATTCTATAGTAACAAGAATCAGACCTACTTACTCCTCCCCCTACCATACCTGACTCTGCTTCCAGGGGTCAATCAAACAGGGAGGAAGGAGAGAAGGACACTTCAGCTATTCAGGAGCTTAGAAAAGCCTCTAACTCCTTGTACTATAATGAAAGCATTTTTCAAAATCTTGAACACAGACAGATGTGTGTCTCCTTGTCCTAACTGCTATCTAACATTGTCAGTGGTTTGGAATGTGAATTACAGCTGAAGACATCTGAAATGAAGACAACGCATAAACTAAAAGAATACAATCTGATGCCCATGGACCAAGCCACACATGCTTGTGGTGGTCAATGGGTGCCTGCTATAGTTTTCCTAGCCACGTACAACGGTCTCTGAATAGCTAAGTCCTTACATTCCTCCACATTTGTAATACCGAAGATACCCAGTAAGCATGCTCTCGGGGTACCTGGCTCTGAATCTGATTACAATCTATTATCTGGAGTTCCCTTTCCAAAATCCTCTAAGTATGTTGCACTCCTATAGCATATGCAGAAGTATAGCCTCCTCCTTATCACATCCTGGGCCGTTTACGGGGCCCCAACAGTCTCTAGGAAGATCTGGATTACAGTTACATGCCCGACCTGAGGTAAAATTAATAACACTGATTATATTGTGACAATGGCTCCTGTCAAGGGGTAAGATATAGTGTCATGAAACGCTAACAATGGGCCAGAATAAAGATTTGAGTGCCAAGTTGCCATCTACTGGCTAAGAGCATCATGAAGAGCTACTGAAGTACAAATTGCTAAAACTTCCTGTGTAGTTACTTAGCTCCAAACACAAAATGGTTGGTTAAGGTGGAGCTGTCAGCAGAAAAACAGGAACGTAAATATGCCCATGGTTAGCTCAGGCCTCTCATCAGGATTCTGGGTACACTTTCTTTTCCTCTTAGCCCAGACCAGCCTGGCACGTGTCCTCTTCTTGACCGCTCCATGTGTTGCTTGCATCTGCCTACTGTGATTTACTAACAGCCACTAGATGTAATATGGACATACCTACATCTTGCTAGTTCACTTCTTGGCACTTGAGCAATGTTTGCAGAGGCTTATATCTTGGCACTGGAAAGGACTATGTATAGGAAATAAAAGGGTATGTTCCGAATTGTGACAAGTATCCCTATCTAGTCATGAGCTAATTTACACCTGTTTTCTCTACGAACAACATTCATTTAAAGAGCTGATACTGAACCTACCACAGCTAAAAGCATGAGCTGTTGGAAAGTCAACATCAAAACTGGATTGTGGAGTTTAAAAAAAAAAAAAAAAAAGGGTGGCATGGTCTGATCAGTCATGTGTAGGGGCAGAAGGAATGTGTACCATTACCTTGGGAAAGAGTTTGGCATCATAATTCACATTGAGGCCACATTCACACATCCATAGTGCTGGCTGCAGCTATAGATGGTTCCCATGGCTGTCCACATTAGTACAGGCCCAATTATTCAAAATAGGGCATTCTTTTTATATGGGAAATAATCCTGAATAAGGGGACAAAGGGATTTAGCTGGCTTTCGAGTTTCACCCATTCATTCTGCCTCTTAAAGACCCTATTCCATGGAATTATCTGCCGTATAATCGTCCTGTGAAATAGAAGGCAACGATCGGCCGACATCATTCATGTAGACTGATTGTTGCCATTGTTTGTCTTTCAAACATGTTGAGAGACAAACTACTTATACAGCAACGATCTGCTGCCGTCGCTCCGTGGAGTAGGGCCTTAAGGAGTCATTGTCATTTATTTTATTTTTTTGCAGAAATTAGTCCAGGAGATTTTAAGAAACTTTGAAATTGGGTTTATTAGCCAAATATGCCATTATCTGCATTTAAAAAGCCTTTTCCCAGGTCCCCCCCCCCTCCCTCCTCTTTTCCATCCACTGCAAAAAATTGTGACTGGGTACATCAGATGTACCCAGTCTGTTCTAGGGAGAGGGGGGAGGAGGAAGGAGGGAGTTAGCAGAAAGCAGATAACAGAGGATTACAGGCACAGAGCTGGGTGACAGCTGTAATCAGAGGTTAGTGGTGACTGTCAGAGGAGATAGAGGGTGATGTATTTGTAGATTAACTCTTTGTTGTCCTGTTTTGGTCTTTTATTTAGCTCTCTCCATAGGAGAACAATGAAGACAGGGGGGAGAGCTTCAAACTGCTTTTTCATGATAAAAATTCATTTTTCGGCTAATAAACCCAATAACAAAGTTTCTTAAAATCGCCTGGACGTTTGATTTCGGCAAAAGAAATTGTGTGGTCACATGCAGTGAGCAGATATTACTTTTCAGTTAGCAAAAAGTCAATATTGGGCGTGTTGAAAGCAATGAATATGATAGTGTATGTGGGCATGTTGTTCTCTAGGCCTGCAGAAATATACAAAAAAAAAAAAGGTCAAAACAAATGTGAACATGCCCTTGTGGGCAGGGGCGAAACTAGAAATTGCTGGGCCCCATAGCAAACTTTTGATTGGGCCCCCCCCCCCCTCAATCGACCACTATGTCATCAGCCCACTCAGCTCTACACAGGTTTTGTACACCATATAAATTATAGTACAGTTTATATTAAGTGACTCACAGGGGGCGTCTTCTCTGATTGGAGTTGTTTCCTTTTCATTTTCTTCTCCATCCGTCCTGGGTCATTATGAGAACTTCTCTGAGCCACGAATCCACAGAATCTGCCAGACAGACATATTAGGCTCCTCACTCTGGCCCCATCCTCATCTCTCTACAAACTGCACATCTGTAGTGGATAGCCCTGACATTACGTGACCCCCTTATAGTATATGCCCCTATGTGTATTCCCCCTTACTGATGCCACCTGTGTTGGCCCCTTATAAATTACCCCCGTGTGTGTGTTGTCCATCCCCCTTGGTCCATGGCCCTCCTGTATTATCCCCCATAGATGGCCCCCCGTATATCTCCCATAGATCCCCCCCCTTGTATTATCCCCATAGATGGCCCCCTGTATATCCCCCATAGATGCCCCCCTGTATTATCCCCCATAGATGCTCCCCCCCCCCTGTATTATCCTCCATAGATGCCCCCTGTATTATCCCCAATAGATGCCTCCCCATATATCCCCCATAGATGTCCCCTGTATATTCTCCATAGATGCCCCCCTGTATTATCCCCCATAGATGCCCCCTGTATTATCCCCAATAGATGCCCCCCCCTGTATATCCCCCATAGATGCTCCCCCTGTATTATCCCCAATAGATGCTCCCTGTATATCCCCCATAGATGACCCCCCTGTATTATCCCCAATAGATGCCCCCCCCCCTGTATTATCCCCAATAGATGCCCCCCCCCTGTATTATCCCCAATCGATGCCCCCTGAATATCACCCTTTGCAAAGCAGATTAAAGAAAAAAAACTCACCTAACTCCACCGTCGGCTGTCTTCTCCCGGGCACAGGTGACGGGATCCGCGTGGCTCAGTTTCCGCCAGGGCAAGTACTTCCGGGGCAGGGAGCATCTCTAACTCTAACGGCTCCTGTGCCGTGCCGGAAATACAGGCTGGGGGCGGACACTGAGCTCACTGGTAACTGTGCTGCCGGGACGGCAATCTCGCACGTCCCGTCCTATCCCAGGCAGCACAGGTACCAGTGAGCTCAGCGTCCGCCCCCAGCCTGTACTTCCGGCACGGCACAGGAGCGCTTGTTAAGAGATGCTCCCTGCCCCCGGGAGTACTTGCCCTGGCGGACGCTGAGCCTGACACCTGTGCCGGGACATCTCAAACAGCTGCAGCACCCGGGAGGCCTGCTCGGCCGCCGGGTGCTGTAGGCTATGTGAGCTCTGGGGGCCTGCGCCACGAGCCCCCTACGGCGGTAGTTCCGCCCCTGCTTGTGGGGAAGGGAGACTGGATATGTACCTCAAGTAAAGAGAGGGGAGACCTGTGCTTCTATCTTACTTCATTCTAATATATCATCAACGTAAGAAGGATTCCTGTGTGATATGGAGCAGGAGGAGGCTTGAAGAAAAAGTGTGTTATGGCTGCTATAGACTGGCTGTATACATACATACATATATATGTGTGAGGCTAAAATTAACTCTTTACAGGTAGATGTATCCTTCTCTAGCAGATTAACACTTAACAATCTCAGCAGTGTCCTCCTTTACCTGGGTGACATAATGTAATGGTGTGTTTACACAGACAGATTTATCTGACAGATTTTTGAAGCCAAAGCCAAGAACAGACTATAAACAGGGAACATGTCATAAAGGAAAGACATTTTCCAAAATCTGCCAGATAAATCTGTCTGTGTAAACGCGCCGATTATCGTTCCGTGTACTAAAGACAACGATCAGCCGCTGATCGTTGATATAAGTTCAGACCTATAATCGTCGGGCGCCAACGGTGCACCGCTACGTGTAATAGCGGTGCGCGGCTGACGATTAGCAAAGAAGAATACATACCTAATCCATGGTCCCTCTTCCTCAGAGCTTCTTACCGGGTCCCGTGCGCTCCGGCTTCTCAGCGGCCTGTGTCATCGGTAACGATGTCCCTGCAGCCCTTGTTTAACGATAATCGGGCCGTGTAATAGGCCAAGTAAACGAGCAACGATCTAGCAGATCGCTGCTCGTTTACAGGTATTATCGGGTCCCCATCGGCCTGTGTAATACCACCCTAAGATCTTATTACATGGCTGATGAAGAATAGTCTTTATGATGTTGAGGCACAAAGCTACGCCTCAAGCATTGGTATAAAGAGACATATACATGGCAGGCCTAAGGGCCTTCAGAAGGTCCCCAGCTGCCATGACAATGCTGCAGTCATGATTTAACCATGGCATGTAATGGATTCTCTGTCCTGGCAGTTAGCATAGGAGCCTGGCTGTCATACTGCAAACCAAGTTCCCGATATACTGGTGCTGTGCCCCCACCACCATTCTCTGCCTGCTCTGTAAAAAGGCATATTGGTGTGGTCACTACGGGAGTTAAAGACAACGCCATGGCCTTGATGTATCAAAGTGTGTAAAATATAGACTGGTGTAAACTGCCCACAGCATCCGATCACAGCTCCTATTTTACCAGAGCTGAAAGCTGAGCTGTGATTGGTTGCTGTGGGCAGTTAACACCAGTCTATATTTTACACCTTTTGAGGAATCACACACCCCCATGTCTTAATATAACATCTTTTTTTGTTTAAAGACACATATATTAAAGGGGTATTCCACTTAAACATAACTTTTAAGAGTAACAATTCATTCCATACTTCTCTATTCCATCTCCTTCTCCCAGTTCTGAGCTGCTGCTTTCTGCTGAAGACACAAATCTGTGTGATCTGTTCTTTCTTTCTCTGCCTCCCTTCTGAGACAGATGATGTAAACAAGTCCTTGGCTGGCTTTAGCTGCAACATTGTAGCTTCTTTGTAATGCCAGGAGGGTTATTCTTAGGTCAAGTTGCTAATGAACTCGCTGTAATTAACCCTCCCAGCATTACAAAGAAGCTACTATGTTGCAGATAAAGCCAGCCAGGGATTATTTATATCACTTGTGCCAGAAGGGAAGGAGAGAGATGGAGAAAAGCTCAGCAGAAAGCAGCAGCTCGGAACTGGGGGAGACTGAATAGATAATAACAAGCATGGAATTAAATGTTAGTCTCACTATGGACAGCAACATGTCAAAAGTTTATGTTTGAGTGGAATACCCCTTTTAATATAAAACTGTGTGCTTTTTATAACAAATGTTCTCAGGCTACAAATTCCAAACATTCCACTTACACATTACCTGTATAAGCTCCGTGTCCTTAAGGCTGCATTCACATGTTCTGTACAAAACACGGACGTGGAATGCCTTTAATGGACTTCTCCCCCTGCCCAGGCAGCATCTGTGATAAGGAACTGTACAGATGTGCGCCACGCTGTAATGACACAGCCATGCAGCTGATTCATTACAACGCAGCACATATCTGTATAGTTCCCCCGCTCCCAGCATCTTATCACAGGTGCTGCCCGGGCAGGGGGAGAAGTCTGTTACAGGCATTCCATGTCCATGTTCTGCACGGAACGTGTAAATGCAGCCTAACTCCTTCAGTACCCATTAAAAAAAAAAACCATAAATAAAAGATCCCATATTAAGTTCCCTCTCTTCCAATTTTATAAATGAAAAATAACATATTTGCTAAAATTCCTGATCTTGCATGGTACACAGCGTAAGCACAAATCTGCAGATCACATCCAAAAAATTTTAATAAAAAGTGATGAAAAGTTGCATATACGCAAGCAAGGTACTGATAAAGGGTACAAAAAAAGGTGCACAAAATATGACTCAAAAGCCCCATAGACCAAAAAATAAAAGCGTTATAAGGATAGTAATAGAGCAATTTAAAACACTTTGTTTTAAGTTTCTTTTTTTAAAAGCAGCCAAATAAAATTAGTTATAAGTTGCCTATCATGGGAATCGTACTGACTTAAGGGAACATTGGTGTCACAAAAAATAAGGCTCATATGGGTTTTTAAGTGAAAAAAAATGCAAGCCCTATGGATTTTTAAACATGAGAAGGAAAAAACCAAAACTACAAATACTAAAAATGACCTGGTCCATAAGGGTTTTAATTAGCAGCTACCTTCTTCTCCTTATAGAACACTACCACCTTGTGGGCACTCTGTGGATTGCAGCAACTTCATGCAAGGATTATAGGACAAACTATGGGAATGAAAGCAGCTCTCACATCACCTTTTTCAAAGGAGCTTTCCTCTACAGTCAGTGTCTCACTCCAACTAGGAGTCTTAAAACATGACTGGAAGAGCCAGAGATCTCTTTCTGATGTTCTGCTCAACGGGAAACTTAAAGAAGTCCAGTAAAAATCATAATCTTCAAGGAGACTCGCACACAAAAAAAAGCTCTACTTAGCTCTCACTTTGCTTTAACGCCGCTGTCTTACCACTCCGGGACTCCCACCGGGCTTACTGATTGACTGAGAGGGCAATCTATCAGCCAGGTTGGGTATTTTCCCCAGTGTTGTGACATTGCAACTTGGGAGGGGGTGCTTTGAGGGCACGGGGAGATGTAGGTAATGCCTATTTATAATGTTTCCACGACTGCTTGCAAATTATGATTTTCACCAGACTACTCCTTTAATCCCTTTGGTCCCAGAGAAAACTATGGTAACAGTATCTTTCAGCAACCTGACAATGGTCCAACTTTTCTATGGCTCAATAACCCATCCTGAATAGATGCTAGCCTCCATTTACCTGTTAAGATTTTATCACATAAAGGAGCCTTCACACGCACCAGATCTGCAGCGGATTTTACGCTGCAAATTTGAAGCAAAATCTGCTGCGGATCCCTTGCCTGTAGTTTGTATGGGAAGACATACTCGCAGCGGGATTGACATCCCTCTGCGAGTATGTAATGGACAACCGTGTTAACCCCCCGCAGGCCAGAGCGTATTGTACCTGTTCCCCGCTCCGGCTTGCTTTGAGGGTCTCTTTGCTGAACGTCCCTCTCAGCCAGTGCACTGCCCCGCCGCAGCCGCTGATTGGCTGAGCGGGACGTCCAGACGCCGGGAGCCCCTGAAGGAAGCCGGAGCGTCGAGCAGGTACAGTATGCTACGGCCGGTGGGGTTAACGGGACGGTCACTTACATACCTGCAGTTTGTTGTCAATCCTGCAGCGAGTATGTCATCTCATTCAAAATAACTGACAAGCAATTTGCAGCGTAGGTTCACATAAAATATTTTGGTATTTTTCACAAAAAAACACTATATTGTTCCATTTCTTAGTTTTTTCATTGTCGCTTTCAAAGTGCCATAACCTTTTCAGTCAACATGCTTATAACAGGGCTTGTTTTTTTGCTGGACAAGTTGTACTATATATCGGTACTATCTTTAGGAACATATGGCTTTTAAATTCTCTTCCTTTTTTGGAAGCAAATAAATAAAATACAGCAAAGCTGATGTAGTTTTTCATTTTTATAGCGCTCACCATGTGGGATAAATAATGAGATATTACAGTTCAAGTTGTTACGGATGTGGTGATATCAAATATCTGTATGTTTTTATATTTTTTTTATATAAAAATTATTTTGTAAGAAAAAAGTTTTTGGGGGGACAGAGGGGTTATCATATTTTCCAAAACTGAAATTTTTACATTTTATTAGTCCCACAAAGGGACTTTGAAATCCGATCTTGAGATCTCTGATACAAGTACTACTAGTATAGTGCGGTATATTATGCTGTCAACATGACATTGATAAGTGACCTAACCGGCCTTGCCAGAGACAAAACTGAGCAGGCATATGGCATATCTGGGGACCTTCATTAGACCCTCTGCTGCTCGCTGCCACCACCACTACATGCGGCAGCAGCGAGCGGGTGAGTGCGGGAAGGGTCGCAGGGAGCTGTCTGGGTGATCGATAGATAGTCGGGGCAGCCGATAGAGGATAGTGGAGGTCTGCTGCCGACGCTCCTATTCCGCGAAGCGACGGCAGCAGATCGCTGCTATCACAGTCGTTTGTTTTACAACATGTTTGAAACACAAATGACTGCAACGATCAGCCGACATAAACGATGTCGGCTGATAGTTGCCTTCTATTTGGGACGAATATCCTTCCCCCGCTGTAATGTGTCCAATCTAATTCTAGGTGTCTTTCCATTCCATATAAGCTCTCTAACAGGGGCTGTATTCAGCTTTGGCTGTCCAGGCATGATGGGAATTGTAGTTTTGCAACAGCTGGAGGGCCGAAGGTTCCCCATCCCTGGTATACGCTTAAAATGTACCATGGGCACCCAGACCGGCGCATTATGTAAAATATAGAGGAGTTGTAGCATCAAAATCATTTTGATCAAGTTGGCTCTACCTGCCACTGAAAGAGGGAGTTTACCCCACAGTTTAAAGGGGTTGGCCACTTTATAATAAAATTGCTCAGTGTACAGTATTAGTAAATGTACTCACTGTATATACTGACAGCAGCTCCCTGTGTACCTCAAAGAGCTAATATCAGACTCCTCTTCTCTAGGCTGGGCTGCCCTGCTCTGTGGTGTTTTGGTCCATAAGATTGCTGACATGGAGGAGCATGTGACCAGGCCCCGCCCCCCAGTGTCCACCACTGAGACTGTATATGTCTATGGAGAACACAGTGGACAGGGCCTGGTCACATGCTCCTCCATGTCAGCCATTTTGTGGACTGAAACAAAACAGAGCAGGGCAGCCCAGCCTGGTGAAGGGGAGGCTGATATTAACTCTATGAGGTACACAGTGAGCTGCTGTCAGTATATACAGTGAGTACACTTACTAATACTTTGTACTGACCTATTTTACTATAAAGTGGCCAACCCCTTTACGTTTCTGAGCAGAAAGAGGTATCTAGAAACATCCAAAACTATCTGGATGCCCAGGTACCGAAATTGAGATACTATAGGGACGGAGACATCTCCCACTTGTAGCTGGTTAGGAAAGGGATCTAAGGGGAATAGTGCCGACTTGTCCCAATTGATTAGTAAGCCGGAGTATTTTCCGAAAGTAACTATAAGGTTAATGATAGGTGACAAAGAGCAAAGAACATTTCCTAAAAACAGTAGCATGTCATCAGCATACAATGCTATACAATCCTCCATGTCACCATGTCTGAACCACACTATATCTTCTGAAGCCCGAACCAAACAGGCCAATGGCTCTATCGCCAAGGCGAAAAGAAAGGGGGATAGGGGACACCCCTGTCTAGTTCCCCGTTGTAAGGGAAAGGACTTGGATAAAAGACCATTCACACGAAGACGAGCCAATGGTGCCGAGTACAGTAACTGTATCCATGAGATGTAGGTAGGGCCAAAACCCATTGTAGCTTCTTTGTAACACTGTCAGGGTTATTCTAAGGTCAAGTTGCAGATGAACTTGCTGTAATTAATCCTTCAAGTATTACAAAGAAGGACCAGGCCAATTTAAATGTTTGCACTTCTGTTTTATCCCTGTGGTAATAATTGGTATGTGATCTATGTTCCTCAAGTCAGTACAAGGCAACGTATATCATTTTTATTTGACTACTTTTAAAAAAGTAAAACAAATAAATATTTTAAACTGCCCAATCTGATCCTTATAACACTTTTATATATTGGTCTATTCGGCTGTGTGAGTTGTCACTTTTGTGCCATGATCTATACTTTTTATCGGTATCTTGCTTGCATATATGCAACTTTTTAATTACTTTCTAATCAAATTTTTCTAGATGTGATGTGAACAAAAATCAGCAATTTCGCATTTGGCGTTTTTTGGTCTTATGCTGTTTACTGTGGGTCATCAGGAACATGAGTTTAAAAGTTTGGGAAATTCCACAAACGGCAATAACAAATATGTTTTTTTTTTTTTTTTATTCTAATACAGAACATCAGCTGCTTGTTGCAATGCTGTGTTGCTGATGTCAACAGACAGTTACTATAGCCTTGACATTATACTGTCTTGCAACATTAGAGCCATGTGACCCAGACCAACAAGTTGTTCTCACAGTTTGACACCACAACTTAAAGCAAATGCAATCTTCGTACTGCATTAAAGAGGTTATCCAGGCTTAGAAAAACATGGCTGCTTTCTTTCAGAAACAGCACAAATCTAGTCCCCAGTTTGCCTTTGGTTTTACAACTCGGTTCTATTAAAGTGAATGGAGCTGAATTGTAATACCACCAAAAACCGAGGAAGAGGAGTGATGTTGTTTTTAAATGTAGTTGTGCTTTTTCTAATCCTCAACAGCCCCTTTAAAGTGGAAGAAAAAATTATGAGAAAAATGATTTGAGGTCTGTGAAAGGCCACATTCACATGCCTGTAGGACTAATATTTTTCAGCTGCCCTGTTCACAGGTCCACACGTTTAAGGGGCCGCGATCTATGACACAAAAAGAAAAAAGAACATGTTGTACTGCGGACTGGGATTTGCGGCACGGATCGCTATCTCAGTGTAATGCCCTGTGAAAATAGGAGCCCTACTAATGCACATTTGTAGTGCAGTCCGCGGCTGCAGGCTGCACTACAGATGTGTGAATGTGGCCTAAGGGTTGAAAACCTGACCCTAGTTAGCATGCACTATGCTTAGCCTTTGTAATGGCAAGGGTAAACTGTACCACCTTTCCACAGCAGAAAAGAGAATGCTTATTTTTTAAATACCTTTATTGCTTCTACTTAATAAGGAGTCAACAAAAAAACATTTGTGTAAGTGTAAATATTTAATAAAGTTGAGTTCAAAATTCACTTGTATTATTTATAAGTAGCAGAGAAGGCAAAACCACTGGAGTGAACTGATTATAACCTGGTACGGCTCTGTGCACACTAAGTTTTCCTTTTTTACTGTTCCATATTAGCAGTAAAACCAACACTGGGACTAACGTGATAGAAAGCAATGGTACCCAATATACCCCACTGACTTATAATGGGGTCCATCATGTTCCAAATTAAAGCAACTCTGTACCCACAATCTGCAGCATAATGCCTTATCCACACATTAGTCTTCTCTGGCTGTTAGTCAGAATGGTGAGTTATGGACAGATAAAGGACCCAGTGATTGCAATGTGGTCTTCCATATATCCATAAAAAAAAAACAAAGGATGCCTTTTTGGCCACCGATCTGTTCTCCAAAAATATAGGACCTGTTTTTGTGGAGCGGATGCTCCAATTTAACAGATAGATTTAAATAGACAACATACAGATATACCATACGTTTGCTGCCTGTTTTTACAAAACACTAAAATGGGTGCATCACTGATGTAAAATAAATGATTTCTTCAAGACATCACTGAGCTTCATTTCTGAAGTCTCAAAAGAAAACCTGATGTGTGGATGAGGCCTAACATTTTGTATTAGGAACCTCAAATCTTATTGTAAAATAAGGCTTGATCTGGAAATTTAAAGCAATGTTTCACAGCACTGTATGACCTGAGATGCAGAAGTTCTACAACAATCCAAAATGAACCTCTTCAATGTCCAGAAGTAGCTTTGGAATGGCTACC
Source organism: Dendropsophus ebraccatus (assembly GCF_027789765.1). Classification (NCBI taxonomy): domain Eukaryota; kingdom Metazoa; phylum Chordata; class Amphibia; order Anura; family Hylidae; genus Dendropsophus; species Dendropsophus ebraccatus. The sequence continues at coordinate 143,105,431 of NC_091454.1, read as the reverse complement.
CAGTCCCCTGATGATTTCTTTCCACTCACTGCGCTTCTGTGTAACATACTGAGGTGTGATGTTTTTCAGATTGAGATTGTTGCATCCTCGACAATACTGTTCACACAGAGCTTGTGCCACACACACTACATACATGCCACAATCATAGCTGTTATGCTGCGCTGGGGCAGCTTCTTCCTGGTAAAGTGGATTGCCACCCAGCACACTACTTAGATTTCTAGCCATGAGTCGGGCATGTGGGGCATTAGTGCCTGGTGCAGAGTCATAATGTAGAAACTGACGGACACTACGGAGATAGGCAAGAAGGCTCCAATGGCTACCCCCTGCTTCAGTCCCGGCATTATCATTAACAGGCAACAGAACCAGCTCCTTTTTGGGTAGCTCCAGTGGCTGTAGAAACTCTGCTGCATCATCCCCACAACATTTTATAAACTGGCTGACCTCAGGACTCAGGAGAGCAACTCTTTCCCCTGTTGATGGTGCTAAGGTGGATGCCAGGAACTCAAAAACAAAGCCAATGATGTTGTCATTCAACCAGTGAGGGGCATCTAGGAGGGTAACATCTGAAGAACGCAGAAGAGAATCTCCATAACTCAGCACCACCTGGTCCATTCTGTAGAAACATAATATGGGTACATGCATTAATAACACAATTAATAACAATAACAAATAGGACACTTATGTCCAGAATTGTAGATACCGATGAGGGGGATATGTTCAAGTAATAAATGCATAGCTGTAAGCTTGTAAAACTATACATGTGCTTAGGGTACATTCACACATACAGGGGGAGATTTATCAAACATGGTGTAAAGTGAAACCGGCTCAGTTGCCCCTAGCAACCAATCAGATTCCACCTTTTTATTCCTCACAGACTCTTTGGAAAATGAAAGGTGGGATCTGATTGGTTGCTAGGGGCAACCTACAACATTGACCCCTTTACCCATCATGGAGCAGAAGTATGAACCCAGCCTAAAAGCTCACACACTATATACTTCTTTGCATTCTAACAACTTTATTTTACTTGTTTGTCAGTTGTTGTTTGTCAACCTGTAGCTCTCCAACTGGTGCAAAACTACAACTCCCATCATGCCACGTCAGCTAAGCTCTATCGGGGCGTGATGGGAGCTGTAGTTTTTAAACAGCTGGTGAGCGCTCAGCATTCCCCTGGGGGTCCTTTACATATGGACAATCCTCTCCACCACATGCCATGCTACTATGATAGGCTATCAGCGCTGCAGCGGGAGCCGCCATATACACAACACAGAAATAAGGGCAGCACGATCTACTCACACGTCAGACGCATGCTACACTGCAGACGCTGCTCCCGGCAGTGACAGAGTTAACAGCCGAGCAGCAGTCACTTCCGCTCAGGCAGCAGGCGCTTAGTGATGACGTCATTGACACAGCGCTTCCGACACTAGAGAACGTAGATCGTAGTTGCCATTTTCTCGAAGCCAAACTGCAGTGTTCTGTCCTGAATAAAGTTTTTTTTTTTTGTTGTGGAGAGAACTGATAATAAAGGGCTGAGATTAAAGGGATTTTCTGCATGTTTTATTGTTGCAAACTAGTGAATTAATAGGAAAGTAAAATGTAAGAAATAAAACAATAATCCAGTACAACAGCAGCACTGCTGTGTGACTAGCTTTTTTTGTTCATTGCATAGTATTATGTTCCTGGTAGGCTACATTCACATATGTTGGGTAGGCTAGCTTAGGTGGATATGTGGGCAATATATACTGGCAGAACGGTATGCCAGTGTATACTGCGGTGTACTGGTGCATTGTCCATTCAGCTAGGGCTACACTGTGACTAGTCACACAACAGGAAGCTCATAGAGTCACATTGCGACCACTAGTGTGCCCATGTGATTATGCTGTGACAGTTGCAAAAAAATGATCTTTGATGAATTTTTGTTTGCAAGTCGCGCACTGTATCCCCATTGACATTAATAAAGTCACATGCCACTGTGATTTGCTTATGACTTTTCTGATTCAGATATATTATTTTTCCCAATTCTAACAGATTCACATCACAGCAGGTAGCACATATATATATATATATATATATATATATATATATATATATATATATATATATATATATATCTATATATATATATATATATATATATATATATAGATATATATATATATATATATATATATATATATATATATATATATTTCCTTAAGGGATAAATGTCTGATAACAGAGTGTCTGACCTTGGGAACCCCTCATGATCTCCACAACAGGCCCCTCCCTGCCAACCCACCTCACAGCAGAGGAGAATTGGGGGCTGTTCTGAAGACTGTTGAGAGCCCCAGAGGCTGAATCCCCAAATATCAGACACTCATGCCCTATGCTGTGGATAGGGGATAAATGATATATTAAAAAAAAAAAAAAAGTACTGTAGTACTGCATTTGGTTTGTCTGCCAGAGTTGCATGCCCGCAGGGGTGGGGGGCAGGGTGTCTGTGAGAGCCACGTATCTGTCTTGGGCAGGAGGCACTAGTATCATGGAGGCAGGTCGCGCTCTGCCAGGGGACCCAGACCCCCCTGCCACATGGACCCCAGGACACCTGCCTAAATTGCCTCCATGGTAGCTACGCCACTGGGGGGCACATAAGTGGGCATCATCTTACAGATTTTTTTGGCCTCTGACTACGCCTCATCAGATGGGATAGGGGGCTCAAACAAAAATTTTGCCCCTTTAATTATGCCCCTGAATCCGGTTGTAAAACCACTAATCACAAGTATTGGGCTGTAAAAATCTGTCCTCCATGTCAGAATTCACCCTACAGGTAGCTTCTTCTCCCCACCTGCCTCCCTGTCATAATAGCAGTCTATGGGGGGCTCGCGTGCCTCCTCTCTCGGCGCTAAGAATGGACATGTCCATTCTTCAGCGTGGAGAGAGGAGGTGCGCGAGCCTCCCATAGACTGTTATTATGACAGGGAGACTGGCGGGATTCCGTGGCAGAGAATTCCGCCTGTTTTGCTCCATGTAAATGGAGCCTAAAATTATCATGTGGGACACTATAAACACCATACGCCACCTTTTTTACACTATACCTGTCAGCTCTGCTCCCCCAAAGATGGCCGCTCTGCAGTACACACCGTAATTTTGTGAACTGCACACAGGAGTTCTCCCTGCTGGTCACTCTCCTTCTCCAGCTCTTCTCACTCCCACTGGCTGTAGGAGTATACGCTGCCCAGACAAAAACACCTGGTGGGCGGGGGTCTCAGATAGTAACCAATCACAGCTTAGCTTTCACATATTATTTGCTCTGGTAAAGTGAAAGGGGAGCTCTGATTGGTTGCTATGGGCTATTAAGGGAAATTTATTGCTCTGTCTTATAGTAAGAGTCCCATAGCAACCAATCACAGCTCAGCTTTCAACATATTATTTACCCTGATAAAGTGAAAGGGGAGCTCTGATTGGTTGTGATGGGCTAAGGGAAATGAATTGTGCTGTCTTAGGCCCCGTTCACACTACAAATCGGTGCAGAGATTCTGTGTGGAAACCCCCGGCGCAGACTCTACGCTGAATCCTCTCTTCAATGTGTTTGAATGGGAGGGTTTCCGCACGGAATCTCAGCACCGTTTTTTTTTTTTTACCAAAAACAGGAATAGATTAAATAAAATATATAAAGGAATGACTTAGGATGGTATTGGATGGCCCGATGCCTCCTGTAAGCAAGCTTGCTTACTAAGGACCTGTGCGGTAACATCATAGTCACATGTTGAGGTTTTTAAATATGTTCTCTAATGTTACTGAATACCGCCCTGGTTGCGATTTTGCCCTGATTTGTTAACTGTAGCCAGGAGGCAATACACCACTAAAAGAATGAGTCTGTCTGGGTGGCCATGGGCCCTGAGCTTCTGCCTGAAACGGAGCAATTAAAATCCACTACTTGGGGGGGGAGGGGGGCGATTATTGGTAACAAGCACCCATGTATCTCTGGCACGAAGCAGCCACCCCCAATACACAATGGCTTTGACACTATGTGTGCAAGGATCCATACGCACAGTGCCTCTATCAGAATAAAGATGCTGGCAGAGGCACTGGTTGTCATGGGCTTCTCTGCACTCCCAATGTGAGATGGAGGCAGTGTGATAGGTGATCAGCTGCATCCGTCTCACACTAGGAACCAGACCTGATGAGCAAATTATACCTTGTTAAGGGGGGGTATAGTGTATTATAATACACTATGTCCTCCCCCCTTCCCCTTAAAGGGGAAGTCCGGTAAAAACTTTTAATTAAGTATTGTATTGCCCCCCAAAAGGTATACAAATCACCAATATACACTTATTATGGGAAATGCTTATAAAGTACTTTTTCCCTGCACTTACTACTGCATCAAGGCTTCACTTCCTGGATAACATGGTGATGTCATGACCCGACTCCCAAAGCTGTGCGGCCTGTGGCTGCTGGAGAGGATGATGGCAGGGGGATGCTCAGTGTCCCTCCAGTGCCCTGTGTCCCTCAGTGTCCCCCGCCATCATCCTGTCCAGCAGTCACAGCCCGCACAGCTCTGGGAGTCGGGTCGTGACATCACTATTTCATCCAGGAAGTGAAGCCTTGATGCAGTAGTAAGTACAGGGAAAAAGCACTTTATAAGCATTTCCTGTAATATATGTTTATTGGTGATTTGTATAAATTTTGGGGGGCTTTACAATACTTTAATAAAAAATTTCGCTGGACTTCTCCTTTAAAAAGATATAATACATTATGCCCTTCCCTTAATGATGAAGGCACAGTGTATTAAGGTGGCTTTGCTTGCAGTGCATTATACCTCATTTAGGGAGGGCTTCAGTATATTGTACCTCATTTGGGGGGGGGGGGGAATCAGTGCATTATACTCCTTTTCTTAGTTTAGAAAATGAGGATCTGCTGCAAAAATAAAGAGCTGAAGATGTGTGGCCTTCAAATGCTGTGGAAGTGACACGTATAGGGAAGAAGGTGAGTTATCATTTATTTTTTGTTTTCGCTGTGCCCCCAGCATAACATAAAAATATTATAAAAGCATATTACCAATTTAAACTGCCACAATAAAAAATAAATTGAGCTACATGAATAAGAGTTACAAGTAGTGTTGAGTAGACTTGTCAAACTGTTCAGATTTGGCAATGTTCTCCCATGACGAATACTCGGCATTTGAGTCCCAGTGGTTGCAAAAAAAAACCCGCCAATGGCTGTAGCCTTGTTTTCCAGAATTTCCTGGGGGCGGCATCCAACTTCTTCAGGAGTCCCCTTAACACTAGTTATAACGAAAAATGATTACATGCAGGTGGGGCATATTTACTACTGCAAATGTGTCAGAATTCTAGCTCAGTTCGCACATGTCTTGCATCACATTTATTGTCTTTTAGACCCTTTATCTGCCTTGTTGATAAGGGGAGTATGGCGTAATGGGGAGGGGCATGGGTTTACAGTTGGTGATATGAAGCTATACAAAAGTCTAAATATACACCAGTTTTATGGGCCATTGTGATAAATCCCATTTTTGTTACCTCAAGTATCAGATAGTATTAGTAAATCATGCCCACTATATTTATATCTGTAGTATGTAACCCAGCATGTAATATGTTTTTCTGCCCTTCCTCTCTCCCTGAAAGCTGCTTCAATACTTCATCTAAAATAGACCACAATCTGTACTAATTTAAAACAAAGCACATTCCTCACATGCTTCTGTTTCTGTGTTCCAGGCTTTGAGAAGTTTAGGACTGCATCTCCCAGAATGAATTCACAATTGAGTCCACCCACTGCAGACACTCATGTAGAAGATGTTATAGTCATCAGCTGAGAAAACATCTACATTCTTTGACTGACAGCAAGAGGAGGATATAATTCCTTACCTAATTATTACGCACCTTCACAAACTCTTGTTATAGTACATTATTAATTCTATCATTTGCATAACAAAACATATTGAAAATTATTAGATTAGATGTTAAGCAGATGTTTACAAGTTTGTAATGTTCCAATTACAGCTGATAGTGCTGATAGTAAGAATTTAGGAAAGAAGGCTTTATCTGAGGTTTATTGGGTAATCCATCCTGGTGGTTAGTTGCATGTAATCTTTCTCAGTAATGACCTTTCATTATTATAGAAGGATAAAATGTAATGTTAAAACAATCATTTTCTAATGAATTTGTTTAGTTTTCTTCTTCCCCAAAACCGAGCAGTCCAGACCAGTTTTTTTTTGTCACATTAGACATACATGTGACCACATGATTCTGCTTTCAATATTCATTTTAACCACTTTTAGAGGTAGTTTCACTAGTGGAAACTAATATTTAAACACGTAGATGAAACAAATTGGAAAATAAGTAGCAGACTGTACACTTACTGTACGTGTATCCTAAAATAATAAGAAGGGAAATACTAAAAGGGCAAACAAGATGGACCAAGTGGTCTTTTTCTGCCGACAATCTTCTATGTTTCTAGGTAAAGACATCTTGTATGGCATATATTAAATTAGACCACCTTGATTTGTTTAATTTCGGACACACAAAATAACTTTAGAGATGACCTAACTATGAAAGTTTCCATTAGTGATAGTATGCATTACTGGGTACTGTAGACTGAAACACACAAATTGACATAATAATTTTGGTGGATGGTGACCTGGTTTTGCAATGGTTAGTGGTTATGATACTGTTGTGTACGAGACTAAGCATGTTTGTCCCTGCAGGGGTATAGCATAAGATGACACTGCAGTATGTAAAGAGCTCTCTTCTACCTCCTATTAAATGCTCAGGCTAATGTGACCTATGGAAAACCTTGTAGACCAATGAAGCTACCTGGATTGATCTTGAGGGGATTACACTACAACTAGTCTGGTGTGTCACATATCTTGCTTTCAGAAATGGATAAAGGGTTGCTGGTTCCAGTAATGGAAGCAGATATGTGTTGTTTGGTGGTGGTGGTGTAGCTAGGCTCTCCTGCACCCGGGGTAAAGATTCAATTTGGCGCCCCCCCCCTTGTGTGTGCAGTAAGCACAGGGGGGCCCATGTTGTCCCTTCACTGCTGGTATAGAACATAGTTATAAATTAAAATCGTCCCCTGCTTTCCCACACTGACAGGGCAGGACGCTTCCAGGCTGCCTCATCCACTGTGATCCTTCTCTCTCTGCTCCCTGTGATGGCGCCCCCCCTGGTCTCTGTGCCCCTCCCTACGGCCCTGGATACAGGATACAAGTGTTAAACATCTGCTCTAGTAAAAAACAATACATTTTTTTTTTCTAATTTGATGTGATGCAGCATGGATTGGATAAAGCTGTTAGAATACATGATGCAATTGTGACATCCCAATAGACCTTGCTTGAGGGACTACTCCACCCATCCCCCTTATGGATACAAACATGCCCTTATTATGATGGCTATAAGATTTATACTTGAAAGTATTTTTATTCAAAATGACAATGCGGTACATGCATGCAGTGTTTTTTTTTTTTTTTTATCTGTTATTTATTTATTGTTACCAAACCATTGGATATGTATCTTCTACTTCATGCCCCCCCACCATTTTGGACCGCTCTGGTATTCCTTCTTCCCTCATGTTTACTATCTCATGTTAAAATACATAAAGATCTTCACAGTCTGACACCTAGTAATAAGTCAACAATGTTTTATGGTCATTTGAATGCAAGATTTATAAGAAACCTTTCCATTTCTAAAAATGGTAGATCAAAATACAATTTCTTTTAGGCTTTGACCTACGCATGAAAAAAAGAAAAAATCCCATGCCCATGGTTATGCTTAGCAGTTGAGAGTAGATGAGTCATATGATCCTTAAATACTATGGATACGATGATATCATGCTGCATCTGTATTATTAGAATCTCCCACTGTCAGCTCCAACAGTTATTTTTACTGCAAAAAAGACAATGGTATATGTTCCTATAGAATTGGTTATAATCGTAAATGCTTTGCAAAAGCTGGCAGAAATTAGCTCGCTGTAGGGCTAGAAGTACACAATTGGCTGTGTGATATTAAAGGAGAAAAAATAAAAGAATGTTTTTCAAATCAACTGGTGTCAGAAAATTATACATATTTGTAAATTAATTATATTTAAATGTATATAAAAACTCCAGTCTTCTAGTACTTATCAGCTGCTGTATGTCCTACAGGAAGTGGTGTATTCTTTCCAGTCTGACACAGTGCTCTCTGCTGCCACCTCTGTCTGTGTCAGGTACTGTCCAGGGCAGAACCAAATCCCCATAGAAAACCTCTTTTGCTACTCTACAAAGACAAGCTAGCTGGTGGAATCGGCCTTCCAAATGTCCAATTATACCATAGAGCATTTGGTGAATCCACATTCACTCAAATCCCTTCTCTATGCCTACGTGTGGCACTTACCTACCCCCAAAATAATGTCCCCCACTATAACAACAGGTCTTAGAATGTGGATCACATCACATACATCATCTGGCTTTAGACAGAATATTATTCTACCACATACACCATTGGGAATACTACATATAGCCTTACCTACACTTGACCTATCCTCTTGGATATCTAAAAGCCTAACAGAAGTTAACCAATTATTTCAGGAAGGTGTCCTTCGTTCTTACTTTGACTTACAACAACATTATGACCTTCCTAAGGAAGATTTATATAGATTTCTAAAGCTAAGGCATTTTTTATTATCGTACAAACACACGACTTTAAAATGTAATTCAGAACTTATTCAACTCTCAACCGAAAGGTATGAAACTTGTCTATAACTTATTAGGTAAAACAAAGGTTTTTGAAGCTATTGGTCCATATGCTAGATGGTTATCAGAATTACAAATTTCATTAGATGATTGGAAATATGCCTTTCTATGGTCAACTAGAGCTTTACATTGTATCGCTCATGTAGAAGCAGCTACAAAGTCAAGACTGCAATGCTATTACACCTCACTATGGCTTCATAAAATGTTCCCATCAACTTCTGATTTGTGTTGGAGGGAATGTGGTAGTGAAGGGTTATTGCAGCATATTCTGTGGTATTGCCCATTGGTGACAATTTTGGAAAGAAATATGTACACTATTTGGTGTAACATTTCAATATCATATTTCTGCTCCACCTCAACTCATTCTTCTGTTATTTCCTCCACCACATCGTATATTATTTAGCAAAATCATCATTAACAAGGCAATGGAAATCCCCCTCCATACCCACTATTAGTGATATAGCTCAGGAGATAAATACTACCTATAAATATGAAGAGGCTATAGCTTTTGGCAACAACTCTATTAAGAAATGTCGGGAATTGTGGTCACCTTGGACACATGTTTGTATGGACACATGCAGATGTTGCCCTTGGTGGGATTGAACTCAGGACCCCAGCACTGCAAGTACACTATTGCAGATTTTAACCCTATATTTCACCTTTAGGAATGAAAAAATTCAATGTACTGTAAAATTCACAGCAAAATCTGCCAATTAAATCCACAGTTGTTATTATGTTCTGTTTGTGTCCACTTATGTTTAATTGCATTCAAAAGGGTTTGAATTTTTCCTGCCAAAATATCAGCAGATGATAAGAAGTTAAAGAGGTATTCCAGCAAATATCTTTTTCTTTTAAAACAACTGGTTTCAAAAAGTTATATAGATTTGTAACTTACTTCTTAAAGGGGTTGTCCGGCAATAAAAAATTATTCACAGAATAACACACATTACAAAGTTATACAACTTTGTAATGTATGTTATGTCTGTGAATGGCCCCCTTCCCCGTGTTTCCCCCCACCCACGCTAGACCCGGAAGTGTGGTGCATTATACTCACCGCATCTCGTGTCGTCCACGGTCTCCGATCCTCAGCAGTGACGTCTTCTTCGGGAGGCCAGCGGATCTTCCCGAGTGCCGGCCACCCTCTGCAGCGTCATCCGAAGCTCAGCCGCGATTGGCTGAGCATAACTGTGCTCAGCCAATCGCGGCTGAGCGGCTGATGACGCGGCCACGGGGGGGGGGGGGGCTGGGGGGGCTGGGGGGGCTAAAATAATCTGAATGCATCCAAAGTGAGAATCAATCAATCTAATTAATATTATGTTAGGCAGTTATGCTTCACACAATTCCTTGATATATATTTTATGCAGATCCAAAGGAGTTTTGCGTCTATAACAGAATATTTCTTTGTAGAAATGTAAACCTTTAACAGTAGTTTCTAGACTACTGAGTTATAGTGAATCATTATAGTAAAGTTATCTCTGCAGTACAAAATAGAAGAGGAGGAATGATGAGTCAAACATCAGAGAGCAGGACACCTACATTAGGCTTTCTCTAGTAGCTGAATAATAGATGCAAATAGCTATTACTGAGGTTATCGGTGAGGTTTACATGATGGCCACACACAGCACATGCTGATTCAGTCAATGCTAATGCCACCTATTAAACTATATTGCTTTAGGTCTCTCATACCTGTGACTCACTAACATTTCAATCATCATTTTAAGTGACTAGGTGTTTTATTTATGTTATTGTTTATGTGCCAAAAATATCTGAAGATAAAAGACAAAACCAGTAATAAAAGATTCAATAAACAATAATGTGATTCTTTGATCACCTATGAGTTATTTATACACTCTTAAAAAGAAGCCCTTTTGTCTTCTGGACTTTCTATCAAGATCTGTTGTTGTTTTATCTGGAATGTTTTATTTATATTTATGTAATCCTTTTATTATTTTCAAATTATATATATATATATATATATATATATATATATATATATATATATATATATATATATATATATATATATATATATATCAAGACACTGTATACAATGAGCATTATGTAAACAGAAAATAGTCACCTCCAGGACAGTCTTGGGGTCTATGTCTTTGTCAGAAAAATACAGAATTGGTTATTTTTGCACTTTTATCACTAATGGCTCTATTGACATGCTATTGATATTAATGGGAAATCAATGGAGCATCTGCTTCGACTAGTAATTTTACCACTGAAGTGAACAGATAGATTGCAATGGAAAGCATCCTAAAGCTATGTTTACAAGGCGAATGTTTCATGTATGGACTAATTGGCAGAATCCATGTGAAATCCTTGTCTCTTTGTTTTTTTCTTACATGAAATTAAAATCTGTGCGGCAGAAAAAAAGTGCAGGTCACTTCTTGACGCAGAAAGTGCGTCATGTGGATCATCCCCTTTAATTGTAGCTAATCCATGTCCAGAGTCACAGCACAGCAAACTGATAATATGTAGCAAAACTCCAAGGGCGTGCTCAAGGGTATGCTTTGATTTCTACTGTGAAATAAAAATTTTAGGAGAGAAAAATCTGTTTTCTGAACATATACTTAGAATCCATTAAATCCTTATCCTTAGCTTCCATAATAATCCATATACAGTAAAACCTCAATTCCCATACACCTCCCTGTCCGAACACTTCGGTATCCGAAAAAAACAGGGGAGGTAACTGGCAGCTGAACTATTTTTCATCCGACAGTTATTGAGGTGTTCGGAAGTTACAGGAGGGGCCAGGGCCGTATTTACCACTAGGCACCAGTGGTCCGGTGCATAGGGCAGCACCTTGCAGGAGGCAGCACCAGGGAGCAGGGGGAAGAAAACAACTTTTATTTGTTTTTTATTTTTTTTAGTCTCCCACCTCCTCTTCAGATTTGCCAGTCAATCTGGTGTCTCTTCTGGGAGGGGGTGGGGGTATTGGTCAGGTCTGGCAGGTGTTACCCAGTCACAGTATGGTGGTATTGGTCAGGTCTGGCAGGTGTTACCCAGTCACAGTATGTTGGTATTGGTCAGGTCTGGTATGGCAGTGTTATCCAGTCACAGTATGGCGGTATTGGTCAGGTCTGGCAGGTGTTACCCAGTCACAGTATGTTGGTATTGGTCAGGTCTGGTATGGCAGTGTTATCCAGTCACAGTATGGCGGTGTTGGTCAGGTCTGGTATGGCAGTGTTATCCAGTCACAGTATGGTGGTATTGGTCAGGTCTGGTGTGGCAGTGTTATCCAGTCACAGTATGACGGTATTGGTCAGGTCTGATATGATGGTGTTATCCAGTCACAGTATGGGGGTATTGGTCAAGTCTGGTATGGCAGTACTATCCAGTCACAGTATGGCGGTATTGTTCAGGTCTGGTATGGCAGTGTTACCCAGTCACAGTATGCTGGTATTGGTCAGGTCTGGTATGGCGGTGTTACCCAGTCACAGTATGGTGGTATTGGTCAGGTCTGGTGTGGCAGTGTTACCCAGTCACAGTATGGTGGTATTGGTCAGATCTGGTATGGCGGTGTTATCCAGTCACAGTATGGCGGTATTGGTCAGGTCTGGTGTGGCAGTGTTACCCAGTCACAGTATGGTGGTATTGGTCAGGTCTGGTGTGGCAGTGTTATCCAGTCACAGTATGGTGGTATTGGTCAGGTCTGGTGTGGCAGTGTTATCCAGTCACAGTATGACGGTATTGGTCAGGTCTGATATGATGGTGTTATCCAGTCACAGTATGGTGGTATTGGTCAAGTCTGGTATGGCAGTATTATCCAGTCACAGTATGGTGGTATTGGTCAGTTCTGGTATGGCAGTGTTATCCAGTCACAGTATGCTGGTATTGGTCAGGTCTGGTATGGCGGTGTTACCCAGTCACAGTATGGTGGTATTGGTCAGGTCTGGTGTGGCAGTGTTACCCAGTCACAGTATGGTGGTATTGGTCAGGTCTGGTATGGCGGTGTTATCCAGTCACAGTATGGCGGTATTGGTCAGGTCTGGTGTGGCAGTGTTACCCAGTCACAGTATGGTGGTATTGGTCAGGTCTGGTGTGGCAGTGTTATCCAGTCACAGTATGGTGGTATTGGTCAGGTCTGGTGTGGCAGTGTTACCCAGTCACAGTATGGTGGTATTGGTCAGGTCTGGTGTGGCAGTGTTATCCAGTCACAGTATGGTGGTATTGGTCAGGTCTGGTGTGGCAGTGTTATCCAGTCACAGTATGACGGTATTGGTCAGGTCTGATATGATGGTGTTATCCAGTCACAGTATGGTGGTATTGGTCAAGTCTGGTATGGCAGTATTATCCAGTCACAGTATGGCGGTATTGGTCAGGTCTGGTATGGCAGTGTTATCCAGTCACAGTATGCTGGTATTGGTCAGGTCTGGTATGGCGGTGTTACCCAGTCACAGTATGGTGGTATTGGTCAGGTCTGGTGTGGCAGTGTTACCCAGTCACAGTATGGTGGTATTGGTCAGGTCTGGTATGGCGGTGTTATCCAGTCACAGTATGGCGGTATTGGTCAGGTCTGGTGTGGCAGTGTTACCCAGTCACAGTATGGTGGTATTGGTCAGGTCTGGTGTGGCAGTGTTATCCAGTCACAGTATGGTGGTATTGGTCAGGTCTGGTGTGGCAGTGTTATCCAGTCACAGTATGGCGGTATTGGTCAGGTCTGGTATGGCAGTGTTATCCAGTCACAGTATGGTGGTATTGGTCAGGTCTGGTGTGGCAGTGTTATCCAGTCACAGTATGACGGTATTGGTCAGGTCTGATATGATGGTGTTATCCAGTCACAGTATGGTGGTATTGGTCAAGTCTGGTATGGCAGTACTATCCAGTCACAGTATGGCGGTATTGTTCAGGTCTGGTATGGCAGTGTTACCCAGTCACAGTATGCTGGTATTGGTCAGGTCTGGTATGGCGGTGTTACCCAGTCACAGTATGGTGGTATTGGTCAGGTCTGGTGTGGCAGTGTTACCCAGTCACAGTATGGTGGTATTGGTCAGATCTGGTATGGCGGTGTTATCCAGTCACAGTATGGCGGTATTGGTCAGGTCTGGTGTGGCGGTGTTACCCAGTCACAGTATGGTGGTATTGGTCAGGTCTGGTGTGGCAGTGTTATCCAGTCACAGTATGGTGGTATTGGTCAGGTCTGGTGTGGCAGTGTTATCCAGTCACAGTATGGCGGTATTGGTCAGGTCTGGTATGGCGGTATTGGTTAGGTCTGGTAAGTGGTGTTATCCAGTCACAGTGTGGCGGTATTGGTCAGGTCTGGTGGGGCAGTGTTATCCAGTCACAGTATGGCAGTATTGGTTAGGTCTGGTATAACGGTGTTATCCAGTCACAGTATGGCAGTATTGGTCAGGTCTGGTAAGCGGTGTTATCCAGTCACAGTATGGTGATATTGGTCAGGTCTGGTAGGGCAGTGTTACCCAGTCACAGTATGGTGGTATTGGTCAGGTCTGGTGTGGCGGTGTTACCCAGTCACAATATTGCGGTATTGGTCAGGTCTGGTATGGCAGTGTTATCCAGTCACAGTATGGCGGTATTGGTCAGGTCTGGTATGGCGGTTTATCCAGTCACAGTATGGCGGTGTTATCCAGTCACAGTATGGCGGTATTGGTCAGGTCTGGTATGGTGGTGGTAAATGTGACGCCTGGAGTTGTTACCCAGCAATCTACCAATCCTGTGGTGAGAATTCCCTCAGACAATATCCAGACTGCTCTAATTATTAATTCAATGTGGAAATTTGTTTATGTTTTGAACAGTTAAAAACCATGAAAAATGCGATTCAGACAATGTTTCTACATGTAGAGAAATGCATGTGGCAGAAACCACGCTCCCATTTCTTCCCCGGTAGTTACATGCTGTTTCCAGGATTATTGGCCATACTCCTATTGGTTACCGCTTGAGGGTCTGGTTTCAGCTGCATGTGGTGACGTAAAGTAAATGTAGGAACATGACCTAAGACTGATCAGATATCAATATGATGTTCAGAAAGTAGAAAATCATGACGCTAATTGGTGAACATGGGGCGTCTGCAGGTGTAGTGCCTCGGGCAGCAGCAGCTGGTAATACAGCCCTTGGAGTGGGGATTCCCCTCATAATAAAGGGAATCCCGGCTCCAATAACCTTGCTTCTCCCCACTGTGGGGAACAGCTCCTCCAGCCTGCCCCAGATGCCAGTACCCACCAATTAGAGACATCTACATTGTTCCCTAAAGGAACACATAGCTCGGTTCTCAAACTGCTCAGTTCTGGAACAGCCTTCTAAAACCGATTAAGTTTGAGAACAGAAGTATTACTGTATATTATTCTTAGCATATTACATCCCTTAGCATCCATTATAATCCGTTTCAATCTTCGGCAGAGGTGACAAATGGAAAAATAGCATTTCTACAGCTTAGGGCTTCATACAAGCTGTTTTGCTTGTACTTAGGCTCGTAACCAGTGCACAATATAAATCCATATCTAACGTGAATTGCTTGGTAGGTCTCTGTGATCTAGCCCCACCCTCTTTGTGATGTCACCATCTCTGACCAGCCGCTCCAGCCTACATCACCATCTCCCTGTCTTATATATACATATATACCTTTACAAGGACATTTAGTGAGAGTAAGCTGTGATTACATTATGCTGCTTGTGTTGAATGATGCAGCAGGTGCTGCAACCTCTCTGATGCAATAATCTGCAGTGAGATGTTGTGCAACAGCTTTGGGAAGTCCTGTCAGGATCTGCTTTTTACTTAGAAATCCTGTGCCAAATCACAATAGGGGAAATTCCTTTATGGTTTTGTGTAGGTTTTGGTGTAAAATTGTCACAAAGAGCACTGTGCAAAAAGTTCCAACTTTTTTATACTAGTGTTCTGGTGAAAGTAATGAAAAATTCTTCCCATACTCTTTTTCATACCTTATTTTATATCATACGTCATGGTGCTTGTTTTAGTAAAAAGTGATCTTTTATCATCTGGAGATTGTGCTATCTGGGCAAGGCTTCACGGTTGAAGCGCCACTTAGCCCAGCCCTCAACAGCACCGCACCGCCCCATGACATCATTGGTATGGGCCAACCTAGAGAGGGTGGGGCCTAAACCTTTAGACTGGCCTGTTCCAATGGCCTTCAAGGGGCAGAGACTATGTACAAATGACGGAGGAGGGGGCAATTGGCACTTTGCCCGTGAAGCCCTCCCAGATAGCACAATCTGAAAATGATGAAAAATCACTTTTTACTGGAACAAGCACCATGACGTATGATATAAAATAAGGTATGAAAACTGCTAAATTTCGCCTTTACACCTGTGTAGAGAAGTCAGAATGCAGAAAGGGGGTGACAGTGTCACTTTAAGCTTCTATTACATGTGGCGACGGAGAGGAGCAAACGAGCGCTGTCAGCACTCGTTTGCTCCTCATTCCCCGCTCGCTGCCGGCCCTATTACACGGGGCGGCAGTGAGTGGGCGAGTACAGGGGGGTGCCGCGGGGAGCTGCAGGGGGGCTGCCCGGGTGAACGCTTGATCGCCCAGGCAGGCCATAGCAGATAGCAGCAGTCTGCTGCCGCTGCTCCTGTTCCACGGAACGACGGCAGCAGATCGCTGCTATGTGAATCGTTGGTCTTTCAAGATGTTGAAAGACAAACGACAACAACGATCACCCGACATCGTTCATGAAGGCTGATCGTTGTCTTCTATTACACAAGACGATTAGCGCCTATATCAGCAGAATTCGGACAATAATCGTTTCATGTAATAGGGCCTTTAAACCTTACAGAACTCAGACTCACCCTTAGCAAATTTGTCCAGAGGGTTTCATTAGTAGAAAATGCAAATCCCATAGGTGGCCATAAACTTTCAATAACTGTCGGTTGAATGTTTGCTCAGCTACCAGCTATCTGTTCCAAGGTCCTTTGTTCTGTGAAAGATAAGTCGTAAACAGAGACCTCTGGCTGCAGCTTAGGGTGCCTTTACACAGAGATATTTATCTGACAGATTTTTGAAGCCACAGCCAGGAACCGACTATAAACAGGGATCAGGTCATAAAGGAATAACGGAGATTTCTCCTCTTTTCAAATCCATTCCTGGCTTTGGCTTCAATAATCTGTCAAATACATCTCTCTGTGTATAGGCACCCTTACCCCTCCCCATAGAGAACACAGGATCATTCAGCTATCAGTGACTGGCCTGCCACACAGGGCTATATACAGTACAGTGAGGGCACCTGGCACACAGGGCTATATACAGTGAGTGGCCTAGCACACGGGCTATATGCAGTGAGGGCACCTGGCACACAGGGCTATATGCAGTGAGGGCGCCTGGCACACAGGGCTATATACAGTGAGTGGCCTGGCACACGGGGCTATATACAGTGAGGGCTCCTGGCACACGGGGCTATATACAGTGAGTGGCCTGGCACACGGGGCTATATACAGTGAGGGCGTCTGGCACACAGGGCTATATACTGTGAGTGGCCTGGCACACAGGGCTATATACAGTGAGGGCGCCTGGCACACAGGGCTATATACAGTGAGGGCGCATGGCACACAGGGCTATATACAGTGAGGGCGCATGGCACACAGGGCTATATACAGTGAGGGCGCCTGGCACACAGGGCTATATACAGTGAGTGGCCTGGCACACGGGGCTATATACAGTGAGTGGCCTGGCACACGGGGCTATATACAGTGAGGGCTCCTGGCACACGGGGCTATATACAGTGAGTGGCCTGGCACACAGGGCTATATACAGTGAGGGCGCCTGGCACACAGGGCTATATACAGTGAGTGGCCTGGCACACAGGGCTATATACAGTGAGTGGCCTGGCACACGGGGCTATATTCAGTGAGGTGCCTGGCACACAGGGCTATATACAGTGAGGTGCCTGGCACACAGGGCTATATACAGTAAGTGGCCTGGCACACAGAGCTATATACAGTGAGTGGCCTGGCACACAGGGCTATATACAGTGAGTGGCCTGGCACACAGGGCTATATACAGTGAGTGGCCTGGCACACGGGGCTATATACAGTGAGTGGCCTGGCACACAGGGCTATATACAGTGAGGGCGCCTGGCACACAGGGCTATATACAGTGAGGGCGCATGGCACACGGGGCTATATACAGTGAGGGCGCCTGGCACACAGGGCTATATACAGTGAGTGGCCTGGCACACGGGGCTATATACAGTGAGGTGCCTGGCACACAGGGCTATATACAGTGAGGTGCCTGGCACACAGGGCTATATACAGTGAGGTGCTTGGCACACGGGGCTATATACAGTGAGGGTGCTTGGCACACAGGGCTATATACAGTGAGTTGCTTGGCACACGGGGCTATATACAGTGAGGGCGCCTGGCACACAGGGCTATATACAGTGAGTTGCTTGGCACACAGGGCTATATACAGTGAGTTGCTTGGCACACAGGGCTATATACAGTGAGTGGCCTGGCACACAGGGCTATATACAGTGAGTTGCCTGGCACACAGGGCTATATACAGTGAGTTGCTTGGCACACAGGGCTATATACAGTGAGTTGCCTGGCACACAGGGCTATATACAGTGAGTTGCTTGGCACACAGGGCTATATACAGTGAGTTGCTTGGCACACGGGGCTATATACAGTGAGGTGCCTGGCACACAGGGCTATATACAGTCAGGGCGCCTGGCACACAGGGCTATATACAGTGAGGGTGCCTGGCACACGGGGCTATATACAGTGAGGTGCTTGGCACACGGGGCTATATACAGTGAGGTGCCTGGCACACAGGGCTATATACAGTCAGGGCGCCTGGCACACAGGGCTATATACAGTCAGGGCGCCTGGCACACAGGGCTATATACAGTGAGGGTGCCTGGCACACAGGGCTATATACAGTCAGGGCGCCTGGCACACAGGGCTATATACAGTGAGTTGCTTGGCACACAGGGCTATATACAGTGAGGGCGCCTGGCACACAGGGCTATATACAGTGAGTTGCCTGGCACACAGGGCTATATACAGTGAGTTGCTTGGCACACAGGGCTATATACAGTGAGTGGCCTGGCACACAGGGCTATATACAGTGAGGGCGTCTGGCACACAGGGCTATATACAGTCAGGGCGCCTGCTGGACACCAGAAGCGGCTCCGCCGTACGGTCCGGCTGCTGGGCGCAGCGTTACCGCTCCATGTGACCTGTGTCCGGGCTGTCACGGTGCTAGGAGTGCCGCCGGTCACCGACTCCTCGGATGTGGCAGCACTCGCCGTAGTAAATCTGTGTCTCTCTCTGAACACGCCTGTCTGCGCTGCTCCCTCCCCCTCTCCCTCCACCCTGCAGTCACATCCTGCAGTCTCTGTCTCTCTCCTGCTGCTGTCTCCGGGGTCTCTTCCTGCTGGGATTGGGAGAGACATCTGCTGTCTCACAAGGATCCCCCCACCCAGTCGGCCGAGCTGAGGTGTCTCGGAGCCCCCGGCCTGTGCGGGCTGTGTGTGTGGCCGCGGCCCGGGAGATGTGTGCGGCCCTGGCTGGCTGTCTCCCGGTGTGTACGGATGCCTGAGGAGCCTGCACTCTCCTGCCCGGATCGCTGTGGCTGTCTGTCCCTGGATCTATGAGCGACTGTCTCCAGAGCCCTTCTAATGACGTCTCCGTGGACTGAGCTGGCCGGCTGTCTCTTCGCCTCTGTGGATGTCTCTTCCTGCTGTCAGGAGGCCTGAGATCTTCGGGGACAGAGAGCAGGGTAATAAGTGTCTTGTGTATCCTAGGCTGGCACACACCCTGTATATACCCACTTGTCACCTCCATCTAGTGCCAGTCCCTGCCCTTACCAGCAGGGGTAGCCCTTCCCTTACAGCCACATACCCCCAGTCAGCCCCATGCCACTCATTGCCTATGGACAGCCTGCACAGTGAGGGTGTGCTTGGGTTCTAATAGCTGTCAGTATGCTTGGTATTTGTGGTATGCCTGGCAATATTTGGGATATGAGTGCAGTGCTGGGGCTGCTCCCCTTGGGTATGATAGCCACAACTTGTACCCTGTAAGACCCCTGCCATTGTATCTCCAGAACAGTGAGGACCCCATGGGGTGGGGGGAGGCAGCTCCATGGGTGACACTTGTGTTTTCCTAGAATCTTATCCTGCAGAGGAGGGATTTCTAGGCTATAGGAATTACTTGTCATAATGTAATAGCCCTATGAAGCATTCTCCATAGCCCCTGCCTATTGCTACGTAGAACCCCACCCTACAGAAACTGCTTCATTCATCTCTCTATTCCCCATAGCCTGCCAGTCACAAGTCTTCTGTTTACCATTCTCATGACGTATACTTATTACATAAAACTAACAAGTAAATCGCAGTGTATCTCTGCCGGCTGGACACTACCCAGGTTATATATGGTCTATTCCACATTTTCCTTCATCTTCTTCCAGTATTTTTGTTTCTTAATTTGGATTGACAAATAGGGCATACTTACTATTACATTGTAATTCTAGTGTACTGTAGTCAACCACTGCTGCACATTTACTTACAGCGCCAGGTCGTGTTTGGCGGCTTCTTCTGCTGCCTTTCTGAGTAGTTGGGCAACTTATAAAAGATAGTGTACCTTTAGCCATGCCCACAATGTTGTGCTGTAGAAGTAATAAATATGAGGTTCATGCCCTATGTAATTCATCCCTCCCAGCATAGGACAGTGTTCCTGAACCTGTGGCCGTTGAGCCACACACAGTTCCTAAGTCTGGGATGGAAGCTCCTAAGCTGCTGGCACCCAATACCAAGCCATATGTGACAGTAACAATATTTACTAGAACTGCTCTTATCCTTCCCAGGAGTTTACCACTACACTGCCTGACTACTAATTTGAAGCCAAAAGAAAATATTTTCTGTTTGAAAAGTTTTACCTAAAATTGAATTTCAAATTTGGGGGATTATTTTTCCATCCCACCAGATTTTTGTGGTTGGTCCTCACATGGACTATATTGCTCTGCAGATTTTACCTGTTAAAGTCCACATGTAACATCCACAGTGGAATATGAAATAGTGAAATGGAACAGTATTAATTAATTCCCTGTGGCCTTCACAGCTCAGCAGCTCACACAACATGTACGCAAATAATTGTATGTAATGCTGGTCCATATGCAGTCAGGTCCTGTGACCACAGCGTCCATGACTCCTGTCCCAGCACAACTCGACCATGCTAATGTCTGATTGTTTGGCATTTAGATATCGTTGGCTGAAAAAGTTGGATGCATCTCCCTAGGGTTGTATCCAACTTCTTCAGCCACCAATATTCAAATGGCAAACAATGGTCTGGCGCTGTGCTCATCTCTAGTACCCATGTCTGTACATTCACAAGTGGCAAATTAAAGAGATTTTTCCACTTTACATCAAAAAGTGCCCAGGGTGACAGTATGACAGAGAAAAAGCTGTTCTTACCTGTTGCCAATCCACTGCTGTCATTGCTTGTTCTTCTCAGTCCTAATATGCAGGCAGTGCCCAGTGTCTGGGTAAGGGGATAGAGAAGAGCAAGCAGAGATAGCAGAAGCTGTCACTGGTGAGGTATCAGTGGCAGGTGAGTACAGCTGCCGTACTGTTATACTGCTAGCCTGGGTACTTTGAAATGAAGCAGTTTTGCATTGGAATACCCCTTTAACACGTCCGCTTTCTCTTGATGTTGTCCTTTGTTGGGCATCATTTCCACAGAGAAGGGTTTGATGACCGTTCTGCGCCTTTCTCCATATATTGCACGTTCACCCCAAGAAGAGGGGGGGGGGCAGTCCTATAGGTTGGACTACAGGCAGGTTGGAGATTTCTGCTTACTAAACCTGTCTTATTAGAAGGCGTTTTACCTAGGTAATGTTTCTACTTCATCATAGGAGCAGTACAATAAATATAACAGAAGTGTCAGTTCTCCTGCATGCTGGACATCAGTAGCACCCAATGACCCCGTCTTGCATCCTATGGGTTTTCATCATGGTGTCCAGTATTTTACTAGTCAAAATACAGCTGCATGCGGCAATGTTTTATTCAGTATTTTATTAGACTCTGTGATGGAGGTCGTAATAGATGTGAGCGCAGCCATAGGGCGACCCTCCAGGCTTGGTTACCTCAGTGTGCGGCATTTACTTTTGGTTTACTAATCATTCTAGCCTTTCCAGCTCTCTGTGCACTGACTTCATAGGTGGCCTGTAATAGACTTTGTTTATACACAGCAGCCAATCCGAGGAGCGGGGTGAGGGATCAGCCTAAACCAATGGTGGGGCAGCAGGTGTGTCTCAGACTACCACAGGCTCCCCATAGATACTGTAGCTGCATTTTAGTTAGAAATGCTTAATGGAGCTAAGCTAAAAAAGCAAATACATCTAAGGGGAACAATAGCAGGTAACCATCCCCTGTAGCTACAGATTTACCTCATATCTTTAGTTCCTGACTGAAGAGACACTTTAAAAATGATTATCTTTGAGCAGGGCAACTTCCTTTAGTGACAAATTATGGTCTGACCATTACCGGCATAGCATGTAAATAACCAACAACTCATATTTTTAGGCATTGTTTAGAAGACCCCCCCCCCCCCCCCAATACTTAGCAAGATGCCCCATGAATACTCTGGAGGACCTTTACCTAAAGGAATGGTTCCTCTGTAGTACTAATAAATGTAATAGGTTCACTGTGACTAATGTATCGATGGAGAAGTGAGGGTGGAAAAGCGAAATCATTCTTCATGGAATGTTCAAGGCCCCAGAAATGTAACATCATTCAGTAGAGCGGGAGCCACAGAGTTTAGCTGGCCTTCAGCCTGAACCAGGAGGATTCCACTTTCTGCACTGCTTTCTATGCTGTATTTTAGCACAGTGAATTTGAGTGTACAACTAAAAGAAATAAAGAAGTAATTCGGGAACAGTCAGTGATTTTCCTCTTTATTGTATCCAAGGCTAACTACATAATGTAATTTCACCAGAGCACTGTTACTGATTCCATGTACATCCAGGGGGATTGGTCTATCCTTCTCCACTCTCCTTGGTTAATCTTACATTCTGTAAATGCATGGGGATATATCATGTTAGGTGTGAAGAAGTCCTTAGAGAGGTGCATGATTCCATACTGATATATACGTAATTTGTGCCTGGAATACCAGTATTATGTTTTTTAGGTCTGCGGGAGCTGCTAGTCTATCAGTTTATTTGACGTCACCATAAAATTAACCATCTCAGCGCTTCATGGTTTCTAATATTTGCTCTGCTCAGTTTCTTGATCATCTCAGTAACAATAAGAATACTCCTGTACTATGAAGTAGTATTGCATTAGCAGCTCCCACAGACCTCCATTTTTATTGTTCTCTACCCCCTCCCCCCCCCCCCATTGGCTAGTTAACACATAACTTCACCTTTAGCTTATTTAATTTTCATTTCCTTGATTTCTTTCCTTTCTTTGGTTTTTAGACTTCTGTACACAAAGCAAGGGAACTTAAAGATAACATGTTCATTTACATCTTCTTTTATGAACCAAATGTGCAGACTGGTGGTGTTGCCTGCAAGGAGAAGGGGGTTAAAACTTGGGGGGTTATGGGGTATAAAGCCCATATTATTATCAACCAAACATCATATTAATGCAAGCTTGAGTAAGTTTACATAACCTAATGCCTGATTCTTAGACCTCTATATGGCCTCGCTCTAACACTGAGACTTGACTCTAACCCCTGACATCTGACAGCTCTTACATCTGAACAACAGAGATGAAAAACATCTTTTGAATTTGTAATCTAGCTAGAACATAATTTGTATCTAATACTCTTGTTGACTAATGAAGAGATGGGTTTTAAGCTTCACTGAGAGATAAGGTTACAATTGACCTTTAGAAGTCAATGAAAAAAGGAGAGAGAGAGAGAGAGAGAGAGAGAGAGGAAGAAGAGGAATTAGCAGTAGAAAGAGAAACAGACACACAATTACAATGCTTGCTGGCTCTAAATGGCTCACCCTAGTATAGGACTCACAGCCTACACTGTTCCTTACTGATGTATAATGTTCTCCATGCTGAGGATGCTTTTGTGCATTTCAGAAAACATAGTAGACATCATAACAGCTAGCGTCCTGCTTCTGAATTATAGCTAGGTAGATTACAAACTGAAATGATGTCTGACAGACACTTCTGACTTTCCTGACTGGGCAGACTATTTCACTTTTCTGCAAACTGAAACACAACCTGATTGTGTGTTTTGACCATTAAACTTTTACATGGCCTTATTCTCTATAAAATCCAGAGAGCAAGGAGAAACTGATGTGCGGTGGTCAAATTCCATGCAGAACCATCTTATCCCCATGCCTGGTACTGCAATGTGCTGCAGATTTATTGTACACATATCCACAAAGAAAGACTGCTGTATTTCTGAACATATCATAACGTTGGCAGACCTTTTTAGATGAAGACTTGAGCATTTAGATCTCTAAGACATGTGGCAGATTAGTTGCAAAGATTTATCCATCTGTGTGTTTTTGTGCATGGAAACCCACACATGCACAGTATTAACGTGCTTTATGCAGATGTTGCCATTGGTTAAGTTCGAACCCCGGGCCCCAGTGCTGCAAGGCAATAGCCTTAATACCACTTAAAATCACTTTGATGAACACTTTAGGTACAATATTATAGTACAGTTATGTGTTACTTCAATGGAGAAGAGTGCTGTATTCTGCAAACTGAAGACAACTAGTACTAAAAAACCCAATGAAATCAATTGGTAATTTACCACATCATTTTATTTTATCAACAATCCAACAATGATAGTGTGGATTAGAGATAATTTAAAGAATGTAAAGAGGGTATTCTGGGTGCAATTTTATGATGTACTGTACCAATTTAAAAGCAGGCCAGCTGTATGTTTCACTAATCCATCCATTTTTCACTCCAGAGGCTTGCTTTTCTATTGGACATAATGATTTGCTTGGAAATCTTCTTTATACTTGTTCTTGACATCACATGACACTCTTCATTATTAGACATATCCTGTTCAGCAGGTGACAGCAGTGAGAGAAACAGGTTGAAACATTGATGGTATCCAAACATTTCCCTTCCTTCATCTTCCTGTAGAATTTCTCCACATCTTGTCCTTCTAACTGCTTTTTGAGTTTTTGCAGTCTTTCACATAAGTTATAAGTGTCCGATCAGTCACATCTAGAGATGAGCAAACCTGGAGCATGCTCGAGTCCATCCGAACCCGAACTTTTGGCATTTGATTAGTGGTGGCTGCTGAAGTTGGATAAAGCCCTAAGGCTATGTGGAAATCATGGATATAGTCATTGGCTGTATCCGTGTTTTCCAGACAACCTTAGGGCTTTATCCAACTTCAGCAGCCCCAGCTAATCAAATACCAAACGCTCAGGTTCGGATGAACTCGAGTATGCTTGAGGTTCGCTCATTTCCAGTCACATCCCCTTATTTGAATTCATAAGACTGTTGAAGATAACATTGCTCTGCTATGTCTCACAATGCCAAAGATCTTGAATAATATGGCAATGTGCATGTCTGACCACCACTCAAGTATTCATAGGGACACAAGACGCCCCTGATACAAAATAGTAACAGGTCGATCTACAAGACTTGTGGTGAAAAAAAAGACTTGTTTATTTACCCATCATGTGCGACGATTCGACTATAGAGTCTTTCTCTAGCCTATAGCGACTCTAGAGCAGAGTCAAAACATCGCACATGATGGGTGAATAAGCAAGTCTTTTTTTCACCACAAGCCTTGGAGTGCCGCTTATCTGTTACTATTTGGTTTATGATATTGGAACCTCAAGTCCACTTTCCCCAGTGGCTGTGCAACCTCCGGCTGGAAGCTGATTTGCTGTTAAGCAACACGCAGTGCCATGCAGAAGCCCTTTACTTATTTGGACGCCCCTAGTAAACGTCAAACACAGAAATAAAAAATATCAGAAAGCTATCTCAAAACTTATTAGTGTTTTTTCAGCTATTAATTTCTCTATTTCTAGGTTCTTGCTTGTCTCCCTTGCTTAATAAAGTGCTGCAGCACTTTTCACGCAGCCTACTTCACGCAGGGCTTCTTCATAGACATGAACCGTTCCTTCCTTATCTTGTTCAGAAAAGATCACATAGGCATCAACAGGAGCTTGGTCTCCGGTAAAAACCCTAGATGTAGCTTGTTCCTGCATTTCATTGGCTTTACGAGACACCTCACTCAGGATCTTCTTTTTGCTTTGCAGCAATATTCCTTCTTCTGATCCTTATGGTCTGCCCAGGCTGAATCTTTTGACGTTACTGCATTCTGATTTAGAATTTTATTATCTTTTAACTCATTTCTGAATAACAGGGTTTTGGTCTCCAGTTGTTGGATCTGTGGAATAAATGTTGGTAGTTCTTCCTGCAAATGGTTGATCATTTTCCTGAAAACACTGTTGATGTGTTTAGCATCTTGGAGTTTTAGTTGTGTTCCCTTTTCTTTATTTTCTAGAAGACACTGAATCTCATCTTCTTCAATGGTTTTGGCTTTAGAGTATATGCACACGGAGTAATTCTCGTGAAAACGCCGCTCAGAATCCGCCGCCTGTCCCAACCAGCTCCCACTTCCCTCTCTGTCAGCTCCATAGACTCCATTCTACGACGGAATCCGCCCGAGCAAAGTAGCATTCTTCTTGAGTAGTGACTCCAGCTCCTCTAGACATTTCATGCCAACTTCTGCTTGGTGACGGAGGCCATTAAGGCCTTTGATGTTAGTATCAGGCTTGCCCTCTCTGAGCTGAATAATAACTGGTCCACGCTTAGCCTCTCTGTCTGCTTGTCTTCTCGATTCACTTTCTTGTTTTCCTGCTGAAGGAGCTTTATGGCCACCCGGTTTTGGTTCATGGTGTGGCTGGGACTCTCCTGGTATGCCTAGTGATTATATTCTAGTAGGTGTATCTTTTGCTTCCATGCTACAATTTGGTCTTGAATTGGCTGGAGTTTTGGACATGGCTGTCTTCGTATATGGCTGAGCTCTCTGGCCAGCTCTCACCCTTCTACACAAGTTCTGAGCCATTCCATTTTAGTGATGCTTCTCCACAGCCCTAGAAAGTTAATTGCAGCTTGACAAGGTCAGGTTTCTGCTGTTTTACTATTGATAGAACATTGAGCTGTTGTTCTGTCTGTACGCCTTATGATGTCACAGACAAAGCTGCCCAGCATGTAAACTGCACAGTCCTACTCTACTTTTGGAGGAGATTTATTAATACTTAGGCAGAGGAACAACTGCCATGGCAACCAGATTCTGGCTTTCATATTTTAGAGGCCTTCCTAAAGCACATTTACAACTTTGCATAGTAAAAAAGACTTTTTACATACTCCCTGTTCGGTGCTGGTGCGTACATGTCCGTGGCGTGATGCATTTTTCAAACCACCACCCGATTCTGATGGAGGTGCATCACCCAGGGGAGGGTATATCGGGGTGCTGGGCCTGCCTACAGTGCATAGAGTGGGCTGCGTTGCATATCAGAAAATGGACTGCGCTATCGGGATGTACGTGCCAGCGCAAACCAGGGAGTATAAAGAAAAATTTCACTAAGCAAAGTGGTACATTCCCTTTAAAAAAAGAAAGCTTCAGTCTGATTGGTTGCTATGGGCAACTGCTTCTGTGTTCCTCAGTACAATGATAAATGTCGCCAAATAAAACAACACCACTGAGGTGGCGGACACCAGACATCCCAGATGGGACTTTACCCTAATAGTAATGTCATGTGAGGTCATGGACAACATTAGCAATCTACAGTTTCGTGTCATTTCCAGGTTAATAAAAAAATGTTGATTACTGTAGATGTGCCCTTCATCTGCTAATATTACATGCATCTATGTATACATCTCTGCATAGACATATCCATATGCTTATATAAAACATATATGTCACACTCGGTTATTTGATGCTGTTTTTCATTTAGCTTTTTGAGCCAAATACAAAAGTAGATTTAAAAGTAAAAAACGCTCAGTGTGAACCCTCTCCAAGGCTGGAGGAAAGGAAGACTATACGCAAACAATGCTTACATCTATTTCCTACCAGTAGTCATTATATCGGTGTCCATGGCCTATTTTTTATAGGAGAGGTAGCTGTGCATACTGTAAGGATCTTTACAAGAACAGCCTATTTTAGCTGTGTTTTACCGTTATGTTCTATGGAGGATTTGCATTGGCTTTTCTGCACATGCGTACCCCACCTTTCTACAGACGATTGGTATGCATGCTGCACACCTGAGCTCGATTTAGTTCCTATTCATTGTGCCGTGCTGTAAACGGATGATTAGTGCTTTTACATGTACGTAGGCTTGGAAACACTTGGAGATCTGCTGCATGGAGCTTATGCCAGGGATGAAGGGGTCTGTCTCTGCCCAGTGTCATGTGGATGGAAGAGGAGATAAAGCTTGGCATGACAATACAGCCAGTGCAGTAACATCTGTCACTAAAATCTGACCTGACCCAGATAGAAAAGTATTGGTTACTGAGCAGGAGTCTGCATCCTCCCATGATGTGCTTATTGTTCTCTGTAACACATGAGTATTGTCATTTTATACAAGTCAGTAATGCTTTCCATAGCTTGTCCTGGAAGGGGTTAACCAGAGTCTTACTCTTTGTAACACAAAGCTCTTTTCATCTTGTGGGCCGATGACATTTTCACATGACGGGAGACAACCCCAGGATATCCCATAACGGGAAAGTGCAAGCTCCATGGTTGAGTCATGTCCATTTTCTCTCTGATGGCTGCTCTCATTTGCAGTCCCCATTACTGTTATCTGTGAATCATTTGTTGCCACAAAGTGACTGTACCATCTTTTCTCATCATAAGTTACAATGGGGTATACAGTGAACCCTGTCCACAACACCACCCTCTTACCGAGACCAGATTTTGTGGGACAGATTTACAGTCCACCATACATTATGCATAGTAGCCATTTTCTTTGAGGAGACCACCCCCGTAGAAGACAGCTTATCAATGTAGTTGTGAGTAGTGATGAGCGAATCACGCTTGGGTTCATCTGAACTCAATTGTTCGGCATTTGGTCTTAGGCCTGCATCCAACTTTTTCAGCTACCAATCAAATGCCAAGCAATTGGGTTTGCACACAATGTTTGCTCATCTCTAGTTGTGAGTGGGTTCACTGTCCTAGCTCCAGCACTGCCACTTGAATACTGCCGCTTCAGTCCCCAGTGTCTGGCCACCTGCTCAGCCATTCAGCAGCTGTAGCTGTGTCCCACCTCTGCCACTGAATGGCTGGACAGAATGTTATAGGGGTCATCCAGCGCTACAAAAACATAGCTACTTTCTTCCTGAGACAGCACCACTCTTGTCTCCAGTTCAGGTGTGGTTTACAAATAATCTCCATTCACTTCAATGGAATTGAGGTACAAAACCCCACCCAAACTGGAGACAAGAGTGGTGCTGTCTCAGGAAGAAAGTGGCCATGTTTTGGTAGCGCTGAATAACCCCTTAAAGTCTGGGCCTATATACATATACAGTTGTAGTTGGTAAGTTAGACAAGAGAAGTAGCCAAATTTACTAAAAGAATGTATTTGCAAAAAAAAAAAAAAAAAGTAACATTGTGTGTCCTACAAGTTTAACTATGTTAGTTGAGATGAGAATACTCCTTTAAAAAGAGGTGGTACAGCTTGCCATTTTTGGAATGCTTACTATGTGTTTTTGACAGCCATGTTCCTCTGGCTTAAAGGGGTTGTCTCAACATGTTTCTGGTTTCTGAAAACCCCATCGATCATTTGACACATTCAAATGAACAGATGACTGTGTCATACATGATTAGGGAAAATCCAGCAAAGCGGAAAAAGATCTTTGTTATGGCCTCATAAAGGGGGTTTGCGAATAGGGCTTCACCATCCACGATGTCCATATACCCTAACAGGGAATACGGACAGAGTTGTGTAACTGAGAAAGCCTGTGCAAACAAAATGTGGAGCATTTTACTACAGTAAGCATTGCATTCCAGCTGTCATTTTGTGCTGTGTGACTTGGTAAAAGATAGAAGTGATCTGATCCTTTACCTTTATGTTTGTACTTGTTTTAGTAGAGCAGGCTGTTGTGTTACATTGGTGTAGCACACAGACATTGACGCTTCAGTAACATACATTTACATAAGTTTTCATATCCATGATACATATGAATGTTCTCGTAGTGTTTGTTCCCCTTACTGGGGAGTGTTTTGCTGATCTGTTTGGCCATGGCACATCATTTACTATGGCACACTGGTAATTAGATGGTGTATATTTATACTTTGGCATGTTGCAGTTATGTTTGGCACTGGTTGCGTCTCATTTATAGCTTTAATTTGATCCTTTTCATTTCTCTTCCTTTCTTTTTATATTTAGACAATACAGTGAAATTAGTGTGTGCGACATATCTGTGTTACTCACCTTTTTTGTCTTCATATTTGTACTGTTTCCTGTTTATACAGTCTTGTTTACATGATGGATACATATTATCTTTACATATTATGATACGTGCGGTTGTAAGTCAGGTTAGGGCAGATGTATTAATGAGCTGGAAGTTATTAGAGAGACCTGGAAGGCCTTGCTTGTCAACCTGCTATGACATACACTATGTGGAGACTACGAATGGCAGCTATGTGTGAATTTTTCTTTAAAAGGGGAATTACAAGGAAGTGGCATAACAATGGTTAGTTAGAAACAAGAGATTTATCAATGTCTGGTGACACCATTTTATTGTCTGAACGTAAATGTTTGCTGGATCAGAATGGGAGCAGAGCTTGTACCCATTTGATGGCATTCATTAGTATTGTCACAGACAACGCTCAAATTAATGTGTTTTTACTGATCATTTTTATGCATTGTTCATGTGTGTACAGCTAGTGAATGCCATTCCTGTCTGATCCGTATGACACATCTCATTCTATGGCCATTTGTCACACTGGTATGTCAGATACATCATTTGAAAATGTAGGCACTAAAGAAATATGCGGAAATTATTACAAAAAATTGATGCGGAATCTCTCAGTTTACAGGCATAGCATACATTCAGTCTTTATGGTCTTGGGGAGTTAAGATACATGTCCTTAGGTGCCAGCTGATGTCTATAAAGAATAATGGGCATGCTGAGGCTGTATGGCTGCATGCAAGTAAAGGTCTGGTCTGCTTACATACTTGCATGTACACCACGTGCAGAAGCAATCCCATTTAGATGTGTGCATTTTTTGCAACTTGTGTAGAAGTGCCTTTAGGCCCCGTTTACATTTTCAGGATTTGTCAAGGATAGCCTGGTTTCATAAAAGCCTTTAACATGTGCTTATTTGTTTCCACATTATGGATGCATGTCCAATCCTGACTGCAGTTCTGATATCCTGAATTGACAGGTGTCAATTTGGGTCATCAAGTTGATAGTCAGGTCGAGACTTGCCCGTGTACTACTGACACAAATATGCATGTAATATGCTCATGTGAAACCTGCCTTAGTTGCCTATTCCGGATACAGTAAGGCTAATCCCTGCTGATCTTCTAGCACATTTGCTGCATTTCCGCAGCAGTCAGCCAAGTGTCATAGGCAAATCCTGATTTTGTAGACATACCCTTAGGACATGGTAGAACCATGAAAATATACCTTTACAGCAGAACGTGGAGTGCCTTGCAGCTCTTGTAATATAATGTGCATGAGGCCTAACGCATAGTGCGTAAATCCATAGTATGTTTTCTTAGAGGATCTATCATGATACGTTTTGTGCTTTTTACTATATAGGATCGATTGTTTTGATAAGGAAATTGGTTTTAAGTAATCATTAGAGATGAGCGAACCGGGTTCGGGTTCGAGTCGATCCGAACCTGAACGTTCGGCATTTGATTAGCGGGGGCTGCTGAACTTGGATAAAGCTCTAAGGTTGTCTGGAAAACATGGATACAGCCAATGACTATATCCATGTTTTCCACATAGCCTTAGGGCTTTATCTAAGTTCAGCAGCCACCGCTAATCAAATACCGAACGTTCGGGTTCGGATCGACTTGAGCATGCTCCAGGTTCGCTCATCTCTAGTAATCATACATTTTTTAATCAGTTTTAGAACAAGGGGGTCCACGTGGCACATGTCATAACCTGATATCATATTATGTAAAAATACAATGACATTCTAGTACTCTCGTGATGTTGCTGCCAGTTTTTGAGCAAT
Source organism: Dendropsophus ebraccatus (assembly GCF_027789765.1). Classification (NCBI taxonomy): domain Eukaryota; kingdom Metazoa; phylum Chordata; class Amphibia; order Anura; family Hylidae; genus Dendropsophus; species Dendropsophus ebraccatus. Next base: position 143,073,601 of record NC_091454.1, on the reverse strand, counting down.
TTGTATTGCAAGTTTTCATTGCTGTTAGTTATTAATTCCAGCCACATGTAGCTTTTTTTGGCTGGTGTTAACAAGTTAAAATTTCCTTTTTGTAAATCTACCAAAAGCTCCAGTGTATTGAATCCACCCTCATGTGCAATTGCATATATTATCACCCTGCCATATAAAATAAAAGCACACGTTAAACTAGTGGTGACAACTAATCTTTGTTGGAAATATTTTTTATGTATATTTTATTATATACAGCCTCAGCTATTGCTGCTAGGAATGGCCTTTGTATAATATTGTTCCGTCCATGTGTCATTCTTGGAGGGTGGGACACATTCTGAGGACCATGTGTCAGTTCCTCCTGTCACTTGTGTGCTTTTGTAATGGCATAGACTGTCTGGCTTTGTCTTTGTGTGGGGGATGTGACGTGCCAAGCCCCTTTTGTAAGTGGACATATGGGGAGGCTCTCTGTTCTGTCATTGAGAAGCAGTATTCATGTGCTTTATCCCTTCTGTACATTGTAAAATGCATTAGGACTGGTTGTGTCCAGCTAGCACTATTATTCTAAGGCTAGGTTCACATTGGTGTTATTCTCTCTGCCACATTTATAACAATAATGACTGCTCTAAACGGATGCAAACTGATGTACAAAAGTAACTTTTTTTAAAGGCAAAATGCAAACGGACCATTTAAAAAAAAAAATAAGATTTTGCAATCGGCTGGCATCAGTCTGCTCATTAGTTTATACTTATCCAATCATTTAATATGGAAGGATCCGTTAGCCGCTAGTGTGAACCCAGCCTAAGATTGTGACTAGTGATGAGCGAATCGCTCATCTAAATGAAACCAAGTGCTTTGTTTTATCTTCACTCTGCTCATCAAGCTGCCGGCCTTTCAGCACTGCTCCACTCCCTGCTGCTCCTCCCAGGATGAAGTTTCCCAGGATTGGATCCAGCTTTCCCTGACACCCAGGGTGGATCGGCAGAGAGCAGAGCAGTACTGAAAGGCTGGTGGCTTGATGAGCAGAGCGCAGATCAAACAAATTGCTTTGCTTCTTTAGATGAGCGATTCGCTCGTCTCTTATTGTAACCCAGACTATAAAGTTTATGGTCTTAGGTGTGTGTATGTTTGGTTTCTATATTGCTAGCAGATCCTTTGCCTGGTGCTGTAAATGAAGCTAACACAATGTCTTATATATGTGATGACACTTGCATCTTTTCAGTTTCTATCTAACGGAATAACTCCATTCCTCACACTCATCTGTTATCAGCACACAGAAGGAGCCCCTGTTTCTTATCTCTAGATCAAACAACCTGTGTATTCCATAGCAGTATTACTTCAAGAAATCACACATAAAGATGCTGAGAGATCCTTTATTCGTCATAATAAATATGCAAGGTCTGGGACTATTTGCTGACAGAAAGAAAATGTTTGGTTTTTATCTATGGTAAAAAGCAGGGTTGGTAGTCATTTGGTAGCACAGCAAGGGTGACAGCTAAAGCCTGGCTGCTGTGCTAACCCTCATTCAGGTCCTCACTGCTGAAGTGCCACTGCTGGGAAATATTTTGCCCGACCTCTTGTTACGTTGTACAGTGAGCCATGTGTGCTCTTACTGGGAACAGCTGTAGGGAGAGGAAGCACGTGCCTCGCATGACTCCATGATATGGAGGCGCATACAATTAATTCTTTATGGGAAGCATTCACTGTGCCTCTCCTTTTTCAGCTCTAACCTACTTTTTGTTAATTAGAAAAAAATATGTGTGTGTGTGTATATATATATATATATATATATATATATATATATATATATATATATATATGTGTGTGTGTTTATTTACTTTTAGTAGTATTTTCACGTATACAGTATATGGTCATGAGTGTACCTGAAATGCCAGCTATACCGAAGCACTCACCATGACTTTGTGTGTGTATGTATGTGTATACATATCTATATATACTTTCAGTAATATTGTCACATATACAGTATATTGTCATGAGTGTGCCTGAGATGCCAGATATACTGAAGCACTCACCAAGTCCTTCTTCAGAGTTTAGCTATGATGAATATATGAACTTAAATAAATAACTGTAAATAATTAGTTTTCGATTTAATTGTTCTCTTCCATTGTTGCAGGTTATTCAGAGGTGACTTCTGTTCAGGAAAAACTTGCTTGTCTATCTAGTAAGGCTCCTCCTTGTGTGTTCTTTAATGTAAAACTGAGCCCGAGTTACTAGTCCTCTTTCCTGTAAACATTGCTGACATACATAACCTCACTCGGTTTCCCTTTCCTATCCTTGCTACTTATGCTGCACAATCCTAAAATATATTGCTTCCTCATATCAAATTACAAGAGAGATTTTTATTGTTTTAATCTTAAAATATAAAGTTGTTTTTTCTTAATCACATGTATTGTATTACACACAATTTGAACTTTTTTTTTTTTTTGCCATGTGCCCAGCTGTATTAAAACACGTTTAACGTTTCACACTGACCACTAAAAAAGACACCTTAGTTAGATGTCCAGCTCACTTGTCAGCTTTTCTGCAGAGTATAAGCAGGGGAATGGTTATCTGACTCAAAGACATGTTTGGATCTTTGTAAAGGCCGTATTACACAGGGTGTGCATTACGTCTTTGGACGAACAGTCCGTTATCGCCCTATGTAATAGGACTAGCAATCAGCCAATGACACAGTAAACGCTTGATAGTTGGCTGATCAAGTCATTCTAACATGCCAAAAAAATTGTCAGCTGTTGGCTGCACCTTGCATATTTTCCCATGTAATAGGGTAATGTAATGTGTAATGTGCTGCCAATGTCCTACTGCCCAAAGGGGCTGCACAACTGATCAAGCCTGGTGAAGACTGTCCAATAGGGCCCTAAGCTGTGACACATTGTCGCAGGCTCCCAAGGCCTGGATGTAGATATTTAGGTAACTACTTGACATACACATGTTCAGGTCATACCGTATCTGTGGCACACTGTTGGTTTATATGCCAGGAAAATCCTCCAGTGTAGAAGCCAACAACCTGATAGAATGTATGACTGTCGGACAGTATACCACTAACTGTTCTTTTCAGTACAACTGTATAAAAATGTAGTACACGTAAGAGAAACAGAAAGGGGTTGTCACTTGTCAACGCTAGTTCTAATGTCCACAGAACTATATGAAGGTGTGTACCTTCAATCAAGGCTAGTCCTGGAGTCTTTATATAGAGAGAGAGAATAGGTCTAGAGAGAATAAAAGGAAAGGTTGTTGACACAGGCTTTGTATTATTTGCATTTCTGTGTGATAACATAGGTGTGAAAGAGAGAAAGCATATAGTAGATATGTGCTATAGAAGGCTTGAGGAGGGAAAAGACCAACATAAAGAAGGCTAAAAAAAATATGTATATATTGTGTCAATTTAGGGCACTTTTTCAAGCAACACATATCTTAAAGGATAGGCAGATTATAAAAATCTGTCAGGGGGGTAGGGGAATTGATTACAAGTACTAACTTACTGCTCCCTGTGACCGGTGGGATTTACTGAGGGACCCTTGCCAGGCTCCGGGATCTCTGGAACTGACACCTCACAACCCGGCTAATGGGCTGGCCGCTCAGCCAGTCAGTGACTGGGTGGGAGGCGACTCCAGTCACTGATTGGCTGAGCAGCCAGTCCATCAGCCGGGACAGGCCTTTTCCCCTGAGTCATGATGTGATCACAACTCAAGGGAAAAAGCCTTCCAGCATGGGTACTGCAGCCAGACCCACAGCTCACAGCAGGCACGGGGAGAGGTAAGTTAGTACTTAAAATCAATTTCCCCTCTGCCAGCTGCCAAATTTTATCATCTCATTTATGTCGGTGGTGGTGGCGGGGGGTTGGATATGTTGGATTTCAACATGCCCAATCATTTTGTTTTCTCAGGAGAGAGAAGCCTTCCCAAATGTATCTGGCATTGGCTTCCTGATGAGAACACATGCACACTTGACCAACTTGTGAGTATATCGAGGTCAGGGTGCATAGGTGTCGGTCAATTGAGTGTTGAGTCAATAGTCATTAAAGGTGTTTCTTCAACTTAAAGGGAGACTAGATGCATCTAAACTGCTGATATATTCCTGTAGTGCACAGGGCACTGAGGATGAAGGAACATTTCTTACTGTCATCCTTGGCACCGTTTCAGTGCAGTTTGTAGTTAAATCCCTATGCTAATAAGGCGGTGCATTGCCCCTTAGGGGACCAGTTTGGCCAGCCAGTTCGTCCTGCTGATATTCATTAGAGGGGGCTGGCTGGGGTGGATCAGTGCCCTGAGGGGTAGCATGAACAAACAAAATGGAGTGCCTTTGGGGTAACCACTAGGTGGACGTATAACCAAACCCACAAAAAAAGGGCCAAAAGCCCAAACCACACCTACATGGTCCCCATGTTTAAAAATTAACTTTTAATTGGCTTTCATTAAAATAGTAACTGTGTCTTTGACTGTCAAAGACACAGTTACTATTTTAATGAAAGCCAATTAAAAGTTAATTTTTAAACATGGGGACCATGTAGGTGTGGTTTGGGCCATAGGCTGTATCCCAGTTTTCCAGGCGGTCCTCCCGCTGTATCCACCCGCTGCACGGAGCCACCAGACAGCGGGAATCTGATGCCGAGCGTTCGGGTTCATACGAACCCGAACCTCGGCAGGTTCTAGCCATCCTTACTAAACATATACTAAACAAACAAGTTTATACATTTTATTTAAGACTTCTTTTAGATTGACTTTTTTAATGCATTTTTTTTGTAGTGTTTTTATCTCTTACATTTGTAAAATGCATTTTATATGAGAGCACTTCATAAATACAGCAGACTCCCAACTGAGAGTGCACTGTATTCCTTCAATTCTCCTATGGCACATAATTTTTTTTTTTTTTTTGCCATTTTGAGGTATGGACCTGGAGTGTCTTAGGGAATTGAGTGTGGCTTATATATATACTGAAGCCTTTTTTTCAGACCTTTTATTAATGCAGTGTGATGTTTGCTTATGTTGTAACTGATTTCAGTGTTACACAGTCCCATTTTCCAGCACAATAGGTTTATCATTTGCTGGACATGCTTACATACTCTTAAGTATCGCACTGTGAAAACAACTCCGTTTGGTAGTTCTGTATTTTCCAGGAACATAGTTCTAAAGGTCAGCCACACTAAGTAGTTAAGATGGTTGCTACAGCCTACAGCATAGCCCCAGAGTTGGGTTACAAGAGTATCCTATCTCTATTTGGTTGCTTTTATCCACAGTCAAGTATTGTCCTGTATTAAGTAAGGAAAATAGTAAAAATCTTCCAGACTACGGCAGTTCCAGCAGCCTGCTACTGTTGACTACAACATGGTTCAGGTATCTGGATTACTAGAGCTGCATTGACAGGTTTTCTGGCAGGGGAGTGGTTACTGCTTTATTTCCTTCTGCAATTTCCGTGTATTGTCTGGCATGGAATGGGTAGGGTTAACATGGAAGGTATGTGGAGGGCGAGGCCAGTGCAGGATGTGCGGTGAATGGACATTAAAGTGTATGTACAACTAAATGTTTATATGTTTTTTCAGACCAAAGTAGTAAGCTATGCCATGCAGTCACCACAGCCTCCCTGACCATGACACAGGATCTGGGAAAAAACATTGTTTTTGTTTATACAGATTGACAGAAAGACTCTTAATATGAAAAAAATTGCTACAGAAAATAGTGTCATACGGGAAATTCTGTACTTTTCTGTGATGTATTGACCCCCCCCCCCTCCCAATGTGTTGGCCTGTCACCAATAATGACCATATGGGGCTTGAATGGAGTAAGATTGCCATCACTGTGTAGTCACGAGATGAGGATAATCCAACACAAACAGCGGAGCATTGGACTGGTATCAAGCTGGCATCATATTGTCAAGACATGTTACCTAGCAGATGCAGCTGGCACGGGTAGACGGTTCTATAACTGGTACAGGTAGACAGTACTAGCCCATTCACTGGCAGTTTTCCACACAATTCACACTGGCTCACCTAATGTCACAGAGATCCACCCTTTACTTTCCCGCAGGTTATACTGCCAATGATTCAGCTATACAGTAATCACCTGCAGAAAGTATTCTATACAAAACTCATTCCAGCAGCAGCTTAGCTTTATAGAGGGAACTCTGGCCTTGCGGATCTGTGGGTAAATTCTTGTCCCTTGGCACTGTAAAAGTAGGGGATGCTGGGATTTGTAGTGTTTCACTGTGTTGAAATTTTAAAGCAGGAAGTAAACCAGCAGCACAGTCATCAGTCTTCTTCAAGTTCTTTATACATAAGCCAATACAACTTGGAGTTTTGGACTCTATTTTATGTTTTATCCAGTCAGATAATGCCTGTACATTGGCCCGAGAAATAATCCTGCTGATAAACTTCTCTTTGGTGAATACAAGGATTGTACAGTAGGGGTTTTTCTTGTTATATAGCCATTCCCTATTGCTATGCTGCTCTAGAGGTGTCTGTCTGATCCATACAGCAATTGCATTTTGTCTGCGAGAGGTTCTCACATTTGGGAAGCTGTTCAAGTGCTTTAAGTTACAGAAGACTTGAAGTGTTTCAACCTACACCAGGCACAGGTGGATGCTTACTGTGTTGTGTTGGATACTGCATTGTAGTGATGTCACGATACCAGAATTTTCAGTTCGATACCGATACTAACATTTTTATTTCGATACTCAATACCAGTTCGATACTTACTAAAATATTTTTAAAAAACACAACAATAGAAATATAATACTCCCTAGACAGCGAATATAATAAACCTGAAATGTTTTCTATACTCTTCAGGCCTGCACTATTACAGAGATACCAATTTATGGAGCTTTTTTTTAATTTTATTACGTTAAAAGTAAAGGTTTGCATTTTTTTACATAACTGTGTACAGAGTACAGCGATCACTCAGACAACTCCGCTATACACTGCTCAATCGGCTCCGCTATACACTGCTCACTCGGCTCCGCTATACACTGCTCACTCGGCTCCGCTATACACTACTCCGCTATACACTACTTAGCCGGCTCCGCTATACACTGCTCACTCGGCTCCCCTATACACTGCTCATTCGGCTCCACTATACACTGTTCACTTGGCTCCGCTATACACTGCTCACTTGGCTCCGCTATACACTGCTCACTTGGCTCCGCTATACACTGCTCACTTGGCTCCGCTATACACTGCTCACTCTGCTCCGCTATACACTGCTCACTTGGCTCCGCTATACACTGCTCACTCGGCTCCGCTATACACTGCTCACTCGGCTCTGCTATACACTGCTCACTCGGCTCTGCTATACACTGCTCACTCGGCTCTGCTATACACTGCTCACTCGGCTCTGCTATACACTGCTCACTCGGCTCTGCTATACACTACTTAGCCGGCTCTGCTATACACTGCTCACTCGGCTCCGCTATACACTGCTCACTCGGCTCCGCTATACACTACTTAGCCGGCTCCGCTATACACTGCTCACTCGGCTCCGCTATACACTGCTCATTCGGCTCCACTATACACTGTTCACTTGGCTCCGCTATACACTGCTCACTTGGCTCCGCTATACACTGCTCACTCGGCTCCGCTATACACTGCTCACTCGGCTCCGCTATACACTGCTCACTCGGCTTTGCTATACACTGCTCACTCGGCTCTGCTATACACTGCTCACTCGGCTCTGCTATACACTACTTAGCCGGCTCTGCTATACACTGCTCACTCGGCTCCGCTATACACTGCTCACTCGGCTCCGCTATACACTGCTCACTCGGCTCCACTATACACTGCTCACTCGGCTCTGCTATACACATACTTATGCTGATGTCGGCTCCTCACAGCCCCTGCACCTCCCCCACCTGCCAGCCGGCTGGATCCTCACATGTGTCCTCTCTCTCGGACCTCCCGCTCTCCCTCTCCAGCCTTCTCCTCCTTCCTCTTCTCTCCCTCTCCGTCCTCCTCTCCCTCTCCAGCCGCGGAGACCTCCGTGCAGCTCCGGCTCCTATGCATAAATCATTTCAGCAGGGGTCTGCTACACACAGTAGCCGACCCCTGCTGCATATGGAGCGGGCTTAGGAGGGGTCAGGTGCCGCTGTCAGTGTGACAGCGGCATCTACACAGTTACATAGCCGGCACTAGCGATCGCAAAGTGACGGCTATTTAAATTTGGCGCCGCCGGGAGCGGAAGGAGAGAGAACAGGGGAGGAGACTGCAGGGGCAGTGAGAGGCACATAGAGAACACGGCCGGTGCTCAGCTAGCCGCCGGCCGTGTTCTCTGCGTTATACTTTATGTTAAGTTGCCTAATAGTGCAGCTTTAACATAAAGTATCGATACCAGGAAATCCTGGTACCGAACCGTTTTTTTAGCCCGAAATATCGATAGTAGTATCGATATTTCGGTGCATCGTGCATCCCTACTGCATTGTAAAGGCCACAACAGCCTGAAGTCCTGAAGTCTTTTTTTTTTGCTGATCGTGGGGACACTATTATTTGAACATCACTTGATGGACCGCCCTAAGATTAAAAGGGTGGCATCATGAAGGAAAGTTGGTATAATCAGATGTGTACCACATACATATATGTAAATCTCAATAAAGATAAAGCAGGCCGGCACAACCACCTGTAAGCTTAAGTGATCCTGAGTTGGGCAATGCGGCAACACACGGGGTGCTCTTCCTACAGACATGCAGTGAAAGCAATAATTTTACTATTCCAAAAAAAAGAAAATGTATGGAGGCACTCACCGTATAAAAGTCTTCTTTATTTAAACATCTTCATTAAAACCAGAGAACAGAGTGTGTAGCAGTTGGCGGGGACGCCATTCAGCAGCTGATAGTGTGACAGCTGTTTTCCAGGCGCATGCGCGATTCTTCTGTCTGATAGCGGGAAACAGCTATCACACTATCAGCTGCTGAACGGCGTCCCCGCCGACTGCTACACACTCTGTTCTCTGGTTTTAATGAAGATGTTTAAATAAAGAAGACTTTTATACGGTGAGTGCCTCCATACATTTTCTTTCTTGGAATACATATATGTAAAGGAGTACAGATGTCCTCTTTTAGTAAAGTAACTTCCATTCCCTGTACTATCTTTTCCCCCTGCAGATCTATTCCCTTCCCGGACGGTGACCCCGCCATGACTTTCCCACAATCTCCCTTTGCTTGCGGGTTCAGTAGAGACCAAGTGTCAGTACCTGGAGATTGCAGTTGCACTGAGCATGCCTGGCCCTCCTTAGTGGGTCATAACCAAGGGCAGCAGGTTATCACAATGAAGAATGCACATGTGGGATTAGTGAGTCTATATCTCTCAAACATGACTGTTTCAGAAATGCACATTGTAAATATATTGAATTTCACATAATGCATCAGTTTAGACCCAGTTTTCTTGATACCACAACCCCTTTAAGCCATCAGCGGTACATTCTATTAAAAAACATAATAATCTCCATTTCCTAACATGTCACTGTACAGCTTTATAAAGCACAAACCCAAAATTGAACATGAAACGAATGAAATCAAGGTATTGTTTCTGTGTTTCATGGAAAGTTATAGAAAAGTCTTGGGATGGAGTTGGGGAGAAAGAATATAGTACGAAAGGGTAAAAATGAAAATGAAGGAATCTTTCTTTAAAATGTAATGGTGCCCATACACATTAGACACGTGTTAGCTTAAATTGTCAATTTCAACAGGACTGTGTGATCATGCAATGTACAGTATATAGGGGTTTGGCTCAGCTGTCCCCTAACAGCAGATGTTGGAAGAAAGGAGGAATGGACATGTTGCCTTTCTATATACCTAAACCTCTTTACTTCCTGAGGGTGATAAGCCCTTGCCAAAGGTGTGAGGTAGAGGTTTATTCCTCATTTCCCATTGAAAGCACACATGCTGAACTTAGCTTAGGGTTCATGTAAATGGAGGGATCAGGAGGAGTATCTGTTGGCTGAGCAGCACCTAGCAGCTATATACGGCATATAGGCAGCTGATCGGAGATTAAGGCGAGGGAGTATATTCTCATGTTTTCGATATCTTTACTGTATGCTTGCTTTTTACTCCTTTTTATAGTCCAGCTGGTTGCTGTGCATAATGTGTCAGGTTTATGTGTCAAGTGGGATACAATTATTTAGCTTTCTAGAGTAGATCTATTATTAGTGCCTCTATGTAGGATATACTATATATGAGCAGGGTCCTGATTGAGAACAAGAGTAACTGAGCTCACTCCAACATGAATAATTGTGTATTTTCAACATTTGTGATCTCAAAATGAAAGAATGCGGCAGTTCTTGGATGTGGGACGGGATGTAAAGAGCCCTGTAGCTGTCAGATGTCTTCTATTATGGTTATTATGTTTTATGTATAATAGATGATAATGGGCATGAAAGCCTGTAAATTATGCAGGAGCAATAGGTGAGACTTTGCTTTTATGCAAACAAATTGGACTTTTCCCCAGGTTTTAGCTTTGTCTTTGCACTCACTATTGTATGCTTATTTTGTCTCAGCATGGTATGGGACCTGGGCATGTCATTCCTTATTCATAAACTAGGTGAGATATAGCAGCAAGGGGGCTTATCACTTAGCAAACCCCTCTGTTACTGCCTGAAATGAGTAGATGGTTCATGAGCCACTAAATGGCTCACCAAGGAGTTTGCACAATATGCTTTCTATTGTCCCTGAATCCACTTAGCCAGAAAGAGCATTTGCAGCATCTTGGATACTTAAGGTCTGTAATGTCATTGCCCTTCCCCTATAAGTGCATTGCGTGACTGATGCAGTAATAATCCCAGCACCATTGGTTTCACTGTGATAGTAATGGGGCCTCATATGTAATTGTAATTCTATTAAATAGAAATTCCACCCATTAAAACCTTCCTAATTATGGATAATGAAAATTAATAGGACTTCATAGAAAGAGCAATTAATTTTTTTATTTTATACTTTTACTGATTTGTTTTTATTAAACTTCTATTCATCCTATGAGTAATAATATGTCTGAAATAACATAATTGCTAACTGACCTTTTCCATGAATGGTGTCTGTCCTAATCTAATAATTTCCTACTGCAATCAACGCAATGGGACATATCACGTTTAGTCTTGTCAGATAGAAGTTGGTTTTACACATGTTTTTCGAAAAACTGCAGGCGCGTATTCTCAATATAACAATGTGCTTCATTAAAGTCAATGGGAAATTGGCCAGTAGTGCACACATTGTATAAATAATAGCCATAATTTATGATGACCGACCAAATTTTGATAATGCACATGGGGGGGCGCTATATATGGGGATGTTGCACATGGGGGCTATAAATGGGGGTGCTGTACATTGGGGCTATGTATATGGGGGTGCTACATAGGGGGATCTGCATATGGGGGGGGATATAATATGTGGGGATGTTGCCCAGAGAAAGCCTGTACTGAATGGGGATGCTGTATATGGGGGCCATTACAATATAGGGATGCTACACATGGGGGGCTATATTATATGGGGACTGCCCAGATGAGTGTAAATACTATATGTTCTGGAGCAAGGAGCCTAAACTGTTTCTTTGGCAGATTCTGGAGGATTCAGGGCCAAGAGAAGAATTCAAGATTGCCCAGCAGTGAATGGAGAGGCGTGAGTCACTGGATGTAAGGGGGCCTTATGGTGGTGCTTAAATATGCACAACCTCAAATTAATACTTTGTTGAAGTACCCTTTCATTTATGACAGCATCCAGTCTTTTTGGGTAGGAGTTCACTGTAAGCATGGTGTTCTTTTGGTGATGTGCAGTGTTGGCTTTGCGTCTTGTGAATTTTTGGCCAAAAAGTTTGACCTTGGTCTTATTAGATTATAACATGTTTTTCCACGTACCTTTTGGCACACTTGATGTAGGGTTTAGCAACATATCTGGGCTAGGATGTTTTTCTTTGTAGGAAAAGAGTTCTGTCTTGTCACCCTATCCCACAGCCTAGACATACAGGATATTGTTGTCACATGCAGTACACAACCGATACTTGCCAGAAATTCCTGCAGCTCCTTTAATGTTGCTGTAGGCCTCGTGGCAGCCTCAAAGACAAGTTTTCTTCTTGTCATTTCATGAATTTATGAGGAGTGTCTATTCTTTGGTAATGTCACTGTTGTGCCTCATTTGACCCATCCTCATTGTGTTCCATGGTATATCTAATGTCTTGGAATTTCTTTTACCCTTCTCCTGAGTGATACCTTTCAGCAATTAGATCCCTTTGATGTGCTGTAAACTGTTTACTAACCATGGCTTTTGCTGTGAAGTGCAACTAAGAATACGTCAGGAAAATCTTACTAGAACAGCTGAACTTTATATGGGGTTAATCAGAATCCCTGTAAAAGATGGCAGCTGTGTACTAACTACTCTTTAACATGAGTTTAAATGTGATTGACTAATGCTACGTTTACAGGGAACGATAATTATTGTTTTAATTTTCGCAATAACAATCGCATTTGAGCGATAATTGTTCCGTGTAAACACAGCAAACGATCAAGCGACTAGCAAGAAATCGGTCATTTTGATCTTTGAACATGTTTTCAAATCATTGTTCGTTGTTCGCTAAAAATTCGCAGGTCGCTTCGTGTAAACAGTCTTTCAAAGATTCACCCTATGTAAAAGATGGGCTTAAGCGATCTTAAAAAAGATTGCAATAACGATTTTTCTTATGAATTTTCTAACAATTTTTCTAACGATTTATTCGCCTAAACGCTGATTGTTATAAAAACCAAATTGTTGCTTCAAAATAGTTAAACAATTGATTGGGAAAATTACCACTCTGTGTAAACATAGCATAAGGGTCCATTTACACAGAAAGATTATCTGACAGATATCTGCCAAAGATTTGAAGCCAAAGCCAGAAACAGACTATAAACAGAGAACAGGTCATAAAGGAACGCCTGAGATTTCTCCTCTTTTCAAATCCATCCCTGGCTTTGGCTTCAAATCTTTGGCAGATAATCTGTCAGATAACCTTTCTGTGTACATGGACCCTAATTCTCAACACAATCACATCCCCTATTATAAGAGGTAAATTAATCTAAATTAATTTGTCTTGGTCTGTGTCTTTTTTTTTTTTTTTTTTTAGCATGGCATTTTAACAGGCTTATTTTAACATTTTATATCCATTGTATGTACTATATCAGGAGGATACGCTTCATTAGGAAAAAAGTATTCTAACATATGCTGTGATGTACTATATAGATGTGCTTTACTAATTTAGGTTTGACACATTATCATAGGGACACTGTTTATTGACAGTTTTGAAAAGTAGTCTACCAAATTATTAAAAATAAAAAGAAACTACTGTATAAAGTATATATCTTTTTTTTAATACAAAGTGGATTATAAGTAAGTATACCATAAGTGTAGGCGGCAAGCGTTGTGTTAATAAAGGAGTTTACGTAACCCTGTGCCCACTGACTGGATTGTAGGGCAAGGAGAGGGAATGCAGAATTCTTAGAGGTAATTATAAGAACACTCCCACAGCTAGGGGGAGAGAGTCTCATCACAGTATATTAGGGAAACATTACTTACTCATTCCCCTAAGGCTACATTCCTATATGCTAGTAGTTTTTAGCACTATAATAAAATACATTGTTTAAGTCAATGGGATTACAAAAATCCAATCGACACTATGCAGGTGGAAAATAGATTGTGCAAAAAAAAATTATTCTAAACTATTAGGAAGATTTCTTTAAATAACCGCTTTAGAAGAAATTTGGTAAAACCATGCTTATACTGGGGCCTGATATTACTTAATGTGAAACTTCAGTGCACTAAAAAGTACAAACCAGCAGGGCATTTTATGTGATGAAATGCACCTTTTAGGGTAGGCAATTTGCAACAACGGCCATGATTTATGCGGAAAATACATAGTATGTAAATAATTGGAATCCTGTCCGGACCGTATACACATAGTATACGCTCCGGCCGGGATTCCAACCGGCCGCATGAAAAACTAACATGTCTGACAAAAACTGGCCCGCATCCCAATTCAATAGAGATGAAGATCTTCTGACCAGTACTGCAGTATCGGCCGGGATGATCTAAACTGACACCGGACGTTTTGTGACACGTTTATGTGGCCAGGTTACATAACGGCCGGTGTTATACAGAGTGTGAACAGGATCTGCAGCAGATTTGATGGTGCAGATTTGAAGTTGCAGACTCAAAGCAAATCTGCGCCATCAAATCTGCAGATCCTGTATGTGTGAACGCACCATAAGTCTAGATTCACCCACCACGGATCCGCAGCCGATTTCACACTGAGTTGACAGCAAAATCCGCTGCAAATCCCTTTACTGTCACTTTCAATAGGTAACATGCTTACAGCAGAATTGTCATCCCGCTGTGAGTATGGAGTGCAAGCCGAAGCGCAGACCCAGTAATGTATGTACCGGGCTGTGGTGGGTTAAGGGGGCTCACTTTTACATACTCGCAGCGGGATGACAATTCCTCTGCGAATATGTAATCCTATTGAAAGTGAAAGTTAAGGGATTTGCAGCGGATTCTGTTGCAAACTTGCAGTGTGAAATCCGCTGTGGATTCGTCGTTTGAGAATCTAGCCTAGGGATATGTTCCCACACAGTATTTTTGATCAGTATTTTGGTCAGTATTCTTTACCCAAAACCAGGAGTGGATTAGAAACACAGAAAGGATCTGTTCCCACACTGTTGAAATTTAGTGGATGGCCGCCATTTAATTGCAAATATCGTCCGTTTTAAAATAAAGGCAATTATTTGCAGTTTAATGACTGCCATCCACTAAATTTCAACAGTGTGGGGGAGATTTATTAAAGGGTGTAAAATTTAGACTGGTGCAAACTACCCACAGCAACCAATCACAGCTCAGCTTTAGGCAGTGCTGAAAGGAAAGCTGAGCTGTGATTGGTTGCTGTGGGCAGTTTGCACCAGTCTAAATTTTACACCCTTTGATAAATCTCCCCCTATGTGAACATAGCCTCTCTGTGTTTTCAATCCACTCCTGGTTTTGGTTGCAAAATACTGACCAAAATACTGTGTGGGAACAAAGGGGTCTTCCCATATCAACTAACATCTCATCAATTTAATTTTTTTTTTGCAAATAGATTCATTTAGCAAACTTGCCTCCTCCTCCTCCTGATATGCTGCTATTTACATCCCACTGTTGACAGCTCATTGTCTAGGATACCAACCACTGCCCTGCTGTAGTAACTGTGGTCTAGCTGGTGTATGTATAAAGTATATTTCTATTCTATACAGTATACATAAACTATCTCTATACATCTACACTTTGGCCCAGATTTCTCAAGGTGTGTGAAATAGAACCAATGTAAACTGCCCACAGCAACCAATCACACTTCTGCTGTCAGCTCTGGTGCAATGAAAGCTGAGCTGTGATTGGTTGCTGTGGGCAGTTAATATTTCACACACATTGAGAAATTTTGGCCTATTTGTATAAATTAGTCTGACCACTGCTTTTAGAGCAGATCGGTGGTCGTTTACCTAACCTAAACAATGAGCTGTTAACAATGGGAGGGAGAGAACTGGCATATCAGGAAAAGGAGACGTTTGTTAATTTGTTTGCAAAACTATTTAACTTGATGAACCCTACAAGTATAGCTATGTCAGTTGAGATGGCAGTTCTATTTTGTCTTTCTTTATACCATTATCTTTTACTTTTTGTAGCAAAAAAAAAATTAACGTTTTATACTGTGGACTAGTTCCTGCACACAGCAAAAAGGGAAAGATTTATTGTTTTACTCAGACTTTTCAGATTCTGTGTTAGGCCTAGTTCTTTTCATTTATTTTAGGGGTTAATTGCCACTGCACAGGCGATTAATGCTGTATTCGTGGGGGTCCAACCTCTCGATTGCCCACCAATATCCAGAACAGGGGGCCTTGTTTCCCTCCAGCTACAAGATCATGGCTAGAAGGAGTCTGAATGGGGCAGTAGTCCAGCATGTGCTCTGCTCTCCAAAGTTTATGTCTGTGATTGATGGCAACAGAACAGAAGGACCTGGGGATTGTGGTAAAGGTAACTATGCAGCATTGTTTTATTGTCAAGCAGCAGCTGCAAAGGGCAAACATTTTTTAGGACGTATAAAAAGATGGGAAATAAGCCATGATCCCAGTGATATTGCCATTCTTTAAGTCCCTTGTAAGACTACACCTTGAGGCTGCGTTCACACTATGTATATTTCAATCAGTATATGTATATTTCAGTCAGTATTGCAACCAAAACCAGGAGTGGATTAAAAACACAGAAAGGATCTGTTCACACAATGGTGAAATTGAGTGGATGGCCGCCATATAACAGTAAATAACGGCCATTATATTAATATAACAGCCGTTGTTCTAAAATAACAGCAAATATTTGCCATTAAATGGCGGCCATCCACTCAATTTCAACATTGTGTGAACAGAGCCTTTCTGTGTTTTTAATCCACGCCTGGTTTTGGTTGCAATACTACTGACTGAAATATACTGACTGAAATATACATATACTGACTGAAATATACGTAGTGTGAACACAGCCTGAATGTAGATTAATTTAAAAGCAGAAGTCAAAACATACATAAAAAAGCATTGTATGAACATACCCTTATAAGTATATGTGTGCTTAGTAGAAAGAACTGGTTTGATTTATTCATGTAAGAAGTGTTTAAAGGATCAGGGGATATCCTTTACATAAGGAGAAAAAGGGAATTCAGGTATCTATATTAGAAAGGGTTCTTTACAGTTATAGTAGCAAAAGCAATGGAATGCTTTACACCAATAAGGTGAGTTCACACTGAGGAATTCTCGCGGATAACCTCCGTGGAATTCCGCCAGCTGTACACGCTCACGGACACGCGCCTTTCCGCCGGCTCCATAGACACCATTCTATGGGCCAGCTGATTCCGCATTCCGACAAAAAAACTGACATAGGTAGTAATAGCAGATACTATGATAACATTTAGAAAAAGCTGAATTCTTCTTTACTGACAAATGGTATTGAATCTTATAAATAACGTATCTCTGTATAATGTATAGTTGATCCAAGAAAGTCTGAACGTAATGGTTTTGTGTCTTGACTAATATACTGTAGATCCCCAAGCTCTATCACCAATGGCTGGCAGCTTTACGTATAGAACACAGGAGGTTTGTCTTTATACGAATGGCTGGACTGTTGTGTGTACTGTAGTATCTCTTATGTGTTTTGCATGTCATATGTTGCTGATATATCTTTGTTTTCGTGTGGCCATGGGTAAATCTGTTTATCATCCAGTGTAGTGACCTGGTTTAGATCATGTCATATTGTCTCTGGTTCAGTGGATTGTATTGGGGAGTCCTATCAGGGTATGGTAACATCAGGGCTGCAGCAGCAATGCCTTCTGGGTATGTTTAACATGCACTAGAGCTAGCAGAGCACTGACCCTAGTTTTACCACCTATGAAATCACATTATAAATACTTTGTCTCTGAGGCCATTGTTCTCTGTGACGTACGCCCATGTTGGTTCACACCTTGATACCTGTGAAGTCTACATCCTGGGAACTGTACACAGAGCAGTTTAGACCTATTCAATACTTTTTCAACCCTGCAAGTGTAGGAAAGGTTATCATAGGGATCTAAGCAGTGGCGGTCTTTGGCACCAAGCACCCCAAGCGATCGCTTGGGGCCCCCAACATCCAGGGGGGCCCCCACGCCCCGCTCTTGTGCTCAAGACCGCTGGACAGGGCCGTT
Source organism: Dendropsophus ebraccatus (assembly GCF_027789765.1). Taxonomy (NCBI): domain Eukaryota; kingdom Metazoa; phylum Chordata; class Amphibia; order Anura; family Hylidae; genus Dendropsophus; species Dendropsophus ebraccatus. Next base: position 143,055,909 of record NC_091454.1, on the reverse strand, counting down.
GCCCCGCTCGCTGATGCCATCTGAACTGTAACTATGAGCACTCGTAATGAGCGCTCATAGTTACATGCAGCAGCATTGACAGGGCGGGAGACATTGGCCCTATTCCTGTCAGTCACTCTTGTGGCCGCAGGAAGGGTTTTCCCTGCGGTCACAAGTGGCAGCTTTGTCCTTGTGGTGCCGGTGCTCCAGTGACATCACTGGAGCATCGGCGCCAGGACAAGGGGAGTGCAGCCTCTTGTAATCGCAGGGAAAACCCTTCCTGCGGCCACAAGAGTGAAGAGAAGAGGAGACGCCCAGACCCAAGTGAGTATAAGTGTTTTATTGTGTTATATACTATATGGGAGGGGGAGCACACAGGGATCTGTTTAACTGGGGGAGCGCACATCAGGGGTCTATATAAATGGGGGGAGCACACAGGAGGGCTATAGACTACTGGGGCTTCACAGAGGGGTCTATATACTACTGGGGGCAGCACACAGGGGGTCTATATACTACTTGGGGCAGCAGAATGGGGTCTATATACAACTTGGAGAGCACACAGGAGGTCTATATCCAAGTGGGGGAGCACACAGGGGGGCTATATACTACTGGGGGAGCACACAGGGGTCTATATACTACTGGTGGGGAACACAGGGGGTCTATATACTACTGGAGGAACATACAGGGGGTCTATATACTACTTGTGAGGCACACAGGTGGTCTATATATAACTGGGGGATCACACAGGGGTCTGTATACTACCGGGGCAGCACACAAGGGGTCTATATAATACTGGTGGGGCACACAGGGGGTCTATATACTACTGGGGGAACCATACAGGGGGTTTATATACTACTGGAGGAGCACACGGGGGTCTATATACTACTGGGGGACCCATACAGGGGGTTTATATACTACTGGAGGAGCACACGGGGGTCTATATCCAAGTGGGGGAGCACACAGGAGGTCTATATCCAAGTGGGGGAGCACACAGGGGGGCTAAATACCCCTGAGGGAGAACACAGGGGGCCTATATACTAGTGGGGGAGCACACAGGGGGTATATACAACTGGGGCAGCACACAGGGGGTCTATATACAACTGGGGCAGCACACAGGAGGTCTATATACTTCTGGGGGAGCACACGGGGGGCTATATATAACTGGGGGAACACACAGGGGTCTATATACTACTGGGGCAGCACACAAGGGGTCTATATAATACTGGTGGGGCACACAGGGGGTCTATATACTGCTGGGGGAACCACACAGGGGGTTTATGTACTACTGGAGGAGCACACAGGGGTCTATATCCAAGTGAGGGAGCACACAGGAGGTCTATATCCAAGTGGGGGAGCACAAAGGGGGGCTAAATACCCCTGAGGGAGCACACAGGGGGCCTATATACTAGTGGGGGAGCACAAAGGGGGTGTATACAACTGGGGGCAGCACACAGGGGGTCTATATACAACTGGGGCAGCACACAGGAGGTCTATATATTTCTGGGGGAGCACACGGGGGGCTATATATAACTGGGGGAACACACAGGGGTCTATATACTACTGGGGGAAGCAAACAAGGTATATACTACTGGGGGCAGGACACAAGGGGTATAAACTATTGGGGGCAGCACACAAGGAGTATATATTACTGGCGGTAGCGCACAAGGGGTATATACTACTGGGGGCAACACACAGCGTTTGTTTTGGACCGCGTGTCAAGGGGAAGGCCCCAGACATAACTTCGCTTGGGGCCCCAGAAATGCCAAGACCGCCCCTGGATCTAAGATGGGAATAATGTTTGACTTGGATTCCCATTTACTCATTTTTTTTTCCTTTAACATTTTTACAGCTCCTAGAATGTTTTACTACTGCATTTGCTTGTAGTACATGTGATCACAATGTTATTATCTGTATTTTTTTCAGTTATGTTACAGGGATTGTGCCACAAATTTCTTTTACAGCTAACACTACAACCTCTTAAATATATATTGCAAAATGTACCTTTCCCTACTTTGTGTGTTCTATCAGTCCAGTGGGTTCCTGTGAGCAGGAATGTACAGTCTCTGGGTTGCTGGTGTGGACTACTTTATCCATGAAGCCTTTACTGATACTGTTTGTTCTCTTATCACTTCTGCCTAACCTCCCTCACCCCATATTTTCATATGTAAGGCATTTGACTTTTGAGTATTTTGGTTAATACATTTGGCAAAAACTAGGAGTGAGTCTAAAACACAGAAAAAGGTGCAAAGCTTTCCATTATAGATTTTTTAATGGGTCAGTTCCACTGGTTTTGGTAAAAAAAAAAAACCTCAAACGCTATGGGGGACATTTATAAAGCAAAAAATGCATATTTTTCGTCGGAAATAAATGTCCCCTATGTGTGCACATTGCCATGTGTGCTCCGTTCTTTAACCCTGCCCTATTATTCAGTTTGGATTTGTAGTGCAACTCTATGTAACAGACTGGTCCTATAATAATAAAGAGTGCTGGGGAGTAGTTGCACAAGCTCTGTTCTCAGTTTAAGGGGTATTACCATCTTAACTAATATATTTAAATGTGTAGGGCTCGTCAAGTTAAATATTATTTTTGCCAATATATTAATTTAGCAAACTTGCCTCATTCTTCTGATATGCTGCTCTTTCCCTCCCAACCTAGACACAGCTTGTTGTCTATGTTACTAATCACCACGGTGTATATGCACTATATCGCTATACATCTACATTCAGCTATACATACAACACCTAGACTACTGCTTTTAGAGCAGAGTGGTGGTTTGTAACCTTGAGAACGAGCTGTCAAGGATTGGAGGTAAAGAGCTGCATACCAGGAGAAGGAAGTAAGTTTGCGAAATGAATAAATTAGCAAACTTAAGTGGATGAAACCTACAAGTTTAACTATTTTAGTTTAGGTAAGGATACCCCTTTAAGGCTCTTTTAAACTACATTCATAAACAGTAAAATAAATAAAACTTAATACAACTGTAATTTTGAGTAAAAATAAAACCATGTGTGCACAGATAAAATGAACAAAAAACTGCCATATTTTGTAAAAGCAGGTGGTAAATAATGAGCGTGTTCATTATTAGGATGGGTGTAATCAATGACGGCGGCTGTTTTATATGGTGTGCACTTTCCTGCAATTTCCCATTGACTTTAATGGAGTGCATTATTAGGCCATTTTCATACAACGTATGTTGTATATAATATGTTGTATTGCAATGAATGGGATCCAGGCTGGAGTATATACTCATAGTATACACTTCGGCCGTGATCGCTAGCGGGCCTGCAAAAAACTGGCATGTCCGTTTTCTGCGGCTACTATTCATTGAATAACGGCCGCAGAGAACCTGTCAGTTCAAACAATGGAGCGTGCGGCTCCGTTGTGTGCAGCAGGGAATTCGGATGTGGGCACACACTGATGCGCCCGCATCTGAATTCAGCAGAAGTGAACATCATCCGGCTGGTACTGCAGTACCGCCCAGGATCTTCTCTGACACCGGCCATTTTGTGACCCGGCCGGGTCACAGAACGGCCAGTGTCTTACACCATGTGAACATGACCTCATATTGAAAATATGGCTGTATTTTAACCTCAAAATTGCTCTTTTATTTTACTTTGTGTAAACATAGCCTTACACAGGCCAGTTATTATTAAAGAGTGTTCTTAGGATGTGGATCACACGGTTATGACAAGCAGAGAAGAAGCAAATGCTGTATAAGTACTTTGTATATATGCAGGACCTGCTATGCTGAGTAGTTCAGAGGACAAGTAGTTTTATTACTTTATTATTTTTATATTAAGCAGTGTAAAGCAAGATTCTCATCATAGCATAATTAAAGGACAACTCCGGCGGTACGAAAAAAAACACGGTGACAATCGGCACTTGAATCTCCCGTCACCTCTGTCCCTGGGTCTTCAGAACTCCCTAACTTCCGGGTCTGTGTGAAGTGAATGGGAGAGAAAAAGCCTTTTCATTGGCTGGAGCGCATCACATGGCTTCGAGCAAGCTCAGCCAATCAGGGCTGAGCAAGCTGGGAGCTATGTGATGCAGTCCAGCCAATGAAAAGGCTGCTGGTGCGCAAGTGCACCAGCAGCCTTTTCATGTCCCATTCACTTCACCAGAAGACGCCGAAGAGTATGAAGACCAGGCCCGCCCCCTGCTGTGACGACATCGTCACAAACTGGCGCCCGGGAGAAGAGGACGGTGACGACCGTAATCGGGTATGTATACTTTATTTAACTTCCGGGAGGGGGTCGGGGGTCGGAAAGGGGGGGATCTGTGCCAGATAGGTTATTTAGACACATTACAAAGTTATACAACTTTGTAATGTGTGTTAAATAAGCTAAAAAAAAAACGCCGGAGTTGCCCTTTAAGGAGATATCTGGAGAGCAGGGAAAGGTCCTACCTTTTCTGCCCTCCAGCACGCCACTTCCTCTCTCTACCTGTCCATACTGATACTTCCGCAGACAAGAGAGGGTAGGGAGCATATTACGTGTCCAATAGCAGCTTGATGTCATCGTAACATTAATAACATTGGGAAGCTATTTATTACTGCCTGCAACTTGCTTCTGCCCCCAGTCATCTATGGAAGCACCAGCACAGATGGGCAGACGGAGGAAGTGGAGCACCGGAGAGCAGAAAAGTTAGGACCTTTCTTGCTCTCTGAATATCTCCCTTTATCGTTGGACAACACCATTAATTGAGATATTTATTATTATACACCAAAATGTAGTCCAAGACTTCAATAATCTATTCAGTTCTGCAATATCTGTTGGTCCGTGCACTCTGATTCATTGTTACATTCTTAGTAGGTTACATATAAGCAATGTTAACCTACTGGTTCAGTGGCGCTGAACTGAGATACCTGCATGCGTCACTCAGTGGACTCATTCACAATGATTGACCATTGAATCATGAAAGTATAGTACTTCTATTGTGTGTACGGGGGTGGTACATTAAAAACTTGTGAGCTTGTTGGTGTACAAGCAAAGGCTCCGAGGTAAAGCATGTCTGCATATCACAATCTTTGCAGATGATGCTTTATTTGAATGGAGTATTTGGAATATACAGTCTGAATTTACATTTCATTTTTTGGCGATTTGCTGTAACTCTATTGTAAGTTGTTCCTGAATTGATCACCCATTCCTATGAATTGACTATACACAGAGTATGCATTTTCACATCTGTCTGTGAGTGTACCTAGTATTGACAGGCTAGACTAACTGAGGCAATGTAAATCGAAGGAAGTGCATGATTCTGTTTCGCTTTCTTTATTCCATCCAGAATTGCCCATTACGGAGCTGAAACTGGTTTTCTTAAATTACTTTTTCTAGTGTCTTATAAAAAGTATTACCTTAACTTGGTTTCCATTCTTGCAATATTTAACTTGCTTGTTAAAAAGCTATTTACTAGATTCTTAATGTCTAACTTATGTTTTCTAAATTGTGTTTTGCAGGTGTCTCTTCACTGACGGGGAACCGTCCACACTCCTTCTGATGGGACACGGAGTGCCACCATGTCAGAGGTGGGGGGTGGCAGTGGGCGACGCCGCCTGCTGGACGAAGAGTTCACTTTGCAGGTTTATCCTGGCAGCATCTCCCCAGATGTCATCTACTGTCCAGTGCCCGCCCGCCGGCACACCACAGCTGCTGATGTCATTGATGCTGTCATTACGGCACTGCGCTTGGACAGAGCCAAGTGCTACGTACTGGCTGAGGTCAAGGAGTTTGGTGGAGAAGAATGGATCCTTAACCCTACTGACTGTCCTGTGCAGCGCATGATGCTGTGGCCCAGGCTTGCCTTAGAGGCTCGTGGGTCTGGAGAGGACTATCGATTTCTCCTGAGGGAAAAAAATGTGGATGGCTCTATCCACTATGGGAGTCTCCAGTCTTGGCTTAAAGTGACAGAAGAGCGCAGGCGCATGGTTGAGAGGGGTTTCCTGCCCCAGGAACAGGGACCGGAATGTGAAGATCTATGTGGATTGCCAGATCTAAGTGAGAGGGCATTGCTTGAGACTCTTAGAACACGCTTCCGACAAGAGAAGATCTACACTTATGTTGGAAGCATCTTGGTAGCAGTTAACCCATTCCGTTTCTTACCAATCTACAACCCTAAATATGTGAAGATGTATGATAACCGAAGGCTGGGAGAACGGGAGCCTCACATATATGCAGTGGCAGATGCTGCTTACCATGCTATGCTCCGTCGTCAACGTAACCAGTGCATTGTTATTTCTGGGGAAACTGGCTCCGGAAAGACTCAAAGCACAAACTTTCTTATCCATCATTTGACTGCCCTTAGCCAGAAGGGATATGCAAGTGGAGTAGAACAGATAATACTTGGTGCTGGACCCGTGTTGGAGGTTAGGATACTGTCTATATCAAACATATATTATATGACACTGTTTGCTTTTCTTCACTGTAACATCTTCTATATTGTCCTAAGTAAGACCACTTATAGTGGATTCTAGTTTTATTCTTTTAATGCACATTCAAAAAAAGAAATTGTTGTAGATTAGTTTTATTTGTCTATTGTAAACCTTTTGGAACAGGATTTTATATGGTCATATGTCAACGCTGTTGAGTCTTTGAGGAGGCATCCTTGAGTCTGTGTAACATGGGTATGAGAGGTGATTTTACTGCTGCCTAAAAGAAAATTGTTGAAAAAAAAAGTCCTTATAGTTGAGTGGCATTAGAATCTTAATGTACACTATGACTAAGAAGACACTATGAAGAGTTGTTATAGAGGAGCAGGTACAAGGTAAATAGTAGAAAGGAAGGTATCTAAGTCAAGAGTCTAAAGTAGCTTGGGGCAACAGAGAATGCTAGACCAGACTTACGGAAGCAAGAGCATAAAATAATATGTCAGAGCAGTTATCTGAACAAAAGGTATAATGCCCCTGGCTAACTACTCCTTAGTTGGGATATGTGTGTTTCTACTGGTTTGTAGGAGGGTTTAAGCACACAGTGACATGTTTTATAGGCTTTGGCACAAATGGAGTACTAGAAATCAAAAGTGCCAGCAGAGTTGTCTTGTCATGCATCTAAAGGGAACCCGTCATGTTGAACATGTAGCGTATTATAGAGCAGGAGTATGGGAAAAGCTTCAGTATAGCTTGCAATTTAAGTAGCTTGTGATTGATGACCAAACCAAAACCTGGGTAAAATGTTAGTTTTAGTGATACTCATAAAAATTACACAGGTACAATTACCACCCATGTGATTTGATAATAAAAACTTCTACCATCACCGTATTCAATCAGTTTAGGGTGTAATGAGTGAAGTTTTATGGTGGGGGAAGAGTAGAGATAAGAATACTAAGATAGCCTAAATTTGCTTAAATCCCTTTCAGCAACCCCACCCCGAGGGCTACCTCTCTACTGACGGACCTCAGAAAGTCCCTATTTGGAGAAAGGGAGTGATAGCACCACATAGTTTAATGGCACATTACCAATGCATAAGAAAAAAATCCAGTTTCCACTCATTTATGTTCCTGTTGCAACCTGTTTTCCCCATCTGATGAAATTGGGGGAACATAAGTCAAGGAATAAAAGTGCTACACAATGAGTGGGATATAGATCCTTTTATCCTAAACAGTTATTTTAGGACCAAGTATTGTTTTGGTACTTGGTCCTAAAACAACTGATCAGGATACCAGTACCTATTATACAGTGATTATGTAGTGCTTAGCTTCCCTGATTTGTGCAATTTAATTAGATGGGAGAAACTCATTGTAACTGGAACAAAAATCAGTGGAGACTGGAGGATAGGCAGCCCTCAGGTTAGGGTTACTCTTGTCAGGGTGTAAACTCTAGTTAGATTGGGTGAAATTGGGCGTAAAAGATTTAGGTGGAACAGTGCCTTAGCATTCTCACCATTACCTTACCCCCTCCCTAATATTTCTCTTATTAATCCAAAATATAAAAACAAAATGTGGCACACACCATTGAGATAAATCTTCCTTCTTGTGAAGTGTGTCTGTCATGAGACGGCTGTTGCCTCTGGCCTGTCTGCTGTTTGTATACCTCCCATGCACTATGTGCATAGATCTCCAATAAAGAAAGATGATTTTAGCTGGATGGTGAAAGCCATGTTTTATTCTCTATTGTACCCCTTAGTGAGAAGTAGATTTCCTGTATTTCCTCTTTGAGGACAGTATACTTCACCAGGGAGGTCTTGTGAGGTCTTTTTATTTTTTTTTATTCTTTCATTTGTTTCCTCTTTTTCATTTTAGGCTTTTGGAAATGCTAAGACGTCTCAGAACAACAATTCCAGTCGCTTTGGAAAGTTCATCCAAGTCAACTATCATGAGACAGGAACAGTGCGGGGGTAAGATGGGTAGCCATATGCTTTTGTGCTAGTTGGTTGTGACTGGTTTTATTGTTGCTTTTTATTGTATGTACGTTTATTTACCATGTGCATTCATGTGTGTTTGTTAAAGGATGACTTTCACTAGTTATTGACTGACTGCTGTAAGCTTGTGAGAGCAAAGTTCCCAACATTGTTCTACAACATACAATATACAAAATCCTATCTCTATGACCATCTTTTTAAGAGAACATCAGTATGTTACTCTGATAGGGTACTGTTCTTGTGGTATGGGAAAGCAGCAGTGGAGTTATAAAGCCCCCCCCCCCCCCCCCAACAGTATCATTACCATTAATCCACGTCTTCCATGCTTGAGTGCTTCTCTTCTCTCCACTAGCAGGATGTTAGCGAGTGGTTGTTCATTTCTGCTTGAAACTTCTTTTTGTGCAGGCTGCTCAACCGAATCGATTCCATGCAGATTCCATTTGTTGGGATAGACTTTTGGTATTTATAAACAGCTGTACAGTACTGGCAGTCCTGGACGGACATTCTGAATCCAGGGAACACTGTGTAATGTTTATGAGTGTGTCTCTATACTACCAGACGCCTGGCACATACTTATGATTTGTAGAGTGAGGGTTTAAATTTGCCTTTTTTTTTTTTTAAGGTAAGTGTGTTTGGATGATACATAATTGTGTACCAAACCTAGTCACTGACTAGGTTATATTTATTAAAGTGCTTAGACTCCCACTTATGCCAGAACCAGCAGGGATAAGCATATGGCCAAGCGCTTTTCATCTCCCCCCTTCTCACTGCAGTAGATGGTCCCATAAACTTCTATGGAGATCCACCTCCTACCTTAAAGACATAGTTGAGAGGGAACATGTTTAGCAAGTCCTTTCCCCTGCTGGTTCTATTAGTGCAGGTCTGAACACTAAACAATTAAAACTTTTGAGATGTCAGGACATGTAAAAAGTATTTAAAAAACTATAGTGCCCATTTAAAGGCGTTATTCAGGATTAGAAAAAATAAAAATAAATTTTGTTGCAAAAACAGTGCCACATGTCCCCAGGTTACATGTGGTATTACCATTCAGCTCCATTCACTTCATTGTAATTAAACTTAAAAGCCATTCCCAAACTGCGGACAAGAGTGGCGCTATTTCTGGAAGATATTGGCCATGTTTTTCTAATCCTAGATAACTCCTATAAGAATCCTATGCATGAGAACCACAGAGAATTTGTCCCTGCTGTTATTGGGTATATTTTTAAGGCTGGAATCACACATTCTATTTTCCCGGAAGAAGTAACAACCCTACCTCTACAATTCTCATTCTTTTTCATTCCATTTCTGGCTTTTACTCAAAACACAAACAAACATAAAAAAACCTTCCATCAGGACGACCACAAAAAAAAGTCATGATTGGTTTCAGTGTTAAAAAGTGAAAAAATCTTGGTGTGTGGTGATGGTGTTTCACTTTTGTCCTAAATATTTGATTTTGTGCAGAGCGTATGTGGAAAAGTATCTACTGGAGAAGTCTAGGCTTGTTTACCAGGAACAGCAAGAGAGGTGAGTTTGACCTCATACTGGGGAACTTAGCTTTCCTATGAAGAGTTGAAAGGCCGGACTTAATATGTTGAAGCCATACTTTACTGTTACTGCCACTCTAGTCTAATAAAGTCTTCTGAAGACTCCATTCACATGTCACTTTTGCTAGATTCTTGCAGATGCAAATGGCATGACATAGCTCTGGAAGAAAGTGGCCATGTTTTTCTAATGCTGGATAACCCCTTAAGGGCTTATTCTCTATATGGGGAAGCCCTGTAGTAGACTCTTTCCCAGCCCAGAATTATGTATGAAATTGATGCCGGGAGCGGAGAAAGTGTTTTAATCTTCACGGCACTGTAATGACAGCTGTGTGGCTGCTACATTACAGTGTCACAAAGATTCGAACACTTTCTCCGCTCCCGGCATCATATTCATACATAATACTGGGCTGGGAAAAAGTCCACTACAGGGCTTTCCCGTCTGTAGGTTCCATGTTATATGGAACATGGGAACAAGCCCTTAGTCTGTCTCCTGCACCAAGATAGGGAAAGCAATGAGTCAGGGAGAAAACTGCTTAGTTGTGCACACACAACAGTGTCACTGTGGTGTTTATTTTCTGTTCTTTATTGCACAAAGGGGTATTCCATTCAAACATAACTTATACTTGTTGCCTATGGTGAGACTAACAATTCCTTCCATACTTGATATTATCAGTTTTCCTTCCCCCAGTTCTGAACTGCTACTTTTTGCTGAAAACCCAAAAATCTGTGTGTGAGGCTTTCTCTCCCCCCACCTCCCTTTTGAGACAGTTGATGTAAACAAGTCCCTGACTGGCTTTATCTGCAACATTGTAGCTTTTTTGTATTGCCTGGAGAGTTAATTACAGTGAGTTCATTGCCAAAGAAGCTACAATGTTGCAGATAAAGCTAATCAGGGACTTGTTTACATCATCTGTGTCAGAAGGGAGGATGGAGGAGGAGCAGTTGGAGAGAAAGGCTTACACACAGATTATTGTGCTTTCAGCAATATGCAGCAGCTGAGAACTGGGGGAAGAAGACTGAATAAATGATAACAATTATGGAACGAATTATTAGTCTCGCCATGGGCAGCAACATATTAAAAGTTATGTTTGAGCAAAATACCCCTTTTTAGCAGTTGCTGAATTCTGAATTGCCTCTAGTCTGCTGCCCGATTCTCTTGTGTAACTTTTGGCTAATTTTGTAATTGAGTTCTAAAATAGTTTTTTGTTTATGCTGTGTGGCTTCTGTTTTGGTGTTTTGCCATATGAGTACATAATTTATTGCAGTTATCCCTAACCACTTCCTCTGGGCAGCCCAGAGGGAACTCTGCATTGCCAGCCCTGGGACAAGTGTTGGCAGCGTGGTTTAAGTCGGGGCACACAAAGTTCACTAACAGAGCCATACATAATGAACATTCTCTTAGTCAAGTGTTTTGCTAGACTCTTTTTTTTCTGTTCTGTACATTTGCTTGGTATAATTTTCCTATTTTGTTCTTTTTGTAATGTTTACTTGTTTCTTTTTACCTATATTTAGTTGTTCTCTAATAACTTAGAATGCTTTGTGTTACCACGTAAACTCTGAACATTTCATGAACAGTTTAACTTTTGTAAGATATTATTCAATTTTGATAGGAACTACCATGTTTTCTATTACCTGTTGGCTGGAGCAAGTGAAGAGGAGAAAGCTGAATTTCACCTTGATCATCCGGAAAGCTATCATTACCTAAACCAGGTGAGACAGGCGTAATCCCATAAGAACAATGGGGCAGGTGTATGCAGTTGTATCGAAGGACAAAAATAATGGCTCTATTTATAAAAAAAAAAATTGTACAAGTGTCTAATAGAATGTTACTCATTGCGCCATTTGCAAAACCCATTACTGTCAAAAAGTATAAGCACTGTATACCTCTGTTTGGAAAAATACACCGATACATTTTACAGGATATTTTCACACTTCAACCATGTTTAGGCGGGCTTTCTTGCAGATTTTCAGTGAAGATTCCACAGTACAGTGTAAGGAAATGAGGTGTCACATAGCACCATTTACATAATGCAGAGTCTTTTTCCTATCTTATAGAAACTGCTTTCTATTTGTATGAAACAAGAATGTGGTGTAAAATAAGGAATTGTTTGTACAAGAAATAATTTGCTAATATTTTCTGTTTTTATTTTAGAGGCAGCGGAAACCTCAAAGACAGAATTGGGGAGACTATGATGGTGAAGATGAAACGGTAAGTATATTAGGCACTTTTGTTTTACCTTGTATTAACAGTGTGTTTTGCTTTCTGTGTCGGAGAACAATGTGCTTGGTTATTTATGACATTGTAGCTATAATACTGAGTTACTCTGCACAATGATGTTTTGTGTGTACACTGCTGGATACAGTTTGTGCTGTCCCAGACTTTGACAGTGTCTTGAATATTCCAGGATTCCTTGAGTGGGGAGGGTGAGGACCTAAGACATGACTTTGAGCGCCTGCAGCTGGCAATGGAGATGGTTGGCTTCCTGTCAGCTACACGTAAACAGTAAGTACTGTGTGTTATACTTAAAACAAAGGATAATATGTCTGTAACATCAGTCCTGTCATAGCTGGAAACACATGGTAATGAGTGTGTGTATTATTCCTCCTTTTATTTTACTGCCACTACTGTTATGTGTAAAGAATGGAACAGAGAAAAACTATAAATACATTAAAACTCAGCTTACATGGTATATGAGAGAAATATACCAAGTGATGTTTTCTTCCGTTTTCTATTGTAAGGATTTTCCGTAGCCTTCCATCTTCTGGTAAATGTGTTATCCCTACTGTATGTGTCTTATCATTTTGATGTTGTATGCATTTTTCCTTTTTATTCCTATAGGATAGTTTCTCTCCTGTCTGCAATCCTTCATCTTGGTAACATACAGTATAAGAGGAAGACATACAGAGATGAGTCAATTGATATCTCAAATCCTGACACCCTGCGCATAGTTTCTGATCTTCTGAAGGTAGGACATAAACATTATGATCACAGAAGGAACTGTAGTGAAATGTTCATCTGCTGGGAATGCCGGCATGTGCCATCCATGCCAACAATAAAAATAGGCATCCTATGGTATGTTTCTACATATGTGTTCGGATTGCAATCCAAACGCCAGGGAAGGAAAACATGCCCCCCTCTTATAGTTGCAAAATAATTCCAGCAACCTTGTGTTGCCATTGGGGGCTGTTCTCCCTCAATTGTGGTTTCAACGGCATTCATATTGAATCTGAACACATATGTGGAGACTCAATCCAAAAAACAAACAAACCCATTGATGCCTACATACTTACAGTTGTCATAGGCAATGACATCTGTTCTAAAAGACCCGGACAACTTTAGTCAACCTGAAATTGAACAAACCACCTCTAATAAAGGTGCTAATGTTTGATGCCACATTAGAAATCCAGTCCATTCTATTCTACTACTAAAAACTGTCAGGGGAGATTTATTGCCTAGATTATCCAAACCCACCAATTTGTGGAAGATGCCTTTAAATTCCTAATGGTTGTTAATGTCACCTGCGATGTCCAACCCATAGTATCACTCAGTGTCTTTGAAGAGTTCTTTCATCCTCATGTCTAATTATTCAGGATCACTGATGTAATCAGGAGAAAGAAGACGCCTTTGTTTCTAGCAGTGACAAGCCAGTGGCGGGGTGGAAGATCTCCTTCCTTACTTTGTCACAATATAGTCAAAAGAAGAGCTTTACATAGCCCCTCTGGCAATGTGACCCCTTTTCTAATACAAGTATACTTAAAAGAAATGTCTGTGAAGTCAGGCAATATTATCACATAAATCTCTTCAACCTTCCCATTCTCCCTGCAGCAAAAATGCCTGCATTTTGAATTAGGATTGTAGTCCTCTAGTTTGTCCAGCGCATACTTCACCAGTACAGCAGTGAGAAATAAAGAACTTTAGTACCACAATTTTATGTTTGTATTAGAGTGATTTGTTGCCTTCACATATAAAGAGATGAAATGCAAACGTTTACATTTATTAAATCGGTATACCCACTATATAGTGATGGCATCTACTTTTGTTTTGTAAACCTACTGTAATAATTTGGAGTTAAATTAAACAACACTTAGGGAGGCATTTATTAAGTCCGGCGTTTTTTACGCCGGACTTAAAAATGCCCCCGCAGCTCCGGCGGTACGGGGATTTATGTAGAGGCGGACTGCCTGTACATAAATCCTGTGCGCGCCGTTGCGCACCGCCGAAAACCTACGCCAGCTGAGGACTGGAGTAGGTTTTCGGCGTACATTTGGGCGGAACGGATGATAAATCGCGCGGACTCTGAGTCCGCGCCCTCCGTTCTGCCCACTTCCCGCCTACTTTCCGCCCCCTTTCCGCCCCCTGGCGTACTCGGCGGAAAGTGCCGATTTGCGATTATTTTATTCGCAAATCGGCCATTTGCGTATAAAATAATATGCAAATCGGCACTTTCCGCCAAAAATCATCCGTCCGCCGGATGATAAATGTGGCCCTTAGACTATTAATGAATGTGAGGAAGTGATTGGATGGACTGAATGAATATCTAAAAGCGTTAAAATTAGAAGATTATATATTAAGAAAATCCATCTCACCAACTTGCATCACTATAATAGATACTTCTTATTCTAAAAGGTACTTATATTCATATGGAAATCTATGACATTATATAAACCACAGCCAAATGAAATTAAAAAAAAAGTTCAAGCCTTGACCCAACTTAAACTACTGTATACGTTATCTCAATGCCACAGCTATTCCCTAAGCAAAAAAGATGGTCAGCCATGTAATATCGGCAGCTTGACTAACTATAGAAAAGTCATGAAAACAAGTTTTTGCTCAGCATGAAAAAAGGGCGCAGACGCCCCAAAAAAATTCCTGTCCATAATTTTAAAAAAACATGCCCGCTTTGGCGCTAAAATGACGGCTGTTCAAGAAGCAACCCAAAAAAGACGTTGTGGAAATAAAACCTAATACTCAGTCAATCTTGTGATATTGATACTTATATCTTATCTTGATTCTCCTAATATATAACACACCATAGAAGGATTCCACTGATGGTAGTTTATTTAAGAAATAGGAACAGTAGTTCTTGAACACTATACCAGTGAGTGAAAGTCATCTGATGGTAAAAAAAGAAAAAAAAAAGACTATACCGCCATACAGGAAATACTAGCCTTAATAAACAAAATGACTCTTCTTAGCTTATGTTACAGATGTAGGAAATGACCACAAATATTGCAGGATATCATAAGAAGGTCTTTGTTTCCTATCGCTTGTTGGCATTAATGTGAAACTTGTGACTTGGTGGGGGGAAATTTGTAGATTTTGCACATGTCCAGTATAGTCAGTAGTTTGCCAATAAAGATAGTTTAGGACCTTTATAAAAAAAAAACTCCCATCACGGATACAATTTCAGGAGGAACAGCCATTAAAGCTGCTTATAGACATTAGCTATCCTTCAGGGGATTTGGCTGGAAAAGTCTAATTATTCATATATGGTGTAGCTTTTTTTTCTGAATTTGCCTTAAGATTAAGTGGCTCCTCACAATAGCTCATCTTTCTCTGTTCAGTATGGATATGGCTGGACAGAACAAGCATGTTAAAATAGGTATTAGTAATGCTTTTCTATCTTGTATGAGGAATAATATTCTAATTGTTTCTTCTTCCAGTAAGTCACAATTTCTCTGTGTCTCTTAGGTCCGAGAGGAAATGCTCCTGGATGCACTGATTACAAGGAAAACTGTTACAGTCGGAGAAAAACTCATCTTGCCATACCGTCTGCCAGAGGTAAGGAGATAGAAATCACTTTGCAAATCCATAATATTTTTTATGTACAGCAATACTACAAGTTTTTTTCTCTTCCAGGCTGTTACAGTCAGGGACTCTTTGGCGAAGTCTCTTTACAGCGCCTTGTTTGATTGGATTGTCTTCCGTATTAACCATGCCCTGCTCAACATCAACAGCAAGGCGATAGACGAAGGAAGTCAGGTAAGGTGGCATGAGTATGGAGTTGTGTCCTCAACATTGTACCACAGAAAAGGCTTTAGGCTGAAGAGCCTTAGTGTATATATAGCACGTTCCTACAGCTGAAGTACTTGTATATTCCTTGAAAACTGCAGAAGGACCATTACTTTCAGCAACAGCTGCTGTTGTCTGTCCACACTGACTGGGCTTTAAATCATCGAAATCTGATTTAGATTTTCTTGGTTAAGCCACTTTACATGTGAAGAGGCACAAGGAGTGACTTTTAAGGCCCTATTCCACAGAACGATTATCGTTCATAAACTCGCTCCAACGACCGCTCGTTAACGACCACTAAACGATTTCATTTAGCGAACGATAACACATAACGTGAACGATATATGTAGTGTAACGATTATCTTGTGGTCATTACATGGTTATTTAAAACGTTCGCCGGGGTGATCATGACCATACGACACACCTACTTTTTTTAAACCTTTTTACGAACGACTGAAAGATTTCTAATTTTACGAACCAATTAGCAAATTATCTTTCAAAGACCAACGATTTTTTTTTCGACATGCTGAAAAACAATTATGACAATATATCGATTTCGCCTTCGTCGTTCGCTCGTTTACACCAATTCCACGAAGTGATTATCGATAACGAGCAGTCGTTCCGTGGAATAGGGCCTTTACATTTGGCATCAACCTTTCTGTCTGCTGGCTATCTGACTCATCAGTAGGTTATACAGTATAAAGCGACCAATCTGTAACCTTTTAATAATTTAGTTATACCAAACAGAATTCTAATGCTAATAAAGGCTCTAACCAACTCTTCCAGGATTCACAAAAGAGGAATGGTAAACACCTGTTACAGAGCAAAGGGGTCCATAATCTTTATTTCTTTTGTTCTTCTTGATTTGTTTTCCGAATGCAAAATTAGGCAACTTTCTGACCAGTCTTTATTAGAAATCCCCTACCATTTAACTAATAGTCAAAGAAGGATAGGATAAATGCATCCCATGGACTTTGTGCACTCTATTTTATACCAGCAAAGAGGGTGCAAGGGATAGGGTAGTATTACACGGGCCGATGAAGGCCCGATAATAACTGTAAAATCTGCTAAATCGGCGCTCGTTTACTGGGCCTATTACACAGCCCGATTATCATTTAACAAGGGCTGCAGGGACATAATTACCGATGTCCTTGCAGCCCTTGCTTTTAATTTATACATTACCTGTCCAGGCTGCAGGGCTCCCCTTGCAGGCTTCTCCCTGGGTCCCGCGCGCTCCAGCTTCAGAGCAGCCTGTCTCAGCTGACAGGCCGCTCAGTCAATCACTGGCCGTGGCGGTACCGCGACAGGCCGCTCTTAAGCTGGAGTGTGTGGGACCCGGGGAGAAGACCGCAAGAGGAGCCCTGCAGCCTGGATAGGTAATGTATATCGTCAGCCGTCAGCATTGCACCGCTATTACACGTAGCGATGTGCGGTCGGCGCCCGACAATTACAGGTTCAAACCTATATCAACGATAAGCCGATGATCGTTGTCATCGGCTGATTGTTGTATTTATTACATGGAGCGATAATTGCCCGAATCAGGCCGATTATCGTTCCGTGTAATAGTATCCTTAGACACACCAGCACAAAGTGGACAGTAGGGAGAGCATACATAGAGGTCATCTCACACAGGTTGCAGATAGGGAAGAAAACAGATACAAGACAGTATACTGAATAAAAATTACATGAGCTGTATACAAGTCTAGAAAGAAAGTAAAGATGCCACAGCAAACTGTAGTTGCTGTAGAAGTGAACGTAAACAAAACAATTTTGCACAATAAGAAATTAAAGCAAGAATAACAAAATGCCACTGCCACTGGATTTATTTATTCCATGATCTGTCCAATGGACCAGAGACTTCATTTTTTGAGTGGAAAATGGCAATTCAGGTGACGGCATGGGCTTTTAACAATTATCAAATTTTCTACACCAAGAGGTGGTAATGACAGATACTATGATAGCATACGTTTAATGGTTATCTCATGGTGAATAGTGTTGAGGGTTATTAGTAAAATTGTAACAATTTGAACTTGGGGAACTATCCTACTGGCATGTGGCATAGGGGAAGGTTGAACTTTGAAGATTCATCTTCCTTCAAACCATGTAACTGTGTATATAGTACAAGTGGTTTGGGGATGTTAACCAATGTGTTGGCATCTTCTCTGTGTTCCCAGCAGACTGCAAGGACCATGGACTACAGGCTGCTGGCAGTTTGCCAACTGCTTACAGATTCCTAAGTGTGGGAATATCATTCACCGCCACTATGCCTTTATGTTCTGGTTTCTATTTTGGTTTAATAAATCTTTCATTTAAAGAAAGGAAGACTGACTTTTGCACTTTTTGAGTTTGTTCCCTAAAGACCTTCTTTTCTTTTTTAGACACTTTCCATTGGGGTCCTTGATATCTTTGGCTTTGAGGACTATGGCAGTAACAGCTTTGAACAATTCTGCATTAACTTTGCCAATGAACGTTTGCAGCATTACTTCAATCAGCATCTGTTTCAGCTGGAGCAGGTTTGTCTTTTACATTTTTGGCAATGGGTGAAGGCTAATAGAATACCAGCAGCAGCAGCTCTGGCTTCTAGCTGTGTCTCTCACAATGTGATCATTTCTGTACGCCTGGTCTTGACTGAATTGATGTGCGAAATATATTCATTTCCTGGAGAATGGTTTCATAATTGAATAAGTATAAATCCCTTGCAGTCCTCAACTCCTTCTGATTGGCTTTAGATTTAATTCTGAGCCGTAATGTAATAATTGTTGTTTCAGTCAAACTAGATGGCACATTTTGTCTGGCGTTTGTGTCATTTCATTGCAGAGCATAGCTTGCTATTTTATTATTTCAGATGACTTGTGACATTTTGTGCCCATTCAGAGAGGAGCTGTATTCTGTAGACTTCAGTAGAGCACACATGGAGGAATTCTGGGTATATTTAGGAGCAGTGCCTAGAGTTTATATTTTATGTACAGGTTTAGCTAGCTGCCAGGGCCGGCTCCAGGTTTTTACTGGCCTTGGGGGGGGGGGCAGAGCCTCAGCGGGACCCTCATTCATCTGTCTCATATGCACAATCACTTGAGACACCACAAACATACACAAACACACATTACTGAATGACACACTTACTGACACAGACATTACTGACTGACCCACACACACACACACACACATATTACTGACTGACAAACATTACTGACTGAAACACACACATACACACAGTATTTACAGCTCGGTCTTCTCCCTCTTCCTCTCTGGGGCCGATCTCCACACTTTAGTATTGAGGACCTGCTGGTCATGTCATCAGATCCTTCATCCCTCTCTCTCTCTCTCTCTCTCTCTCTCTGCAGGATGCTCACATTTCCTGCTCTTTCTCTGTCTTCTGATGTTCAGCGCTCACCCTGCAATACAGTGAGCAGACTGAACATCAGAACACTGGGCCCCTCTTCCTCTCTGGACCCCTGGAGACGCTGGGGCCCGGCACTTGCCCGGGTAAGCCCTGTGCTGACAGCGGCCCTGCTTGCTGCAAATATCAGTATTTTGGAATAAGAAGCCTTGATCAGCTTGCAGTATAGTTTTATTACCCGTCTGCATGACATTTAGTATTACGAAATAACTTGCAAGTTCTAATTCTCCTTTTTCTATGGTTTATTCAGGAGCAGTATCGGTTGGAGGGAATAAGCTGGAGTAATATTAATTACACGAACAATGAAGGCTGCATCAATCTGATCAGTAAGAGGCCAACAGGGCTGATCCAGCTGCTAGATGAGGAAAGCAAGTAAGAATTGGTGTTACACAGCTATTTTTTTTTCTTTTTACTGCTTAGACCTATTCATATTACATATGGCATTAGCATATTAAGGTATGCCAATATATACTGCAGTATGACCATTGACTTTAATAGACCAGATGTAGTATAGTAGCGAGTATGTTAAGTCTGCTTCCCAAACGTATCCTTTTATTTTTTTCTGTGGGACTCAAAAACATAGCGGATGACAGTTTAAGGGCCCCCCAAAATAAATTAGATATTTGGGAAAGAGAGAAAATGTAGTCACTAGTAGACTATGTTTAGTTTATTAAAGAAATTTGGCATACTGGTCTGACCCTATCATGAAGTGACCTATCTCTGCTTGATTGTCACAAATGACAGTGGTCACTAATAAGCTCTGTGCCTCAGTTTCTTCTAAATAAATATCGTGATTTTTCATAATATCTTTTTTATTTGTTTGCTAAGCTTCCCACAAGCTACCCATCAAACCTTGTTGGAGAAGTTTAAACGTCACCATGAAGGAAACCCCTACATAGAGTTTCCAGCAGTTATGGAGCCAGCGTTCATAATCCAGCACTATGCTGGCAAGGTTAAATATGGTGTTAAGGTAGGTAGCAGGAAAATGAATAAAACCTTTTTCTCTGTTATCCTCTTAACCACAATTAAAGCTTCTTTTGTCTCCTAGATTTTATTTGATTCTAGGTGTTTCTAAGTTTAATTATAGGTTTTACTTTAAAAAATTCTGAAGTGCTGTGTCCTGCTGCTTGGTTTCTGCGTTAAAGTGTCCCTGTCACAGAGACATGTCAAAAGTTTAAATGGTTGTGGTCTGGGTGTTTAAACCCCTTCTGATCATAACAACGAGGCAGGAGAAGTGTTTGGCTGAGTGAATCTCCCCCCCCCCCCCCACTCCTTCTAAAGACTTGTAGGAGTCTTAACACCTAGACCCCGACTGATCAAAACTTTTGACCTGTCACATGTCAAAAGTTTTTTCAAATGAAAGAATAGGATAAAGGCACTCACCACTTCAATGTGCACTGTCTTTATTTCGTCTTGGGTGGAAAATTACATATTAGCAGGTAAAATTTTCATGTCGGGCATGGATGCCAAACACTCATCAGTGATTGCAGTAAAATTTTACCTGCTGATATGTTACTTTCCACCCAAGACGAAATAAAGACAGTGCACGTTGAAGTGGTGAGTGTCCTCATTTTATTCTTTCTACTGATATGATATATGTTTTACTTTGGTAAACTTTAGATGAGGAGCACCTCTACATAGCACGTATTCATACACAGTGTCCTGTGTGTGTTAAGGTTGCCATTGTATCAGGTAGTGCCGGTGAACTCTTTCTCCATAATTTTTATTTTTAAATGACTTTGACACTTCAAGTTACTTTAATTTCCTTAGGGTGCGTTCACGCTGATTTAAAGCATCGGAATTCTGTGGTGGGGCCCGTCTGCCTCAGTGTGTCAATGGGATGTCTCGCTCTCCGCGGCTCTCCACTCAAAGCATTGACTTGTCAATTCTTTAAATGGAGAGCGGAGGGGCACAAGGCATCCTATTGACACAGTGAGGCTAGCAGGAGCTCCGCTCCGACGCTTTTTCTCAGTGTGAACATACCCTTAGTTCACATAGAAATTACAGAATGTCTAGTAATTATTGCATCTCTAAGCTAGATTATTATTATTACTTTTTGTGTCTTTTTCATCCCATGTAGGATTTCCGCGAGAAGAACACAGATCACATGCGTCCTGACATTGTGGCCTTACTGCGCAGCAGCCGGAACGCCTTCATTCGTGGAATGATAGCAATCAGTCCAGTGGGAGCATTTCGTTGGGCATTGCTAAGAGCATTTTTCAGAGCTCTGTGGGCATTTAGGCAGAGCGGGAAAAATGGCATGGGCAAGAAAACCGGTAAGTGTCCTATGCATTGGAGTCATTGATAATAAAATGATGCTAAAGGCAAGGTGTGAATGGTTGTGGTATAATTGTATGGCAGGTGATTGTTACATTGGGAGAGCTGCTGTGAGTGGAGATTTTTCTGCTCTATATTTAGGGTTCTTGGCTGAATGGATGCTGTTGAGTATTGTGTGACTGTAAATCAACAAATAATATATTATAGATATGTTTTCATCTGAGAGATGCCTACATGCTTATGTCATAAGTCAGCCTCATGGTTGCCTTATGATATCCCAGCTCCTTTACTTCTGTCTCTCATTTCCGGGTTTTAGTAGATGCATCTTTTGGGTATTCTGCCTCTGTCTTTGCTGGAAGTTTGTTGCTCTGCGCTCTCTCTGGTTAATCTGTCTCTGTCTTCTCTTCCTGTGTGTTTGCTCTCAAGGCTCGGGCCCCCTCAGCACACCAGGGCCTCCTGGCTCATCTCACAAAGGCCTTTCTAGCTTTAGCTTTCTGCAGCACCCCGTCCACCAAAGGAGTTTACAGATCCTGCAGAGGTGTCAGAACGACCAATACAGTAAGGCTGCCGTCCCAGAATCCTCTGCAAATTCATGAACACAAGGCTCCATTCCTATCATCTATACACACACAAAAGTACACACAGATTCCTGAACAAACTGACAAAGCAGGGTTTATAGCAATGTCTTCTCTTTCTTACTGCACGTACCCATGTGTCTTTACCTGTATGCTTGCTACCTGTACACAAACCAACATAAGACTGAACTATCTGCAATGTAATATAATAATAATAATCATCATCATCTACTGGTGCATTTCACAAGGTTAGTAACACGATTCCTTTTGTTAATATGCTTGCAATTTAATTTGTAACCCAATGGAATTAGAATTACACTCAATTCAATAGAAATATATTTAGTATATTTTACTAGTGAGAGGAAGCAGACATTGGAAAATGCATTACTTAATAAAAGTAAGTATCTGAATCTGAACGATAATCGTTCGGTTGAAATGCAGTTAACGATTAACGACCGAACGAGAAATTGTTGATCGCTTTATATGACCTGGACCTATTTTTATTTTTGCTCGTTCGCAAAACGTTCGCATTAAATAAGACGTCGTTCGGTCTTTGCAGTAGATACGAACGCAATAGCGAAGAAAAAACTATTGCAAATACGATCATAAGTAACGATTATCGTTCCATGGAAATGAGTGAACGTTTTCAGGTCTTTCGCAATAGCGGTCGTTTGAGATCATTAACGATTATGCGAACGATAATCGTCCAGTGGAATAGGGCTCTAAGGTATAGACCTCCACCCCCCCACCCCCATGTGGCATTGGCCTTTCTGTGTATTGGGAGACCCCTGCAGATGTCTCACTGAGGGCTGCTGTAGTCATAGCATAGAAGGCTGTTTTTATTACATTAGTTACCATTTAGTGATGTTTATAGATTTCGTTATTCAGCAAACTCTGATACGGTTTATTTGGCTGGTATTCTATACCATATAGCTTTGCCTTTTTCATCTATGTGTGATTTCCATTGTGAAAGAGAGGTTATGGTTTGACAAACTAGAAATAAGTTAGCGCAGACATCTGATATTATCTATGAAATGCTGGTAATGGCTCTTGTTTGATCTTTCCTGGAAACCGACATCGGAATTGAGTAAATAATCTACCAGCTTCATTTTTCTGCATAAAGGGCTTGGCAGTAATAGCTTCCTTTTAACTATGGAAATAATAATTATTAGAAAAAAATGACATAGTGTATAAAAAATGTGTATTCAGTTTGGATAGCCAGTAGTCACGATGCATTGTTATGTTTCCAGAATCATTGCTTTCATGGGTTCTCCAATTTTAAATGTTAAAGAGAACAAAAATACATCTATAAACATCATGTACATAGCAACTTCTAAAGCTATTAACATTAAACATACTTCTATTCACCTGTAATTTCACCTGTTTAGTGTAGTCTGTTGAATGAAACGGTAATCTATGGAGATGCTATGGCTGCTCAGCACACAATTCCTCATGTAACTTCAATCATAAATGGAACTTGTAGAACACCCCCCCCCATGAATAGGATTCTGGTAATGTGTAAAAATTTTTATAAGAATAAGTGTCTCTAAGTTCTTTTCAGCACTAATATATTATAAAGAATAATCTTCTAATGATCTCTATGTATTTCTGTATAAAATGCTCTTTTGTTTCTCGGAAATAATTTTTTTTAGAATTTTAAGCAATGTTTTTTCTTACGTATAGAAACCAAATTTACTTAAAGGGGTTATCCCACAAGAAATATTGTGCACATTTCCACAGTGTGTACTAGGTCAGCGGTAGTGTCCCCATTGTCCCTTGTTTCTGCTCTCCCACTGGCCTTCTGATTGTGCATCGATACCTGTGTATAAGTATGTACATCTTGTACTTCCTTTATGCACTCCATAGCCTGGATATGCAAAGAGAGATAGAGAAGTAGTACTTCACAGAAAGTGTGAAAATTACACTGGGGAGCTGCTATTTTGCATAGACAGTGTTATAATGGTGATGTGTATTATTATGAGGCTTCATTTTTTTTCTCTTTTTTTTAAAGGGGGTGAGACCTTTAGGCAATGTGCCTACCATGTTTTTTTTTGGGGGGGGCGATTTTACTGCCATTTTGGACGACCGTTCTTTGCCAAAATGACAGCCATTCAAAATGATGGCTGTAAAATGACCAATTATGTTGTGGAAACATAGTCTTAAAGTGTATGACAAAGTGACAATGTCAGTTTCTTGTTTCTGACACCAACCGAATTCTAAGATTTTAAGTTACTTACAAATATAGTCCATGATGGAAAGACCACGCCTAATAACCATATGAAAAGGCATGGTAAATGACCAAGTATATGTCCACATTAGTGGAGACCTTCAGATATCAAATTATACACAGACATAATTATGAACGTCCCTCATTAATAGAAATCCATTCAGACCGAGGAATGAGAAACAAAGGCCTTCTGTGAGGGCCTATTTTCTACTGTTTAGATTTGTTAGATGTAGAATGAATCTGGTGCTCTTTATTGTAGTAGTCAACGTAAATGGCAGTTCTGGTTAATATTCCACTTGTAATGACCCCAATCTTTATTAAGTTTTTCTGCTGCCTGTCTTGTGCACATTATAGATAAAAGGTTAATTATTTATAACTTTTTCCTGTGGATTAGTCAGGGCTATTTTTTTTTGTTGTTGTAGTTTTTTATTGTTTTGAAGCCATTTTAAATATGATCTATTTCTGCTCTTTAGCACAGTGCATGGTAGTTGGATCCGTGCACATGCTGGCCATGAAGAATGCATTTGGTTCTCATTCTAGGTCTTTGTACAGATTTTTTCTTACATTTAACACCCTTGCATGTTTTCCTGTCCACTTGCTTCTGTCTTTAATCTCCATTTTTTGGCATGGGAATGCATGTGTATCACACCTCACAGCAATGTTTGTGCACCTTCTAGAAATGTTGCCTGAGCTTATGTCATGCATTTATTGTCTTCTCTAACACAGTTTTTGGGTCTGCAGGAAAAGTATGGATTTGCCAGGACTGGTTAAATGGGCATGTTGCTAACATTTTAGAACCACACAAGAATACACATAGAGTTACACAGGATGTTATTGTGATATGCACTGATAGGTTAAAGAAACACATCTGTCCTTTTAAGAACACATGCTCACACAGGCACTCACCTAGAGTTCCGAACACAGATGTAGTGTCACAGCTGTAAAAGAATAGGTACACAGACCACGTGTTGGAGGACTCTTTTGCTCCTCCTTTTTATAGTCATATAAAATCTAAGGTTACTTTTTCCTTCCAGATATTCCTCGTCCCACTCCTCGTTCTCCTCTTTCTGACCTACAGGGTGTAAATACAATGCAAGAAAGGACTCCACGGTAAGTGGGATAATATTTTACTCTGTTTTGTGTATTTATGTTTAACTCTTAGAAATTTTATGCAGTCCATTTTTATTTTAGGGATCTGACATGGTCAACAAGGAGGCATCGCCTGTCATCCAACTCCTACCTGGAGGGTGGTGGAATCTTCATCAGCTCCTCCAGTTCCAGTGTGAACAACAATGATAGCAAACTGCTAGAACGGGCACATGGCATTCTCATGTAAGAACAGCAACTAAGGCCAAGTCAGCTTAATCACAGTGACATTTTTGCAAAGATACATTTTTATTTGAAAATGGGGTCATGGGCTTATGTTAATAAAGACTTGTGGTGGATGAAAACTTTATGCTTCAAACAAGTGAAATTTATTTACAGTGTAGAAAATGCACACCATTAGTTACAGCAGGGGTGGGGAACCTTTTCCATGTCGAGGGCCGGTCGGGCATTTATAAAATCATTTGAGGGCCGCATACCGTGCGCAGCAGGGTAGCGTGGGTTTGCAGCACTCGGGGCAAGGCAAAGTATTGTTCCCCTAATGCCCCTGCTATTGTAGTTAACCCTCTGTGATGCCCCTTGTACCTGATGTGAATCCTTAGTGATACCCTGTAGCCTGAGTTAACCCCCCAGTCATGTCCCTGGTAGCCTAATTACCCCCCCCCCCCCCCCCCCCCCACACCCAATGATGCCTCTGGTAGGCCTAGTTAATCCATCCAGTCATGTCCCTGCTAGCCTAGTTAATCCCCCCAGTTATGTCCCTGCTAGCCTAGTTAATACCCCCAGTCATGTCCCTGGTAGCCTAGTTAAGCCCCTCTGTGATGTCCGTGGTAGCCTAGTTTAGCCCCTCAGTCATGTCCCTGGTAGCCTAGATAGCCCCCCGTCATGTTCCTGGTAGCCTAGTTAACCCCCCAGTCATGTCCCTGGTAGCATAGTTAACCCCCCAGTCATGTCCCTGGTAGCCTAGTTAACCCCATAGTCATGTCCCTGGTAGCCTAGTTAAGCCCCTCAGTCATGTCCCTGGTGGCCTTCTTAACCCCCTCAGTCATGTCCCTGGTGGCCTTCTTAACCCCCTCAGTCAGGTCCCTGGTGGCCTTCTTAACCTCCCAGTCAGGTCCCTGGTGGCCTTCTTAACCCCCCAGTCAGGTCCCCGGTGGCCTTCTTAACCCCCCAGTCAGGTCCCCGGTGGCCTTCTTAACCCCCCAGTCAGGTCCCTGGTGGCCTTCTTAACCCCCCAGTCAGGTCCCTGGTGGCCTTCTTAACCCCCCAGTCAGGTCCCTGGTGGCCTTCTTAACCCCCCATCCCCCCCAGTCATGTCCCTGGTGGCCTAGTTAATCCCCAGTGCCTGCCCCAAATTAAAAAAAAAAAAAACATCCCACTCACCTTTCCTCCGCTCCCACGCTATCCAGGTCCTCTTCTCCCTCCTCTCTTCTGTGCCGGTCTTCTCCTGCAGGCGGCGCGCGGTGAAATGACGTCATCGCACGCGGCCCGCAGGAGTCACAAGACGTGCGCCGCTCTGTTGGGGAAGGAGCCGGCACAGACACAGAAAGATGCTGTGTATGCCGGCTCCTGCCTCATCACCGCGGTGCACATGACAGGAGAGCCGCAAACCGCAGAAGACGTGTGCCGCTCTGGAGAAGAAGGAGCCGGCATACACAGCGTCCTCCTGTGTCTGGTAACTGTCACAGACACAGGAGGAAGCTGTGAATGCCGGCTCCTTCTCCTCCAGAGCAGCGCATGTCACAGGGGTGCCGCGGGCCGCATCCGGAGGTGTCAGGGGCCGGATGTGGCCCGCGGGCCGGAGGTTCCCCACCCCTGAGTTACAGTATGAATAGTATGCACCATAAAATGTAATGCTGTACCAGTAGATGGTTACAGCATTGCACTTTTTGGCGTTTACTGTTCATAGTGTAACTAACTTTGTGCATTTTTCTACACTGTAAATAAATTTTACTTGTTCCAAGCATAAATTTCATCCACCACAAGTCTTTATTATTATGAAGTCTATGAAAACCAATTACTGATCTATGCTTAATATACATGATATGTCATGGGTAGAGATGAGCGAACCGGGTTTGAGTCGATCCGAACCCAAACGTTCGGTATTTGATTAGCTGGGGCTGCTTAACTTGGATAAAGCTCTAAGGTTGTCTGGAAAGCATGGATACAGCCAATGACTATATCCATGTTTTCCACATAGCCTTAGGGCTTTATCCAACTTCAGCAGTCACCGCTAATCAAATGCCGAAAGTTCGGGTTCGGATCGACTCGAGCATGCTCCAGGTTCACTCATCTCTAGTCATGGGCATATGTTATTCACTGATATTATGCTCAATCTGGATTTATGTTGAATGTTTGTTTTTTTTATATAAATATAACAACTAATAAAGTATGGCAAAAGTACCGGAGAGAAGGTCATGCATGAAATTTAAAGTGTTACTAGCAAAGTTTTGATTGGTTGTGGGCCTGGGTGTTCATTTACCCCTACCTGCACCACGTTGTATAGTTGTGGTGCCAGTAAGGGGGTATAAAGAGAGCACTGTCGAACAGCAAAAAGACGGACCTTCTAATTTTTTTTCTTTATTTTATCTCCCAAGTAATTTTTTTTCCAGTTTTGCTGATTCATTTTGAAAAAAAGCGAGTCATTACAAAGTACAATTGGTTTTGCAAAAAAACCCAAAAACACATATGGGGTTGTAGATGAAAAAAATGACAGCGCTATGGATTTTTAAACACAAGAAGGAAAAAAACGTGCAAAAATGAAAATTGTCCGTTTTATAAACTGTCGCTGTTAGACAGTGCCCTCTTTGTACCCTCTTACTGGCACCACAAGTGTACAACATGGTTATCCTTCGAATCACTAGCTCCTCCCCATCTTGCTGCAGGAGATAGGCTTTATAGGCTTACAATAAAACCCATCTTCTGCAGTGAAACAGGGATAGCAGCGATTCAGGAAGAGAAGCGCTCAGCCGTACACTTCTCCAAGTCATAATTGTGGGCTGAACACCTAGACCCTGGTAGTCTAAACCTTTGACATATTGTTTACAAATGATCAATTTATACTAGGTGGCTGAGCATTTATAGTTGTTTTTATGTTGAGTACATGACACAAAAATATTTTGATTGTCCAAAGGAACTAAAAACCATTAGAATATTTTTTTCCTTTGTATTTACAGGAGGAACAAGAACACAAAATCTAAACCTGCTCTTCCTAAGGTGAGTGAGAAAATGGTTAAGTCTCTTTAAGAACAATGGTTTTACTATTTCAAATCCTGTGTATGTTCTTTTCTAATCCAGCTACAAATAGAAGCTCTTTACAATGTTGTAATTTGTTGTTGGTAAAAATAGTAACTGCAAATAAATTACATTTAATGTATTCACGTACGATTTCACTTGTTAAATCATGTTCTCATCTCTGCTTGAAACCATAGCACCTCTTGGATGTGAGGTCTCTGAAACATCTGTCTAATCTCACCCTTCACGATCGCATTACTAAATCCCTGCTGCATCTTCATAAGAAGAAGAAGCCGCCAAGTATTAGTGCACAGTTCCAGGTACAACTCTTTTACTTCTGGATTAACTGGCTCTGTAATGTTTCTCAGCTGATTTTTAAGGTTGTCCCTTTGTTTTTGCTTGTTTTAGGCTTCTTTAAACAAGCTGATGGAAACCTTGGGGCAGGCCGAACCTTATTTTGTGAAATGCATCCGTTCTAATGCAGAAAAGGTAAATTTTGTCAGACCGGTCTGCAATTTTATATTTTTTTCAGCTAGTTATCTCCTATTTGTTGGATAGAGAGTATAACAGAATTAACACTTTACTTTATGCATATGATTGCAGTGCTAGCCGTTTGTTCCTTTTTCCATAAAACAGTACTTTGGTAGATCAGATGTTTGTCATAAAGGTGGTGAGCTATGCTATGTAGAACTGCTGATTTATGTGTATGCATTACAATAATTTATATACATATGATGTATATATTTGTTTTCTAACTTTAGTGATTTAGCATACTCTTTGAGTCACAAGTGTATCTACTTTTTTCCACTAATTGAAGAGAGGGTTTTAGGTTTTCTGACCTGACCTGACAGACTGTCGCCACCCAAAACATAGTGCCCTAAGTGAGAGGGTGAGGACCTCCTATCTGGTATATACAACATAATTTTAAGTTTAGCCTTAGCCGCTTCTTTAGTTCCACAGGACCTTGCTTTCACACAGAACAAAAGCACTGTGGGTTTTGTGCAGACCTTTAACTCGCTTTACACTTGTTATAGATTTATGAAATCAGACACTACATGGTTTTAGTGTCAGGGATAACATAAGGTTTACAACCACAAGCTTTTCAGCACTTTGGAAAATCTACATATTGGTATAGAGATCTTGGCTACATGGAAAAGAAGAAAGCTTAGTATATTTTCACTTCATTTTACAGGTGCCTTTGCGTTTCAATGATTCATTGGTGCTCAGACAGCTCCGCTACACAGGAATGCTGGAAACAGTCCGAATTCGCCAGTCTGGCTACAGCTGCAAGGTCCCCTTTCAGGTCTGACTGTGCATTATTCGCTACAACTGCTTATTAAAATATATTAGTTTTTATATTAATGGCAGCTAACAGCAAGCATCTATTTTTTTTTTTTGTGTTCTTATTTTGTCTTACTGTTACTGCAAACTGGCATAAAAGGTGCAGTTTGCATCACTATCTAAAGCTCAAAGAAGGTCAGCGCAGAGTTGAAGACTAAAACATCATTAAAGGAGAAGTCTGGCGCTGCAATGATTTTTTTTTTTAAAAGCAGGGGCAGGGGGGGAACATAATACCCGCCACTAATGACCCATCCCCATGCCTGTCCAGCACCGGAGCACCGCTTTGGGACCTCTTCTGGGACTTGGCATCATCTTTTTATCCAACATCACAACCCTGCTTATTAACATCCCGCTCAGCCAATCAATGACTGGGGCGGGATGCTGCTCCATTCACTGATTGGCTGAGCAGGCTGTCCATCATCTGGGTTAGGCATTTTCCCCCGAGTCATGACGTCATCACAACTTGGGAGAAAATGCCTTTCAGGGGGGGTCTGGGGGCCGTTGACTGGGGCTTCATGGGCTCATGGAGAGGTAAGTAGTGCTTGTTTTTTTTTGTTCCCCCTGCCACTGCCGACTGACAGGTTTTTTTTTTTAAATCGATGGACTTGTCCTTTACTATAAAAGGGATAACAGAGTTTGTTTTAAGCTTTATGTACCTTACTCAGAGAAAAAAAAACTTCCATGTCGTAGTTAGCAAATATATTTGACAATCAGGTGATTGTAATATTATTTATTAATTTTAGTAAGCATTATATATTCTATTGTAATCCTAGAACATTGTTGTCTTTTATAGGACTTTGTAACACAGTTTTCAGTATTATTGCCAAAAAATGTTACCTCCACCCGCCAAAGTATCCAGGAATTCTTTTGGAAGATGTGTCACAGCCCTGATCATTATCAAGTTGGCAAAACCATGGTGAGCAGAATAATCTACAGGTTTTTCTATGAAATAAACTGATGATTTTTTTGTATCTTACTGCTGTTTTTTTTTTCTTTGTTCTTCTCTTCATTTTCAAATGTCATAAGGACATGTCAAAAGATTTCATCATTCAAGGTCTGGCTAAGAGTCTGTATAAATCCCCACCAGTCATTACCATGTTCTCCCTTTCGTTACTCCCTAGACTTACTATAGAACCCATCTCTTTGGGGGTCTGAACACAAAGACCCTCAATGATAAAAACTTTTGACATGTATCTGTGAGAGGGACACTTTCATTCTTTGAGTTTTATCGGTTCTAAACCAAGCCATTACATTTCTTTTCAGGTTTTTCTGAAAGAGCAGGAGCGACAATTGCTTCGAGACATGTTACATCAGACAGTATTACAGCGTATTATCCTCTTACAACGTTGGCTAAGAGCCATGCTACAGCGGAGGAGATTTTTGCACCTTAAAGATGCAGCAATCACAATTCAGGTACATATAAATCCTACCTCAGCTACCTGATATTTTGTTTCCTATATTTATCAGTTGGTTGACAAATTATATTTGGTTTTATTACAGAGGTACTGGAGACATTACAAGAAAAGATCGAGTGAACAGGCGATACAGACCAAGGACCATACACGTTATCACGCTGCTTGTGTCATCCAGGCATGGTGGAAGGGCTACAAAGCCAGACGAGACTACCAGCAACTAAAGGAATCATCTTCTGTTATACAGACTTCCTGGCGGAAATATTCGTTTCGTAAGCATAGGGCAGCAATATGCATCCAGACTGCTTGGAGGGGTCATGTCGCAAAGAGACATTATAAATGCAAGAGAAAACACATCATTACTTTACAAGCAGCATGCAGAGGCTTTATAGAAAGGCGAAGGTAACACATTTATGTATTATACTTTATAGCAGTGGTTTAATCTTTGGGAATTGGCAAAAAAAAATATTTTCTTTCTGTTCCACAGGGTACGGTTGTTGAAGCAAGAATTGCCAAACCATTTGGTGGAGGACAATTCACTAGAAGATAATAGTAATTCTGCCTTTAAGTCACCATTGCAGTCTCCTGACACCGATGTTAGCCACTGGGAAGACATCTCTGAACACAGCCAATCAAACCCCCCAAGTGCAACGCTCTCTGGGAAATGTGGTGAAGTGCAGTTTAGAGAGAGACCTAAATCCTTGGAGGATCCCAATCAAAGAAAAGTGGTCAGAGCCAAAAGAGAAAGCCGTCGCATGAGAGAACTAGAGCAGGCACAGTTTAGTCTTGAATTGCTAAAAGTGCGTAGCAGTGGGGGCATGTCTCCATCAGATGAGAGGCGTTGGTCTGCAGAATTAATTCTCGATAAAGTTCCAGATACGCCTGAAAGTGAGGGATCTTTTGGTAGCTTGGAAATTATTAGTTGTGAAGAAAATGCAAAGCCTTCTGAGGAATCTACAACAAATGTGTTCTCCAACCAATCATCTGGCTCTCCAGTTCATAAGCTTCCTGAAAATTCACGTGAACTTTCACAAGACTCCTTTAAAATGCCTGATACTTTAGTTTCTGAACCAATGAGTTCCCAATCTGCCAGCTCCATCACAACAGACTTGGAATACACTTCTAAGAATAAAGTTCAAACAATTGACGACAAACCAACAATTCACTCTGATGATGAGTATCCAAGTTCTTGCATCTCTAGCCAAATGAGCTCCAGTTCTTCACCATTAATAGCACACTCCAATGGTCCTCAAGGGGTTTCAAGCAGTGGGACACCTTATTCTCATTCTAATGGCATTCCTTGTGCTTCTTCAAGACAAAACTCTGGTAAAGAGGAAAATGTGCCATCCAATGGACATCATACATCACCAGTTCAAACTTCTTTACCGAGTCCTACAGTCCAAAAATCCCCTGTATCTGATATAAAAACTCTCCCAACACAGCATGATGCCTCTCCTGAGATGCAAAAGTGCTCCATGTCCCATCATCCTCCGTCACCTCCAACCAATGCTGTTGATATTGCCTGGGGTTCTTCATCCTGCTGGAGACAAAAACCTCCCGCACATGAACTGTCAGAAAGTGCACCAGCCAAAACTTCCGTCCCTTTTCCTTACAAGACTCACCCTCGTGAGCCTCAACTTTCCTGTAGCCTTCCTACCTTTTATGTCCCCAACCAGGGAATGCTTAAAACCCAGGAGCACAATGATCTTGGAGTTACCCCTTCTGACACCGTCCTTCAGAGACTTCAGAAGCTTAACAAAGAGAAGGAAGAGCTGCAGAAGCAGCTACAGCAAGAAAAGGAAAGACTCATGATGGAGCAAATCCGCAAAGAAAAACAGGAGCTGGAGAGGCAACGTAAACTGCAGGAACAACATGGACATAACAGAGACCCAGATAACTCTTTGCACTTTCCTAGGAGTACCACAAAGAAGCAGTCTGATAGGCCACAGTCTCTTCTTTTACAGGGTACACAATGGAAGAGTCCTTCCCCTAAAACAGAGATCAAAGGATTGACAGTTAAAGGGAAGACCAGCTCACACAGTGACCGTCCAGTTAGCATGTTTTTGGACCAAAGAGAGTTACGGGAAGCTCCCAAAGGAGATAACACAGGGGACATAGGTGACTCAGGGAGACGTCCTTGGTTGCACAGCACTGTGAATTCCAACATCTTTTTTACTCCCAAAGGGAATATTAGTAGTGATCCAGAGTAAGTGATATATTGACATTTTTGCATGGAGAAAATGCAAGTATTTCACAAATATGTTAGTGTCTAAAAAGTGGACATCCGTAAAGAAAACAACTATCTTATAATACCAAATTGCCACTTCCTGCCATGTGTTCGGTTATTTCTGTTATTGGCGTTATAAAAGTATTTACAAAGGTTCACGTAGTGAAAGTAATGTAAACGTACCACACAAAATTTTATATTATTTAAGTGTAACTAATTGTTTCAGAAAACCTTTGACATGTCAAAAGTTTTATGTGTGAGGGTTTTAGGATACTGCTATTACCAGAATGAGTGGGCAGAAACGCTCATCTAAGCGCCTTTTCTAAAGTCTATTGGCACTCTCTCCGCTTGTTTTAGTGACCAGGGGGGGTCTTGACACCTAGTGCCCCACCATGTAAACTTATAATATGTCTCTATAATATGGCAAAAGGATTCTGAACCAAAAATTACACTTTAAGAACAAAATACTGTTAAGAGTATTAAAATGACAGACTGTGTCTTATGGATGATATTTCAATGAGAAGAACATGGTATTTGTGTCCCCATAGTGCACCACAAAAGGTAGCAACAAAATAAGCAAAGCAATTATTACAGGAAAAATTAAAGACTGTGCACAAATCCATCACAAATTCTGTTGTTTTTTACATAAAGAATTGCAGTACATGCCATACTATTTTTTCCTTTAAAATACCAGTCTGGCAGAACCTAAAGGTTTGTTTTTTATGTTGGGGTGTTTCTACACTTGGGATTTTAGTCTAAGTAGATGCAATTCCTAATGTATCCAAAACCATGACCACAATGTCTGTAAAACTGAGACAAAAAGACACATATATATAATTAATCTTTCTTTTTTGCTGAGGTATTTGTGGCATGGTAATAACATTGAAACCTGGTTGTTAGAGGTCCCATGTTTCTTTTTTTTTTTTGATCATATGTTTAACTCTATTGTTGAAACATATGTTTTTGTATTATTAATTGTACAGCCCTTTTGCACAGCCATACTGGCTCCTACAGAGTCCTTGTTTGCAAATATACTTCCCTCCTAGAAGCATTTCTAGTATGTAAATTTACTATACTATATAGTAGAATATTACTGTATAAGCAAAATGCAGTTCTTTTCAAATCACATTTATCGAATATTAAGGGAGAAGTCCGACGAAAATTTTTATTAAAGTATTGTATTGTACCCCAAAAATAATACAAATCACCAAAATACACTTATTACGGGAAATGCACATAAAGTGCTTTTTCCCCTGCACTTACTACTGCATCAAGGCTTCACTTCCTGGATAACATGGTGATGTCACGACCCGACTCCCAGAGCTGTGTGGGCTGTGGCTGCTGGAGAGGATGATGGCAGGGGGACACTGAGGGACACAGGGCACTGGAGGGACACTGAGCATCCCTCTCCTATAATCCTTTCCAGCAGCCACAGACTGCATAGCTTTGGGAGTCGGGTCATGACATCACCATTTTGTCCAGGAAGTGAAGCCTTGATGCAGAAGTAAGTGCA
The DNA here is from genome assembly GCF_027789765.1 of Dendropsophus ebraccatus. Lineage (NCBI taxonomy): Eukaryota > Metazoa > Chordata > Amphibia > Anura > Hylidae > Dendropsophus > Dendropsophus ebraccatus. Next base: position 143,020,712 of record NC_091454.1, on the reverse strand, counting down.
GGGAAAAAAGCCCTTCATGTGCATTTCCTGTAATAAGTTTACATTAGTGATTTGCATAACTTTTGGGGGGCAATACAATACTTTAATAAAAATGTTCGCTGGACCTCTCTTAAATCAATAAAATGAACTTTCAAATGAAATTTTATATTTTATTTTACAAATAAAATATAGTGTATTATTTTAGATGTAATATTTTAAAATAGTTTTAGGTGAATTTTTTGTCTACTTTTCCATTTTACGATCTATAATAATCTGGGAATTTTTGTAGTCTTCATTCTGGACAGCCCTTGTCTATTGTACCTATGTCCATGGGGCTAGCTGTAAAGCATATCTCTAAGTGCTGTTAAAAAACGCTCAGGCAAGATGCCTGCCCCTATAATAATGTACAAATAGAAACCAGAATGAAAAAAGGGAAATGTTCTAGCATCTGGCTTTAATTGGTAAAAGCAGCTAGGTGATACATTTCCTTTAAGGGTGCCTTCACACCTACCGTATCGCAGTAGAAAATCCGCTGCGGATCCGCAGCAGATTTAACTAAATGAATGAACACAGCATCAAATCCGCACTTACAAATCTGCTGCGGATCCGCAGCGGATTTGACAGTGCGTATTTAATGCTGTGTTCATTCATTTAGTTAAATCTGCTGCGGATCTGCTGCGTATCCGCAGCGGATTTTCTACTGCGATACAGTAGGTGTGAAGGCACCCTTAAGTCTTTTTTCACTACTAAAATATCCTTACTACTGTCTAATGTGGCCGCCCATAATTGTTAAATTTAATATGTCCTGAATTTACCTTTTTTTCCCTGTACTGTCATCTTTCAGTTGTTACTGATGTCAATAAAATCTTTTCACAGAAATTCCTCCCTTCAACCTCACCGAACTGCACGCAGTGAACTTACTAAGAGGTTGGATGCAACTGAGCCGTCCGGAATAAGTGAGGTAAGCAACTCTCTGGCCACAAGAAGGACTAATAGACCATGTTACAATCTCTGTAGAAAACTGCATTGACAGGTTTGAATTATGGACTTTCTTTAGGTGCATGTCTAGTCTGTCCCCATGTTTTCTATAATTGTTGATTCCTACCCCTCCCCCACTACTTCTTCAACTTTTAGACTTTCCACACTTCATATTGTCTGGTTTGGTTCCCTACTTTCTGATATGTGATTTCACTTTGTTCTGTAGATTGTATTTTCCCTCCTCCATCATGTGCTTGTGTTTTTATTTTGTGTTCCCCATGTCCGTTGTCATTCTGTCTGTCAGGCGCCGCACAGACGAAAAGCTCGTATGGCACGAACTCGATCAGATTTCATGACTAGAGGAGCTCTTGGGGGGGGAGACTCTGAGGAGGATTCAGATGAACAGGGGGAGCGGATTCCCCCTTCTGACCCTACAGAGGAATCAGGCAGACAGATCCAGGCATGTCACAGCGACTCCGAAATGGTAAAGTCCGGTAACAGACACTGAACGTCTAGCATTACTCTTTGAGGACATCTACTATGCTTAACCTTCCTCCTAATGCTTAGACTTCTGTTACATAGTATATATGCCTCCCAATAATTCTTTTTCATCACGCTACACATTTATCATTGCATCTGGCTCTCACCGCTAATACACATCCTAACATTTACCATTCTGTTAGTCTACAAATGCGGGAACGGCTCTATGCAGAACCTTTATCACAGATCCTTTCATATCAGACAGGAAGAGCAGCACAGCATGCAGAGCTGCTCTTCCCCTCAAAATATTGTACACCATGATTGAACCCAAGAACCCCATTATAAGCCAGTAGGTGATTTTTTTGGCACTTTAGCTGTGTTTTTTTTTTTTTTAAGTTTTAAGTTGCTAATATGACTACCCATTTTTATTATCATACGTTCCATTTTGGTGTATTGTGTGTCATTTTAGGTTTGTATACAGAGATAAATGGGTATGGTTAGAGACATGTATGTTTAGATAAATGTGTGCATGTGCATGTGTATCTCTTAAACTTGTTTCTTACGTTGAAGTTTTCTAGGTAAAAGTGTTGCCTGGTCTTTCCTGTTTTCTGTTAGGGCATGCTGCTGTTACAAGGAACTGTCCTATTCACGCTATCTTTGGCTTTCTACTTTGAAAGAATTCCAGTATAAAAGTTAATAAACATATGCTGTTTACTTCTTATATCTGAGTGCAAATAGTGGCTCCTCTTGCAGAAAAGCAGTCTGCCACCTTGTCTGCTCATATAAAATATTCCCTTATTCTTTGTATCTTATGATCGATATGTTTATCCCAGACATGTTTAAAGTAAATTTTTTATTACGGTATTGTATTGCCCCCCAAAAGTTATGCAAATGACCAATATACACTTATTACAGGAAATGCTTGTAAAGTGTTTTTTTTCCTGCCCCTACTCAATGTGTCCATTAATCACATGACTGCCTTCTCTGTGAGCGCTCAGATGGCCTGGGATACACTGGACTTCCTGTTTTCTGATTCTTTGAGAAAAAAAACTGTCATAAAACAGAAAGTGTTGTGTTTTCCATGATAACTAAAAAAAATAATAAATGTAAATTGCAAACTTGTTTTATAACACATCTACTGTTGATTTACATTTTAAGGCTGGGTTCACACTACGTATATTTCAGTCAGTATTGTGGTCCTCATATTGCAACCAAAACCAGGAGTGGATTAAAAACACAGAAAGGATCTGTTCACACAATGTTGAAATTGAGTGGATGGCCGCCATTTGATGGCAAATATTTGCTCTTATTTTAAAACAACGGCTGTTATATTGAAATAATGGCAGTTATTTACGGTTATATGGCGGCCATCCACTCAATTTCAACAGTGTGTGAACAGATCCTTTCTGTGTTTTTAATCCACTCCTGGTTTTGGTTGCAATATGAGGACCACAATACTGACTGAAATATACCTAGTGTGAACCCAGCCTGAAAGTTATAACAGCAGTGACACTTTAAGTGTGTTTTCATAGAAAGCTGACTGCTACTTAATTTAGCTGTCTTGCCAAAAATTTGTATAACATCTTAAATTGTGCACACAGCTCTTTCCTGTTTTCTTAAGGATTGAGGTTTATATAGAAAGATATTTTGAAATGTCATTTGCTCTCTAGAAATTTGTAGTTTGTATATTAGAGTCTAAAAAAGGCATTGGAACTGAAAGGAGACCTGTCACCCCCCTGCGCCGGGGTGACAGGCTCCCGACCCCCAGATAGATCCCCTTATAATTACCTCATGTCGCTGAGTCCCGCTGCCGGAGCCCGTCCCGGGACGGAGATATCCCGGTGAGAAGCCGGCGCGCGCTCTGTGGAGATGGGTCCGGCGTCCATAGAGAATGAATGGAGCCGTGCGCGCGCAGCAGAGATGAGTCCGGCTCCATTCATTCTCTATGGACGCTGGACTCATCTCCACAGCGCGCGCGCCGGCTTCTCACCGGGATATCTCCGTCCCGGGAGCGGCTCCGGCAGCGGGACTCAGCGACATGAGGTCAGTATAAGGGGATCTATCTGGGGGTCGGGAGCCTGTCACCCCGGTGCGGGGGGGTGACAGGTCCTCTTTAAGAGGTAAAATGCACTGCATAAAAAGTTATAAGAATGTCAGTTCCTTGCATTCCTTAGCTCTCTTTCCCATCCTATATTCCCATTGCATAAAAAATTATATTCCCAAAACATCTCTCGATTCAGAAGTTTGAAAATGCTGACTGATACTGGGAATGACATGGCTAGAATACTGTCCAGTCTTGAGATGAAGAGCTGAAAAATAAGGCACATTGTTTGACATACTGTCTTTCTCTTGCCTCATCTGAAGGACGTAACTCCTAAAAAAGTTGTTCTTTTTCTGAGTTGCCTCCGTTACGTGTACAAGCAATGTAGCAAGAATGTTATAGGCAACCTACCTAGTGATGAGCATCTGTCAGTCTTGGACTGGATGAATCTGATCCTTTAGAACTAGACTTTTTATATGGAACTTTCAGATTCAGGTTCTACAAACCAGTCTATCTCCAATCCCTCAAGCCTTTAAGTCCTAGGCTCACTAGGTTACTTCCTGCTTCCTCAAAATGCAGTTGGATCATGTAAAAAACATGACATCATCAATGGTGTACAACAATGGAACAAATCTCTCATGCCCCAGACCCACTGTAATAATAAACTAATATAGCTTGTGGCTGTGGTATTACATCCCCGGACGGCCAACTAATCTGATTGATAGGAGTCTAATGTAAGTCAAAATGAAGCTTATAATATCAACATATTTCAGGACCGAGACCCAGTGCAATCTTACCTTATGACATAAACAACATGTCAAAAGTTAATGGTAATGACAATAACACTTTAAACTGCTAGTACATGAGCAGGGCCTTCATTTGAAGAATCTAATAGTAACATTTCCTCTTGTCTTCAAGCTTCTCTACTTTCTGTGCTTCTGCCATCTTGGCCCTGTATTTAATTTATGTTTCTTTCTCCCAGATGTTACAGAAAGCTCAGGGAATGGAGCGGCTCAGCAAGCTGCAGAAAGCTGTGTCTCAAGGAGAGATGTCCCGTGCGCTGCATGCTCACCGCACTCCAGAGCAGGATTCTAGGTAAACAATTTTTACACTAACCCAATGCACTGGAGCACTATCATAAAATCAACTTTTTTACAGTACACCTCATATTCCTCCTTCAGAATAAACATTGCACTATTTCGTCAGTGCTGAATAAAAATTAAAATGTGTCTATACAGTGTGTGTGTGTGTGTGTGTATATATATATATATATATATATATATATATATATATATATATATATATGCAGATGTACCTTGGTTTAAGAGTAACTTGGATTGTGAGCATTTTGCAAGAAGAGCTCACAGTTTTTTTCAAAATTGTAACTTTGTTTAACCTCTTAACGACACAGGGTGTATATTTACACCCTGTGGTCGCCTCGGGGACCTCAGAGGGGGGCCGTGCGGTGACCCCACTCTGAACTGCAGCGGTCCCGGGTGCGACGTGTAGCCCGGGACCGCAGCTATTAGCGGGCACGGTCCGATCGCCGTGCCCGCTAATCAAGCAGTCAGATGCAGCTGTTAAAGTTGACAATTTTGTATTTGCTTGAGAAAGGTCTCGAGATGAGACTGAAACGTTGCACTTGCTTTTTGATGTACCAATAAATACCACAACTTTTTTCACTATACGGATGTGCCGCAAAATTCTTGGATTTATTTAGTTGGAGATTTAATCCAATCTCCATTGCTAGGCACTCCAGCACTGAAACTGGGAGTGCGCTCTATTGTGGACATTATATATATATATATATATATATATATATATATATATATATATATTATAGATGATGTGTACCTATTGTATGATATTATGTGATTGATTTATGTATCTGGTGTTTCAGACCCCAGAGAGGGAAGATTCGTTTCTGGGGGAAGATGAAAGCAGCAGAAAAGTTGACGCCACAGACAGAGGTGCTAGAGATGGACACAGATTCTTTAGGGAAAGAAGGGATTCATTTTCATGATGGTAAGAGAATTGCTATATGTTGTATACCTTTATATATGTCTGCCAAATCATAATATTCATAAGTTGGCTTGTGCATATAATATTCATAAGTTACTTTGGTAGGTTTCCGTTGCCAGAAACTATTTACTATTTTTTTCTTATTTTTAAAGGGGTTGTCCATTTTTTTAAAGTATATATATATATATATATATATATATATATATATATTAGTAAATCATATACTTTACTAATATACATGTATTTGAATTTATGCCCAAACGTCTTTTTTATGTACTAGTGCAGTGACCCCAGTCTAAATTGTATCGTCCACTGATTAGCCCCTCAGTGCATCAATTGGGTAACTAATGGGAGACTAAAGATGTGACAACATCCCCTTACATGCACACATATTGCCATTGTAGTTTTTACCATTTTTTTAGACAAGGGGACAAGGGCTGACTGCACTTTAAGACAAACCTATTTTTGTTTGTTTATTTTATTTCACACATATATTTTCAAAACCTTTATAGTAAGTACGGCTAAGTATGTATGGCTATATGTTTTGTGCTTTAATGGGCGTGTCCCTTTAAGACCTGCCATAACTTTGACTGGTTTTGCATTCTGAAAACCAGCCACTCCTAGTATTGAGGGAGGGACGGTGTTTTAGTTTTTGTTATGTGAAAAACCCATCAAATTTACTAAGGGCAATCAGACACCCTGATAAATCCTAGTGGTTTGGGAAAGTAAAACACTGATGAGTGTGTGTATATATATATCTGCTCAGCTCTTTCTGCTCACTAACATGATGATAGATTAGATAGCATTTTCATAGTGATAGGTTCCCTTTAAGTAGTCCTGAAAGTGTCACTTTAAGTCCTTTTCTATTAGTGGATATAGAACACTTTTGTGATTTTTGTCTCACTTCCAGGGGATCCTGGATTATGGCTTGTTCCTCACAGTCCCGACCTTAGTCGAGGTCGTGAGAAGGAAAATAAGGACCCATCCCCAAAGGTGCAGCGCAGGAGAAGTGTGAAGATCAGCACTGCTGCTCTGGAACCTGCGCAGTGGCAAGATGAGAGGGCTCAAATCATTTGCAGTGCCAGTGACTTGAAATGTATGGATGAATTCTTGCTGAAAAAGGTAAATTTAGGTCACAAAGAGATTATTAAATAATAAATTGATGATAAAAGTGTGTTTTGTACTTTAGTTTAATGTCTGGTTTGCCAATTTACTCATTTTAGGCTTCAATCAAATAATATTGGAAAATATTTTCACCTTACTTTGGGCCACACCCTAGACCCCCTTTAGATATAAAAATGATGTAAATGGGGCCCAAAGATTGGTTCACACTTTATAGTTGCTGTGCAGCGCACGGGACCAGGAAGGAAACATATAGTGCAGGAGGAGACTGGGAACATGGAGAGTTAACGTAAACTGTTTGTTGAATCGTCAGCCGTCGGCTGCACATTATTATTACACTTAGCAATGCGCGGCCAGCGCCCAATGATTTTAGGTCAGGGCCAAAAGAAACAATCAGCCGATCATCGTTCCATCAGCTGATCGTTGTCTCTATTACACAGAGCAATAATCATAATTAGGCCGATTATCGCTCTGTTTAATAGGGCCCTAAATGTATTGAATTCCTGAGGAGGCAGTAGTAGACTTTAGCTTGCACACAGCAGCTAGCCTAACAAACCAGAGCTTCATAGGGGAGGGGGGACAGGAGCCTGAACCAATAATTAGGCACAAAGTGTGTCTCAGACTACCTTAGATTCCATGTAGACACTATACTTTACAGGGAAACAAAACACAGCAATCACTGAGCTCAGGAAGATCAGTGAAAAAATCCAATGAAGTACTCACTCAATAGTCTCCATTGATACATTGCTCCCTATAAATTTAAATATGCAAAAAAGGGTCCGTGGAGCCTCAAAAGGAAAATCTGTTGCCAAGCGGTGCCTCGCCGGTAACTCGCAATTGAGGCTCCACCGACCTTTTTTTTTTTTGCATATACTTTACAGGGGTCATAGGAGCGCTTGTTCCTGACAATTGGCCAATGTAAAAGGGCCCTTAGCTGTAATGATTGATTACAGCTCTGCCCTACCCGACTGGGGTAACTGGAACCCAAGGGTTAGGAAATGTCATCTTATTGTCAAGGAGTCCTTTTATCCTTCTAATTATTATAGATTGTCCAATGCCTAGAACTCCTTAAGGGGCATCTATCATTTGGTTCTTACATAGTAACCCACTTGTATGATGTAGGAGCCCATTACACTTTAATCTCAAGGATTTTTTATGTCTTAAAATTTATTGTGTCAATCCATATTAATAGTTAAAGATAAGAATATGGAAATATGCTGCTTTTTGGTGCACTGAGGGCGATCCCCAAGTACATTGGCCAGCCCACCCAGCAGCTTCTCAATGAACAGCCCTGAATATTCATGCCCTTTCCTCTCACTAATATTGCTGTGACTGGCCAAGAAGTCTAAGGGCCCTATTCCACCGGACGATTATCGTTCAGATTATCGTTAAATCGTTCGAATCTAAACGATAATCGTTCGGTTGAAATGCAGTTAACGATTAACGACAGAATGAGAAATCGTTGATCGCTTTATAAGACCTGGACCTATTTTTATAGTTGCTCGTTCGCAAAACGTTCGCAAATCGTTTGCATTGAATAAGACATCGTTCGGTCGTTCGCAATAGATACGAACGCAATAGCGAATAAATAGCGAAGAAGTAACGATCGCAATTACGATCATAAGTAACGATTATCATTCCATGGAAATGAGTGAACGTTTTCAGGTCTTTCGCAATAGCGGGCGTTTGAGATCGTTAATCGTTAACAATTATGCAAACGATGATCGTCCGGTGGAATAGGGCCCTTACCCATGTGTACAAGTCATAAGAATATGAGGCTGGTCGTGGCTACATTTTGTGAAAGGGAAGGGCATTTGATGAGTAGCCTGGTGGTCTTAGCAGCGGGCTTGGGACCTCCCCTGATGCACTAAAGCAGCTCATTTACATAATCTTATTTTCAGTTTTAACTGGAACAACATGGCAGATTTTTAAAAAGTATTGGGATCAGTGTGTCATGGGCTGCAACATCATACAAGCGGAATGTGATTCCAGAAGCAATCTCGGGACCCTCAGCCACACTGATCCAAAACTCTGACATGTCTCCATGACGTCATAGGTTTGCTTTAAAGTTATAGTACACAATAAATGTTCTTTTGTGTTATATCTGGGATTTGTTATTTGTTAAAAAGGTGGGTGATCTTCTTCTTGGAATCTGGGAGAAAGTAGCACAGGATGCAGCATTATTCTTTCCATCAGAACAGTAGACTCTATTATCAGTTAGTGGGATCAAGTCATTACTTGAATTCACTTCTTCTGCTATTATAATGGACAGAAACTGAATTCACAACACAGGAATTGGTCATTGCTTCATCAGGGGTGTAGTAGGGGAGTTGAGTCCAGTAAAGGAATTGAATTTGACTTGTAGTAATTTGTCTCCGGTACAAGAGAACACGTTAGAATATATATGTGATTCACACATGTTGACACAATTTAGTTATTTCTCCAAAGTTCATAGTGGAGTTATTAGTCGAGTAGTGTATCTAGAGGTATATATATTTGTTGTATTTTATAGTGATATTATTAAAGCTGTGAATTATCTCCATATCCAAGTTCCTGTTCAGCCAGTGTATTAGCCTAGATACATGAGGCTTTGCCAGATAAAGCCCTGCTGGTGTTTTTTCTTTAGATGAATCGGTTACATATTATGACGTACCAAATGGGTTTGTGCAGACCAGCCTTAGAAAACACAATACATGTACTTTAATGTTTTTCTCTTGCAGATCAGTGATCTGGATTCAGAAGATGGAAAGAAGGATTCAATGGTTGACGTTCTTTTCAAGCGAGCGTTAAAAGAATTCCGCCAGAACATTTTCAGCCTCTACTCCAGTTCACTTGTGGTAATCATTTTAGGAATTATTGCATATGCTAAATGAAGTAAAAACTGTTTGTTCTATGAATAATTATGCTTTAAGGTTTTTGTTTTGTCCTAAAATGAAAAAAAAAAAATCAAAACAGGAATTAACCTGCACATAAAGTGCTTTATGCAAACCAGGGGCGTAACTACCACCATAGCGGCTTCTATGGGGCACGACGCATCAGGCCCACTCCTGCAAAACATTGGGCCCCCTGATCTATCTTCATTTGTGCAGCCTTCAGGGTACTGGAAATATCCCTTGACCGATTTGTATTCATTCCAGGGGGCGGGGGCATCAAAAGGTTGCTATGGGGCCCAGCCATTTCTCGTTACACCCCTGATGTGAACTTTATGTGCCCTACAAAATTTGACAAAGTATGGTCAGGTTGGAGAGCAGATCCAGCTAGTGAATCCAGTTCCAGGTGCTTAATAGTCTTATTGTATAAGTCGGGGAAGGAGAGGGAATGGCAGGTGAGTGTGAATGTGGGTGTATGTGGTTGGCTTTAGCCTAGAGCCCCCAGGCTAAATGCTAGTTTCTATTGAGACTCTATGGATCTCTCCTTCTTGCCTCCTCCTCTCCAAGATGAATGGCCTTATTTATAAATTCTTGTACCCTAGGCTATATTTTGTGTCACCTGTGTCCATCACTGCTAGTTTTATTGCTAAGAGTCTTAGTCCCTTTAAATGTATTGTTTGTTTGTTAATCTTATTTTCAACTGTTTTTAAATAAAATCTTCCCAAGAGTGACAATGCACTTGATACTGCCATCACCCTGAACATTTTGTAGACATAACCAGATCTGTGTGACAGGTTTAATGGGGTTTTCCTGGACTTCTGCATTGATGGCCTATTTTCAGGATAAGGCATCAATGTCTGATCGGCAGGGTGCCAATATTTGGGACCCCCATCGATCAGCTGTCTGTCAGAGCTGTGGCCCTGGCCGTTACACTTATGGCCCTGTTTATTGTGTATATACCAGAGCCACATTTCTACTAAACAGCTGAGTGTGAAGAGTCCTAGATATCAGCACTCTGCTGTTTAGACATCGATGGCCTATGCTGAAAATACGCGATCAGTATAAAAGACCTGGAAAACTCCTTGGATGTTAGCAATTCAGCAAAAATTTGTCTTATAAAATCAGTCTGTGTGTAAATTGTTAACTCCAACCAATTTTTTTTTTAGCCTTAAATGTTTATATGCAGCCTTTTAGTCTATTAAATATTATTTGTACCATTTGCTGTAAAAGGGAGAAGATGGGAAGAGCATCAGATACAGGGACCTTGGAGCACTGTTTGAGCAGATCCTAGACAAGACCATGAAGCAGCACCAACAAAGAAGCTGGAACGAATCCCCAGTCAGAGTTTGGATCAATACATTCAAGGTTTTCCTAGATGAATTTGTCACTGAATATAAACCTCTGAATTATTCGCTGGGAAAGGTAACTATTGTATAGATGACCAAAAAAAAGTTTTAGCTAGCTTAATAAAACTGGATATTTTTTAATTGTGCATCTTTGTATATTATTTCTTACAAGACACAAAAACCAGAAAGAAAGAAAAGGCGGAAAAAGGAGTCAGATATTGTAAGTAGTTGTCAGTTGTCTATAGAGGAATATATACGGTACATGCCTTTTCTGTTACTCTTTGTTCCTGTTAAGCCTCATTACAATATTTTTTCCCTTCTATTATTATTATTATTAGTAGTAGTAGTATTATTAGTATTATTATTTTAATTATGTTCAGTTTCCATATTTGTCCAGCTCTGTGTAATGGTTACATCATTTTCTTCTCGGTTTTCTATTTTCCCACTTTAGGTTGAAGAACACAATGGACATATATTTAAAGCCACGCAGTACAACATTCCCACATATTGCGAGTTCTGTTCTTCTCTTATTTGGATCATGGACCGAGCTGCTGTCTGTAAATGTAAGATCAAGGGATGTGAAATGTGTTGGCGTCTCAGAAGATCATTTCTGTATAATGTTGAGATCAAGGCTGGTGTGATACTGGGGTTCCTTAGGGTCCATTTACACAGAAAGATTATCTGCCAAAGATTTAAAGCCAAAACCAGGAACAGACTATAAACAGAGAACAGGCCATAAAGAAAAGCCTGAGATTTGTCCTTTTTTCAAATCCATTCCTGGCTTTGGCTTCAAATCTTTGGCAGATAATCTGTCAGATAATCTTTCTGTGTAAATGGACCCTTAGGTTACAATATTCAGTTTACCAAGCCTCATAAAGTGCTGATCAAAGTGGCAATTTTCCATTAAGGAGCAAGTAGAGGCAGGCAGTGTGAACTGTATTACTAAAGTCCATGAGTAGTTTTTCTGTCATTATCATAGAAAGGGATTCACCAGTTTCCAACAGCTCTTGTATATCGCTTTAAGTTTTTTACATGAATGGATCGGTGCCGGCACGGGTTTTGGCCCGGCATGAAGCACTGGAGGTGGAACCCCCTCCCCTCTGTGACACGGCTACATTGATTCTAATTGAGCCGCGTCACAGAGGGGAGGAGAGATGGTCAAACGAGGTCGGCAGGTCTTCCCCCATGCTCTGAACCACTGCAATCCCGGCCGCTATTAGCGGGCGCGGTCCGATCACTGTGCCTGCTAATTCGATATTTAAATGCAGCTGTCAAAACTGATTTAAATGTCCTGTGTGCCCTATCCCTGGTGTCTAGTGTGTGTGTGGGGGGGGGGAGGGGGACTCAGCAGACTAATCGATCAGTGCTGTATTAACAGGATAAGGATAAAAGCGTTATAAGGATGCTAATAGAGCAATTTGAAACAGTTTTTTTTATGGTTTTCATTTTTTAAAAGCAGTCAGATAAAATAAAAGTTATATAAATTACATATCGTTGTAATTGTTTTCCACCTTATGGGTAACCTTATGGCTTAACACGTACCGGATCCGCAGCGCTGCGAGATTTGACGCTGCGAGTTTGCAGCGAAATCCTCTGCGGATCCTTTACTGTGAAGCTACCCCATAAGATGGAAAACTGATCCGCTGCATGTATACGGCCCTTTAACCCCACCACCACTGGCAGCCCGCAGCTCCGGCCCTGAGCATACATTACCTGCTCGGTGCCGCAGCTGTGTGTGACCCCCCCGGCTCCCCTCTCTCCCCATCAGGCAGCACTGCGGGCGGGTGGCCGGTGGCGGGGATTAAAGGGGTCGGGTCCCATACATGCAGCGCATGCGACCCATTCAACTTCACAGTACAGGATCCACAGCGGATTTCTGCTGTGGATCCGGTACATGTGAAGCTACCCTATATCAGATTGCTAAAATTTGGTTGGTGGGCATTGAAAGATTCTCCTGCCTACCATCAATACCGTCTGTTTTTGTTTTTTTTCTATACATAACCCCACACCCCTGTGTACATCTTCTTCAGCTATACCATTCATGTTTTTTTCTGCTGCATACTGATTCTTTTGTTCTCAAAACAAAATCATCTCTCTATACTCTCCAATGTCCAGCCCCATCTATATGTCCCTTTACCTACATGACCTATGTTCACCTACCTTTACCCCTCACTTTCTGAACCCTAACTATAAATACTTCCACCACATGTCATGGTCGCAGTGAATTTTTCCCCTAAATGGTCTCCTGCTAGGAGCCCCTTTGTCATCATATTACTCATGACCAAGTAGTGGCCATGGATGCAGTGTTAGCTATAAGCACATCTGGCATCTGCCCTGAGGGCTGTGTGTTGATGCTAGGTATATCTCTTGTTAGAATGTAATATAAAATCAGATAGAGAAACATCTTGTTGGAACCCTAGCCAAAGATTGCTTTTACATCTTGCTACAAGTCTAGAGTTTTTTTTTATCATTATTCTTTGTGATATGTTGTAATTTATACTAGATGATGGCCATTATTTACTAATCTGGTTCTCTGTTTTAGTATGTAGATTTGCTTGTCACAAGAAATGCTGCTCCCAGATCACCACAACCTGTAGTAAAAAGGTAACCATTGTTGTATTGTACGCACAAATGTTTACTCCTCTAGTAGAATAATAAGTGGGTTACCAGGCATAGCGATTTGTTTGGACTGAGGGTGCTGTAAAAATGAAGCAGGCCACCTCATGCATGAACCCAGCACTGTTGGAGCTACTGTGGGGGATCGGGGCAGTGATGCCTACTTTGTTTCCTTTTTACAGAACTCATAATCCATTAAAGGGAAGCGATCACCTGAAATCTGCATAGCAAACTGCCTACATGGTTATATTGCTCTTGCCTTGCAGATAGCATTGGTATTTCTCTCTGGTCTGTCTGGGGCTTTATTTCAGTGAAAAATGTTTTTTTTTCTTCTGTCCAGAGGGTCAAAAAGATGTGTCTGGGGTGACAAAAGTAAAAAAAAATGTCAAAAGTAAAAATCTAAATTACCGTAAAGCTTTAAGTAATGTGTTTACAGAAAGAATGATAGAACTTAAAGCGGTTATCCAGGATTAAAAACAGAAAAAAAAGATACTTTCTTGCAAAAACAGCACCACCCCTGTCCTCAGATGGTATGTGGTATTACAGTTTAGCTCCATTCACTTCAGCAAACCTAATCTAAAAAAAACCCACACCCAAACTGAAGACCACAGTGGTGCTGTTTCTGGAAGAAAACTGCCATGTTTTTCTAAGCCTGAATAACACCCTTAATGTTACTGTAATTTAGCAAAACCTTTGACATGTCACAGAGACTGCAGTCTGGGTGTTCACATTCCTACTGATTGCTAGAACAAGGTAGGAGAAGCACAAAGCTGAGCCCTTCTGTCTGGCTGAATGAGATGGATTCTATTGTAAGTCTATGGAGCCTATCTCCTGCAGCGAGGTGGGGAGAGAAGCACTCAGCCAAGTGCTTCTGACTAGTTCTACCAATTCAAGGAGGTTTGGAGACTTTTGATCCCCATTGAGCGAAACTTTTGACAAGTCTTTAAAAAATTTTTAAATGATAGTAATACTTTTTTTTTTTTTTTTTTTTTTTTTTTTTTTAAGGTTCTAACTACAATAAGAGACAGTGGGGTTTATTTTATAAGAATGTATTACCTAGTTTTTGCTATGAAATTCAAAATGGCCACAATACAAAGATGAAGCATATCATTTTACACCGTTCTGCATAGTTTTTTTTTTTTTTTTTTTTTTTTTTAATTTATTTTATTTTAAATACACTTTGACACATTAGATACAATAAACAATGTAACACCCATATCAATCCCCCCCCGCAGCCCACACCCACCCCCCCACCCCCTTTTCGGCGAAGTACAATGCTAGAAGAGAAGACATTCTAATGACAAGGTTAAGAGCGAGAGGTCTAGGTGTTATAATTGTTGTAACCATGGGGCCCAAATATTGTTTTTGATCTTTGTTCTAAGGGCTTCTTTCTGATAATACACTATCTCATATGAGTAGGCTCTTTCTACCAAGTTTAACCAAAATTGTTTACTCGGAGGATCATGACTTTTCCACTCACGAAGAATCGCCAGTCTGGCCATGAATAGTAATCTACCTATTAGTTCTATATTGTTTTTAATCTGAAGTGTGCAACCTAGAATCAGAGTCAAGGCATTAAAGGGGACCGTCATGCCTTTTTCAGTAGCCATATATTCCACCACCTCTCTCCAAAACTGCTGAACTTTATTACATCTCCATAACATGTGTACGTAGTCTGCATTATGTTCTTTACATCTAGGGCATATATCCCTCCCACCCTTTCTCATCTTAGCAACAACCGTGGGGGGGTAGTGTAATCTATTTATAATTTTCAGTTGGGTGATATGATGATTCCTATTGAGTGATGCTCTCAGGCTGCTTTTAAGGATGTCGGCCCATTCCTCTTCGGAGATTGGCCCGAGATCCCGTTCCCACTTTTGTTTTTTAGCCCCGCCTGCCGTTCTTCGTCTACAGTCCCCAATAGCATTATATATAAATCTTATCCCTTTTTTTTTCCCTGCCTTATCAGTGTTTATTACATTTAATAATTCTGAGTGTGATATTATAAATTTCCCTTTATCCTTAGTGCAATGTGCTGCGTGCTGAATCTGTAAATACGGATATTTATATATGTCTGTAAGCGAAAATTCCTTTTTAAGTTCGTGAAATGGTCTCAGCTTTCCTTGTGAGAACAGCTGTTCTACCCTGCGAAGGCCAAGGCCCTTCCATAAGTGATTATTTATTATATTGTTAAATTCGGGGAAGTTTGGGTTATCCCATATTGGGGTGAAGATATTACTACCTACAATGTGTGCCCATTTTTTTAATGTTTTCCAAATTTTTTCCCATAATTTTATCTTAGTGATAGTGTTGTGTTTGATTTTATGTTCAGGTCTCGTTTCAAAATATTCTATTGGGGACTGTAGGTCTTTTGGTGAACCAGTTATCAACCACTGTCTTATTGTTGAGTTGCTGTTTTCCCGGACCATCTGGTGGATGTTAGTGGCCATAAAGTAATTCCTAAACTCTGGTAGTGCAATTCCTCCATTGTTTTTCGGTGAGGTAAATGTGTTATATCCTGTCCTCGGCCTTTTCCCCCGCCATAGTAAACTATTCAGTGTTCTATCTATGGACCTGAAAGAGCTTTCAGTTATCCAAATCGGAGATGCCGATAGGACATAGTTAATCTGGGGCTGTATCACCATTTTAATCAAGGCGGCTCGGTCCGCCATAGATAATGGTAGTTTGCACCATACCTCTACCTTTTTCTTAATTTTATGCAGAAGGGGCTTTAAATTATACTCGGCAAATAGGGCTATATCCGTGGGTATCTTAATCCCTAAATATTCCAAAGATCCGTCCGCCAGTTGCAGCCCAAAATTCCTCAATGGTTCCTGGTTTGTCCCAGGAAGTGCCATCAACAGGGATTTGGACCAATTGATCCCAAAACCTGAAACGGCTCCAAATTCCTCACACGTATTTAATACATGTGGAAGGGCACCTTCAGGGTTACGTATAAACAAGAGGAGGTCATCGGCGTACATAACTAACTTGTCCTCTATGCCACCAAGGCCAAAACCCTCTATCAAAGGGTTAGCCTTGATCATATAGGACAGAGGCTCCACATAGAAGGTGAACAACAGAGGCGATAAGGGGCACCCTTGTCTAGTTCCCCTAGACAGATTAAAACTCCTTGTCAGGCTGCCATTAATAGATAG
The DNA here is from genome assembly GCF_027789765.1 of Dendropsophus ebraccatus. Taxonomy (NCBI): domain Eukaryota; kingdom Metazoa; phylum Chordata; class Amphibia; order Anura; family Hylidae; genus Dendropsophus; species Dendropsophus ebraccatus. The sequence goes on along the minus strand of NC_091454.1, from coordinate 143,004,100 downwards.
CCGTGCCGAGGGTTCCTCATAAAGCATCCTTATCCACCTTAGCATATTTGGGCCAAAGTTGAATCTGTATAGAACCTCCCAGAGATACCCCCACTCCACCCTGTCGAATGCCTTAACAGCATCCAATGAGAGGATGGAGCGGGGGGTCTCTGTTTCCAGTTGCATATTGGCCATCACCCTGTCCAAGTTTGCGAATATCGACCTGTTTAAGACAAAGCCGTTCTGTTCAGCACCAATAAGTAGGGGGCTAAGCTTCTTTATCCTTGAAGCAAGCAGTTTAGCGATAATTTTTGCATCTGCATTAAGCAGTGAGATGGGGCGATAAGCCCCCATATCTAAGGGGTCCTTATTCTTTTTAGGGAAGATGATTATTGTCGCTTCCCTCATTGAAAGGGGGAGTGTACCACTACTACAGGATTCATTAATCATATCGACTAGCGCTGGCAGTAAAGCTGTGTGATATTTTTTATAGAATTCAAAGGGAATCCCGTCCGGCCCTGGAGCAGAGCCATTGGGGAGAGAGTTTAGAACTAATTGTATTTCCTCTAAGGAAAATGGCTCCTCCAACTGTGTTTTCTTTTCATCGGTGAGTTTTTTAAATGGGAGCCTGTCTAAGAGATTGTTAGTTTGATCCATGGAGGAACTGTTAGTAGATTTATACAGTTCTTCATAGAAACCAGCAAAGTTTTCTTGTATTTGCTGCTTATCGTTAGTTATTCTGCCATCCCGACCTCTGATGGCCAGCACATCCCTCCCTTCTCCCTGTGCTTTAATAATGGCCGATAGCATCTTGCTGGGTATTCCTTCTTCAAAAAATTTTTTTTGACAGTGGAACCTCTGTTTGTTATATGCTTTATTCAGCAGGTACTGCGAGTATTTGTCCTGGGCTATTTTCATTCTGTCAAGATCAATAGGTCTGGAGGAGCGCACAGCTTCCTCCTCCAAACCCAGGATCTCATTTTTCAGGGCCGTTTCTTCTGCACGAAATTTCCTTTTAGTACGTACCACCTCTGCTAGAAGTAAGCCCCTCACAAATGCCTTAAAACAGTCCCAAACAGTATGTATATGTGCTGTCCCGCGATTCCTCTTCCAGAACTCTTTTATCTCTTCCCCTATCGTCCCCTTTTGGTCTATCAATGTAAGCCAGTGAGCGTTTAGTCTGAAGCTATTATCTTTTTTTTTGTAAGCCCCCCCTTTACTGCTGACCTTAAGTATAACTGGAGTGTGGTCAGAGATAACTTTAGGTGCATAATTAACTTCTAAGGTTTCTTCCATTGCCTTTGTATTTGCAAGGACTAAGTCTATCCTAGACGCAGCCCTATATGATGTACTGTAGCAAGAGAATACTTGCTTCCCTGGATTCAGACGTCGCCAGACGTCCACCCAGCCGACCTCCCGAGCCAAGATAGCTAGGGGGGAGGGGTGGGGGGAAGCTGCGACGCCCGATCCAATTCTATCTATCTCTGGATCCATAACTGCGTTAAAATCTCCAATTATATAGAGAGGAACCCCTACCCTATCTTTCGTGAATTCTACCAACTTGAGAAGCACCTCTCTGGAGAATGGTGGTGGAATATATACTGCCGCCAGAATTATTTCTTTCCCCCCAATTGTCGCGTGGAGGAATATATATCTACCCCTGGAATCTAAGCTTTTCTGAATTAGTGAAAATTTAATTTTGTTATGTATTAAGATAGATACCCCTGCTGTGTAGTTTGATACTCCGGCATGGAACTCATGTGAGGCCCACCTCCTTTTTAGCCTGGTCTCTGTTTCTTTTGTAGTGTGAGTTTCACATAGGCAAACAATTGCCGGTAAGTAATTTGCTATTAGATCAAATATAGCTTTCCTTTTAGTCCTATCTGCCGTACCTCTCACATTCCAGCACATTATTTTTAGGTCCTCCATGGTTTTATAGATTGTAGGTGTATAGGTAATTTAACCAGACAAATGAAAAAGAGACCTGTAAACTTTAAAAAATCGTAAAAAAAAACCCTCTGCACTTCACCTGTGTACTTCGCCACCCACCCCCCAAGGACCCCCCCCCCTACTAATACCCTCATTCCCCCCTTACTACCGCCCACTTATTGACCCACAGTTATGCGAGTCTCTCACTACCACTATCCAAAAACCGGCACCGGACCCACCTCCGCCACCGCATATATTCATCTCCCGGATAGAATAGACTGAAATAAAGTGAAATAAAATAAAATGAGGGGCATCACCTAAGGGTCATATCTATAGACCTTCTTTATCCAACCATTCACATGCCTCTTGAGCTGTCTGGAAGAAATGGGAGACATTATTGTAATTAATACGAAGCTTAGCGGGGAACAGAAGGGAAAAGGAGATCTTCCCGGCATGCAGCCTCCTCTTTATATCCTTATACGATTCCCTTCGTTTTTGAGTTGCCCTGGAATAGTCTGGGTAAAGGGACACCTTTTCCCCATTGAACTTAATGTCTCCTTTAGTTCTTGCACTCTGCAAGATAATGTCCCGATCTCTAGAGAGCAGGACCTTGCAGAGGAAAGTTCTAGGAGGGGCTCCTGGTGCCAGTTTTCTCAGCGGAACCCTATGCGCCCTCTCAACCTCAAAGTGAGAAGATAGGTTGTCTTCACCAATAATCCCCTTAATCCAGTCAACACAGAATTTTAAAGGAGAATCTCCCTCTGCCCCTTCAGGAAGCCCAACTATACGTATATTGGACCGCCGAGATCGGTCCTCCAGGTCAGTTAATTTATTTTCCAATACTTCGTAGTTTTTTGTAGTTACTGCTAACGTTTTTTGCGAAGTTTTAACTTCCAATTGTAGTTGTGGCAAAGTTCTCTCAATTTCTCCCAGTCTGCTTCGTATGTTGTTTAAATCTTCCCGTATAAATGAAACGTCTGAGGCCAGCCCCCCCATCTGCATCTTAACCTCTGACAGGCCCTGGTTACACTTTTGGACCTCTTGTAATATCTGTCCCAAAGTGTTGTCGTTTAGTTCATCCTCGTCTCCATCCTCCTCGTTTGGGTCCTGTTCTAGGCCTGTATATCGTGAGCCCTTTGCTGCGCCTTTGTTAGGGGGTTGGTTTGGGCTTCTATGTGTTCGTGTCTTTGCAGATGTTGTGGGGGATTTCAGGTATTTATCCAGTTTCGTAGTGTTCGTCAAATCAGCTGGGCCACCTGATTTTCTTGGTTGGGATTTAGGAGGCATATTGTTGTTGTTCTTAAAGAAAAAATGCCTCTTTTTTTTTTTTTTTTTTTTCTCCACTAAGTGAGGATCTATTGAGGAGGGGAGGGACAGATCAGTACAGTCATAAAAACAGTATCCAAGGGAGGCTGAGGGTTCGGGAGCATTCCCTACCTGCAGACTTGTTTGTGTATCGTATAGTCTGGATCCGACCCGCCAGGACCAGCAGTGCGCCCCCTGTTCGATGTGAACAGCATAGTTCATATATATTGTTTCCTTGCAGCAATAGCATATTCTTATTACTATATGCACATACCTTTCAAGACGTGTTTCAGAGGAAGATTGCGTGTCCTCAAGGCAAAATTAGCACTTTTTAGTCTTAGGAGCTGTCATATAAATAATAGAACAAGGGTCATAGAAAATACAGTTACCGTGCATTAGCGGATGGCTGCTGTCGACTACATACGTGTATACTATGCCGTCTATAGTGAGCATGGCGGAGAGGGATAGGACTTCAACACGCTTGTAGACTCTCGCGCTGACTTTTATCAGTCCCAAGGTCATAGCGGCAGCTTTAGATTTCCAACTCTTTATATATGAAACTTGAGCATATATTTTAACCATACAGTCTTGTGTTGTTACTTATCCGGTTATATTACCGGTGCGTGCTTCTGCGGCATCCTTTTTACTAATCCTAGCGAACCGGGGCTTTAAAAAGTTCCCCAGCCGCACAGAAATCATCAGTGGTATGTATCATTTTTACCTGAGGCGTCTGCTGGTTCTGTTTCGGGTGTCTGCCCGGAGGTAACGTGTGCACCTCGGCCACGAGGTCCTCTGTGTGGCGTCTCACCGTCCACGGACACAGGGAGAGGCTGTATGGTGGAGTAGTCCCGTCTGGCGGCCGGATACCAGACCGCCGCTGTGCTGGAAAGTAGTCCCTCCACCTCCGCTCCAGCCTGCCAGCCTTCGGCCGACCCTCAATCCCGTGCTCCCTCCGCATGTCCGCATGTCTCGGCCAGTCTCCTCAGGCCAGGCAATCTCCATCCACCACGTGAGGCGGATCACAGCTCCGGTCTAACCGCCAGCGCCTGACCGCATCTCTTCAGCGCCGGCCTCCCCTCAGCTCTGCCTCCGTCCATCACCCTCGACAACCTCCAATCCGGGAGTCAGGTCAGGCTAGATCCCCGTAGCGGTGGTGGGTCCGGAGCAGCTCAGGGACTAACAGCTAGCACATGCTGTCTCGTGGCTCCTCCTCCTCCTTTTTTTCTGCTGTCCAGAGGGTCAAAAAGATGTGTCTGGGGTGACAAAAGTAAAAAAAAATGTCAAAAGTAAAAGTAAAAATCTAAATTACCGTAAAGCTTTAAGTAATGTGTTTACAGAAAGAATGATAGAACTTAAAGCGGTTATCCAGGATTAAAAACAGAAAAAAAAGATACTTTCTTGCAAAAACAGCACCACCCCTGTCCTCAGATGGTATGTGGTATTACAGTTTAGCTCCATTCACTTCAGCAAACCTAATCTAAAAAAAACCCACACCCAAACTGAAGACCACAGTGGTGCTGTTTCTGGAAGAAAACTGCCATGTTTTTCTAAGCCTGAATAACACCCTTAATGTTACTGTAATTTAGCAAAACCTTTGACATGTCACAGAGACTGCAGTCTGGGTGTTCACATTCCTACTGATTGCTAGAACAAGGTAGGAGAAGCACAAAGCTGAGCCCTTCTGTCTGGCTGAATGAGATGGATTCTATTGTAAGTCTATGGAGCCTATCTCCTGCAGCGAGGTGGGGAGAGAAGCACTCAGCCAAGTGCTTCTGACTAGTTCTACCAATTCAAGGAGGTTTGGAGACTTTTGATCCCCATTGAGCGAAACTTTTGACAAGTCTTTAAAAAATTTTTAAATGATAGTAATACTTTAACTTTTTTTAAATCACTTTTAGGAACAATGCTAACAAAACATGTTATTATGAGGTAGAATGTAAGGATAGTGCCATTGTTTGTACTGTACAGTCTTGCACAGGAAAAAAATATATGGCCTGGAGGTGCTGATGGATGGCAGGTGTTTGGGGCTTTTTAAATGTGTCTATGGAGCCGGCGGAAAGGCACGCGGCTGCAAACGGGTACTAGCGATGGAATCCACCAGAACTTCTCCAAGCGGATTCTGTAGTGTGAACCCACCTGCACCCTTCATAAATACATTATAAACAACATTAGGAACAGGGATTGTTTTATTCATATCCTTTTTTCCCTATTACTATTAGTATGACCATGAGCTGTCCAACCGTCACTTTGGGGTGGAATTGTCACGTCTCACAAATGAAGATCGGACAGTTCCCGTGCTGCTGGAGAAACTCATCAGTTACATTGAGATGCATGGCTTGTATACAGAAGGAATATACAGGAAACCAGGTTCAACAAATAAGATTCGCGAGCTGCGGCAAAACCTTGACACAGGTGAGAAGCTTCTACTATTTACTGTTATTAATCTGTTGTGTTCAGCCTAGGTTGGTCCACAGCTTTGTTTGCCATCACCTAAGCATTGGCTTTTGTAACAAATAGAGCGCCATGACAGTACCGCCACAAATTCAAGGAATAAGGAATAAAAGAAATGAGGAAAAAAGGGGAAAAAGGATGGTGCAGCATGGCTATTTAGAGAAAACTATTAGGACTAGTGTCATTGATACTTTTATAAACTTTTGACATGTTCTAGAGACATACAGCATCAAGAAAGTCCAACAGCATCCAAGATAGTGAATGTTCTGAGAACCCCACTTTAACAAGCTAGGAGAATTTCAGGGCTCAATGCTTCTCTCTGTGGCTCACTGCTCTTCCCATCTTAGTGGAAGAGAAAAGCTCCATAGACTTAAGACCCTATTACATGAAACGATTATCGTCCGTGTTTGTCTTTCAAGCATGTTGAAAAACAAACCACTGATATAGCAGCGATCTGCTGCTGTCGCTCCTCTATGGGCTGCCCGGTCGATCACTAGCCCCCTGCAGCTCTCTGCGACCCCCCCCCCCCACCACCACCACCACCAACACAGAGTGCAAAGGCAGTTTAGATACAGACTGCAAAATCAGTTTGTATCTTTATAAATACACTAAGAGACACATATACTTTTACACTTAAGAAAACTTAAAAGGGAAGTCCCATGAAAATAGAAAAATGCAAGGTAGGCAAGGGTGTGTGGGAACTTACCAGTCCTTGCACCTCGGTAGCGCTGTTCCCTGGTCTCGCTAATGGCCGCCGACTGTAATTTTCATCTGGAATCCAGGCTCTACCAGCTGCGATTGCCTGCTCAGCCAGTCAGGCCTATCGCTGTCAGCTTGAACTGGGAGCGGCGCTACGGAGCATCAGGATAATTAAGTATACTTTGTTTAATATGTTCCCACACCCCCTGCCCTTCTGCTTTTGTGAGACTTCTCCTTTAACTAGGTGATAGGTTCTCGTTAAGTGGCCACACGAACAATCCAGTGATCGTTGGTGCGGCCCTGCAATTAGTTGTGCTTTCTAAAGACACTCCAAATGAGCGAAAATCTCGCTGATCAGCACTTGCTTGTGACCTTGCAGGGCCCCATATTGGACTGTTTTAAATAGGACCCTTATAGTGGGGGGCTGAACACCCAGACACCCACCAATGAAAACTTTTGACATGTCTCTATGACCTGTGAAAATAATCATTGACACTGTTAGGTAACAGTAGTATTTTGGCCAGCATTTTCATCCCTATTTGTAAGCCTTAACAAGGAATGGAACCTGCACAGAGAGCACAAAAGACAAGGCTGGAAAGATGTATACCTATTCTGTGTTTTGGACCCACTTCTGTTTTTGTTTTACAAATGCTCATATAAAATACTAACCCAGACAGTGAGCAGGAGGGCTTAAATGTCTTGAACTGGTAATGGATCTCTACCTATATTTTGCTATGGAATATTTTTTTTATAGCGTTATCTCTTACATTACCTTTTTGGCTTCAAGACTTACTGTTCAATACAATTTTGTGTGTTTTTTTTTCCTTTGTATTGTAACTTTTACCATGCCACATTGAGATGGCCTGTGTGAGGAAGTCCTTTTCCTGATTGAGGCTTTATTGTTTCATTAGAGAGAGATATACCCTAATATACTGTCAGAAATGTGCACTGGACACTATTCTTGTTTTGTATATAATTATACCAGTTATACCAGACCAACTTTCTTTTATGTTACTTTTTTCTTGTGCTTTTTCTCTTGCAGATATTGACAGTGTAAACCTGGACGATTATAATATCCATGTGATTGCTAGTGTATTCAAGCAGTGGCTGAGGGAACTTCCTAATCCTCTGATGACATTTGAACTCTATGAAGAGTTCCTCAGATCCATGGGTAAGTAATGGGGTGTGTAGAATGTCATTCCCTTTCACGTCACACACCTGTAATGTGCCTCTATTTTTTTACTCCTAACATTTTTGGCACTTTAATATCTGTACTTTTATAAATGTTTTTAATCCAAACCATTTCTTAGTATACCAAAAAGCATATATTTCAGTGCTAGTCCTGGCATTTGTATCTTTCCATGAATCTAAATTTTTTTTTTTTTTTTTGCAACAACCTGTTTCTTTAGGCTTGAAAATTAGTTGACAGTAACTATATAGATGCACCACTGCTCAGTCAGAAATGTACTTTTGACACATTTTGTTTATTTTTTTTAATCTTACAGGTCTTGGTGACAGGAAGGAAACTGTGCGGGGAGTGTATTCTGTAATAGACCAGCTCTCCCGTACACATCTCAGTACTTTGGAGAGACTTATCTTTCACCTTGTCAGGTAGCCGCAATGTGCATTTTTTAACTAATATAACATAACAAAAATAAAATTATATATATAATATTATTATTATTATTTTTTTTTACTGCATAGTGCTATAAATCAAGTGGTTCATTTCAGCAGTTACATTTATTTTCAGTGTCGGCTACATATCAGTATATGATAGTATCAGTGTGGTGGCAAAACAGCGGCAACTGTACATAATGTTTTATATGTATTACTAGCAGCCTATAAATGTGTTTACCACTGGTTTGTGTAATTTTAGGATTGCCCAGCAGGAGGAAACTAATCGCATGTCTGCCAACGCCCTGGCAATTGTGTTTGCTCCATGTATTCTCCGTTGTCCAGACACTACAGACCCACTACAGAGCGTACAGGACATTGGAAAGACCACAGCGTAAGAATTATCAGATCGTTGTCTTTAGATACTTTCAGCAATGCAGCATCCTTATGATCAGTAATAATGTCACTTTATAGTTACTTATACTGTTTGTATATTATCTATATATTACATAACACAATGGCATAGCATGGGTTGGCAGCACCCAGGGTAAGGCAAAGTATTGTGCCCCCAGCTGTCTGGAATAGAGTGGAAGGTCCTCAGTGGGTAGGAAATTTCCCTCTATTAAGTAGATGCCCTCAGTAGGTAGGAAAGTCCCCATAACTAGATAGATGCTTGCAGATTGTAGATAATTGCCATCCCATTAGGTAGAAGCCCCCAGTAGGTAGCACCCACCACCCCCTAATTAGGTAGGAGTCCTCAGTAGGTAGATAATCTCCACTTATTAGGCATATGCTCCCACTAGGTAGGTAATCCCTCCATTAGGTAGAAGCCCCTAGTAGCGAATCTCTCCCCATTAGGTAATTAGGTAGATGCTGCAGTAGGTATATAATTCCTTCACCATTAGATAGATGCCCCCAGTAGGTAGATAATTCCCCCACCGTTATTTAGAGTCCCCCAGTAAATTGATAACCCCAATTAGGTAGAATCCCCCTATAGGTAGATAATTCTACCCCAATTAAGTAGCTCCCCACTAAAATACAAAATATCAAAAATCCCACTTGCCTTCCCTCCACTCCCGGGTATAGGTTCTCTGCTCTGTGCCATCACACAGTTAAATTACATCATCCTATGAGGCCCCCACTAAAAGCCCTGCACCGCTGTACAGTGCAGGAGCAGGGAGTCCAAATAGGAAGGGAATCCTATATCCTATCCTGTATGTGCATTTTGTAGAGCGCTAGGCTTTTGGTGTAGGGTGCCACAGTATTGGATGTACCACCGGATTGCTAGACTCTCTGCTTCTCTACAATACTACGTGGCAATGCATACATTATATGGATGGCCACTCAATTTACATGCTTAGGGGCTCAAAATTGTCCACCCCTAGGAATTTTGTGCCTGGAGCAACTGATCCCCCTGACCCCCACCCATTCTATGCCAAAGCATACATTGGTTTAGTAGAAGTAATTGTAATTTAGTCTCCCTATTATTTACACTCATATTCTTGTATCACCAACTTTAAATAGCACAGCCACATATGTTTTCCTGTGCAAAGTAAATAGCTTTCCATGTATCCCTGCCGCTTACCTGTCCCATTGTTCTTTCTGCTTGTCCTGGTTTAGCTGTGTGGAGCTGATTGTTGTGGAACAAATGAATAAGTATAAGGCACGTCTGAAGGATATCAACAGTCTAGAGTTTGCAGAGAACAAAGCAAAGAGTCGCCTGTCCCTAATCCGCAGGTCCATGGTAAGAAAATATAGGCTGTACTGGGAGAAGCGGGGGTAACACCATCACAACTAACACACTCAGACTTGCCCTCTCTGCTCATCTTCTTCGCGGCTACTCTCCGGCTTCTAACCTTCTGCTTTCCTTTCATCTCCTTTTTCAATCCAGAAACCTGTACTAATTGCAGTTAGATTTATGAGCATAAATCGCAGCACCCTGCCGGTATGTATACTAAGATCAGGCTGTCTGTGACGCTCATTCGTTGTGTCCCCATTAACACAAGTGCACTCACTTGAACAGCATTACTTTCAGTATGCATGTTTTGTCCTCATCATTACATTAATGACATTAGAAAGGGTCACTTCTTAACCCACTTAAAGGTATAGTCACACATGGCATGTTTGTTGCGGAAATCCATGTGCTTGCAGCTAAAATAAATCCATTCAGGTTGATGGAACTGATTTTCAATTGCAGAAATGTCTACAAGTTCCATTTAACAATCCTGTACCTTTCTGCAGTAATCTGCCACTTGTGACTGACCTAAAATGTCCTCCATGGGTCACACAACCCTATCTGTCTGATTCACACACCTTGTGCATGACTCTCCATTTACATATCACAATTAATTCTGACCAGCATCACCTGAGTTGGATACCGTAAGTCCTGTAAAGTTTAGCTTGGTGTTGTCTTATCAGTTCATGTACGTACAGTTTTCTATAAAACAAGTCTATGTAATGTAATCAATGCAATCTCAGCATAAAAGTAAAACCATCGATGTCATGTATATGGGGATGTATGGGATGCTTACAGTAGTCTGCATTGTCTACAAGTACTTAATGGTGAGGAAGTCCACACTGCATTACATTAGGAAAAAAGGAAAAGCTGTTACTATACTGAGAAAGGTAAGAACTTAGTTAGGCCCTGTTCATACCACATTTTTGCATCCCTGATTTTATAGAAGAGTGAAAAGGTAAAACATTATAAAATGCCCCTGAGGGTTGTTTCTTGCAGAATAAGTGGGCAGTTTAATTGGTTCCGGTTTAGAATACATGTGATTTATGGATTCCTTCTTTTTAGTTATTTTTTTATATAGCAATCACTGTACAGATTACATAAAAATACAGTTTTATAGTTTGGGTCTTGACAGAAGTAAAATTACAATGAAAGAGTCGGTCAAAGTACAGAATAGAGGCAGCACGTTGAAAAAGTTGTTAGTAATTGAGAAAGATTTCTTTAGTTGTTTTTTTTAAACAATTTTTATTGATTGTTTACATGGCCACACAAGCAGTCAAGGGAGTGTTTGTGCGGGCTGCCCGATTAAAGGCTAAAGCCACCTAAAGGCTTGGCAAGCGAGCGCTGATCACAGGGATTGGCACTCGTTCTCTGGAGCCCGTCAGCCTTTTTTATTTATTTATTTTTTTCTTACTCTTTTACATTTTCCAGCATTTTATTCTATTTAACACCTATTCAGGTAGAGTAGAACAAACCTGATGGCTTGAGCTAGAACTACAGGAAATTAGATTTATGGAATTAAAATCTAAAATGTAAGTTATTTTCATGTTGGGCAGAAAACCATGTGACCACAGGTTGGAGGATTAACCAAATTATGAATGTGTATAGTCTTGAATCACCTTGTGTATATCAGATTTTGCCATTATACTTACTTTATTCACACCACATTTACACTGTACTGTTGAGGTTTATTAGCTTTTTTCTTAAATGTATAGAGATAAAGGGATTCTTGGTTCAGAGGGAAGTGTAGGAACATTCATTCTTTAACCTATCTTGTTGTTGTATCTAAAAGAAAAGAGATGCCTTATATTCATTTTCTTAATATGACAAGTAGCAGGTTACCCTATGCATTACTCTTTATTCAGGGGAAAGGAAGGCTTCGCTCCAATCTGAGCCCTGTTATTTCAGGGCGTTCCCCTGTTCCAGATGCAGCTGGTGACCATGGCTTATCCACTATTCCTTCTGAAGATGAGTCTACAGAGCAGAAAGAAGCAGCCATGCAACAAGAAGAACGAGTACTAGCCCAGCAGATAGAAACACTACAGAAGGAGAAGTGAGTGGTGAATAACAATATGAAGTTTTGCAGCTGATGTGATGCAAGACATTTAATCAATACTCTTTAGAGGATGGTGTAAATGTATTAATATTTGGATGGGTTTTTATTGAATTATAGTTGTCTATGGTGCTATATGCTTCTTAAACTGTGAGGCGCCCCTAGTTGTTGGTGAGGCACAGTTGGGGAAGCAGCTTTCACAAACGTGACTTCAAGCTGCACAGTCCTTTCTCTGGCTGTAACAATTTCTGGTTTAGCGACATTGTTGTATTTTAACCCCTTAGGCAACCATGGCATACCAGTATACCATGGGGCCATTAGAGGTGTATGGAGCAGGTTCGGGGGCCCTGCCTGCTCCATACCTGGCAGCTCAGCAGAGAACAACTGCTAATAGCCCACACAGAGTAAATGCACATCATAAGTGATGTAATGGGGCAGATCATGTTAGCATATTAAACTGTCTAGAGTCACACACTATCAATTTGATAGATATAGTGTTATACAAAAACATTAGTAAATCCCAAGAGTAAAGTAGGGTTTTATTGTAATCCTGTCCTGGTTACATGTCTCATGAGAATGTTTGTTTCCTTTAATCCTTCTACATGCTTCTCTTTTTCATTCAATAGGGAGGAACTTGCTTATGAAATGCTCGCTTTAGAGCCACGAGCTTCAGATGATGAGACCTTGGAGTCTGAAGCATCTCTTGGAACTGCAGACAGCTCAGAAAACCTGAACTGTGAGTCTGAAGGGGCAGCATCCATCAGAGCAGGTAGTTATCTCTTCATTGATTTGACATGATTAACACACATACCCAATATATCAATCTGACCAGTGGCTAGATTGTGACTGATGGTGAATCAAGAGGATCAATTCTCTCATCACTGGGCATATGCTAGCTATATGCCATCAATGTGTGTCTCTAATGTGCTTTTATATCACTAGACTAGTATTGTTATCCTCCACATCTTGGGTTGTGATGTATTTGTGTGTTTTGCTTAATGAGTAATTTTTATGTTTTACTTCCTGCAGAAAGAGCACTAGTCCTGAGTTCCATGCGAGGTCCAAGGACAGAGGCGACAAGAGTACGGAGATCTGCCAAGAGAGAAAATGACAGCACAGATAGTGGGGACCGCAACCTTTCTTCTCCCACTGCTTCATCTTGCTTACCCCACCTAGGAAGAAAGAGGTTCCATTTACACTCCAAATCCCCCTTTTACCGAGAACCCCCTCCAGCAGACGCTCAGGACTCTGGGGCCACTGTACATTTTACAAGCCGTGGGACTTTTAATCCAGAGAAAGGACGCCAAAAATTAAAGAATGTCAAACAATCTCCCCAGAAACCAAGGGATCCTCCAGAAAGTGGGGAGCAAAGGATTCTGGGTTCAGATGGCAGCTCGCAATCTGTTGTCTTGTTTGGGAGCAATGAATTTATGGTTTGAAAAAGGTATATTATTTCCTTTGTTCATTCTTGCCAAGAGCTGTGCCCTCCCACATAGCTTTATCCTGGTGCCTCATTGTGTAACCAGGAGCCACCATTTGGCATGCGCTGCCAATACATACCAAGGACCAGCCAGGCCATGTTTAACAAAAGCCTTACCCAGCAAGCCCATACAGAACTGTTTAACACTCCCTTTATCAACATAAACTGATCTCAACAGAAAGAGAGGCTTTTATTATAAATATTATTATATTAATATTATTAATTTTATTTGTGGTTTCTAAGCCCAATATAAATAAACCATTCCCTTTAATTTAAAGCAGCATCTGCACTGTGGTTACACAAAGCTTTGTAAGGTTGATGCCTCCTGATCTGCATGGCTCAACTTGTTTGTGGGGTACATCACCCCCTTATTCTTTTTGTCCTTATCATCTGCACTCCAGAGACATTGGTCAGAGCCCACACTGACAGCAGCAAAAAGAAAAAAAAACATACTTATGTCTGTCTCAAGTGAGTACATTCCATTTGTTTTGTGGGATCCACAGCGTATGGGATTGAGAGAAGATAGTTCCAGAAAGTGGAAACTCTGCTTGGAGTTCTGCTGTATTCCAAGGGAAGCCTTCTTTTATGCAGAAGAGGATTTATGTGCAACAAAGACTGGGCAGCTTCCTCTGCGTGTAACCCTTCTGGCTGCAGATTTTACTACAACATAAGCCTGCGGAGCCTTATAAAGGGCAGACACTTCCATACTGAATGTAATTGCCCTGCATCTGGGAGATGCCACTGGGTGCAATGTGCAATGGGAGACTGTGCTATTATATGTATTCAGTACAATCTGTGTAAATTTCCGGCTGTAAGATCCATTACATCGCAAACAAACCCAGAGCTTATTAAAAGAACAAAAGCTGCAGAATGTCAAGTCTTGAAGTAGTATTATTGCTAGGCACAGCATGCTTATTGCGTCAATATTAGTCAATGTAAACCTATGAGAAAATATTGACAGAATAGGTAGCCAGCCAGGGAGTCTATCGTGGTGCCATGATATCCCCGCGGCTATATCTTTTGATCTTTTGACCTGCTGTGATCAATAAATTTGACATGTCTGATGACATGTCAGAAGTTATTAGTGTCCATTTATAAATTAGTGGACAAAGAAAATGCTGCATGCAGCATCAGACTTAAAGGGGTTGTCCAGCGTCACAAAAACATGGCCACTTTCCCCCTACTGTTGTCTCCAGTTTGGGTGGGGTTGTGAAACTCAGTTCCATTGAAGTAAATGGAGCTTAACTGCAAACTGCACCTGAACTGGAGACAACAGTAGGGGGGAAAGTGGCCATGTTTTTTGTAGCGCTGGACAACCCCTTTAATGATGAACATGAGTGGAAAACCTGACATAACCTATTAAAGCAAATGTGTCTGTTCGGCTTTGTTTGTCAGTGCAGAGCCTCTGATGCAGTGTGGACCTAGCCTTAAAAATAAAAAAAACATGGCTGCTTTCTTCCAGAATATGTCACACTTGTGCTCAGGCTGTGTGTACTATTACAACTCTGTTCCATTCTCTTTAGCGGAACTGAGCTGAAATACCACACACAAACTGAGGAAAGGAGTAGTACTGTTTCTGAAAGAAAACAACTATGTTTTTTAACCCCTTTTAAGCTTGTAGGTTGTCATATCCCAGGTAAATATGGAAAATGTGTACCATTTTTAAGGAATCAAGGGTGTTTGGATACTTGTGGTATTTTTAAGGTGCTAAAGGGGTATTCCAATGTTTTACAAAAATGCATATATTGCAGGAGATCTTTAAAAAATAGAAAAAGAAGCTATACTTGCCTACCCTTCTGTTATTCCACTGCTCCCATACGTCTCCTTCCTTTCCCTGTGATGCTCCTGTTGTCTGCTTGCTTCCGAGGTGCTTGGCGCAGAATTTGCACACTTAGAGGGTTAGGTTTGAAAGGACAGAGCAGAGATTGAAATTTTTGTAAAATGCCAGAAAAACCCTTCAAGGCTCTGTTTCCATATTTACGCTATGCTGGTTTCATACATGGCAGTTTTTTTAAAACTGCCATGCGCGAAACCAGCTACAATGTGGTCCTATGATGTGTTTACACACAGAGATTTATCTGCTTGATCATTGAAGCCAAAGCCAGGAACAGACTATAAACAGAAAACAGGTCATAAAGGAAAGACTTAGGGTGGTATTACACGGAACGATTATCGTTCGAAAAATCGTTAAATCGTTCGGATTTGAACGATAATCATTTCGTGTAATAGCAGGCAACGATTAAACGACCAACGAGAAATCGTTGATCGTTTAATAGGATCCGGACCTATTTTTATCGTTTGATCGTTCGCTCATCGTTCGGTGGAATAAGAATTCACAGCTGAAACGTACACAATAGCGACGACTAAACGACCGCAAGAACGATCATAAATAACTATCATCGTTTCGTGTACTTGGGTGAACGATTTGGGTCGTTTGCCTTAGCGGTCGTTTAAGATCGTTTATCGTTAATCGTTAGTCGTCGGAAAATTGCTTGGTGTAATAGTACCCTTAGATTTCTCCTCTTCTCAAATCTATTCCTGTCTTTGGCTTTAAAAAAAATCTGTCATATAAATTTCTCTGTGTTAAGGCTCAATAAGGCCCTTTTATGCTGCGTTTACACGTAACGATAATTGGCCCGATCGTACGATTAACGATGTCGAGGTAGCGTTTTTTTTTCATAACGAGCAGCGTTTAGACGGTACGATATATCGTACGGAAAATTCGTTGTGCGATCGTTTTGCGAACGCTTAAGCCTATCTCACACATTAAATCGGCGAACGACTGTTCACACGGAACCGTTTGCAAATTTTTTGTGAACAACGAACGACAATTTGATGACATGTTGAAAGATCAAAATGCGCGATGTATCGTTCGTCGTATGATCGTTCGCTGCGTTTACACGTACGATTATCATTTGAATTCGATCGTTATTGCGCAAATTTGTACGATAATCGTTTCGTGTAAACGCACCATTATATAGACTGATCAGGTCTGATGAATGCTAATCTCACTGATTGGAGCTCATTTAATGAGCCTTTTTAGGCTGTGTTCATACTATACATGGCAGTTTCTTTGCAGTACTGTTGCGGTACTGCCTCCTTCCAGTGAAAACGCTGAAGTACTACGACAGTACTGCAATTAAACGTTATCATATGTACATATAACCACAGCTCTGCTATCATGCAGGTGATCATTTGTGCAGCACTTTAACTTTATTATTGTTGGTCACATTCTCCCATTTACACAGGGCAATGTGAGCAGCTGATAACATACCTTTTAATGCCTGCATGTTGTTGGCTGATCAATAGCCTTTTAGGGTGTGTTTACACATATTTATCTGACAGATCATTGAAGCCAAAGCCAGGAACAGATTATAAACAGGGAACAGGTCCTAAAGGAAAGACTGAGATTTCTCCTCTTTTCAAATCCATTCTTTGCTTTTGGCTTTTAATCTGTCAGATGAATCTCTCTGTGTAAACCACCATAAGTCAGATTTCTATTAATTACTGAATGCAAATCCTGGAGCAGTTCATAAATAAAATTTGAAAAGGAAAACATGAGACAACTTTATTTTTCTTATTCAGTCCTGGATTTGTATTCACTAATTGCAATTGAAAAGCTGAATGTGTGAATTTCAGTGAAGTTGCTGCAAAAATGCTATGTGTGAACATATGCTGTTTGAGGTATTTTTAGCCACTGGTCTGTCGGGTTGGTACAGTAATAGATCTTTCTGGAAACCTTACCATGCAGAATAGTATCTCCTTGTTGTTATTACTGAAATGTCCACACTACTTTGTTTCATAGAGCCTACATTTCAATCAAATTTGGTGTTGTTTTTTTTCCTTTGTATTTTGACTAATCTCTAAGAGATTTATTGGTTCACCTGGCTTTGTACAGTATAAACAGTTTAAACATAAGGTTATTCTTAAACAGTGCAGTGTACTTGCAGTTTTATTGCAAGTTTGAAACCAAGTGTGGATTGTAATAAATCAGTGGCTCCCAAACCCTCTGGTGCCAGGACCCACTTTTGACCAAGGCCTTTGTCTGGGAGCAATGACCAATCTAATACAAGGGCTCACTGGTGATTGTGAGTATGGTATTACTGTGTCCATTTGGTGGCTTCAGTGCTTTCCAGTGGAGAAAGTCAAATGTCCTTGATGGCCTCAATATGACATGTCATAGGGAAGCATTGGAGGTACACTTACAATAAATGTGTGTTTTTACAGTGACCCATGAGCAAGCCTATGACGCACTGGAACCTTAGGCGAGCTGATGCGTTTAATGGCCCAATTTTCTGAGGCAAAAAATGTCTGATCTTTGTCCCAGTGAGAGACAAAATTAATATCCCTTTGTCTGAAGCAAAAATGTGTATGTCTTATTTTTATTTCAGCAGATCTCATCATGGAGCATGCTTACAAATGTAATTATACCACTTAAAGGGGTTATCCAGCGCTATAAAAACATGGCCACTTTTCCCCCCTCTCTTGTCTTCAAATTGAGTGGGATTTCAAACTCAGTTCTATTGAAGTAAATGGAGCTTAGTTGCAAACCACACCTGAACTGGAGACGAGAGGGGGAAAAGTGGCCATGTTTTTGTAGCACTGGATAACCCCTTTAACCCTACAGTATGATGCTTATGCTGAATATTTTTGTCACCAACACTCTTCTCAGTGCCATCGATATTTTGGTATTTTTGTATATAAAACTGGTTTAGGCTCCTTTGAACAAACACCTCTTTTCAGCATTTTGAAATTCTTGTATAAGAGCCATGCACTTCAAGCATCCTAATGACCCTTTTACAGGTATTTTTCGTGGCATCTTTTTATTTGTAATATTTTGCTCATGCATTTTTTTCTGGCAAACCCTGTTTAGAAGCATATGCGATAAAATGCAATGCCTACGGGGTGAAAATTTTTAAAAAGGCAAAAACCAAAAGTCTCTATGTAGACTTATAATACTCCCCATTTAATAAATATGACAAGTCTAGCTTATCTTTGTGGGAGTAGCTTAGCAACACAATATTTGCATCTGATTTTTACTCTTTAGTGATGAAAGGATTGATATCATGCTGTTGATTTCCCATTCATATTTGTGATGATTCATGTATTAAATTTATATTTTTTTAATACAAGCTGTAAAACATAAATATATAAGGTCAAGCCTAACATTATATTAAAGAACATAAATATTTCACAGATAAGGTAAGATAAGACACGTATGGATGTGGTTTGGACAGTGAAGCAAATATCATCTCAGTCCTATGCACTAATAGCAGTCACTTTCCCTAGAATCAAAACAAATCAGGGACCATGTCACTTCACAAAATAGTATAAACTGTTTTCCCTGGCTGAAATAATTGATGGAATATCCTCAGGATAGCCTATCAATTTCTGATTTGTGTGTTGCTGACACCCGAAACGCCTGCAGATCAGATGTCTTCTGCCCTGCACTACACAATGAATAGGTGGTGCTGAGGAAGCACAGGTCAGATCCTATTCATTTCATTGGGTTCCAGCTCTATTCACTCTGTAGCGTTGGGCACTAAACAGCGAATAGGCAGAAGTACTACAAGTATCACTAAGCTGTCATAAGGAATGCCCAAGTTACATTCTTCTTTAATGTGGCACAGGAAGTATAGCACTTTTTTGTCATCTGATATTGTGTGTACTCTAAGCTTCTCTCCAAAATGGCCTTTGTGTGGCTTCAGAAAGTATTGTAATACAGCCTGTGTCTTGGGGTTTCATTGCCCTGCTCAGGTACCATTAACACGCTCTTCCTTCTGGCACTGATCTGCAGTGCCCTTTAGCTTACTAATACATTAGCAGCCCTTCATTCTCCAACAAATATATGGTCTTATATTTAATTCTTAAACATGTCACACAGTAGTTTTTCCATAGGGGTATTCCCAATAGTACGGTGGAAAAACAGAAGCTCGATGCGTTCAGAGGAGATAAATCGGAGAGATGGAGAAAGGAGAAGTAGTTTTCCAAACCTGACAAAGAAAAAACTAAGAGTTATATAGCCATACTACAGCAAATCAGTTCCCTAGGAACTAGTGAATTTAAGGGGTAGATCAGCTGCTGTATGTTCTGCAGGAAGTGGTGTATTCTTTCCAGTCTGGAGAGCAGGAGAGGTTTTCTATGGGGATTTGCTGCGGCTCTGGACAGTTCCTGTCAGGGACAGAGGTGGCAGCAGAGAGCACTGTGTTATGGTACTTTTACACAGAGTGATAATTCGCCCGATTGCACGATTAACTATTTTGAATGAACGATGTTTTTTTTTATAACGATCAGCGTTTAGACAGAACGATACATTGTACGGAAAAATCGTTTTGCGATCGCTTAAGCCTATCTCACACATAGGCAAAATCGTTGAAAGAATGTTTACACTGAACGATCTGCGAATTTTTTGCGAACGATCAACGATGATTTGAGAACATGTTGAAAGATCAAAATGAACGATTTCTCGTTCGTCGCTTGATCGTTCGCTGCGTTTACACGTACGATTATCGTTCGAATTCGATCGTTATTGTGCAAATTCGAACGATAAATCGTTCCGTGTAAAAGGGCCATTAGACTGGAAAGAATACACCACTTCCTACAGGACATAAAGCAGCTGATAAGTACTGGAAGACTTCAGATGTTTTAAAAGAAGTAAATTACAAATTTCTGGCACTTTATAGCACCAGTTGATTTGAAAGTTGTTGTTTTTTTTTACTGAACTACCCTTTTAATGGCTAGGAGATGCACAAAGTTGACTAGACAATGGAGTTGGGCAGTACTTACTACTATGAACTATTTCTACAGTGTAAGATATTGATTTTAAAACATCTTTATTCAAGTGATATAAACTTTTTTAGTTGACATTACCTCACAGGTTGGGTGGGATAATGGCTTCTTGTATGTTGAGCCAACATCATCTGAGATTGATCTTGCAGGTTTTCTACTTGTTCAGGGTCTTTTAGGCCTCTTGTTTCTAAAATGCAGAAATGTTTGATGTTATTTGTATGTTGTCATACAGTTTTTGTTAAAGTTAGCAAATTATAACAAATATTAAACTACAAAGTAAGAGCGTTACATGTGATGCTAAGGAGGCAAGTGTCTGTCTTAACTTCTTCCTGAGCGCTGGTCCCACACTGTTAGTCGGGGTAAACGCTGCTCCAGAGCACTTTAGGAGCACTTCTACTCTAACTTGCTGATAGTTCCTTTAAAGCGACTCTGTACCCACATTGTGACCCCCCCCCCCCCCCCCCCCCCCCCAAACTACTTATACCTTCTTTAAGCTGATAAGAAGTTCTTTTTCCTGGTATGTTTATCCATGCTGGTGGCGCTTTCCAGAGGCTGAAATTCATACTTTATTCGGGCTGTAGCTGTGCCAAAGAGGCGTGGCCTAGAGCGATCGTGCCCTAGGCCAGCGCCGCCTGTGTGGTTATCCATCTCCCCCTGCCTCCTGATCCGCCCTCTGTCCTGCCGCACAGTATCAGCAGTCATTGTGCATGCGCCGCCTCCTGACCCCCCCCCCCCCCCCCCCCGACACGGCTGCAATGACGTAGCCGGGTCCACGCCGCCTCCCTGGTGTCCTCACAATGCTGCCGCCGCCCAGTGTTTGTGACACGCCCGGCCTTTTCTTGCCTCTCCTGCCTCCTGCGCCGCCCCCCCGCATACCATTGTGCCGCCCACTCCCAAAATCAGCTGGTCCTCCTTTCCGCACAAGTGCTGTTGCAATAAGATTCCGCGCACGCGCAGTGATGCACAAGGTCGGTAGCGTCACTGCGCATGCGTGGGATCATAGCGCAACGGCAAATGTGCGGAGAAGAGGACCAGCTAAATCAGGGATCGGGAGACACAATGGTATGCAAGGGGGAGGATGAGGCGGCGCAGGAGGGGCAGGGAAAGGCAGGGAGCGTCACAAACACGGGGTGGGGGCAGCATTGCAAGGACACCAGACATGCGGCGCTGACCCGGCTACATCATTGCAGCCGCGCAGGGGGGTCAGGAGGCTGCGCATGCGCAATGACTTCTGATGCTGTGCGTCCGGACAGAGGGCAGATCAGGAGGCAGGGGGAGATAGATAACCACACCACACATGCCGCGCTGGCCTAGGGCACGATCGCTCTAGGCCACGCCTCTTTGGCACGGCTACAGCCCGAATAAAGTATGAATTTCAAAAAGAAGGTATAAGTAGGTGGGGGGGGGGTCACAAAGTGGGTACAGAGTTGCTTTAAAGTGGTCATCCAGGATAAGAAAAACATGGCTACTTTCTTTCAGAACCAGCACCACTTTTGTCCTCAGTTTGGGTGTGCCGCTGAAGCTCAGTTCTATTGAAGTGAGTGGAATCAAGTTGTAATACCACACACAACCTGCGGACAGGTGCGGTGCTGTTTTTGGAAGTAAGCAGCTTTATTTTCCTAATTTCTAACTCCTTTTAACATACTTTAGGTTATGGTAAATTAATTTAAGAATACAGTTATGTTCACTTGCAGCAGATTTGTTGCAGACATTTCTGTGATTTTTCTATTCATCTGAATGGCGCTCGCAGAAATCCATGGACATGCTGCAACAACAGTTTGCTTGACATGCAGAACTGACTTCCACTTGCATCCACTTCTGCATTAAATATGTCACATGTACTTAAAGGGGTTATCCAGCAAAAATCTTTTTCTTTTAAATCAACATATCAGAAAGTTATATAGATTTGTAATTTACTTCTATTAAAAAAATCTCAAATCTTCCCATACTTATCATCTGGCCGAGACAGGAACTCGGAGTCGTTTTATATGGATCCCCATAGAAAACCTCTCCTGCTCTGGACAGTTCCTGTCTCGCCAGAGATGTCAGCAGAGAGCCCTGTGTCAGACAAAAAAAAAAACAATACTTCCTGCATAATATACAGCAGCTGATAAGTATGGGAAGACTTGAGATTTTTTTAATAGAAGTAAATTACAAATCTATGTAACTTTGTGACACCAGTTGATTTGAAAGAAAAAGATTTTCGCTGGACAACCCCTTTAAACCAGTGACGCACAGCCTGCATCCCTACAATTGCATTGTAGTTTTGCAAAAGCTGAAGGGCTGCAATCTGTGTGCCGCTGACTTAAAGAGAATCTGTCAGACAGTGGCGTAGCTATAGGGGACGCAGTGGTCGCAATGGCAACTGGGCCCCTAGCTACTGGGGGCCCGCTGGGCTCCCTTGCCACTTCCTGCCTCTCTGCAGTTCTCCCAAACCAGCTGTTATAATGGCAGAGGATTCGGGAGAAATGCACTGAGCCAGGCTGCCTAAGGCTGCAGTCTGGGGTCCTGATCCCTCCCCATCACTGTTTCCTGCTCTACTCTGCAGTTGGTGCAGAGGAGGTGGGGAAGTGGCTGAAGAACACCATGCAGCGCCAGGAGGAAGATGGAGGGGGGCAAGGAGCTGATGACAACCTCCTGGAGTTTCCTCATGATAAGTGTGTGTGCTGTGTCTGTGTGTGCCTGCCTGTCTGTGTATGAGAATTGTGGATGTAAATATGCAGTGTGCAAGTGTATATGTATAAAGTGTGTTTCTGTATGTAATGTGCAGGGTATGTGTATTGTGTGTGTAAAGGATGGATGTATGCAGGCATGTACAATATGAGTGTATATGATGTATGTATTATGTACATGCATATAGTTTGTGTGTTTATGATGCATGTACAGTATGAGGGGTGTCCAACTCAAACCCTTCAGCTGTTGCAAAACTACAATTCCCATCATCCCTGGACAGCCAAAGCTTTAGCTTAGCTTTTGGCTGTCTAGGTGTGATGGGAATTGTAGTTTTGCACGGCTTCAGAGAACATCTATTTGTCCAAGTTTGGTCTTTTACATATTAGGCCTTGTTTATAGAGGTGAGATGAAAGGTTCCATGATACATGTGCAACGTTTCAAGAGCAAATGGTTGCTTTGTCAAGGCTTAAAACGTAGCACATGTATCATGGAACCTTTCATCTTCCCTCTGAACAACGCCTGAGACCCAACTTGGACGAGTAGATGTTCTCTAAAGCCGCGTCATATGCACGAGTGATATAAATGGATGTTATTTACTAATGTACATTTGAATGTGCTGGAATTGACTAATAATGAAGATTTAAGCATTTGAAAACAAGTATTGTATGTGTTTCTTTATGGACTGGTATGTACAGTATATGTGTATGCATGGTCAGTATTTGTGTATATGTGTATGCATGTACAGTGTGTGTATACGATGTATGTGTATGCCTGTACAGTATGTGTGTATATGATGTACAGTATGTAAATGTGTATGCATATACAGTATGTGTATTTGATGTATGTGAATGTGTATGCAGTACAGTATGTGTGCAGGTAATATGTACATGGCGTATGCATGTACAGTATGTGCGTATATGGTGTTTGTAGGTTATACCTAGAATTACAACCTCCATCATGCCCTGATGACAGTTCATGATGGGAGTTGTAGTTTTGCAGCATGTGGCTCTTCAGGTTTAAGCATTACAACTAGAGATGAGCGAACCTCGAGCATGCTTGAGTCCATCCGAACCCGAACTTTCGGCATTTGATTAGCGGTGGCTGCTGAAGTTGGATAAAGCCCTAAGGCTATGTGGAAATCATGGATATAGTCATTGGCTGTATCCATGTTTTCCAGACAACCTTAGAGCTTTATCCAAGTTCAGCAGCCGCCACTAATCAAATGCTGATCGTTCGGGTTCGGATGGACTCAAACCCAAACTCGGTTCGCTCATCTCTAATTACAACCTTATCATGACCTGCTGGCAGCTTATGATGGGAGTTGTAGTTTTGCAGTCTTCTGTCTCTCCGGGCTGCGGCACTACAATCTCATCATGTCCTGCTGGCATTTCATGATGAGAGTTGTAGTTTTTTAGCTGGAGAGTAAAAGATTGGTACACAATCATTAGAGAATAACACAGTACAGTCCATTAATTATAGGGGATGGTGGTACAGTACATAAGGGGGAGGCAGTGACAGTTCATTAGAGGGTGTCACCTTAAAGTCATTGGATATAACTTTTTTTGTCCTCTGACTGCGCTCATCAGATAAGAAAGGGGGCTAAAATTTAGCACCAGGGCCCATCAGCCTTTAGCTATGCCCCTGCTGTCAGATTCCATTTACTTTCCAAGTTGCTGACACTGTTAGGTCAAGGAGACAAATGGATGGTACCTTTCACATAAATTCCACAAAGTAGAAAAATGTTTTTATTCTCCAGTAAAAAGTGGCAGAGCGGCTAACAGTGTTAGCAGTTTGTAATTTGAATTACAGTTAACAGATCTCCTTTAAACCCTTAAAGGGGTATTGAGCAATGCTTTCACCAGAAAACAAATGCAAAAAAAAGTCACACATTTGTGCACGACATTGTCAGTTTCGGCACAATGCTCTTACATGTATCCGCAAAGAGCAGGAAAAGTTGCATATTTTTTGCACAAATAAGGTATTGATTAAAACAATTTTGACAAATGTTTACCAAAGGCTACACAAAAGAATTTATAAATCCCACCTTACTCTTTGTAAAACTCCCAAGAGGGAACTTTAGAATTATGTTAATGCTCCCCTTATTTTTTGCAAAAGCTGCAAATCCAATATCTTAAATCAACTATACAAATCTATTTAATATGGTATAAATGACTAGAGACAAGGAAATATATTATCCACATATTTGTATATAAGAAAATACCTGGCTTAAAGAGGAGCACCGCTTTCATGCAAGCAAATTCTGTTGGGTCAACATTGAGTGATTTAAATCGACTGATTGTCTCTTGAAGGATTCGAACGTCTACACTGGAGGAAACAGATTTCCCATGGACATTGGAGGAGAGGTCAGGCACAGATAACAAAGGACAGCTCTCAAGAGGCATTGACCATTGGATAGCACACAACAAGAATAGCTCGCTCCATGCTTCCTCTAGCAGAATGACCTGCAGAAATAAGATATATTACTTTATACAAGCTATTTTTAATGGATAAATTAACCAAATCATTTTGTTCCTTATTAATACACATGTGTTTTAGTTATGGGAAATTTCTTTACTACTTATTCTAATAAATACTAGTCCAAGCTAAAAGGGAATCTCTCACCGGGCTTATGCTGCTCTAAGGGCAGCAAAAGTATAGATATGTCAATATGGAGTAGGTTTAATAAAGTCATAGCTTATCAAATACAGAACAAGCCAAGTGCTAGATGAGCCAGACGTTAGTTAGGTCTCCACCTGCTACTAATTGAGAGTTTTCGCTCTATGCATTATAATTGGGAGAAAGATGTCAATCAGGAACCCACCCAGGACTTCTGGCACAATCCTATATAACATTCACTCCTGTTCAGGTAAGTCAATGAGAAAGTAAGGGCACTATTCCATTCTTGCTGGTGTTCTGGGGGGTAGAATGGGCAGGAATGTATTTCTCTATAATTTTTCTTCATTCCTATAGTTTTTCAACAAACCATTTCCCCCCCCCCCCCACATAAAATACATTTATCCTCTTTTTTTGACTTTCAGTAGATAAAAGGAATTAAAAGTGAAGGTTGCTATGAACAGTGAAAAGCTCATATTATCCCTTAGACTTCTACCACATGGAAATGTATTTTATTGTGAGTTATAATAAACATTCCATATGAATATTGTTTGTATGAAACCTCTACTGTGGAAGAATACATAATCTCCACTAGTAAAGCTCATGCTCCTTGTTTTCATCTATATTGTTAACAGTATTTTTTCTATCTATCTATCTATCTATCTATCTATCTATCTATCTATCGTGGTGTAGTGTAATGAGGCAATAGCTGTAGTAGGTGCACTTGTGACTTACCTGATCTCTGAATGGGAGATTAGAAAAGACTGGGAGATTTTTGGCCCACTTGACTGCCATGAAGAGAAGCCGAGCCGAGGTTTCGTACACCCCTTCTGGACTGGATGTGATGAATGTAGACATCTGAAAGTCACTAGGTGTACGTTCTGGTTCATTACTAGTAACATCAATATTCTCATCCGCTAGAGGAGACAATAAGGGAGAGCAATAAGCTTGCATGTCATAGGGCTATGTAACAGTTCATGATGCCTTAATATAACATACCTAAAGCAAATGTGAGATCATAGAGGACACAAAGCTGACAGCACTCACCAGGATACAAATCAATGAATGTTAAGGCTGGGTTCACACTACGTATATTTCAGGCTGTATTTGGTCCTCAAGTCAGGTCCTCATAGCAACCAAAACCAGGAGTGGATTGAAAACACAGAAAGGCTCTGTTCACACAATGTTGAAATTGAGTGGATGGCCGTCATATAACGGTAAATAACTGCCATTATTTCAATATAACAGTCGTTGTTTTAAAATAACAGCAAAAATTTGCCATTAAATGACAGCCATCCACTCAATTACAACATTATGTGAACAGATCCTTTCTGTGTTTTCAATCCACTCCTGGTTTTGGTTGCTATACAGCCTCACAAATACAGCCTCAAATATACTGTGTGTGAACCCAGCCTTATTGTGTAAACCACCTAATCACTTCAATTGCAGTATGGGGTGACGGCCATTTTGCAGGTCCTCTTGGGCCGTCACTCCATGCTGCGTTCTTTTTGATGTAACAGAGTGGTTTACAATAAATGACGATTGATTTGCATGCTGGTGAGTTCATCAGCTTTGTGTTTTCTATGCATTTCTATTAGGCTGGTCTTCTGTGGACTTACTGACTAAGCACACTGGGACTGGGACTAAGTGTATGTCTGGACCTTCGTGTTACATGTGGGTTGTGCTGGGTCTGGTAGTTTCAGCAAATGTTATTCTTTTCTATAAAGATGTTGATAAAGTAAATGTGTACACAAATAAAGTATAGATAAAGAGCTCACTAATGCTTGGTTTGTTTGGTGAGACAACATTGCATTATTCAATAGTTCACTGTTAGAAAATCTAGTATAGTTCCTTATTAGAGATGAGCGAACCTCGAGCATGCTTGAGTCGATCCGAACCCGAACCTATGTATTGGGTGCATGCACTCATCATCATCAGCTGAAAACATTACTTTCTGTTATTCCCCAAACCTCATTCCTACTAATAATCCATTCTTACAATAATACCTTCTTCTGGTTCAAGCTTGGCGCACGTTTCTGCTGTCATCAGGCTGGCCATAAATCTGTGATTGTGGGGTGGACTCAAGCCCCCGGATACTGAATTTGGAATAGGGGTCCTTAAGTTGTTTGCTTGCGGACAGGGTGGAGGAGGTTCTCGAGTTGTAGCTAAATGCTCAGAACGGCTCTCTGTGTCCAGATCAATACTGTCCAAGCGAATCTGAGCTGTGCTGCGAGGCTGGCGCTCATTTTGAACTGCTACAAATAAAAGCAAAATAGAATAGTCACAAGGTAGTAGAAGAGCAGTGACAAATGATAGTCTGTAATAGCTATTTACTAACCAGCAGATCTCCAGAGAACTCACCATCTTTATTCATGCCTGTCTGAAGACATTTCTTTAGCCGGCAAGCCTGGCACTGATTTCTATGAGCTTTATCCACTGGACACATCCCTGTTCCCGCCTGACATCTGGAACATACAGAAAGTCATTCTATAGTCACCCATTCAAGAGTTGTTTTATCTGCTAAGACCTTAAATTGTGAGATTACATATAGCTCAATGTGATATAATAAAGCAGTTAATGGCTACAGCCACAATACATATTTAAGATATAATGGTCTGCTATGATGCAGACTATTAGAACCTAACAAAGCCAATTATATATGGCATTAATCTATTTGGCAATTGTTGTCCCTGAATACACTTTTGAAAATAAGTACATATGTAGTCAATATTATATCTAAGACCCATCCATCAAATAGCTGCAGCAGTGTAGTCAGCTGAAGATAGCCACAATGGACCTAATACACCAATAACGTTAGGCTCTAAAGGAAAATCACTTGCTAGTAAAACAACCCAAGATTTTCTGCCCTATTATTTTCCATGTTGAAGCCACTGGTTATCAGCTATTGCCTTCTTAGAAAACTACAGAGGAAACGTGCCTAGCCAACTTAAAGCAAACAGCTAAATTGCAGCAACATAGGAATCACAATAGTAATTGGGGCCTATCAGTCCAATGCTTCACCTGCTGAAGACCACAGCAGTGTATAGAGAGGCAGCACTCCAGCCCACTCCAAATATTTTTTTTCACCAGATCTTATGGATTGGAGTGCTGCCTTGTATATACTGTACACTTATGCTACGTTTACACAAAACAATAATTCGCCCGATCATACGATTAACAATGTCGGAGTTACTGTTTTTTTTTCATAACGATCAGCGTTTAGACGGTACGCTATATCGTACGGAAATTCGTTTTGCTATCGCTTAAAGCCTATCTCACACATTGGTTAAATCGGCGAACCTGTTGCAAGATCAATCGTTGATCGTTCGCTGCGTTTACACGTACGATTATCGTTCGAATTCGACCGCTATCGTGTGAATTTGCACGATAATCGTTCCGTGTAAGTGCAGCATTAGGCAACCTAATAGACACCTATAAAATCAGCATGAATCAAATCCTGTGTCTATAAAAAGACTCAATGTTCCTTTACGAATGAAAGCATATCCAGACAGACATTATCAGTAGGGAGCTACGATCTAAAGTACAGGAAAGAGCAGAATTTAGTATTATGTAATGTTGCTGCACATCTTTCCACTATCCATCTGCAGCAATAGCTAGTTACCTATTGCACTTGCTCCATATCCATGTCTTCCTTACACAATGCCTGTCAGATTATAGAAGATCTGTTACAGATAATATTGCTGGTTATGACATGCCTGTCCCCTGTATAATTTTTACCAACAAGGAGGCAGTTTTACAGCTCCCTATTAGATGCCAGCTGAAAGTGACTAGAGGGATCCTCACTCTAATGCAGCGTTTACACGAAACGATAATTGGCCCGATCCTACAAATAACGATGTCGGAGTAACGTTTTTTTTCATAACGATCAGCGTTTAGAGGGAACGATACATCGTACGAAAAAAATTTTTGCAATCGTTTTGCGATTGCTTAAGCCTATCTCACACATTGGTTAAATCGGCGAACGACTGTGTACATGGAACGATCTGCGAATTTTTTGCGAACGACGAACGGCGATTTGAGAACATGTTGTAAGATCAAAATGAACGATTTCGTTATCGCACAAATTCGCACGATAATCGTCCTGTGTAAACGCAGCATAAGGTGTACCAATTGGTTACCAGTGATCTAAATAAATAAACTGTGGCTGTAACCTACCGGTAGATAAGTTTTCGGCGGACACTTCTTTTGAAGAATCCACTGCAACCATTGCAAGCAAAAATGCCGTAGTGTTTTCCACTGCTGCTGTCCCCACATACTCTGCACAGTAGTGCTGGGCTGGGTGCAGGTCCTGGTGCAGGACTAGGAACTGCAAGAAAGAAGTAGAATTGGGAAATCTAGACAGAACAAACAAACATATAAAAGCTTGGCATAAGTACACTTTTAAAATAAAGCTTAACATAGTCATAGGCACTACAAGTAACATTTTAAAGAACATAATGTAGCATACATTTCAAAGGGTGTGTTCACATTTATGTAAATAATAGCCATACCCATTCGTTTGAATGGGGGTTACATTATGTGTACCTGCCCTATACTCAGATCGGAAAGTAAGGGATGTAGGTACACACTGGACAGTTCAATGCTTAGGTCTACTTCTAATTAATTTAACTCATACTTGAAACCCACTGTGCTGATCAGTGTGAACCTGTGACTTTTTATGGCCAAACTTCCGATCTGCAGACCAGACAGTATGTTAACACTACAGGTACATGTTAAGATAATTCTAACATTCCCATAAATTTTTGTAACAAATGTGTTGTGTCAATATACTTTAAAAAAATCTATTTCCTGACAAGGACCATAATAAATATAATATTATTAATGACATATATATGCAATCATTCGACTATGCTGCAGAAAGATACACAGCATGCATCTATGCAGAAGTTGACTTCTAAACATTTCTATTTGACCAGATGTGGTAATACAACTATTGAGATGTGAAATAAGTGATACTGTTTACTGTGGTTTAGAAGGTTTAAATGTAGTAACATATTGTGCTTTAGGAAAAGCAAATGGTATAAAGTATAGAAAAGTCATATATTCTTACCTGACTGACTGTCTTCTGCACTGGTACTAAGCACCGAGCCTGTGGGTGAACTCATTTCACCTTAACTTTCTAGAATAGTTCCTTAGATGATTCTCGTCTTATTGGGTTGTAAGCTCCTTTCAAGCTCCAAAGGTGTGAACAGAGCGACACTGACTTTTGAGTTCCCTTTTGGTTTTAAGCAGTATATTGTATGGAACAACTCATCCCCTGCATTTGTCATGAAACACAAGATCCAAGATGTAGATGAAGAATGAGATGATTCTATAGCATAGATGTAATACGGATGGAGAGGTTTATCTTACTCATGTTCCTTGCCTCTCTTCAGGAGTTTTCTTAGGGCCTGGAGATTAGCTCTTAACGCTGTGTAAGCAGATGCCTCTTGTCATCCTCTTAATCTTTACCATCTAAGAGAAGGTGGAGCCGTCATCTCTACCTCTATGAACTGTCCAATCTGTCTCTTGGATATTGAGACTTTATTCCCAAAGTTTCAATATTATAGATGTCAGTGATACAGGGAAATATTTTGCATGTTTGCAGATGGCACTTTGGGTTTTTATGGTTGTGGTTCCACATTAAGGCAACGTTTTCTAGACTCTCTTTTTGTTCCATGATGATACAATCAATAATATTAAGCTTATTGAATAAACAACCATAATACTTTCTTCTTACCCTGGAGGTTTTCAAAGTTAATCCGTACCCATCATTTAAAAAAAACGTCTCATATGTCATAGAGTGTTAAGACCTCCACCGATCACACGAAGGGGCCAGAGGACCTATGCACTTAGGGCGCTGTCTTGCGGCTCTGTGTCCTGTGACCAGGACAAACTCATTTTGTACATTTGGTCCTGGTCTCATAGACACAGAGCTAGGAGAGCAGCAACAAGCTAGTCTTGCTACACACGCACATTGTACTAGCTAGGCAATTCGCTGTTTACTTAAATAACACATAATTGCACTTCAAGTCTTTTTTTTACTTTAAATAATTTATTATAATATGACTACTTTATTTTCCTCTTTAGAAAAAAATATTTTAAAACTTAAAACCAACACAGGAGTGACCCATCTACATTGTACGGCTACTGGGTATGACCTCCAGTTCATCCAGCAGGGCTCTTGGAAAACAGTTTTTTAACAAACTGTCCAAATGCTGTCCTTAGCCTACACCACCTTCTCTTTTCATTGATCTATTTTAGCCCGTGGTGCTTGTTTCTTTGAAAGACTCAAGACAGATCCACACTTCCCCATTCAGCTGTATACTTTTTACCGTTACCAAAGGGAAGACTTGGGAATAGAAATAAATAGAGATGAGTGAATCTACAGTAGGAACGGAGCAAAGGGCTATCTGCATTCTGCTCATCAGGCTGCCGACTTTGAAGTCTGCTCCGCTCCCTGACGCTCCTCCCCAGGTGCTGGGAAAAGATGGATCCAGTCCTGGAAAACTTCTCCCAGTGTACCAGGACTGGATCCATCTTTTCCCAGCACCCAGGGAGGAGAAGCACGGAGCGGAGCAAACTTTAAAGCCGGCAGCCTGATAAGCAGAATGCAGATAGCCCTTCACTTTGTTCCTACTGTAGATTCGCTCATCATTAGAAATAAATAGTCAAAAACAAGTACTGTTCTATATTATAATATTAAGTTATGAATTATCACATTTAAATTTTAAGTTGGAACCTCTAGTACTTGGTAAATAAATGGTATAATGTTTTATAGCATTTAGTTTTTTTTAATGATTCCATTCAAAAAAGCAGCAGCTGTGAAGTCAGACAAAAGACTGGTAATTAGTAAAAATCCCTCAATAATCCATTTATCTAGAAATTATAGAGCAAGCAGAAAATACACAAGACAATTAACTTACAAATGTACCCAAAGCTCAGGAATCAAGTGGCAGATGGTGGATTTATAGGAAGGGCATAGTGACTGAGGGTCTTGTCGGCCTTGGGTGACCTCTCTATAAATTGGGTTTATCTCTATGTAATCTCCCTGGAGAAAGCCTTGGTATCAAAGGCTATTATATGCCATACAATATTTAATAACAGCAATTTGAAGGTTAAGGATTGTAGCAGCTTCTATGTGTCACCCTCACCCTCACCCATAAAGCTCTCCACAACTCTGCCCCTCCATACATCTCCTTCCTCATCTCCACCTATCATCCTTCCCGTGCTCTGCGTTCTACTAATGACCTTACACTAACCTCTTCTTTAATCAGAACTTCTCATTCCCGCCTCTAAGACTTCTCTCGTGCTGCACCAGTTCTCTGGAACTCTTTACCCAAAGACCTCAGCCTTATTTCCAACATCCCCAGTTTCAAGCGCGCCCTGAAGACCCATCTCTTCAGGCGTGCTTATAACATTTCGTAATCTCGTCTCCCTTTGCTATCCCCTCTCTATAACTTCTTTGGTGCTAGGTACACTGTCCTTGTTATCTGAGCTTAGAAAATTGCTTGTGACTGGCTTGCCCAGTCACCTATAGGCACTTAGAGATTCCATGTACAATGACTGGAACATTGACAAATAAAGCCCTTGTTGCCTCTCGTGTTACTCCCAGTCATCCTAGTCTGTACGCTCTTGAGAGCAGGTCACTAATTTGGTATTTTAATTTATTCATTGTATAACTTAATATATAACCTGTAATGTATTTATATATTTAAATAAGCACTGCAGAATCTGTTGGCGCTATACAAATAAATATTATTATTATTATTATGTGTCTCATTTTTTATTTGATAACATTGGTAATGTGTTGCAGAGCATAATCTATCATATCCTATTGTTAGCTTTCAACCTAGCTTCTCTATGCACCAAAGCTGATGGCAGTTATGCAGAAGTTTGTCAGGTGGGGTGTGCACAACAACCCCAAAACACACACATGCCAGTCAAAATTGGTCATGAAATTCCGCCTGTTTTACTCAGTGTGAACACATCAGGTAGATACTGAATGTTTGCCCAGATTGAGCCATAAAGCACCCATTAACTGTATACAATGGCAATGAAGGCAACACAGACTAATGAAAGCCTAGAGTGTGACCCCTTTTCAATCAGTATCAGGCAGTACCCACATAAAAACTACT
Organism: Dendropsophus ebraccatus; assembly: GCF_027789765.1. Taxonomy (NCBI): domain Eukaryota; kingdom Metazoa; phylum Chordata; class Amphibia; order Anura; family Hylidae; genus Dendropsophus; species Dendropsophus ebraccatus. Next base: position 142,970,642 of record NC_091454.1, on the reverse strand, counting down.
TATATATGTCACTAACATGTAACCATTCAGTGCCCACACAATGCCAGTTAGTTGCCAGAGAGAAATGTACTATGATGAGAAATTATAAGTGTCCACACAAATCTATAGTGTCTAAAGCCCCACAATCCACCCCATCATGGGGCAGAAACTACAATTACACTACATTTTGATTTTAAACTTATGTTTTATTGACATTATTCTTTTATTTTATTGAAATTTATTTTAGAGCCTTGTATAATATGCTGTAAAGTAACCAAATAACATAAAAGCAGTAACAGCAATCATATAGGTTGGCATAGAGGCCCGTAGTTGAGTACAGAGTCCCGAAGTATTGTTTCTAGTTAGATGTTGTCCATGTGGTTACCGTGACATAATCACACGACAACAACGCTTATAGACTATGCCCATGCTAAGTGCCCTTCAGGGAATGCACCAAGTAGTATATATAGTGAGAAAGCCCATTGAATAACCTTGTAAACAATTACTGTCACTTGACATCACAGCACCGTAACATACCTGCTGTTTTTTTTTGTTTCACAATAATTACTTTGGGTCTATTATTAATAGTAAGTAGTGATGAGCGGACCGTCGGACTTTTGGTCCGACGGCATCTGCGCTCTTTCATCATGCCTGTGATCCTGGCCGCATAGCTGCGCTCCCGATAGTTGCGCTGCCGAAAAGTCCGAAAGATTCGCTCATCTCTAATAGTAAGAATGCTTCACTATTACTGTAACATTACTTTTGCAAGAAAAACAATACAATACACATTGGTGAAAATGGACACGTGAAATATGTATATCCAATAAGCAGTAGAAGTAAATGAATAGTAAAATAAAATAAACCCTTATTGGTATAGAAGTACAAAATCAGTTTCTACTACAATCCCTTATCCCTTCAGTGGAGGGATCAAAACAAGAGCACGTTCAGAGCCAACACATACTGTAAATCACATAATCCTGTGCTAATACGTTTATACATTGCATTAAAGTGAGACGCAAGCAATTACTGTATGAGCAACAACAGCACAGGCCACCCCCTCCCTACGCCACTAATTGTAAAGCCCTATAGACTGAAAGGATAAATTGGATAAGTCAAGATCATTTGCTCCACTATACCTCTCTTGCTTAATAACATGAGATCAGTGTAGAGTTGCAGCTTAGATTTTCCATAATATAAACTAGAAGCTTTTATATATTGTTTGTGTGTATGCATATTGTTTATATATTTTATTAGAAGAAAAACTTAAAGGGCATGTCCACTTGTATACTTGTTTACGGTTTATAACTAAGTTTACTTTGTCTTGTACTGATCTTGTACTGATCATGAATTACAGCTTGTGTCATAGTCCAAAGCGGTATTCACAGTTCTGCCGGCTGTCAATGGAAGACTATGGTCACACAATGTCAAAAAAAGAGAAAAGGCGTCTGTCTTTTCTTTTTTCTACGTTATTGCCGCAAAGTAAATGACTTCAATGCAATGCACTCTATGAAATGACGGACGTCCAATGCACAGTGTATAAAATGATGGATGTCTGCGCGGACGTCAAAATAATCTTTTATTAGTTCACACAGCTTTTAATTTTTTACTAAGCCAAAGCCAGGAATGGATTTAAAAAGAGGAGAAATTTCAGTCTCTCCTTTATGACCTGTTCCATGTTTATAGTCTGTTCCTGGTTTTGGCTTTAATGATCTGTCAGATGAATCTCTCTGTGTAAAGGCACCCTTACACTTGTTGATCTGGGAGATATTTCTTCCTATACACATGCAGGCTTGGCTGAGTGTGTATGTGTTTTCAATAGGGATACAGAAATATGCTGCTGACAAACATTTGACATCGTATAATGTCCTGTAAGAACAAGGATCAGGCATGTTTAAGTCCAACATGCTGATCCTTCTTTCCCCTAATACCTAAAATCAGTAGTAGCCAGGAGACCCCCCCCCCCATACACATAAGATGGTCACTGGATGTGAATAGTTTACCTAAAGTGTTTGGGGACCTTTTAGAACCAGCATATTATGTATTATAGAAATGCTATACACAAACCTTCAAGCACACACATGGTCCAAAGTTTTCTCTATCAATTCTTAAAGGGGAACTCCAGGTAGAGGTAAGAAAATATGAAGTATCTGCAGTAGCATATAGCTTTACTTACCTATCTATCCAAGTTTTGAAACAACCAAAAATCCATTTGTTTTGGGGGTCTTTGTTTTGCATTGTGTGGTTGTACTTCCTGGTTGAGCAGTTGTACACAGTACTACAGGTTCCAGAGTGCAATGCTTTCAGTGATGTTAAGGTGGTCTCCAAATGAGACCTTCAGGATATATTGAATGGTAGCCAAATCGACGGGAATGCACCGTTGATCCAATCATAGTCCTCTACCCTGCCCATTCCCCGTCCAAATCTGTTGCAGAACATCTAGGCTGTGTTCACACATTGCAGTTTCATTGTGTTACTGAATTATTTGCAGTACTTTATCATTTCATTGTGGTCCCACCCACACAGCGCACTGTTACTACCTGTAACACCACACGGCGCACTGTATTCTCTACCTGTAACACCACACAGCACTGTATTCTCTACCTGTGACACCACACAGCACACTGTATTCTCTACCTGTAACACCACACAGCACGCTGTATACTCTACCTGTAACACCACACAGCACTGTATTCTCTACCTGTAACACCACACGGTATGCTGTATTCTCTACCTGTAACACCATACAGTATGCTGTATTATCTACCTGTAATACCACACAGCACACTGTATTCTCTACCTGTAACACCACACAGCACACTGTATTCTCTACCTGTAACATCACACAGCACACTGTATTCTCTACCTGTAACACCACACAGCACACTGTATTCTCTACCTGTAACATCACACAGCACACTGTATTCTCTACCTGTAACACCACACAGCACGCTGTATACTCTACCTGTAACACCACACAGTGCTGCATTCTCTACCTGTAACACCACACAGCACGCTGTATTCTCTACCTGTAACACCACACAGCACACTGTATTCTCTACCTGTAACACTACACAGCACGCTGTATTCTCTACCTGTAACACCACACAGCACACAGTTACTACCTGTAACACCCCACACAACACGCTGTATTCTCTACCTGTAACACCACACTGTATTATCTACCTGTAACACCACACAGCACGCTGTATCCTCTACCTGTAATACCACACAGCACACTGTATTCTCTACCTGTAATACCACACAGCACGCTGTATTCTCTACCTGTAACACCACACAGCATGCTGTATTCTCTACCTGTAACACCACACAGCACTGTATTCTCTATCTGTAACACCACACAGCATGCTGTATTCTCTACCTGTAACACCACACAGCACGCTGTATTCTCTACCTGTAACACCACACAGCACTGTATTCTCTACCTGTAACACCACACAGCACGCTGTATTCTCTACCTGTAACACCACACAGCACGCTGTATTCTCTACCTGTAACACCACACAGCACACTGTATTCTCTACCTGTAACGCTGATATTGGAATAAAGAACTTTTAAAATTTAATTACATTTTTTTTTCTTTTCATCTCCACACACATTATGATGGAGCATGTTTTATCACTGAAGTTAAGCCCCACAATAAGGACTTCATCCGATATTATCTTACATGGGATATACTGTTTATGCCTCGTCTTTTCTCCGGGTGGGACTGGCAGTGCCGGCTCTGATCCTCTCTGCCGTTTAGAATCATTTAATTGTGTTACTGCATCATTTTGAGAAGATGCTGCAGTACTGCAATGACACTCCAACATGTGTGAACATAGCCCTAATTTCACTGCACCTGCTTCTGGCTGGTCAGAGATGGTGAATCACTCAGTGAATTGGGGGATCCAGCCAAGCCTCCTCTGACATCCCGCCCTTCCCCCATCTGCATCATTAGCCTGTGCTCAGCAAACACACACAATGTGAGACAGAGGCATGGAAGATTTGTCTCCTAAGGTGGGAGAGCAGTGGGAGCAGGAGACAAAGTGAATTGGCACAGAGGCCATTTTCCTTCTCTTCCTGGATTTCTGTCAGCTACCAGTGTGGCAGAACCGCACAGATAAGGTAATACATTATATAGACACATCTATATAACTTTTAATGTACTTTAAATAGAAAAAGAGTTCCCCTTTAAGCACCAGACAAGTGTTTAAGTAACAAATACATTTTAAAGGCTATGGATATTACTGACATGGAAACAATGATTTTAACATGTGTGCAACATTTATAGCTGAAGGTAACTACACAAGAGACATGCTACATATTAAGCACTGGCGGAACTACCGCCGTAGCAGCCGTAGCGGCTGCTACGGGGCCCCGCCGCATCAGGGGGCCCGTAACGCGGGCCCCTGGAGCTTACATATCCTGCAGCACCCGTCGGCTGAGCATGCCTCCCGGGTGCTGTAGCCGGGGGCCGGTCCCGTGCTCCTCCCGACCCGGAGACTCCTTTCCCCAACCATAGGGAAAAGGAGTCACTGGGCCAGGAGGAGCACGGGACCGACCGACAGCGCTCCTGTCACCCCCTGTCTGATGCGTGGCTGCCGTCTGATGCCGCGTCCTAGCCCCGGCAGCGCGCGTATCATAGAGTTCTGTGTGGGCTTGTGCTGCGGCCGCGACTTCCGGCACAGAGACATGTGCAGGAATTCGCGGCCACAGGCCCACACAGAACTCTATGATACGCGCGCTGCCGGGGCTAGGACGCGGCATCAGACGGCAGCCGCGCATCAGACGGGGTGACAGGAAAAAGGCTCGACGGGGGAGCGTGTTGTTAGGTAAGTTTTTTTCTTTTTTTAAACTTGCTTTCCTCGGACGGGGGGGGGGGGGAAGAAGGGGGCATCTATAAGGAAGGGGGGGAGAGAAGGGGGCATCTATAAGGAAGGTGGGGGAAAGAAAAGGGGGCATCTATAAGGAAGGGGGGGAGGAGAGAAGGGGGCATCTATAAAGAAGGGGGGGAGAGGAGGAGGGGGCATCTATAAGGGAGGGGGGAGAGGAGGAGGGGGCATCTATAAGGAAGGGGGGGGAGGGGGCATCTATAAGGAAGGGGGGGAAAGGGGGCATCTACAAGGAAGGGGGGGAGAAGAGAAGGGGGCATCTATAGGGAAGGGGGGGAAGAGAAGGGGGGGGGAGTAGGGGGCATCTATAAGGAAGGGGGGAGAAGAGAAGGGGGCATCTATAAGGAAGGGGGGGGGAGAAGGGGGCATCTATAAGGAAGGGGGGAGGAGAGAAGGGGGCATCTATAAGGAAGGGGGGAGGAGAGAAGGGGGCATCTATAAGGATGGGGGGGGAGAAGAGGAGGGGGCATCTATAAGGAAGGGGGGAGAAGAGAAGGGGGCATCTATAAGGAAGAGAAGGGGGCATCTATAAGGAAGGGGGGGGGAGAGAAGGGGGCATCTATAAGGAAGGGGGGGGAAAAGAGAAGGGGGCATCTATAAGGAAGGGGGGGGAAAAGAGAAGGGGGCATCTATAAGGAAGGGGGGGAGAAGAGGAGGGGGGCATCTATAAGGAAGGGGGGAGAAGAGAAGGGGGCATCTATAAGGGGGGGGGGAGAGAAGGGGGCATCTATAAGGAAGGGGGGGGAGAAGAGAAGGGGGCATCTATAAGGAAGGGGGGGAGAGGGGGGCATCTATAAGAAAGGGGGGGAGAGAAGGGGGCATCTATTAGGAAGGGGGGGAGAGAAGGGGGCATCTATAAGGAAGGGGGGAGAAGAGAAGGGGGCATCTATAAGGAAGGGGGGGGAAGAGAAGGGGGCATCTATAAGGAAGGGGGGAAGAGAAGGGGGCATCTATAAGGAAGGGGGGGAGAGAAGGGGGCATCTATAAGGAAGGGGGGGGAGAAGAGAAGGGGGCATCTATAAGGAATGGGGGGAGAAGAGAAGGGGGCATCTATAAGGAAGGGGGGGAGGGGGACATCTATAAGGAAGGGGGGGGGAGGGGGGATCTATAAGGGGGGGTGAGAGGGCCATCTATAAGGGGGGGACACCATAGGGGGAGAGCAGGCCATCTATAAGGGGAGAACATAGGGGGAGAGGGGGACAACATAGGGGGAGAGGGGATATAAACGTACAACATTGGGGGAGAGGGGAACATCTATAAGGGGACAATAAAGGGGAAGAGGGGGCCATCTATAGGGGGGGCAACATAGGGGACCATCTATAAGGGGACAACATGGGGGGGCATCTATAAGGGGGACAGCGGGGGGGGGGCAACATAAGGAAGCTATCTATAAGGAGGGGCGACAGAGAGGAGGGCCATATACTAAAATGGGATCACATAGAGTCAGCCTACCCACTAAATGTGGGTGTAAAGGGGCCAATACAGATGTGCAGTTGGTAGAGATGAGGATGGTGACAGAGTGTGGAGCCTAATATGTCTGTCTGGCAGATTCTGTGGATTCGTGGCCCGGAGAAGTTCTCATAACGGCCCAGGGCAGATGGAAAAGAAAATGAAAAGGGAAGAACTCCGATCAGAGAAGACGTCTCCTGTAAGTCACCTGATGTAACTGTACTGTAATTTATATGGTGTACAGAACCTGTGTAGAGCTGAGTGTATTGATGGCATTGTGGTCGATCGAGAGGGGGTGGGGCGGGGGGGCCCCAATCAAAAGTTTGCTATGGGGCCCAGCCATTTCTAGTTACGCCCCTGATATTAAGTCATATTACTATACTGGCTCATACTTATCAATGCTGTGTATAGCTTTAGCAACATGCATAAAGAATTCCCTTCTCATACTTTGGAAAATTATTTTTAAGTTATTAAATAACTGTGTTATCAAAGGCAGCTGTCATTAGAAAAAAACTTTTGCTATGTCAGAGAAACATATCAAATGTTTTATGGTCGGGGTCAGATTGTCAGATCGTGTCCAATCATGAGAACAAGCTGGGAGAAGTTTATACTCAGCGTGTTCTCTCCTACCTCTGGGTCACGTGCCTGAGACAGCTGCTCACACAGACAATGGGCACAGCAGAATACATCCCTCCCAGCTCATTTTTCTGATTGGCCACAATCTGAACACTATGTAAAATGTCAGAAGATTTTTTATTTTTTTTAATGACAGGTACACTTTAAGCGATATGAAAATAAATGGTCATCGCTACATGAACATGAATTTCTCAACTGTGTTCCACTAAATGCATGTCTCTTGAAGCTCTTAGTCCAGAGGAGACATCTTTTTACAACCTGCTGACCTAGTAGTGTATTTAGAAAAAGAAAGCATGCTTACATACAGTAAAGTACCAAATAATATAGTAAACTATGGTGGCCTCTAGTGGCTGCAGAGAGTATGACCTGAAACTAAAATACCTGAAATATATTATGTTCCCATACCCTGTGTCTTTTTTTATTTTTTTATTTTATGGGACTTTTCCTTTAAGTAAATGACCTATGTATGCAAGTAATCCCCCCCTTTAGGTAGAAGGCCACAGTAGGTAATACCCTCCCACAAAAATGCCCCATTATCTAAACACCACCAGTAGGTAATCCCCTTCATCTGGTAGAAGCCTTCAGGTCCCAGTCAGCTGTAATGGCGCAGGCTCTCCATTGCAAGTAGTGTACAATGAAATTAGGTCATTGCAAGCAGCTGCACTGGAAGCCCTGCTGTACAGTACAGAAGAAGGGTGTCTGGACAGCACTGGAGTACATACATACTGGAGCATGTGTGTACTCTACAGGAACAGTCTTCTATTTACTGAAACATTTCCTGCCCCTTTACAATACTGAGTGGGGAGGCATACATGTACACATCCCAACTCTACATTCTTAGAGGTGCCTATAAGAATTCTGCCCCCAGGGCAAAAGGGGGTCCAAAAAAGGGGCATGTGCTTTGTTTTTTGTTTTTTTATCAGATGTCCCAACATTAGAGGTAAGCAAATCTACATAAGTAACAAAGCAAATTGCTTTGCTGCGCTCAGCCATTGGATTCAGGCTGCTGCTTTGAAACTCTGCTGCGGGTGCATGTAAAAAGTTGAATGAAGTCCTAGGAAACTTCTCCCAGGACTGCATCCAGCTTTTCAAGCAACAGCCTGAAAGCAGATGGCTGAGTGTAATGAGCTGCTTCACACTTAGTGGTCAGTTTTTACATTAGATAATTTGTGCAGTTTGGTGCAAAATTACCTGTAGATGCACAGGGTCACACGCAAAAAAAAAAACCAAACGAACAAAAAGAGCCAATTACACTAAGGGCTCCGAAACATAATAAAACTAGCAAGAGCCACAACCCTAATGTTTAGGGATTTTATAAACCTGACAATCTTGCTATTTAGGTCTTTACCCTAACTTAGGTGGTAAAAGCAAAGGTTAAGGAATATTACTTTTAAGTTTCTATTGTTTAATTGTACTGACTTATGAAGTGTAAAAAACTTTGAGGCTATATTATTGTATGAAAAGCTCTCTTTATGTAGGATAACTTTATCATATGACATTATGTTGCAGTGACGTGTGACGAGCTGCATTAGGGACATGGAGTTCAGCTTGTTACTTGCACTGAAGCCTGGTGTTTATAATGCTACTGCGTGTAATTCTCCATCCTCTATCTGATCCGGATTACTATCACCTGTCAGGTAAGGGTGACTGAGAGCTCAGAGAATCAGGGAACAATCCTTCCAGTATGCCATCTGCTTTAATATACTGCTCACACACATACGCAGTACAATGATCAACTGTGCAGACATACTGCAGCAATAAATAGTATACACGTAATAACATGCTTAAAGGGAACCTGTCATCTGAAAATGACCTATCTTTTGTTAACTTAAAACATGTGTTTAAAAATTTTTTGGCGAAGTTCGTTTTCATGTTCTATATTACAAAATAATCTTCCAGTTTTTATTGTGTCCACTAAGCTTCTAAATAACCTAGTACTTACTGCTCTGTAGACATCACTTTACAGCAGTGTTCTCCTTATCATCCCAGGCAGCATTACAATGAAGGCTGACACCAGTGTATAGATAAGACAGTGAATAGGTGAGACAGTGAGTAGCCAGCACTACTGTGGACACAGGCAGGAAAGCGCAGCACAATCACTTGCAGGTGTAACCACGATGAAGAACGGATCCGCGGTGGTGCTCAACACAAATTGCAGCTGAATGCAAAATATAATAACTGAAAGATACAGAGGTGGCACCCACCGCATCGAGTCAACCGTCATCTTAATTTGAATTGTGGGGTACTCAGCATGGAAGGTGGAAGGAGCGGGTGCGCCTCTATACAAACGTTTTCGGGCTCAGCTGCACTTTATCAGGTAAGAGGACACATATAGATAAGACAGAATGTATCATTCATCTCCATGCACAATGAACTCTGTACAGTTCACAGAGCATCCCCATAAATATCTGTCATACAAGTGACTCTAGCATAGTGTGTCCATAGAGCTTGCTGAAAGGCATATGGCAAGATAGCTGCCCTCACAATAATGTACAAAAAAAATTAAATAAAAAAATGTACAAACTGAAAACAGAAACAGCTTAGAAATAAACATGTTTCAGCATCTGGCTGTAACATGTCCCCGTATGTCCCACTCAGCCAATCAGTGCGCTGTGGTGGGGTACTAATTGGCTGAGCGGAACGTCCAGACCCCAGGAGCCCCCGAAGCAAGCCAGAGTGTGCAGCAGGTAAAGTATGCTTCAGTCGACAAAGGGGTTAAGGGGGTGACATTTACATACTCCTAGTGGGATGTCCATTCCGTTGTGAGTATGTCTTGTCATTCAAAATTACTGGGATCCGCAGTGGATTTCACTGCAAATTTGCAGCATGAGGCCCACTGCGGATCCGGCACGTGTGAATCTAGCTTTGAGAATTTTGATGAGCTTTGCCTTTGGATTTAAAGTAAGAAACAAAAGATGTTTTTTTTTCTGCAAATTTAGAGATAGCCACATACACAGCCTTACATAAGCTTTTAACATTTCCATGCAGAGGAAGTAACTGTAATAAAATTTTGTGGCATAGATGTTCTTCAAGCTTGGTGCAGTGTCCCAGAGAAGGTGTTCACTGCTTTATTTATGCTGGTATAGGTCGGTACTGTATGTGTTATATACTCTAAGACTGAAGTCTGTAGCATGCTACTCCCACCACTTGATGTCACTGTATTACCTGTCCACTATTGCACACCTGAAGAAACTATGCTTAGGGTTAACTGATTCATGTATTCATTGTATAAGCCGCACCAATTTCTGGTGATTTCTATTGTACCCAATCTCTGAGTTAGCTACAACCTATCATAAGAGTGTTTTCTTAGTCCTCTTGTCCAATTAGATTCCCCCTGTAGTATATATATATTGGGGTTGGAGTTAGTTGGGGTTATTTTTTCTAGAGGATTGTTCCAGTCAGTGTATAAGCAAGACTCTGCTTGCTGCAGAGATTCTATCAGGGCCTGTCCTGAAAGCCAGAACCCATTTGCGAGGTTATTTCTGATTACTGTTATCTGTCACTACTGGCTAGAGCACCTTGTGGTGAGGCTGCGGCAAAAAGGTGGAACTAATGCTATCCATGCTGGGGGGTCATCTTAAAAGTTGCTGATGATCACTCCAAGAAAAACACAGTAGTTAGGTAAGAGTTATTGGCAAAGAACTCTACTGCAAGTGCTAGGTTTCCTTAGGGGTCTCCCCAACGGCTAGCTTCTCCTACTAGGTGGGCCTACGTTTCTGATCCTGTGTCACTCTGTGCCCACAAGATAGCTTAAGCACCCCCAGTTTAGAGCCCTAGAGTCTGAATAGGACCCCTGACCGCTAACTGGCAGTCCACTGTCACCACCATTGAACAAACTAAAAAGCTTAAGTCAAGTATATAGTATATCCAAAGCTTGTGTAAAGTGTCTATCAATATCTCTACCTGCATGTGGCCCGTATAAAGTATCCTCTCTATTATCTACCAGCTGTGCTACCAGTGACAGCTGCGCTTCTTCAATGTTGTCTAAATCTATTCTTACTAACAAGAAACTAAAAGTATTTGCCTCCTACAACTACTATTGAATCTGTGATTTTTATTGTATTCCAAAAGTTGTCCCTAATAGACCACATTTGGTCTATTCAACTCAATTTGCCAGTCCTGAACTCACAGTAATATATATATGTTATACAGACCAGATTTTGTACAATGGGTTGCATAGTAACCTCCTTCTTTTAGATGACTACACCCATAAAAGGCCCTTTTTTGGATGGTCTTCTCAAAGAAGTGTTACTGTCTATTTTTGCCTATAGCAATCAATCACAGTTCAGCTTTTCCAGAGCTCATTAAGCTACAAATTGTTGGGAAAATTGATACATCTGGGCCATTCCTTTGGTGTATGCTTGAAACATAGGGGTCTATGGACATGTCAGAGGTATAAATCAGAAAATACTTCTGATGTATACCTCCAGTATGCACAGAAACAAAGATTAACAGAGACAATGGCTCTTATGTGATATATGAACCAGAACAAAAAAACAAAAACAAAACAAAAAAGTATTTAATGACTGGGTTTTGTAACTTGCACATTTAAATATGTTTTGAATTTACCTTTAAGGTGGATTTCCTGACAGTCTTGACCTAGATCTCTGACAGCCACCATCTGTGGGCAGTCACCATCTTCCTGCCCTCAGCAGATTTCTGACGCTCAGACGGCTAAGGCTGTCAGATCTGTGTCTCTCATCCCCATGATGGGGCTTAGCCACTCCCAAATGATTTAGAACATCCAAAGCTGATCAAAGCTATAGCACAGCTAGTTATAACTTTAAGTCACTAAAATAAACACCATACATTTATATAATATACATACGCTAAATAGTGGAAAGGTTTTTGTTGCCAAGTTGTAAAAGGTTATCAGAGCTTAATTTTGATCTTAGCACTGGGGGTTTTGACAGGTCAGAATTAAAGAAACCAGCATTCTTTTTTTTTATTATTATTATTTTGCAAACTGATGGCTTAATTTCTTTGATTTCTGTTTGTGACTTGATATCAGATGGCCTATAATATTTAGCACATGGTTTTTGCTAGCGCAATGTTGATGACTGCTCACCCCTTGTGATAAGATTCAGAAGAGTTTTCACATTTGATACATTGTCCATCATTACAGTCTTCCCCCATTTATTGGAAAGGCTGTCATACATACAGATTGTCCTGAAATGATTTGCATTTCTTAGATTCTACCCCTACCTGTAACATCAACAAGTCAGGTAACAAGTAGATTTGATTGACAATTACATTTTAAATAAAAATTAAAACAAAAGTAGACAATTATTATTTTGCTGGCACCACTTTAAGATTCTAGCCCAAAGATACACAAGTCACAGTAATTTCAAGCCTGCTACTGCTCAATAAACACAATGAGGTCTACTATTAAGAGCATATTAAACTCTGCTCTATGGCTAGGCTCAGTCGATAAATAGCTTACATTCAGATTACCAATTCTATTTTGCAGAAGCAAGACTGAGAATATGGTGAAGGATTCATTACTTCAATTCAAATTAACGTTTAACAAAAGTAGCAAGGAGATTGTATGAGATAGATAGTAGATATTTATCTTAACAAGTTAAATCTTCTTTTAATTGAGAAAACATAATGGCCCATAAAACATTCATGTTTAAAGGTACCGCTAGAAGAAAAAAAAATTTTACACCAGGACTCTTATCCAAAAACACCATCACTCTAGTTCTCAGTTTGGGTATGGTGTTGCAGGTCCATTCAATTTAAATGAATGGACCTGAACTGCAATACCACCTGAGGACAAGAATGGTGCTATTGTTACAAGAAATTAGTTGTGATTTTTCTAATTCTAGATAAACCCTTTAATAAAATTACATTAAAGAGGAAGTCCGGGCAAAAAAAATTTAAGATAGGTTATTGCCCAACAAAAGTTATGAAAATGACTAATAGATACTTATTATGGGAAACTCGCCTATAGTGCATTTTCCCTGCACTTACTACAGCATGGCGTGTTCAGATCTCCGCTGCAGCAGTGGAACAGACTGGAGCAGCAGGAGCCGGCAGTTTATGTGACGTGACATCACCAACTTTACAAAGAACTAAACACGCCATGCTGTAGTAAGTGCCGGGAAAATGCACTTTATAATAAGTGTCTATTAGTAATTTTCATAATTTTTGTTGGGCAATAATGTATCTTAAAAGTATTTTGGCCGGACGTCCCCTTTAAATAACATAACTATGCAACAGTGTATCATAGAAAAACATTCTTAAAATATATACACATATGTGATATGATGTCAACTTGTTATAAATCTGTATAATAAATATTCATTAAGTAAAACCAAACTAATTTCTATTGCAAGTACAAGTTTTTGGGGATATATGACTAACTTAGGTAGGGTTATGAATAACAAATAACAGCTCTAAATTACAGCAAGCTAGAAAGCCTCCTTCATCCCCATCCCTTCTTGGGGCCCAACTTTCAGCTGACTGTCAATCAAGCAGGGATATGCATGGGAGTGAGGAGGCATTCCAGCTGGAGGCACACATAGAAATATAAAAGGTACCATGTCCCTCCTTAACTTAACAACTATCTCAGGCTGCGATTACAAACAGATTTCTCCTCTTTCCAATCTATTCCTGGCATTGGCTTAAAAAAATCTTTCAGGTAAATCTCTCAGTCTTTCCTTTATTATCTGTTCTCTGTTTATAGTCTGTTCCTGGCTTTGGCTTCAAAAATCTGTCAGCTAAATCTCTCTGTGTAAACACACCCTAAGGCTAGGTTTACACTGGACTTTGGACTTGAGTGGTATGAACTATTAATATGTAGTAAAAAGTCTAGCTGTATCACTGTTAGAATGCTTATAAATAATCACCCGATACAATGATATGCGCAGCTTGAACTACATGAGCTATGCACAGTCTCCTAACAAGTAGCACGTGTCTTTAAAATATTCTTATATACAGGGGCTGGCTGGCAAACTTTAGCCTGGGGGGCAAGCACACAGCAGTGGCCCATGAGTAGCGGATATTTGCCAGGGCACACATACTTAAAGGAGAACTCTTGCCAAACCTAAACATCCCAAGCCGTCACAGGGTGAGGGGAACATAATAAAGAATCCATACTTACCTGTCCCTATGCCCCCACAGTGCTGCGCCACTGCTCACAGACTGGCCTACTGCAGCTCCTGGTCCTGCAACGTCATGTACTGGGGTGAGTGGGTACTTCCCGCCGGGACATGACAATGCAGTAACGGGAGGAGCAGGATAACAGTAGCTGTGAAAGAGGTGGTGAACCTGTCCTGCAGGGGCACAGGGACGGGTAAGTATAGATTCTTTTTTTTGTTCCTCCAACCTCTGCCGCCCCAGGATTCATATGTAAGGCCAGAGTTTAATCTGCTCTGGATTAGATTATACCTTGTATAGACATGGACATTATACTATTATTGACCAAATCCTGTATACTTATATTACCAATAATACGAGTATACCAGGGACAAATAATACTGCCATACCATGACCACATACTACAATCACATAGTAACCACATTATAAATGGTTACTTAATAATACCGTCACAATATGAGCATTACTACTATACAGGTACTACACTCCACCACACAGAGGCCAATATTCCCCCTTACAGTGACCAAATAATGGTAGATACCAGCTGTACACAAGCTCTGTATACCATGGAAGTACAGTGCAGACACATCCAGTGACTCACAGGTGACGTCTTCTCTGATCAGAGTCGGTCAGGTTTCCTTTTCTTTTCGATCCTGAAGACTTCTTCCAACCACAAATCATCTCAGCAGTATCTGCCAGACAAACATCTTCAGCACCTTACTTTTACAGCAACTTTACCCACCTTTATACAAACTCTCCATCACAGTGCCCCTAAACAGTAACAGGAACTTCTTTAAAGATCAATCTGTAGTCATTTCCCTTTTCTGTGCCTCTGTTTAAAGTTAGGTCCCTTCTTTATGCCTGTATCTGTAGTAAGACCCCTTCTTTGTTCCCCATCTGTAGTTGTGCCTCCTGTCTTTGCCCTCAACTGTAGTTAGGCCCCCTTTTGTGCCCCCATCTGCAGTTAGCCCTATCCTCTCCTTTTGCTAAGTGAATGGCACCCCTTTATCCTAATGAACTGTACTACTGTCCCCCTGAATAAACTGTGCCTCTTATGAACTGTGTCTATGTAACTGTCCTCTGTAATGTACTATACCACTGTCCTCTAAGGTACTGTACCACTGTCCCCTGTAATGTACTGTACCACTATCCTCTAATGTACTGTACCATTGCCCTCTAGTGCAGTGCTTCTCAAACTTTTTCTACTGGAGCCTCACCCAACAGACCAAGGCAATGCCTAGGCCTCACCAGACTGACCAAGAGGGTGCCTGGGCCTCACTATCTGTGATTAGAGTCCATTTAAAAGCTGAAAATAATGCTTAGGCTACCTTTCACCTGTCTCCCAAGCTCTAGATACTAATAAAGCAAGTACAAAATAAATTAATAATGTTGATAAAATTGAGATTTTGGAGGACTGTGCAGGTCATAGTTACTTTTGTGAAAACTGGCTCCCCAGCTGGGCCTCACCAACAACAAGGGGGTGCCTCACTGGTGAGGCCCGCCTCACAGTTTCAGAAGCACTGCTCTAGTGTAATGTACCACTGCCCCCTCTAATATACTGTACCACTGTCCTCTAATGTACTGTACCAATGTCCGCTAATGTACTGTACCACTGTCCCCTTCAATGTACTGTACCACTGTCCCCTTCAATGTACTGTACCACTGTCCCCTTCAATGTACTGTACCACTGTCCCCTCTAATGCACTGTACCACTGTCCTCCCTAATGTGCTGTACCACTGTCCTCCCTAATGTACTGTACCACTGTCCTCCCTAATGTACTGTACCACTGTCCTCCCTAATGTACTGTACCACTGTCCTCCCTAATATCCTGTACCACTGTCCTCTCTAATATCATGTACCACTGTCCTCCCTAATGTACTGTACCACTGTCCTCTAATGTACTGTACCGCTGTCCTCTCTAATGTCCTGTACCACTGTCCCCTCTCATGTACTGTACCACTGTCCTCTCTAATGTACTGTACCACTTACCCTCTAATGTACTGTACCACTGTCCTCTCTAATGTACTGTACCACTGACCCCCTAATGTTCTGTACCACTGCCCTCTAATGTACTGTACCACTGTCCTCTCTAATGTACTGTACCACTGTCCTCCCTAATATCCTGTACCACTGTCCTCTATAATATCATGTACCACTGTCCTCCCTAATGTACTGTACCACTGTCCTCTAATGTACTGTACCGCTGTCCTCTCTAATGTCCTGTACCACTGTCCCCTCTCATGTACTGTACCACTGTCCTCTCTAATGTACTGTACCACTTGCCCTCTAATGTACTGTACCACTGTCCTCTCTAATGTACTGTACCACTGACCCCCTAATGTTCTGTACCACTGCCCTCTAATGTACTGTACCACTGTCCTCTCTAATGTACTGTACCACTGTCCTCTCTAATGTATTGTACCACTGTCTCCTTTAATGTACTGTACCACTGTCCTCTCTAATGTACTGTACCACTGTCCTCTAATGTACTGTACCACTGTCCCCTCTAATGTACTGTACCACTGTCCCCTCTAATGTACTGTACCACTGTCCCCCCAATGTACTGTACCACTGACCCACCTAATGTACTGTACCACTGACCCCCCTAATGTACTGTACCACTGACCCCCCTAATGTACTGTACCACTGACCCCCTAATGTAACGTACCACTGACCCCCTAATGTAATGTACCACTGCCCTCTAATGTACCGTACCACTGTCCTCTCTAATGTTCTGTACAACTGTCCTCTCTAATGTATTGTACCACTGCCCCCTCTAATGTACTGTACCACTGACCCCCTAATGTACTGTACCACTGTCCTCTAATGTACTGTACCACTGTCCTCTAATGTACTGCACCACTGACCCCCTAATGTACTGTACCACTGTCCTCTCTAATGTACTGTACCACTGTCCCCTCTAATGTACTGTACCACTGACCCCCTAATGTAACATACCACTAACCCCCTAATGTACTGTACCACTGACCCCCTAATGTACTGTACCACTGACCTCCTAATGTAATGTACCACTGCCCCCCCCCTAAATCATTGGTTCCCAACTAGAGGCTCCTCAGCTATTTATAAACTACAACCTCCATTATGCCAGCCCCCCTCCCCTTAGTTATTGTTCCCTACCAATGGCAAAACTACACCTCCCATTTTACCCTGCTGGCAGGACATGATGAGAGTTATAGTTTGGCAACGGCTGAGGAGCCACTGGTTAGGAAGCAATGATTTATGGGTAAAGTTTATTTAGTGTGATTTCTCCAAAATGCGACCCTCCTGCTGTTATTAAACTACAACCCACATTATATCCTGCCAGCAGGGCATAATAGGAGTTGTAGTTTGGTAACAGCTGAGCAGCCACTGTTAGAAAGCAATGATTAAGGGGTACAGTTTATTTTGTGTGGGTTTTCTCCAACATGTGACCCTCCTGCTGTTCCTAAACTACCATCCCCATCATCTCCTGCCAGAAGGGCATGCTGGGAGTTGTAGTGTTTCACTAACTGAGCAGTCACAGGTTGGAGAACACAACAAAAAAAACTCTACCTAAATGATTGCTTCCTAACCAGTGACTCCTCAGCTGTTGCCAAACTACAACTCCTATCATGTCCTGCACCTGGGTATAATGGGAGTTGTAGTTATGCAAGAACTGAAGAGTCACATGTTACAGAACAAAGTACAATGTCCCCCCCCCCTTCCTCCCCAATATACACACTAGCAGGTCCGTGCTGCTCTGGCCTCTTCTTGCCAGGTCTGACCAGAGCAGAGAGGAGCAATTAGCACTGCCTGAATCACGGAGGGGAAGCTGGCTGGCCGGACAGGGAGGTGAGTGGCCCCTGTTCCAGCCAGTCCTAGGCTACTGTATTGTATTGAAGTCTTACAGAGA
Organism: Dendropsophus ebraccatus; assembly: GCF_027789765.1. NCBI lineage: Eukaryota > Metazoa > Chordata > Amphibia > Anura > Hylidae > Dendropsophus > Dendropsophus ebraccatus. Next base: position 142,952,692 of record NC_091454.1, on the reverse strand, counting down.
CCAGTACTATACAGTACCCCCCCCACTCCCCCCCCAGATCCCAGTCAGCAGTCAGGGTGGTGAGCGGCTCCTCTCCCGGCAGGCGTCCTCTTCTCTCTCCTCCATGTGTGGTGCACTGCTCTTTGCTCACTGATGGAACAGGCTGCCTGCTCCACCAATGAGCAAAGTAAAGTGTGAGGTAGAGTCAGCACGGTGTTCTGTCACCGCTACTGACTCCTAGAAAGCAAGTGCAGCGGCCGCTACTGCGCTGACTGAGAGCATTAAAGTGGCAGAGCGGCCTCAGCAACATCCGGCCGCCGCGGCCCTTAAGTGTATTGGGGGGACCGGCCCGGGGGGCATATGCCACCCTGCCCCCCGGCCCAGGCCGCCCCTGCTTATATATATGACTCAGCACAGTATTATATAATAAGATTGAGTATAGATAACATCTCCTCAACTGCAAGTAAGTAGGCAAAGATATCTGTCTTAATTTGTATATAGTAAACTATGACCTATGTGCCACATTTATACCTTGACTGTGCAATATCAATTTCTTATATATAAAACTGCATGCATTGAGAGGCTTGCTTTGAACAAGGACAAGTCAGGGTATTGGGCTGTGTACAGTAAGAGTGTGTTGAAGGTGTAAGTAGTGGGCATGCCTAAGCTTTGCCTTCCATCTGCTAAATAGCCAATAATCACCCAACAGATTTAATCTTATCAGCAGAGTCAGGATGAGGGATTGTAGAGATGGTGTTATAGTCTCACTGAGCCGCCGCTCTTACATAACTTCTTTGCCTTGCATTCTGCTCTGGGTGGAAGATTTTAGTTACCTAACAGACTCTCTTATTCTCCTCTTCCCCTCGCTATGGACCTCTATTAGCAGTAGCTGTAACCTGGGCTTTCAAGGAAGTTGTAAGTTATGCCAGAGCTTGAAGCGACAATGATCTGGTAAAATTTCTGTGACTAAGGCTAGATTCACGCGTAACTGATCCGCAGTGGATTTCACACATTCAGTGAAATAGATGCAAAAGCCTGACATAACACTCTAAAAGGTAATCTAGCAAACAGTGTCCAAGACAGCACTCGATGTATCAATAAATGCAAGCCTTTATTCCACAGTGTGACGTTTCGGTAGTAACCTTTTTCAAGAATCTGTGCTGCTACAACTTTTTTATATTGTTTAAATGGAAACTGTCACTAGGCTTATGCTGCCCTAAATGAGGGCAGAATAAACTAGTGACAGAAATGCTGAATGGATCAGTGTACTACTTACATTATTCTGTTCAGCCGTTCTCCTAATATCATGAACAAAAAAAAAACTCAGCTCACCATAGGTGGTTTGTTGTGTGATGGTGGACGTTCAGGCAGGAGCAAGTGGAGTAGTAGCGGGCCGCACCCGGTAATAATAGTAAGAAGGAGGAGAAGATCCACAGCGTCCAAAAAAAGTTTTGTTGTCTTTATTATGAGACAACAAAACTTTTTTTGGACGCTGTGGATGTTCTCCTAATATGCAGGAGAATAGGATTGTTGACACACCCCTCCCCCGTCCCTCCAACTGCTGATTGACAGGTGACTGCTTATACACAGCATGGATAGATAACTGCCAATAAGCAGCTGGTGGGCAGAGTTCTCTACTTTTCTTGAATATTGAGGACTACTGGGCTCATGCACATAATGGAGAGGACTACCTTTTCTTTATTTTGTCATATGTTTTTATTTTTATATAAAGTTAATTGAAGACATTAATTTTTTTTTGTTTTAGAAAAATCATCAGTAATCAATCTAGTCATGACTAAGAGCTACATACTAACTTTACATATGGACATAATGTTCATCTCTTCCAGTACTGTGGGAGTTGGGCACCAAAACAATAATAGAGACATTTTGTCAGCCATAAAATCGAACTAGAGAAAATATACAAAGTCCACAGAGTACTATGTGGAGCAAAAGAATTATAGTGCAAAAGAACATAAATTATCATGCAATGGGTAAGAGATCATGGGTAAAGCACAAACGCATTTAGCTGCTATACTCCTTGATAAACTTCTCTGATTTCTGTCTCACTAAGGTATGTTGTTGGTGACTAGTCCGAGCCTCATCTAGGGCTTTAAGAACCTCCTAAAAAAAGCAAAACAATTATTAGTAACAAAAAGGTTTAACTCCTTAAGGAGTTGGCAAATTGTTTAGGTTGGGTGATATTTTCTGAAGCCAGTCTCTTGGCATTTGACTCCTGGAGGCTGGAGACATTGGATGCAGCCCTAGGGCTTCCAGAAAAACATGGAAACAGCTTATTGCTTTATCCTTGTTTTCCAAAACTCCCTAGGGCAGAATACAACTTCTCCAGACGCTAGGAATCAAATGCAGAGCGTTCAGGTTGAACACTAACAATTCGGCAACTCTGTCTCTGCACGGCAGCATCTCCAATATGAAAACTGTGTGAATATGCACAGCCCTGTAATGAAGCAACCTTTCGGCTGTGTCATTACACATATTCATACAGCACATATTCATACAGTTTCCCTGCTCCCAGCAATATATTGAAGATGCTGCCGTGCTGAGGAAACGGGGGGGAATTTAGACTATAATTGGGTATAAAACCCAATAAGATACAAACGTGACAAGTCTGGGCAACATGCCAAAAGTCTGTACAGAAGACTATATAACTATATAAAGATGACTATATAACTATATAAAGGGGTTGTCTGGGACTTTCAATAAACTAACATTGCATTAACTTCTGTGGGTGTTGTAAGTTCTACATACACTATTTATTTATAGCACCTTTTTGTGTTCTCAGGTTCAGTCACATGACCACTCTGAAAGTGATTTGTTTACTTACTGTGATGTCATGTTAAATATCTGTTTCCTGTTCCTTTCACTTAACATGATGACAGGTGGAGTGATCAGGCAGGTGGGGCAGGTGTCCCTCCCATGGGATGGCTGGAATTCCACACCGATTTTAGCTCTGCCCATGTAGGTGGAGCTAATATTGGAGCTCAGTAGCAGCTGAAGTAGAAATGGCAGCATGACATGGAGCAGAGCAGGGGCTGATAGCTACCTTCTTTGAGACCAACACTACAAGACACAAGACTAACCACTGTGCCATACACAGGATAGTTATCAGCCCCTGCTCTACTCCATGTCATGCTGATCTTGTCAAGGAACAGGAAACAGATATTGAACATGACATTGCAGGAAGTAATGAAATCACAAGCATAGTGATCATGTGACTGAGCCTGAGAACACAAGAGGAGCTAGAAATAAAGAATGAAAGTGTATATAGAACATACAATGCTAGTTTATTAAAAAGTCCTGGACAACTCCTTTAAGAATGAAAACTTTTACAAAGCATTTGATCTTATGATTTTTTTTATGTAAGAAACAAAAACTTTTAACATAATAACAGAGCAAGTGGGTAGAACTGAAAGCCTGTAGCATGCCAATTGCTCCTGCCAATGGGAATGAGGAATATAATGCGGTATATATAGAAAATGTACACTTGTTTTCCTTATTAATATTAATATATTCACAAGATGTGTTACCTTAGCATCAGCACTGCTATGGAGAGCAACTTTTTTAACTTCATGTCTACCATCTTCTTTCTTCTGAAAGACTTTAAGACTCTGGTCCTAAATACAAAAAATGCAAATTAAGTAAAATCACTCACTTTGTATAAGCAGAGAGCTCCTGAATCAGTGGCTGGTGGGCATGGAGAGAGGCATGGCACTTGGTCAACTGGATAGCAGGGAATGGTTACATTACACAATGAAAATGCTACATCATTATAATCAGATTCTCCGTCACTAGTTTATGTTGAACTTGTCACCTGGAAATTCGGTAACAAAGTGCTGGCAATGTTACATAGTTCTTGTGGAAAGCGTAAACATATTACTTTTCATTTAGCTGTCTGTGACTAATTTCTGTGAGCTAATGATCTATCTTGTCTACCAACTGTAGTGGAATAGCAGGAGATTCTTGGAACAAATTTCCAGCAGATGTGGTTGGTAAATACTCAATAACTGAATTTAAATACATCTAGAACAAACATAAAGCTATTCTAACACAAAAATAAAGAACATAATCTAAGCGTGTGAACATAGCCTAAGAGTGTATGGTGTTTAATTTATAAAAATTTGTATGGGTTAAACCTGTACTCACAAATTTTGGTGTTTGTGAGATTGTGGCTCATCTGCATGTAAACAAGCTCTCATTCAATGTCAACAAACAGATCTCACAGAAAATAGTGAGGAATCCATGTCATAAATGTGCAAGTTATTGACAGTTTACTTTAAAGAATCACCAGTAATATAAGCAGTAAGTAGCAACTGAAAAACTTCTTAGAGAGTTACTTACATTCAATAAAAATTTAAATTATTCAAACACACCTATTAAATCTCTCTGAATGTTTACATACCTTCACAAAGAGAGTCAGTATATTTTCTTCCACTGTTGGTGGTTGAAAAAAATCTTCAAAAGAATAATCCCAATCTATACTTCTGTGTCCCAAGATCTCTACTTCTTTAACACTCATAATTCTCCTGTTTATAAGAACAGAAACATACAAATATTAAATTCACATTGAGCTTGTACAGATCTATCCATCTATCTTGTCAGCAACTGCTGGATTCTGGCCCACAGCAGTGCTTCCCCAGCTGCACAAATCTATGATTTAGCACAAACTGACTTACTTTATGCTTATTTTAATGTTATTTTGGTTTTAGGAGACAAATTATTATCTAGATACACAGAAACAGCTTTGAGTTTAAACTCAAATTCTTTTCAGTTTTACCTTAAAAAAACAGATCTCCCATTCACTTTAATTGGAGATGTTTAGAGATGAGCGAACCTGGAGCATGCTCGAGTCCATCCGAACCTGAACTTTCGGCATTTGATTAGCGGTGGCTGCTGAAGTTGGATAAGACCCTAAGGCTATGTGGAAATCATGGATATAGTCATTGGCTGTATCCACGTTTTCCAGACAACCTTAGAACTTTATCCAAGTTCAGCAGCCCCAGCTAATCAAATACCGAACGTTCGGGTTCGGATCGACTCGAACCCGGTTCGCTCATCTCTAGAGATGTTGCTACAATTGAAAACAGGAGTTTGATAACAGACCCTGCTGCGCTAACCATGACTGTGAGAAAGGCAAGACAAGGCAAAGGCAAGGGCAAGGCTTTCTGTACAAACCTCAAATAGTAAGACGTACAGATTGTGTACTGACCTTCTGCATTTACATGCAGCTTTATCTGCGCTCTCTTATTTTGTGTATAATTAAAGGTACATCTGATACAAATAAATACAGGGGCTAACAATGCAATAGACCATTTAGCATAAGAAATATATATGTGGTATCCATCGGATAACCTTGGGAAGCTCCACTCTATAGGGAGCTCAGCAGGAGAAATGGAAGGCACACTACAGGGCCAAACTACCCTGTTATCCTAGGGAAGCTTTGATGATCTAACTGTTCATACAGGGCATGCATCTATCCAGTATTCTACTGTATGCCACTATGGCTAAAGCAATCATTGGAAGTATATGTTGATAATCCTCCTGACTGAATTCATACTGTGTTTTTGCAGTCTGTTTAACCTATACGTTTTATGAAAACAAAAAAGGTGCAAAAAACGGATGCAATTGTGTGCAATCTGTTTGGATTCATTTTTGCATTGACTTCCATTATTTAAAAAAAAATTTTGGATCAAAATGGATGCTTTTTTTTTAGCATACACAAAAACGTGGTTGACCATGTTTTTGTGTACATTAAAGGTAACTATTTAAAAACGCAAATATTGAACAGGCTGCAAAAATGCCTTACACCTGTGATTTAAGGCTAAAACGCAATGTGAAGAATGCTATTACAATTATTACAATTTTTGCAAACAATCTAAACCTGCAACCTAAAAAAGAAAGCTTTGAATGAAAAATTATCCACAGTAATTCCCTAATGGCACAGAAAGCTATTTCATGAATCAGAAGCTAGTGGTAGCACAATCTACTGGAAGATATTTTACATAAGATTTCATTAGATACATTATCACTTTGGCTATAGGTTCACTTGGATTAGTACCCCCACCCTGAGCCCGGTGGTAAATGGCAATCCAGCTTTAAGACAAACCTGTTGGTGACCACAAGGTTGGCTTTGTTACTCCTACTTAAAGTGCAGCTGTATCTGTAGATTTCTCCATCCAGTTTTTTAAGATTTGAATTCTACAACATAAAAATAACAATACTGATTACATCTATTACATGACACAAGTCTAATACACAAACCTTTTTGTGGCACAAGATGTGCCTACAAATATGGAGAAAGATGGTTGAAGAAGATTATTTACCTATAGCCACAAACCTACATTGAGTACACAACTCTCCAAGGCAGGGCCAGCTCCAGGTTTTTGCGGGCCCTTGGGCGACAGAGCCTCGATGGGCCCCTCATCCACACACTATGCACAATCACTTGAAACACCACTTGTGTACACAAACACTCATTACCCACACAGACACTGACTGGCGGACACTGACTGACTGACACTGATTGATTGACAATGACTTAGGGCCCTATTTCACCAGACGATTATCAGATTCAGATTATCGTTAAATCGTTCGAATCTAAACGATAATTATTTGGTTGAAATGCAGTTAACGATTAACGACCGAACGAGATAACGTTGATCGCTTTATAAGACCTGGACCTATTTTTATTGTTGCTCGTTCACAAATCATTCGCATTGAATAAGGAGTCATTCGGTCGTTCCCGGTAGATACGAACGCAATTGCGAATAAATAGCGAAGAAAAAACGATCGTAAATACGATAAGTAACGATTATCGTTCCATGGAAATGAGTGAACGTTTTCAGGTCTTTCGCAATAGTGGTCGTTTGAGATTGTTAACCGTTAACGATTATGCAAAAGATAATCGTCTGGTGGAATAGGGCGCTAATTGCCACTGATTGATTGACAACGAGTGACTGACTTACATGCAGAACTTACAGCTCAGTCTTCTGCCTCTCTGTCAGACTGATCTGTACACTATAGGGTTGAGGATCTTCGGTTCATGTGATCAGGTCCTTCACCCTTTTCTCTCATTGTGCAGGTCCTGCTGCTTTCACCTGTGTCTTTTGATGTTCAGCCTGCACAGTTAGGGGGCTGAACATCAGAGCACTAAGCCCTGGCACTTGCTCGGGTAAGCCCTGTGCTAATTCCGGCCCTGCTCCAAGGGCACATTGGGGTCTACAAAGGACTAGGACAGTGGTGCTTAAATCCTGCTCTATTCCTATGCAGGTGAACCGGGATATCAGCTAATTTACCACAGCATTGTAACTATTTATAATTGTAAGGTTTTAGGTTAAGTGCAGGATTGTAGGATTTTTCCCTTTCCAAAAACATTGTCAGGCAAGTCTGATGGTAGCCTAATGAAAATGTATAATGTTATTGATAACACAGATCATGTCTGGCAATGGTGGTGAGGTGAAAACATGTTACATCTAACTATCAGCTGGTTAGATGAATCTAACCTGCTGATATCTCCCTGAAGCACATGGGAAGTTTATTACCTTCATCCTTGGTGCATTTTCTGTGCAACTTGAAGTTAAAGAGACTCTGTCAGCAGGTTTAGGCTGTCCTGTTTATGGGGAGCATAAACTAGTGACAGTGAAGCTAAGCAGAATGATGTATCACTCATATTGTTCTGTGCAGCTGATCCAGAGATATCCTTCTGAATAACATGGATAATAAGTAATCCTCTCCATTACGTGCACAGAAGTCCTCAATATTCATGAGAAGAGGAAAACTCTGCCAACCATGCTATGTATAGTATGGACAGTTAACTGTCAATCAGCAGCTAGAGGGCGGGGGTAGGGGGTATGGCAAGAATCCTATTCTCCTGCATATTAGGAGTAAGGCCCCGTTCCCACTGAGCAAAGCTAGCGGAATTCCGCGACGGAATTGTCCGCCGCGGAATGCCGTTAGCCTCCCGCTCATAATGGGACTCTATGAGAGGCGCGCGCTCCTGCCCTGTCCGCGCTGAAGAATGAACATGTTCATTCTTCAGCGCGTACAGAGCAGCAGCGCGCGCCTCCCATAGACTCCCATTATGAGCGGGAGGCTAACGGCATTCCGCGGCGGACAATTCCGTCGCGGAATTCCGCTAGCTTTGCTCAGTGGGAACGGGGCCTAAGGCTGAACAGAATAATGTAAGTAATACACCAATGTGTTCAGCATTTCTGTCACTAGTTTATGCTTCCCTTATTTAAGGTGGCATAAACCTGCGCTTTGCTTATATTCATTCTTTCTTAGTAATCCAAATTATAAAACTAAATTTGACATGTGCACAGTCGGGCGGTTGGCCTTTTTTTTTTTTTTTTTTTAATATTATGCTCCTGATACATATAGAACATATAGAGCCTCCACTTGAGACAAACTTGTCTTGGGAGTGACAGCCCATTCAGCCAATCACTGGCCCTGGGGTTGTCTCATCTCAGATTGGCTGAGCGGGCGGTCACTCCCGGGAGGAGTTTGTCTTGGAAGTAAAGCCTCTGCAGTCAGCAGGGGACACCAGCGACACCAGGGGTGCTAATGATGTAATATTTCTGTTAGTAAATATGGATACAACATATACTATCAAAGTATTAAATGCTGAAAGTGTTTAATGAAAGCACCTTCTCAAAATAGCCTAAAAAGTAGTTGTCAAAACCAATAATTAGCAATATTTTTCTAGATAAGAAAACATAATCTGCATATTGTTGAGGTAGGGTAAAAACATAAAGAAGTCAAAGTCTATATTAGTCAAAGAAGAAGGAAATATAAAAAGTAAAGGTCAGACACTTTGTTTATTGCTCCTTTCAGAGATGCAAGACAAATTTCTAATATAGCCATTACCATAAACATAAGGTATGACAGTACACAGATACATAAAAAGTTACATTGTTACAAATAACATACTCACAATTGTTATCTTGTATTTATAGGTTGACATAAATATAAATTATAATAATTTAAAAAAGGGAAATCACTTGGTCATGGTAATTGGTCCTTTTTTACCTGTATATATACATATATTAGTTTCTAACAAAGTTAATGTAGGAACAAACATGAAATATGAATATTTGGAACAAGACTATAATCTAAAAGAGAAGGTTCAGAGAAAAAAAGAATGTATTTTTTTTTAAATTACTATATAGAATTTTTTAGTAGCCTACAAAAAAAAAAAATGGCTGGGAAACCTATTTACCTACATGGTGCTACTGCCCTGTAAGCATCTGAGCAACTGTTTGCTGTTATTCTCAGACTACATATGCAATATAACTTCATACAGACTATTAATTGGGTTGATTATCTATTGTGCTTTTATGCTAAACCAGCAGTAGTAAATTGTAATATATTCCTTCTTTGTTAGGTTATGCTATAGCGCACTAAATATATTAAAAGAACAGATGATCTGTAAAGGCAACACTTGTCAATGCCTTACACATTGTATACATGAAATCCTGTAAACTAAGCTGACCACAGTCATTAACATTTCCCCCGGATACCGTGTAAATTCTAATACCTCTAACAACTATTTCTTACAATATGAACTAGTTTTGTTAGAAGAAATTGTCTGACTCCTGGGAACTATTGAGCATTTACTGTATCTGGGACGGTAGCTATCACTGTAACATTTATTACTATTGATCAGCATTCTATTATAAGATTAGGTTTCCAATATTTGGTACTATCCTTTAAAAGAGGTTTTCAGGTTATATGTAAATAAAGCTTAAAGTGTACTTGTCATAATATACATTAAAAAAAAATTAAAAAAGCAAATATATATAGTTAATGTCTGCCTTGTGTGTGCTGTCCATTTTGATTTTAATAGCATCACCTTTAGTGCCCCATTGTGCTGCTCGTGCGTCTGCATTTCACAGACAGTGAGCTGACATTTTTGTTATAAATGATATTTGCCTTAAAGTGACACTGTCACCCCCTTTTTGCATTCTGACTTCTCTACACGAGTTTTAAAGGTAAATTTAACAGTTTAGGTAATAAGGTAAGTTTAGCTTATTTTATATCATACGTCATGGTACTTGTTCAAGTAAAAAGTGATCTTTTATCAACTGCAGATGTGGGCTTCATGGCAACAGCGCCACTTAGACACACCCACAGTTTCAAAGTTGTTCCCGCCCCTCCATGACGTCATAGGTACATAGGCCCTGCACCCTAATATACTTTGTGTTTCACTTCCTCAGATTTTATGACTGGTGTCAGAGAATGAGAATGCTGGCTTGCATTTGTAGACTGTAACCCTGTTCACAGCGGATACAACTGTATCTAGTTTTGTGAGCTAAATACGTCAGTAGCTACATAACTGTTCTCTAAAATGTATGTGTGTATTTACTATCACAGTCATATTGCGATAAGGCCACGATTTGTGAATAAACCCTGTCAGACTGGAGTTCAGGCTGTTTAGGCATGACATGCTATGTACTGATTTGTTGCCTCTAAACATTAGCATAAATGCTCTCATTTACCGAACACAAACACTCTTAATAAGCGTGCGGAATTTAAATACAAAGCATTGTATACCTTTATATAATATAATACAGTGATTTTCAACCAGTGTGCCGTGGCACACTAGTGTGCCGTGACACATGGTCGGGTGTGCCGCGGGGAAAGTTCCCCAAACTATGGTGCCCCTGTGAAACAGAAGAAAACAATGGGGGAGAGAAACCTGGGGATGGGGGAGAAGCAGGGGGGAGAGAAGTTTGGTGGAGAGACGCAGGGGGGAGAGAAGTATGGTGGAGAGAAGCACAGGAGAGAAGCATGGGGAAGAGAAGCACAGGAGAGAAGCATGGGGAAGAGAAGCACAGGAGAGAAGCATGGGGGAGCACAGGAGAGAAGCATGGGGGAGAGAAGCATGGGGGAGAAAAGGATGGGGGAGAAAAGCATGGGGGAGAGAAGCATGGGGGAGAGAAGCACAGGAGAGAAGCAGGGGGGAGAGAAGCACAGGAGAGAAGCAGGGGAGAGAGAAGCACAGGAGAGAAGCATGGGGGAGAGAAGCACAGGAGAGAAGCAGGGTGGAGAAGTATGGTGGAGAGAAGCACAGGAGAGAAGCAGGGGGGAGAAGTATGGTGGAGAGAAGCACAGGAGAGAAGCACGGGGGAGAAGTATGGTAGAGAGAAGCACGGGGGAGAAGCACAGGGGGGAGAAGAAAACAGGCCCAGGTTTCACACTGAGTATAAATACATTTAGAATCTATATTATTAACTATATGTATAATATGTACTGTTTTAGTGTCATTTTGTGCCATTTTGGTTGGTGGTGTGCCCCGGGATTTTTTAAGTATAAAAAGTGTGCCGCGGCTCAAAAAAGGTTGAAAATCACTGATATAATATATTATGAAGCTTTATTGTCTGAATACCCTTTTAAGGACATTATTCTCTCTATATACCAATCAATTAAACTATAAAGTCTCAGAACACCCTTTTATTTCAGAAATAAAAGGGAAAATGACATATCTGAATACCCCAATATATCTGAACACAGAGCTGAAAGCGCTGGATCCAACTGTTATGAATTTTTGATAACTTTTAAACCACAAGACATATTGCAAACGTGATTTTGGCAATGGATTTCTGAGACAATCCTGGTCTTCTTTGATATACTACATGACCAACTTGCAACTGGATAAACTTGCCCTTGATCCAAGATGGTGGGCATGTACTGGACACAGCCTAAAAAATAGGCCCTCTCACCTATTACTTGCTGGGGTATTGTAATTGTAATTGGGTATTGTATATGTAATTTTCTCTTTTGTTTGATAATAAAAGGTGTCTTGAGACTTTTGACTTATCCTGTATATCAAGAAATAAGTTTATCATGATTTTAACAATTAATTTTACACTTTTTAAAAGATTCCTCACTTAATTTATAACAATCCCAAGAATGCCAATAAAAAGAAATTGCCATCTGGAGTACATAAACCACCACAAAGCATAAAAAGAGCAGCACATCTAAATATAAATTTGTGCTTTAAGACAGTATGTTGGTGACTTCAAGTAAAATAAAAAATAAACTCATAGGGGGAGATTTATCAAACTGGTGTAAAGTGAAACTGGCTCAGTTGCCCCTAGCAACCAATCAGATCCCAACTTTCATTCCTCACTGATCCTTTGAAAAATGAATGGTGGAATCTGATTGGTTGCTAAGGGCAACTGAGCCAATTCTACTTTATATCAATTTGATGAATCTCCCCCATAAGCTCAATAGCTGTAGCCCAGAGACTGTTTCCATGCACAAACATTTAGGTAGTTCCTGAGCTCTACAAGAAAGAAATCTGTAATGGGTGGCAGCACTCACTGGGTTTAAACACAATAGGCACTTTCTTATTTCATAGTACAGCAAAATATACTGTATTTACCAAATGTCAGATATAATTATAAGACAATATTATATTTAAGACAATATTATAATTATAAGCCTAAAAAGAAAGCTCCGCTTAAATTATTACTTGTATGAAAGTATGTTTACCATGTAGAAGTAGGTTTTTACCTACTAAGAAACATCATCTTGATGGTAATATTTTATACTTTGAAATATTCTAAGGTTGTAAAAAACAAGGTGAACGTCTACAATGAATAAGTGTAGATAAAAAGTAGTCTAGTCTAGTAATGGCTTACAAAATTCAGTCAAAAGTCCATGATTAATCCATGATTGGTAGGGGTCCAACTGCTGTGACACCCATTGATCACTGGAACAAAGGGACAGAAGTTGTTGGCCAATACTTTGTTCCTTCGCTTCTGTCTGTCTTTCCAAAGTATGGACACCATCAAGGTTTTTTCCTGAATGCACTCGGCTTTCTCACAAAAGTCAGGCAGAACAGAAAGGACAAAGTGCTTAGCCAAGCACTTCTATCCCTTTATTCTAGCAATTGTGTCAGGTCCCAGCAGCCAGACCCCAATGATCACAACTGCTAACAAAAGTTGAATAAAAGTTTAAGTACACTTTAATGTTCCTATGATATATGAAAATATCAACTTTATTAACTTACTACTATACTATTAGGTGCCACTGAAAATACCACTTCTTAGTTATTTTCTACAGCATAGTGGTGGGGCTTAGAGGCAATATTTCATAAAAACCACCTTTTCTCTCATGTAAAGTAGTAGTAATACAGGCTATCCATTTATGTAAATGCTCGCACTGTAATAGAAAAACACAGCAAATCTTCCACTGCAGGGGTCATTAAAGGGAATGTGTCACCTAAATCTCCTTTTACTGATTAGAGTCAGATACTAAAACTTGTTCTTTTTATCTAATCTGTTTCTATTTTCTATTATTTTTTATTTTTTTTATTTCACCTTTGTATATTGTTATGGGGGCTGCCATATTGCCTGGACTGCTCTTAATGGCATTTAATGACATGCTTTATAGAAAGACTCATGGACATACACAACAATACACAGAGTCTGTCCCCTTAAGATGAATGTGAAACATTGCTGAGCGTACTCTGTAAACTCTGCAAGATTTCAGGATTAATATGATAATATAGATTATAAGAAAATTAGAAAAAAAGTCACCAAGAATTCTTTAAAAATACATTTAACATAAAAACATAATTTAACCCTTTAAGGACATGGCCCATTTTCGTTTTTACGTTTTCGGTTTTTCCTCCTTGTGTTTAAAAGGTCATAGCACTTGCATTTTTCCACTTAGAAACCCACATGACCCCTTATTTTTTGCTTCACTAATTGTACTTTGCAATTACAGGCTGAATTTTTGCATAAAGTACACTGCGAAACCAGAAAAAAATTCAAAGTGTGGTGAAATTGAAAAAAAAAACGCATTTCTTTTATTTGGGGGAAATGTGTTTTTACGCCATTCGCCCTGTGGTAAAACTGACTTGTTATGCATGTTCCTCAAGTCGTTACGATTAAAACGATATATAACATGTATAACTTATATTGTATCTGATGGCCTGTAAAAAATTCAAACCGTTGTTAACCAATATACGTGCCTTAAAATCGCTCCATTCCCAGGCTTATAGCACTTTTATCCTTTGGTCTATGGGGCTGTGCGAGGTGTCATTTTTTGCGCCATGATGTGATCTTTCTATCGGTACCTTGATTGCGCATATACGACTTTTTGATCGCTTTATATTACATTTTTTCTGGATTTGATGCGACCAAAAATGCGCAATTTTGCACTTTGGGATTTTTTTGCGCTGACGCCGTTTACCGTACGAGATCAGGAATGTGATTAATTAATAGTTCGGGCGATTACGCACGCGGCGATAGCAAACATGTTTATTTATTTATTTATTTGTTTACTTTTATTTAAAACCTGGGAAAAGGGGGGTGATTCAGACTTTTATTAGGGGAGGGGGCTTTTTACTATTAACAACACTTTTTTTTTTTTTTTTTTACACATATACTAGAAGCCCCTTTAGGGGACTTCTAGTATATACACTGTGATCTCTCATTGAGATCTCTGCAGCATAGATATGCTGCAGAGATCCATGAGATCGGCACTCGTTTGCTTTCGGCTGCTGCAGCCGAAAACGAACGAGTGCCGAGCCGAGGACGGCGCCATCTTGGACGCGTCCCCGGCCGGCATCAGTAACGGAGATCGCTCCTCCGGGATAAGGTCCCGGAGGAGCGATCTCCCCCACTAGACACCAGGGAAACGTTGCCTCCGGTAATCGGAGGCAGCTGTCAACTTTGACAGCTGCCTCCGATTAGCTAATTAGCGGGCACGGCGATCAGACCGTGCCCGCTAATAGCGGCGGTCCCGGGCTACTCGCGGCACCCGGGATCGCGGCACTTCAAAGCGGGGCCGCCGCGCGGCCCCGCTTTGAAGTGCAAGTGAGGACATATGACGTAGGGGTACGTCATATGTCCTTAAGAGGTTAAAGGGGTATTCCCCCCAAAATTATTTTTGCATTAATATGTTGCCCACCCGTAGCTTTCCATCTTTCCAATATCAATGTATTAAGGATTCTGCACAGTTTTGCTGTTATCGAGCTGCATTCACCCCCACCAAACACATAGAATCATCAGACCTCAGTCCAACCTGACACGCTCCCTGCTCCTGGCCCCGACCCTCCGAGACGGCATCACGTGTCCTCAGTCCCAGCATAGTGAAGTGACTGAGAACACTGATGGGGTGGCTGCTGTTTGAGAGGGAGAAAGTGATCAGCGCAGCTGTCACTGTCACCCTCTCTAACAGCAGCCACCCGGTCACCCCCAGCCCAGAGCTCACCCCCTGTGTCCAGAGCCTCCCGGCGCACCGTCCAGCACTCACCCGCAGCACACAGCCCCCCACTGCCCCACAACCAACCACCCCCCTATAACCCATGGCATCCCTCACTCACCCGCGGCATAGCCTCCGCACTCACCCGCAGCACCCCGCGTCAAGCTCCGCCCCCGCAATCGCCCGCGTCAAGCTCCGCCGCCACGATCGTCCGCGACAAGCTCCGCCCCTCACGATCGCCCGCGGCAAGCTCCGCCCCTCACGATCGCCCGCGGCAAGCCCAACCCCTCCACCACACGATCACCAAGTGGCACTTCGTGGCTGATCACGAAGGGGGGGTGGCACCACCTTCACCCGCGGCACTCACCATCTCAGCTCTGCCACTCGGTCAGTGCCATCTCAGCTCTGCTACACCTTCCCCCCAACTTAGCTCTGCTACACTGTCCCCCCAACTCAGCTCTGCAACACCACCCTCCCCAACTCAGCTCTGCTACACAGTCATCCCCAACTCAGCTCTGCTACACCGTCACCCCCAACTCAGCTCTGCTACACCGTCACCGCCAACTCAGCTCTGCTACACCGTCATCCCCAACTCAGCTCTGCTACACTGTCACTTCCAACTCAGCTTTGCTACACCACCATCTCAGCATCGCTACACTGTCATCCCCAACTCAGCTCTGCTACACCGTCACCGCCAACTCAGCTCTGCTACACTGTCCTCCCCAACTCAGCTCTGTTACACTGTCATCCCCAACTCAGCTCTGCTACATTGTCATCCCCAACTCAGCTCTGCTACACCGTCACTTCCAACTCAGCTTTGCTACACCGACACCGCCATCTCAGCTCTGCTACACTGTCATCATCTCCTTCATTGTCTCAGCTCTGCTACTTCACCATCATCAGGCAGAAGCATTGCATGATGGGAAATGTAGTTTCCTATCTTGGATATAGATCGGCTTTTAGAAAAACTTGTAACTCAGGATCGGCAGCAGCTAGAAAGATGGGAGATGTCTCAAAATACTCAGGAGGACTTGGTGAGTAAGGCCAGCTAGGTTTGGGAGCATTACATTTTTTTAGCTCTTGGGGGGAATACCCCTTTAAGCAATAAGTCATTTTCTGATGTCACTTTCCCTTTAAAAACTTGCTGCCCAGCCCCTTTCTATGAAGAAATGTGTTTTCTTAGTGAGATAGGCCCCTGTAACCCTATTTTCAATTAAAAGAAAAAAAACAACAGTGTAATTAATCATGGAGACCATGAAAAGAGCTAAGGAGGTCTAAGAGCTTTCATTAATACCAGAAAGGGAACACAGATCAAGACATCAAATACAATATCAAAAAGGCACATAAAACAATAAGTCTATTCCAACCAAGAGTTAGTAAAATGAAATGGCACAGGTAATATGCAACTGCCTACAAACCCATCTTAGGTTATTCTGTACATGCTACATAGGAACGATAATATTTATCAGTCTTGAAACAAATTTGTCATGTAATATAGATGTACAAGCTGAAGGAGGTAATGGAGTTTGAGAAAAGGAGTATTTCTTGGCATTTGTATCTTAATTATAAGGTTCAGAATGAAGATAAGAAAAATATGTTTTACTCTCCTTCATTCCAATTCTTGCTGCATGGAAGGAGAGAAAAAGAAAGAACATAGAAAAGAAAGTTAGAAAATATTTAGCTTATAAAGAGCAGGACATAATACACCTTCAGTCGTAGTACTAAAAGAATAAATTTGGATGTATTGTATGCACTTAAAGAGAACCAATCACTGAGATTTTCCAGGTAACGCTACTAGCAGCACCAGGAAGATGTGCCAAAACTCTCATTTATAGGCTATGATCACACACTGTGCTAAGAACGGCCGTTGTTGCTCTGAAAATTGCATTAATTTCAATTTACAACAGCCGGAAATAATCAACATGTCAATTATTTCCACGGCTGCACCAAACAATGGCCGTAGTGCATGCTGTGGGCATTGTTGAATTGCCAGCTGTGTTTACTGCAGCAACAGAAAACTACAGACGTTGTTTTAAATGACAACTACGGCCGTAGTTTTCCGTTTTTCTTTACGCTGTGTGAACATAGCCTCTGCCTGTCAGCGCGCTCTGCAAGATACAGTGACGGCCCAGATAGACAGATAGAGTGACGTGACGGCCCAGATGACTAGTTCCCAGCTTTCTGCTTGTCTCGTGCACCGGAATAAAAGACTTCGTTTCAGCAGCTAAAGGTTTAACAGAAGACACAGATTACATGGTAGGGGAGCATATTGGCACATCTTTAAGATGCTGCTATTAGTGTTACACAGAAAATCTAAGTGATTGGTTTGCTTTAAAGCATTATAGTCATTTGAAGTAACTTATGACATGTCATGTCAGGATGCTTGACAAAGACCCCTGGGGGTTTAAATGTTGCTCTGTACTCGGATATGCAATAGTGCCTTGATGTTATTTTACTTCCTTTGGATGCTGCCAGTACTTTGGGGGATGGCAGAATTTTCCGGCAAATACCATTGAGTCTATGGAACAGGAGGAATGTCAAGCGGTGGTCACCCGGCGGAATTTGCTTGAAGTCTCCACGGAAATTCCACAGTGTGCACGTGCCCTAACAGGAGGAAACTAGTCAGTCTGTTCACTCGAGAAAGCTCCACAGAGACTTACCTCAAATAGGTTCTGACCCTGAGCTTCACTTTCACTGTAAGGTCTGATGATCCCGTCTTCATGAATAAAACGGGGAGGGCGAAGTGGAGATACATCTTCTGTAGATTCCGCTACCCTGAAGTGGTAAAAAAAAAAAAAATTTTTGTGAGAGTCTAGGAGCCAACCTTTTTAAATATATTATCCATATTATACATTTATATTATGAATTATATTAAAGCGGCACTATCAGCAGGTTCTGCCGAGAGAACCTGCTGATATGCCGCAAGAGCCCTTTACCTTAGAAGTTGATAGCAGTTAGAAACGCTCCTCTCCGCCTCTGCAATCTTCCTAAAATCGCTAATTGCCCCTTTGCAAATTAGGGTGTGAAGAGCATTTGAATTGTCGCCTGAGTTCGGGAGCACCACTCCGTCCCGCCCAGTCCGCCCCCTCCAGTCCAGTTCACCTAGCACAGCCTCCGCCCGTCCAGTCCACCCCCATCTGTACTGCCCCTTCCCCTCCAGTCTAGCTCGCCCAGGCAGCCTCCCCCCGTCCCCCCTCCCATGCCGTATGACAGCCGTTCAGGACCCCAGGACAGTGGGATGCTCACTGCTATAGTTTGCAGATAGCAGGAGTGTGATCAGCGCTGGGAGCCTGGATAAGGCTGGATGGTAAAGCTCAGCCCAGACTCTCAGCGCCGATCGCATTCTTGCTACAGTAGGGTGCTCACTGCTATAGTTTGCAGATAGCAGGAGTGTGATCAGCGCTCGGAGCCTGGGTTGAGCTGGATGGAAAAACTCAGCCCAGACTCCCAGCGCCGATCACGTTCTTGCTATTTGCAAACTATAGCAGTGAGCAGCATACTTTCCTGGGCTCCTGAACGGCAGAATAGTGTCCCCACACTGTCCCGGGCTGGGAGCAGGCTGTCAGCTCAGCAGCATGGGAGGGGGCGGGCCGAGCTGGTGGGACAATGCGGGGGACACTCTTCTGCCGTTCAGGAGCCCAGGAAAGTATGCTGCTCACTGCTATAGTTTGCAAATAGCAAGAACGTGATCGGCGCTGGGAGTCTGGGCTGAGTTTTTCCATCCAGCTCAACCCAGGCTCCCAGCGCTGATCACACTCCTGCTATCTGCAAACTATAGCAGTGAGAACCCTACTGTCCTGGGGTCCTGAATGGCTGTCATACGGCATGGGAGGGGGCGGGCTAAGTGGGACGGAAGGATGCTGCCTAGGAGAGCTAGACTGGAGAGGAGGAGGCGGGGCGAGAGGAGGCTGTGCTGGGTGAACTGAACTGGAGGGGGCGGCACAGGAGAGGGCGGACTGGGCGGGATGGAGTGGTGCTCCCGGACCCAGGCCATGCCCCAAATGCTCTTCAGCCCCTAATTTGCATAGGGGCAATTAGCGATTTTAGGAAGATTGCAGAGGCGGAGAGGAGCCGTTCTAACTGCTATCAACTTCTAAGGTAAAAGGCTCTTGCAGCATATAAGCAACTTCTCTTGGCAGAACCTGCTGATAGTGCCGCTTTAAGTTGATAAAGAGTATTTAAATGACCCTGTCATTAGAAAATTGTTTAGATCAGACAGGGCCTAAGTGTTCAGACCAATCAGGAGAGCGAGCCAGGAGAAGTCTGTGCTCAGCGCATTCTTTCCCAGCTTTGTGTCATGTGACCGAGATGGCCCTATAATGTAAGTCTATGGGGCTGTCTCACTCACACAGACAGAGTGTGGAGAGAATTGTGCAGCAGTACGCGTCTTTCCTCGCTCGTTCTCCTGATCAGTCACGGTCTGAGCACTCAGACTATGACTAATAAAAAGCTTTTTTTAACGACACGTACACTTAAAAAAAAAAAAGTTAGGCTTTAAAAACTAACTACAAAAAGAAATGATGTATAATCAGGAATTATTTGGCACAAATTTACATGTAGCGTTAACCTGAAATCGTCCACCATATTACACAGAACGAAAGTTGTTAATTACGATCATTACTACGATCGTTATTGCGATCGCTACTAAGATCGTTTATTCTTTCTGTTCCCAGCAAAACAGTGGACAATGTGCAATTACACTGATCGACTAGTGAAAAAATGCGGAACTTGAGCAAACGAATGTGGAATTACAGCGAACGATTAACAATAATTTTAGGTTCAGATCTAAATCAACGATCAACGACATAAGAACGATATTTTGATCATTGCCTGCAATTACACAGAACGATTATCGTTTAAATTCGAATGATATAACGATTTTTTGCACGATAATCGTCCCATGCAATAGGGCCCTAAGGGAGCACTATGGAGCTACAAGTCCATGCCATGGCATCGGCAGCTGTATAATCCACTACCAGCAAGTATATGTATATGGAATGTACATAGTGTGTGCACGGTTATATAATGTTTGTGTACTGCTGTATAATATGTGTGTACGGTTATATAATGTGTATTCTATGTGAACGGTGTGTGTGGACTGGAGGTTTAGATATGCATTATGCATCTAAATATGTGTGAGGTTGTGTATATGTGGATGTGTAGTAGTAGATAGATGATAAGTAGTGAATATAATACAATGTAGATATGTAGATCCCACCTGGCTAATAATACCTCAATATACAGAATATATATATATATATATATATATATATATATTTATTTATAATATATTGAGGCATTAAAGGGGTAGTGCGGCGCTAAGAAAATTATTCACAGAATAACACACATTACAAAGTTATACAACTTTGTAATGTATGTTATGTCTGTGAATCGCCCCCTTCCCCGTGTCCCACCACCCCCGCCGCGTCATCAGCAGCTTAGCCGCATTTGGCTGAGCATAACTGTTGTATAACTTTGTAATGTGTGTTATTCTGTGAATAATTTTTTAGCGCCACACTACCCCTTTAAAGAGGTGCTCTTGTTTGTTTAAACGTGTGACATCTCATTCAGAGACCTATTGCGATCACCAGTATAAGCGGGTGATGTGCGCAGTGGCAATCGCCAGTCTCTAGCCAATTGTAAAGTCTGATGCTCTTTGCTCTGTTACAGTCTGAGAAGTAAGTGAATCATCCAGGTAGTAAAGTGTGGTACTATGTGCTTTACCAACTTATAACTAGTAATTTCAGCAGATCTTTCAACAATATGTCAAAAGTTTAGATAAGTGACAGCATCACTTTGCAGCGCCAGAGAGAAGATAAGAGAGGGCACATTCACTTATAACAATCTTGCAGTGGATTTCACAATGCGAGTTTTGTAGCAGATCCGCTGCAATGCTCAGTATTATTATAGTCTATGGGCCTGAATTCTCACAGCAGATTTTCATTCAGCTGAAAGAATGTAGTGACGGCCATGTGTAACTAATTAGCTGTCAGTAAAAATAATAATAAACTGCTCCTCCTGGAGTCTCCGGGTCCCAGCTCACTGATGGCTGCTCAGAGAACTGGCTGAGTGCAGAGAACTGGAGACTCAAGGAGGAGGGTGACAAAGGAGTGCGGGCAGGTAAGCAGTTTCTGGTTATTATTTTTACTGGCAGCTAATTAGTTAAACATGGCTGTGACCACATGCAGCTCAATGAAAATTCACTGTAAGAATGTAGCGCCATAGACCATAATGATACAGAGTATCGGAGCAAGTTTGCTGAGAAACTTGCAGTGTGACATGAGCTGCAAACTTGTTACATGTGAACACACCCTTAAGGAGACATTTATATGTACTGTTTGCTGCGGATTTTACGCTGCAGACTATACTGTGTTAATGAATGCAAATAAATGACAAAACACTGCGTCAAATCCACAACAAACATGGTACATTTAAAGGGGTTGTTCAGCGAAAATCTTTTTCTTTCAAATCAACTGGTTTCAGAAAGTTAAATATATTTGTCATTAACTTCTATTTAAAAATCTTGAGTCTTCCAGTACTTATCAGCTGCTTTATGTCCTGAAGGAAATGTTTTCTTTTCAGTCTGACACAGTGCTCTCTGCTGCCACCTCTGTCCATGTCAAAAACTGCACAGAGCAGGAGAGGTTTTCCATGGGGATTTGCTGCTGCTCTGGAAAGTTCCTGTCTCGGCCAGAGATGTCAGCAGAGAGCACTGTGTCAGACTGAAAAGAAAAGAACATTTCCCGCAGGACATACAGCAGCTGATAAGTACTGGAGATTTTAAAATAGAAGTAAATTACAAATCTGTGCAACTTTCTGAAACCAGGTGATTTGAACGAAAAAGATTTTTCCTGGACAACCCCTTTAAGTTGGGCCCCACTTTTTATTTTGCCCAAGGCATGACCTGCCCTTGTAGACATGACAGCTTCATAAACGTGTGTGTGTGCAGGTTAATATAAATTTGAAATGCTGAAACCAGAAGTTTACATACACTATATAAAAAGATACATGCATGCATATGTGTGTTTTTATACAGTGTATGTAAACTCCTGGTTTCAACTGTGTGTACAAAGCCCCAGCAATAGCATCAACCCAGAATGTGCATGAGGTATCAAATAATTCAAGGTTAGAATGGTGGAAATAAGAATATAGCAAAGAAACAAAAACAACAAAGAAACACAACACAAAAAAACAACTACGAATTACTAAATCGAAGAAATAAAACAAAAAACAAAAAAACAAATACATGCTGACCTAACACACCACAAAGAATGGAATGCATTTATTTAACAGACAGATAAAACATACAGGGTATTCTAGCACATTTCTACAAAACAAACTACACTGAAACAACATTATAACTGTGTATAGCATGGTTCTCTAAGCTGCGGCCCTCCAGCTGTTGCAAAACCACAAAACTCATCATGCCCAGAAAGCTAAAGCTTTGGATTTGTCCAGGCATGATGGGAAATGTAGTATTGCAACAACTGGAGGGACACAGTGTGGAGGCCCATGGTGTATAGTCATTACATAGCAAAATTCATAGGGACCTGCCCATACGAGCTTACAATCTGAGGGAGTAAACTACAGTATAAACCCCAGAAGCAGTTTATGTAAGTGCCATGTAAACTTAACAGTTTGTTAGTTTGGAATGCTAAAATGGGGAATTCAGAAATAATGAGGAATGTTTCAAAACTTCAAGAGAGCTCCACAAATGAGTCCCAAAGAAGAAATACAACTCCAGACAAATCCACCGGAGACACGTGGCAGGAAATAACAAGAGAGATGATAAGCCTCAGGAGTTGGAACAAAAGACTGTCGTCCAGATTACAACCGTGCAAGACAGAATCAGAATGGGAAACAGAAGGCAAGCAAAACTGCTCAGGTAAAGATTATTGCTTTTTTAAGGAATGAGCTGGGCAGCATCCTTCTAAATGCAGTAAATGCAGTGTATGGAGGAAATTGCTTATCAGGATCAGCAGACAAGGTATCATAAGATTAATGAAGCAAGATGTTAGAAAGTAAAAAGATCTGCTGCATTCTGCGTCATTCAATCATAGAATAATGCAGAATAAAAACGTAACAATTGATTTTTCTCTAGATTATTGTATTTGCAAAAATTAGCCACATGTGTGAGGAGAATGCAGAAGTCTTAAAGCGACTCTGTATCCACAATCTTTTCCCCATAAACCACTTGTACCTTCTTATAGCAGCTTTTAATCCAAGATCTCTCCTGAGGTCCGCTCGGCAGGTGATGCAGTTATTGTCCTAAAAAACTATTTTTAAACTTGCAGCCCTGTTTCAAATTGGCATCTGTGCATTAGACTTGCACCAGCCCTCTATCCCTCCTCCTCACCCTCTTCATCATTAGGAATGCCCCAATGTGCTGGATCTTTAAGGCACCTGTGCACTTTTTAGACAAGTGATGAATAGAAAAAAACCTACCCAGGGGCATTCCTAATAATGAGGAGGGCGGGGAGGAGGGACGGAGAGGCAGTGCAAGCCTAGGCACAGACACTCTAGGTCATGCCAATTAGACACAGGGCTGCAAGTTTTAAACTATTTTTTTAGGACAATAACTGCATCACCTGCCAACAGCAGCTGTCTAAAGGTACAAGCGATTAGGAGGGGGCAGATTGTGGGTACAGAGTTGCTTTAAATGTGCACAAAAGGAATGAACTCAAGATTAAAAAAAGCAGCCAAGATCCCTGTAGCACAAGACTTGCAGAGGCATTCAAAACAGCCAGCTAATGGGAGGGGGTGGTAGTCAAGATGCAACAATGAGTCAACCAAGATTACTATACCATTGTATGGGAAAGAGGACTTTTGGCACCGTAAAATACTGTATACTAACACTGACATACATTGTGTAATGCACAAATTTGAAAAATAATTTAAATTAAGACAAGGAAACAATCTGGATAAGTTGCTTAAAGAAGTCCAACGAAAATTTTTACAAAAGTATTGTACTGCCCCCCAAAAGTTATACAAATCACCAATATACACTTATTACTGGAAATGCTTATAAAGTGCTTTTTTCCCTGCACTTACTACTGCATCAAGGCTTCACTTCCTGGATAAAATAGTGATGTCACGACCCGACTCCCAGAGCTGTGCGGCCTGTGGCTGCTGGAGAGGATGATGGCAGGGGGACACAGAGACACAGGGCACTGGAGGGACACTGAGCATCCCTCTGCCATCATCCTCTTCAGCAGCCACAGCCCGCACAGCTCTGGGAGTTGGGTCGTGACATCACCATGTTATCCAGGAAGTGAAGCCTTGATGCAGTAGGAAGTGCAGGGAAAAAGCACTTTATAAGCATTTCCCGTAAAAAAGTGTATATTGGTAATTTGTATAACTTTTGGAGGGCGATACAATACTTTAATAAAAAAAATTTGCTGGACTTTTCCTTTAACACTGCTCTCCAACATACCTGCCATTACCTTTAGTCACATAGCTTATGTTGATACAATTTGTTAATTCTGCTGTTCTAAAGATCTGTTTACTTGTTTTAAGGGTGGGATATGTCACATCTGTGTCTGTGACCCCAGACGCTGAGTTGATGGTCAATGCCTTCCACACTAATTTAAGGGTCAAATTTGTGTTTTTTGGCTATAATTCGACAAACGTTTTGTTGTCCATTGCGTCAAGATTTCACTTTTAATCACACTACAGCTACTTCTGTCGGCAGATGTTTTACCAGGAGTTACATACTGAGATATGGTCAAAGAAACAGTAGACCTAAGGAAACCCATCAACTCAGCAACTTGGGTCACCGATGTCCCTACAAAGCACACACCAACATTCATTCCCCTTTGGCACTTAGACATACAATGCCTTCAAAAATAGATTTTTAAAACAGCACAAGTAATAGGAATGACCAACGGCAATATAAGCTATGGGAAAGAAAAAAGGAGGCATTACCAGTGATGGCAGAATAAAAAAGATCATAGTGTCTCAGAGTTTAAACCTGTATTAACTAAATAGAACTGGACAGAACTACAGTGTACATTAAATAAAATATTGAATGTGTTCAATACTATGAAGACAGTGCAAAGAAAAGAGAAGGATTTTGGGGGGCATAGAATAAAAAAACCAAACAAAATGCTCAACAGCTGTTTCAATAGTTGCTCCTTAAATAAACAGTGTACTACTGTTACATATATCGTGGAAAAGCGTTAAGCACAAGATTAACTCAAGAGTGGTTAAGTGGTATCAGGCAGCATAGATAAGCATGCCAAGCACTTGTTAATAAAATGCATGCCATTCATAATTAAAAACTGCAAATACTCAATTTATGCCTTCTATACTACTGGAGTTCTGGAATTTTCTCTAAAATCACTGATGTGTGTGCTTCTGCACAGAATCCATTGTCTCGGAACATTCGTACCTCTGTATTCCCTGGAAGGTGCTGCTTGCCATGTCAATAATTCCACCTGTAGGTCTTGCCACAACACCTACAAGTCCTTTCCCTATTCCTTTGAAGAACCCAGCTGCTCCTTCTTTCTTAGCTCCTGCACAAATATAGATGAACACAAATTGGGGTCAATAAATGGCTTTAGTACTATATAGGTTTAAACTACATACATTACAAACAGTCACTAATGAAGTCTGCATTCCTCCTTGAGAGAAAGTCACAAATAAGTTGATGGATTTGGATGCGTAATCTTTAAACTGCTTGCCATCTAAACATACTATAAGTGCAGATTGCATATAGCAAGCATTCCAAAATTGCACAAAGTGTTATATCAAGAAAATGATGGAGAAACATATATATCACAGTTTGCACTAGCAAACAGTATTTCAACTTTTCACTGCCATCCTCAATGTCTTCATGATTCTAATATGTAACTATATGAAATGTACTATAAGCAAATATTGGGTGCTCACCTTCCACTGGCTTTGTAATTATCCCAGTTACTCCTCCTACTACACCCTAAAAGACAGAGAATTTATTACATATATAAACACATTATTGTGGTTTTAAAGCATTTGTTACCTATTTGCAAACACTACAATAAAATGTAAAAAGATAGATCACAACTTATATATTCCACATATTCTCTAATAGAAAACTATAAGTTGGGAAGATTGCTTTCAAACTGGTTTAGCTGTGGCTGGCGGTGGTATCTACACAAATATTATCCTCAGCAGGGATAGGCATAACAGCTAAATTGTTTTATTGAGTAAGAATAACGCTGACGGCTCTAGAGGGTAAGAGTAGGAGTCTAATCAAATGCGTGGTGGTGCGAGTAGAATATTTCACAGACTGACTTAATAAATAAAATTAAAAGCAGAATACACAAGAAAGCACCTCGGTTAACACTGAAAGCACCTACAACATTTAAAAAGCTTTTTTTTAAAAAAAGGTTTAAATGAAATGCTGGTGTTATGACAATAAGGATTGCTGTGTTCCTGGATTCCCAAAGTCTTTTTATTTTCCCAGCTACAGAGCTGAGGACTCATCTTTTGCACTAAGGTCTGTAGTTTGCACCATTCTGGCATGGATACGACTTTTTACTAGCTTTTTATTTCTTCTTTTTCTGGGAAGTGTTGTGGCCAACACTGGTATTTCTTGTCAACAATGAGGAAAGTTAAAGTCAGCTCCCCTTGGTTTCAATTTGTAGACGCACAGTGAATTTCTTGTTTACATTTTTTTTCATTAAAAAAAAAAAAAAAACATGGTGGGAGGGAATTTTTTATTTTTTTTAAAATCTTCAACTGTACAAATATATATATAACACGGGCTAGACAGATATCTCTTCAGGGAAGCAGCTTGCCAAGGGGTAGCTTCTGTAAGGAGACCACAAAAACCACCATATTAAGTAGCCCTTTGAGTAAATATGTAATATGTAATATGAGTTTAAAAATATGACAAGGGAAATACCAAAAGCCAGGTATCCATCCACAGACAGCTGTTTCAGGGTGTTGTCCCTCATCAGTGCGGAGTAGGATTCCGGCAAGGTGGGAGCAATGCCTAGTAGATGACCACAGTAAAATGATAACTAATCTCAGGTAGACCAACTAAAGAAGACAATGTAGGCTGCTAGTAAAAGCTCTCATTTAAGAGTCTCAAAAACACGGGAGTAGCTAGATATCCCTCCAGGGAAGGACTTAGACAAGGGGTGGCTCCTTTAAGAAGACCATCAAAACCAACATATTAAGTGGTCCCTTGAGTCAATATCCAACTCAATCTACAAGTCTAAGGATATGACAAGGGAAATAACAAAGCCAGGCGATTGTGTTATTTGGAGAGGCTGATGTGGACTTGATGGATCAGACGCCGAAGACACCACCTAACCGCCTAGTACTGGTGTGGTCCTCACCACCACTTCTGTTTATTTCCCTGCATGACACACTTTGATTGCCCTAGTAATAAAGTCCCTGTGAGAATCCTGCAGCCAATTATTGGCCTCAATGGCTTTTGGCACGTGGTCACGAGGCCTGTGATTTGCTGCAGAATGTCCTGGGAAAGGACAGATGCAAGAAGGCCAGAGCAGTGTCACTGGACATGAAACAGGCGAGTTTGTTTTTTTTTTTTTTATAACCCTAAGAGGCAGTAATTATTTTTAAATATCTTAGGCAACCACTTTTAAGTTCACATAACAATGCAAGACATTCTATGTAAATAAACAAATAAAGTATTAATAATTTAACTTTATAACTAATAAATCAAAAACGCTTTATATTAATTGGAAGCATAGGGAAAAAAAATGGTACACCATGGAACATCAAAGTAGAATAATCATTCAAATAAAACAACCCTGTTTTTTTTTGCATGTTTACTGTAATAAAAAAAAAAAAAAAAAAAATGAAAATACAGCAGGGATAAGAGTACAATGAAGTAACTTTCTTGACCCAATTGTCAAATGAGAATCTTTTAATCTCTTTGTTACAGAGGTGTTCAAAAATAAAAGCTATTGAATTACACAGCAATAACAAGAGATTACAAGATGCAGGAACAGGAAAGTTCACCAGCTCATTTTCATGAGGCTGACATATGATATACAGAGATATTCTGGGAATAGGAGAGAGTTGGAATGGAAATGGAAAAGCTGAGCCTTTGACAATCAGCTGATCACTTGGCTAGCTTCTATTTAAAACTGGTTTAATATTTCTTTCTCCTTTAATGCTTACCCGTAAAAATCCTTTTCCTCCCTTAGCCAGGCTATCTCCAAAATCCTTTGGTTGTCTGCCCATTTCTTCTCTCCTTTTCTGCTGATATTCTTTATCCATGGTGATGGCAGCCAACCCCTTCCCCACAGACCCAGTGATACGTGAAACAACTCCAGCTGCTCCACCTGCACAGAAAGATTGTTTTTTTCAATTAAGTATATTTTCATGAAGTTTAAGTTACACAACAAAACTTCCCCCCTGATGCCGCTCTCAACTTTTGGTAAATATAATGGGGATTAAACAAATGTAGCACAATAATGCTATATAAAATACTACAAACGTTTACTGAAAGTGTCACTGTCATTTATTGTTATTGCAGAAATCAATAGTCCAGGTGATTTTACAAAACTTTGTAATTGGGTTTATTAGGCAAATATGCCATGCCATTATCTGCATTCAAAAAGCCTTTCCCCAGATCCCCCCCCCTCTCTCAATCACTGCTCATTATCAGGAAATCTCGAAGCTTTTACATCAGTCGAGCCCTGTGTAACCTATGGAGAGGGAAGGGGGGAGAAGGGAGGAAGGAGATTAGTTGTCAGCAGAGAACAAAGGATTATACAGTGGGAGCTGTGTGAAAACGGTATTCAGAGGTCAGAAAGGTCAGTGCTGACTTCAGAGGAGATAGCCCGGTGATGTAGCTGTAAATTTACTCTTTGTTTTCCTGTTTTGGTGCCTCATCCCCCTCCATCCCTTCCCTGTCCATAGAAAACCATGACGACAGGGGCCAGAGCTTCAAACTGCATTTTCATGATAAAAATTGATTTTTTTGGCTAAAAAACACAATTACAAAGTTTCTTAAAATCGCCTGTACTATTGATTTCTGCAAAAAATAAAATAAAATGTAAACAACAGTGACACTAAGAAAAGTTTCATAAAAGTGGTCAATATAGACTAGGGGGGAACTTATTGCCTTGTAGGTTTTTCTGTATTATTGCCAGCCTTCTCTATGTAAGTTTTTCTGCAGTGCGCACGTCATTTACAAAAGGTGTTGAACGTGGTGTGATAAATTTGTGCAAGTCCACAGAAAGTGTCACTGAAAACGTACAAATAAGACTGCTCAGAGCTTGTGTAGATTTGTGCAAAGACTAGCTGCCACACACCATTTTATCACTTAGAAGGCTAGCAAATTTTTGAGCATACAGATGATCGTGCAAACCTGCGATTCCAATGTTGATAAATTTACCCCTATGTTCTGTATGAGTATTGCTTACTCTGTAAGCAATACAAAAAGACTGAGGTTCAATTACTAAAAAGAAAGGATTGCAGTAAAGATTCCACCCAAAATCTTTTTTTATCAACCTTTTCAAATTATAAAACAAATTCATTTTACCAGAGCTGAAAAGTGATGTGTGATTGTTTGCGTGGCTTGCATCAGTTCCTGTTTTACAGAGCTTGATAAATCTGGGCCTTTGTATTTGTATACTAACCCATTCCTTAAAATTAAGACAAAGTATAACTCACCTACTGTATGCCCAAGAAGGCTCCTCATGCCAATCACCAAGCCCTCTGCAAACTCCTCAGGTCCCTGCACTGCACCCTGTACGTGAAATATTATTTCAGAGCTAAAGATACCAACACATTGTACTCAACATTAATTTAGCTTACATCAAACTGAAATACAATAAAGCCAGATTGACAAAGACATTCTAAAAATTTCAAACACCAGTGTGCTCCTCTATGTCTGAGTGGCTCACTGAGCTTTAAGCCATTAGTAAAAAAGGAGCAATTGATTGTGGAAGATCATGATCGCAATGAGGCGTATTCGAAAGTGTGGATTATGAAAGGGCCTGGATTATGTTAAGGGACACACCGGAACTTTTGCCTCTAGTTCGTCAAGTCTTCTGGGCACTGTTCCTTTCTATAGGTCCGTGGGCCATGAGGCAGTTTGGGTTTCTTCCACCCCCCACCGACAGGGAAGGGACATTCCCCCCCCCCTTGTCCTTTCCGACTTAATCCTCTCTGTCAGAGCAGGTCAGAGACTACTTACACCTTAGGGTAAATTCACACAGGCGGATCCGCCGGGAGCCTCACGCACGAAATATGCAATACACGTATTAATAATAATAAGAATAATACATGTATTGTGGATTATTGCGTCATTTTTTTAATGACAGTGACTCTTTAAACCTAAATCAGAAAATGCAACATTATGTTCAGAACAAAAAAATATTTTGTAAAGTCAAAAAAGCTCACTTGGAAGGGTTCATAAAAGAAAGCCTCCACTCCTTCTGAAAGTCCTCTTATTAGGCCATAGGGGTTCCCCAAGACATCCAGGCCTAAGACAAGGACATAAAGCTGCTTTAAGAACTGAAAAAGAACAGATATTACAAAAAATTGTCAGTGTAAGCAAAATACAAGTCATGCAAAAAATTTCCATTCCATTTAAAAGGTAAATTAAAAGTAAGTGAGAGAAACCTCTGAGAACATCAATATCTCACCTGCTCACTGTAGTGTCTCATGACAAGTTTCCTAAGCTGATCTTGTTTATAGAACTTATACCGTACTTCAAAACAAGCTAACCTGTTGAGAGAAAAAAAAGTCTCGAGAAAACTGTACATTCTCACGGTTGGAGAAGTCACTGCCATGGGACATCATACAAGGTATAGGGAAACGTTACACTATTTGCTCCATTGAATACTGTTTTGACGAATACAGTAATCTGGAAGTTCATATGGTGGATTTCCTAACAAAGTCATAGCACATAGGACACAATGTAAAGCTGCTGCTGTATATAGTGTAGTATTGTATGCAAAATATTTTGATAGGTAACAAACAAGCTAATAAGTGGTTGGTTTCTCTCTCCATCTAGGGATTTAAAGTCTTATGGAGTGTTCCTGTCTTGTTATGAACAACATTGAAGGAACACTGTCACAGCGTGTTCGTATCCATGTTTACCCAAACTTCCGTCTGCAGAGAGGAAATCACTATCCATGGGGTCAGCAGACTTCGTGACAGGTACGCTTTAACTGGTCATTTTATGATGACATATGCCCTTTTAGTACATTCCCATTTAATATGAAATATACTGTACATCTCTTTATATACTGAACAAAAATCAGATCTCCCTCTCAGTAAATCAAATGTTTATTATTTTCACTTCCAATTGTATGTGCCCCCCAACCTGATCATAATTGAAATAAAAGGAAATTTACTTAAAAATTAGATCATCCACATCAGTAAGAGTAGCTCCAATGCTTTTTAAAAGGAGGTTGACTGAACTGATGGCAACAAGTTCTTTTTCCTCTTTGTTTGACTGTTCACCTCCAGATCCCAGTGAGAGGCTCAAATGTAGCTATAAAAAAATAAAGAGCTCTAAATAGCAAATAATTGATAAAATAAAAGCATAAAAAGTAACAATATGTCTTATACATTTGTATTATACAGAAGCTGCACATACTATATCCCTCATATCATATGGGGGTCTCACAGAGTGTGCCTATTACTATATATGTCTTAGCAAAGTGGTCCTAATACTAAATGGGGCACAGAGGGGGCTAATACTATTTGGGGCTGCACAAAGGGTTCCTAATGCTACCCAGGGACTGCACAGAGGGGACCTAATACTATACCAGGGCTGCAGAGAGAGGGTCTATTAGTATAACAGGAGCCCAATAATTTGTTGGGCTGCACAGGGGATCCTAAAACTATATGGGGACACAGAGTGGGCCTAATAATACATGGGGCTCAGGGGAGGCCTAATACTATATAGCTGCTGCACAAAGGGGGCATTATACTATACTATATTGGGGCATAGAGGTGGCCTAATACTATTATGGGTACACCACAGAGGGGGCTTGACTATCATATGGGAGCAGGCACGTAAAAGATATCACCTTTAATTAACTCACAGAAGACATCACTGGATGTAACTACCCTATAATCACCTACACACTCAGCAGAGCCAGTGTAAAGATGATATTGGTCTGATCTGTGTAATTTATTCAGTAGCAGTATGGTAGTGTTACTTTACTACAGGTAGAGTTTTGGTTTACTCCAGGTGGTACAGCATTTATTTATGCTCTGTGGTGTTGGTTTACTACAGTTGGAGTGGCATTTATTCCTGCACGCTGATGGTTTATTACAGGTGGAAAAGCAATTGCTTCTGTACTTTAGAGCTGTTTTACCACAGGCACATCAGTGTCCATTTCTGCACAGTGCGGCATAGTGATTTGGAGCTGCACGGTAGTGTAGCGTCCCCCTGTTAACTTTGGTTGACTGATGAAGCCCATGTAGAAAACATATGACAAAGTCCTGTCTTACGGTGCCCTGATTACACACCTTTTTACAGTTTTCTACACCATTCCAGTCTGCCTGACAGATGGGCATGAACTTAATTTTAATAACAGGAGTGAATTTCAGGTGATAAATGTTATTATGTCACTGTTTTACAATAAGGCTGTGTATGCGGAATACATACCCACTGACTGTATAGTAACTGCCATCACCTAATAATTACTCCCAGTATTAAAATTAAGTTCACACCCATCTGACCATT
This sequence comes from Dendropsophus ebraccatus, assembly GCF_027789765.1. NCBI lineage: Eukaryota > Metazoa > Chordata > Amphibia > Anura > Hylidae > Dendropsophus > Dendropsophus ebraccatus. The sequence continues at coordinate 142,919,811 of NC_091454.1, read as the reverse complement.
GCCAGAATTGTCAGCATGGAGTAATAAAAATATTCACAAAACTACAGTACCTTCACAGGAGAAATGTGGAAATGTTCAAAGAAGCTTGGGGTTGTGATATCAGTCATGGAAGATTCCATCAGTTCTGTGTTTAGAGCATCTAGATCTTTCTGGATTAGTTTTGTCTGCATTTTAACATGAGAGAAGCTTATAAAGACATTTACATAAATTATATTTCAAAGAAACTGATATGTAGCAGTTTAAATTAATAATCTCATAGTATAACAGCAGAAAAAATATAGATTGATTATATCTTCTGGAAAAAGGAAAAAAATAAAACAAAAAGCCTATAGGAAGAGACTTATCACACTATGTAAAATAAAAACCGATCTAAACTGGCTACAGGAACCAATCACAGCAAAGCTTTTATTTTACCAGAGCTGAAAGCAATTGATGCAGGTGGGCTCTTAGATATGTTTGATGCACACAACAAACACGTTTACAAAATAAAAGTGTGAACAGAGCTAAACAGAGATGTACATTTTGCTCTATTACTCCATACTGTTGTGTTCTTGATTGAAATGACTAAGCTGCTCTTGAATAAATTTATATGCTAAATAAAGTAAAAACTTTGACATTAAAAAGTTATGATTTTTCAAAAACAAAAAAAGACCAATTAATGCAGGTTTTATTAAAATGGTTATGGCTTACACGTTGTTTTTCAACTTCAGGAAGGCTTGAATGGGTGAACAACTCTATGATGGCAGCAAGGAAGCCCTGGTCAACCTTTAGAGCCATACACTGGATCAGAACCATGAAGTACCTTTAGAGAAATATATCAGCGTAAACCACATGAAAGCTGGAAACTGACTTGTAACAAGATTATATCACAAATTTAATATATATTAACAATATGCTCTTCATTGCTAACATATGCAATTAAAAAGAACTTGTGGTTTAACATTGTCACGGCCAGGCAACTTTTACACTTTTGAAATACAATTTTAATTACAAAATTAAAAAACAAACAAACCATAATATCTCCAAACATAGATACTTTGTGAAGGTATTCACTTAGCACAATATGAAAGTATCTTCAGGAACTTTACAACCATTAGCGCCCCAATGCAATTTTGCATCAAAATGTAGTGGTCATTGGTAAGCCCCACAGACTGATGAGCAGAATGCCGGTAGGAATAAAGAGCTACACAGGGAGGAAGCTGCAGGGGGAGCGAGCCGCACGGGGAAGAAGCCGCAAAAGGAGGAAGCCTTAGAGGGAGAGAACTACACGAGGAGGGAGCCAGAGTTCAGCTTACTAGAGACAGGCACACTGAAGGTGAAGGTGGTGGGTCAGGTGTCCTCCCTCTCTTCAGTGGGCAGGGTTATAATTGCTAACCCAACCCATTGAAGAGAGGAAAGACACATTATACCTAACACAGACAGTGGGGGGCCAGGAGAAAGGAGCAGTGTCGGAATGGACTCTGTTTAGCTCCTTTTTTGCATTCAGAGTCTGCAGAAAACGCACCAAAACTGCTCAAAATACATAAAAACTTGCTTAGAACAATATGTAGAACTATGGGTGGGCTATTACATGGTGTAAAAAAAGAATTTAGGGGAATACCCATTTTATGAAATTAAGCTCTAGTCCTTGTATTTTATCTGTGGGTAACATTTCAAGTCACAATTTAGTACATATGTCCTTGGAAGTGAAAAGTTTAAAATGAGAGATGAGCCAACTACACGCTGCACAAAGCAATAATCGACCTTTAAATTTTGCTGTCTGCCCACCCTGTGGAGAAGGTGGATACAGCCAGATGACTGACTGGAAAACATTGATACAGCCCTGGAAAACCATAGGCTGTATTTGTGTTTCCAGCCAATCCTCGGGCTGTATCCACCTTCTGATTGTTTATCTTTGCTCATCTGTAGTTAAAATTCTTTGCCAACCCCACCCACCTTTCCAACACTCCCTTGTCCCATCTCGACATAGGAAATACCCACTCAGCCAATTAGTGGCTGAAGCAGTGACTGCAACCAGTAGCAATGGAGTTTTTCCTATTTGTACCAAGTCTGATTCGGTTTTAAAAATGCTGAAAAACCCCTTTAACAACATGATTATGTACTTACTTAAACTGCTTGACTTTGCTAAATTCATTGAATCTTGTAATGATACTGACATCTATAAATGGCTTTGGTTCTGCCAAGACAAGTAAGAAATTTGATTATTTAATGAATGGTTGTGCAATTAATTTTTATGGTAACAATAAAAGTAAAGTGTGATTTTCTCAGTGCCTTGCATGACCTTGGCTCTGAAAGGTGCCGTGCGAGCAGAAATTTAACAGTAGCAGTAAAACTAGCAACGGGTTACTGTTGCTGCTGGGATGAAGGGACAGGGCCGGCGTCAGCACCCGGCTTACCTGGGCAAGTGCCGGGAGGCCCACAGCATCCCAGTCACGCCAGGGCTGATCGGCACTCCCTGCATCTTTCTGCCCTGGCCCAGATCTGATTAGAGGAGGCGAGAGCAGCAGAGCAGCCAGGAGACTGGTGAGTGTACAAAGGGAAGAGGGTGGGAGGGCAGTGTTAAGTGGGGTGTTTAGAGACCATGTGACTCTCCAATTGCTGCAAAACTCCAACTTTAATCATGCACTGCTAGCAGGACATGATGGGAGTTGTAGTTTGATAACAACTGAAGTGTTACTTGTTGGGAAACACAAATTTATGGGACTGTATATTTAGTGTGGTGTTCCCTAACATATAACTTTCCATTTGCAGAAAAACTACAACTCCTACCATGTACTGCTAGCAGGAAATGATGAGAGTTGTATTTGGACAACAACTGAAGAGGACATTTTATTATTTTTATATTTAGTGTGGTGTTCTCTAACATGTGACTTTCCATTTGCTAAAAAACTACAACTCCCACCATGAATTGCTGGCTGGGCATAATGGGAGTTGTAGTTTGGCAACAGCTGAAACGCCACTGATTGGAAAACAAAGATTTAGGATGACTGTTTATTTAGTGCAGTGTTCTCCAACATGTGACTCTCCAGTTGCTGCAACTACAACTTCCATCATCCACTGCAGGCAGGACCTGATGGGAGTTGTAGTTTGGTAACAACTGTCAAGCCACTGGTTGGAAAACACTGATTTATGGGGATGATGGTACAATTTATCTAGGAGGGCAGTGGCACAGTTTATAAGGGGGCAGTGAGAGTTTATTGTGTGTGTGTGTGGGGGGGGGGCAGTGGCACAGTTTAAAAGGGCATACTTCTTTTTGCAGAAAGAGAGGGCCTTACTACAGATTGAAGCCCAAAGGGCTTACCTACACATGAGGGGCAGAAAGGAGGCCTAACTAAGAGGGGGCACAGGGGCGGGCTTTTAGTAGAAGTGTAAAAGTAAAAAAAAAATCAAATGCGCAATCAAGATACAGATAGAAAGAACACATCATTACAGGCCATCAGATACAATAAAAGTTATACATGTTACATATCATTGTAATCGTAACGACTTGAGGAACATATATCATATATCATAAGTCAGTTTTACCCCAGGGTGAGCGGCGTAAAAACGAAAAACCTCCAAATAAAATTTCAAAACACATTTAATTTTGTTCTGGTTTTGCAGTGTCCTTTATGAAAAAAATCAGCCTGTCATTGCAAAGTACAATTAGTGACGCAAAAAATAAGGGCTCATGTGGGTTTCTAGGTGAAAAAAATTCAAGTGCTATGGCCTTTTAAGCACAAGGAGGAAAAAACGAAAACGCAAAAATTGAAATTGGCCCGGTCCTCTAAGGGTTAAAGGCACAAAGAGGGTCCTCTTACCGTTGGAAGCTTGGATAGAGGAAGGTGTTGAAGTGCCTAAGATGTTTGTGTGGCAGAGGGGGCATCTATAAAAGGGCTACACAGAGGGGGACCAACTGCTTTACTGTTGCCACGTGAGTGGTCCACAAAGGGGCCCGCTGAGGTTCTGTTGCCCAAGGGCCCACAAAACCCTGGAACTGACCCTGTAAAGGGACAGTGCAGATCGTCTGGAGGCTCACTGCAGGAACACACCCGGGGCTTTCTCAAGATTTCGTTCTCTTAATTGTTCCCCCTCTCCTGAACAGGGAACATGGCATGCCCCACCTCCCCCTTTCTATAATCCGCCTTGCTGAGGCCATTACTAGAGATGGATTGTCCCTAGCAGCCAGTGGTCAGCAGATTGCAAAAAGGGGGACACCTAGTGGCCAATATTTTACAGCTGTTTTTTTGAGGTAAGGAGTCATTTTTGGTAAATTATGTAATTTATAAAAATGTTAGGAGATCATAAAGGCTATGAAATTGAGAGAAGTTGTTTAAAATGACTGTGGCCATTTAATGCTATAGTAGAACAGTTGCACAAAATAAAACATGTTTAAACAGCAGAAAATTTACTGTACTGTAAGCAGGAATTAGCATAACTGAAATAATGTGGCATTAAAAAATAAAAGATTCATACCTGAGTCTAAAGCAATGGATTTGGGAGGTGCAACAGGATGGAAGACGGCAGGAAACATAGAGCCAGGAAGTTGGTTATCCACCTGACAAGAAAGAGAACACCATCCACCATATCGCTTAAGACAGTGCTTCTCAAACTGTGAGGCGGGCCTCACCAGTGAGGCGCCCCCTAGTTGTTGGTGAGGCCCGGCTGGGGAGCCAGTTTTCACAAAAGTAACTATAATCTGCACAGTCCTTTTGCTGTTTGCAAAAATCTCCATTTTAGCAACATTATTATTTTATTTTGTACTTGAGCTTGGGAGACAGGTTGAAGGAGCCCTAGCATTACTTTCAGCTTTTAGATGGACTTTCACCACAGATGGTGAGGCCCAGGCATCCTCTTGGTCAGTCTGGTGAGGCCCAGGCATTGCCTTGGTCTGTTGGGCGAGGCTCCAGTAGAAAAAGTTTGAGAAGCACTGGCTTAAGATATATTCAACACTGATGCAGGGAAATTTTATATAATATATTACAACATTACTTTTGAGGTCATGTAAAAAATGCATGATTATGACTGTGGGCAGCCCACAAAGTATAATATGTGGATGGTGCACCACGGAGGCAAATTACAGATGTGTGTAAGAGGCCTTAACACTAAAGTGTAACTCGCCCTCCAAGATTTTTCAATTAGGATTATTACTGTGCACGTGGTTCAATGAGGACTAAACAGGACAGATCCAGAACATGACTGCAAAAGTTACACCCCTGATTGTGTTTAGCTTTCTTAAAAAAACACATACGTGATTGTTGGCAGAAAAAGACCACTTTGTCTATCTAGTCTGCCCATTTAGTATTTTCATTCTTATTATCTTAGGATAGATTTATGTTTATCCCAGGCAAAAGCTTACTCCCCTCTCCCCATTCAGAACACCTACATGGTAATTCAGGCTTCCATATGTATGGGGGAGTCAGGAGAAATTGCCAAGGCTGAACCAACATTGGCCAACAGGTCTTAAGCTAAAATGGCACACAAAATTTACATTTCTCTCTTTAACTTTACCTGTAACCAGTATAGTTGAGCCCGTAAACTTCTTTGATGTGGAGACTGTTTAAGTTCTATGTTGATACCAGAGAGGAAGCTTCTCCTGATTTTGCACTTAATTGGCAAGCGCATTTCCATACAACTGAAGCTAACCTACATGAGATTAGGATATGGATTAATAAATAGGTGCCTTAGTGAATTCAGACACCACAAGTAAGACTGGGTTCACATGTAGTAATTTGGTCAGTATTTGTAGCTCAAACTAAGAGTGTAACCGATACGGAGAAACTAATACAATACCAGATTGTATAGAGACTAGATAGATTTGCCCCTTTTTCTATGTTTTGGACCCACGCTTGGTTTTGGCTAAAAATACTACATGTTTACCCAGGCATCCCATACCCACCTCAAAGTTGACATCGAATTTTGTCCATCTGCATTGCTCTCCAGTAAGATATTTCTCATAGGCTTGCTCAAGTTGAAGAATCTGTTTCTGGTTAAATGGTTTCCACTTCCGTTTTGGCATTAACTCCCAGATTATACCTGAGCTGCAAAAAAAAACAAAAAAAAAAACATTTTAATTGCACAAAATTTCTGTAGTACTGTAGTGAAACATCATCTTCTCGCAGTAGAACACTGATGATAAGATGTTTCCTTGACCATACTCTTCTGCAACACCAATTTCCATACTAGTCCTGTGAGTACTGAGATTTTATTTTTCTGATTTCATTCTTCAACAGAACTACTTCAATTAAAAGAAAAGTCTGGATACCTCGTGAAACTCCAGAGAAAGTTAAGAAGTTAAGAACAAGGTGTTACTTAAAGGCTAAGCACCAGCCCAGCATGAAGCACTGGGGACAGGAACACCGCCCGACCCCCGTGTTACGATCTCTCCTCCCCTCTGTGACTCTATTGATTTTAATGTAGCCACGTCACAGAGGGGGGTGGAGATCGTAACACTGGGGACTGGCGAGCCTTTCCTCAGTGTTCTGGGGCGGGCTAAATGCTCAAGAATAGATTGACACTGTGCGCAGGAACTGGGTGGAGGTTCAAAAAAGGACCGCATCACCGGCATCCCCACACCAGCGACGTACCTAGTGGTACATTCGCTTTAACATACATGTATGTGGTTCACATCGTATTTTATCAGTTTTTCTTTATGCCACAACCCCATAATGATGATGACAAGTCAGAAGTGGGCAAAGAGCTGACGAGCAAGAGATACCTGCCTGATTGGGCAGATAATTGGTTTTGTAATAGGGACTCCAAACTTTGATAAGAGTTTAAGTAAATCTGGTGCTTATTTGGCTGTCCCTAGATCATACATTTAAATCTAGTATAAAGTGCACAATAATTTGTGACTTTATAAATTATTTGTTAGAATATGCTTTCTAAAAGGTTGTGCAGTTTGTAATTGGGACAGTAAACCGTTCTTATGTTCTCATGTTGGTTGCAATTTAGCTTTTTATATTATACACAAATCAAAAGGGACACTATATGGATTACTAATGAAAATATTTACCTTGTAATCCCTATGTAAGATATTTCTTGTTTCGCCTCGTTGTTAATCAGAGAAAGACCCAAACTATGAATTGATATATTTATTTCCTGGTCTGGTTGCTCCATTTCTTCAGCTTGGCGTGCCTTGGTCACCAAAGCCACATCTTCTGTGAAAAGCAGTACTCTCTGGCGTCCGTCCAGGAATGACACCCAATGAACCTGAATTTCAGGACTGTATGCAAACTGACCACTTTCATCCTGAAAATAAGTAAATGTTGTATTTTGTTTTCTTAGTTTAGGTAAGATAATCTGAAATAAATTATTTACCCCATACAGCTTCATGTACACACATGTACACTGCAGGAAATGTTACATTAGAACAGTGTGCTGGACATAACAGACAACTCTGCCAAGTAGTTTATAATACAGTCATCTTTGAGATAAGTAAAGAAGCAAATCCAATAGGAGCAGATTACAGCATTCCAAAGAAAGGAAATTTAAAGTGCAACATAAATTACAGAATATAGCTACGTCTGAATTTGTAGCATGAAAAACTTGTACCGTACTTGACCCAGCTCCACACGGTGAGTGCCAGTATGTAAGTTAACCCCCCGCCAGCCGGAGCATACATTACATGTTTCCTGCTCCGGCTTGCTTTGAGGGTTCTCGGCTGGACGTCCCGCTCAGCCAATTAGTGGCTGCGGTGGTGCAGCGCACTGATTGGCTGAGAGGGACAAGCAGACGCCGGGAACCCCCAAAGCAAGCCGGAGTGGGGAGGAGGTGGTGTATGCTCTGGCCGGCGGGGGGTTAACTTACATACTCGCAGCGGGATGTCAATCCAGCTGCGAGTATGTATTCTGATAGGGATGAACTGACACTGAATCCGCAGTGGATTTCGCTGCGGATCCGGTGTGTGTGAAGGCACCCTTACAGATAACAAGTAATCTTCACATAAATTATTTATTGCTGATCCCTCTGATAACCGCTTGTTTGCAGCCGTGGCCGGCCAAAGACTGTGTAATGTAAAAAGACACTTAGGATCAGTCATTTCAGCAAACTTATCACAGATCAATACAGGAAAATATAAAAAACTTTGTAAGATATCAGGAAATAAAGCAGAAATGCCTTCTGTTATCAATCACTATTCCACTATCTGTCTGTTTTCTGCTAAACTGGCATCCATTTGCAAATAAGCTTATTAATTACGTTTACCGGCTGCAACTTGTAATCTGATCCCTGAGCCAGCCATAAGTCTACAGAAGGGGTGAATGGTGGAGGGAGATGGAGGAGGAGGACGGGCACAAGACAAGAGAGATAACCGGCAGTCAGTTGATTGTTCAGCTCCCAATTATTGAAGGTGCATGGCCCCCTTAATAATGGCCAGCTATAGTGCTGCTCCTCATGTACATACAGTACACAGAACAGCTTATTGTTAAAAGTCACCTGAAATGAAACTTAGACTTTTAAGCCTATTGTTAAAAATAGAAAATGTTTCTTTGTTGATCATGGGACACTGTAATGTCCTGCTATTTTAATTCGTAGAGATAAAAATATACCTGAACCTATTTTCCGAGTGTGTCTAGGGAAAAAGCATTTCTTTAGATGCAAAATAGTTAAGAAACACATTTAATGAAGGGTCGTATTTAAATTTCATGCTGTGCAAGGCACTTTTAGCACCATATTGCTGAGGAAAAAAAAGGAACTAAAATGGGAAAAAAAACAAAAAAAATAGGCCTCTGAATGGCTGTAAATTAATATGAGTTAGCTCATTTACCTTCAGTAGGTCAAGCTCCCCATTGTTCTGGCCGTAAGTCCATATCAGTTTTTTGGTGCCTGTGGGATCCGCCCATGCAAACAGTCTTGTTTCTCCAGGTAAAAGTACCTTTTCCTCTTCAGTGCCACTATAAGGTATTCAGTATTTTAAGAAGCAAAATTATATAGGAAGAAAACAAACTTTATGGGTGTATGGGAGTATTTTTTTTTTCTTTTTACAAAAAGAAAAAAAAAAAAGACAAAGAAAAAGTGCAGTATTTTTAACCATGCCTACATGTATGTAAACTGCAGTAGAAAAGCACCACAGAAACTATGATCACATGATGTCTTTTCATATGTATTCTGGAGCAAAATAAGGCCCAGATTTATCAATGGGAGTAAAATAGAAACCAATGTAAACTGCCCACAGCGACCAATCACAGCTCCACAGGTTACATTTTACCAGAACTGAGCGGTCATTGGATGTTATGGGCAGTTTATATTAGTTTCTATTTTAAACACTTTGATAAATCTAGAACTATAGGAGTATTCTGATCTAAAAATATGTGCACTATGCCTACAAAACCATGTCCCCCTGATTTCAATGGGAAATAAATGTCATTATAGTAATGATGCTCATATTCAGTATGCAAAGAAAAAAACAAACACAATAAAGCAACATGTGCATTTCTTCACATGTCTTCAATGTTTTCACTGACATCAGTTAAAGCAGTAAAAACAGTCCTAATACACATAAAATATACTTTGATTTATGCATTAAAAGAAGCTTCAAATAAACTCCAAAAACGCTTGCAAATGAAAAACAAACAAAAAAATTTCAGAATTGCTTCTGCCTTGAAATACACCTGTCATTTTCTGATTCTAATTTTCACTGTGTGAAACCAGCCGTATGAGAAATCATCAATCTCTAAAATGTGATCAATGCAGCAAGCAATTTATTAGTCCTACCTCTGACTATATGTCAGTTTAGTTCGAGGTGTGTGGTTCATGATCAATGCTGGTGCGGCTCCTTCATAGTAATCAGAGAATTTAATTACTATTGAGTGATCTGAGATACTGACATCCACAAGAAGTCCTGTATTCTGGAAATATAAACAACATATTGTAATAATAGCTATGTGTACCGTGGACTCTCAAGTTACAATATTTTCCATATACAATGGTCTTTTCTGGACCACCATCTTAAAACCAGACTTCACATACAATGTTGGTCTTTTACCATAAATTCACTCATCTCTAATGACTTGCTGTAAAGTCCGCCTAATCAGAGTTGACACTTCACTGATAAAAGCCCTGTAATACTGCACTTTAAGTACATGCACTGATTGGTTGTCTAGCAGCACCTCCCCATAGTAGAGTGTAGTACTCCACTGCTCTCGACCTGTCACAGGATAAGATGCTCTTTTAGACACCAAATGGTGTCTGGTCTGAGTATGTACTGTACTACTGAAAGTAATTTACAGTCTCCAGCAGCTTTGTGACTTTTATATGGTAGGTCTTGCTTTATCAGTTTCAGATGATTTTTTTTTAGTCTTCATTCTTTCCTATTTTGGGGTCTTCAAAACAAAAAGTTTTTCTGCCTCTGTCATGGAATAATAGTTATTACATGAGGGAGATTTCCACAGTTTATGTTTTGTCTCTAATTTCAGGTGAAGGGTAATGTTAATTCTATATCATACATACCTTAATGGTCCCAAAATGACTGTGCCTCAAAAATTGAGATCTATAAAAGGCATAGGCATTTGAGGAGTTTGATGTGGAAGAACTTGACTGTACACAGCCCTAACCTCTAAACAGCTAAAAAACTATGGGATGAAATGGAGGGCAAGTGGAGGCAATTATAGCTCCAAAAGGGGACCCAACTCTATTTGGATGCCTAAAAAGCTCACATACGTGTGACAGTCACGTGTTCACTATATTTGGCTATTTAGTGTACTTTCACTCAACGTACCATGCTCTCAATAACCAGCAGGGTGCCATTATCCTGTTTGTTGAAGAAAAAGGGTTTTGATGTTCCTGCACAGCCAATCACTCGAACACAAAGCTTCTGAGAGATATTTTCTGGCCAGAATGGCACACACTGAAACAAAAATATAATAAAAGCATTTAATATTCAGGTACAGAGTGGCAGCTAACCAATACAATCTTATCATACAGTATAATAATACATCTTGCCCTTCATGATTTATTTTTATTACAACTTGTTCAATTAGCAACATCTGTTAACAATTCTGTAAATTTTTCCCAGTTAAATGATGGACCCCAATATATAGTACATGCTGATGTCAGGCATTCTTTTACAGTGCAGTTAAACCTGTAGGGTTTGTCAAGTTAAATATTTTTGCAAATACATTCATTTGGCAAACTTGCCTCATTCTCCTGATATGCCACTATTTCAGTCCTATTGTTGTAAATTTGTTGTCTAGGTTACTGACCATGGCTCTGCTCTAAAAGCAGTGGTATTGCTGGTGTATATATAGCTATAGTACACACATTTATATTATACAGCGTATTTACACTATCTAATGCTTGTTTGCTATTTAACCATTTGTAAAGCTCTGAGGAAAATATTGGTCCAATATAAACACTATTATTAAGCGGTAATTATAAGCTAGCTGCCTATGTGGTAAAATACGGAAATGGTGCACAATATAGATGTATATGCTTATTTGCTGAAAATGAAGAAAAAAAATACATACCTCAGAGGATGCAACATAATGCCACTTCAGATCAGGCAAAGACCCGTCTGCTTCAATTTCTCCCACTTCAAGTTCCAGCCCACACTTGTTGACAAGAGTGTAGAAAGGAGTCAAAGTAACAATCCGAGTCAGATTAAAACTGCTCATTTTAATGTTCACGCCAACCTTAACATTTGAAACAAGAGAAAGTTACTTTCACATTTTATGTCACAAAGCACCGAAATAAACAAAAAAAAGAAAGAAATCTGACAATCTGCTTCCCTAGCAATGTATCACCACTTTTATTAATTCTTTAAAATAAAGAAAAGAAAACACAACAACAGTTTGAAAAATCAAAATGCACAAAATTATAAAAGGGAATAGGGAACAATAGCCACTGATTAATGTTCATGTCCTATCCAAAAGTAGAAACGTACCAAATATTCCATTTTACCAGCAGGACACTTCACACAACCATAACTTCCAACCGTATCCAGGGAAAATCCAGATGACCATGAACTTGTGGAAATACACAACTGGATCTGTAATAAACAAGAAAATGTATCGGTATGGCATAGGTTTTTACCTGTAATATTGTTATTTTGTTATTATCATCAAGTTTTACCATGAGTTACTGAGAAGTTAAGGAGGTACTTCCATGAAACAATAATTATGAAACATATATTCTTCTAGCTGTGTTGTTACCAGGTTGGGACGTGTCCCTAGACTGTCTAACATGGTTACCTTTGGTTGGACAGTGCCAGGCAGTGTAGGGAGACCAACCAGTAACCAACTAGCCAACCAGTAACACCCAGTTGGTTAATTATTCACACATCTCTAGTAATATGACACAATAAAGAGCGATAGGAAAAATTGCTCCACAATTGTTATTTCATGTATTTTCTGATGCAGAAGGGTCAGGACGGTCTTCTTTAAGTGAAAACCACCTGAGAGCACCTCTTATGGCCAGTTTCGCAAAAATGGATACCACAACAAAACAAAGAATATAACTAAACCAAAGTGTGACTACTGCTATAATTTCTGATACACTAGAAGCAGTTTTAAGGTCTTGGGTATAACTCCTCTAAGTTATGGGGGAAAAGCTATCTGTAAAATTAAATTGTCCAGAAGCTTAAAGGGGTTATCCAGGATAGTGTGTGGCATTACAACTCAGCTCTATTCACTTCAATAGATCCGAGCTGCAATACCCCACCCAAACTAATGACAAGAGTGATGCTGTATATTAAAAAAAGCAAGCTTCATGAACATAAGAAACAATAAAAATCTCCACCCTATTTTTTTGTATGAGACACATCTGTAAGCATGCCCTGTGCTAAGGTCATTCCATAAAGAGGCTGAGCTGCCATTGTCTTTGCCATCTACTGTTGTCAGCTTTTCCTGTGATGCTGTACAGATCACTTTTTTTTACCAGCCCCCTACTTATGTCAGATGGAAGAGTAATTCTCAGCTTAGCTGATCTTAAAACTCATAAAAAAACAGACTGCTGCACCTTGTTTTTGCTGAAAATGTTCTTCTTCTTGAAAGAGAAAAGTATCACATCTCTGTAATCTGATGGGTGTTTAACATGAATGTCTTCTGCACGGTACTGTAAGATGCGTGATGTCTTATTAATAATCCAATATGGACTAAAAACAGAGAGCACAATGCGGTTTCCAATGCGTTTTACATGCACATGGAGGTCCACCGTCATAACTTCAGAAGTGTCCGCTGTGAAACATATAGGGAAAAATTCAGGGAGACCATCATGGACCCTGACGTGACCATTCCAGTTTCTGCCCTGATATTTGATTAGGACAAGCTCCATGATTTCACCACTGATTCGAGAATTCAGGACATCACAAGAGCTTCCCTCAGGTAATGTGTGAGCTTCTGCTGCCCCCTGAAATGCATTACAAATATTTAAGATATTTAAAATAATTTCAAGCCAAAGATGAAGTGTGATAAACATTTTAAAGATTTACACAAACGTTAAAATGAATCGCCTACATGCAGGATTAGCAATCATTGTTACATAGTTAATACGGTATAAAAAAGACATGTCCATCATTGTGTGAATAATACAGTGAAAATAAAGTCTGACAGACTGCACCAATTTCCAGTATGGAATCTGATTATAACCTGGAATTTCACTAGAACAGAAGGACTGCCTTCTTGAAGTATATAGTCTATAAAAATTTCATAATCAAAGTTACTGTTATCACACATCATCTGTAGTAATGTATAGTCTCTTACCTCAAGTAGGTATCGCAGGGAGTATGGTAGGAGGTTCTTTATGGTCAGTGAGGGGTACAGATGAACAATGTAAGCTGGATCCCAATCCTTTTCCCCATGACTGGTGATAAAATTGATTTCATCAGGCACTGCTGTGCAATTCACTATAAGAGGCAGAAAGTTGATCTCCGTGGAGGGACACTGAAGGGTGCACTGAACTTCATTGCTCCTGTGCAGCATTTCCTTCCACATAATATAGGTTGTGGACTCTTTAAACTGCCCAGCTAGTGAGCCCACTGGTTTCAAGAATAGTTGGCACCTTGTAATGTAATTGAGCCAGAAAAAAAAAAAAAAAAAAAAAAAAAAAGGAAACGAAATTGAACATAGCACAACAGACAAGTTCAGGATTCATATACAAATGCAGTAAAGCTCTGTGAGTGATTTCTTACAGCCTTTGCTAAGTCCATTTGGGGAACTTGCAAGAGACTTGCTGTAATGCTAAAGGGAATGAATTGCCTAGATTTGTTTTTTAATACCAGATATTGAAACATATTCTTTTTTTTTTAATTCGTTTCTATTTTATAATTGTAACTTCTCTTAGAATATTATATGGGCTGCCATGATGCCTGAGCTGTTTTTACCAGCACTTAGAGATGTGCTTTACAGCAAACTCCATTAACATAAAAAACAAAAGGGCTTGTCTCACTGAGATAATTGGGAAACATTACCAAGCATACTCTGTCACCACAGGGACTGCTATTGTCTTAGGGTGTTATTACACGGGCCGATGGAGGCCCGAAAATAACTGTAAACGGATGCCGATCTGCTAGATTGGCGTTCGTTTTTTGGGCCTGTTACACGACCCAATAATCGTTTAACAAGAGTTGCATGGACATAGTTACCGATGTCCTTGCAGCCCTTGCTAAACTGGCATACATTACCTATCCATGGTCCAGGGCTCATCTTGCGGTCCGCTTCTCCCTGGGTCCCACGCACTGCAGCTTCAGAGTGACCTGTCTTAACTGACAGGCTGCTCAGCCAATCACTGGCTGCAGCGGTCCCAGTGATTGGCTGAGCAGCCTGTCCGCTAAGACAGGCCACTCTGAAGCAGCAGCAGGCGGGACCCGGGGAGAAACAGAGCGCAGGAGGAGCCCTGGACCATGGATAGGTAAAGTATTCACTTTGCAAATCATCAGTCGACGGCCATGCCCCGCCATAACAAGTAGTGGTGCACGGTCAGTGGCCGACAATTATAGGTCCAAACCTACCGTATATCAACGATCAGCCGATGATCGTTGTCATCGGATGAGCGTTGTGTTTATTACACAGAACGATAATCGGCCGGATAGGGCCGTTTTGGCCAATTATCGTTCCGTGTAATAGTACCCTTATACTGGTCCTATCGAATCTAATGGTGTTGCCTTCCACTGTAAGGCCATGTTCACACAATGTATGTTTTACATAAACCACGGCCGTTGCTTCAATTTGGCCGTGATTTATGCAAAACATACGTTGTATTTGAATGAATGGGATTCCATGTGGCCACATGAAAAAACTGACCTGTCAGTTTTCTGCAGCTGCTATTCATTGAATAGCGGCAGACAACCTGTTAGTTAACTCCATTGTGTGGAGCAGTGCCTGCATCCCAGTTATTCAGAAATGAAGATCATCCGGCTAGTACTGCAGTCTCATTGCAGCTATATAACTTGGGGCCGCGGTGTGTATAATTAAAAAATGATGTTCGGACAAAGTAACCCTTTAAACCTAGTGGTGACAATTAATACTACAATATTTAAAGGATTATTTCATAATATAGATAGCAAAGTGAAGGAAGAAAAAAAATAAATCTTTAAAAATATGTAAGAACTTGAATGGCTGCTCTGGTGAAACTACCTAAAAGAAGAAAACACATGTGAAACACTACATAAAAAGTATGCTTTAAAGTGAATGTACCGTTCTTATTCTTTTTTTTTTTTTTTTTTTAATTACCCGTTCACGACGGAGCGGGGACCCCAGTGGCGTGGTTCTTTTTAAAAACACTGCCCGGTTATTGCACTCACACCATTCTCTTCTAGTGCACTGGCTGGGCTCTATGCACTGGAGTCGGGCCCGGTGTCCCCCACTGTGACAGTATCCCTTCCCCTCTGTGATGCGACCCTGTTGTTTCTAATGGAGGCGCGTCACAGAGGAGAGGGGATATTGTCACACTGAGGGGTGCTGGGCCTGCCTCTAGTGCATAGCATCCTGCTGGTACATGAGAAGAGAACAGCGCCAAGCATGGGAACTGGGCAGCGTTGAGAAAAGAACTGTGCCACCAAGATCCCCTCATTGGTTTCTGAGCAGCCAACGTTAAAGAAAAAAAGTTATGTACCTAAAAGTAGATTTGTAACAAGACAAACCTCTCTAATAAAAAACATACATAAGATGCTAACATTACTGCACCTCCTCCACAACACATGCTGCACAAAGCTGTTGAAAGGACAAAATGATATAACTAGAGCATGTCCTGGCCTGACTGGTCGAAAAGCACCACATGAAATAATGCTTTGAGCCATTAATTTAAGAAAAACCTTTTACATGTCTGAAATAAATACAGTATTTATTTACCGGGGGGGGGGGGGGGGGGGGGGGGGGGGCGTCCATTTTTTGGAAGAACCTGCCACCAACAACTTTAACAGAGATTATCCCAAAATTGAAAGTGGTTATTTATCCACAGGATGGGTGATAACTAGCTTACTAGACAGCTGAAGGCTACATGAGAATAATAACAAGAATGGAAGTCCCTTAAATGAATGGATGCTTGGTCAACGCACCATTTACTGCTCACAAGACTTACAAAACACAGCTGAGTACAACACTTGGCAATGTTTAAAAGTCCCAAAAACACTGAATAAGGTGGTTTATGAGAAATATGCAATGCCACTCCATTCACTTGGGGGCCAAAGGATTTAAATTCTCCTAATTGGTGGGGATCCCAGAGGTCAGAGACCCCTTCATCAGCTAGTTATCGCCGATCCTATGGGAAGTTGAGAACTGTAAATCTTGGCATAACCCATTTACCGTAGAGGAAACACTGGTTTGTCATAAAATGTTAGCGCAGCTTTACTAACGATTGTAAAATATACATAATGTAAAGCAGTAGATATAAAAAAAATGCTGACAGGTACTCATACACATTTTTTCTGCATCTAATATTATTTGAAAAGCTAGTAGCTTATAGATTTTAACTAGTGCACTCGGTATCACACACTTTCCTAATTAAAGGATTTAGGAGCTTTAACCATTTAACCCCAAAACAAAACCTAATCTAAAACATACCTGTAAGAATGTAGCGGAACATGGAACTCCTCATCTGGTTTACAAACTCCAATACATTCTAGTAACTTAGCATTTGCCACAAACTTATAGACATTGAATGGAACAGAGAAATGGTTCTTGATCTGAAATAATTAAATAAATTCAGATTGTATAAATCAAGACAAGGCTATATGATGAGCGATATTCCTAAACCATGCTGCCAAAAAGTAAACCATGTTACTTTGACATCTTTAAATTAATGATTTCACTGTCAAAGATATACAGTACGTAATATATAATTTTAGCAGATTTAACACACAGCGGATAATGACTGAAATCTACAGCAGATATGCCACTCAATGACTTCAATGGGTAGCAAAAGTTTCAGCAAACCTGCAAGTTTTACACTCCATGGGTGAGATTTATCAAAGGGTGTAAAATATAGACTGGTGTAAACTGCCCACAGCAACCAATCCCAGCTCGGCTTTCAGCTCTGGTAAAATGAAAGAGGAGCTGTGATTGGTTGCTGTGGACAGTTTACACAAGTGTATATTTTACACCATTTGATAAATCTGGGGCTTATATGCCCAGCCTATAGAGTGTAAGGCGTTATGTATCTCTCCTACAAAGCTGCAGTGATATATGTGGGGATTAACGTGCAGCCCCATGGTTTTGTGGAAATGGTCTTAATGATTCTCTGACTTGCTGCTTTGTAGGGCGTCTCAATCCTAGGGCATAGGTATTGTAGGCCACGCCAATTTGACACAGGGCAGCAAGTTTAAAAGTTGTTTTTTAGGACAATAACTACATCACCTGCCAAACAGACCCCAGGACAGATCTTGGATTAAAAGCAGCTATCCAAAGGTACAGGCGGTTTGGGGAGGCAGATTGTGGGTACAGGGTCGTTTTAAGTGGCAATCATCATGTAACTCTTTTGATGGCTAATACTCAGCAGCAAACTTTATCTAGCCCAGCGAGGAAAGTAGTTAAGTGGGGATGCATAACATCGCCCCTTACCACTTCTGGCTGTTTTTCAGCTGTGCTGAAACCTCTAGTCCCCATCACATGATCACTAGAGGCTGCAGTGCAAATAAAAGTGTCAGGTCATACAAACAGGACAAGGGAGTGTAAAAAGTTAAATACTTTCCATATCTGTGGATGAGCTTCTGACATTGTGATCACCCCTACAAAACTGCAGTGATATGTGTGGGGATTTTTTTTTAACATTGTGTTAACATAGCCAAGGGCATATCTGAATTTATTATCGCCCCTTAAAACACTTCTGGCAACTTACTTTGGGAAACAGGCTGCAAACCGTAAAGTTATGAAACAAAGTTATGTTTCAAATAGGGCATATTTTCCTTTTTGGCTATCAAGTTTAATGCCCTATTTGAACCATTGAACATTTTATTAATGATTTGCTTATATATTAAAGTGTCAGCTGTATTTTTGCTCAGTATTTTTTAACCAAAACCAGGAGTGGATTTAAAACACAAAAAAGCTATGTTCACACACTTAAAATTTAGTGGATAAAATAGTTTTAAAATAACCACAATTATTTGCCATTAAATGGTGGCCATCCACTAAATTTCAATAGTGTGTGAACATAACCTTTTTTTAATCCTGGTTTTGGTTAAATAATACTGAGCAAAAATACTGTGTGTGAACATAGCCTAAAATAAGGAGCACGGTCACTTGAATAAGATCATGTTCATGTACACATTAACCACTTGTTTTTTCCCCTTTTTTTACAAAAGGGTGCTTGCATATTTACATATAAATAGGTATTTGTATGTCATTTTGGGGACATTTCCTAGAAAATTTCAAATATACATTTCTAAAATTATTATAATCCAACATTAAGAATGAAAAGTGACACCAACCTGAAGTGGAGACCTAATGAAAAGAACTTTGTTTCCCTCACTGGCATCTATCTGTACAATGATGGAGACACAACTCTGTTCTGCGGGACTGCGCACATTATAAAGGCGCCTGGCTGGCTTGGTAACTGGGATATTAGTAATCTCAGTGTATCCCTCTGGCACTACAAAAGGAAATGAACATCAGAGAACAATTATCAAAGGATTTTCTCAAACAACACACATACAACAAATATACAACTTAAAAAACACTACCTATGCCAAGAGTAAAAAGACTGCTTTCCTGCCGATGCAGTGCTGATAACCTCCCATGGTACAAAGGCTTTACAGATGAAAATTCCAGCTCCAAACACTGTCCTTCATTCACCTTATGTATGGGCTCTTCAGTTGAAGATCCAAACAGCCGTAGATTTGCACCATGCTGAAGTATAAAGGGGACACCAAGTGCATTTTTGACTATTAAAGGGGCCCGGTCCTTTAATGAATAGTCAAACGCAGAAGCAGTACCTTCAGAAAAGGCCTAGGGAAAAAAAAGCAACAGCAATTTTAGAAAACTGGCAATTTGTTATTTTAGCTTACTCATCTATAATATCAATTTTTATTACCTTTGCAAGATTGCTGAAAACTCCCAGAGTACATTTAGAGATGGTGATATTCATAGTGTCCTTAGACGTAATATTAATGGCAGACTGGGGCTCTGGTACTACTATGAAGTCATCACCAGGAAGAAGGCTTTTGTCCTGAACTGGGTTGTTCTTCATCTTACCACAAAGAAACAGAATACATTACCATTATAAACAACTAGTGAAAAAAAACAAATATGAGATGTAAAGAAAACAAACAAAATCAGACAAGTCTGAGCTGTCTAACCTCAAGTTTTAGATTCCACCGACGTTTTCCATTGTCTACTCGTTCAATAAGGGGTTCCCAGACAGCATACAACTCATTATAATAATGAACCTGTGCAATTGGAAGGTAAGAAATGTATTTATATTTTTAACCAATAAAAGGGTAAATACAACTAGAACTAAAGAAATGCAATTGTAACAATGGAACTAAAGCAGGTTCATTTTCTTCCTAAAATCTGAATGCTTATGAGAGTACCTCAAGTGTAGTATCAGCTGTCACACTCATATAAGAGGACCAATTTTTTACACCTCCTGTCAGGGTAGATTCCACTAGTAGCAATGGCACTGTGCGGTGTCCCAGACCGCACTCCAGTGTCACCTGCACTGCTTTAACTACTAGATCAAAGTTTTCTTCCTTTGTGGAGCACTCTAGGTTCTGAAAGCACTCAGTTGCCTCATGGGCAGAATCCACTCCCAGGAACCAGCTGCTGTAGCTGTCAGTAGTCCTTGTGTCCCATATGTTACTGCATGTAACTAAATTCCCTTTTTCTTCACTGTCCTTGGGCTTTGGTTTTAGAGCTGCCATGATGGTCAGGACAGTGTTTAAAATGATGGGAGAAATCTGAAAGGAATAACAAACAATTATGAAATACACAACATTTATATAAAGAAAGGGACACCGCCCCAGTCATGGAGAAGCATACTTAATGGGAACGTGTCACCTAATCCATTTTTTCTTTCTTATTATTTAGTATATAAATCTAAAGTTACTTTTAGCAAACTGAAACAAGGAAACAAAAAACTGTTGCATAAAACAGTAGTTGGGTTTATTCTTTCCTTCTACAATGAACATACAGAATTTCGAGAAAGCAGATAGGTGATAGTTTATAGGTGCAGCTCTCTCCATTGTAGTTTCAAGGAGAGGAAAACCAACAAAACATGAATGTACCTTTATTACAACTTCTTCTACATTAAGGCTGCCATTCTGGCTACCAGTCATAGATGTTGTGTTTTCTAAATGCAGGGAGCAGGGTTGTATTACCTATGAACAAAATAAAATATTACGTCAGGTATGAGTAATCTCTACTAGGAAATAGAAAAAATACACATTTAACAACATTTCAGTCTGAAAAGTTCTAACACAATATTTTTTATATCTATAGAGCAGGTTTTTATCGTGTGTACACCAAGGGGAGTATGTAAGGTAAGCACTTGCACCTGTAGGTTGCTGTTGCATTTTTTGTTTATGTCTCTAGGACACGTCAAAGGTTTTTCCAAACAGTGACACTTAGTTCCTGGACCACAGTGAAAATCTGTTACATGAGCATCTAGTATTGTCTTATGTGGAAGACGAACATTCACAATTGTACAATGTAGATAGTGCTACATCTCCTATTGCTAAACTCAGACCGAATGATAGTTTACAATAAAAATATAGAGTAGGTCTAACCTAAATGCTGAACACAAAAGAAAAATTCATACACTTAACCCCTTCGTGCTGCAGCTAGGGCCTTAAGGCTTTGGGCCTTAATGACCGGGCTCATTTTTCAAAATCTGACCTGTCTCACTTTAAGCGCTTACAGCTCAGTGATGCTTTAACGTATGCTAGCGATTCTGAGATTGTTTTTTCGTCACATATGGCACTTTATGTTAATGGCAAAATTTGGTCACTACTTTTTGTGTTTTTTGTGAAAAACATCAAAATATCATGAAAAATAAAAAAAAATAGCATTTTATGAACTTTGAAAATCTCTGCTTCTAAAAAAAAAAAAAAAAAAAAGTCGTAGCACATAAATTAGTTATTAAGTCACATTACCAATATGTCCTCTTTATTCTGGCTTCATTTCATAAACATATTTTACTTTTTTAGGTTGTTATGGGGCTTAGAAATTTATCAGCAAATTATCACATTTTCGTGAAAGTTTCCAAAACTGATTTTTTTTTAAGGGACCAGCTCTTTTTTTAAATGGATTTAGAAGGCTTGTATACTGGAAACTCCCATAAGTGACCCCATTTTGGAAACTAGACACCTTAAAGAATTCATCTTTGGGTATAATGAGCATTTTAACCCTACAGGGGCTGGAGGAAAGTATTCACCATTAGGCCATAAAAAAAATGGAAAATTAAAATTTTCCAATAATATATACGTTTAGATTAAAGTTTCTCATTTTCAAAAGGAACATGAGAGAAAATGCACCCCAAAATTTGTAACGCAGCTTCTCCTGAGTAAAAAGGTACCTCATATGTGGGCATAAACCACTACATGGGCACACAGCGGGGCTCAGAAGGAAAGGAGTGCCAATTAGCTTTTTCAATGCAGATTTTGCTGAAGAAGTTTCCGAGCGCCAGGTGCGTTTGCAGTGCCCCTTTAGTGCCAGCAGAGTAAAATCTCGCCATAAGTCACTCCATTTTGGAAATTGCACCCCTCAAAGAATTCATTTTGGGGTGTGGTGAGCATTTTGACCCCACAGGTATTAGAGGAAAGTATTCAAAACTAGACCGTAAAAATGAAAAACTCGAATTTTTCCAATAATATGTTGGTTTAGTTTGAAATTTCTAAATTTCACAAGGAACAGGAGAAAAAATGTACCCCAAAATCTGTAACGCAGGTTCTCCTGAGTAGAACGGTACCCCATATGTGGGCATAAACCACTGTATGGACACACAGCGGGGCTCAGAAGGAAGGGAGCGCCAATTTGCTGGAGTAAAACCACAGCTAGCGATAGTTGCGGTTGCCAGAGGCGACGTGTGGGGGCCAGAGAAGACGTGCGGCGGTCAGAGGCGACGTGCTGCGGTCAGGGGCGACGTGCGGCGGTCAGGGGCGACGTGCGGTGGTTGCATGCAATCTGGGGGGTTGCATGTAATCTGGGGTGATTACGGGCAACCTGATGGGGTCACTGGCAATTTAGGGTGGTTAAGGTCAACGTCTGGTGGTTACGTGTAATCTAGCGTAATTACGGCTAACCTGCGGTGGTAACGGGTAATCTGGGGGGGTTACGGGCAACCTGGGGCCGTTATGGGCAACCTGGGGCGGTTACGTGTAATCTGGGGGGGGGGGGGGGGTTACGGGTAATTTGGGAGTAAACTGCAATTATTACTATAATAAAAAGTGTGTGTTTTATTTTTTTGTATGTTTTTCACTTTTTGTACTTTTTACACATTTTTTCACTGTATTTCTATGATTACTGTGATATTTTCTATCACAGTAATCATAGTTTAGTGACAGAGACCAAATTGGTCTCTGTCACTTAAAATTTTCAGAGTTGGCTGGTTATGGAGCGCATGCGCACTTCATAACCAGCCAGGACGCCGAGGAGGAAGGACCTCCCTGGATCCGGTGAGTTGGGGGGACTGATGCATCACTTTTTATCCCCTGTCACCAATCATTTATGGTGACAGGGGATAAAAAGCGCCGGGCTCCACATGGCACAAGCGATCAGCGGTATATAGTATATACCGCTGATCGCTTGTACCGGGACCCCACAGGGGGGTCCCCGATCACTGCCCCATGCTCTCTGCTACCTCCGGTGGCGGAGAGCATGGGGCTTTCATTCATTTTTATTTTCCAGCACTGTGAACAGACATTAGTCTGTTCACAGTGATGGTGGCGGCCATCTTGGATCTGATGGCCGCCGCGGGGAGGGGGGTTAGTGATCGTCCTACTAGGGGGGGGCTGATCTGAGGTCTGGGGGACACTTATTTTATCTCCCCCCGCCGTGGATTCATGGCGGGGGGAAATGAAAGGCGGCGGCGGCTCCCGCAATGCCCGTTACCGGCGGCCGACGCTATAACGTTAATAGCTGCGATCGCCGGTATGGGGGCCGGCCGGGAGGGTCCCCACACACTGCCCCAACCCCTCAGCTACCTCCGGCCCGCTATCCTATTCTCTGCCATCGCCGTAAAAAGCTGATGGCAGCAGAATAAGGCCCCTTAGTGACCGCCGTAAAAAGCCGTATCGGCGGTTACTAAGGGGTTAAAAAATATATATATATATTAGGGGTTCCATTATAACTCCTTAAAGGGATATTCCCATCTGGGGTAGTTATTCCCCTATTCAAAGTATCCACAAGATAGAGCATAACTAAGAGACTGCGGTGGGGTCTGACCACTGGGACCCCAGACAATCTTGAGAATGGACACCCTAAAATCCTAGCAGAATAGAGTAGCAGGCTGCACATGTGTTTTGCAGATTCATTAATTCTCTAAGGAGCTGCTAAAGAGAGCAAAATGCAGCTTTCAGCTCTCTTCGGCAGCTGCATAGAGAATGAATAGAGCTGTTGCCAACAGCATTATTCTGTAGGGGTTTTGGGGCTAAGCCCTCGAGATCAAAGGGGCCCTAGCTGTCAGACCCCCTGCAATCTTTTAGTTATGCTCTATCCTGTGCCTACTCTGGAAAGAACATAACTAGCTCAGAATATCCCCCCCAAGACTCCGGTACCATCTGATAGCTTTTCTCATTCTATGCTGGTCCCTGGGCTTCCCTTGTCTCCTGGTATCGGTATAAAAAATTTTTATTCTGCTTGTGCATGCAGCATTTGATTACCTCTGGCTGAAGTTGTTGGATGCAGCCCTAAGGCTGCCTGGAAAACATAGATACAGTCATAGGTTCTATCCATGTTTTCCAGGACTCACTAGGGCTGCATCTAACTTCTTCATCCACCAGTAATCAAATGCCGCACGCTCGGGTCTGAAAATAGCTGAGCATGCTCAAATTTTGTTTATTTCTAGAGCCATTTTTTACAGGGCACAAACATATCTGGAGCTTAAAGTCCAGAGGTCTATAAAGGTGAATACTATATTAATCATAATTACACAGAATATATGCTTTAAGCCTACCGTAGTAATGTTGCTGCCTCTTAGCTGTCGAAGGAATGGACAGGCCAGTACTTTAAATTCTTTTACTATGGCTGTCACCTTCTTCTCAGAGTGTACATCAGAAAGAGTAAAGTTACCCTGAAAAGACACGGCTAAGGCAGGGGCATCTGCTTTTGCAAGGCTGGCCACAAACACTATCTCAGGATCCATGATCAATGCTTTCAAATGCATTTTTGTAGATGCTGCATGTTCTAAAGGAGAAAATAATAAATATATATATATATACATACACACACACACATACATATTAAAATATCATACATAAGAAAACATATTTTATACAAGAAAGGAAAAGAATAAACAGCTATGTTTCTATTGAGTACCGGTAATGCTAACCTCCCAGCCATTGTTCAGAATGGGTGTGTAGAGAACATCCACATTGTCCATTTCTATAGTTAGAAATAGATTAGTACACTGAACTTGTTGGTCTTCTGTGACACCCAGCATGAAGCTGCGGCTCCCAACACCCAATCTCCATAACAGGTGGGAGATCTGAATTACAGGTATACCGTAAAGAAAATAAATCAATGTATAATAACAATGCAGTGAGATATAAAATTACACATTTTAACACATTATCAATGGGGCATAAGTTGCTTTAGGTTTATAAAAAGTAAACATTTATTTAACCCTTTAAGGAGACAACCTAATTTGGCCTTGTGGGCACAGACAATTTATTTTTTTTTTTGCATCTTCATTTTCTGCCTTGCTTTCTATGAGCCTTAACCTCTATGAGCCAAAAACCTCCAGGCCCCCACCACCACCATCACCACCACAACGATCATGCAACCACTTCCAAGACAGGCTTATCTCAGCAGTGACAGCCCGCTCAGCCAATCACTGGCAGCGGCAATGACCTGTCTCAGTCAGTGATAAGCTCAGTGGACTGCCATGACTAGTCTTTCCTGGAAGTGGCATTGGGATCATTCAGTGGGAACCGGAGACACCACAGGAGGACTCCGGGAAAGCACAGTGCGGTAACAATAGCTCCTTTATTACTTTCTATGTATCTGCAGCACTATATCATTTTCTCATGCCAGAGTACCCCTTTAGTCTCTTAAGGCAAGGAAGGGAGGGGGAGCAGGGTAGGTAACAGGAATGCATCCCGAGGCTTAACACAGCCTCCTTGACACATTAGGTCTAAACATGACCTAAAATTGACAGTTTCCCTTTTATAATGTTACAACAAACTTGGCACATGATATCTGCAGTACCAAACTACAAGCAAGGTGTCAGAGAACCACTGGTTGGGGAACACTGCACAATAGAAGCACAGTGTGAAAGGACAGGATAAGCTGTATTATAGCAGTACAAACATAAACTCTTGTCATTACATCACTTCCACTACCAAATAACGAGTGTTCAGGTTCAGAGAACGCTGCCTCAACAGTTTGACACTAATCCTGATGTTTGTTACACCTTGCTGGCACAGTATTGTTGTGAGCTAGTGAGGGGGATAAGACAGCTATAAGCTATCTTTCCCCCATAGTCTCTATACTTTGTGGATGTTCATTTATAAATTTCATATTAGGATTGCACACTTTCTCTGAGAGCTGGTTTATTGCATTTTTTATTCAATATATGTCTGTTTGACTGGTGTGGATATGCTATGCAGCCCTACTGATTGGCTATTTTTGGGGAACAGAGTTATTATTATTCCTGTGTCTATTGGAATGGCCTACAGGTGGAATGGGTGATATGTTAATGGTAATTCTGGATGAGCATGGCATTTATTTACTTGAGTAAGGGGTATTTGGTTGAGGAGTGTTCAAAAACTCTGGTCTAGGGTGACTTTTCTTGACCTTACTTAGGTGGGTGCATGCCCTCTTAAGTGGTTTTATAGCACACTTTGATTGGCTTTTAAGCTAGGTCAAGGGTCAGGAATGACTGTGATTTATTTTATAAAAAGTGACTTTTTTACAATCATGTTGCTTGTGTTTTGTACTCAAACCTTAATTTTACATTGATCGACCTGTTTGATCGACTTTGATTTAGAGGTACATGTCACAATTTACTACTGAGGTGATTTTAAACTGTTCCGTGAGCAATCATGGTGCTTTTTTACTTCATATAAAAGTTATGTTCAGCCGTGACACACAATCATATACTTGGCCCAGTCTAAAGGGATCCTGTTCTTTTTTATGATGACTGCATGTCACTGCATGCAGCCACATTGATTGCCCAAGAAATAAAAGTAAAGTGTCACTCATGATTTAGCATAAGTGGAACCGACTGTTCCTGTGAAGCTGTAAACTAGGATAAATGAGGACATAAAGAAACAGCAGTAGAATTTCTCTTTCACAACCCTTTCATAAGACACTTAATTAAAGACACTGAAGGGACATTTATTTGACCTGCTTTTTTGTTCACCATGCTTTGTTGTATGTGCAGTGTTGTGAAATCAGGAAGGAAAAAGGTTACTAGGCTTCAAAATTAAAAGAGTGGGTTGTTCTGTTCCAAAGACAACCTAATTAAATCTGTCGCAGCCCTTGACATCAGGAGGATTATTACAGGGACATATCTGGGTCAATACTTACTGTTTACTATTATGGCAGACTAGTGTCACATGAGCCGGAAGTACAGGAAGGGGAATATAAGCTTTCAACTAATGAAATAGCTGATTCATATAAACAGAAAACATCTGCTCCATAGTGTAAATACAAAGCCCATAATCTCTAATCCCAAAACCATCTTCCACACATATAGCTATAGGCGTCACTTCCAGTCGGTGCTATTCTTCATGTTTCTGGTATGATCTATTATGTGCTACTGCAAATCAATGAAGTGTCAAGTGCTGTTGAGACTGGTTTCACACATTTTTTAGGCCCATTGCAAGATGATCTGTCATGTTTTCTTTTCATTGCCAAGGAAAATGGCACAGCAAATTCTGTCAATTTTTCCACTTGGGGAAACAGAAATCTTCACCTGAAGCCTGTATTAACAGAACTTAAAGTGAAATTATCAGCAGGTTAGATGAATCTGTTTTGTGCATTGGGCACAGAGGATGAAGGTAAGTATCTTACTGTCATTCTCTGTGCCATTTCTGTGTGTTATAGTAGTTATACCCACAGGCTAATCGGACACTTTGGAGCAATGGGGGCGGGGTAAGGGAGTAACTTTCATTCTCAGCATCTCGTGCACAAACGGGAGATATAGAGTTCTCTAACCTGCTAATAGTTTTACTTTAAAGAAGTCTGGCAAAATTTTTTATTAAAGTATTGTATTGCCCCCCCAGAATTTATACAAATTACCAATATAGACTTATTACGGGAAATGCTTATAAAGTGCTTTTTTCCCTGCACTTCCTACTGCATCAAGGCTTCACTTCCTGGACAAAATGGTGATGTCACGACCCGACTGCCAGAGCTGTGCGGGCTGTGGCTGCTGGAGAGGATGATGGCAGGGGGATGCTCAGTGTCCCTCCAGTGCCCTGTATCCCTCAGTGTCCCCCATGCCATCATCCTTTCCAGCAGCCACAGCCCGCACAGCTTTGGGAGTCGGGTCGTGAAATCACCATGTTATCCAGGAAGTGAAGCCTTGATGCAGTAGTTAGTGCAGGGAAAAAGCACTTTATAAGCGTTTCCCATAATAAATGTATATGGCAGAGGGATGCTCAGTGTCCCTCCAGTGCCCTGTGTCCCTTTCTTACTCATGGTCTTCATTGGAGGATACAGTAGGCTATAGGTATCGGCCAGGGGGAAGAATGAGACAATACTGACTACATAACTATACTGCAGGGCAGGCAAGCAATAATGCAAGCCTATTTTGTAAAAACAAGGTCAAAGACCAAGTAGTGGCCCAGCCACCCGAAGGGCTGAGGCTTGATGATAACCTTGCCCCAAATACCCTCCAAACAGGTAGAGAGGCGAGATTCAGGTGGGTTTTACCCCTTTCTGCGTCATTCCTCTATGAAGGCAGAGAATACAGCGGAATTTGGTCATTTTATGAACCAGTAACCCTTTATATCTTCAGTCCAGATGATTAACATCCGGATCTGTTGCTTGGGAAGGACCAACCAACAGATGTGTGAGAAAGCTACACAATATCCAGAAAGAAAACTAGGGTGCCTTCACACATAGCGCAGCGGATTTCTCGCTGCGGATTTCACCGAAGCGGATTTCTTGCTGCAAATTCGCAGCAAAATCCACTGCAGATACCTATCAATGCATTTAAATGGGCTGACATATGGAGCGCACTGGTTGGTTGACTGCCGGGAGGCCCCAAAGCAAGCGGGAGCTGCTTGCTTCGCTGAGTTGCAGCGAGAAATCTGCTGTGGATACGCTATGTGTAAACACACCCTTAGGGTGCGTTCACATGTACAGGATCTGCAGCAGATTTGATGGCACAGAATTGAAGTAGCAGATTTGCTTTGAATCTAATCTGGGCCATCAAATCTGCAGAACGCTCATTCAACTGATAACTGGCCAATGTAAAAAGGCTTTAAAGTTAGAAACCTATCTGGGACACTTAAAGGACAAGTGCCATGAAAAACTTTTTCCCAGTAATTGAAGCACATTACAAAGTTATATAACTCTGTAATGTGCTTCAATCACCTATCTGCCTCCCTTCCCTGTCTTTTCCCCCCTCCACCCCCCACCAGGAAGTGTCCTAACTCACACAGACCTGATTACTGTCGTCACCGTCACCAGGCAGCTCCTTCTTGTGAGGATGAGTCATCAGCAGGGGGGGCTGCTCTAGGTCCTGTTACACCAGCCTCCCCCTCCCCTCCTTGTCAGGTGACTCTGCTTGCTCAGCTTATCTTCTCTAGTGACATGACTCCTTCACTGAGTCCACAGCAGCAGGAGAGAGGGTATGAGGGGAGGGGGAGCTGCCTATGTGCCGGAGTCAGTCTGAGGGAAGATAAGCAAGTGAGATGTGACAAGTGATGGCTTGCAGTTGTTCAGCCAATGGGAGCTGAGCAAGCCTGTCACCTGACAAGGCAGGGGAGGGGGGAGGCTGGTGTAACAGGAGAAGGAGCTGAGAGAAGAGCTTGGCAACGGTGAGGACAGTAATCAGGTCTGTGTGAGTCAGGACACTTCCTGGTGGGGGGTGGAGGGGGGAAAAGACAGGGAAGGGAGGCAGATAGGTGATTGAAGCATATTACAGAGTTATATAACTTTGTAATGTGCTTCAATTACTGGGAAAAAGTTTTTCATGGCACTTGTCCTTTAAGGCACATCTATAGGACATGCTATATGTGTGCCCTATTTGCGAAACCCACCTCTGGGACCCACATGTTTTTTTAGATCGAGGGCTCCACGCCCACCAGTGGCAGTCAGGAAGCCAGAAACAGTCAAAGCCAAGGTGTTACACAAACAGTGCGAAATGAATAGAGGCCGCACTCACCAATGAAGCTAATGGTCTTTATTGTAGCGGATTACAAACACCGATCAAAACATACATGGAAAAATACAGCAGATGCAGGGGTGTTCCACTGGCCGCAACAGCCGTTTCAGGCTATACAGCGCTTTCTCTGGCCTATTGAGTCTCAATAGGCAGGGCCGGCTCCAGCTTTTTGTGGGCCCTCGGGCGACAGAGCCTCGGCGGGCCCCTTTGAGAAGCAAATCATGGAGAGACAGGCGAGGAAAGAAATGCAGCAGAAGAAACATGCGGCTGCTGCATATCTTTCTCCTCCTGTATCTCCTGATCTCTGCAGTAGTCAGGACTCTAGAGGAGTCAGACCCAGTCACAGGATTATATATATATATATCATGCTGGTGCTGCTAGTTCTCTAGTATACAGCTCCTTCTGTGTGTGTTTGTGTGTGTGTGTATATACATACACACACACAGAGCAGGAGCTGTATACTAGCAGCACCAGCATTATATATAGATATATATATATATATATATATATATATATATATATATATATTTATTTATAATATGAACATGGTGAGACCTCTAGTTCTCCTATATTCAGGCCCTGCAGTGATATACAGTGTGTGTGTGTGTGTATATATATATATATATATATATATATATATATATATATATATATATATATATATATATATATATATATATATATATATATATATATACACACACACACACACACTGTATATCACTGCAGGGCCTGAATATAGGAGAACTAGAGGTCTCACCATGTTCATATGATAGATAGGAGATAGGGAAATAGATAGATAGATAGATAGATAGGAGATAGATAGGAGATAGATAGATAGATAGATAGATAGGAGATAGATAGATAGATAGATAGATAGATAGATAGATAGATAGATAGATAGATAGGAGATAGATAGGAGATAGATAAATAGGAGATAGATAGATAGATAGATAGATAGATAGATAGATAGATAGATAGGAGATAGATAGATAGATAGGAGATAGATATATAGATAGATAGATAGGAGAGAGATAGATAGGAGATAGATAGATAGATAGATAGATAGATAGATAGATAGATAGATAGATAGATAGATAGATAGGAGATAGATAGGAGATAGATAAATAGGAGATAGATAGATAGATAGATAGATAGATAGATAGATAGATAGATAGATAGGAGATAGATAGATAGATAGGAGATAGATATATAGATAGATAGATAGGAGAGAGATAGATAGGAGATAGATAGATAGATAGATAGATAGATAGATAGATAGATAGATAGATAGATAGATAGATAGATAGGAGATAGATAGATAGATAGATAGGAGATAGATAGATAGATAGATAGATAGATAGATAGATAGGAGATAGATAGGAGATAGATAGATAGATAGATAGATAGATAGATAGATAGATAGGAGATAGATAGAAGATAGATAGGAGATATATAGATAGATAGGAGATAGATAGATAGATAGATAGATAGGAGATAGATAGATAGAGAGATAGATAGATAGGAGATAGATAGAAGATAGATAGGAGATATATAGATAGATAGGAGATAGATAGATAGATAGATAGATAGATAGGAGATAGATAGATAGAGAGATAGATAGATAGGAGATATATAGATAGATAATACAGTAGATAGATAGATAGATAGATAGATAGATAGATAGATAGATAGATACAGATATCTAGTTGTTTTCTGTATAGAGGTCCTGCTGTAACATATATATATCCTGCTGTAATAGATATAGATATATTACAGCAGGACCTCTATACACAAAAGAAGTAGAAGAACCAGCACATACAGGACACTTAGTTTGCAGAGCCTACCTGCTGCCCTCTATCAGGTCATGTGTCTGATCACATGACCCGTGACATCATCAAAGGTCCTTCAGACTCAAAGGTCCTCTTTCCTACTCGGCTGTAGGGAAGATTTGTGATGGAAGACAGGTGCTCGGGGGCCCCAGTATGTATCGGCGTGGCCCCTAACTGTCACATGCGGCCTCTAGGGGCCCAGTCCTCTTTGTTACTACACTTTTTTTTCTTTTTTACTAACAAAAAAAATGTAGTAACAAACGGGAGTGGGCCCCTAGAGGAGCTGGGGGCCCCGGCATTTGCCCTACTTAGCCGGGTGCTGACGCCGGCCCTGTCAATAGGCTAGAGAAAGCGCTGTATAGCGTGAAAGCGCTGTATAGCGTGTTGCCTCCAGTGGAACACCCCCGCATCTGCTGTATTTTCCAAGTATGTTCTGATTGGTGTTTGTAAATCACTACAATAACGACCACAAGCTTCATTGGTGAGTGCCGCCTTATCCTCTATTTATTTTGCATGCCACTTTGTGTACCTTGCAAGGCAGAGCATCAAATTCATAGATATGCTGCAGAGATCCATGAGATCGGCACTCGTTTGCTTTCGGCTGCTGCAGCCGAAAACGAACGAGTGCCGAGCCGAGGACGGCGCCATCTTGGACACGTCCTCGGCCGGCATCAGTAACGGAGATCGCTCCTCCGGGAGCGATCTCCCCCACTAGACACCAGGGAAACGTTGCCTCCGGTAATCGACAGCTGGCTTTGACAGCTGCCTCCGATTAGCTAATTAGCGGGCACGGCGATCAGACCGTGCCCGCTAATAGCGGCGGTCCCGGGCTACACGCGGCACCCGGGATCGCGGCACTTCAAAGCGGGGCCGCCGCGCGGCCCCGCTTTGAAGTGCAAGTGAGGATATAGGACGTACCGGTACGTCCTATGTCCTTAAGAGGTTAATTAAAACTAAACTTACCTCCTCTGTCTACTTTTGTCTTGGTTGGAGTGGATGGTCTGGCCGAGATCTGCTGAGGTTTTTCTGTGGATGGGTTCTGAGGCATGGCCTTAATAAAAAAGTCAGCTACAGTCATCAAGAATTCCACACTTGCACACACATACAGCTTCTCCAAGATGGCTGTGATGAAACGCTCTGGTCCTTTTTGCTTGTAGTTTATATCAATCATACCACGTGTGGCAGTGGCGTCTTTCTGGTCAATCATTCTAATAAAGAGTAATGGATTGATCAGTCAAATTAAAAATACGTCAATACAAATCTGGTAAAAGAGTTAGAATGCTAAGCCAGTCTTTGCTGGGATCAGTGGCCATAGTGACTTTGGACAGTGCCACTGCTTCAACAGAGTTACATTTTCGCACTACTGTACGGACGCAGCAATGTCAGTACAACAGCACAGAGATTTAACAGTTTCAGAGCTCATAGAATCATAATGAATGATGATATTGGGAGTTTCAAGGTCCGGTCCATAGCACACAGTCTAAGCACAGACTTACAAAATGGGTTAATGCAGCCTAAAGCCCCTATTACACAGGGCGACTGGAGGAGCAAACGAGCGCTGTCA
Source organism: Dendropsophus ebraccatus (assembly GCF_027789765.1). NCBI lineage: Eukaryota > Metazoa > Chordata > Amphibia > Anura > Hylidae > Dendropsophus > Dendropsophus ebraccatus. The sequence goes on along the minus strand of NC_091454.1, from coordinate 142,886,514 downwards.
GCGTACCCAGTTTGCTGCCGGAACTTCTACTCGTGGCGGCAGCAAGCGGGTAAGTGCAGGGGAGGCCGCGGGGAGTTGCGGGGAAGGGAGCTGCCCGGGTGATCGCTAGATCGTCTGGGCAGTCCATAGAAAATAGCAGAGGTCTGCTGCCACCGCTTCTATTCCACGGAGCGACAGCAGCAGATCGCTGCTATCACAGTCATTTGTCTTTCAACATGTTAAAAGACAAGGGATTAAGTAACCTAAATAGGACTAATAATCACCAATTTCCATACACATCAAACACCATATATTATATCCTACAACCAAAAAGATGCTGGACAATATTCTCAAGTCACTAAATCAAATCAATACTTTATTGTTACATACAGAGAAAATCTTTTAAAACCATGTTAAAAACAGGGAGGTACAAAAATGATACCATACATACATCAGATGGCTTACAAGGCAGATAGAATAGTGTATGCAAGGGTACCCTTGATAAAGCCTGTATTGTGAAACGCAGCGTTGAGTGAGTGATCTTACCAGGCAGAATAATTTCCTACCCGGAGGTCTAAGTATACTCCTTTCTGTATTTCTTTTTACACTGAATTTTCTATTAGTTGTACACTTTTGCATTTTTTGTATATATTTCTTGGATTTATATTTGCACTAGCAGTATATACATATATATTGGGAATATTTATTGAAGCACCTTGGAGTATCTTGTTTACCAGTATCTGTTTACCACCATACCTCCTGGGATTGAGTGACATATCATCTATTTTTTTTTAATACACTATTCTATCTGCCTTGTAAGCCATCTGATGTATGTACTTTTATCATTTTTGTACCTCCCTGTTTTTAACATGGTTTAAAAGATTTTCTCTATATGTAACAATAAAGTATCAATTTGATTTAATGACTTGAGAATATTGTCCAGCATCTTTTTGGTTTTAGGATATAATGTTAAAAGACAAACGACAGCAACGATCAGCTGACATCGTTCATGTCAGCTTATCGTTGCCTTCTATTTCACAGGGAGATTATTCAACAAACGGGTAAACCTCCCTATCTTCCCATAGACATTAATGTTCCACTCTGTATGCATAGAACACTGCTGAAGATACTTCTGCCTTATCTACAAGAGCAGGAGAACAGTGGCATTTTAGACAAGATCATACTGCTCAGCAGAGATGAGTTCCACTCTAGCATGCTCCAGTTCAGTATCTTGGTATTTGAATACTAGTGGCTGAAGAAGTTGGATGCAGCCACCGGATACACCCATAGGCATGATTGTGTTTTGCTTATGTCTATTGCTGAATCAAAATTCATGTGTTATGAACGAGGATAGAGAAGGTAAGCCACAGCAAAACAGCTCTGACGGCTACCTTTCTGTCAGAGAACAAAAGGTTTGGGTAGACGAAATTTAAACTTGCCGATCCTTTCTCTCTCCCCCCCAGGTATCAAATATATATAATATAGACAGTCAGCTAGCCTAACCAACTTTAGTCAAATGAGTATGGCCCCATTAAACTTTATAATAGAAATATATCTTGGTCACACAAACAGACATTCTTGCAGACATTCTTCTTGACAAAAAGAAGCAGCAAGCTTACATTTCTAACAGAAGGGGAACAGAAGCAAGCAAGAAGAAAAAACAATGAAAGTAGTGAGAATTATTAGGAGCTGACAGACCTGGATGTTGCCCTGGTTAAACCCTCTCTTAGATCATCGAGCGTGCACGTTTTGAGTTGAATAGAAAAGTCCATTGAACTGTCTGCACTCATCACTCCTGAAGATGACAGATGATCTAGCCTCAATTCTCCCAGGCGTAGGTTTTCATTATGAAGCCAATTTGATGCCACCTATTAAAAAGCAATAATAAAACATCATCTTGAAAACAAGAAGATTAAAATGTCACTGTCGTTGTTACTTTAAATATCTAAATCAACAGTAGATGTGATAAAAAGCAAGTTTACAAATTACATCATATTTATGCTTTAAAACAAAGGTATACTTATGTGAAATCCAGGTCCAGTCTCCTGAAGGCAGCTTTTTAGTCTTGTACTGGTTGAAGAAAAATAGTCCAAACACAGGAAGTCACGGTCATCTGACAGCTCACAGAAAAGGCAGTCATTTGATTGATGGACGAAATGAGCCATGACACTCTTTACTGGTCGCAACCAGCACAAGATTAAAAAGCTGTCTTCAGGAGACTGGACCTGGATACAAGTAAGTATAGTTTTGTTTTACAGCATGATAATTAAAAAAAAATAAAATAATGTAAACTTAAAACATGCTATCTACAGCATAGGCCTTTAGATCTGATCGATCAGGGAGGGAACTGTGCTGTAGTAACCTGGCGTCATCAATGGACAAAAAATGGAGGAAACTGCTTCCAGTTGATTGTTGTGAATGTGCTAAACGGAACTACCTATCCTGTGCATATGTCATCAATGTTAAATGCCATGAAAAGCCTTCCTACTCCCTGCACTGCAACCTCTACATAGATTGTAAAACATGTGTATAATAATGTTTATTGACTTTCAGTTTTCAGTCCCTCCAATAGGTCATAATTTGAACATATCCCATACAAACAATGCAAGTGGCAATTCTTAATATACTGATCATAATTATATCAGCTATTAAATACTAAAAGGAAATCCTAAAAAATTACCTTCTCCAAGGTATGGAGAATTCTCCTCCATAATGTCGATAACTTAAAGGGATTCTGTCACCTCGAACCCATCCTCCTCAAAACCCTAAACTTAAGTCTTCAGTAAGTAGGATAAAGTATGCTAATTCCAAACCTGTAATTTGTATCTTTCTACTACATTTCCCCGCTGTAAGCCTACAAACTGGGCATGCTGATGCATAGAGAGGAGTACCTAGCTGAAGAATATAATGGAGAGGACTACTTTTTATTTGTGGGTTTATGATTGTATAATCTACTGATAACTTAAAGGGGTATTCCAGGTTATTTTGATATTAATTCTACTGATTTCTCTTGTAATATAATTAATATATCTCATTGGTTTCTATAATAAATTTTGTCTCTTTCTCTCTATTTTTATGTAAGTCACGTGTTTCTGTGACGTCACCGAACCGGAAGTGTGGGGACTTCCCCGACTCGGCCGGCCTCTTGGTGTTTATGTAGTTAGAAAGCTAGCAGAGCTTTACAAACGGCCTCCCTGCGCACGGGAGGTCACATGACACCCTGTTCCCGGGCGGCCTGTCAGTGTGAAGGAGGTCGCATCCACCTCCTGTATAATCACTAAAACCCTCCACCCCCTGCCAGTATAATCATACCGATGTCTCCCCCGGCCCCCTCCATCCTGTGTATACAGTCCTTTTCAAAGATCTCTCACCCCATCCCCCGGTCTCGGCACCTCTTGCACTCAGCTGACAGGCTCTCTCTCTCTCGCTGTGTGTGAAGCAGGAGAGATTTCTTTCCTGCTCCGTACACAGTGCCTGTCAATTGCCCCGATAAAACTCAGCTGACAGGCACTGTGTACGGAGCAGGAAAGAAATCTCTCCTGCTTCACACACAGCGAGAGAGAGAGAGAGAGAGAGCCTGTCAGCTGAGTGCAAGAGGTGCCGAGACCGGGGGATGGGGTGAGAGATCTTTGAAAAGGACTGTATACACAGGATGGAGGGGGCCGGGGGAGACATCGGGATGATTATACTGGCAGGGGGTGGAGGGTTTTAGTGATTATACAGGAGGTGGATGCGACCTCCTTCACACTGACAGGCCGCCCGGGAACAGGGTGTCATGTGACCTCCCGTGTGCAGGGAGGCCGTTTGTAAAGCTCTGCTAGCTTTCTAACTACATAAACACCAAGAGGCCGGCCGAGTCGGGGAAGTCCCCACACTTCGGGTTCGGTGACGTCACAGAAACACGTGACTTACATAAAAATAGAGAGAAAGAGACAAAATTTATTATAGAAACCAATGAGATATATTAATTATATTACAAGAGAAATCAGTAGAATTAATATCAAAATAACCTGGAATACCCCTTTAAAGGGGTAGTGCAGCGTTTTTCTTTTTCTGCTTAATAACACACATTATAAAGTTATATAACTTTGTAATGTGTGTTAATAGGCTCTTAGTAAGTCCACATGACTGCTGCTTTAAAGTCTTTGAATGCTGTTATAAGCAGTCTAGGCAAGATGACCACCCTATAATCATGTACAATCTAAAAACTGAAACATATATGAGTGTTCAAAAAAAAAAGGTAATATACTTTCCCTTTAAGAGTTAGGGGGCATTCACATGATCTCCACAATCTGTTTGTAGCTCAGAAAGTGTCCTGCAGACTGGATCTCAGAGCTCCCCGCATCAAAATTATTATGATGTTGGGAGCTTGGAGATTGTTTAAATGTTGTGTACTGACGCAGCCTCACAGCTGCTAGCATGACCATTCAAATAGCATCGGAGCTCTAGACATCATAATTAATAATGATGCAGGGAGCTCCAAGGTCCACTCCGTGGGACACTGTCCATGCTACTGACAGATTGTGGAGATTGTGTAAATGCCCCTTTAATACTCAATTGAGTCACCAGGTAGCGATGCGATTGGGGACTTGGCATAAATAGACAGTCAGTCCTTTAGTAGCTCTATTCTCTCTGCATTGTAAATCTTTCTTATATGAATATATGTCCCCTGGGATCAGAGCATATAGGGAAACAATACAGCACTGATATGACTATCCATATATTATTTATTACTGTAGACAGAACCACATGCTAATGGACATTCAAATCATTGATTTATCATTTCCCTACATACTCTAATGCCTGGGGACATATATTCCTAGAAGACCCTTGTCAGTGGCTACTGCTGTACAGTTGTACCAACCAGCTTTCGGAAGCTTCTGATATACTGTCTACCCCGGTAAATATAAATGGAGACAAGCACTTCTGCACAGATGCCGCTGTATTCTGTCCCTTTGCTCTGTGACCTGTACCATCAACTCCTCCTCTACCTTGAACCTTTAGGGAAGTTTTAATTGGTATAAGGTATTCTTTTCCTATTTTCAGTTGTCTAAAAAACTTGGGTGTGGTTTTTTTAAGATGGTAAGACAGGATGTCTTAGCATATAAGACTTCAGTGTTCTGCAGTTCAAAAGATGCACCCACCTTACTGATATCATTATTATAAAGTACAATGGAGAGGGATTCAAAATTAAAGCCAAACTTCAAAGCTGCAGCTATTGTCTCATCGCTGGAAGCTTCGGTAGAGTCAGAGCCTGTTTTCTCTGCAAAAAAAATTACAAAGCAATTTATTGTGCAGTGAGCATAAATAACTGAAAGAAACATTGAAATATAATCATCAGTTCATTAAACAACTTTTTGTAACACTGTGACTGTGTATGGATATTTAAAAAGTTTTGTGGTTTTGTGATCACAATGATTGTCCATTACAAAATCATCTTTTGAGTCCCTAAAAAAAATAAGTCTGGTTTTCAGTAAACTGGAATTTGAAGTGAAGGATTATGGGATCTGCCTGGTTTTAAACCTGTCAGTAAAACAATGGCAGTGTACAATATTGCTTCATACCCAGAATCAGGAGATGTATCTTTTAGTTTAATCTGTTACTTCAGCGCTGAGACATTAGCTTTAGAAGTTCTATACAGAAAGAGGGCAATCCCTTGTACAGAAAAAGCATTATGTATATACTAGGAGGGCCATACGGTGTTGTTGTCCACAATTTTTTTAAAGGGGTATTCCCAACCTGCTCTACTTGAACATGACAGCAGGACCTTCCTGAAAGAAGACTTTAAAAAAATGCCCCCCTGCTTATTGTAATCACTTTGTGGCAGACCACAGTTGAAAATGTCATCAAAACAAAGTGCAGCTTTTGTTGTATTACTTATTATTTTGGTGACTTTACCCATTTGTTGAATAGACACATGTGTTTCTTTCACAACTTTCCTAACAGCTTCAGATGTTGGAGGTGCACTTGGAAGTGATGGGGTTTCAGCAAGGTTCTCAAAGAGGACACTCATTAAGATGGTGAGGTCATCTTGACTCAAGGCAACCTAGAAGAATTGACTACTGATGCATTACAATAAATAATGTACATATGCAATATATTATCGCAATCAACTAACCAGTGACAAATCAATAGAAAATGTGCATTTTAAAAAAAGGAGATATCTTCAAAACTCCATACATGTTTGGCGGGCATACATATAAAGCCATGCATGCTCTCCCCTTCCCAGTTACCCCAAAACTCAAAATTGCCTTTAAATTCTTTATAAAGGTGAGAATCTGCAAAGTATCACCATTTTTCTACAAACATTCTATATGAAATATTGTATTGGTAACCTAAACCTGATTAGTATACTTGTTATCCTTGTATAGGAATTTGGGTTTATACTAAATATAATAACATTTCTGTCTATTGGAATTAAGTGAGGACCAGTACTTATACCTGCATAGGCCTCAAGTCTCCATCAATCTGAATGGCCGGTATCTGGGAATACCAAGATGACGACAAATTTCTCTGTACAGACACAATCAGATTAACAGGCTGCAATAGCTCGAGCTCTGGTTGAGGAGATCCGTTTTGAATCACTGTCCTACAATAAAAGATTTAGAAATTCACAATTTGTAGTCCTCTCACAAAATCACTGAAATATTTGTATATTTATAAAGACAAATACAAAACTAGTAAAATTTAAGTGGCATGGGTTTTGTGGGACTTATTGAACTTCGTAATAATACTCTTCATATTGCCATAAAATAGAATGCAATACAGAAAAAAAACACGTGGGGTGAATTTGGCAAAATTTTGCATTTTAGAAAATTTTGCATAAATTGACCACGCAACAAAACAGGCATGTTATATTATTCTTCAGGTTGGTTCAATTACAAAGATAGTCAATTTGTTTCATTTTTTTTTTTTTGGTTAGGTTTTACTACTTATTACAGCCCATATCTCTGTGCCAGCTACAGCAGCCAGCAAATGCTAGGTATGGAGACAAGACCTCTCCACAACTTCTTAAAGCGACTCTGTACCCACAATCTGACCCCCCCAAACCCCTTGTACCTTCAGATAGCTGCTTTTAATCCAAGATCTGTCCTGGGGTCCGTTCGGCAGGTGATGCAGTTATTGTCCTAAAAAAATACTTTTAAACTTGAAGCCCCGTGCCAAACGGGAGTATCTGTGCCCTAACTTTGAACCACCCCTCCGTCCCTCCTCCACACCCTCTTCATCTTTAGGAATGCTCCAGGCAGATTGCCTCCTATTCCCCACCCGTGGCAGCCTGACACATGGGCTGGATTGTTAAAAACCTGTGCAATGTTCAGCATGGAGAAAATGTTTCAGTGGCATTCCTAATGATGAGGAGGGTCTGGAGGAGGGACGGAGGGGTGATGCAAAGTTAGGGCACAGATACTCCAGTTTGGCACGGGCTTCAAGTTTAAGGGTGCCTTCACACCTACCGTATCGCAGCAGAAAATCTGCTGCGGATCCGCAGCAGATTTAACTAAATGAATGAACACAGCATCAAATCCGCACTTACAAATCTGCTGCGGATCTGCAGCGGATTTGACAGTGCGTATGTAATGCTGTGTTCATTCATTTAGTTAAATCTGCTGCGGATCTGCAGCGGATTTTCTACTGCGATACGGTAGGTGTGAAGGCACCCTAAAACTATTTTTTTAGGACAATAACTGCATCACCTGCTGAACAGATCACAGGACAGATCTTGGATTAAAAGCAGCTATTCAAAGGTACAAGTGGTTTGGGGGGGTCAAATTGTGGGTACAGAGTCGCTATAAAGGGGATGTGTCATCAGAAAATGACTTACTGTTTAAATAATGTTTTTATGTTAAACATATTAAAAAAAAATTGGTGGAAATTTCTATGTATATTATAAAATAATCTTAAACTAAGATGAGACTGCCTGTTGTGTCTGTGGTGATAAGAAGAGGTTGCTGTAAAGTGATCTGTACAGCATTGCAGTGACATGTGACACCAGTAGACAGAAGAGACAATAGCAGTTCACTGTGGAATGAACTCTTCAAAGGCCACAGAGCACACTCAGCAATGTTTCATATTAATACCAAGGGGGCAGACTTTGTATATTGTCATCTACGTCCATGAGTCTTGCTGTAAAGAATTTCACTAAATGCTGTTAAAAGCAGCCAAGGCAATATGGCAGCCTGCATAACAACGTACAAAAAGTGAAATAAAAAAATTTACAGCCAGAAAATAGAAACACAGAATAAAAGAACAATTTTTGTATCTGACTCTAATCAGTAAATGAAAATTTAGGTGACAGATTCCCTTTAACCCTGCTGCACTGTATATGTAAGGCACAGAGTATTAGGTGGTTAAACACAATGCTAAATTTAAAGCTATAGAAATCTATAGTAAAAGCTCTATGTGTTTGTTTGTTTGACAAAATTAAATAGTCTTGCAGTTTCAAAGACAATGAACAACACTAAACGTAACAGAAATAATAGGACAATCAGACCTTGATAACTTCAGTTCTTTCAGTTTAATGTCCATTTTATCAATGACTGGAGGAAAAGGAGAATTGACTTCAGGAACTAAAGAAAAACTGTTCTGGACTGTTATCAAGCCTAAATCGGCAACAATAACATTGGTAGAGCTAGAAGACTGAGGTATGTAGATAACAGGAGCTTTGAGATTTATGTCCATGGACAACCGGAAGGATTTCTGTGCAAAGTCTTTCATGCTAGATGCTGCTTTTTCTGCAGCCTGAGCAGTAGCCGAGCTTACTGCCTCTTTGGCTGTTTGAAATGCATTCATAAAATTCTGAAAGCAAATGAAAATAATAATTAGTAGAGCAGAATTTTACCTTAATTTATGTTGGCTACAATCACACAGAGTCCAAAAGGTTTAAAAAATTTGACATAAACTAGACCTAGGTCTTCCTGGAGAAAACTTATGGTAGGAGACCTTATAAAAACGCCCAATGCACACTGCTATATGTTTTATAACATCCATCCTGGTGACTGGTTCCTTTTAAGAAATAATTTTCGTATTTAAAGTGTAACTGTTATTTAAAGTGTCAAAAATGTCAATCAGTTGGGATCAGAGTTTTCAGACCCCCATTGATTGCAAGAAAAATGTAATTGTCTCTGTGTAAAGCAGAGGTGCTAAAGACAAGGCGTAAGGGCCAAGAGGAAGCATGTGTACAGCGCGAAAAATATGCCACCCCAGTCTGCATCCTCAAGCCACACAAAAACTTTTGATTGCTGACTTTATGGATCACTGAACAAAACTGTGTGGGATCTATGTTTATGCAAGTGGAGTACAGTGGTACCTCGGATCTCGAAATTAATTGAACTATTATTACATTATTATTATTATAATTAATTACTATTACTACTATTACATTGACTGTAGACTGTACAGTACATTCATAACAAGAACATAAGATCAACAAAACCAGCAATTCTAGTAAAGCAGTCATTAACTCCTCACTCGTCCTTTACTGTACATAGTGCCCCCCCCATCCCAGTACTGTAATGTATGGGGGATGGTGGTGCACTGACTGTACTACTACTGTACTGTACATGCACTCCAGCAGTCTTATACAGTACAGGATGGGAGATGGTAGTTCACTGCCTGTACTACTACTGTACTGTATGTGCACCCCAGCACTGTAAAGGATGGGAGATGGTGGTGCACTGACTGTAATACTACTGTACTGTATATGTACTCCAGCAGTCTTATACAGTACTGTACTGTATGTGAAGCCTCACCAATGCTAAACTCACCAGGTACAACCCACGACCCACACTTGCACAAAACGTTCCGATACCAAGCAACGTTTCATTCGAATACCGCGGAATTACTGTACTTCAAGACTCGGTACCCGAAAAGTGTTTGAGAACCGAGCAAGAGTTTAAAAACCAAAGCTATCTTTTCTTGAAAATACTGTTTAAATTCCGAGCAGTTTGAGAACCAAGATACGGCTGTACTCTATATCGTTCTTCTGAGGGAGCAGTGCCTGTGTTATTTCTAAATGGACATTGCTAAAGACAAGGCACCTCTTACAGTCTCTCCTCTGACCCTGCCAGTCAGAGAGGAACAAGAGACGTGGAAGCTAAGTGGGCATTTTCTACATATCCAGAAAGCTACTAGGTAATTTATTTAATCTGGAGTACTATATCGTAAAATGGAATAGATTGGCATCTTAAGAGTGTTTTCTGCAGTATATTACACTGACAGCCAATCAAGCTGAATGGGTTGAATCACAACACCAGGCATATCTACACAATCATTATGCACATCACTGTGACAGATACTGCAACTAAAGGCCCTATTACACGGAACGATTATTGGCCGATAATCATCCCGTGTAATAGAAGGCAATGATCAGCCGACATGAACGATGTCGGCTGATCGTTGCTGTCGTTTATCTTTCAACATGTTGGAAGACAAACGACAATGATAGCAGCGATCTGATGCCGCCTCTCTGTGGAATAGGAGAGGAGGCAGCAGACCACCGCTATCCTCTATGGGCTTCCCGGACGATCTAGCGATCACCCGGGCAGCCCCCCCGCAGCTCCCCTGTACTTACCCGCTCGCTGCCGTCACGTGTAATAGCGGGGACTCACAGTGGCCCTGTGTAATAGGGGCTTAAGGGGCTCTGGCACTACACTGGATGGTGCTGGAACAATAAAATGTGCCACTAGAATCATAATATGTTGAAGTGAAATACAGTTTTCCACGTTACATTCTTTGTCTTCACTACTCACTAATCATTAAACAATTTTATTCTCAATAAATGATACAACAGTAAATCTAAAACAACTCCTATATCTAAATGTACACTTATGGCCCTATTACACTAAATGATTATCTTTCTTACTTGACCGATAATCGACCGTTTAGGCCAATAATTGTTTAGACTGACCCCTACTTCAATGGGACTCCCAAACAATCTAAGGAGCTGCTCCCTGCTTGCTGCCTGTGTGTATAATAGTAGAAGTGCAGCGAGTGGGAATGAGGGGAAGAGAGAGTTAAAATATTGAGAGGTGTAATAGAGCCTTTTTATCAAACAACAAAGCAGATAATAGCAGATTTTGCTGGATAAATTTAAATAAATATAATCATTGCATCAACATCAATATACAGAGTGAATGAAAGCAATGGAAGCAATAGCAAGACTTTACTCACCAAGAGAGACATGAGAAATTTATGTAAATACACAATGTGAATACAGCCCACCCTGAGCAAAATTCTGCTGTCTACAGCAGACATATTTGTGTATGCAGCACCTTCTGTTGCATCAGGGTACAATGTCATTTGCAAGCTGAAGACTTCTTCTCCAAGGATGTAGACTGCCTGTATGGATATAAAAGGATGAAGGAATTCAACACACAATAAGCTTACACACAAAAAATTATCCTCTTAAAGGGAACCTGTCACCCCCTGTGCCGGGGTGACAGGCTCCCGACCCCCCCGCTACAGCCCCCTATACTCACCTGATCCCGCCGGGTCCCGCTTCTGGATCCGGTCGGGTCACGGAGATATCAGCCGCTGCAGCCCGGCGCACGCGCTGAGAGATGAGTCCAGCTCTCATAGAGAATGACTGAGAGTCCAGCGCTCAGTCATTCTCTATGAGCGTTGGACTCATCTCTCAGCGCGCGTGCCGGGCTGCAGCGGCTGAGATCTCTGTGACCCGACCGGATCCAGAAGCGGGACCCGGCGGGATCAGGTGAGTATAGGGGGCTGTAGCGGGGGGTTGGGAGTCTGGCACGGGGGGTGACAGGTTCCCTTTAAGCAAAAATCTTAAAATATTCCTGATTGTGAAAGTAAAATAAAAAAAGGACATAAAACATAAAAGTGGAACTAATTTCATCAAGCTTCAGATTTGACATTCAAGTTATCTGACCCATCCTGCACTGCTAAGCTATTAAACCGTTTTCATCACCTTCAACTATAAAGGGCCGGTCACATGAAGCGAGGCTCAAAGGAGATAGTGGTGGTCTTCTGCCGTAAGTACTTACTTTGTGGCAAACGGAATCCACGGTGCGGGCTCTACTTGTAATTCCACAGCTTTTAGTCAGTGTGAATTGGCCCTTAGGGTAAATCCACACGGGCGGATCTGCTGCGAGTTTCCTGCAAAAAATCGCATCTAATCCGCAATGACCAAACCAAATGTTACAAACACGCTGGGAGTTGAGTTTGTCATTGACTAACATTACAAACATTCTCGCAGCGTTTTAATCTGCAGATTTATCGCAGTCATTAAACTTGCAGCAGATCCGCCCGTGTGAATTTACCCTTATAGTGATTTTAAAAGTGTTTACGGTATGTCTCTAGAAAAAAAATCTAAATCTTTACCTTTTGATGAATGGTTTTAGGATCTGCATTAATGACAACAATATCACGGAGACGAGCAAATAGTTCTTTCTTTTGAGCCCTTACAGTAAACGAGGCATCCATTCCTAGAAGAAAGCAAAGAGGCTCAACTTTATTACTGCATCACATAACCAGATTCTAAAACCTAAATTTTAATAATTCCTACTAAAAATTGTCTGACAGTAACAAACCTGTGCATTTATTAAAACAAACAGACTAGCACGAGGAGTGGGACACACTCAATCTATACAGAAACACAATATAATTATTATACTTCCAATACACTTTAAATCAAGGGGAAGGATAACAATAGGATCCAGACATATTTTAATTATATGTAATTTTTTCCCCTTGTAGTTAACGTGAAACACTGATCAAAAATTAGGGTAAGGTACACAAAAAGTGAAAGGGACTTTGTATTTGGGACACAGTCCTAATCAAATTCTCAGCTGTCCCTGCCTAAAGAGTTTAACCATTACTCTCCCTAGTCATCAATTTCTCAAAACACAAGGTGTCAAAAGAAAACAGATAAACATAAAGATAACAAACAAAACATATGAAAATAGAAACATAGAAGATCGTAGGCAGAAAAAGACCCCTGGGTCCCTCTAGCATTGCCCTTTTAGTATTTCCCCTCTTATTATTTTAGGTGAGATACTGTATATGTTTATCCCACACAGATTTACATTCAATTATTGTGGATTTGCTCCAAGTGTCTCCTTCTCTTTCAGTAAAGTAATATGCTCTCATGTTGCTTCTGATCTTTCCCCCAACTAACCTCAAATCGTGACCCCTTGTTCTTAAGTTCAGTTATTTTTTAAAGTAAAAACACTTCCCTATTGAACCTTATTTAGTACTTTAACATATTTTAAAGGTTTCAATCATTTTCCCCTTCCCTTCTTTTCTCCAGACTATACAGATTCAAATCTTTTTCTGATATGTTTCATGCTTCACACCCTTCACCATTTTTGTAGCCAGTCTTTGGACCTGTTCTGTTTTATCAATATCCGGACACAGTATTCCAGATGTGGTATCACTAGAGATCTATACAGCAGGATCACAATCTCCCTCTTCTTTCTCGTTAAACCTCTAGCTATACAGCCCAGCATACGATTAGCTTTCCCTACTGCCATTTAAGGTTGTAAAAATCACTACCCCAATATCCCCTACAATACTCTGATAGAGGATTCCTTCTTCCCAAATACATTATGTTACATTTGGAAACATTGAACTGCAGTTTCCATTGTTTGGACCACATATCTAGTAAAGCTAAATCATTTTCCATATTACTGACACCTCCAGGAATATCAACCCTACTGCACGATTTTGTGACGTCAGCAAAAAGACAAACCTTACCTACCAAACCTTTGTCATTTGCAAACATATTAAAAAGAAAAAAGGCCCAGAACAGATCCTTGTGGCACACCACTTATAGCCATTGTCTGCTCAGTATACACTCCAATAACACCAACCCTCTGATATCTATCCTTCAGCCAACCCAAAACCCACTGAACTATCCAGGGATTAAGTCCAATTTTCTCTAACTTCTCCATCAGTTTTTTTGGGGGAACTGTATTGAAGGCTTTGCTGAAGTCCAGATAGGCGATATCCAGGGCACCACCTTCATCCAACACTTTTGAGGCATAATCAAAGAAATCAATGAGATTAGTCTGACATGATCAGCCATAGATCACAACGCACAAAATATCATATGTAAAAGGTAAGTGCTCTGTCTCGGTCCAGCTATGTAATCCCCTTGTGAGGTTACCGGAAGATGCTGTTGTGAAGATCACCTCCATCAACAGGGGTGACAGTATCACTCTAAGAGCAATTATTAAGGCCACTGACACCAACCAATTTTTGCCTCTAAATCTACTAACACTCCTTGCTCAGAACAGAGATCCCTTTTATACTGACTGAGCATACTTTTTTATGACCAGAAACTTTAATGTCCTGGGGTCCACACAATGAGTTTCCACAGACATTTCCAGCAACTGGTGTACTTGGGTGTCTGATGTCACTTAGTTGTTCTCTCTCACTTCTCCTCAGACCATGAAGAAAAGACAGAGATTTCTACTCTTTTCAAATCCATTCCTGGCTTTGGCTTCGAAAATCTTTCAGATAAATCTGTATAAAGGCACCTTAAGGCCTTATTCACGCGTCCCGCAAAGTTGTCCGTAATTGCGGATCCGCAATCACGGATCAACTTATTGCCCATTGGTTTCTATTTGGCTACTCACACAGTCCGTTCTATTGTGGATCTGCAATCCGTACTGCAAAAAATTGGACATGTGCTAGTGCGGATTGTGATACAGATTATCGACAGAAGTCTTTTTTTTTTTTATTTTACCAGTTCCAACATTTTTGCTAATGCAGATACAGAAGCAATTACGGACCATATTTCACGGATCAAGAAGTAAAAATAGCACACTTATACAGATCTGAAAAAACACAATGTTTAAATGAGGCCTAATCGAACCGCAGTATAGAAATGCTTGATGTCATATGCCTGCCCTGTTAAGTGACTAAGAAAACTCGGTCTGTTTAATAAATAGCACATCTAAACATACTGCAGGGTTTACAGTGCAACCAGAGACAGGCAATGTGAATCAGGGGTGTTTAACCCCTTCCTGTCAGTAATCTCTATATATACCTTCCTACTGCACATACCCCGTGCAGTAGGAATGTATAGATACGTTCTTGCACTGACGGGGCTTCGTGATGTGAGCGGGACCGCTGCAGTGAGAGTGATCCCGTTCACATCAGGGTCCAGGGCCGGAGGTAATGAGAGTCAGCTGCAATCCCGCAGCTGACTCTCATTAACCCCTTAAACGCCGTGATCTACAGCGATCGCAGCGTTTAAGGTGCTTAGTGACAGATCAAGCATCTGTCACTGAGTGATTGGGATCCCCGCAGCCGTGCATGTGCCGACAGGCGGGGGTAAGCTCCTTACCTCCGTCCTGTCGGATCAGCGATCTATGTGTAGAGTCTGCTTTCAGGCAGGCTCTATACATAGATCGCCGATAACAATGATCTATGCTATGCTATGGCATAGCATTGATCAGTATATGCAATCTAATTATTGCATATTTTACAGTGAAGAAAAGAGTAAAAAAGTATTAAAAACCAATTATAAACCCCATCCCAATAAAAGTTTAAAAGACCCCCTTGCCCATAAAAAATAAATAAATAAACATATTACATATCGTAGCGTGCGGAATTGTCTGATCTATTACAATAAAACATTATTGTTCCCTTACAGTGAACGGCATAAACGGAAAAAAAACGTACTAGGATTGCGGATTTTATTGAGTTATATATCACAAAAAAAATGTATAAAAAGCAATCAAAATTTTTCCTGTTACACCAGTATGATATTAATAAAAAATAGAGATCATGGTGCAAAAAATGACACCCCAACCAGCCCTGTAGGTGGAAAAATAAAAGCGCTACAGCTCTTAGAAGGCGGGGAGGAACATAGCATTAATCTGACCTGGACTTTTGTGCATCAAAGGGCTCTGTCTTGAAGGGGTTAATAACGCCATCTAATTACTATAATACTGCATTCCCTGTCTCTTATCGATTTTTTTAAATATTTCTTTAGAAAAACTATATACATGAAGAGGCATACAAAGGAACAAGTAGAGCCAAGCTTGGTGAGGAGGTGAGCTGCCTAAGAGCTGCTAGGAGGAATTTGATAGATGCAGATGTAAGGCTGCAGTTCACAGTCCTAGACAGAAAACCTACTTCTGGCTTATACAGAAAAGCATGCTCTGCACTAGTGGTCGGAACTGCATTACATAACATTGTTGCCATAATTAAACAATATGAAACATATTGACACAACTAAGTTGGGATGTAGCAAACAACACTACTATGATATTGATTGCATGTTTATATTAAACGTCTAAATAAAAAATAAAATTCAAAAAATGCTCAACAAGATTTGAAAGCCAAACCTTCTTTCTTGTGATGGACTTACCTTGTATCCTAATATCAGCAATATTGCATAATTCATCACAAACAAAAACATTGAAAGCATTTAAGGTTGCGACGAGCTTCAAGTCAATGACATCTTGTTCGAGTTTTCTTGATACTGCAGAAACAATGGCAAAACTGTTACAAATGCAATAAAACAAAAAAGCCGTGAGATGGTTAGCACAAATCATTTACAAAACAAAGTATTTTTTGCTTTAGAAGACTCATTTAGAGAAATATATAAATGCATATTTAATACATTTGAGCAACCTATCCACTGATGAGTGTACAGAAATGTAGAGAAGACTTCTCCATAGACCACATACATGGTTTTCTAATTGGAGTAAGGTTCTGGGCTAAACAAGTTCACAACATAGAGCTAAACTGTCTTTTAATTTTTAATCAAAAAATTTAAGCGACTTTATTGATATAATTAATTCAGATTTATTTATTTAAGCTATCTAATATATTAGAGAATCTAAACAGGTGCCTGAGATATAGAGCAGTGGGTGCACTATGCCCGGCTGCCCCACACTCTCACTGCCATTTGCTTAGCTCCTGCCCTGCTCCTCTGCACCTCGGCCAGAAGCCAGTAATCTGTATCCGAGAGCGGGCAGCGGCAGCAATTCCACCCTGCTATGCTTACTCAGATATAAGCTACTCTAGGCAGCACGGTGCAAGGTGACCCCACATATTAGATACCAACACTTATCTAACGTCCAGTAATTTAAAGAAGTATGGGTGAGACAAACATCCATTTTAACAATGGGGTTCTCTGGTTAGATCAAATGCTTTTTTTTAACAGTAAAAGTAGAAAGAGTGTAAAGATTCAGTAAAGTTCATTAACTTTTCTAAGAAACTTACCCAGATCTGATTTAGTGACCACATTTTTCTCTCCTGTATTAGGTCTTTGTTCTCTATTTTTTTCTGCCACTTTGGCCTCAGCAGATGGGACAGGAGCAGACAGAAAATTCATTAAAGACAACAACGCTTGAGTGTGGAGGATCAAATCAAGTGAAGTCATGGAAAACTGGCAAAATGAAGCAATGCGTAAGTTGCACTGATATAAATAAAAAAAATAAAAAAATGAACAAAACAGAACTCAAGACCAATTTTGACAATACAAAACACATAAAGGGATTGTCCTGCCAAAAGTAAAATTTGCTCCTTGCTGGACATTGTAAACGAATAACAAACATGCTAATCTCCTCTGGTCCCCCACAGACACTGTTGCTGGATTCCGCTTCCTCCAGGTTGTGTGAAGTTGGGGCAGAACAAAATCCAGAAAAAGCAGAGATCAGAGGATGACTGGGGGCAAGTCACCTGACTGTTGCATGATTATTACTTTTCAGATTTAGTTCTTGCCCAGACAACCCTATTCAATTCTGTATGTATGATCCCATCACCCCCTTTTTTTAAACACTATTTGATTTGCTTTTTCGTGGTATAAAAGTATAAAGATTTACAGTTATTTATATAAATAGTACACGGGTAATACGGAGATGTTGCCAAAACTAGGAGAGAATGTTAATGGTAACTTAAGAAATATAAGATGACATAGAATACCTAATTTTACAAATATGTGTATAGATAGATATAATAAACCAGTGGTCTCTGTAAGAAAGCATTTCTTATGTCATGTTGGATTACAATTTTTTTAAAATTTTAATAGGCAGCAAAAGTCCATGGCTGGTCTAGTTGCCCTGTTAACAGTGTGTCATGCAGGCCTCGGCCACATGAAGAGAAAAAAGGAAAGTGATGCCTCAGATCAAAGATGATATCACCCGTGAGTCACTGAATTAGGTTTTTGCATTTAGTAGAACATAATTTGGTAGGGGTGCAACACAGCTTTATGCCAGGGGTGGGGAACCTCGTGGCCCACGAGACATCCAGATGCGGCCCGCGGCTCTCCTGTGATGTGCACCTCTCTGGTGAGGCAGGAGCCAGCACGCAGAGCATCCTCCTGTGTCTGTAAATGTGACTGCTGCCAGACATGGGAGGATGCTGTGCGTGTCAACTCCTTCCCTAGCAGAGCGGCGCATGTCTTCTTTCTCCTGCAGGCGGCACCTGATGAAATTACGTCATTGTGCGCGGCCCGCAGGAGAAGACCGTCTCAGACCTGGGCAGAGTGGGAGCAGAGGAAAGGCGAGTGGGATGTTTATTTTTTTACTTGGTACAGTCACTGGGGGTTAACATCAGCTACCAGGGGCATGACTGGGGGTTAAAGGGAACCAATCAGGCAGAATATGCCCCTAATGATAAGGAAACGTGCTGTTACATCACCCAGCACGCTTCCCAAACATCCCCGTGTACCCTCTGTGCCCTCCTTGATTACACTGTAATCTTACTTTTCCGAAGTCCCGCGCTGTATGGTAATTAGCTGTAAGTAGTCACGGTGGGCTGAACTAGTCACGTTCCAGGGCGTAGCTAGGCAGGGCTAATTACCATACAGCGCGGGACTTTGGAAAAGATTACAGTGTAATCAAGGAGGGCACAGAGGGTACAGGGGCATGTTTGGGAAGCGTGCTGGGTGATGTACCAGCACGTTTCCTTATCATATGGGGCATATTCTTCCTGATTGGTTCCCTTTTACATCAGCTACCAAGGGCATCACTGGGGGTTAACATCAGCTACCAAGGGCATCACTAGGGGTTAACATCAGCTACCAGGGGCATCACTGAGGGTTAACAGCAGTTACCAGGGGCATCACAGAGGATTAACTACAATAGCAGGGGCATTAGGGTAGCAATACTTTGCCTTGCCCCGGGTGCTGCCAACCCATGCTACTAACTGCCATGCACACTATACGGCCCTCAAATGATTTTATAAATGGCTGACTGGCCCTCGACAGGAAAAAGGTTGCCCACTCCAGCTACATGCTGTAATACACACACTGCTTCTTCCTAGAAACCCAAATCTCATTTAAAGCCCCCCTTCCTTCCCCACGGCTGAACTGAGAGAGGTCGGGGGGGGGGGGGGGCACTTATCAAGATTCGCCCTGTTGCCAAAATTACCTAGAAACTGCCCTGGTTCTTACATACACAGTTATACAAACTGTATCTTACTGTGCAGCATTAAACACCACAATACACAGCATGCCCCTTTATAGCCAGGTATGTTCCCTGCAACCACATATACTCCCTTGCATTTAGCTATGCCCCCCCTTGTAGCCAGTTAGAGCCCCCTGAGCAGCCAGGTATTGCCTCTCTGTACGGAAGCCAGGTATAGACCCCTCAGTGATAAGGGACTACAATAATCTTTGATGGGTAAGTACACTTTCTAAGTGTTAATGATGGTTAAGCTGTGAATGCCCCCGGGATCAATTTTCCCCCGGAAGACACCTATTAAAGGGAACCTGTCAACCCCCGTGCCGGGGTGACAGGCTCCCGACCCCCCGTTAGAGCCCCCTATACTCACCTAATCCCGCCGGGTCCCGCTTCTGGATCCGGTCGGGTGATGAAGATCTCAGCCGCTGCAGCCCGGCGCGCGCGCTGAGAGATGAGTCCAACACCCATAGAGAATGACAGGAGAGTCCAGCGCTCCGTCATTCTCTATGAGCGTTGGACTCATCTCTCAGCGCGCGCCGGGCTGCAGCGGCTGATATCTCCGTCACCCGACCGGATCCAGAAGCGGGACCCGGCGGGATTAGGTGAGTATAGGGGGCTCTAACAGGGGGTCGGGAGCCTGTCACCCCGGCACGGGGGGTGACAGGTTCCCTTTAAGGCCAATTAAATCAAAACTCCATAATGACAATCTAACAAATCCCCTAGCTCTAGGCACATAGCTACTTATTTTTTTTTAAGTTATCTACAAATCTTTTAAAATTATAAAATACCATCCAAATATACTTACACTCAAAGTCTGCAAAGTATTGCCGTGAACTGTTCTAAAATTGGGGCCATTGCTGTCAGCCTAAAATAATAATAAAAAAAGTGCATAAATGAACTGACAAACTGAAGGTTACAGATTGTCCACAAATTTCTGGAATCCTTTTTATTGTTTCTTTTAGTACTATGTTCTATTGAGACTAGCAAAATCCACAAGATGGCAGTATAAACATCAATTTACCTCTTAAAGGTCTATATTAAACACATCCTAAAACTACAAATGCAGGAAACGCTACACAGAATAGACTATTTAAAAGGCATACTGTAAGGTTTTTTTTATCTTGTAATATAGCAATAAATAAAGTGTAGCAGTATAAATCACAAGTTAACCCTTAGAGGACTGGGCCAATTTAAATTTTTGCGTTTTCGTTTTTTCCTCCTTGTGCTTAAAAGGCCATAGCACTTGCGTTTTTTCACCTAGACACCCACATGAGCCCTTATTTTTGCGCCACTAATTGTACTTTGCATTTCTTTTCTTTGGAGGGTATTTTTTTTTTACGCCGTTCACCATGGGGTTAAACTGACTTATTATATATGTTCCTCAAGCTGTTACAATAACAACGATATGCAACATGTATAACTTTTATATTATGTGATGGCTTGTAAAAAAAAAAAAAATAAAAAAAATGATATATATATATATATATATATATATATATATTTCCTTAAAATTGCTCTATTCCCAGGCTTATAGCGCTTTTATCCTTTTGTCTATGGGGCTGTGTTAGGTGTCATGTTTTGCGCCATGATGTTTACTTATACGACTTTTGATCGCTTTTTATTGCAATTTTTCTGGGTTTGATGCGACCAAAAATGCACAATTTTGCACTTTGGGATTTTTTTGCGCTGACGCAGTTTACCGCGTGAGATCGGGAATGTGATAATTTAATAGTTCGGTACCAAATATGTTTATTTATTTGTTTATTTATTAATTTATATTTGTAAAATGGGAAAAGGGGGGTGATTTGGACTTTTATTAGGGGAGGGGATTTTTTATTAATAAAAACACTTATTTACTTTTTTTTACATTAATTAGAAGTCCCCCTGGGGGACTTGTATATAGACAGCACTGATCTCTCATAGAGATCAATGCTGTGTATATACACAGCAAAGATCGATTAGATCGGTCATAGATTGCTATGGCCTGCTGCAGGCCATAACAATCTATTGCCGAGCCGGGATCAGCATCATTCCGACGCTGAGGCCCGGGCTGGCCAGAAGAACGGATCTCCCCCCCGCGATCGCATCGCAGGGGGGAGATCCGTCCCACTAGACACCAGGGATGTGCAATACAAAGCACTTCAATGCAGCTGTCAGGTTTGACAGCTACATTGAAATGCTTAATTAGCCGGCGCGGCAACGGGACCCACGCCAGCTAATAGAGGCACTGCCCGGCTGCAGATTGACTGAACTAGGTACGTCATGGGTCGCTAAGGGGTTAAATAGAATTCCACTAGTTTGCTTACCAAACCTATTAAACAGCTCGATAATCACGCAGGAAGGGCTGCACAGACATTGTCAGCTGTTGAACTCCTTTCACACGTATAGATGTACAGCCGGCAGCAGATTGGAAACTGCTTAAAGTGTAACTATAAAATATTTTGACCATTTAGTTTTAGTTAGTTAAGGCCATTTTAAGAATTTTTGCAATATACAATAATAATCTAAAATGAACAGTTTTTCTAATACATGTGGCTGAATGTGCTCTCAGCCCTCTGTCTGCCTGTGCATTACTTGTCCATTCCTGCTGGCCATGCCCCCCTGGAGATCCATACTCTATGTACGGATTCTCATTCAGCAAGGACATGACAGGCAGCTCACACTGTAATCCCTCCACTGTTATATGTAGTGTAAGGCAGGGCTGGTATATGTAGTATAGGTCACTGATAGCAGATAACAGTGTGCACATGGATTATACATGTTATTCCCATAAGTCTCTGGTGGTCTCTGCTATGCAGGTGCACTGTACCCACAGACCCCCAGCTTCCCACTCCTACCTCAGTGTGGAGCCGGCAGCACTGCATCCCCACTGAGCAGGAAGTAGTGGAGGCTGAGGGGTTTGCAGTCAGTGCAGGACAGGCTGAGGCTCTGGGGCAGGCTGTCAGCAGAGATGGTTGATGGCCCCAATATTACTGATTGATGTACAGCCCAGAGTACACCACCCGTGGCTGGAGCAGGGGGCAGGGCTTGCCGTCCGGGGGCGGGGCTTATCGGGACATTAATTTGCCCCACACAAATGAATATCCTGATAAGCCCCGCCCCCAGACAGAAAGCCCCGCCCCCTTCTCCGCCCGCGGGTGGTGTACTCTGCGCTGTACATCAATTAGTAATATTGGGGCCATCACCCACCTCTACTGACAGCCTGCCCCGAGCCTCAGCCTGTCCTGCACAGCAAACCTCTCAGCCTCCATTACTTCCTGCTCAGTGGGGATGCAGTGCTGCCGACTCCACACTGAGGTAGGAGTGGGAAGCTGGGGGTCTGTGGGTACAGGACACCTGCTGCCTCCCTAACATAGCAGAGACCACCAGAGACTTATGTGAATAACATGTATAATCCATGTGCACACTGTTATCTGCTATCACTGCCCTACACTTAGGGCTGAGCGGTATACCGTCAAAATACCGATACCGTCTGTGGCATCGGTTAACAGACCTCAACCCTGCCAGGACGGTATCTGCGGTATTTCCCCCCTCCCTCCTCCTCCTCACCCCGCGGCTGCATGCTCTGCTTCCCTCAGTTAGGGCCCTATTCCACCGGACGATTATCGTTTAGATTATCGTTAAATCGTTCAAATTTAAACGATAATTGTTCGGTTGAAATGCAGTTAACGATTAACGACCGAACGAGAAATCGTTGATCGCTTTATAAGACCTGGACCTATTTTTATCGTTCGCAAAACGTTTGCATTGAATAAGACATTGTCGGTCGTTCGCAATAGATACGAACGCAATAGCAAATAAATACCGAAGAAAAAACGATTGCAATTACGATCATAAGTAACGATTATTGTTCCATGGAAATGAGTGAACGTTTTCAGGTCTTTTGCAATAGCGGTCGTTTGAGATCGTTAACGATCATGCAAACGATAATCGTCCGGTGGCATAGGGCCCTTAGTCTTCCTAAAGAGGAAGGCTGGAGATCTGACAGGCTGCGCACTGGCGTGCTGTGTGCTCAGCGCTGCTGCAGCCGGGCGGCTCACTCACTTCTCTTAGCTTCTCTGGTAGCTACACAGTGCCCTGCCCCCACCACTCCCGCACATACAGTTGGTGTCAGGCATGGGTCGACACATCTTTGCTCTACTGGGCACCGCACTCTGTCCCCGCACAGGAATCCTCGGCGTCCCGTTATCTTTTGGCAGTGTTGGAAGCAGCCATATGTGACGATCTGCCAGTGATGCTGCCGGCAGATATATGTGCTACAACACTGAGTGACAGGGCGCCGAGTATTCCTTCCTGTGCGGGAGAGAGAGAGAGCAGTGCCCGGTGGAGCATGGAGGTGCCGACCTATACCTGACCCCTGCAACAACAGTATGTGCGGGAGAGGGGGGGGTGGTCAGAACAGCACGTGACAGTGACTGGGGGTAGATATCAGATAGATATAGGCAGACAGATAGGAGATAGATAATAGATGAATAGATAGATAGAAGATAGATAAATAGGAGATAGATAGATAGATAGGCAATAAATAGATAGATGTCTATCGCCTATCTGTCTCCTATCTATCCGTCTGTGTGTATATATATATATATATACATACATACACACACACACGTGTGTGTGTGTGTGTGTGTGTATATATATATATATATATATACATATACACACTGTATATAGATAGAGCAAAAAATATAGGAAGCACACTAAACGAACTGTGGGTGCCAGCAGATGTAAAGAGTCAGCTAGTAAAAAATACTCTGATGGTAATACAAAACGTGAAAACATGAATTTATTCCATATAACAATGTGCAGCAAACTTCACAAGTAATATACGTTTTGGCATCTCCTATGCCATTTTCAAGTGGCACTTGAAAATGGCGTAGGAGATGCCAAAATGTTGTGTATTACTTATGAAGTTTGCTGCACATTGTTATATGGAATAAATTCACGTTTGTATTCCCATCAGAAAATGAGGTTTTCAAAAGGGGTGTGGCTTTTAAAAGGGGCGTGTCATAATAATCGTTCAATTTATCGTTACCGCGGCTACATGTACGATAAACCGCGATATTGATTTGGGCCATTATCGCCCAGCCCTACCTACACTAAATATACCAGCCCTGCCCTACGCTACATATACCAGCCCTGCCCTACGCTACATATAACAGCCCGGCCCTACGCTACATATAACAGCCCGGCCCTACGCTACATATAACAGCCCTGCCCTACGCTACATATACCAGCCCTGCCCTACGCTACATATACCAGCCCTGCCCTACTGTACATATACCAGCCCCGCCCTACACTACATATACCAGCCCCGCCCTACACTACATATACCAGCCCTGCCCTACATACACCAGCCCTGCCCTACTGTACATATACCAGCCCTGCCCTACTGTACATATACCAGCCCTGCCCTACTGTACATATACCAGCCCTGCCCTACTGTACATATACCAGCCCTGCCCTACTGTACATATACCAGCCCTGCCCTACTGTACATATACCAGCCCTGCCCTACTGTACATATAACAGTGGGTTAGGGGGATGAATTACATGGGTGGGTACTCTGGCAGAATGCAAAAGGACTCTCAGTCATTCTCTATGAGCGTTGGAATCATCTCTCAGCGCGTGCGTCGGGCTGCAGCGGCTGATATCTCCGTGACCCGACCGGATCCAGAAGCGGGACCCGGCGGGATCAGATGAGTATAGGGGGCTGTAGCGGGGGTCGGGAGCCTGTCACCCCGGCACGGGGGGTGACAGGTTCCCTTTAACTCTTTCTGCCAGTTAGAGGTCACCCAGCTTTCACAGATCACCCATCTTCCATCACCTGATCTTCCACCAGCAACCCGCTGATTCATTGTAGAGCTAGCTGTGTGCACTGAGGGAGATGAGGGATAGGCCACGCCCACTTTCTGTCAGCCAGAAGAAAAATTCATTTATTTGTTTGAGCCGAACAACTGGGGATATCTCAGCAACCACACAAGCTTTCAACACAGTTTAGGGCTCTTTTTAAAGGGTATTACGTGGGCTTTTTATTTGAGGAATTTTTTGGTCACTTAAATTATAGTTGCGCTTTAAGCAGGAAATACAGAAGTAAGATCCCCAAAATACAGTAAATGGATTCTTGTTGGTTTTAGAACTGGAAAAGAAAGGTACGATTCTGCAGCATACATTTTTTGTCGGTGTACCTCCTTAACACATATACAGATATGCTTATATATATATATATATATATATATATATATATATATATATATATATACATACACATACTTTGCACAATGTTAAGACTATGGACGTGGAATGCCAGTAGATTAAAAAACAAAAAAAAAAACCTTTATGTACTGCATTGCATCTTATTGTCTGTGAAAGGTACACCAGAGGTTTCTGATTGGATCTGGTGAGGCATCCAACCCTGATTCCTATCATTTTGACCCTATGCTGTTGATCATCCCTTTTTTGATAATAGTAATGAAATTCCCCTACAAACCTTTATATACTCCATTTTTAGAAGATGTTCTTTGGTGTCATCAGAAGAATTGATAAGAAGCAGGGGCCCTCCTGTGGGACCTGTGGGTGCACAAAACATAAATGAAAGAAAAGAAACGCTGTTGAGTTATGGTCAGAAATGAGATATTCAGTATTTATATCCTTACCTGAGAACTCATTGCATGTCATGCTGATTTTTTGTAAATATACAGCTGCTGTCATTTCATGGGTTCCCACCCGTGTTACTGCTCCAAGTTGTGAGGCCTGAATAATATGGAGAGGGGGAGCATTTCCTCTATCCTGCTTCATTAGCTGGACCACAACCTTTCCAAAGAGAACAGACCTGTTATACTATGTGACTATATTTACCTGTAAAATTCATGATCCAAGTAAAAGTCTGACATTTCTTTACTACTGTGATATTACCTTTTTAATTTCAAAGTTCATTAGAAGACTCAGATCAGATGAGGAGTTTACAGATTCAGACTCTGAGATTTCACCAGATTCCTTCTTAGCAGACATGGCATGTACAGTTCCTTGTTTGGATTTTACAATCTCTGTCAAAAAAGATTATATAAAAAATAAGTAAAAAGTCACTTCAGTAAATCATTGTGCATAATCTATTTTGAATTCAGCATCTAAATAGGCTTCTGAATGCCCGTTCTCTTTATGGCATCCAACTATACCATATGAGAGAGACCTTCCCACCACATCTCCATAACTTCCAACTCCAGCATGGAGACAGGGGCTTTGGAGGTGCAGTAGGAAGCTTGTCTCATAAGGTATAGTTATATTCTGGTGGGAAGGGGTACTGGCGTTAGGAAGCCTATTCCGGTGGCAAATTCAAAATAGATTTACATTAGAGAACTGAGTATCAACAAGGAAGCGGCTCTTATAGGGATTAAAAATCTAGTGACAGCAATTTATCTTTTCAATTTTAAAGGAGAACGCCGTTGGAAATTTTTATTAAAGTATTGTATTGCCCTCCAAAAAGTTATACAAATCACCAATATACACTTATAACGGGATATGGACATAAAGTGCCTTTTCCCTGCACTTACTACTGCATCAAGGCTTCACTTCCTGGATAAAATGGTGATGTCACGACTCGACTCCCAGAGCTGTGCGGGCTGTGGCTAATGGAGAGGATGATGGCAGAGGGATGCTCAGTGTAGCTCCAGTGCCCTGTGTCCCTCAGTGTCACCCTGCCATCATCCTCTCCAGCAGCCACAGGCCGCACAGCTCTAGGATTCGGGTCGTGACATCACCATGTTATCCAGGAAGTGAAGCCTTGATGCAGTAGTAAGTTCAGGGTAGAAAACACTTCATGTGCTTTTCCTGTAATAAGTGTATATTGGTGATTCGTATAACTTTTGGGGGGCAATACAATACTGTACAAAATGAGGATGCTGGGACTCAGGGAAAACGTATGCAAATGGGTAAGTAACTGGTTGTGTGATAGAAAATAGAGGGTGATCATTGATGGAACATATTCAGATTGGGTTTTAGTTACTAGTGGGGTACCACAGGGGTCAGTGTTGGGTCCACTTCTTTTTAATATTTTTATTAATGATCTTGTTGAGGGGCTACAGAGTAGAATCTCCATTTTTGCAAATGATACTAAACTGGGTAAAGTAATCAGTACAGAGGAGGATAATATCATATTACAGAGGGATTTGGAGAAGCTAGAGGCTTGGGCGGTGAAATGGTAAATGAAGTTTAATGTGGATAAATGTAAGGTTATGCACCTGGGCCATAGAAATAATAAATACAGTTATGTGCTAAATAATAAAACACTGGGTAAAACTACTTCCGAAAAGGACCTGGGGGTATTGGTGGACAGTAAACTCAACTTTAGTGATCAGTGCCAGGCAGCAGCTGCCAAGGCTAATAAAATAATGGGATACATCAAAAGAGGTATAGATGCTAAAGATGAGAACATAGTTTTGCCTCTTTATAAATCACTGGTCAGACCACACATGGAATATTGTGTACAGTTTTGGGCACCGGTATATAAGAAGGACACAGCTGAACTAGAGCGGGTGCAGAGGAGGGCGACAAAGGTCATTAAGGGAATGGGTGGGTTACAGTACCAGGACAGGTTATCAAGCTTGGGGTTATTTACGCTAGAAAAAAGACGTCTTAGGGGCGATCTGATCACAATGTACAAATATATGAATGGACAGTACAGAGATCTTTGTAGTGGTCTTTTTACTCCTAGGTCTGTAACCATGACAAGGGGGCATCCTCTACGTCTAGAGTAAAGAAGATTTTATCATCAGCATCGACGCGGGTTCTTTACTGTAAGAGCAGTAAGACTGTGGAACTCTCTGCCACATGATGTTGTCATGGCCGATTCATTAAATAAGTTCAAGGGAGGCCTGGATGCTTTTCTTGAACAATATAATATTACAAGTTATGGGCATTAGATTTCCGGTGATACGTTGATCCAGGGATTGTTCTGGTTGCCATTGGAGTCGGGGGGGAGGGGGAGTTTTCTCCCTGTGGTGGGGTGGTTGTCGTCTGCCTCGTGGGGGTTTTTGCCTTCCCTGGATCAACACAGTAGGGTTTCCCTAGGTTGAACCTGATGGACTCTTGTCTTCTTTCAACCTTATTTACTATGTTACTATGTTTAGCTCTGGGAGTCGGGTTGTGACGTCACCATGTTATCCAGGAAGTAAAGCTTTGATGCAGTAGTAAGTGCAGGGGAAAAAAAGCACTTTATAAGCATTTCCCGCAATAAGTGTATATTGGTGATTTGTATAACTTTTGGGGGGGGCAATACAATACTTTACTAAAAATTTTTGCCAGACTTCTCCTTTAAAGTCAGTATTGTAATTTTCTTGTACAATTGGCATGTGAGATGTTGGCAGATTACTACAGCTAGGGCCGTATTTACAGCTCCTGCTGCTTAGACACCTGCACTCAGTTCACCACAGTATACCTGCACTGTTTTTACCCACAGAGTTTAGGTTAAACTCACATATATACATACCAGCTTGCCCAGTATCTGCAGAGACTTCTCTACCTTCACCAAGATTTTCCACCAAGACATTAAAGAGTACACTTAAATCCTCCTGACTTAACCAGATCTTAAAAACAAAAGGAAAATTATTATTAAACTGATCAATATATTAATAGTCATCCTCTGTACATGTATATAAAAAAAACACAGAAAAGACCAATATTTCTAATACAATACTACAATATAGGCAATGCAGTTAAACACATAAAAAAAAAAGTAGTCTTACTTTCACTATGCTATCAACTAATTCATACTCCCAACAGCACAAGGTAACATGCAAAAAGTACATGCTTCATCTCCTAAGAGTTTGGTGTGAAAAACAAAAATTGTACCATGTGTCTTTTTGCCCTTACATCTAACAGTGTCAGCACTACAAATGAGTGAATTAAACAGTCACTACAAAGTGAAGTGCTTCATTACCTCTGCAATCCGCTCATCAGCCTGATATCTGAAATTGGGGAACTATTTTACTAACTAACAGCTAAATACCTGCAACCTTCCCTAAAACATCACATTTTAGACATGTTGAGTGATAGCACCCATTTACACAGGAAGAGATTGTTATTTACTTTTAACTATAATGCAATCTAAATGCAGCTTGCTAGCCTTTCACACTGCCACCTCCATATGAAAATGTACATAAACAGAGGTAAAGTATGGAGCAGCTTTATTCCTGTGAGCAGGAGTCATTATGAGAGTCAAGGAATATATAATGTATATTTTGTTCTATAATCTTAGAAATGTTATTTTTGTTAACCCTATGTAATTACTTACATCAACAGTATTTAGATGTCCTTTTACTTCCAAAACAGGAATGTCATGGTACCATGTGGCTGCAAGGTTGCGATTTACAGACAAACAGAGATTGATAGGGTGGAGGATCTGTATGTCTGACTGTGCGGAGTCCGTGTGCAAAACTTCTCTGCAAAAACAAGGTGAAACAAGATTCTACACATCCATTCATATTAAGGGTGTGTTCACACGTACAGAATCTGCAGCAGATTTGATGGTGCAGATCTGCAGCAGATTTTAATAAACTTAAATAACTGAACACAGCATCAAATATGCTGCAGATCTGTTGCAGATCCTGTACATGTAAACACAATCTAAAGCAGTTTTATTACATAGAAATGACATGGTAGGGTTTTCTGCCCTATCTGATCCCTAAGCTTGTAACCAGTAAACAAAAACGGTTGCTGAGCATTATTATTTGATATATTACAAAAGTTCTTATATTTGCTTGAACTATTGATCTATGCAAGGTTTGTTGGAATGACAGCGCCTTTTTAAAATGATGGGCCCATTATAATTTAATTGGGTCTGTTGGACACATCTAGCCCTACTCTATGGTTTTCATTTATAATGGAGATAGATGCCTAATAATGCTCAATTCAATCTGTACTAACATATAGTTCATGTGTGTTGACACTGCCTGCTAACCCACTAAAACATTTCCAGCACCTTATGCTAAATACCCTTAACTAGGCATTGGAGCGGTCTTTTCCTGAGAACTAGTCACGGTTGTTGAGAAGGAATCATCTGTAATCACGACTCTTGGGGCGTGATCACAGTACAAGACCTGCAGCATCACTGAGGATATGTCCATATATTTCTCTGAGCTCTGAAGTCTTTTCTCTACCGCACATGCACGGTACATTGGCGTCTCATCTCCCCTGCCCGTTTCCCACTGCCTGTTGTCCAACCCAGTGAAGGTCAGAGCTCAGAGAAATATACGGACTGCCCTTCGGTGACGCTCCAAGTTTTGTACTGCGATAACACTTCGAGAGGCGTGATTGCAGAAGATTCCTTCCCGCCTTATCATTTTAGGGAAAACTGCAATTGAAATGAATGCGGCGTATTGGGTGCTGCTTGTATCTGTCTTAGATCTTAAAGTGACACTGTCACCCCCTTTGTGCATACTGACATCTCTACACAGGTTTAAAAGGTAAATTTAGCGTCTTTCATACCTTATTTCATATCATACGTCATGGTGCTTGTTCAAGTAAAAAGTGTCCTTTTATCAACTGCAGATTGTATTAAGTGGGTGAGGCCTTGCGGCATCAGCGCCACTTAGCCCTGCCCACAACGGCACCGTTGCCCCCACCCCCTTGACGCCCACTGGTTGGCTGACGTAAAGGGGGTGGGGTCTAGACCTTTAGGCCAGCCTGTTTCAATGGCCGACGAGGGGGTGGGGTCAACTGTGGCATTGTGGGCGGGGCTAAGTGGTGCTAATGCCACCCACTTAACACAATCTGCAGTTGATAAAAGATTACTTTTTACTTGAACAAGCACCATGACGTATGATATAAAATAAGGTATGAAAAACGCTAAATTTACCCATTATCCCTGTGTAGAGAAGTCAGAATGCAAAAAGGAGGTGACAGTGTCACTGTAAGTAATAACTTGCCCTTACAACACTGAAATATTCCTATTATTTAGGGTAAGGGATGCTCGGAAAAAGACTACATGTAAAAACTGTTTGGCACTCTCACGAGTAGCTGTTCTCATTAGGCAAACTACAGTTTAACAAAGTCTAAGAAATTAAATGAAATAGGTTACATAAATAGATATAAGTGTGCCCATAGCAATCCTTACAGAAAGCGAGACCACTTACCTTGACAATTTGAACTGGGTGAGATTAATAGTCATACAGTCTATAATAGGGGGGATTTGGAGGCATTCAGAAGACACGAGGCTAAATGCGTTGCTAATTTTGAGCAACCCCAGATCAGCTACTATAGCATTATTCGATATCGAAGATTGGGGGATAACTATGACTGGAGCTTTAAGGTGAATATCCATCAACAGTCGAAAACTCCTCTCAGCCAATCCTTTTACACGAGTGGCTGCACGTTGCGCTGCATGTGCCGTGGCTGAACTCACTTTTTCTTTGGCAATCTGAAAGTTGTTTAGAAAGTCCTTAAAAACAACAGAAATTAGGAGCATTAACGACAAATTCGTACGAGTGGAATTAGTACAAATACTAACAAAAAAAAAAAAACACTAACACAATTTGTCATATTTATCCCCAGTGACCACCTGAAGGTACTATAAAAATCAGAATAAATCTCGAGCAATGACCTTCTTAATATTTAGCTTCCATTGCTTACATGTCAGCGGTCAGGTATACTGTCTGTCTGGGAGCCTCCAGACTAATTAGTCTACACTAATGAGAAACAAATGGCAATTTCTCAGTGTATGAACAAATGTAACGCCAGTGAGGTAAGCGTGTGCCAAACACATGGCCCTTAATTCATTATTAAAGTGTTTGCTGAGTGCAGGCTATACAGCTCCAGTCCAGAAGGTCACTAAATTCCCGGCACACAATCAACGCATGTGCTACATTTTACTCAACACTCATCTCAATACAATTTACCAATTATGCTCATTTCCGTCTGACAGCTGAGCATGCTTTTTTGCAGTGAAAAGCAAAAACATTTATTTACTGACTGCTGTGTATTTAGGAATAAAGCTTTTGCATCTGTGCACAAAGACAAACCCAAAATACCTATAACAGTTTAAAATATATGGTACCTTTATCTTATGGTGCGTTTACACAGAACGATTATCGTTTGAATTTTTGTAATAACGATCGCATTTGAGCGTTAATTGTTAGGTGTAAACACAGGGAACGATCAAGCGATGAGCGAGAAAATCGTTAATTGTGATCTTTCAGCATGTTCTCAAATCGTTGTTGGTAGTTCGCTAAAAATTCGCAGTTCGCTTCGTGTAAACAGTCTTTCACCGATTGACCCTATGTGTGACGGGTTTAAGCAATCTTAAAAAAGATCGCCATAACGATTTTTCAAAATAATTTTCTAATGAACTATTTATTCGTCTAAACGCTGATAGTTATAAAAACCAAATCGTTGCTTCAAAAAATTGTTAAACAATCCATTGGGCGAATTATCGCTTTGTGTAAATGGACCATTAGTGTCTCTGATAAAGAGGAGGTCTAAATGAGTCACACTTTAGTCTTTAGGTTTCTTAGTCATCTGAAACAGCACTGTGGTCAATATGAGTTTTTTTTAACCACTAAATTTAACAAACTAAACCTTTTCACAAATGTATTTAATGTGAATCATTCATTTTTCTGTAATATTTACTTAAAAGAAACCGGTTAGCGTGTTCCATGCTGTAATCTCCAGCAACACAAAATCTGTGTCTCATAGGGTCACTCCCATGATGCATTTCCACATCCTCTCCTTAGTTAGGTGTGGAGAGATACCCAGCGCATTCCATTAATCAGCCGTATCAATCAGAATAGAGCTTGTTCGCCAAACTTGCAAGGTGTGGGACAGTTACTTCAACGACCTGATCCCCAGAGTTGAGCTGAGTGTCTCAACACCAACTTGTGCAGAGCACCTGCAGTGTTGGACTCAAGTATGTTGGGCCACCAGAGGAAACCATTCTGGGGCCTATCTTTCAACCCCCATACTTCTCCACAACCACACTGTTGGAGAATCTCAGAAACATTTTAGGCTCCTCTCTTATGGCCCATCTTCATCACTTGAAAAACTCCCCATCTGTATTGCCCACTCTGTGCCCTCAATACAGTGGTTGGGCCCAACACTTTGCCAATACAGTGATCCCTCAACTTACAATGGCCTCAAGATACAATATTTTCAACATACAATGTTACTTTCTGGACCATCGTAACTTGAGACCAGACCCAACATACAATGCTCCAGATCTGCGGAACATGTAAAAAAAATTTAAAAAAAAACAACACCTAGCTGATCGGCCAATGAAAGTGTTTCTTTTACTGGTGCAGGAAGCATATTAGAGTCACTGCCTGTGCTAAACTCCCAAGCATCCTTTCAGCGTTGTACCATCAATTGTGCATGTCTCTTAAAGGCACTGCCTGCGCTGAACTCCTAAGCATCCTTTCAGCGTTGTACCATCAATTGTGCATGTCTCTTAAAGGCACTGCCTGCACTGAACTCCTAAGCATCCTTTCAGCGTTGTACCATCAATTGTGCATGTCTCTTAAAGGCACTGCCTGCACTGAACTCCTAAGCATCCTTTCAGCGTTGTACCATCAATTGTGCATGTCTCTTAAAGGCACTGCCTATGCTGAACTCCTAAGCATCCTTTCAGCGTTGTACCATCAATTGTGCATGTCTCTTAAAGGCACTCTTAAAGACGACTGTACAGCTGTACAGATGTCAATGCCCACCAATGGGCTGGCCTAACACTGCCACTAGCTAGTATTCAGATTACCTGCCATGCCGCACTTCAGCAGCGCAGAGCAGGCAACTGGCACCTG
Organism: Dendropsophus ebraccatus; assembly: GCF_027789765.1. Taxonomy (NCBI): domain Eukaryota; kingdom Metazoa; phylum Chordata; class Amphibia; order Anura; family Hylidae; genus Dendropsophus; species Dendropsophus ebraccatus. The sequence continues at coordinate 142,852,370 of NC_091454.1, read as the reverse complement.
CAGCAGAGTAGGACAGGTAATTATACATTACCATCATGTCCCCCACAGCCCTGGCAGCATGGCTAATTAACCCTAAGGGGAAACTGACAGTTTTTGCGCTTTCGTTTTTTCCTCCTTGTTTATATAAGGCCATAGCTCGTGCATTTTTTCACCTAGAGACCCAGATGAGCCTTTATTTTCCGCACCACTAATTTGACTTTGCAATGGCAGACGTAATTTTTGCCTAAAATATGCCGTGAAACCAGAAAAAAAATTATGTGTGGAGAAACTGAAAAAAACACAACGCAATTTGTTTATTTGGGGGGTTTGTTTTTACGCCGTTCGCCCTAGGGTAAAACTAACTTGTTATACATGTTCCTCAAACTAGTACGATTAAAACGATATGTAAATTGCATAACTTTTATTTTATTTGCTGGCTTTTAAAAAATTAAAGCCTTTAAAAAAAAAAAAAAAAAGTTCCTTAAAAACGCTCTATTACCATGCTTATAACGTTTTTATCCTTTGGTCTATGGGGCTGGTTGAGGTGTAGTTTTTTGTGCCATGATCTGTACTTTCTATCGGTACCTTGGTTGACTTTTTGATCGCTTTTATTATAATTTTTCTAGATTTGATGCAAACAAAAATGCACAATTTTGCACTTTGGAATTTTTGGGCGCTTACGCAGTTTACCGTGCAAAATCGTGAATGTGAATTTAATAGTTCAGGCGATTACGCACACGGAGATACCAAACATGTTTATTTATTTATTATTTATTTATAAAATGGGGAAAGGGGGTGATTCTGACATTTATTAGGCGAGGAGCAGATGTGGGGATCCTGCCACTAGACCACCAGGAAAGGTGGACAGCAAGCATTTAGAGGCAGCTGTCAACTTTGAAAGCTGCATTTAAATACTTAATTAGCGGGCACAGCGATCGGACCGTGCCCACTAATGGCCGTGGTCCTGGTCTGCATATAGCACAGGGGATTGCAGGAGTTCAAAGCAGGGTCGCCACGTGAGCCCCTTCTGAACCCCCCTAGTGGCACCAGGACATTCGTAACATCCTGGTGCAGCTAGGAGTTAAAAAATCATCCCGGACCACCCCTTTAAGGCTCTTATATGGGTCAGACATTGGCTTACAGGGTACCTAAAGAGTAGAGTTAAGTGCTTTGCCTTTGAATAACATTCATGATTTTAACTTCTTGACTGCCCTCCGAGCATTTGATATTGTAGTACTTATGCCAAAATTATTGTATGCAGAAAAGAACCTTTTAATTTAGGATATGGACTTACACATGAACAGTCAATGCCGCAATTATATTAACCTTATCTCATGGTTTCCTTTCAGCGGAACAAGTGTCAACCAGAGTTAATTTATAGGCAGCTTTATCACGAGGTAACATTTTCAGATTAACAGAAAATAGCTGCTATCTTTACTCAATAGCAGCCACCTTTAAAAAACAGTATCATTGCAGGAGAGCGATAAAAGGTACCATGTTCCGCAAGGAAAAACCTCTGAACACATATAGTAAAACAGGAATAAAGCCCCCCCCCCCCCCCCTTTGACATAAATGTACACACTATAGCAGCCATGTAGCAAATCATAATGAACTCCTATTTAAAAGTAAAAAAAAACATTTATGGAATCATAGAATAAGTAAGAAAACAAACATTAGATTGAAAGCTTACTTATCAAACCTAAATGTAAAAGATAAATAAAAGTAACAGTGTAGGAGGCAATCTCATGGAAAATCATCAGCAGAGACGCTAGGACTTATTTGCTCATAATGAATCACTACATTAAAGGACCAGCCACCAGTAGAATGCCAAATTGTTTAAGTGCTTGTGTCCAATATTAATTGGTTATCACATGAACGCACATTGTTTTCCTTGCTTGTAGGCACAGAAAACCACAAATATGACCAGCAGATTCAGGTTCTTGAGTTGTCTTTTACCAAACGGGTATATAAAGTAAGGAATTCTGTTCATCCAGTTCTGTGTTTAATTTGCTTGTTTTTTTGTACCGATGACAAATGCTAAATGCCTCCAATATAGCTAGCCAAAGATGCTCACCTAACTCTCCCAGGCTCTATGCTATGGAAGAATATGTTTGAAAGTCCAGCGAAAATTTTTATTACAGTATTGTATTGCCCCCCAAAAGTTATACGAATCACCAATATACACTTACTACAGGAAATGCACATGAAGTGTTTTCTACCCTGAACTTATTACTGCATCAAGGCTTCACTTCCTGGATAACATGGTGATGTCACAACCCGAATCCTAGAGCTGTGCGGGCTGTGGCTGCTGGAGAGAGTGATGGCACCCTGTTCATGATTCTGATCTTACCCCCGGTTTAATTTTTTGGGTTAGAAGTCACTGCAGTGATTAGGTCATTCACTGAACGTTCTGTCAAAATGGGACCAGATCTCTTCCTCCTTTATCACTGCAAGATTCCCCCTCAAAACCTACAAGAACTCCTTGCTACATTTCTTGGTAATGGCTGCTAAAGCATGTACAGTATTCACTTTCTGTACAACCACACCAGCCCTCCATCCACGACTCCTCTACCTTATTCCATAAAATTATTTTGATGAAGGGACTTGGTTGGTCAACCCACCACAAACTAGTGCAGTAAAGTATACATAAAACATATGACCACAACAAAAGAAGAAAAAGCTGTATACTATAAGTAAAGCACCTTCAATCCATTAAAAAAGATAGAGTAATTTTATTGTTACCAAGAAAAAACACAAATTTAAAGAAAGCCACTAAAAAAAAAAAAAATTATGAACACAATTAAAAATAATTAAACCACTTCAACCTACTACCCCACTCACCGGACAATAACCTCTAAGCCTTAATGCCCCTACAACACGTATGTTTGAAATCGTGGCCACATCTAGCAATCCAACTATGGCACAAAAGTAAAGTAATAGTGTGGGTCCCAATGCATGGAAGAACACTCCACGTGTATCACCTCTTCTAGGCTAAGGTTTCGTAACGATTCACATGCATGTTTTTTTGTGTAAACACCTTTTCTAGCTATGACTATGTTGAATGATGACCACACCAATGTATCCTTTATTGATTGTTATTGAAGCCCATATTTAAGTACCCAGTGTTAATACATTTATCACGTTACAAATCTAATGAAATATAAACATATAATGACTATAGTGAAAAAGGTGTCGGAAATAAAAATAAAGTATGAAATAAATTATACAGAAATAGCACAGACAACTCAACGTCTTCCAAAAAAATTACAAAACATAAATACGGAAAAGTTCTAGTTTAAACAGGTTATACAAGCTTTAAAAAATTGATAACCTATCTATCTGACCACTGGCATCTCTGCTGATTAGTTATTTGAAAAGGGTGATGTGCTTGTGTATACCTCTTCTGACAGTTCATACCTAAAAATTGCCATACTACTTGTAGTTTTAGTGCAAGATCCTGCAGCATCATACGAATCAAGTGACAGCAGCAACTTCAAGTGCTGAGATTCAGACCCCTGCCAGCGATCACCCGGGCAGCTCCCCGCCCCCACCCCCCCCTTGCATTCACCCATTTGCTGCAGAGACATGTAGTAGTGCCACCAGCGAGCGAGGAAAGAGAAGCAAGTGAGCCCTGACATCGCTCGGCATCGTTGCTCTCCTTCGCCCCATGTAATAGGGGCTTTATGTTGACAGCCACAATGCAATACAGAACTAAAACAATGCTTTATACAGCTCTTGTTATAATGTACTTACAGATATATGAATGAAATGCTTACAAGCTAAATTGTACTGATTGTTTTATCTATAAATTGTATGATTCCGTGACAGCTTTATTAATAGAGCCAGATATTAAATCAAAGACTGGCTGTTTGGTCGATTGAGCTTTGCAATTCATAAGTATTCTAAAGAAGTGCATTCAACTAAAATTATAGCACATCTGAACAGGCTGCTGTATATATGGACATACATAGCAGCCTGCCAGTTACCGAACTGGGGCAAGAGGAGTACTCTTCTTAGAAAAAGCAGACCTATTACTAGAAGAATGGACTAACAGCTGTAATATGCTGCTCTTACATAGGTCACCATATTCTGCTGAGAGATCAACTTTAAAGTCAAAGGAACAATCTCAAAAACTTTTTTTATTTAGGTAAAATACTCACCATAAGGGATGCAAGGAATTTGTTCAGGAAAACTATCCTAATGCAGCCAACTCTCAGGGACACCTTTCCATCCACCTTGGACACATCTTTGTAGGAATCCCCTTGTGTAGCATCTGGATAGAGTGTCAAATTGAAGTTGAACACTTCATCTTCCATAATGCATACAGCCTAAAGGAAAAAAACATAATGTTGCACTCAATATGGAGATCAGTGCAAATATGACTAACCAAATAATACAATTGTTCAGCTTTGAAGGAATTATCTGGGGAAAACAAAAAATTGCTTCAGGGACAGGGGCAATGTAAAAAGACTAAACATAGTATACTCACCTTCACCCAAGAATGACAAAGCAGGGTCAGTTCCGCTCCTATCATTCTTTTGGCACAGATTAGAACAGTGGCAGATCACATTTAATGTGAAATGCTTGCTTAGAAGCTCACTAACATGTACAGGATCTGCTGCAGACTTAAAGTGTCACTGTCGTGAATTTTTTTTTTCCAGAAATCAATAGTCCAAGCGATTTTAAGAAACTTTGTAATTAGGTTTATTAGCCAAAAAATGCATTTTTATCATGAAAAAGCAGTTTGAAGCTCTCCCCCCTGTCTTCATTGTTCTCTTATGGAGAGAGCTAAAGAAAAGACCAAAACAGGACAACAAAGAGTTACTATTACACGGAACGATAATCGGCCGAATTGGCCCGATTCGGCCGATTATTGCTCCGTGTAATAAATGCAACGATCAGCCGCTAACAGCGATCATCGGCTGATCGTTGATATAGGTTAGACCCTTTTTTCGTCGGGCGCCGACCGCGCACCGCTGCGTGTAATAGCGGTGCGTGGACGGCGACTAACGATATACATTACCCATCCACGTTCCAGGGCTGCTCCTGCCGTCCGCTTCTCCCGGGGTCCCGCGCTCTAGCTTCACAGAGGCCTGTCAGCTGATAGGCCGCTCAGCCAATCACAGGCCGCGGCGGTCCCGGCCTGTGATTGGCTAAGCGGCCTACCAGCTGACAGGCGCTGTAAAGCTAGAGCGCGCACGGGACCCCGGGAGAAGCGGACGGCAGGAGAAGCGGACGGCAGGAGCAGCCCTGGAACGTGGATGGGTAATGTATGCCAGTTTAGCAAGGGCTGCAAGGACATCGGTAACGATGTCCTTGCAGCTCTTGTCAAACGATTATCGGGCCGTGTAATAGGCCCAGTAAACGAGCAACGATCTAGTAGATCGCTGTTCGTTTACAGGTATTATCGGGCCCTGCTCGGCCCGTGTAATACCACCCTTACTCTACAAATCCCTCACCCGTTATCTCCTGGGATAGTCACCACTGACCTGTGTGAGCTCAGATTACATCTGTCACCCAGCTCTGTGCCTGTAATCCTCTGTTATCTGCTTTCTGCTGCCGGCTAACTCCCTCCTCCCTCCTCCCCCCTCCCCTCTCTATAGGAACGGACAGAGTGTGACTCATGCAACAAGTCACAATTTTCAGATTTTTTGCAGTGGATGGAAAAGAGGAAGGAGGGGGGGACCTGGGAAAAGGCTTTTTACATGCAGATAATGGCAGATTTGGCTAATAAACCCAATTACAAAGTTTCTTAAAATCGCCTGGACTATTGATTTCTGCAAAAAAAAAAAAATACGACAGTGACTCTTTAAAGCTGCATAAATCAATGTAACTAAATAATTAAACACAGAATCACACCTGCAGCAAATTCTAGACGTGTGAATGGACTCTCACAAATGATTCCTCTACCTCATGTCAAATGTAGTATGTTGTTTTAAAGAGGAACTATCAAGCAGGTTCTTGCGTAGGTACGCAAAAAAGTCTTCTTACCGGCGCCGATCTTCTCAAGTGCCGCCATTTTGAGGATAATTAATGCAATACAAATACACTAATTAGGAGCACTGGGGGTTTCTTGGCCCCTCAAAGCTACAATTGGCCCACCCGCTGTATCCACTAGTCACGCCTACTTATGCATATACATAAGAAGGCAGGCTGGTATATGCACGAGGAGGCATGAATGGTGGAGGCGGCGGGCAGGCCGAGAAACACACCCAATGCTCAAACAGCTCAAAACAGAGGCACTTGAGACACTGAGAAGACCGGCACCAGTAAAAAGACTTCGGTGGCTACTGGGAACTATCAGCAGGTCCCTACACACAAACCTGCTGATATTCTTTTTCCTAAAAGAGAAAAGGAAACAGAAGTAACATACGCATTGCTCCAATAATATATTCACCTTTTTATGAACTGTTTTTGGATTGACGTCATTGACAACAATATCCTTCAACCTGGCAAACACTTCTATCTGGCTTGATTCCAGGAAAACGGAGGAGTCTAGGCCTGTAAATAGGAGATTTGTTCAATTTAAAAAAGGCAAGGAACTATGATTATAAATGGTACAAATAATCCACAGAATTAGGTGATGGGAATAACAGTTTTGCTGCTATATTTACCAGCATTAGCTGCCAAACTTATTGAAAGACGATAATGAAAAGACATCTACTGCTAGATTTATGCTTTTTTGTGACTCACCTATATAAAAAGCCATTAAAAGCCATTAGTAAGATCATAGAAACATTAACAAATAATATGAGAAAATTGATTTTAGTTAAGTAAATGTAACAGGCAGTATTTCAACCTGCTTAACTAAACAGCTATTTAAAATGAGGAAGGCTTCTACAAAATGTATGACTTGCATAGAACTTGCTCATTTGCACAAGATAAAGTGGTTGGTTTTTTTCTCGACCAAAACATTTCTTATTACACAAACAGATTGGTGAATTATCAGCAAAAGACCAATGATAATTCTTTGACAGCAAGAATCTAACAATTTCGTGTGTGAGCTTGCTTTATCCTACTACACCTAACCATGATCAAAAGCAATCGATCATTTTGGAAGATTTTTGAGCGATAATCATTCCATGTAATAGGGCCTTTAGTTTATCATTTCATAGTAAGTCTTATTGTATCATTTTCCTGCAAAAGCATCGTCCACTGACCGATGTGATCGGTGGAGATAGAGGTTGAGCATGATGAATATTCTTGCCTGATCCCTTTGTTCTCAGAGAGATAAGCTGCAGGCAACAAGCTAGCCCCTCCTCTCACCATAGAAACATTTGCCACGGCTGAGCATTCCTGTGTTCTCTGTGTATGGGGAGGACAGGGGCCAGACAAAAGAAATTACGGACGGCTGGACAATCATTCGGCTGTCAGTTAGTGAAGGTGTATGACCACCTTATAATAGTGACAAAATGAATTGGCCGGAAGTTATTATTATGAATATAAACATATTAAAGTGACACTGTCACCTCCTTTTGTGCATTCTGACATCTTACTTTACCTATCCTCTTCTTCGGTGCAGCAAGGCCGGCGCCGCCATCTTGATTACGTCACTTGCGTTCCAGCGGTGGAACGCAAGGCCCGTAATCAAGATGGCGGCGCCCGGCCGTGCGGCACTGAAGCAGAGGATAGGTAAAGTATAAAGATACAGACTGCAAATACAGTCTGTATCTTCATGAAGTCTATCTATGAAGATACAGACTGCCTTTGCAGTCTGTATCTTTATACTTTACCCGATTCTCTGTTCCCTGGCTGTTCCGGCGGCGGCGCAATCTTGATGACGTCACGCTGGAACGCACCGCTGGAACGCAAGTGACGTCATCAAGATGGCGGCGCCCACCGGAACAGCCAGGGAACAGAGGATCAGGTAAAGTATAAAGATACAGACTGCAAATGCAGTCTGTATCTTCATGAATAGACTTAGGGAGAGATATACTTTCATAATAGGGACAGTTACATTTAGGTGATTGGTTCTCTTTAAACAAGCACCATGACGTATGATATGAAATAAGGTATGAAAAACGCTAAATTTACCCTTTACACCTGTGTAGAGATGTCAGAATGCACAAAGGGGGTGACAGTGTCACTTTAAGTTAAGAAAGAAGTCTGTTTTTTGTTTTTTTTTTTTACCACTGCTCACAAAAAAAACTGCCAACATACCCAATATTTTAATTTCAGCGATATGATTGTTCTCATCCCACATATTCATACTGAAAGAATCCAGCTTAGCAAACAGTTTGAAGGCAATGAAGTCCTTATCTTTGGAGGCTTTTGTTGCTTGAAAAAGAAATAAAAAAATTAAAAGGAAAATCTAAATTTGTTTAAATAACCTGCGTCATAAGCATTTCTCATCCGCCTATACAGATGTTAAAGAAAGATTCATGGATATGAGATTTAGCCATGCCCAGTAGAATCCATTATATATTACAACTACTGATCTGAAAGAATAAAGCCAAGTCTAAAGGCCCTATTCCACCAACAGATCTGAAGACAGATTTTCTGCCAAAGATTTGAAGCCAAACCCAGGAGTGGATTTGAAAAGAGGAGAAATCCAGTCTTTCCTTTATGACCTGCTCTCTGATTATAGTCTGTTCCTGGGTTTGGCTTCAAATCTTTGGCAGATAATCTGTCGTCAGATCTGTTAGTGGAATAGGGCCTTAACAGTGGCATATCTTATGTCACAAATCTGCAGCAACAGTGTGAAACATCTTCAGTGGTGAAACCTGCAGTGAAAGTTTGCAAGAAATATTGACATACTGCAGATTTCAAAATGTGTGTCGTAGGTCAATTTCTATGTGGAAAAAGTCGGCAGAATGTGGAATAGATTTGCAAAATCTCATCAACAGGGTTACTACAAATGTGCAAAGAACTTGTGCAAAACTTGCTACAAATGTGCAAAGAACTAGATAGGCACCAACATTAATTAAAGTAAATTTGTTGCAATTCATGTTCCAAACGGCTGACACTGTTAGACAGCTGTTAGGGCTAGGAGATACATGGCAGGGCATATAGCAGCTGATAAATACTGCAAGGCTTGAGATTTAAAATGAACGTAATTCATATTTCTATGTAACTTTCTGACACCAGCTGTTTAAAAAAAAAAAAAACACATTTCACCCTCTACAAGCATTACATGGCAGTGAGTGCTGGAACATAAACTACTTCAGAGAAACAAGTCCCATGGAACATATAGATCTAAATTACCCTTTTGATGTTGCACTAAATTCTTGATGTATAGCATTTTAAATGTCTATCTTTTCAATTTTTGTAGGTCGTTTAGGTCTGTATATTTCATAAGACCCGTTCATTGAAGGCAGTTTTTATATTACAACTGCTATGTAAAGCTTGTGCATTGTGATTGTTTTTTAAAAACTTTAGTATGTACAGGGTTTTTGGGTGTTAATAAAGTATACATTACTTTCACTGCATGTGTATGGGCATTCCCTTTATTGGCACACATGCTTATTACAGTAATCCACTGCAAATTTTACTTGTGTCAAATAGGTATATAAAATCCACAACTATCTCGCCACAAGTGAATTTACCTTAAAACATACAAAATATAAGTTTCGTTTTGGTTCACTTAGAACCTGCTAGTTATAAGCTAGATACACCTGAAAATGAATGATCGCACACTAAAACCTCTTTCAATTGCATATTGCAATAAAAGGGCACGTATGCCAAACTAGCCGATAATCTTTATTAAACCAAATTTATTACGTTGTTTGCTTCTTGGGCAACATAAGTATTATCTATGAAAGCATTTCATGCGTTAGTAAGTGGGTCTTCAGGAGTAGGAGGCAGTGTGATAAGGTTTATACGCCCCATCACAATATAAGCAGATTTACGCAGTCAACCAATATTTATCTTGGGTTTTACCTTTCTTAACAAAAGTCCCTTTGTCCTGCTGCTTCTGTACAGAGGCAACCTCTGCCTTATCAGTGATGCTGGGGACGGCTGCTGTTATGAAGCTGATAGCAGACAGCAGGGCCTGAGAGTGGAGCAGGAGGTCCATAGATGAAAAGGCCACCTGGTGGAAACGAGGGGTTGTTTATACACATCTTACTAGTAACCAGAATTTATGGAAAAGCATCAGTCATAACTACGAATATGCTATGGAAAATGGAAGTCAGCGTATTCCAGAATTATTTAGAGGCACATAAAACCATTACGTATATTCTTTTTACACTGGAAACAAACATTGTAATTAGAAATGAGCAAATTTACGGTACAAATGAAGGGAAATGTTTCTTCAGTTAAGCAATCGGTTTATCAGCAGACTGCCTTTGAAGTCTGTCAAAGACTCTTGTCGCTTCTTCTGGCACCTGTATACAGCTTACAGAAGCTTTGTGTGCACTGCAGACAGGCTGTGATAGTGGCATAATGCTGCGACTTTGGCGTGTTAGATGCACCCAGGCATGCTTCCCCTGCTGCCCCAGTTGTATTCCAGGTGTTTGCAATATTTTCTGACGTGTCATGGTGGACTTGGAAACCTAAATTCGAGCACTTGGAGATCATCAAACAACAGACGGTGTATGAACATGGCATTGGAAACACACAATAACTAACTTTCTGTATGGTCTGCATAGACAGTACATTTGTGCTTTATGACAAAGCAAAGAGTTGACTGCAAAATTATATTGGTTTTTGCAGCGTCAAGCCCCCTCCCCAAGGAGTGAGAGGGAAGCTTTATTTAGAGTCTTATATTTGTGTATAGTGTTGCTAACCAGATTTATCTATTCTTTTATCTTAAAGGGGTAGTGCGGCGGTAAAGAATTATTGACAGAATAACACACATTACAAAGTTATACAACTTTGTAATGTATGTTATGTCTGTGAATGGCCCCCTTCCTCGTGTCCCACCACCCCCACCAGTGTACCCGGAAGTGTGGTGCGCTATACATACCTGTCACGTGCCGACTCGTCTCCGATCTTCAGTCTGCGATGCAGTCTTCGGACGGCCGGGCCGAATCCCTCCGGGCGTCCTGAGTGCCGGCCGTCCTCTTCAGCGTCATCAGATGCTCAGCCGCGATTGGCTGAGCACAGTTATGCTCAGCCAATCGCGGCTGAGCAGCTGATGACGCGGCAGAGGGCAGCCGGCACTCAGGACGCTCGGAGGGATTCGACCCGTCTGTCCGAAGACGACATCGCAGACTGAAGATCGGAGACGAGTCGGCACGTGACAGGTATGTATAGCGCACCACACTTCCGGGTACACTGGTGGGGGTGGTGGGACACGAGGAAGGGGGCCATTCACAGACATAACATACATTACAAAGTTGTATAACTTTGTAATGTGTGTTATTCTGTCAATAATTTTTTACCGCCGCACTACCCCTTTAAATGATAAAATCCATTTCTTTATCCAATCCCACTCTACATAGCAAAGCTGAGAAGCAAGCTACAGATTTTATTTATAGGAACTAGTCAACTAAAATGCATGAATAATAAAAGCCTGATTTAATGTATATGTAATCTTCTGAATACACAGAAAGAAAAACGAAAAGAAAAAAGACATGTCACCATAATGAATCCAACCTAACTCGTCTCTTTGTTTCACCTTTCACATATTTTTGCGATAAATAGGTCAGCACTGACTTTTTTAGGGATTCCCTGGACATGCCTTAAATATAAGAAGACATGAATTGATAGATTCTTTTCATACAACTGAAATGATCATCACTTTACCTTAAGTGTTTGTTCTGTGTTCTCAAAGGTAGTTTGAAAACTAGGGCTTTCTTTGTTAGCCTAAAATAAAAGAAGAGTAAATGGCAAATGATACACAATGTTGTTATAATATAACTCTACAAATTATTACTTGACATTGAACAGAAAGCAGTCATCAATGTATCACAAAAGGGACATAGGTTATGGTTTTAGGTAATATGTCTGCAGCCCTTACCTTAATATATTCTACTTTTAATAGGTCCAAACCTTGCTTATCAGAAGAGCTGATTAAATGAAGAGGCTGTTTGAGGAGGCCTGTAATATTGAGAGACAAAACAGAGAGGCCTTTCAGCAATACACTTTCTCACTTAAAATCCTTCGCTGGCTCAGGCTGAAAGCTGAACATTGCAAAATAAAGACAGAACAATGCACTCTGTCTCATTATTTTGCACCTTCAGGACAGGTAGAAGCAAAGCTCCCACATGAACTGTAGGATCACAGTGAAAACAGGAGATCAATTTACTGCTCAAAGAAGAGCTCGAACCAAGACTTCTTTGACAACTAATATGCTATAAACAAAACTTTTGGTGGCAGCTAAAACAGGTTACTGTGACAGTGCTATGACCACAAAGTCTGCATATCAGGGGAAAGTTTCTTGACAACACATGAATTTTGACATGAAAATGTTGTGGTTATGCAGCGGTCTGTAAAACACAAGATTTTAGCAGGATCATTGGCTGACCAATGGTTATCAGGAAACCTAGCCTCACAGTAAATTGTGGTTTTTAAATGTTTTTATTTTATAACTATAGTTACATTTAAAACATATTAAAAACAGACACCAGAAGGACATGTACAATACTTTCTGGAGACCTGCTATGAGCACACAGGCAAGAACAGCCAAAGACACTTTTCCTTTTTGCATCTTTGTTTTCCCTCATTGCCAGCATTACATTCACAGTCCTTAAAGGGAAGCCATCACCTTCCTGGAGAAGTCTGACCTGGCACCAATACCTTACAGCTGCCAGGCAAAGCTCTCTGACACTGTACCTAGCAGTCTCTGGTGGGGTGGCAATTTCAAAATATCAATCTTTAATCATCTGTCCTGTCACCCAGTAACTAGGCATGAGGGCAGAACCACAGTGGCATTTAATCAAGCTGCCTTTGCCCTCTTCCAAGAAACTCATGCTTGGTTGGCAGCCTGAGCGTTGGGCTTTGCCAGCGCTCAGGTTGCCAATCAAGCTTGAGTGGCTGGGAAGAAGGCGGAGGCAGCGTGGTTTATGCAACACAAAAACTGTTTTAAAAAAAACCCAAAAAACACAGAAGAGAAAGAGTCACGATAAAGGAAAAGAATCAGATTCTACACTGAAAAGTAGTAATGCACACTAGATAGCTCAAGAAATTAAATTAAATTTTGTTTGTAAAACTTATTATGCCCATGTTCTAAATTTTATTAGGATAATAACATACTAACTACCTCAGCCAAGAACTAAGCTCAATAATGATGATTATGATGATGATGATGATAATAATAATACTAATAATACCTGTAATGTCGTAGTAGTCTAACGTTATTTTCTTCAGGTATGATACAACTGTAAGGTCATAGGTTTTAACACAGGCTTCAGTTCCCAGTTGTTGTATGCTGAAAAGGAGGACTGTATTCTCCTGCTCCGCCAGCTGCTTGGTCAGTTCTACTGTAACCTATTTGGTAGAATTTTCAAGCATATAAAACAGTGAGCACTTCCACAAAACTTGAGAAGGGAGACACATGTAACATCTTATTCTATTTAATACCTACTTCTTTTATTTCAAACTTTAGCTGAAGATCAGTGAGTTCCTCAAGACTGGTTTCTTCAGCGGCAGCGGATTTATCCGCTTTTGTGGTAGCTTTTTGTGGCAATTTTCTTGAAACAACAGCTGTTGCATCAAAGAATTCTTCATCAGAGTCTGAAAAAAAAAATAATACAGAATATTTCTGTAACACAAGAAAAAGCTTCCTTCTTCTTGGTTGATAATCAAAGGGAAAAACAGCACAGGACACAGAGAATGAAGATAATTTTTCTTACCTTCATCCCCAGCACCATTTTCATTAAATCTTCACTTTAATTAATATGTCACTTTAATTAATATGTCAGTCACATACTAAGTGTAAGTTATAAAACATGCTTGAGAGGTACAAGGGAAACAATGTTAGACTATTTTGTTACGTTGTAGAAGATGCTTGCTCATAGTTGACAGTATGATCTGGATCTGCATTTTAAGCACCAGGTTCCTAGTGCCTGTATTTTTTCATCTGTTTTTACCTTCAAGCTGGGTTCAAATATAGTGGTTTAAATAATGATGTTTTAGCCAAAACCAGAAGTGGATCATAAACAGAGAAAAATGTACACATTTTCATTTAAAGTTTTTCCTGATGTTGGTACCACTTTTGGTTCTGATAAAAGATACTGATGAAAATACTATGCATGAACCCAGTCTATAACGGTCTACAACTAAATTGCAAGTAATGTGTAAGACACCTTTGCGTCATGTGTTTTTCTATTTAAATCACTGAAATGGCAGAAAGGAGGGGGTTACACACTAGCTATGATTGTGGACAGAGGGGAGAGAATCCTTGGAGGTGTGCACAAATAGAGTAGAAATCAGACACAGAGAGGTGAGAAGCAATAGCAAGTTGTGGAGGCTGTAAAAGAGAAACTAAGTTTATATAGGTGTCCCCCACCAACACCCCCTCAAGTTGGCCTTGCATTTCCATGTCTCAAAGGCTTACTTGGCATAGCATTTTGGCCCTCTCATGGCCCCAAATCGTTCTGTAGTCTGTATTCTGTACATATTAATCTGATCAAGTCCTGAACTATTGCTTTATCTGAACTTTCTGATTGAAAAACAAAACCTATTTTTTTTTTATCTAGAAAAACTGCGTATACTACTTTAACCATTCTACTGCTGACCATATAAACCCTAAAGAGCACTATTCATATGTACTTACATCCAGAACAAAGACTCTAAAATATTGTTTAAAAAAAGGGAACAGGTGAACATGAACAGCTGTCTTTTACAAAGGTTAAATAAAATATGTAACCTTTCAATGAGCAAGATTTGAGCCGGAATCATTGGCACCCTTTCATGTATACTAGGTAGGGCTAAATAAAACACTAACCAGCTGTGAGTCATCTCATTTAAACTGAAAAAGCTTAAAGTGACACTGTCACCCCCTTTGTGCATTCTGACATCCCTACACAGGTTTAAAGGATAAATTTAGCGTCTTTCATACCTTATTTCATATCATACGTCATGGTGTTTGTTCAAGTAAAAAGTGTCCTTTTATCAACTGCAGATTGTATTAAGTGGGTGTGGCCTTGCGGCATTAGTGCCACTTAGCCCCGCCCACAACGGCACCGTTGGCCTCGCCCCCTTGACGTCCACTGGTTGGTCGACGTAAAGGGTGTGGGGTCTAGACCTTTCGGCCAGCCTGTTCCAATGGCCGGCGAGGGGACGGAGCCAACTGTGGCGTTGTGAGCGGGGCTAAGTGGCGCTAATGCCGTGAGGCCCCGCCCACTTAACACAATCTGCAGTTGATAAAAGGACACTTTTTACTTGAACAAACACCATGACGTATGATATGAAATAAGGTATGAAAAACGCTAAATTTACACTTTACACCTGTGTAGAGATGTCATAATGCACAAAGGGGGTGACAGTGTCACTTTAAGGTCCATTTACACAAAAAGATTATCTGACAGATTATCTGCCAAAGATTTAAAGCCAAAGCCAGGAATGGATTTGAAAAGAGGAGAAATCTCATGCTTTCCTTTATGATCTGATCTCTGTTTATAGTCTGTTTCTGGCTTTGGCTTTAAATCTTTGGCAGATAATCTGTCAGATAATCTGTGTAAATGGACACTTAGCTAGATTTACACCTCACTTTACCTAGACAACAATTTAACTAGTCATGAACATGCTATAAAAAGCCTTTCGGTGTCAAAACGAATAGTAGATATTTTCTATTTAAAACATACCTATATTCCCAAGTGAATTTTTGGGATAATATGTTTTGTGCACTGGAGCAATACCTGTAACTTTACCATGATGTTATTTGGAAAAATTCTTTGGTTATAGACTTAGGCTATGTTCACACAACGTCAAAAATGGAGAAAAAGCGGCCGATTTCGCTATTTAAAAAAACATCAGTTTTTGCCGCGATTTAACTGACTGCAATGGCAATGCATTAGAGTCTATGGGAAGACGGATGTCCAATGCACACAATGCATTGAAAAACGGACGTTTTTGCCGCGGATGTCAAAATAATAAACATGAACATTATTTTCAGACGTCTTTTGCAAACAGCCGACGTTTTTTATTAGTTGTTTACACACAGTTCTTTTGTCACCGTTCTTTCTCCGTTTTTACTATTAAATTCAATGGAATTTTAAATTAAGACACACTGAAAGGGCAATTAGTAACCCCAAACTAAAATAATGTGCAAACATCAGTCATTGCACTAAGGGGAGGCCAGGCTGCAAAAAAAAAAACGTCCGTTATTTTAGACTCAAAAGAACGGACGTAATTTTAAAAGGAGCTGAAAAAACGTTGTGTGAACATAGCCTTACTCTGTAATTGGCAATTTTGTCTGAGCTCAGTTCTAAACGTGCTGGAAATTAGGTGACATGATAGCTTCCCACATTCAGGAGCATCTTCTCCTTCATGCGATGTAAAGTTGTCATGCTTGACAACAATGCTTATATTGACAGGATAGTATGGTGAACCAAACCACAAAAGGTAGAAAATAGAGATGAGCGAACCTCGAGCATGCTCGAGTCGATCCGAACCCGAACTTTCGACATTTGATTAGCGGTGGCTGCTGAAGTTGGATAAAGCCCTAAGTCTATGTGGAAATCATGGATATAGTCATTGGCTGTATCCATGTTTTCCAGACAACCTTAGAGCTTTATCCAAGTTCGGCAGCCCCAGCTAATCAAATACCGAACGTTTGGGTTCGGATCGACTTAAACCCAAACCCGGTTCGCTCATCTCTAGTAGATAAATAAATAAAATAAAAGCTTCTTCTTAATCAGTTGTGATTGGCTGATATAGGGAAAACCAAACAGTTTTACTTTTCATAGTTTTTTCCCACAAGTGAAAATCTTCTTGTTAGAAAAATATATGCTCAAAAGGCAAAATAGTTCTTCCCAGAACAAACACAAATGTGAATGTGAATGTGTGTTTATACCCTGGCCCTCATTTGGTCTCCCTGCAGCTCTGCTCTACATACTTTGATTCCTCATCGAGACACTCTGATGATTAAACATGCGATTTTTAGCTGAATAGGCAGATTATTGTCCTTTGTATGAGACCCATTGATCAGTCAAACAATGAACAAACTAAGATCGTGCGACTCCAAAAAACATAGAATGGATAGAACAACACCATACACGGGAAAGGGCCACAGTTCAAAAAACGGACTGCGGCACTGGCTTCCCCGTGACCGCGCCGTTCTATCCCTGGGTCAGATTAAAGAGAATGTACCTGATAGTACATCCTCTTTAAGGCCCTATTACTCTGAACGATTATCGGCCTTACTTCGCTGATTAGCGAATGTTCAAGCCAATAATTATTTAGTGTGATAGCACATGTTCAAATGCAACGATGAGCTGGACATGCACTATGTCGGCTGATAGTGGTCTTTCAAAATGTTAAAAAATAACAAGCAGTCTGCTGCGCGTCACTCCATGTAATAGGAGTGGCAGCAGTAAACTGCTTCTGACTTCAATGGGCCGCCCAAACAACCTAAGGATCATTCGGATGACCCCTCCCGCTGCTATCCCCTCACTGTCTGCACATGTAACAGCACGTGCAGCTAGCGGAGAACAAGCTGAGCTGAAAGATTGCCAATCACTTCCCTGGAACATCGGGACATGTAATACTGCCTTGACATACAATAAACAGCCAACTATAAAGGGAGAGATGGTAACTGATACATAGAGAAAATGGAATTTAAGTGTACAGTATGTTGAAATTTAATTGACATGATTGCATATTACATTTAAAATTCTTATCTTATGTATACAATATAAGCCCCTTAACAAAGCACTTTCCTTCTGTGCATTTGATGCATTTTGGAGAAATGCTACTGGACAGTAAAGTATTTTACATAAAATCACTGTAAGTTAAAGCGACTCTGTACCCACAATCTGCCCCCCCCCCCCCAACCACTTGTACCTTTGAATAGCTGCTTTTAAGATCTGTCCTGGGGAGCGTTCGGCAGGTGATGCAGTTTTAAAAGAAATTTTTTAAAACGTTTTAAATTTGAAGCCCGTGCCAAACAGGAGTAACTTTGCACCACCCCTCCGTCCCTCCTCCCCACCCTCTTCAGCATTAGGAATGCCACTGGAAACATTTTCTCCATGCTGAACATTGCACAGGTCCTTAACGATCCAGCCCATCTGCCGGGCTGCCACAGGTGGGGAATAGGAGGCAATCTGCCTGGAGCATTCCTAATGATGAAGAGGGTGGGGAGGAGGGACAGAGAGGTTGTGCAAAGTTAGGGCACAGATACTCCCATTTGGCACAGGGCTTCATGTTTAAAAGTATTTTTTTAGGACAGTAACTGCATCACCTGCCGAGTGGACCGCAGGACAGATCTTGGATTAAAATCAGCTATCCGAAGGTACAAGTGGTTTGGGGGGGGGGGGGGTCAGACTGTGGGTACAGAATCTCTTTAAAATGAAAAATTCCATTAAGATTTGGATTGCCTCTTAGACGGACCAGTGAAAATCCTTAGAAAGGATATGCAAATTAGTATTTGTAAAGCAAGGAGGGCAAAAACCCTGGAAGCAAAATGAGAAGTAAATAACTAATTTATTTTATATCATTTATGTATAATGAATAATCCTCTCACCGGATGATGATTCTTCATTCAAAAGTAATGACTTCTCAATATCATGTTTAAAGAGTTTTTCTGGTCTCGTAGTCAAAATTGGGACAGCAGGAATCTAAAAAAAAAAATATATATATTTTTTTCATTTAAAGAAGCACTCCCCGTTCTATCTTTCCTTCACTCCTTCTACACAGGTGGTATTCTCACTTACTGACTCCCAAGATCGCTGTGCCAGGTACAACAGACTGGAACGGGTGAGTGAACAAAACACCCTGGTGTTGGTAACCAGAAAAATAAAATATACAACTGTTTTGTTTCTCTCTCAATCCTTTAGGGCTATTTTAGCAGGACAATAAAACAATTAATATTTTATTTTAACATTTTTAAATGTAAAAATCGGAGTGCAGTTTTAGTCACATAAATTGCAGATGTGAAACCTGTTTTACCCAAGGCAAACAGTAACCGCATTACAAAAAACTGAAGCAATTTATAGTAGTTGGTATGCTGTTTTACCACACACACACACACACACACACACACCTGTAAAATAATGCAAACACTGACAAAGCCCTAACTAGATCATATCCAGAATTTAATGAACAGGCTTTACCTTGTTCTCCTTTGTGGTTGGACTACTAGTCTGAGATTGGGGAAGAGGAATACTGTTTACCAATTCAAATACCCCTTGAATTTTATAGTCAGAAACCTTCAGGCGTAGTAAAGGCAACTCTCCAGACACTTTAAACCTTCAGGCAAAAAAAAAAAACCCGGTTCAGCGATGAACAGTAACACACAACTGTGGTGATTTTAGGCCTAACAAGACCATGCAAAAGAATAACTGGTAGAGATGAGCGAACCGGGTTCGAGTCGATCAGAACCCGAACGTTCGGTATTTGATTAGCGGGGGCTGCTGAACTTGGATAAAGCTCTAAGGTTGTCTGGAAAACATGGATACAGCCAATGACTATATCCATGTTTTCCACATAGCCTTAGGGCTTTATCCAAGTTCAGCAGCCACCGCTAATCATATGCCGAAATCTTGGGTTCGGATCGACTCAAGCATGCTCGAGGTTCGCTCATCTCTAATAACTGCACTGAAATAACATAAATCATAGTCTGTAATTAACATACTAATTTTAAAAACAACATAAAGGATTTCTAGAATACAACTTCCTTTCTTAACCTCTGTGAGCTAGAACTAAAATGACTGAATGACCCCTATCTCTTCTTGAAATTCTGCTGCATATTCCGTAGTGAGAACATACCCCTAGTGAGCAATCCCATTTAAATACATGTACTGAGTGCAAACAGTCTAACGGAATATAAACGCTAACAGTGGAGCAGTAAAAGAAAGGCCTAGTATTTGTAAGCTGAGAAATGTTAAACCATAAAAGATAATAGTGTGAAATTGTGATTACTATAATGAAAATGAAAAGTATGATGTCAGGTGTTTCTCACCTAGGCATTCGAATGTCTCGCTCAACCATGGCCTTGGAAAGTTCTACCTCAATATCTAGAGGCTGCAAAATGTGAAGGGATGATGATTTCAGCCCTCGAGCAGACTTCCAGTCTTGGCCTGCAATGGAATATAGCAATTATCTTTTTAAAAAACATCTTATAGTGAAATGTCAGAAGTTTTGATCATTGAGGGTCAGGGTGCCAAGTCAATAGAACTCAGCTGAGCTCTGTACCTTTTCTTTTATTTGTCTCCCCTCAGTGGGTGGCACATAAGGCATATGGATTCACAGGAAGTCTATGGCCCAGAGCATGTAAAAGGGTATAAAATATAAACTGCGCTCAACAACCAATCACAGCTCAGCCTTCAGCTCGAGTAAAATGAAAGCTGTGCTGTAATTGGTTGCTATGGGCAATTTGAACCAACTTCATTTTTACACTCTTTAAAGGGAAACTATCAGCAGGTTAGAAGACTCCGATAGCTGATGATAGCGCCCTACTGCGCACAGGGTGCTGAGAATGAAAGTATACCTTCATCCATGGCACCGTTCCTGTGAAGTTTTAATGTAGTCCTGTGTCCGGAAAGGCTATTTGAAAAACTGCCCAACCCCCAGATCAATGATCTGCCCCCAGCCGACCTGCTCCACTGTTCATCATTAGAGGGGGCGGGACATTGCTTCAAATGGCCTTACTGAAGAGTAGACTACATTAAAACTGCATGGGAACGGCGCAAAGGATGAAGGTAAGAGACATACCTTCCTCCTCAGCACCCTGTGCACAATATGAAGCTATCAGCAGGTTAGGTTCGTCTAAACTGATGATGGTTCCCCTTTAATAAATCTGGGCCTAAGGATTTCATTTGTTGTACATTAGTACAGGGGCACCTATGTTGTCTAGGTTTTCTGCACAGCATTTAGAGACAGGTACACAGCAGTACCATGGACATAGCTGACTTTTTTAACTTCTATTGGAGAGTTTTCTAGGCATGCTATGTGAACTGTCTAAATGTGGTTGAGCAAGCAGTGGGAGGAGGGGAGCTCTGATCATTAGCCATTATGAATGGCTTGTTATTAATTATATACTGGTGTTCGTTTTTATTGTAATTCTTCCTGTAGTGACAGGGAGGAGATTGCTGAAAAGCGTTCTCTACAGAACATTAACTGTCAGTTTATTATTAGGCTTAGTGGCCAGACTGAAAACAAAGATTAGTCTCTTGCTATCACCCCTTCCTTGTTACATTTTTTTTATATCTGACTGGGCAATTATGATGTGTTCAAGCCGTATTACCTCCCAAGGTGCTGTAAGAATGAATTAGTTTAACCCCTTAGTGACTGCCAATGGCAAACAGGTAGACAGAATATGGAGTGGGCTTCTGGGAGTCTGAATAATAGGACCCCCACTGATCTTGCAAATGGAATTCAATTCTAACCCTGTGCATAATGGATAACCCCTTTAAAGCAAACTAAACAATACCTGGTTTGCTGAACAGCATTTGGACTTTTTTAAGTTGAACATGAAATTTATCATAGGCTTTATCCATCAGCTCTTCCAGAGATGAAGTTCCAGCAGTTGAAAGAGAACCTTGGTTAATACTATTAAGCTACAAAAAAATAAAAAATAAAATTATAATTTAATTTTAATTGCATAGATTGTATTAAAATTATATATTTAATAAGTGCCTGACTCATCTTGAGCATGCTGCCCTTTGCCCACATCTTGACATGTGAATTCTTTGAGTGGAGAGGCGTGCAAGGCCTCCCATTGAAAGACAGCAGGTGGGATTCAGCACGGAGACCGCGGACAGGGGTTCCAAGCAGAATTTCTGCACCAATTCTATAGTGTGAACAGGCCTTAACGCTGAATAAGAAGGACTCAAAAATCTGCTTCATGGATGCATGGGAGACAGAAATGGGTTGAGAACTGGTCTACAATGGCATGTCTGCTAGCATATAAAAAGTGGTTCTCTTTGAGAATCCAGGAACTTAATTATGAAATTCTCTCACTGTAAATAGTATAGCACTCCAGTCAAACTCTATAAATTTTATACCACACTTTGTTTATTTGGGGTTTTTTTAGCAGTTGGGGGGCCTCTTTTAACTATTTTCATGCCTGTAGTGGGTCTGTATCTTGCCATTGCGGTGAGCTGTTGCAATTTTTTGTGTTTTTGTGTGTTTGCAACTTCAGCCATAGCAACGTGCTCCTGCCTAGTGTGAATGGTGTTCTAGGAGAGCTGACCAAATTTGTCTTTTTGTTTCTGTGTTCCAGATGGGGAGTGGCTGCCTCTACTTGGTCGTGCACTCCACCTATCCCACCCAGGTGGTGTAACTACTTGTGCCGGTATAAGACAGATCTTGCATGCCCAGAGCATAGGCGTATTTCATGCCATAGAGAGGACATAGTACAGTGTAGGACTGCCCCGTGTATGAGGCCACCATAATGTGATGGGGTAGTATTATCTGAAAAGATAATAAGTAGGGAATGAACTGTTAGGGGGGATGATTCAACATGAATTTTACCTAACCGAAATACCCTTTAAGAATGTATTACAACATTCATTACTTGAACAAGAGCAAGTGGGGTAAATAATGAAAGGTCATGGATGCAAATCAATTTGTATTATTAGTCACTGTTCATCAAAGTTTATACATTTCAGCAGTTTTAAAGTGAGTCAATTACCTCAGCGAAAATGTTTAGTAAACAAACTAATAGAAGTCATAAAACTAAAATGGTGTACTGCATTTACACAAGCTACAAAATAGCAGATTTATTATATTACAATTATTTCATTTACAGCTGCCATGTTTAGATGTCATGTCAGCCATGTTTACATGTCAGATACTATTATAAATCAACCCTTGTAGCTGAATTGTATGTCCATTAAGACTAAATATCTGAAGCCTCTGCTATGGAAAACATGTGCAAAGCATTTACCAACGCACTTCAGTGTCCAGAAATAGCCAATACTGGGCTTTGTGCTCATATAATCTAAAGATATCCAGTAAAAACTAGATACGGACAAATAAGGCAGAAAGATCTAAATTTGGTAATTATACCTTCTATATTTGGCGTTTATACTTTCTAAATTTAGATAGAGATAAGGTTATTTAACTCCACTGCAACCACTAAACATGTGTCATCGTAAAAGGAAGGATTAGATTATTTTTAGCAAACTAAGATTTTAATCACCAACTGTGATCTCTATGGGAAAAGGTCATATAAGGGATTTAATATAAAAAAAAAAAAACACACTTGTTGGCCTTGCTATTATATACCTGTAAACTACCAAAATCCACAATGATCAGGTCAGTCTTTTCATGGTAGAAGCCAGTCTTTGGGATCAACAAGTAAGATGGTTGCAGATTTATTTGTAAATCAAGAACTTTCCGAGTTTCAATCATGTGCGACAGCCCTAGAAAAAAAAATCACAAATAATATGGCAACTTTGGTCATTTCACTTTAAGACAGTGAAAATAAACTGAACGTTTGTTAATTTGTGATTAATTCATAAGTCATCATATCTTTTCTCCTAAAATGGGGCATATGTAATATGCCCCAATACAGTAAAACTAGTAGGTGGGATTTTCCCTAAAGTAGGGGGTAAAGTAAAACTCTATAAATCTAGTAATACTGCAAGTACGCGCCACTATATCTCTTGGGCCATGAGTGGTGTTACAAGGGATGTGACTCTCCTAAGGACTTTGGGGGATTACTTTTCTGATCTGCATACAAAGTACCATATTTATTTTTATTAATAAGCTAAAACATTCCTTGGGCACAGTGGCCTGGGGGACCAAACACCCCTGGATGTGGTTAAAAGACACTCAAAATGTTAAAAACCAAGACCCCTCAATTGCTAAGTAACTCAGTATGGATGGATTCTGAGAAAGTACCTAACTACTGCAGTCTAAGCTAAGACTAAATTGTGTGGATTCTGGGAAGTACCAAGCTGTACTGCAGCCTAAGCTGACTGTGCTCACTGAATCAAGGTGGCAGGTAATGAAAGTTTGGGAAAGCACCCAGCTTCACTATCTATGCTGACTGCCACTGCTACTAGTTTTGCATCTGGTTTGATCAATTATTATTATAATGGAAGTCAATGGAAAAATGCATCCAAACGGATTGCTTCCTTTTTTCACAAAATGTATATGTTAAACGCACTGCAAGAAAGCTGTGTGAACCCAGCCTAAATCTTTGTAGTTTGAAAAGAACCATGATGATGGTGAGAATCTAGTCAACAACTCCAGCTCTGATTACACTGCAGGGGAGAAGTCAGTGTAACCTACGGTACCTACTAGGATCATATATACAAACCTGCAGGCTCCAACTGATTGTAATAGGAGCTTTGCCATAGACTCTGTACTGTTTCAGAAGCCTAGGTCTTTCTGATTATTTTTTAACCAAAAATATCTAGGCAAAATATTATGAGGACAAGATGTCAGATGATGACTTCTGACAGTTTCTATAAGTTTCCTCATTCATCAAGTCAGGGGTATCAAACTCAAATACAAGAAGGGGCCAAAATTAAAAACTAATTAAAATAAAAATTGAAAAAATGTGTACAAATTAGGTGGTTTTTCCATCATACGCCATTTTTATTGAATGAACCACTGCCTATATAGAAAAGCTCGGGTAACAAGTCCTGTTAGAACTTGTGGTCCTACCAATTTTAAGCCATGAAACAAATATTGCTGGAAAAAGTAAATGTTCCAGTACATATTGCTGGAAAAGGAACTAATCTTTAAATGATCTTTATGTTGGGTCCCAATATGTACAAACTCCATTATTTGGGAGGGTGGAGGTGGGGTGGTAATATATATTTTCCTTTCCAGCATTTACCCACCCACCACAATGGACAGATTGATGAGAATCACCCAATTACCTGCAGCTGTTCTTTCTTTAATCTCTTCTAGTTTCATCAACGTGGCTGAAGTTAGCTGTTCTAAATCCATTCCTTTTTGTGTCCGGAAAAAGTCTGCCAGAGCGTTTATTGTTGCCTACCATAGAAATTAGATTAGGGACAATAGCAATTGTCACTAAAAGTCAACCTTGACATCCTGCGCTGATAACATCTCTTCATAAAACTAGCACATCATAGGGACAATGATCATATAAACAGAAGTGTACAACTGCTTTATGAAAATGTGGGAACTTCAGAAGATTAGAAGGAGCATTAAAGGCTAGAAGTGCTTTTCCATCTACTACCCTCAACATTTCTTGTCTGATGCTAAATAAAAAAAAATGGCCTTAAGGCTGCATGCACACGTTCCGGGAAGTTGTCCGTGCTCACGGACAATTTTACAGCCCATTGCTTTCTATGGGGCTATTCAGATGTTCCGTGATTTCACGGATCCGTTCCGTTAAAAAATAGGACATGTCATTACTCGGAACGGATGCACGGAAAGGATTTCCCATAGAAATAAATGAGATCCGTGTTTTTCACGGATGTACACAGATGTGACATCCGTGTTCATCCGTGAAAAACACGGATGTGATGTAATCAATGTCATTTATAATGCTGTAAGACAGATTCGTGAAAAAAAACGGACACGGATACAAAACGGATGCAAAACGGACTGTTTTGCACGGATCACGGAGGTAGCTGCCGGACCACAATCACAGATCGGGAAAATCACTGAACGTGTGAATGCAGCCTTAGCATTCTTATCATGTAGGACAGATGCATGCAAACCATTGGATGGCACTATAAGTATCTCCCTCAAACCATAACCCAGTATTTAAAACTTTAGTATTAAAACATAATGGGAGCCACTGAGCAACTGAAAACAGTGTTAAAAAGTACAATGTGGCCAGAAAATCTCCATTCACCTTTTAGCAGTCAAGAACATGGAAAATAAAAATGGTCAAAAAGCTTACAGAGTTATAAAACAAAACACAAATAAAAAAGATAAAAACTTACAGCATCGTAAATAATCTCCACAGGTTGGGACTGCAATACTAGGACCTGATCAGAGGTGCGGTCTTCAGGGTTCGTTTCAAAGAGGATCTTAAGAAGGGATGATTCACTGGAGCCAATCGTACTTACTAGAGATGGAATTATATCTTTCTGTTTGAGACCAGTCACATACCAGTGGTCCAGTTTTGCTTCTACTCTGAAATTTAAAAAAAATAAATAAACTAGATTAATATCTTCTTTAAACAACAGTATATTTTCGACTGAGTAGGTCCTTGGAAGTAAAATGATCAAAAGAAAGGACACTTAAAGGGGTGCTCCAGCGCGGGGGCACTTTTTGGGGGGGGAATGGGGAGGAGGTGGCCACCTCCTCCCCGGTCCCCCCAAAAAAGTGCCCCCACGCTTGATAACCCCTTTAATCTTACTCAGAAGAATGGCAATTAAAAAAAGTGTCTGTCATGAATCTCAATTTTTCTAAATAGCAAATATGTAGTTAGTGACTGCAGCAGCCCATTTAGTGCCCCATTATGCTGCTCATGCATCTGCATTTCACCCTGAGCCAGTGGATGGAACTCAGGAGACAGTGGGAAGGCATTTTAGCTTGCAACAATTCAAGGGTTGAGAAAGCCTCTTTCATACTACTCAAAGGGAGAAAAAAGGACAGTTATATGAAAGGTTCCATGCAGCAACATGCACTAACAGTTATCCAACAGCATCTTAGCTGGCAAAGTAAATTGCAGTTGACATATTGGGGGAGATTTATCAAACATGGTGTAAAGTGAAACTGGCTCAGTTGCCCCTAGCAACCAATCAGATTCCACCTTTCATTCCTCACAGATTCTTTAGAAAATGAAAGGTGGAATCTGATTGGTTGCTAGGGGCAACTGAGCCAGTTTCACTTTACACCATGTTTGATAAATCCCCCCCATTGACTTTAAAATATAAACAGACTTGCAGACTAAATCAATGGTTCGGCTGTATTCCTCACGAATACGGACGAGTAATACCTGTAACGGACTCTCCCCTGCCCGGGCAGCATCTGTGATAAGATGCTGTGTACAGATAGGCGCTGTGTCATTACAGCGTGGCGCATATCAGTACAGTTCCCATCTAAATACAGATGCTGCATGGGCGGGGGAGACTCAGTTACAGGCATTCCTCGTCCGTGGTCTGTGAGGAACACGGAACGTGGGAATACAGCCTTAGGCCCCGTTCCCACTGAGCAAAGCTAGCGGAATTCCGCGACGGAATTGTCTGCCGCGGAATGCCGTTAGCCTCCCGCTCATAATGGGAGTCTATGGGAGGCGCGCGCTGCTGCTCTGTACGCGCTGAAGAATGAACATGTTCATTCTTCAGCGCGGACAGGGCAGGAGCGCGCGCCTCCCATAGAGTCCCATTATGAGCGGGAGGCTAACGGCATTCCGCGGCGGACAATTCCGTCGCGGAATTCCGCTACCTTTGCTCAGTGGGAACGGGGCCTTAGAGTCTTCAAAGCTTAGACTGCAATCCCACGTTTGCAGCCATGCCCCCATGCTGACAATAGCATTGTGCAGCTATTAGAATGGGGGCGTGGTTTCGACCACATTCATAACTGCAAATGTGGGAACACAGCCTTAACTGTGTCATGCCATACACAGACATTATATTCATTGGAAAAAATTGGTCAGCTCTCCTATATTCATTGATTTAGTCTGCAAGCCTATTTATATTTAATAATAAATGTAATATTTTATAAGCATTTAAAAAAAAAAAAAAAAAAAAAAAGTTATTTAACTGCAAAGTGAAAAATGTATTTAGACTATTTCCACATTTACATTCAGAATGCGGTGTGAATGTGGCCAAAACCATGTCCTATTTCTCTACAAATAGCCACTGTGCAGCTATAGAGGGCTGCAGAAATGTTTTGCAACCTCCTAATTTAAATACCTGGCCTTGTGAGTGAGTGGGCAAAAAACACCTGCAACAGGTCATTCTCAATGAGAAGACATACTGGCAGTCGGATTGACATCCCGCTGCGAGCATGTAAGTGACAGCTTCGTTAACCAATCCCCCCTCCCCTCCCCTCCCCCCCCCCCCCCGCCGCCCGGAGCATACAGTACCTGCTCCGCACTAAGGCTTGCTTTGGGGGTTCCGGGCTGGATGTCCCTTTCAGCCAATTAGTGTGCTGCCTCGCCACAAGTGTGAGTATATCTTCTCATTGAGAATGACCAGTGATAGATCTGCAGCGTATTTTGCTGCTAATTTGCAGCCTAAAATCCGCTGCGGATCTGGCGTGTGTGTTTGTAGCCTAAAGGTGTTACTGCCCTGAAGTTTCCATGTAGGTCCCCTGATTGCACATGACAGCTGGTCTTGACGCATTAAGTGGTGACAGGTTCAGGTGCCACCTGCAATGAGTGGTGATACGCTGAGGCCACTGGTGCTTGCCAATCACCAGTAATTGCAGGTGGCCCTAAAACTTGTCACGGTTTAAAGCACCATGCCCAGGTGCCACCAACAATCTCACATGGCAGCTGCAGGTTGATTCCACTGTGTTTAAGAGCTCTTTCATTTGTACATAACAAATAACTCACTTTATTGCCTGGGCTCCCGGTCTCTGGTACACTTTAGTGCTGAGATCAACTATCTGCACCTTCAATGTCTCTGGTGAATGCTCATCATCTCTGATAACTATAGATGTGCTAACTAGCTGGAAACTTAGAATGTGAGCAACGTACTGGATGGGAACAAAAAAAAACCCAAAAACGTTAGTTTACCATAATGACCATACTTTTCAAGTTCCAGACAACAGTTTTGGGAATACATCTCTAAACTTGTGAAAAGACAAATAGAATGAATGAGTTACCCATAGCAACTAAGCAGGCTACAGCTTTGTGGGAGGTTTTATATGGGTTTCTTCCTGAATCTTCCTTTACATAAATCTGGGCTACAATATGAACAGAATGTTTACACAGAGAGATTTATCTGACAGATTTTTAAAGCCAAAGCCAGGAAAGGATTTGAAAAGAAGAGAAATCTCAGTCTTTCCTTTATGACAAATCAAAATTTAGCATTTGAGAAAATGAGGACTGCTGCTCACTCTCTGACATACATGGTAGAGGGAAGGTGATAATCCATTGGTGCTTTGGTGTTAATAAAGTGGGTAAAATGAATGCCTCAAATTTTGCCACACTGTTTATTGTGTTGAAAAGAAAGGGGCAAGAGGAAAAAATCCAAGAATGGGTTTGAGAAAAGGAGAAATATCAGTCTTTCCTTAAAGAGGACCTGTCACCCCCCCACCCCCCCCGTGCCGGGGTGACAGGCTCCCAACCCCCGTTAGATCCCCCTATACATACCTCATCGCACCGGGTCCCGCTTCCTGAGCCGGTCGGGTGACTGAGATTTCAGCGCCCGAAGCCCGGCGCGCGGGCGATTACAGGAGAGTCAGATGCTCATAGAGAATGAATGGGGAGTCCGATGCGCCGTCATTCTCTATAGGCACCGGAACCTCACGCGAGCGAGTGCGCCGGGCGCTGAAATCTCAGTCACCCGACCGGTTTAGGAAGCGGGACCCGGCGCGATGAGGTAAGTATAGGGGGATCTAACAGGGGGTCGGGAGCCTGTCACCCTGGCACGGGGGGGTGACAGGTTTCCTTTAATGACCTGTTCTCTGTTTATAGTCTGTTCTTGGCTTCAAAAATCTGTCAGATAAATCTCTCTCTGAACTCTGTACGCCACATCATAGGTGGCGTAACTTTATTATTAAAGTACCAATAACGATTTTAAGATCTAACACCTTTAATGGCTAATCTGTTGTGAAAGACCCCATCATACAAAAGAGTGCCTTTCAAGTAGCGATTCAGAGAACGGGAGATAACATTTTTTAGGCTTACTTAATGCAATGAGTGACCTATAAAAGCTAAGATTGAAGTACCAAAAGTTCTGCTGATTTGAATTTATTGCCGTAAATTGTTTAGTTTATGGTATTAACTAGCTTCTGTTGCATTTCTGAGCACATCTAAAAAAAAAAATAAAAAAAAAGCATTTAGAGTATCTACTTACTGTTTTAGGCAAACTGAGATTGTGAGAGCTTTCACTGTAACCTATTGCGGTAAAGAGTTTCTTCTTCTCCTCAGGAGTCATTAAGTCATCAATTTCTGAAATAAATTAAGGCACACATTTATTATACATAAAATATAGCCAATAAGGGTTTAAAGGGGTACTCCAGAGAGAGAGAGAAAAAAGTCTTTAATAGATTTTTTTTTTTTTTTGTACTTGTTTTTTTACTTCTATATTTACCTCCAGTGCCTGGCAGCAATAAGGGGTGACACAGCCCTTTGCTGCTACCACCATTTGTGTTGGGAACTCTAAGACCTGTAGTTCCCAATCTCCTGCTCTGTTCTAGCGCCGCTGCACAGCACTAAACAGAGCAGGGTCCGGTTCCTCCCATGTACTAGGGCTGGGCGATAATGGTCTAAATCAATACCATGTTAATTGAACATGTATCCTAGACAACAATTAATGAATATTTAAGACACGCCCTTTTGCCAAACACCCCTGTGCAAGCCACACCCACATAGTCGTGGCAAACTGGCAATATTTTGTTTTAGTAAAGTGTAAAAAAAAAAAAAAAAAGTAACTCACTGAGCAGTGCCATTTAGTCTATTGCCATTATTAAAGGCCCCCCACTGGGGCCCCCTAATGTTGACAATAAGCTAAATGCTACAGCTCCTTGCAGGTGTGAGGCACTGTGTTAGGGGATCAGGTGACACCATGAGAAGCAAAAGGTACATGGCTGTCATTAATTTTCACCTCCTCTGGGAATCCTGCTAATCTGGCAGCCCCATCCACTGACCAGAGCTCAGAGGCATCTGCAGCTACCGAAGCTGTACGATCAGGGAACTGGAATGCTGCCTGCTGTGGTCACGGTTAAAAAAAAAAAAAAAAACTTCATAGAGGAGTGACGCGTTTTTTTTTTTTTTTTTTACAAGAGGTGTAAGCAGAGTCAGGCAAGACCAACAAATTACACACTGCGCTCCTGCATGTGGAAAAGCACCAAGCTATCGCCACTCTGGGTTTCCAAAAATGCCAGCCCCTGCTGTTACTTCCTTTCCGTGTGGTGCAGCAAGGTGGGGGAAAAGGAAAAAAACAAAACAAAAACGACCTATGGAAGATCCGGTTGGTTAACCAAGGCCACAGCTGGTTTCAATTTTTTTACAGTTTAATGCCCAGCCCTACCGCGTATGGTACATTGTTAGCAGCACTAGAACAGAGCAAAAGACCGATAACTGCAGGGTGTAGAGCCGAGTAGTTCCTGACACAAACAAGTGGTGGCAGCAGAGGGGATGTAACGCCCCTAACTGTGGGTTCACACAACGGCATCCGCGCGGCTGTAGAATCGTGTCTACAGGATGGGCAGAGATGCGCGCCACAATGAGGTGGTACGAGCAACGGAATCAGACGGAACTTCTTTGCGCGGATTTCGTAGTGTGAACCTACCCTTACTGCACAAAAGCACTGGAAGAACATATACAAATAAAAAAATATTTTTTTTTTAAATAAAGTTGTATTACAAAGTCATATAACTTTATTAAAGCAATGTCATGACTTAACATTCCATTTTTTTTTTACTTTGCTGCTGTGAAAAGTAGAAAGCCCCATTTGCATTGTCCTGCCAGAATCCTTTAAAGGGGTAGTGCACAAAAAAAAAAAAATTCTTTCAAATCAACTGCTGCCATGAAGTGCCAGAGATTTGTAATTTACTTCTATTAAAAAAATCTCAAGCCTTCCAGTACTTATCAGCTGCTGTGTGTCCAGCAGGAAGTGGTGCTTTCTTTCCTGTCTGACACAGTGCTCTCTGTTGCCTCCTCTGTCCATGTCAGGAACTGTCCAGAGAAGGAGCAAATCCCCATAGAAAACCTCTCCTGCTCTCCAGACTGGAAATAATACCACTTCCTACTGGGCATACAGCAGCTGATAAGTACTGGAAGGCTTGAGATTTTTTAATAGAAGTAAATTACAAATCTCTGGCACTTCATAGCAGCAGTTGATTTGAAAGAAAAATTTTTTTGGTACACTACCCCTTTAAGCAGAGTGTTATACGATCTTAGAATCTGCCACAAGCTTCTAGTTTCTGCATCATTGTATCTTTTAAAATTCCAAAACTGATTAACAACCATTTATATATACAATCACTTTGGGGAATAGGTATCTGTGCTTGTGTACATGTGCTTGTTTTCTGGTGCAATGGTACTGGGGGGAAACAGCATTCAAAGCATTAGTACACTAATGAAGCTACAGTAGTTTGCAATAAATTAGAATATCAACAAAAAATTTTTTTCAGTAATTCAATTCAAAAAGTGACCTCATATATTCTATAGAGTCATTACATACAGAGTGAACTTTTTCAAGCGTTTATTTCTGTTAAAGTTAATGATTATGGATTACAGCAAGGAAAAACCCAAAAGTCAGTATTTCAGAAAACTAGAATATTAAATAAAACCACCTGAAAAAAAAAAATTTTTTAACACAGAAATGTCAACCAAATGAAAAGTCTGTATAGTAAATGCCCTCAATACTTGGTTGTGGCACCTTTTGCATGAATGACGGCATCAATGTGGCGTGGCATTGAAAGGGATCAGCTGATGGCACTGCAGAGGTCTTTTTGAAGCCCAGGTTGCTTTGATAGCGGCCTCCAGCTCATCTGCATTGTTGGATCTGGGTCTCTCCTGTTCCTCTTGACAATACCCCATCAATTCTCTATGAGGTTAAGGTCTGGCGAGTTTGCTGGCCAATCAAGCACAGCGATGCTGTGGTTAGTAAACCAGGTATTGGTACTTTTGTCAGTGTGGACAGGTGCCAAATCCTGCTGGAAGATGAAAATTCCATCTCCAAAAATCTTTTCAGCACAGGGAAGCATGAAGTGCTCTAAAATTTCTTGATTGACGGCAGCGGTAACTTTGGTGTTGATGAAACATAGTGAACCTACACCAGCAGATGACATGGCTCCCCAAACCATCACTGATTGTGGAAACTTCACACTAGACCTCAAGCAGCTTGGATTGTGTACAGCCTCTCCACTCTTCCTCCAGACTCTGGGACCTTGATTTCCAAATGAAATGCAAAATTTACTTTCATCTGAAAACAGCACCTTGGACCACTGATCAACAGTCCAGTTCTTCTTTTTCTTGGCCCAGATAAGACGCTTCTGGTGTTGTTTATTGGTTAGAAGTGGCTTGACACATGGAATGCAACACTTGTAGTCCATGTTCTGCAGACGTCTGTATGTAGTGGCTTTTGAAGCACTGACTCCAGCAGCAGTCCACTCTTTGTGAATCTCTCCCAAATTTTTGAATGGCATTTTCGTTACAATCCTGTTAAGACTGCAGTTCTCCCGGTGGCTTGTGCACCTTTTTCTACCACACTTTTTCCTTCCACTCAACCTTCCATTAATATGCTTTGATACAGCACTCTGAGAATAGCCAGCTTCTTTAGCAATGAACTTTTGTGGCTTACCCTCCTTGTGGAGTGTGTGAATGACTGGCTTCTGGACATCTGTCAGGTCAGCAGTATTCCCCATGATTGTGTTGCATACTGAACCAGACTAATGGGGTGTTTACACAGACAGATTTATCCGGAAGATTTTTGAAGCCAAAGAAAAGAGCAGACTATAAAACAGAGAACAGGTCATAAAGGAAAGAATGAGATTTCTCCTCCTTTTAAATCCATTCCTAGCTTTGACTTAAAAAATCTGTCAGATAAATCTGCCTGTGTAAACGCACCATAAGGGACCTTTTATAACGCTTAGGGAGCCACTGCAGGTGTTTTGGGTTAATTATTCTAATTTTCTGAAATACTGACTATGGATTACAGCCAAGAAAACCCCAAATCATCAACTCTAACAGAAATAAAAGCTTGAAAAAGTTCACTCTGTATGTAATAATATATAAGGTCACTTTTTGAATTGAAATACTGGGGGAAAAATTGTTGATATTCTAATTTATTGCAAACCATTGTAGTATCAGCCTTCGACATGCTGGTGAATATGGCAAACCTTCACTAAAATCACATTCCATTTGGTCACATACCAAAATTAACAAAATTAATGAATGTGTCCCTTTCGTGAACTCTTTTGTAAAATCATCAAAAGTTCATTGCATTGTTGGCACACACTGCATTTTCCTTTTTGTTTAAGCAGTTGTGTGGTTTTCTTTAAAATTACTTTAATGTGAAAAACCATGACATTAAAGCCCACATATCATGTATTTCATTTTAGTGTAATTAATTAAATGTAAAAGGTATAAAAAAATAGGATTAGTCTTACCGGTAAGACTGTTTCTTCGAACCTTCACGACGGCACCATAGGAGGATGGGTTGTACCCTAGGGACAGGAAAAAGCACGAGAGGTTAAAAGCCCCTCCCTTTCCTCCCAGCACCAGTGCCTTTATAACAACCAATAGCACCACGTGAGTATCATATTAAACATACAATACTAGGGAGGGATACTGGTGCCGTCGTGAAGGTTCGAAGAAACAGTCTTACCGGTAAGACTAATCCTATTTTCTCTCCTCACCTTCACGACGGCACCATAGGAGCAATACCAACCATTACTCTTAGGGGGGGACCACAGCCTGCAGCACCTTCCTGCCGAAGGACAGATCTTCCCTTGACTGCAGAAGTAGTCTATAGTGTCTTGAGAATGTGTGGGGGGACGACCATGTCGCGGCCCTGCAGATCTGTTCCAGAGAGGCCGAAGCCCTTTCGGCCCATGATGTGGACATCGCTCTAGTAGAATGAGCTCTTATATTAATGGGAGAAGGTAGGTCTTGAGCTTTATAGGCTTCTGTTATTGAGTTTTTTATCCATCGGGCGATGGTACTTTTTGAGACTTTTTTCCCTTTGTTTTTTCCCTGGAACTGGATAAATAGATTTTGATCAGTTCGCCAGAGAGCCGTAGTTTCCATATACTGTAGGACTGCTCTTCTAACGTCTAAAGTATGGAATTTTTCTTTTAATGAATTTTTGGGATTTGGACAGAATGATGGAAGGATAATGTCCTGATTCTTATGAAACTCTGTAACTACCTTAGGTAGAAAAGAAGGATCTGTTTTTAAGGTAATACAGTCTTCTGAGATAGTACAATATGGTTTACGGATAGTTAAGGCCTGGATTTCACTCACCCTCCTGGCTGAACATATCGCGACCAAAAAGACTGTCTTGTATGAGAGAAGTCTTATATTAATGTCTGTTATAGGTTCAAAGGTAGGTTTTGTTAAGCCTTCTAAGACTATATTCAGGTCCCATGGCGGATGAATAGTCTGAGGTTTAGGATTAATTCTAGACGCAGCTCTTATAAATCTTTTGATCCATCTATGTTCAGCTAAATTTGTGTCATAGATTGCCGATAAGGCGGAAACCTGCACTTTAAGGGTGGCTGGCCTAAGGCCTTTAGAAAGTCCCGCCTGTAAGAAGTCCAGGATTTGGGCTATGTTTGGTTCTGCCGGAATTGGTGGAGGAGATTTACACCAAGAGGAGAACACCTTCCAGACTTTTAGGTAAATGGAATTAGTTACCTTCTTTCTGCTTTTCATGAGAGTGGATATTACCTCCTCTGATAAGCCTCGGCTTCTTAATATTGTCTCTTCAGGATCCATGCAGACAACTGTAGTTTTTCTGGTTCTGGATGGAGAATCGGACCCTGAAAGAGAAGGTCGGTTATTTGTGGAAGTAGGACTGGCTCCTCCACTGCTAGTGTCTTGAGGAGGCCAAACCAGCTCCTCTTCGGCCAGTATGGAGCTACCAGAATAACCTTTATTCCCTGATCCCTGATCTTCTGGAGTACCTTTGGTATCAGTGGGATGGGAGGAAAGGCGTAAGCTATTTTTACCTTCCAATTTTGTGTCAGGGCATCTACTGCAGTAGGGTGGTCTGATGGGTTCAGGGAGTAGAAGTTTGTCACCTTCTTGTTTTTTCTGGTGGCAAACAAATCTATCTCGGGTTCCCCCCAGCGTTCTACTAGTTGACGGAAGATCTGATCTTTGAGACACCACTCCCCTGGATGAACCTGGTGGCGACTGAGAAAGTCTGCCTGAGTATTTTCTGTTCCTTTCAGGTGAGTTGCTGACAGAGACAGAAGGTGAGACTCTGCCCAAGCGAATATTTGTTTTGATACTGACCATAGGGGATTGTGTTTTGCACTGCCCTGGTGTCTTAAGTGAGCTACCGTGGTGACATTGTCCGATAGAACATGCACATGGGTGTCTTTTAAGGTGTTTTGAGCCGCCTGTAATGAATTTTTGACTGCCTTGAGTTCTTTGAGGTTTGAGGAGTCTTTTAAATCGTTTGTGTCCCAAATCCCCTGAAAGAATTGGGTCCCGACTTGGGCTCCCCAACCTGTCTGGCTTGCGTCTGTTTTTACTATTACCTTGGGTTGAGGGTTCCACTGTACCCCTTTTTGTAGATTCTCTCTTCCTTGCCACCAGCGTAGTGATTTTTTCGTCTGGGGGGTGAGGGAAAACTTTTTGTCTAATCCCGAAGGTCTTTTGTTCCAGGTCTTTAGAATCTGGGCTTGAAGTGATCGGGAATGGGCTTGACTCCAAGGCACCGCTGGGATGGATGAAGTCATTGAGCCTAGAACTGACATTGCCTCTCTCACAGACGTCAGTGAGCTGTTCTTTAGTCTCCTGATTTTTGTGAGGATCTTTTGTATTTTTTCCTCCGGAAGAAATGACGTTTGAAGGATTGAATCTAGGAGGATTCCTAGAAACACTTTCCTGTGAGATGGCACCAGGTCGGATTTGTCGACGTTGATGATCCACCCTAAAGATGTTAGAAGGTTGCGAGTTGTCTCCAGATCTTGTATCAGCTTCTTTTGTGTGTCTGCTATGATGAGGAGATCGTCCAGGTAGGCCACGATATTTATTCCCTGGAGATGAAGAAAAGATATCACCTCTGACATCACGTTGGTGAAGATTCTTGGAGCCGAGGAGATCCCGAACGGGAGAGCTCTGAACTGATAGTGACGTACCTCTTTCCCTATGAGAATCGCAAACCTTAGATATTTTTGGGAATCCTGGTGTATTGGAACATGATAGTAAGCGTCCTGGAGATCTATGGAGGCCATCAATGCCCTGGACGCTATTAGGGGTGTTGTCGTCTGTATTGATTCCATCTTGAACCTCTGATATCTGACGTATTGGTTCAATGGTTTTAGGTTTATAATTAGACGGAAGGAGCCGTTGGGTTTTTTTACTAGAAACAAGTTCGAGTAGTGACCCGCTCCTTTCTCCTTTGGTGGAACTAGGGAGATTACTTCCATACTCTGTAATTTCCTCACGCTTTTCACTAATTCTTTTTGTAGGGGATCTGAAGACTGACGTGAGATTGTAAATCTGTGTGGGGGAGGGTGAGTTAGTTCTATTCGGTAGCCCTCCCTGATGATATTTGTTACCCAGTTGTTGTTGGTAATATATGTCCACACATCTGAAAAGTCCTTCAGTCTTCCCCCTACCGGACCGGTGTCACTGTTTATCTTGGGAGGACTTGGGGTTGAAAAAAATATTTCTCCCTTTCCCTCCCTTGGAGTAACTCCAGCGGCCCCCTTTCCCTTTACCGCGGTAGTTGTCCTGAAACTTCGGTCTTTTATACTGTTGTTTCTTTTGTGGGGGTTTTTCTTCTGGTAAGGCTTTCTTTTTATCTGCCGATTTTTCTATAATTTTATCCAGGTGTGTTCCGAACACATATTGACCTTCAAATGGTATACCACACAGATTTGATTTGGCGGTATTATCTCCGGTCCAATTTTTTAACCAGAGCGCCCGGCGGGCGGCATTGGTTAGTGCGCCATCTTTAGCTGCGAATCGGATAGATTCCGCTGTGGCGTCGGCTAAAAATGCAGTGGCATCTTTTAGTAGGGGTAGGGAGTCCACTATTTGTTGTCTTGGACATTTATCATTTAAGTGGCCTTCTAGCTGTTCTACCCAGACATGGAGGGCCCTGGCAACGCAGGTGGCAGCAACGTTATTTTTTAATGAGTACGACACTGTTTCCCAGGATTTTTTTAAGAGGCTTTCCGCCTTACGGTCCATGGGATCCTTGAGCTGAGAGGAATTCTCAAAGGGCAATAAGGATTTTTTTGTGGTCTTAGCTACCTGTGCGTCTATTTTAGGAATATCTCCCCACTTAGACGTATCTTCTTCCCCGAAGGGTAACCGTCTTCTAATTTCGCTGGGCACCTGTAACCTCTTTTCTGGTTCTGCCCACTCATCAGTGATTAACTGTTGTAATGTCTCATGGACTGGAAAAACCAATTTCTGCTTGGCTTTCAGTCCCTGAAACATCTTATCTTTAGGGGCTACCTGCTCCTGAACTTGTTCTACACTCAGAGCATCTCTGACCGCTTTGAGTAGGGCAGAGGTGTGTTCTGAGGGAAAGAAGTATTTTCTTATTTCTTCTTTCTGTTCAGTCTCATTATCGCTCATTTCTATTGATTCCTGAATCTGACCAGATTCATCAGAAGACGCGGATGAGTGTCTCCCACGTTTCCTGGATAATGTAGTTTCTTCTGAAGCTGCTACAGAAGCAGAATAACTCGACATGATATCTACCGGTGCATCATTGGAAACTACCTGATGGACCGGGGAGACCTGAGGAGGGTTTAGTTCTAGTGGAGCAGGAGGAGGGGTAGGTAGAGGTAGCGGCAGAGGAGGAGGAGGGAGTCTGGTTATAGATGTAGCTATCTCCTCCTTCATCATTTTCCTGATATCTTCCAGGAATGATGATCTGTCTTCCTTTATGATTTCCCCAATGCAAGATGGGCAGATGTTTTTCTTGCAACTGGATGACAGTTTTGCATTGCAGGTCACACATCTCCTCTCTGATGTTCTAGGTTTATCCTTCTTAGGATTAGATTCTTTAGTCTCCTAAGGAGGATAAGCAATATATATACATCAGATTTCAAGAAAAAGATGATAATCCAATGTAAGCACCACCCCACTGGCTGTATAGCCGTAGGGAGTATATATATTTATATATATATATATATATATATACCCATATATATACCCATAATATATATTCATAATTCTCCTGCACCCATACACCGATTGAGAGTGGAGAAGATCCTCATGGCAATTTGTACTATCAATGTAATATATCACCCATAGTGGAAGACATGCACTGATTCCAGAGGAAAAAAACTGCAGAGTTTGCATAGGTAGCGTGCTGAATGCAGAGCTGCGCATGCGGAAGCGGCCGAAGCCAATACACTACTCACAGTTACCGCCGTAGCAGTCTTGTCGGACGTGGAGGGATCCATCACCAACAGCGAGACGATCCGACCAGCTCGCGCTGAAGATTTTAACTGTGCGGTCCCGGAAGCGGAGCGCACGGCGTCTGACGTCATCTCCGGAGCGCCGGTCTTCCACGTCACACGCGGGCGACACTGCGTCCGACGTCACCAGCGGCGTCCTACGTCACGCGTAGAACGCCGCAGCCTCCGCGTCATGCGCCGAGCGCGGCGGCGTCTACGTCACAGGTGAGGCGACGCGGCCTTCCCACAGCCGGGATCCCGTCTGCCCATTATCCACCGGGGGGAGCGAATAATTCGGGTCCCCCCCACTGCCGAGTACCTGGAGACAGTGCGAGGCTCCACACGGGAAACGACGGAACTGCTCCTCCCTACGGCCGGCCGTCTGACTGGAAGGAAGGAAGCCGAGGCCTCGATCGATCCACAGCCTTCTGTAAGTCTTTTACTTCTTAGAGGGGATCTCTCCTCGTCTTCACGCGGATCCCCTCCCTCTCGTGCCTGCCCTAATGGGACAGGAAAAAGCACTGGTGCTGGGAGGAAAGGGAGGGGCTTTTAACCTCTCGTGCTTTTTCCTGTCCCTAGGGTACAACCCATCCTCCTATGGTGCCGTCGTGAAGGTGAGGAGAGAAAAATAATAATTCCAGAAACACTCCAAGAGGTCTGCTGTTTTAAAAGATACAGTGACACTATCACTAGCACTTAAGGTATTTTGCCCACGTGTTATGTGCCTCAGGAAGAGGTCTGTCCTGGGTCAGCTAATTTCTTGTGAACTACAGGATGACACCATAACCTCATCAGATCCCTCCCTGACAGCACCAGACCCTCCCCTCCCTACTGAGCTTTATTGAATGCTGCTGCTATCTCTCTGGGATAAGGATATACAGCAGTTATACACCTCCCCGGAGGCTGTGTTCACCCCGTCCCTGTCCTCCAGATCAGTAGGAAATATTGGCCTATGTTCTCTACAGGGTTTCTACAAGGCTGTTCAAGGATATGAGTAAAATACTACAGACTGACAACACTGTGAGCAAATGTATCTCCTATTTTCTTGTACCATTTTGAGGGTTAGAGTTTAATAAAGTTACATTCTGTTAAAATTACTTTCAGGAACAGAAATTTCTTCAGAGTCGTCTTTCTTTGACGTTTCTTTCTTTCCCCAAAACCCTCCAAACCAGCCTCCACTTTTCTTCTCTCCAGTCTGTGAAGCTTTTTTTGCCAGTACCTTTTGACCTGACCGCACTACCTAAAAATATATAAAAAAAAAACAAAAGAAAAACACGACCAATAATTCAAAAAAAAAAAAAATTTGCAACTGACTTTACAGATATATATTTACAAAAAAAATTGTGTCAATTCAATCTCAGAAAACAAAACAAAAAAAGAAAAACAATAGGTTCTTGGAGGTTTAATCTCTTAAGGACGGAGCCAATTTTAGTTTTTACGTTTTTGTTTTTTCCTCCTTGTGCTTAAAAGGCCATAGCAGTTGCATTTTTCCACCTAGAAACCCACATGAGCCCTTATTTTTTGCGTCACTAATTGTACTTTGCAATGACAGGCTGAATTTTTGCATAAAGTACACTGCGAAACCAGGAAAAAATTCAATGTGTGGTGAAATTGAACAAAAAAAGGCATTTCTTTTATTTGGGGGGTGTTTGTTTTTACGCCATTTGCCCTGGGGTAAAACTGACTTGCTATGCATGTTCCTCAAGTCGTTACGATTACAACAATATATAACATGTATAACTTTTATTTTATCTGATAGCTTGTAAGAAATTCAAACCATTGTTAACAAATATATGTTCCTTGAAATCGCTCCATTCCCATGCTTATAACGCTTTCATCCTTTGGTCTATGGGGCTGTGTGAGGTGTCATTTTTTTTGCGCCATGATGTGTTCTTTCTATCGGTACCTTGATATATACAACTTTTTAATCACTTTTATTAAATTTTTTCTGGATTTGATGCAATTTTACACGTTGGCATCTTTTTGCACTCACGCCATTTACCATGCGAGATCAGGAATGTGATTAATTAATAGTTCGGGCTATTACGCACCCGGCGATAACAAACATGTTTATTTTTATTTAACCCTTTCACGCACGAGGACGTAACTGTACGTCCTCGCGGGGGTGCGTGCGTTCAGAGCGGGGCCGCGCGGCGACCCCGCTCTGAACCGCCGCGGTCCCGGGTGCCTCATGTAGCCCGGGGCCGCGGCTATTAGCGAGCATGGTCTGATCGCCGTGCCCGCTAATAAGGTAATCAGATGCAGCTGTCAAAGATGACAGCTGCATCAGATTACCGGATCCAGCACTTCCCTGGTGTCTAGTGGCGGAGATCGCTCCCCCGGGACGGTGTCCCGGAGGAGCGATCTCCGTGTGTGGAGCCGGCCGGGGTCTGCGCCAAGATGGCGCTGATCCCGGATCGTCATTCGCTTGTTTTCGGCTGCAGCAACCGAAAGCAAACGAGTGCCGATCTCATTGATCTATGCTGTATAACTATATACAGCATGGATCAATGGGGGGCTTCTAGTATAAGTGTAAAAGTTTAAAAAAAAGATAAGTGATGTTGTCAATAAAAAGCCCTCTCCCCTAATAAAAGTCAGAATCACCCCCCTTTTCCCATGTTATAAAAAAAAAATAGACAAACAAACAAACAAACATGTCTGGTAACGCCGCGTGCGTAATCGCCCAAAATATTAATTTATCACATTCCTGATCTCACACAGTAAAATTGTAATAAAAAGCGATCAAAAAGTCGTATATGCGCAATCAAGGTACCGATAGAAAGAACACATCATGGCGCAATAATAGACACCTCACTGAGCCTCATAGACCAAAGGATAAAAGCGCTATAAGCATGGTAATGGAGCGATTTTAAGGAACATATATTTGTTAACAATTGTTAAAATTTTTTACAGGCCATCAGATACAAGAAAAGTTATATATGTTACATATCGTTGTAATTGTAACGACTTGAGAAACATATATAACATGTCAATTTTTCCATAGAACACACGGTGTAAAAACGAAACCCCCCCAAAGAAAAGTTTTTTTTTTCAATCTCACTGCGCATATAATTTTTTTCAGGTTTCGCAGCATATTTTATGCAAAAGTTCAGCCTGTCATTGCAAAGTACAATTAGTGACGCAAAAAATAAGGGCACATGTGGGTCTGTAGGTGTAAAAATGCAAGTGCT
Organism: Dendropsophus ebraccatus; assembly: GCF_027789765.1. Taxonomy (NCBI): domain Eukaryota; kingdom Metazoa; phylum Chordata; class Amphibia; order Anura; family Hylidae; genus Dendropsophus; species Dendropsophus ebraccatus. Next base: position 142,810,002 of record NC_091454.1, on the reverse strand, counting down.
ATGGCCTTTTAAGCACAAAGAGGAAAAAACGAAAACGCAAAAACGAAAATTAGCCTGGTCCTGAAGGGGTTAAAACATGGGAAAAGGAGGGTGATTCAAACTTTTATTAGGGGAGGGGGCTTTTGACTAATAAGAACACTTTTTTTTTTTACACTTATACTAGAAGCCCCCTTGGGGGACTTCTAGTATATACACACTGAACTCTCATTGAGATCTTTGCTGTATACTTACACAGCAAAGATCAATAAGATCGGCACCCGTTTGCGTTAGCCGAATACTAACGAGTGCCGAGCCAGGATCAGCGTCATGCGTCCTTAAGAGGTTAAGTTAGATTTAATTTAGACAGAGGCTATGTTCCCACACAGTATTTTTGGTCAGTATTTTGCAACCAAAACTAGGAGTGTATTGAAAACACAGAAAGGCTATGTTCCCACGCTGTTGAAATTGAGTGGATAGCCATCATTTAACGGCCATTATTTCAAAACAACTGTGGTTGTTTTAAAATAACTGCATTTATTTACCAATAAATGACAACCATCCACTCAATTTCAACAGTGTGTGAGCATAGCCTTTCTGTGTTTTCAATACACTCTGTGTTTTGGATGCAAAATACTGACCAAAAATACTGTGCAGGAACATAACCACAGATTAGAAGCGCAAAAACGCATCAGAATATAAAGAAACTAAAAATATCCCAAAAAAGGGTTACCTTCATTCTCAGTGCTAAAGGGACATAGCAGGTAAGATGCTTCTAACCTGCTGATAGTTTCTCTTTAACGAAAAACACAATAGTAACTTGTGTAAACTGCCCATAAAAACCAATCACAACTCAGTTTTCAACTCTGGAAAAATAACTAACCAGTTTCTACATTACACACTTTGATAAATCCGGACCACATTCATTATAAAGCTTAAATGGGAATTTCCACCTTGGACACTATGGTGTCTCCATGACCTATAAATGTCTTGTCTGACAGGTAGAGGTTTTAACAGGTAGGTTGAGACTTTGTCCATAATCCCACTTTTTGGACATCGACACATTGAGAACATGGACACTTATTTAAGCAGAAATTACAGCTACCTCAGAATTGTGAACATTTGTCTTTTAATTCTAAAGAAAGTAATCAGGCACAAAAGTAGTTGAAGTCAAGGTGCAAATGTACTACTACATACCAATCTACATGAATCTGGCTGAAATGTAAGCAGTGCTGCTTCCCTGGTGCTGATGCTGTGGCACCAGTCTTTTCTGGACCATTGTAACTTCAGACCAGACTCAACATACAATGCTACAGACAGTCAGGGCCTGGGAACTTGTGAATACCTATTTGATTGACCAATAAAAGTGTCCATTTTACTGGTAAAACCCTACTTTTACTGAAGTACATGCAGTAATTACCTGTCTAATAGCATCTCTCTATCAGTGTGATACTACATGTCTTGTACTGCTCTTTACCTGTCAGAATAAGCTGTTTCTCCTTTGGGCACCAGGGAAGGGCGACTTTATTTTATTTTTCTGCAACCCTGTGTGATCTGTACAGGACCCTGAAAAGGCTGCAGTCCTCTACACAGACAGTAATTTACAGTCTCCAGTCGCTCTTTCTGACTTGCCACATCCATATTTGTTATCTGCTTATTTTTATCAAATCTTATTCTCATTTTATTTTGGTATGGCATTTTGGGGGCTTTAGAACCCATTACCAGTTTTCCATTACGCTATGGTCTCAAGATACAATATTTTTAACATAGAATGGTTGTCCGGGAACCAATTAATACTCTAACTTGAGGGACAACTGTGTATATTATGAATATCAACAGTGGGGGGGGGGGGGGGGGGGGAACAGCAGGCATATTAGGAGGAGGCCAGTTTGCTTAGTTAATGTATTTGGGGAAAACATGTAAAAAGGGGTATTTCGGTCATTTGTGTTTTTTGATATATTGTTTCTTGTTTTTACAGCTAGAGAAGCATTTTATTTTCACCTAACCGCGCTCTCTGGGGTCCTCCTGCAGCGTCCTTGGGTTTCTTGCAGTGTGAGAAAACAAAAGGGCCTATATACTTAGTATTTGGACGCAAGGGAGGCGTAATATAGTACAAAGCCACAGCCATCAGTTTTGAAATGCAATGTGATTTATGTGAAACTGTACTGAAATCACATCCTGAGTGAGTCTTCAGAGCATGTGGAGTAAACGCTTAGCATTAGTAAAGAATGTGTGAACTGCCCATAGCAGCCAACTACAGCTTTTTAACTCGAAAGCTGTAAAATTTTAAAATTTTTAAAATGAAAGCTGTGAGCTGTTTCTATCTGACACACTTTAAATTGTGAGGAGCTAAAAAGTACAAAGGTACATTCCGTAAAATTTCTTTATATAACATACTATTCTGTTGTAGACCAAAAGTGAAGAGGCTCCAAACATTAGCCACAAAAGGGAAAAAATAAATATACAAAAAATAGTTACCTCTGCTTGTGCTTGCTGTCTAGCCAGAACAATATTAAATACATCAAGAGTTTTTTCCAGTTCCTAAAAGAAAAAACAAAACAAAATATAAACACACAAAGTTAAGTCATTATTATGGGGAAACTTAGCCCGATATAAACTGGAAAGCTGAAACCTGCAGCTCCAGCAAAGGAAGCTGGTTTTTGAAAATAGATAATTACCTTTCCCAAATAGTACAGGAACTAGCCGGTGGGGGGGGGGGGTGTCACTTCTGGACCTGATTTAACTAATAGGCCAGTCAGAATATCAAAAGTAGAGGTGGGGTGCGGGGGTAACCCAGGTAATAGTGACCACAACATAATAAGGTTTCATTTATACTTTAATAAAATGCTTAGTATTAAACTTAAGACGACTAATTTCCAACCTTGGGACATAGACTGGGACAATGCCCTTAGAAACTAAAGTAACCAAGAGAAATGGGGCATATTTAAAGCGACTCTGTACCCACAATCTGACCCCCCCAAACCACTTGTACCTTCAGATAGCTGCTATTAATCCAAGATCTGTCCTGGGGTCCGTTCGGCAGGGGATGCAGTTATTGTCATAAAAACAACTTTTAATCTGGCAGCGCTGTGTCTAACGGCCGGGGCTTACATTTGTATATGCATTAGGCTGGCACACCCTCTCTGTCCTTCCTCCCCACCTTCCTCATCATTAGGAATGCTCCATGCAGATTGCTTCCTATTACCCACCTGTGTTTATAATGAACATGGGCTGGATCGTTAAGACACCTGTGCAAAGCTTAAACAGCAGTAAATGTTCCTGGATCATTCCTAATGATGAGGATGGTGGGGAGGAAGGACGCAGAGGTGGTGCCAGCCTAATGCATTTACAAATGTAAGCCCTGGCCTGATTAAAGGCAGCTATCCGAAGGTACAAGTGGTTTGGGGGGGACAGATTGTGGGTACAGAGTCGCTTTAAGAGCATCCTGGTTAGATCTTGTGAATGACACATGCTGGTTAACTGCAGCTGTTAAGGGTGCAATAAATGTTAAAGTGCCACTGTTGTGAAATCAATAGTCCAGGCGATTTTAAGAAACTTTGTAATTGGGTTTATTGGTCAAAAAATGCATTTTTAACATGAAAAAGCAGTTTGAACTCTCCCCCCTGTCTTCATTGTTCTCCTATGGAGAGAGCTAAATAAAAGACCAAAACAGGACAACAAAGAGTTAATCTACAAATACCTCAACCTTTATCTCCTCTGACAGTCACCACTGACCTCTCTGAGCTCTGATTACAGAATTCACCCAGCTCCATGCCTGTAATCATCTGTTATCTGCTTCCTGCTGTCGGCTAACTCCCTCCTCCCCCCCTCTCCCTAGAACAGACTGGGTACGTCTGATGCAACAAGTCACAATTTCCAGATTTTTTGCAGTGGATGGAAAAGAGGAGGGAGGGGGGACCTGGGAAAAGGCTTTTTAAATGCAGATAATGGCATATTTGGCTAATAAACCCAATTACAAAGTTTCTTAAGATCGCCTGGACTATTGATTTCTGCAAAAAGAAAAAAAAATATGACAGTGACACTTTAAAATAAGCATTCAGACTTATATAACAAGAAGGTAGTGGGGAAGCATTGAGCAACTATAGACAGAAGAATTGTGCAAAAATAAACAAATAGAAGCAAAAATTGCAACAGAAAGATGGACTGCCACAGAAAGTATTAAGAATCCCAAAATGTTCTTCACCTATATAAATAATAGAAGACTTAAAACTGAAAAAACTGAAGTATAATGGTGGAGGGGGTGAGAAAAGGCCAATCTACTAAATACATTCTTCTCTACTGTATCCACAGAGGAGATGACTAGGGATTATGTAAATCATAGGGCTATGGATTATGTAAATCTTCCCATAAATCTCACCTGCCTAACACAACAAGAAGTAGGACAAAGCCTTAAAAACATTCAAATCCATAAATCACTGGGCCCAGAAGGTATCCATCCTTGATTTTTGCAAGAATTAAGTATTGTGTTAGGCAGACCCTTATTCATAATATTTAAATATTCAATAATAACAGGGATTGCTCCACATGACTGGCGCATACTGTAGCTAATGTGGTACCAATATTCAAGAAGGAGTCAAAGAGTGATCCTGAAAACTATAGGACCGTAAGACTAACATCTATAGTGGGTAAAGTATTTTAGGGGTTTGTAAGAGTTGCTATATTGGAGTATCTTAATGAAAACAATCTTATAACACAGGACCAGCATGGGTTTATGAGGGATTGGTCCTGTCAGACTAATCTAATCAGCTTCTATTAGGAGGTGAGTTATAGACTGGACCTGGGGGAGGCTATGGATGTTGTGTATCTGGACTTTTCAAAGGCATTTGATATTGTTCTGCATGAAAGATTGGTCTATAAAATGAGGATGCTGGGACTAGGGGAAAACATATGCAAATGGGTAAGTAACTGGCTGAGTGATAAAAAACAGAGGGTGGTAATTTATGAAACATGCTCTGATTAGGTAACAGTTACTAGTGGGGTACTAGTGGGGTTAGACATCTTAGGGGCGATCTGATCACAATGTACAAATAAAAAATGGACAGTACAGAGATCTTTGTAGTGATCTTTTTACTCCTAGGTCTGTAACCATGGCAGGAGGGCATCCTCTATGTCTAGAGGAAAGAAGGTTTCACCATCAGCACAGATGCAGATTATTTACTGTAAGAGCAGTGAGACTATGGAACTCTCTGCCACATGATGTTGTCATGGCTGATTCATTAAATACGTTCAAGGGGGGTCTGGATGCTTTTCTTGAAAAATATAATATTACAAGTTATAGGCATTAGATTTCTGATGATACGTTGATCCAGGGATTATTTTGATTGCCATTGGAATTTTCTTCCTGTGATGGGGCAATTGTCATCTGCCTCATAAGGATTTTTGCCTTCCTCTAGATCAACAAAGTAGGGTTTCTCTAGGTTGAACCCGATGGACTTTTGTCTTCTTTTAACCTTATAAATTATGTTACTAACATACATGACAATAACATCAAACTGGAGAAAAGTACTTTAAAGGTTTTCATTAGAGATGAGCAAATTTACAGTATTAACTAAGTGAAGTGCTTTGTTAGCTTGGCTGTCGGTTTATCAGCCGTCTGAGCTTAAACTCTGTGCCGCTTTGTTATGGGTGCATGGAAAAGCTGGATCCAGTCCTGGGAATTCAAAGGATGCTGATAAGCTGATTGACAAGCTAATGAAGGCCTTTGCTTCCTTAATACTGTAAATTCGCTAATCTCTAGTTTTCACACAAATAGAATTTATGACCTTGGGCACACAGACTTTTTCACATGGACCTATTCTAGGTGAAATATGGTGTGAATTCTGCACTGTACTGTGTTCATACCCTCTCCACACTATAAAGTAAAGGTCTTTAGAATAGCATCATTATATCTTCTGATGATCTCTAGGTTTCAGTAAACCTGAGAATGGTAAGAGTATTACAATAGGAATACTTTAAAACACAAGTGCAATATGGTCATCTTAATCACCTGTATCTGCTTTGTAGTTTCTTCAGGAACCTTTGTTTGGGTCAGTTTGCTCTTGTACATATTTTTGTAGCATTTTAGGGTTTCTCTGTGTTGTAAGATGTTAAGCCATGACCACATCCTTGTTCTTCTTCTTACATGAATGTCCAAGATGCTGTTAATTGCATACATCCACCTGCACACAAAATAGTAAACGTAAAAAAAAGTATATTATTAATGCTGGCGAAATTTATAAATTAAACCACAATGACTAACCTATAACTGTAAAACTTACATTTGGCACCCAGTATGTTAGATTTCCATGGCAATGATCAAACTGGGACCATAATGCAATCTCAATGTGTTCGAAGTCATGGAGACCAACACTTCCAGGTGCCAAGTAGAGTTTCCAGCTGATCTGGCAGCAGTCATGGTCATAGCTACACTAAGTTTTATTAATTATTCGAATGAAATATTGTTACAGTGACTCAAACGATAGGCCTGTGTCTAAATACCAAGGGAGATTGACCAATAGATACTAATGGGGACAAGTGGATTATCACAATTAGTCTCTTACAACTTGCCCACAACTTTAAGTACCTTACATCTATGGTGTTGTGTTTTTTCGATCACCTTCATTAATAAAGGTTACGTTTTAGAAAAAAAAGAGGTTGGTAGTTGTAGCGATTATAATTTTTCTTTGTCTTGTTGCAGTGACAGAGTTGATAAAATTTTGAATATATATACATATATATATATACACATTATATATATATGTATATATATATATATATATATATATATATATATATATATTTTTTTTTTTTTTTTTTTTTTTTTTTTTCCTTTCTTCAAATACATAAAAGGTGAGTAATCATGCACAAAGACAAATATCATTAGTTGGGGTGTGGTGGGTACTGGCCAGTAAAAGGCCTTATTCATACGCCCTGCAAAATTGCCCGTGATCGCGGATCAGTGACCTCGGACAATTTTAGAACCCATTAAATCCAATGAAACTATTCACACCATCCGTGACACCAACAGCTCCTTGAAAAAAAAATAGGACATATCCTAGTGTGGAATAGAATAGAACTCTATGGGATCCGTGTTTTTCATTGACTCCACGGATGCCACATCCATGGAATCCATGAAAAACAGGGATGCAGTGTCATCTGCATCCCCCTCCCCTGGGCCGGGCAGCGCATCCCAACAAATGAGTGCCTGATCTTCCCACCATCTGGCAGTGCCCACCCTCAGACCTATCAATGCATCATCACCCAAAGACAACCCCCCAGGCCGGACCTGGCAGTGCATCACTTCTCTGGATGGTGATGCACTGCCAGGTCCGGGCGCTGCCATGTGCGGCAGGGGTCGGGTACCGCAGATGCAATTACAGAAAAATTTCCACACATCACAGAGAAAAACAAATAGTGGGAGACTTTGTGGACCTGAAAAACCACTAAATGAGGCCTAATACACAATTATGCTTAGGCCACAACTGCTGGGATTGGAGGGCTATAGCTAGTCTGGTTCTCAACTAAGAAGTGGATACAATTATATCAGGTCTAGGCAATGCTTTGGGACATAAACTTTTGCAACATATTGGTACGAAGTAGACTGAATAGAAGGCCACCATGCTATTGCGCGGTGGACACATGAGAACAGAGGCCCCCAGTAGGTGTTGGTATTTGTGGGCATTGGTGTGCTTTCCCTGTCTCTCCTTTTATTGCAGGTGATGGTTGTATTGGAGCAGAGTCTAATGGCTGCGCGGTCAGATGACATCACCACTATGTATTAGTAAGCAGTACCTGGGCAGATTAGACTGCCATGGCAACAATTGGACAGTGCTGACTGGAAAAAGTACATAGCGGGAAGGAGCTGGTATATAAACCTGCGCTCTGTGAGGAGAGGCTCAGATAGTTACCTCACCTGTAACAGCGCCCTGTCCCCCAGCCCTCATATCTAGCTGAATGGATTGTCACAGTGTTTTATTAGTCGATGTGGTCACAGAAGTAATCTCTGTGGACTGGTTTTATTTTGGACTTTAAGTTATTATATTTATGAATATTTATGTATAAATAATATTTAATGGTTGGTTTAACAAAGTACGCCATAATAAAACACAGTGGCCTGTTTCACCAAAATAATTTGTTGTGTCTTTATTTAATATGATGTTTATATTAAGTATATGAGTTAAGTGGGCCTTCTGGTTTCATGCTATCACAAAGAGTATGTTTGGTCTTTTAAAGCCTTGTTGGTATTCTGACATATACCCACAGCATAGTCATAAAAGTGATTGCAAATACCTTGAAAATGGAACCACAAAATATAACAAAGTTGTAGAACATTATTTATGCAGTGGTTGTAGGGACTATTAGAGGTGGTGACATCACTCAGTGGGTGTGGCTTTAGCTTTCGCCCTTTTCCCTCACTGCTTTTTGCATTAATTTATTACAGCAAATTATAAAGAGAGGAAGGACCCCAGCCAAAGTGGAAGCCATCTCCTGATAACCATCCTCAACACAGAAATAAAAACCTTACGCCAAGCTACTGGGACCCATAATCCACTAAGATCAGACAAGATTTATTAGTCACGTGACACGTTTATTTATCACGTGAGACAATACTTAGTATGATGTGTGATAGAGAAAACTCTAAGTGACATCATAAACTTGTTGTCTCTTGATGCCAAGAAGGCATTTGTTCAGGTGGAGTAGGGCTTCACAGAGCCCTCGCTAGCTCAGACAGGCTTCATATGATCAAATCATCATACAAGCAACCCAAAGCACAAATGTGTGTTAATGGTTCACTATAGGCCCCCATAGAAATATATAAAAGCACAATAAATTGTAAAAAATCACTTATAAAAAACAATCAAAACTTTCCATTACTATTGCTCATATGCTACATCTGTCCTTAATAAGATGTACTTAAAGGGAATGTACCATCACGCCCGGGTTGAAGCACTGGAGGCGGGTTGACCCAACCCCAGTGGTAGGAAACCCACGCCCCTGTAGGATATGGCTCCATTGATTCTAATGGAGCAGTGTCATAGAGGGTCGGGGGTTTCCGCACATTGTGGGTGGGTCGGCCCGCCTCCAGTGCTTCAGCCCGGGCCTGATGGTACATTCACTTTAATGTTACACTGTCTCCCCCTTTATGCATTTTTACTTCTCTACACAGGTGTAATGGGTAAATTTAGCAGTTTTCACACCTTATTTTATATCATACGTCATGGTGTTCTAGTAAAAAGTTATCTTTTATCAACTGCAGATTGTGCTAAGTGAGTGGGGCTTCACCCACAACGCCACTGTTGACCCCGCCCCTCCTTGACATCATTGACACATAGGCCCCACCCCTCGACGTCCATTCGTATGGGCCAACCTAGAGGGGGTGGGCCCTAGACCTTTAGGCCAGCCTGTTCCAATGGTCGTGGGGGGGGCCTATGTGCCTATGATGTCATGGAGGGGCGGAACCAATGGTGGCGCTGTGGGTGGGGCTAAGTGGCACTGTTTTAAGTCACTTTTTACTTGAACAAGCACCATGAAGTATGGTCTAAAATAAGGTATGAAAACTGCTCAATTTACCATTTACACCTTAGTAGAGAAGTCAGAATGCAAAAAGGGGGTCACTTTAAGAAGTGGCTGGATGATAAGCAAACTTTATTTAATCAAAAATTGTTCAGAACAAGCACATACCAATCACTGGGGGATTCTTTCAGAGTTACTACTGGGCGGAACTTTCGGTATGGGGCATTCCTAACCATGTAATCCACAGACTCCAACACATCAATCATGCTGAGGTACTTGAAGTAACATTGAGAAAAAAATATTAAAACATATGATGGTTATATATATTAACTGGCAGTTTTAAATATCAGGTTCAAGATTAGAAAAATGTAGAGCTCAGAAGTAGCAGCAAAAAATAACACATCAAGCAATCCATGTTTCCAACCTAAATTACATTGTGACTATAGAAAATATTAATTTGCCATCTTTAAATATTTTGTGGAACCAACACACAGAAAAGCAACTGAATTATCTAAATATAGAAAAAGTACACACACACAGTGCGGCACTCTCCCATAATGCAAAAATTGTAACATTATTCATCCACACACTCCATATAGTGCTATGTGGGCAGACACAGACAGGCTCACAGGTTCCAGCTGTTTCATGTTTTGATTGATTCCTTTAGGTAGCGGGGCTGCCTGTATACCCATGTTAGGCTGGGTTTTTGCAATAGTTTTTTTAAACGTACACAAAAACGTAGCTGAACTTATTTTTGTGTACGAAAAAAAAAAAAAATGATGTTTCTTTTATATTGGAAGTTAATAGAAAAACGGACACGAATGCATCAGTTTTTCCATCCTTTTTTTTTTTTTTTTTTTTTTTTTAAAGGAGGAGAAAAACGCATTGCAAAAACATAATGTGAACCCAGCCCTAGTTCACTGCAACAATGCGCTTGATAAAAGAAGTCATTATAATGTATATGGGGCTCACCTGACTGTCCACTGATGGCAGTTAAATGGAGATAGGGGGTTAGGCATGATGAAAAATCACTGCCTAAACTCTTTTTTCTCAGATAAATAAGTCGTAGTAAGAGCTCTCTGGCAGCAGCTTACTCCTAACCATATAAAACACAGGAACGCTTGGCCGTGCTGAGCGTTCCTGTGAATGAGGTTTGGCAAACCCTTTGCTCACCTTAATATGCGTTCTTAAACCAGTAAACTGCAATATATTCAAATCCCCTTGATGTGTCTCCCATATGTGCTGGACCTTCATAAGTTTTTATGAAACAAACAGGCTCTCTAATGGTGTTCCCAGAGAACACAAATCATTTTCTGCACTTAGTTTTTTCCCGAATTTATACTTTATAATAATGCTGCGTTTACATGGAACGAATTCGAACGATAATCGTACGTGTAAACGCAGCGAACGATCAAACGGCGAGCGAGAAATTTTGATCTTACAATATGTTCTTAAATCGTCGTTTGCAAAAAATTTGCAGATCGTTCTGTGTAAACAGTCGTTCTCAGATTTAACCTATGTGCGAGGCTTAAGCGATCGCAAAACGATTTTTTCGTACAATATATCATTCTGTCTAAACGCTGATCGTTATAAAAAAAAAATTGTTACTTCGAAATCGTTGATCGTACGATAGGGCGAATTATCGCTTTGTGTAAACGCAGCATAAGGACAAGCAATTAAGCCCTAGCTTTATTGCAAGATTTAATCAATCAAATCTGATGTTCCTGGTGGCGTGCTTCGTAGTCTGAGGAAGCGCCTGGTCACATGCGACAGCTGTAACCTGTGAGCTTGTCGGCTTCTGACCGCAGGGTCCTGCATACATTTTGGTATTAAATAAAGCACTGAAGTTTAAAGCAAGCACCATGCTGTTTCTATTCTATACTCTTCCAAAATTTAGTTGGTTCTCAGTCTTTCCTTTATGACCTGTTCCCTGTTTATAGTCTGTTCCTGGTTTTGGCCTCAGAAATCTGTCAGATAAATCTCTCTGTGTAAGCACAGTACAAGTGTCAACTTTTTTTTTTTTTGCCCAAACTGAATTGTATTTACCTGTGGCTTGGTTAGTTCTATTGCGATATGTTGAACCTCCATATTCCAATCTAACTTTGGTGTTTGCAGTTCTAGTTCAGCATTTGGATTAATGTAAAGCTTTGCTGAAGCAGATACTGGCTTAAAGACTGAAAAAGAAAAAGTGATTTGAAATCATACTATTCAAAAAGAGAAACATATTAGGCATTCACAACAAAGGTAATAAAATGTAATGCTTCAGTAAAGCCCTCATTATAAAGGTGTACAGGGTTGGGTGTGATGGATTTTCTAAGCATGACCACCTTTTTTCTGAAAGATAAGCTGATGAAATTTGCAGTCTGGTGTTGGTTTACCCCTCCCCTCAGGCAAAAAAAAATGTGGGGTTGACAGTTTTTGAGGGTGTACAGGCACCTTCACAGACAATAGTCTCTGGAAAGAATTATGCAAAAAAGCTCTCCAGAAGGAAAAGAACAGTTTCTCTGTGGTGCTGCCTATATGCAGCTAGCCTGTAATGGTGAATTAACATAGATTGTTTAAGCCAAAGCCAGGAATGGATTTGAAAAAAGGAGAAATTTCAGTCTTTCCTTTATGACCTGTTCTCTGTTCATAGTCTGTTTCTGGCTTTCTCTTCAAAAATCTGTCAGGTAAATCTCTCTGTGCAAAGTAAGCATTAGTGAAATCTCAAATCTTCCAGTACTTATCGGCTGCTGTATGTCCTGCAGTATGTGGTGTATTCTTTCCATTTTGATACAGCGCTTTCTGATGCCATCTCTGTCCATGACAGGCACTGTACTAAGCAGTAAAAAATTCACAAAGAAAACCTCTCCAGCTCTGGACAGTTTCTGACAAGGACAGAGGCGACAGCAGAGAGCACCATGTCAGACTAGAAAAAAAACACTTCTTGTAGGATATACAGCAGCTGATAAGTACTGGAAGATTTGAGGTTTTTTTTTTTTTTTTAAAGAATTAAAAAAAAAAATCTGGTATATCGTTCTGCCACCAGTTGATTTAAATGTGGTTTAGGTAGCAGCTAAGCCCAGCCACTGTCTCCACAAAGAAAAGAGCCTCCACATATCATAATTGTGGAATTACAAATGTTTAATTATGTTGGGAGGATTACTAAACCTAATGTTATAAAAAGGGGTGCTGTTAAGAAGAGTTGAAAAATATGCACAATAAGAATTGCTAGCTTATTAGCATATTACAAAAATTTATCTTCTTACACACACCAGTTCATACAAATGAAAATATGAGTATTGCTGTTGTTTAAGCTGCCTACCCAGTGGTGTAGTTCATTTGATGGAGTAACCAGCTTTGACAGAATCCCTTTAAGATGTGAGTGGTCTGTTGAAAAATAAAGATAAATGCACTTACTATACTGATATCCTAGAGGCTTTTTACTACTTGACATAACCCCAGATTTCAGATCCTCCTGCAAAGAAACACCAAATCATCAGTTAAAAATTAACTACATTTAAATAAAATAAAACATAAAAAAATTGTGGGATACTCTGGCATTTTTTTTTTCACCAAATCAACTTGTGTCTGAAAGTTATATTGATTTTTAATTTACTTCGATTTAAAAAGCTCAATCCTTCCAGTACCTAACAACTACTGTATGTCCCTACAGGAAGTGGTGTTTTCTCTCCAGTCTGACACACTTCTCTCTGCTGCCACCTCTATCCATGAAAGTGAGTGTCCTGAGGAGTAGCAAATCCCCATAGAAAACCTCTCCTCTTCTAGACCGTTCCTGAGAGTACTGTGTCAGACTGGACAGAATACACAATTTCCTGCAGGACATAAAGCAGCTGATAAGTGCTGGAAGACTTGAGATTTTTAAAAAGAAGTAAATGACAAATCTGTATAACTTTCTGACACCAATTTGAATTTTGTTTTTAAATAAGAAAACCTTTTAAATAAGAAAAAAAATATGTAAGATATAGTAATGTAACAATTATGTAACATACAGACTAAAACCTCAAACTAAACAGCTAATAAATTTTCATCTTTCAGCAAAGGCTGCTAAATATCATACACAATAGACAACTTTCTGCATTTGGTGGTAAAGGCCCTATTACAGAGAGCAATTATCCGCCCAAATCCAGCAGCATCTCCCTGTGTAATAGTGATAGCGACCAGTCTTCCAACAGATCTAAGTCTGATTAAAGGGTAACTCCAGGTAGAGGTTAAAAAATCAAACATCTGCAGAAGCATAAGGCATTACTTATCTATCTATCTATTCCATTTTTGAAACTACTAAAAATCCATTTGTTTTGGGGGGTTTTGTTCTGTTTTGTGTTTCTGCACTTCCCGGTTGACCAGTTGTACACAGTACTACAGGTTCCAGAATGCAATGCTTTCCCTCAGCTGTTCATTACAGTCCTCTACCCTGCCCATTCCCCACCCAAAGCTGTTGCAGAACATCTAGGCTGTGTTCACAAATTGCAGTTTCATTGTATTATTGAATTCTTTGCAGTAATTTATGATTTCATTGTGGTCCCACCCACACAGCATGCTGTATTCTCTACCTGTAACACCACACAGCACACTGTATTCTCTACCTGTAACACCGCACAGTACACTGTATTCTCTACCTGTAACATCACACAGCACGCTGTATTCTCTAGCTGTAACACCACACAGCACGCTGTATTCTCTACCTGTAACACCGCACAGTACACTGTATTCTCTACCTGTAACACCACACAGCACACTGTATTCTCTACCTATAACACCGCACAGTACACTGTATTCTCTACCTGTAACATCACACAGCACGCTGTATTCTCTAGCTGTAACACCACACAGCACACTGTATTCTCTACCTGTAACACCACACAGCGCTGTATTCTCTACCTGTAACACCACACAGCACGCTGTATTCTTTACCTGTAATACCACACAGTATTCTCTACCTGTAACACCACACAGCGCACTGTATTCTCTACCTGTAACACCACACAGCACGCTGTATTCTCTACCTGTAACACCACACAGCACTGTATTCTCTACCTGTAACACCACACTGTATTCTCTACCTTTAACACCACACAGCACGCTGTATTCTCTACCTGTAACACCACACAGCACCCTGTATTCTCTACCTGTAACACTACACCGCACGCTGTATTCTCTACCTGTAACACCACACAGCACACTGTATTCTATACCTGTAACACCACACAGCATACTGTATTCTCTACCTGTAACACCACCAGCACGCTGTATTCTCTACCTGTAACACCACACAGCACGCTGTATTCTCTACCTGTAACACCACACAGCACCCTGTATTCTCTACCTGTAACACCACACAGCACTGTATTCTCTACCTGTAACACCACACAGCACACTGTATTCTCTACCTGTAACACCACACAGCACGCTGTATTCTCTACCTATAACACCACACAGTACACTGTATTCTCTACCTGTAACACCACACAGCGCACTGTATTCTCTACCTGTAACACCACACAGCACGCTGTATTCTCTACCTGTAACACCACACAGCACGCTGTATTCTCTACCTGTAACACCACACAGCACACTGTATTCTCTACCTGTAACACCACACAGCACACTGTATTCTCTACCTGTAACAGCACACTGTATTCTCTTCCTGTAACGCTGATATTGGAATAAAGAAAAATAACTTTTTGAATTTTTTTCTTTCATTTCCACGCTCATATTATGATCAAGCATCTGTTATCTTTGAAGTAGAGCCCCACAATAAGGCTCTGATCCTCTCTGCCGTTTAGCATCATTTACTTGTGTCACTGCATCATTTTTGTGAATACGCTGCAGTACTGCAATAACACTTCAACATGTGTGAACACAGCCCTAATTTCACTGCACAATCAGAGAAATCAGTGCAAAACCTGCTTCTGGCTGGTCAGAGATGGTGAATCACACAGAGGATTGGGGGATCTAGCCAAGCCTCCTGTGACATCACGCCCTGCCCCATGTCTGCATCATCAGCCTGTCCTCAGCAAACACACACAATGTGAAACAGAGGCATGGAAGATTTGTCTCCTAAGAGGGGATAGCAGAAGGAGTAGGAGACAATGTGGATTTCTATCAGCTACCAGTGTAATACGGTAATACATTGTATAGACACATATATTTAACTTTTAATGTACTTTTCATAGAAAACAAGTTTTTCTTATCCGGAGTTCCCTTTTAAAGCAAGGGCTGCGCAAGCATTGCTAGCGATGTTTGGGCAGCCTCAGCAGGGCAATTATATAGCAGTGTAATGGGTAAGCTAGTTCACAAGCTGCTGCACATGCCCTTTATTTCACGGATGTAATTAAGCAAAATATGGCCAATTTTGCATCCTAAAACTTAATATTCTGAGAAACAAAAAGCTTTCTTAATAATGTATGAAAATCGGAATCCAACTTCCTGTGTTGCTGCATTTGACATTAGACAAATATACTACTGAAACAAATATAAAACGTGACTGAGCCAACAGAAAAAAGGGATATTTGTACTCTGATTTGCATAGAGGAAAGAAAGTATCTGTGACAAGAAACGTGACAAGAAACGTGACAAGTAACGTGAGGCACAATTTCTTTTTAATATAGGTTCAGTACTCTTTTTCACTGTATATGTGCCAAAAAGAGATTAAAGCGTCAGACTCGATAAACAAGTTCTCAACCGTTTGACGTAAGCTCCAGCAGAGTAAATAAATAGTGGCACCAACACTGAAAGGAGAGCTGCTTTCTCTGTAACACCAGGAAGAAGACACATATTGCCATTTACTCAGAATACAATACAGGTGATACGATAAGACACTAATTCCAGGTACTGGCTTCATGCAAAATCACATTAACAAAGAAAAGTAGTAAGAACAAAGCCCTGCTAACACAATTATTAATATTGAAGCTCCATGTGTAACAGAGATAAGAGTTCCAACGAAAAGTCAACATGGCTATTAGAACAGGATTTATTGACTCTGCTTTGGGTAAACCCTACAGTGATTTGAATCTTGAATACTAAGTAATTAGTAAAACCATAGAAATGTCCCAATTATGGACTACCACAGTTTAATTCATGCAATGCCATAAAGGGGTTTTCCAGAGGAGGAAAAAAAATGTTTAACGTTTAAACAAAAGATAAGCAATACTCACCTTCCTTTACCCAACCTCACGCTACTGTCGTTCCCACCATTTCCTGAAGAATGTTGACACACTATAATCAGTTTATATTTTCTGTTTGTAATTTTTTTTATTTCACTTTTTGCACATTATTATGGGGGCTGCCATCTTGCCATTTTTGACAGCATTTAGGACATACTTTACAGCAAGACTCATGGACATAGACAATAGACAGAGTCTGTCCCCTTAAGATGAATGTGAAGCATTACTATGTATACTATGTGACCTTTTAAGAGGTCATTCCACAGGGAGCTGCAATATAGATCGCTTTACAGCAGCCTCCTCTTATTACCAAAAACAAAACATTAAGTCTCAGCTTAGTTTTAGCCCCATCGCTGAGACTCGTAATTGAGTTGAATATTGGTCCTAAAGCGACTCTGTACTCACAATCTGACCCCCCCCCCCTCCCCCAAACCACTTTTACCTTCGGATAGCTGCTTTTAATCCAAGATCTGTCCTGGGGACTGTTCGGCAGGTGATGCAGTTATTGCCCTAAAAAAACTACTTTTAAACTTGCAGCCCGGGCCAAACGGGAGTATCTGTGCCATAACTTTGCACCACCCCTCTGTCTTTCCTCCTCACGCTCTTCATCTTTAGCCCTTTCAGGACCAAGGCAAATTTTATGAATATGACCTGTGTCACTTTATTCATCAATAACTTGGGAATGCTTTTACCAATCCTTCTGATTCCAAGATTGTTTTTTTGTTACATATTCTACTTTATGTTAGTGGTAAACTTGAGTTGATAGCTTTAGAATTTTTTTGTGAAAAAACTCCAAAAATGTTGTTAAAAATGTAAAAAAAAGCGCATTCTCTACATTTGAAAGTCTCTGCCAATAAGGAAAATAGTAATACTACATTCATTATTTATTAATTCATATCTATAACATGTCTACTTTATTTTAAAAGCATTTGTTGAACATGCTTTTACTTATTTGGGATGTTAGAGGCCGTAAATGTTTAGTAGCAATTTTCAAAATGTTCGTGAAAATTTCAAACTCAGAAATTCTTTAGGCACCAGTTCAGTTTTGGAGTATATTTTAGAGGCCTGTATACAAAAACCCCCCACAATTCAACACATTTTGAAATCTTCACTCTTTCAAGTATTTAAATTTACATTCATTCAGTTATTTAACCCTTTCTGCATTTCACAGGGATAACTGCAAAGTAAGAGTGAAAAGTTAAAATTTGCATTTTCTTTCCAGAGATTCCAATGTAATCCTATGTGTTTTTTACAAAACCAATTACCGTTACTGATCCACCAAAGCCAGCAATTGCCGATGCTGGACCCCCTTTGGGGGTCCAGTGGCAGTTACACTATACTGTCAGCTATCAGCTGAAAGTTTAGTTGCAGCTTCCGATCACTGTTTGTCTAAACAGTGAGCATCTGAAGCAGGTCAGTACATTTACTGACTTTTGCTTGAAAGGGTTAGGAATGCCACTGGAACATTTTCTCCATGCTGAACATTGCACAGGTCCTTAACGGTCCAGCCCATGTGCGGGGCTGACACAGGTGGGGAATAGGAGGCAATCTGCCTGGAGCATTCTTAATGAGGAGGAGGGTGGGGAGGAGGGGTGGTGCAAAGTTAGGGCACAGATACTCCCGTTTGGCACGGGCTGTAAGTTTAAAAGTAGTTTTTTTAGGACAATAACTGCATCACCTGCTGATTGGACCACAGGACAGATCTTGAATTAAAAGCAGCTACAAGTGGTTTGGGGGGTTCAGATTGTGGGTACAGAGTTGCTTTTGGTGCTCTTCTTACAGAAGCAATCCCTCTGCTTGGTCGTCGCTCTCTGGAGGGATATCTGGTTATTTACATATTTTGAACCTCAAAGAGGCTCTGTTGGCTTTTTCAATACAAACATGGAGAAGACAGATGGATTTTGTGACTCAACAGAAGTTTTTAAAATTACATGCTCAACAAAGGGTGTGGTATACTACACCACCTGTCCAGGTCTAAAAATCTAGGGCGGTTCCATTTCTCTGAACATGTAATTTTTCTCAGCAGTTTCTGGTGAAGTGGTTTTAATAATAAGGTTTATACTAATAAGGTTTTAACTAATTAAAGGAGAAATCCGTCAAAAATTTTTATTAAAGTATTGTATTTTCCATAATTTACACTTATTATGGGAAATGCTGATAAAGTGTTTTTTCCCTGCACTTACTACTGCATCAAGGCTTCACTTCCTAGATAAAATGGTGATGCCACGGCCCGACTTCCAGACAGCACAGCTCTGAGAGTCGGGTCCTGGCATCACAATTTTATCCAGGAAGTGAAGCCTTGATGCAATAGTAAGTGCAGGGGGAAAAAAAAAACACTTTCACACTACGTATATTTCCGTCAGTATATGTATATTTCAGTCAGTATTGCAACCAAAACCAGGAGTGGATTAAAAACACAGAAAGGATCTGTTCACACAATGTTGAAATTGAGTGGATGGCTGCCATTTAATGGCAAATATTTGCTGTTATTTTAGAACAACGGCTGTTATATTGAAATAATGGCAGTTATTTACTGTTATATGGCGGCCATCCACTCAATTTCAACATTGTGTGAACAGATCCTGTGTTTTTAATCCACTCCTGGTTTTGGTTGCAATACTGACTGAAATATACTGACTGAAATATACGTAGTGTGAATGCAGCCTAAATGTTCTATTTAATTTTTTAAGATGATGAGATACTGCGGCATCTAACTGATCCTTATGACCGATGAATAGGGGACGAGTGCAGTAGAAAAGCATAAGGAAAGGAACCAATGATAAAAAAGGCACATAAGAACTAAGAAAATAATTAAGCACACAAAGAAAAAGATCAGAAGAGAGATTAATATGGTCTTTAAAAAATATATTTATTTACAAAATCTAAGAGAGCAGCACCCCAGATGGTTTGGAATGGCTGCCCGTAATCTGAAGACTTGGAACTGGCCGTCTTTTGTATACAGCACAGCGACGAAGTATTGCAGCACTTCCATGTAGTGAATCAAGCAGTGGTTTTTATTCTGCAATATTTTGTCGCTGTGCTATATATTTATTTATTGAAACTTTATTGCATATAATGCTTGGTAAACAGGGATTTAAGATTTATAATGATTATGGGGTAATTTATCACTAATTTTTATATAAACTGATATAGGGCTATGTTCACATTGGACATGTGTTTTTGATGAGTTTTTGCACAGGGTGATTATATGATTAATGTATGGAGTATAAAAGTTTTGGACATATGATAAATTGGGATGATTTTATAATAATTTATTATGAATTTGGTGTTCTTAATGAATTATGCAATATACATATGAATTTTACATTTTTGAGCCTTCTGCACTATACACACTTTTACATTTGCACTTTGGCATTACATATATGATTTTTAAACTGTTTGTATAATATGTCTCCATCAGATAACAGTACTTCCCTAGTGCTCCTTCCTTCTTAACATTGAATACCAAAGGCTGTGCATTTCTGTGTGCTGGAAAGGAAGGCGGTACATCAGTACTGGTGTCAGTGAGAGGGCAGTCCTGAATGATAAGTGGGGTGGAGCTTGGTGATGTCATCTCTAGCGCCTGTGTTGCTTCTCAAGATGATCACGCCTCGTGACACCAAATACAGATGCTCAATTCCCTTTATATGTCCACACATGTCACCATGTAACTACTGTGTGTGTGTTCAACAGTGGAAGCAACTGCTAGAAGGCTTATATATAGGGTCTGGAACACTGGGATGGCACCAAACACTGATAAAGGATATAAAATGCACGACGGGCCTGGCAGCATCCTAGACATACAACACAATGGATAAGTCCATCTGTCTTTGAATTCCTTTTATGCATGTAGCACTTTCTGCGAGTCTTATATATAGTACTGATGGAGCTCTGCATACTGGTATGGAGGATTGTGTGGAAGGGTATTAACCCTTTTTGGTATTGTTTTATTTATAGTGTTTGTCTGACAGGGCTGCGGCCCAAACCTTCTATCATGAATTTTTAAATAATAAAGATCATGTTATAGTCTGGTGTCATTTAGAATGTTTAGAAAGTATATGTAGGATGTGTAATGTTCAGTCTCTATAAGGCAGTGATGTCAAACTTATGGCCATCAAGCTGTAGCAAAACTACAATACCCATCATGCCTGGACAGCCTACAAGCTACTGGTGGCTTGTTGTAATGTAAGCATTTGGAACTAACACAATCATCCACATTACTTCCCCTCGCTTGGTTGAATGTATGTCTTTTGTTAGCTGTACTATGTAACTATATGTAATCTATCAAAAAAGATAACTAACTGTAATTGTTTTCAGTTTTTTGGCCATGCCCCCTTCCCATCCCAGTTAAAAACATGACTTGTTGCTATTGCTTATACCACCATTACCATCTGTGCAGCGGTTCTTGGTAAAAGGTAAAACTTCCTGCTCTTCAGTATCTCCCACTACTATGTTAACAGCACATATGGAGAAGCTGATAAGCTTGCCAGAGGGCCAACACTTTAATTGTGTTTCTAAGATACCCATGAAATCAGCTGGCTTTATTACAGACTGATAGCAATGGCCTGATGTTACATCATCAGGGAGCCGAGGACAAGCGGATACACGTGAACACTTGCTGAGTAAAGGAAGAGGAAAATATGAATAAAATGGAGATAAGAAGGAAGTCTCCTGTTAACTATCCAGCATGTGTATCTCCAAATGGTATAAAACACCAGTGGGTCACCTTTAGCGCAAATAGCTTGGAACGGTTTCTTGCTTGACTGGCTTCTTGTCTCTGTTTCCTTTAACTGTGATAAACAATATTTCCGGATTCATTTTCAGTTTTGTTGCAGTATAAATATACATGGGCACTGTCATTTATAGGGGTATTGAGCTCAAATTAAAGTTTTAAAAGTCAGTGCCGCAGTCCTTTTTTTGAGCCATGGCCCGATTCTCGCGTACGGAGCTGTTCTATTCAGGGCACCGGCCAGGGATGAAGCACTGGAGGCTTTCCCACCCGCCCCCAGTGGAAGGAAACCCCCGCATACCAGTACATCACATGTCAGGAATGGGTTAAAAGGGGACTCAGGCCATGGAAACTTTTTATATAATGATCTCCTTCTGCAGAACATAATAAAAATGCTATTCTTACCTCATTACACTCCCCATGGTCCTCCTGCAACTTGGCCCAGCCAATCACTGGCCATGGTGCTCCAAGAACTTGTAAAGAATCCTGGAGACCAATAAAGACTGTGGCCCAGATTTATTAGTGTGTTAAATAAAAAACTAGGGTTAACTGGGCACAACAACAACCAATCTCAGCTAAGCTTGACCTCAGAAGACAGCACTCAGCAGCTCACTGAGAAGTTGCTTTTACTGAAGCTCCAGGTGGGGAGAACACTAGGCTTTGAAGAGCCACAAACTTGCATAACAGCAGTTTTGCTGTCTACTGACACTTTATGATGCTGCTGGCTATATCCCTGGCTACAGAAGTGCTTCTCTGACCGGTAATTAAACAAAAACTCCAATATATATTTATATGATAATACACACATTATCTAAAGTTCTGAAATGTAACAGTAAATCTGGACAAAGTGCTTTACAAAAAGATTGCAAGTGACAGTGCCATATTTATTATAGACATGAAAACAATTAACGAGTATCCTCATCTTGGCATGTTATCCCCTTTCTACAGAATAGGGGATAACAAGCTGAACGCTAGGCATCCAGCTCATCAGACCTTCACCAACTCAAGAATGGGGGAGCAATCCCCCCACAGTGAATTGGATTACTCAATGTACTTGCCGGTCTATTCATGCTCTAAAGGGCAACAGAGCGCTTCTGAGTTCAGAGCTTGGCAGCCCCATAGAGAATCAATGGAGCACCAGCCGAGATGGCCACACTGAGCACTCCAGTCACTGCAGTACAGGGTCCAGGCAGTCGCATACCCAGCAATCAGCTCGTCCATAGGATAACATGCCCAGATGAGAATACCCCTTTAACATTGTTCTGCAACATACAGCAGTATAGCAATATTTATCATAATTAGAAAAATTTAAGTATTTACCAAGATCTTTTCTCGGGATTGATGGTAATATACTTGGCTATTCACATTCCAGTAGGTGCTGAAACTATCAAGACGAACCAACTAGATAACAGAAAAAAAGAAGTTTACATTCAACCAAAAAAAAAAAAAAAAAGTCTACTGTTAACAATTTACAATAAAGTCAGTCTGTCATGGAAGATGAAATCTGACTGCAAATAACGCATAGCGACAAATGCCACTGGAAGTACAGCATCTGACAAAGCCAGAGATAAGTGTCCACCATTATACACAACAGCCCTTTTCTTGAAAGATGAAGATGCTTGTGGTCACATAGTATTTGGCCAATCAATAATAGCATTAGCACTATTCAATGACAATATCTGTACATTTATACTATTAATTAGAGATGAGCGAACCTCAAGCATGCTCGAGTTGATCTGAACCCGAACTTTCGGCATTTGATTAGCGGTGGCTGCTTAACTTGGATAAAGCCCTAAGGCTATGTGGAAATCATGGATATAGTCATTGGCTGTATCCATGTTTTTCAGACAACCTTAGAGCTTTATCCAAGTTCAGCAGCCCCAGCTAATCAAATACCGAACGTTCGGGTTCAGATCGACTCGAACCCGAACCCGGTTCGCTCATCTCTACTACGAATACCAAAATAATATTTCATAATTTATATGATTACCTTGTATATTATTTTAGCAGCTTCATTTAGAATGCTTGGTGTCCAGGATTCACTCGAAGTCTGTCAAAGATAAAAAAAAACATGCTCTTCTAGGAATTATATACTTCTAGAATTAGGCTAAGTTCACAATGCGTTTCTGCAGTCTGTTAAATGTATAACTATAAATACTGATGCTGCTGTTCACCAAACTGCAGAATCCACTGTCGACCAAATTAACTTAAAAATAGAAACAGATTTTTTTACCCATGTTTTTCTGTACGTTAAAATGAATCATAATGAAACTAATAAAGTAAAACGGATTTAAAAACACAATGTGAGCCCAGCTTGAGGAATTTCCTCTGACATATGCTAGGCTGCAAATATAAGAAAATATGCAAAACAAAATAAATAACAGCCAGGTTACATAATACTTCTGGCTACACTAATTCTTACTTTACATGGGTAGGTAAGGTCTAAACACAGCACCTGGTCTTTCTACTTCCCTCCCAATTAAACCCCAATAAAAGAATAGCAGAACAAAAAAAAAGCAAAAAATAGCAAGTCTTATGTCACAGGCTTAAAGAAATAAAACTAAAAAAAAGCATTTTGACAAATGTTTAAATCTTTCTATGCATGATAAATGTAATCTGTGCAAACTTACAAAGGTTTGACTTCCGGTTCCGGCGCTGACATGGCAGGATGCGGGTGAAGGAACTCCTGTGCCTGCTAGTAACCGACCGCAATGCCCGGGACCCCGGTCACCCGAGACACACTACCTCCCTGTCCGCTGAGGTGCCTTACCCTGCCGGGAAACCCCCCATGGAGCGTTAGATTTTGAGGAGCAGCCAAAAGAGCCAGGACGGAACTGGGGGAGACTTTTTCTCCCATGCTTCCAGCGCCATCTTGCTCACAATTCTCTGTTGCGCCATTGTCAATGCTGCCATCGGCCGTGCAGTTACCCCTTCCAGAAACCGGACTTCGCATCATGTGAGTCTCCTACAGTTATGTCCCTAGACTACTCCCATTTAGCTGATGAAGTGACCAGAAGGATCACCTCCAATACCCAGCAGCCGGTTGCAGCAGTTATACAGGCCACGTTCTCACAGCTGTAGGCTGACATGGCAGCCACTATGACAAGGATAGACTCTGCAGAACAGCGCCTGAACGATGTTGAGAGTAACTGCACAAACACTGAGGCAAGTATGGGAGCTCTGAGATAGGAAAATGAACGCTTATGGAGAAAAATTGATGACATTGAAAACCGTACAAGGAGGAACAACCTCCGAATGGTGGGGATCTCTGGAAACATTAAGACATTTGACCTGCATGCTAATTGTGAAAAAGAAATGCCGGGAGCATTGGGGCTCACTTACTATTGTCGGGTGGAAAGGGCTCACAGAGTGGGACCAGACCCCTCTCTTAACAATTGGAACTCTTTATCCCAGACCGAACCCAGACCGCGGAAGGTCATTATGAAAATGCTAGATTATAATGACAAACAAGAAATACTGAGGGCCTTTAGGAGACATAATACCCCGCTCCTGATCAGGGGGCATGCTGTCTTACCTTTTGAGGACTACTCAGCGGAGGTAGCACGTCGTAGGCAGGCCTTTAGCAAATTGTGCTCAGAACTGTATCGCCGTAAGGTTCGCTTTCAACTGCAATACCCAGCCATGCTGAGGATTCACCGTGATGACGGCTCCTTCGTTACATACCAATCCCCTGGGGAGGCAGCTGGAGCCCTGTCAACCTTTTTTTCTGATTGCCGTGGACGGTCTCCAGGGGCCCCTTCCAGAGATGACCGCAACCAGCTGAGCCACAGGAGAAGGTCCGTTGAGGAACTTCGTCTGGACCGTTCCCCAAGAGGTTCTCAGAAGCGTTGACCTGCTCGCTTTATCGGATAATGAGTGGGCTTTCCTAGTTCTAATGGGTTCCATAGCTACAGTTATAGCCGTTACCATAGCTGCTTTCCACAGCGGACTGTCATGCTGTGTAGAAGATCCTTATGTTGAAGAATCTTATGTTGAGCAGCAAGATATGGAATTACCTCTGATCTTCTGTTTGCATGCTAAAACCTGCATTCATTCACAATTGTTCTCCATGAGGGTCGAGGGCCTGTGTGTAGAGGAGCGGGAGGGATCTGGTTGGGGGGGGGGGGTTCATGATTTTTGCTACACGTTAGTGGGTGATGTGTTTTTAAAATTCATTGCATTTTCGGGGCCAGCAGGGCTGCAGTGTTAGAAGAAAGGAAGTCCTACACCATAGTGCTGAGGGACCCTACATCTCCCTCCTTTTAAGCACTCTAGTGGTTTTTGTTATTTTCAAGGAAATCTGAGTTTTTATTAAGATACTGTACACCTCGCATTTCCTTGGGTAATTTATTTTAATACCCATTATCTGGGGGGGGGGGGGTTTGTGCGTGTTTTGTTTTGGGTGGTTTGTTTGTCCTCCCCCTTCTCTCCCTCTCTCTTCTTTTCCTTTTTCTGCTTTATACTTCCTCCCCTCTCTTCTCCTTCTTGTTTCCCTTAGCTTGCCAGTGGGTGACCCTTCCCCATGAAGGTGATTTTATGGAATGTGCAGGGGCTCCTTCCCCCCAACAAAAGGATACAGGTACTGAGACACCTAAAACGCCTGCGTGCTGACGTGGCCTTACTGCAAGATTCTCACTTGAATGTAGATGATATGGAGAGCATGAGAAAGCTCTGGGTGGGAACTGTCTATGGCTCACCAGCAATAGCTGGAAAAGTGGGAGTCCTTATACTGCTAAACAAGCATTTTAGCCACACAGTCCTTTCTCATGAGCATGACCAGGAGGGTAGGTGGGCTAGGCTGGCTCTTACAGTGGAGGGCATTGACTTCAGTATACATAATGTGTATGGCCCTAATGGTGAGAACAAACCTTTTTTGCTGAGATGGGAGACAGACTGATGGCAGACACCTTGACAAACGGGAGGGGATCTAAACACTGTACTTAACGTCCATGAAGATAGGAAGGGCGTTTACAACATCCTGCGGACCGTGACTATACTCATTACTCCCATTCCCATAAGGCATGGTCACGGATTGATTATATATTTGTGTAAGTGATCAATTTGTAGACAAAGTAGAGGGGTCTGAAATGTATGATACGGTGATTTCTGATCCCTCCCACATCTCTGTGGTGATTTCAAGCTCTTACAGGAAGATATAGGAGTTTGTTTGGCGTTTCCCAGGATACATGGTAAAAAAATAAAAAATTCACGAATATGCTGAAGGGTTGGTGGGCAGAGTTTATCGCGGATAACTCGACCCACTCCTCCAATGCACCCCTGTTCTGGGAAACTGCAGAAGCGGTCCTCCGGGGTAGGGTCATGGCAAATATGTCCTCTCTGAAACAACGAACATTAGCCGAATATAAGTCGGCCAGCGAGAACCTGCGATTGGCTTATTCTAGATATATTGATTCTCCCTCTTCTGCCAAGTGTGAGGAGTGGAAACTGGCAAAATCCAACTTTGACTTATGGGCGGAACATAAAGTCAAAACCTCAGCAGATAGGATTAGAGCTGAATACTTTCGATTCGATAATAAATCAGGAAAGTTGCTGGCCAGATTAACGAAGGGGCAATTTTCACCACAATTTATCCAGAGACTTACTGACCAGACAGGTGTTATTCATAGTAACCCTACTGAGATTCTACGGTTGTTGGAAGAGTATTATACAGACTTGTATTGCCCTCCTCCACCTGCTGGAGACGACTGTAGTTCTTTTCTTGACTCTGTCCGTTTACCTTCCATCTACTTAGAACAACAGGAAGCCCTCAGTGCGGACTTCTCAGAGGAGGAGGTACGGCATTATGTCAAGTTATTAAAGGCCTAGCGAATAATAAAGCTCTGAGCCCTGACGGTATAGTGGAGAGTTTTACAAATGCCTTCAGGAAGAAATTGTCTCTCCCCTGACAGCCTATTTTAATCATTTACTCCACATGGGCAGTGTGCCCTTCAATGCCAACACCGCCCACATAAAACTACTTTTGAAGCCCAACAAAGATCCTGTACTTCCCTCCTCCTACAGACCGATCTAGCTTATTAATGTTGACCTTAAGCTTCCCTTAGCGGATAGAATAAGCGCCATACTGCCGGATCTGATCAACCCATCACAAGTAGGATTTGTTAAGGGTCGGAATGCCATTTACAATATCAGAAAAGTCCTGACGGTGCTAGATAGAGTTAAGCACCACCCCCAGCCAGGCAAATTCCCTATACTGTTAGCACTTGACGCCGAAAAGGCGTTTGATAACGTACGTTGGGACTGGCTGGGGTTGGTGCTTGATATGGTGGGCATCACTGGGCTTTTAGAACATTTCTCGATGGGTTATATAGCGACCCTAAAACTGTCTCCTAGTTTCACTCTCCACCGTGGAACAAGGCAGAGATGCCTCCTATCCCCCCTGCTCTTTAATCTGGCTTTGGAACCATTACTAAGACATTTGCGCCATTCCTCCCTTTATGACAGCATTAAAGTAGGGAAGGCCATTGCCAAAGTAGCATTCTTTGCAGATGATGCCCTGTTATTTTCATTAGATCCCAAGACCCAGTTGGAGAGTGTCCTACAGACCATATCTAGATTTTGTACACTGTCTGGTTACAAAATAAACCCTTCTAAAAGCAAGATTTTGGAGCTGCCTTCTGGAACTCTATTGGTCTTCTAGGAGCGGTGAAACCTCATATCACTTACTTGGGCATTAAGGTAGGTGCTGACCCCCACTCTCTGTACCAACTTAATTATCCCCCTCTCATTGCTAAGATTTGTGCCGAAATAAAAAGGTGGTTCCACCTGCCCATTTTGTTTTTAGGTAGGTGCTACTTAATTAAGATGATGAGTTACTCCAAGATGTTGTACCCCCTCCAAACCATCCCTGTTCTGATTAAACACAAAGACATTAAGAGATTAAACTCAGCCTTCCTCCATTACATTTGGTCACACAAAAGACCCCACATTTCTTTACAAAAGCTCATGTCCAAATTTGATGGGGGAACAAACTTCCCCAACATAAGGGGATACAACTGAGCTTGTCTATTTTGCCATGTAATGGACTGGATCCACAATATGAGCAATTTTTCCGATCTAGTTTTGGAATCAGAGTTAACAGCTCCGTGGTCCCTTCTCTTTTGTCTACATATTAAAATCCCTGCCCTTCCCCCTATATTGAGGCGATCCATTATTATCTGAGACACAGTGTTGGCATGGAAGGTGGTGCGTAAAACGTTTGGAGTTCCCTTCCTCATGGCCAAGAGGTTACAGCTATGGACACACCCCGAATTTTCTAGTCATAAAACAGGTGACCTCCTTCTGTAAATCAAGGCTTGCTAACCTTACTAAAGAACTTTCCTCCAACACCTTCGACGACTTTCAAGGTCATGCATCATGCATACTTTGGCTTTAACCTACCAGCAAATCCACTATTTCCTGACAGAATTTTACAGTGTCCTAAGTGTCAGACTCTGGCAACAGATGTTTGGCACGGCATGTGGTCATGCACCTTGTCCCAGTCCTTCTGGCAGGAGGTGACCGAATATGTTGCTAAGCTTTGGAAACTTGCCTTACCTGTCGAACCTTTGCCTCTGGTTTTCCAATGTATAGATAGACAAACAGTCGAGGCCTCTGGTCTGAAGTCGGTTTCACCTCTGATCCATGCTGTCTTGCTAATAGCCAAACTGGTCCTACTACGAGAATGGATTAACCCTACTATGCCGACTATCATGGCAGTGATAGATGATCTGAAGTCTTTCCTGGCTGCAGATAGATTAGAGGCGGAACGTAATACTGAGAAGCATGCTAAGAAATTTTTCCAGAAATGGAAAATCTTTCTCTTAACACACTTCACGACACAACAGGTACATACCTTTGTCTACCCATATAGGCTTTCCACCTGGTATGTGAAAGAAGATCTCTGTGGTACATTAGGTGGCCTCCGATTACCTACCTGAACTTTACGGTTTGACTGGTTGGGTGGACAACGGAGCCCAATAGTAGTTGTCTAGCTCCACCCCCTAGCACGCTTTCTTCCTTTCTCCCACGCTTTTACACGTTTCTACCTCCCTCTTTCTTCTTTCCACTTCCTCTCTCCCTTTATATGTTTTTTTTTGTGCTGTTGTTGTTGTTTTGATTGTTTATTCATGTACCCTTTGGATCAGTACCTTTACACGATGGCTAGCAGTGAATTTCATACTTTTACTGTTATACCTGGGGGCGAAAACCCCAGTATGATTCTTTATTCAACATAGAACTGCAAGTTCCTTTGGCTGATAAGCTTTACTATGATACATACTGTCTTTTTCATGTTATTCCTACGATAAAACTTAAAACTTGAAAAATGGGCGCTGCGACACCAGAATGGTTTTACCTGTTTTGTCACAGTGCTAATAAGAATACATTTAAAAAAAAACAAAAAAAAACATACAAAAGGTTTTTTTTTTGTTACAAATTGTAATGTTCTGAATAAAAGAAAGTTGTGGGCTTTATTCTTACATTGCCTGTATTTTGTAGCCAAACCAGGAAGGGGTACTAAACACACGGATACTGAATAGAAAGCAATTGTTGAATACTTACCAAATCTGCAACGTGTGAACAATAAAGTGTTTATATACGCCGCACATTACAGAGTACCTTTTTTACCAGTTAAATAAGGTCATGAGAGTCCCACAAATCCTAAAATTTATTGTTTATTCACCTAGGTCTTAATGCTTATGCGGTGGTGGTCTGTATTATTCACACACAACTAAGGAAAAACAAGGACCTTTTACCTGAAGACTTAGCTCGGCAAGGGTCATTCCTACAGAGACTGGGATATTGACATTTGTGATCTATGATAAAGAAAAAAAACAACAACTCAGTCCTAGTTTTCTTCCCCTATTGCAGTTATTACAGTAACTCAGACAAAGATGATGAAAAGAATATACAATACAATGCAGTAACACAATATTCTAGTGTTTCACAATACTTGGCTCTACTGTACATAAAGTAATATACCGAATGTTTTTCTGTTTTTTTTTATTGTAAAGAATATGACACATACTCATTTTTTCTTTATCCAGATGACTAGAAATGCATCAATGTGTGGTTTACACCTATTTGTGTAATACTTGAGGTGTTATATAATTAGTCAGGGACCTGATTTATTGACACATCACATCCCATACACACAGCAGGCTCCGAGTACTTACATCATCTTCATATCGGACGTGTATGTTTGTGATTTTGACCTGCAGATTCTTAATAACTTGTGCTCCCAGTTTTTCAAGAAAAGTATCTTTCTTTTCCTCTTTTGGCTTATCTTGAATACAAAAAAAACAAAGCCATACAAACAAGAAGCAGTCAATAATAAGGAGTGACACACAGATGACTAAGTGATCTTATTTTGCATTTTAAAAATACTGCTAAAAGACTATTAAAGATATAATAATAAAAATACCAATCAAATGAAATCAGCAAAATCAACATGTCTATGGGTTGATAAAAAGGAGAATTCAACCAAATGGGTGGTAATTCTAATCAGAAAAGATAACCCTATGAAATATGCAAAGAAGCTTTTGTATGCAATGTACTTAGGAGGTCAGATAGTGCTGGCTTGGTTACCAATGTTGAAAAGATGGAAAGGGTATTGCTGCATAAAGTTCCTTCCCGGCCAGAAACAAGGCACACCACTTTGCTACTACTTTGCTAAACACATTAAGGGGAATTAATAGGGAACAGATTTGAATAAGCCACTGTAATAAATGGTGTGTATATATATACACATACACACATGCAGACACGTATATAGTTTGAATATTAAAAGGCATTTAAAATAACTTGTTTCCAAAGTTTTACATACAAAAGCATGCTTCTTTTAGAAAGTTGTGTACCCACCTTTTTTAGCATCACGAACCCTAAAACGGTTCTTAAAAGATTTGTGCTTTTTACGTTTGAGTCCTTCATAATGAAAGCATAGGTATGAGAAAAGGACAAATAGGGTTAGTAAAAGTCCACAAAAAAATGTTTAGGTAAAGGGAAACCAAATGATTAGAGATGAGCGAACCTGGAGCATGCTCGAGTCCATCCGAACCCGAACTTTCGGAATTTGATTAGCGGTGGCTGCTGAAGTTGAATAAAGCCCTAAGGCTATGTGGAAATCATGGATATAGTCATTGGCTGTATCCATGTTTTCCAGACAACCTTAGAGCTTTATCCAAGTTCAGCAGCCCCAGCTAATCAAATACCAAACGTTCGGGTTCGGATCGACTCGAACCCGAACCCGGTTCGCTCATCTCTACAAATGATCACATCACGCACGAATACGAAAATAAACAGAAAGAGGGAACAGGCGAGTGATTTTTGAAGATTAAGAAATCTTAACCAAACACCAAGGGCCTATTAAAGTAAATAAAAAATAATAATACAATTAAAGGGTTTGTCCATGCTTAGAAAATTATGTCAGCTTTCTTCCAGAAACAGCACCCTTCCTGTTCTCACCTTGGGTGTGATTTTGCAGCTCAGAATTGTAATGCTAAACATAACCTGAGGATTGCAAAAACACAGTGTGACCCCAGCCTTAGTTTGTGAAGTACCCCCTTTAAGGCTATGTTCTGACACAGTATTTTTCAATCTATACCTAGTTGCATAACAAAAAGCCTTATAACTCTCCATGGGCTTATTAACATCTCTTTTTAACTGCTTACAGGTCCACGTTCACATACTGTATGAACATCGGCCGTTGTTTGACCCAGCCGGGCCAAATAATGGCCGATGTCTGAGATATTCACCCGGCCGATAGGGCAGTATCGTCCGGATAAAAATCACTTTATTTTAATTGGAATGCGGGCACATTTGGGTGCACTCTAATTGCCATAGACCACAATGATAACGTACATCCAGGAGCCATACTTTACACTAAGTATAGGCTCTCGTATGGCTACTGTTCACTGGATAGTGGCCGCACAAAATAGACCTGTCAGTTATTACACAATTGCCGTGGTGCTGCTAAATGGCCGCTAAATGGCTAAATATGCATTAATAAGAATTGTGAACTTCTGCTTGTTTTGATCCTAACATTAGAAGAGGTGAAATCTGCAGCAGAATAAAAGATCTTATACATTTTAAAATTTTAATGCTGCACTGTTCTATTTGCTGCATGTGTCTGAAAATAATAAAACTATTGCATAAATATAAATTATATTGCATAATCTGTAACTGTGAAAACATTCAGAATATGTGACAGCAAAAGTCCTGAAGCATAGAGGTCCTCATACACCTATGACGTTTATTGGCTGAACCAGCTGCTCGTGGCAGAGTTGGCTGTCAATCTAGCGTGTACAGGGCCACCGAGAAATTATGTCAGTGGTGATGGGGGACAGGAGTGATGAAAAATCATGGCTGACCCTGTTGCTCAGAGAGATATAAGCCACAGCGAGAGGGCCCTCACTGCAGCTTACCCCTCCCTTCCCCATAGAGAATACAGAAACACTTGCGGTGGCGAACATTCCTTGTGTATGGAAAGAACAGGCAGCGGGCAAAAGACATAACGATTGTTTGCCCGTCAGTTTTTGAAAGTCTTAGGCCTTTTGATCAATAGATGCCAAAACAGTGTCCCTTCGGCTTCTGGCACGTACCAAAAAAAATAAAAATAATAAGTATACCACAGTCTTTTTTATTTATTTAGGTTTCCAGCATAGCTAAAGACAGGCGTATCCATCTAGGGAAAGGAGAGCGAAATCCTTCTTCAAGAAATGGAAAGCTTTTATAACTAACTTTCTAGATGAGGCTGAAAGGCAGAGGGTGGTGAGACCTTTTCGTAATACAAGGTGGTACTTATTGGCGGATATTGCTGGTACTCTGGGCAGATTACGTCTTCCTGATTAGGCAGTGTTGCCGTACTTGCTGAATATAGAGGGAGAGGACTATGGGCCGCGAGCATTGGGGGGGGGGGGGGGGGGGGGGAGGTTTTGGGGGGGGGGGTTGTTTTGTTACAAAGTCTGTTATTATCTCTGTATGCCTGGAAGGATCGAGATGTGAGATTTCCTTCAACAAACTCCTGTATATTCTGTAAACTTATGAAAACTAATAAAAATATGTTTGAAAAAAAAAAAGACAGGCGTATGACATTATATTGCTACACAGTGGCACACATCAGGGAACCCTACTGACATATACCTTCAATGTGATGGACAGTCAGATAAATAACAGATCAAATACATAGTAACATAGTTAATAAGGTTGAAAGAAGACAAGAGTCCATCAGGTCCAACCTCGGGAAACCCTACTGTGCTGACCCAGGGGAAGGCAAAAAAACCTCTATGAGGCAGATGACAATTGCCCCATCACAGGGAGAAAATTCCTTCCCAACGCCAGAATAATCCCTGGATCAACGTATTACCGGAAATCTAGTGGCCATAACTTGGAATATTATATTTTTCATGAAAAGCATCAATGCCTCCCTTGTACTTAATGAATCAGCCATGACAACATTATGTGGCAGAGAGTTCCACAGTCTCAATGCTCGTACAGTAAAGAACCTGCGTCAATGCTGATGGTGAAACTTTCTTTACTCTAGATCAGTGCTTCCCAACCTTTTCCACCTCGGGGCACCCCTTGGAAAAAAAAATTTCCTCGGGTAACCCCTACTAAACGATGTTCTACAAAATAAGAAAACCGTCATACAGTGACTCACAGGTGATGTCTTCTTTGATCTGAGGCGTCACTTTCCCTTTTCCTCTCCATCCAGTCCAGTCCTCCATGATTATTTCTTCCAGCTACTTTTCATCTCTTCAGAACCTGCGAGACAAACAATTTAGGCTCCGCACATTTCTAGCAACTTCCTTCCCTTTCTCCCTCCTGTAGGCTCCCAAAGTAACTGCGCTGTTTGGTGTTACGTGCAGTAAAGAGAGTAGGAATGTGGGATGCCCCCTGTATGTAGGATCCCCTGCTGTGCCCCCATGAGCTAATAATGCCC
This sequence comes from Dendropsophus ebraccatus, assembly GCF_027789765.1. Classification (NCBI taxonomy): domain Eukaryota; kingdom Metazoa; phylum Chordata; class Amphibia; order Anura; family Hylidae; genus Dendropsophus; species Dendropsophus ebraccatus. The sequence goes on along the minus strand of NC_091454.1, from coordinate 142,775,681 downwards.
TCAGAGGTGCCCCCATGAACTAATAATGCCCTCAGAGGTGCCCTCATGAGCTAATAATGCCCCCAGAGGTGCCCCCATGAGATAATAATGCCCCCAGAGGTTCCCCCATGAACTAATAATGCCCCCAGAGGTGGCCCCCATGAACTAATAATGCCCCGAAGAGGTGCCCCCATGAACTAATAATGCCCCCTGCTCTGCCCCTAAAAAAAACAAACATCCTACTCACCTAATCCGCGCTGTGGCTGCAGGCAGAAGCTCTACTCCTCCTCTTCTGGCTCCATCTTGCGAGCCGCAGGGACGGGACCTCCGGCAGGCGTGATGACGTCACATCATCACGCCTGCCGGAGAGGTCACGTCCCGGCCTCCCATAGGCTGCTGGCATGAAGTGCTGGCAGCCTATGGGAGTAAATGTAGGAGCAGGACGCTGACACTTCCTGCTCCTACATTATGCTCACTTTAATGTTCCGCCCGCTCACTGTGCGGGCGGAACATTAAAGCAATCTGTGCATCCCAAGAAGCTGCGCGGTCGCAGCTTCTCGGGATGCTTAAAGTGACGGCGCACATTTCCAACCGGGATCCCGCGGCACCCCTGACGGGTTCTCCCGGCACCCCGGTTGGGAGACGCTGCTCTAGACGTAGAGGATGCCCCCTTGTCATGGTTACAGACCTAGGAGTAAAAAGATCACTACAAAGATCTCTGAATGTAAGAATGGCTCCAGTCAGACAGAACACAAGCCAGTCGCAGAGAATGGCTCTCCACTCATAGAGGGAACTTAATTAAAATATTATTTTTATATATATATATATACATACACACACACACAGCTATATAACTAGCTGTACATGTTTCAGTAGAAGAGAAAGCATGTGTACTTTGCTAGTAAAAGATATTTGTCTAAATAGCAAATAGCTCCTGCAAGACACATGTACAAATGTTCAGGTACATGTCAAATTGCTTGAAGGTATCTGCATCTTTTCGTTATCACAATGTGAATTTTCCACATCAGCTATGTAATCAGTAACATGAATCTAATGTACACATCTTTCCCTCAAATTTGCAATAGTAGCACAAACCACTATACAAATATTCTCATTGTGCAATACTAACTAGTAATTCATGCTACAGATACCATTGTGTGCTCAATGTCTCATATTCTTACTATATCTGTACTATTTCTGGGTATCCTGTTGGCTATCGCTCCAACAGATAATGAAGACATACGAAAAATTAGAATTAGTTGCCATGTTTAAAAAACATTCCTGCCTTATCAGGGCCCCTACTAACATTATATGAACAAAAGTATTGGGACATCTACAGATTACACCTCGAACAGCTTTTAGGACACTCTAAATCCATGGCATTCAGCAGTCAGACAGGCAACACTGATACTTGTTAAATCCAAACTTGGCCATCAAACTGCCCGATAGTGAAACGTGACTCATCACCCCACAAAACACATATCCACTGCTTTAGTGTGCAGTGGCAGCGTGCCTTACACCACTCCATGCTCACTTGGCATTGTACTTGTAAAGCTTGCATGTAGCTGCTCGGCCATGAAAACCCATGCCATGAAGCTCTTGTTGCCAACTTTTTGTTTTGAATTTTAAAGGCCACTGTCATTTGAAAAAAAATAAAATAACTTTTGATAAGTCAAAGAGACACATCAAAAGTTTTGATTGGTTAAAGGGAATCAGTCAGCTCCTGGTCCCTACCTAAGGTGCTGACAGTGTGCTGTAGCTGGCAGTCCCCTAGTAAGCATGGTGACTTTTGGTAATTTTCCATGCAGTGGATTATGTACAATCTTATGTCTTCTACTGTCACAGAGCTGTTGTTCGTGCCACACTTGTCATGCATCCTCCTCACTCTTCATGAATAATCAATGCTGCCCGGCCTCCTGCTTGCTCAGCTGTCAGATTGCAGATTCGTCCTCTGTAGGTAGTTTATGTCTGAAAGAAACTCTTCTCCCTAATGTGTTGGCGCTGTGGTCTAGGGGTAACTAACCTGTCTGGAGACCTGCCAGCAGTTCATTCTCTGGTTGGAATCCCTGATGGAAATTAGAGTGGTTTTTTTCCCCTCATTATTGTATCATTTTTAAAGGGGTAGTGCGGCGCTCAGAAATTATTCACAGAATAACACACATTACAAAGTTATACAACTTTGTAATTTATGTTATGTCTGTGAATCGCCCCGTTCCCCGTGTCCCACCCCCCCACCCCACCCGTGTATCCGGAAGTGTGGTGCATTATACATTACCTGATCCGTGTCGAGGGCCGTCCGCCATCTTGTGCCAAACGTCATCTTCGGACGGACGGCCGAGTCGCTGCCGCCCGTCCCCCCTCTGCCACGTCACAACTGTGCTCAGCCGCGATTGGCTGAACACAGTTATGCTCAGCCAATCGCGGCTAAGCATCGGATGATGCTGCAGAGGGCGTCCGGCATTCGAGACAGTCAGAGCTGTTCGCCGGCCGCCCGAAGAAGACGTCACTCGCTGAAGATCGGAGACGGGTGTCGGCACGTGACAGGTGAGTATAGCGCACCACACTTCCGGGTACACGGGTGGGGGTGGTGGGACACGAGGAAGGGGGCCATTCACAGTCATAACATACACTACAAAGTTTTATTACTTTGTAATGTGTGTTTGTCTGTGAATAATTCTTTACCGCCTCACTACCCCTTTAAGGCTGTGTTCACACACAGTATTTTTGCTCAATATTTTGGTCAGTATTTTGCAACCAAAACTAGGAGTGGATTGAGAGCACAGAAAGGCTATGTTCTCACACTGTTGAAATTGAGCGGATGGCCGTCATTTAATGGCAAATATTGGACGTTGTTTTAAAATAGCAGTAATTATTTGCTATTAAATGATGGCCATCCACTCAATTTCAACAGTGTGTGAACAGAGCCTTTCTGTGTTTTCAATCCACTCCTGGATTTGGTTGCAAAATACTGAGCAAAAATACTGGGTGTGAACATAGCCTTAAAAATTATAAAATAATGCGAAAAAAAAGACATTTAATTTCCATCAGGGGTTTTGAACCAGAGAATGAACTGCTGGCAAGTCTCTAGACAGGCGAGTTACCCCTAGACCACAGCTCCAATACATTAGGCAGTAGAGATTCTTTCAGACATAAACTACCTACAGAGGACTAATCTGCAATCTGACAGCTGAGCAAGCAGGAGGCCGGGCAGCATTGATTATTCATGAAGAGGGAGGAGGATGCATGTCAAGTGTGGCACGAACAACTGCTCTGTGACAGTAGAAGACATAAGATTGTACATAATCCGCTGTACAGAAAATTACCAAAAGTCACCATGCTCACTAGAGGACTGTCAGCACCTTAGGTAGGGACCAGGAGCTGACAGATTCCCTTTAATGTACGCCAATGAAGCCTATGGGGCGGTCTTTCTTACACAGACACAGAACAGGAAGAGAGGTGTGCAACAGCGTGCATCTCCCAGACTCTCCTGATCGGTCGGGATCTAAAAATTCAAACTCAGACCGATAAAAACTTTTGAAATGTCGAAAGTGTTTTTTAATGACAGGTACTCTTTAATGCCAATACATTTGGAACTCTGCAGTTACTCTAAGGACCATTTTATACCAAACGATTATTGGCCACACTTGGCCAATAATGGTTTGGTGCAATAGGTCATGATGTAAGGCAACGATTAGCTGACATGTACAATGCTGTCTTATCAAAAGACAATAGCAATGGTCTGCTAGCCGTCGCTCCATACAATAGGGGCTAAGACAGCAGACTGCCACTAAATTCTATCGGCCAACTAGAGGATCCTTAGATAGTCTGGGCAGCCCCTTCCGCTGCTTCCTGTGGCCCCCTGCTCGATGTCTTTGCGTCTAATAGCACAGACAGCGAAAGGGGAACGAGTAGCAAGCGAGCACTGACCTGACAGGTTGGCAGTTCCTTCTCAATATTGGACAGTGTAATAAGGCCCTAACTTAGTAACTTTAATGTGTCACAACACTCAGCAACACCACTTTTCAGTAATGCCACACTGATCGTGAAAGAGGGAAGAAATTTCACAAACAATGCTGCAGCAGAATCCTATTGCAGTACCATGCTGGGATCCAGTGAGCTCCAAGATGAGACAGTCTTTTTACAAATGTTTGTAAAGACAGACTGCTCTGATGGGTGATGGAATTTATACAACTATGGCAATGGGGCGTAATGAAATATCTGAATTCAATGAATAAGTGTGGCTCAATACTTGTTCCCATAGCGACTTAAGTACACAGGGGGAGATTTATTAAACATGACGTAAAGTGAAACTGGCTCAGTTGCCCCTAGCAACCAATCAGATCCCACCTTTCATTTTACAAAGAGTCTGTGAGGAATGAAAGGTGGAATCTGATTGGTTGCTAGGGGCTGAGCCAGTCTCACTTTAAACCATGTTTGATAAATCTACCCCACAGTATCTGTTTTTTTTTCCCAGTGTTACAATATTTAGGCAGGACAGGAAAAAGGGAAAACGAAGCCAAAATTAATACGGTAAAATAACAGTAGAAATTTGTGTGAGAACAGTATGGTAAAGACAACATATGTCAACGTCAAATAAATGTAAATCATGGAGGAAGTCAGAGCTCTGCACGAAAACCATATCACACAGGATGTTTCTTGTTTGGCATCATAATATGGCTTATAAAAACCAAATAAGGTGTAGGTTTTGTTTTTCCACAGAAGGTTTATACTGTTTTTAAGGACAAAGGCAGACTTTATTCCGAACAGAGTCACAAGAGCCTGTTAGTTCATATGTCAGCAATTTCTATAGTTGTACTACCTTCCACACAAGATATTTTAGTCTGGCAGAAAGGAATATGTCATAACAGTTTATTTTCTAACTTAAGGCTATGTTCTAACAATTTTTTTTGCCAATCACAGCTGTAAATATTGATCATGCTCTATCTTAGGCCCCGTTCCCACTGAGGAAAGGTAGCGGAATTCCGCGCAGGAATTGTCCGCCGCGGAATGCCGTTAGCCTCCCGCTCATAATGGGAGTCTATGGGAGGCGCGCGCTCCTGCTCTGTACGCGCTGAAGGATGAACAAAACTGAAACAAAACTTACAACTATCACGTCCTAACAGCTAACAGCCAAAAGGGAGTTTTAGTTTTGCAACATCTAAGGAGCCACACATTGAGGAACACAACAAACATACGCACAAACAACTCTACTACAGGAACACACTAAAAGCCTCTGCTACAAATAGACCTCTGCAGCATACAAACATACAAAAAGGACTACTACAATGCACACACACACATAGCTCTGCTACACACAGTGCAAATACTCAAACACCTCTATTATATTTACTTCTTTGTGTGACTACTTTCAAACATGTGTCACATGCTTATGACACCAAAAGTTCCTTTCTTCTCCTTGTTGGATAAGCCCTTCAAGAAGTCTCTGCATATTAGGAAGATGGATATAGTGTTCAAACTGCATACAGCTTCCTCTATTTATCACGGACTAGTTTTAGGCAGAATAAAGGAGAGAACTGCGCAGCACAGTTCTCTCAGTGGAGGGGCTGTGCTGAATCAGCGTTTTAACTGATCACTAGGAAAGCTGTCAGGTCACTCTGACTATGTCAGTAGGCCATAACCATGGACTATACTTTTAACAAGACGTTTCGTGCTAAAAGGTATTATAGTTAAAAAAAAAAATTCTCTCCAATGATGACACACAAAATACAAAAAGAAAATTTTCAATTAAATCAATCTAACAAACATTTAATGACTGGAAGCTCTTATGGAAAAGCTTATGGTCGGGGGAGAAAATAAAAAACAAAAAACACCACATTTATACGCACCAGACTGTTTTTTACTACACATGAAACTCTGCACGTTGTAGCAGTCGCCAACAACTCCTTCATCCAAAGGCAAGCAGATAAGCAACAGAAATAACAATAACTTGACATGTCTCTTAAGGGACACATTTTTACAACCATCAAACATTGAGGTAGACCTTAGCATTAGAACAACCTACCTTTTTCAGCTGCTTTCTGTAGGGCCTCTTCAATCCGTAGCAGATCCCTCTGTTTTGCCTCTTGAAGATTCCGTTCTTCTTTATCTGCATCATATTTTATGCCTTAAGAGTAAAACAAAAATGTATACTTTCACAAGTTTTACCACAAAGATTAGTTTTGGACAGATGATTAAAATAAATTTCTAGTAAATGATTTGTCAGACTCCCGCATCAGTATTATGGCACCTATACACCAATCAGGCACAATACTGAAACATTATTGCCAGATGGTGATCACACCTTACATTGATATGTGCTAATATTTATTGTTTCAAGCTGAAACATGTAGGGGGCAGTAAATGTGTGTTTTAAGTAGTCACAGTGGCAAGCTTAACACGCCATCACATCTGCAGTACCTTATACCGCACTTAGCACTTTCTCACGCTGTAAAGGAGTAATAGGAGAGAATTAGAATACTATTGGTGCATTACTGAGATTTTAAACTAATAAGGTCAAATAAAAGTTATTTTTTTATATGTGAATGGTAAAAAAAAAATAGTTATTACTGAAAGGTAAACTCTGTAAATCAGTATTGGTATACTACTCGCCATTCACTGGTCTGTTATTTGTGTACAGAACACACTGCATATCACACCATGCTGTATAGGGGATTGCATAGCTACAGACCAGTCAGGGTGCCTATGATGACCCATATCCAGTGCTGAAAGCAGCTACAATGTGCATGTGAGGGTAAGAAATGTAGTAATATGTAGTAATAAAAGGTAGCGGCCTGGTCTAGGAAAAAGGCAAGCAAGCAAAGTGATGCTCGGGGTGGAAAACTTGGGTCCAGTCCTAAAAACTTACATCGGTCATAGCAGTACGAGAGGAACCTACTACAATATATTAGGCAGCTGATTTTATTTTATGGACGATTGATGTATATGGTATCCAAACTAAAAGGCACCCCCATATTTATGTACACAGCAGTCAATTCAGAGGGCCAAGCAGAGGGTCTCTCACTAGATCATACTCCTGAGCTTCTACACAGATTCAACACAACAGTCTCCCTGAGGTGCTAGAAGTGTATTACAGCAAGGGGCTCTTTATTTCATATTTTCTGGTATTGCCTTGTAAATCAAACATTTAGGCGAGGAGTCATAGACCTTCTCTACAGAGTTTTGAGATAAATATTCCTACTGACCTGAATGCCTGCCTCTTAAACCCTTTCCTATCAAATTCTGTAACCCTCTGACAGCAGCTAGATGGCCTTATGTAGCCATTACTGTCACCATGCTGAGAGCAGTATCTACAGTGAAGATTTGTTCCCATGAACACCAAGGAACATAGTGTGAGAAGCTACTTGACTGCTATTTCCCAATGTCATCTATGTTTACTCTCTGTTTTATTTCTGCCACCTTGGCAGAAGTTTGTGAACATCACAAGTTTATAATGAATAATGGCCATGAATTGCCAAGGGGGACAAATGTATATTACATTGTTACCAAAACAAAAGCAGTATATCGTACATTACCAGAATATTTTCCAATTACTATAATAAAGGAAATACGTCAGCAAGAATCATTATACTACACATGTACCTCACATCTACAACTAAGCCCACCAACAACATATTCATATACCTTTATTAAAAGAAATGTAATGCCATTAATGGAGTCCCTCAGGTTTCCAAAATAGTGTCTGACATTTTACTGAATTGTACCTAGTTAAAATAATGTTTGCTACATCTTTTTTTTTTTTTCTGTACAGTTATTTGAACGGAATCTATGATGGATGTCCCCGTTGGAACCTCCAGTGCAGATGTGTACATTGCCTTAGGCTGCATTAAGATGTTGCGTGTTTTCTGAGTGAATTCTGCCCTGGACATTGGTACATCATGCCATGCGGGGACAGGCATTCACTGTCCGTGGTATGCGTGATTCACAAAGCGAACATGGCACATGTAAATGCAGCCCTTGTATGACTGCCATTACTGAAGCAGGGAGAATTTAATATAATTCAGCATGAACTTAACATCTTAATTATTATGACATTTTTCAATGTTTATCTTCTCAAACACTTTATATAACACAAATCACTGTCCAGCCCCAGATCTCAGAACACAGTTTACTATATGTTACAAAGCTTTTCTAATTGCTGGTATTTAGCATTTCCTATGGAACTATATTATAGTAACTTACTTGCGCCAGGTACCACTAATAGATATAAACCTTCAAGAGTGGCAACAACTGCATCGCCATACAAATTCTTCCAGGGAATTTTCAAGATGAGTTTATCTGTTAATTTGGAGGAAAAAAAAAACAAATGAATACTAAAACTCAAAAGGATCATTTTGAACTTCAAATGAAAAAAAAAAATAAAACATTACAGGGGTTTCTGTCATTATAACATTGATGTTCAATCGGTGGGGGTCCCCAGCTGATTATTAGAATTAAGAAAGAACTGTTTAAAAAGATACTATTAATTTCAGATTTTTTTGCTTTATTTTGGGGGACATAAAAGTCCCATGAAAAAATTATCCTTTGTATATCCATAACCTTCAAACAAAGCAATTTGGTGAAAGCTGACGCTGAAGATTAGGATTTCCTTCACTGTCATTACCATTATTTCTCCTGTTATAGATGCTTAAAGGAACAAACATCTGGCAGTATAGCACTACGATTTACAATGCATCCAAGCAGACTAGTTCAGTAAAAGGAACTCTCAGTTTTGTAAGATTTTTCTTATATTTGTTTAAATCTCTCACTGATAAAATAGCTTTGACAAGTTTAATGAGATGCTGATTAGTTATTTTAGCTTCACCGTTTACCCCAGTAACAGGTATTGATAGATGGTTGGATGGAAATGCGAAAAATGATCTAGCTGCTGCTGAAGGTTCACTCAGGAGGATGGGTACATACTGCAGAACGCTTATTCATTTATAGAACAGCTGTATTCAGACAGTTTTCCAGCCTTTCAGTGGTTAAATATATAATTATGTTATCTGCTACAGCAATCGCTGACATCTGATGAAAAGATCAAACTGATTTTCTAAGCTTGCGTAGATGAACATCTGTGTGTGACTTTGATATTTGCCTAATAAAAGGTTCACTGATTTTATGCACTTAACGCACACAATTCAGAAAGAGAAGACTACAACCATGGCAACTCAGCATTATTTTTGGAAGGTGTGGGTGAAGCGTTATTGAACTTGGAATCTGTAGGAGACAGATTTACCATCCATGATAGCATATGGCCTGGATAGTAAAATAGTTACATTAATAATAAATTGTTTTGGTTTTTTTGTTTTTGTTTACAAATGACACTGAAAAATATGAAATGTTGCCTGAAAAAAAAAGTTGTAGATACACTGTATTTACAAATTTATATTCACTGGGGTGGAGGTTAAAAAATCTGTCAATTACACTGGCAAAAAAAAGCCAACATGTAACAATCAGTAACTCCCTGAGTTATAAAAGAAAACAATAAGATGGAAGTTCTCTGTAGCCCTTCCTGGTATCACTGGAAGACTGTACAGGGAAAGAGATCACAGTAAAGACCCTTTCACACTAACCAAAGGGGACACAATAACAAGCACCACTCTACTTCATTTCCATGTGTCCAATAAACCTTTACAAGGCTCAGCTGTAGCCATACAAACGATCGTGGACAGTTTACACAGGGTGATGTGTGGCCAATAACTATTGGTTAAATGACTGCACAAAAAAATCTGATCAGTTGGCCTTTTTACATGGGCCAATTGTTGACAATGAGTTGTCTGTAAAAGCTCATTCAGTTGATAATTGGCCTATGTAAAAGGACCATAAGGCTCATTTATCACCCCTTTAGATGCTCATAAGGTCAGACTCAGGGCTTCTATGAGCAGTATTAGCAGATTCCACAGAACAAATAGCAGTATGTGGAAATATTCTGACAGAAACCACAACAAAGCCTTCTGGACTCCATTCTATGTCAATGGGGTCCATGAGGCATTAGTGCTCTCTGTCAAGTACTTTGGCTTCCTTTATAAACCACAGAAGAACCATACACAGGGCCTATCAAGTTGTGATCCTCGCTTGCAGCTTCTTCCCTTCTACACTTTTGATGCAGACTGCATGAATACAATCAAATGCAGTGCCCCATCTAGAATACAGCACCTGGTGTCATCTGAAAGCTAATATTTTGGGCTTCAAAGAGACTCAGTCAGTAGGTTTATGGTGTCCTATCTAAGCGTAACAAACCAGTGACAGAGAAGCTGGACAGAATGATGTATCACATATTGTTCTGTGCAGATGATTCAAAGATATCTTTTTGAATAATATAGACAATAAGTAGTCCTCTCCATTAGGTGCATGGGCCCAGCAATTTTCAATATTCATGAAAAGCAGAAAACTCCACCCACCAGCTGCTGATTGGCAGTTATCTATCCATGCTGTGTGCAGGCAGTCACCTGTCAGTCAGCATCTGAAGGGCAGGGGAGGGGAGAGGCAAGAATCCCATTCTCCTGTATATTAGGAGAACGACTGAACAGAATGATTTAAGTAATACACCAATATATGCAGCATTTCTGTAACTAGTTTATGCTGCCCTCATTTAAGAAAAATTTATAACCTAGAAAATGTAGAAAAAAAAAAAAAAAAAAAAAGATCCATGGCAATAAAAAAAAAAAGAATGTAAAGACTTGAAAAAATATAATTCTCAAACCAGTATGCAAAGTGGCCAATTTGGAACACAATACAAAAAAAAAAAAAGTTTAAATATATTATACATACCTATCTGTCCAGCCTTTACTTTAAATGGTACATCCAATTCACTCTATACCAGGAATAAAAAAAAAAAAAAAAAAAGACAGCGCTGTCAGATAGTAGCAAAATAATCTGTTCGTAGAAAATGAAACAATTAATGCCATGGTATACTGTGACATGCCCATAGCAGAGCCCATCACATTAATAGACTGAACATAATTTAATACGTTTGGCATATCTCAGAACACAGTAGGTAGTTTATCACTTGCAGCGTTCATGTTGCCATCTGTACATCAGAGGATATGTTCACACAATAAAAAAAAAAAAACAAAACACAACAACTGTCCATTTAAACAAACCCTTAAAGCTCCCATTACTGGCTTGCTTATGTGCGACAAACTTAGAAAATTATTGAATTCTTGTACATTGTTTAATAAATGTGTCACAACCAAGAATATTCCCATAAATAACAGCATATATGTCTGCTCCAAACTTTTTTTTTTTTTTAAAGCCACATTTTATAAATCTTGCTAAAATATACTAAAAAGTGTGAGTGAAGAGCATTTGCGTGGCAACCAAAAGACAATATCATGTCTGACCTTGATGAAACAGTACACACACACACTGTACTTTTATTTTGCAGTACTAAGCAGCACAGTATACTGTATTTCTGAGCAAGGTAAAAGGCACTACTAGACTACATTTGGTCAATTGAAGTGAATAAGTCTCCTGTGGTATACAGATTAGATTTCTGCCTATATATGTATACCAGACATACTGCACTTTTAGGCTCTGCTCACACGCTGTACAAACAACGTCCGTTCCGCCATGAACGGCTGTTGTTTAATGCTACCTACAGCCAGAATTAATGACCATGATCATTGATTGTGGCCGTAGGTAGCATTAAACAATGGCCGTTCAAGGCAGAATGGAAGTTGTATGAAGGGTTTGAACGTAGCTTAATAATGTGAAACTAGCCTTAGATGATAATATAAGTTATGCAGAGACCATAATTATATATAAATACAGTCTCTGCATTCAAATGATTAAAAATGGAACACTCTCTTTGACAATATCACTGGAAAGGATACCTCAAGGTATCTTTTTCTAAATAAGTTTACTTTTTATTATTTGTATTTTGCTTAAAAAGGAGAAGTATTGAAATATAAAAAAAATTTTTTTATGAGGCTGGGGCAGGGAGAAAAAAGCTTAAAGCGACTCTGTACCCACAATCTGTCCCCCCCAAACCACTTGCACCTTCGGATAGCTGCTTTTAATCAAAGATCTGTCCTGCGGTCCGTTCGGCAGGTGATGCAGTTATTGTCCTAAAAACAACTTTTAATCCTGCAGCGCTGTGTCTAACGGCCTGGGCTTACATTTGTATATGCATTAGGCTGGCACCGCCTCTCCAACCTTCCTCCCCATCATTAGGAATGATCCAGGAACATTTACTGCTGTTTGAGCTTTGCACAGGTGTATTAACGATCCAGCCCATGTTCATTATAAACACAGGTGGGTAATAGGAAGCAATCTGCATGGAGCATTCCTAATGATGAGGAAGGTGGGGAGGAAGGACAGAGAGGGTGTGCCAGCCTAATGCATATACAAATGTAAGCCCCGGGCGTTAGACACAGCGCTGCAGGATTAAAAGTTGTTTTTATGACAATAACTGCATCACCTGCTGAACGGACCCCAAGACAGATCTTGGATTAAAAGCAGCTATTTGAAGGTTTGGGGGGGCCAGATTGTGCGTAGAGAGTCGCTTTAAATTACCTCTCCCTGTACCTCCGAAGCAATGTCTCAAGGCTCCGGGACCCCCGTCTGGCTCAGGGAACCCCGGCTCCTACTACGCCATGGTGATGGATTACCCGATCAGCCAGTCAGTGACTGGACACCGCTGCAGTCACTAATTGGCTGATGGGGAAATCTATCAGCCGGGTCGGGCATTTTCTTCCAAATCGTGACAACATTGGAACTTGAGGGAAAAGGAGTTCCGTCAGGGATCCTGGAACCTGTGATGCGGCACATCGGGGGCACAATGCGCCGCAAATTTGTAAAACTTCCCCTTCAGTCTTCATTGTAACATGAGCAGATTAGAAACAAGCAGATGTTTTTCCTCCTTTCTACTTTATTTTATCCATAGCTAAGTGTCAAATATGTTAACTGGCCAACAATTCCTTGACATATATGTTGGCAAAAACTGTGTTGCAAGGTGTAACCATAAAATGTAGCTTTACAAATAATGAATAGACTTGACCATTATTTCAGTAAGACTCTTTAGTTTTAAAAAGGAGTACTTAGATGCATTCTACATTTATATAAACGAACAAAAAATAAAGAAAAAATAAAGAAATAAAATGGGATGTGTGTTTCTCTTGCAATATCTGTGAATACCTGCTGTATGCAAATGAGGATTTACTGCTCTGTGGAAACCGGCCTAAGAGAACATGTAATGCAGTCAGTGTATCAGCTAACATTAAAAGGGGTATTTCCTGTCAACTAATATAGATAAACTTGTAGGGTGTGTCAAGTTTTACTTTTTTGAAACACGCTCATTTGGCTTACTCTTTTCCTCCTCTAAAAGCAGTGATTATATATCGAAACAACCATAGCCTATGCAATGTTCGGCCACGTTCAGATGCTGTATAACAGCAGCCCTTCTGTGAAACGGTTGTGTCAAAAAGCGGCTGCTGTCTGTGAAGTTCACCCCAGCCGGAACTGCAGTAGCGGCTGGATGAACAACACTTTTTTTAATTGTAATACGGACACATTCGGGTGCGCCCGTGTTCCAATTAACCACAGCAGACAATGTAAAGTGCGGCCGGAGCTGACTTTACATTGTCTGCACATAAAGTGTGGGGCGCTTACTGGCTATAATAGTGTCTGCACATGGAGGTACTTCACATATAGCAGAATTATCCTCTGCTGACGGTAGGTGTCTCACATGGGATGCAGACATACAAAACCGTGTATATGACTTTTATAATGAACTACATACTTCCACACTATCTGCATCCTGTCTACAGACAATAGAAGTATATGTGGCTAATATCCCATTACCCTCCTTAAGGCAGAGATTTGGAGTGTGTTGGAGGAACTGGCACATGCACTCAAATCTTCAACTAAGAATAAAGTTCACAGGGCAGACAAATTGCTGGCAGAATTTCTTAAGCAACTAAGTGAAGTCCTGTTGCCAAGCTATTGGTAATTTATCAGGATGCTCTGCAGCAGGGTGCACTGCAATTGTGGTTGTTATTCCAAAGCCAGAGAAGGATCTATTACATCCAGATTCCAGCTTATACTGTTGCTCATGACAGTTATCAATTTATTGGTGAGAAGAACTGGTGAGTGGCCGACTGTCTTACTACTGTAATAGCTGGCCTCTTGTGTGATCATCAACTGGACCAAATCAGTCAAGCTTCTAGTAGCTCCCTCCTCGCCGCCCATACAGATTCCCAATGTCCTTTTGCAAATAGTATCTAAATTTAAGTACTCAGAAATTTTAATATCCCCCCCCCCCAGGTTCAGGATTATATTTCTAATAATCCTTAGTCTATTATGAGTAGATGTGCTAGCAAGGTGGATACATGGCTTCGTCTCTCGGTAGTGGGTAACCTTCTAAAAATTATTGCAATGCCCTAACTACTTTATGTGCTGCATAATACCCCAGTCTGGATTCCTAACTATATGTTGCAAAAATACCAGGGATTGTATCTGTAAAGAGATTAGTAATATGAATTAGAAGTACAAAAGTGTGGCACTCACAAATAGCTTAAAAACGACCTTTATTTCATGCTGGGTCTGAGAAAGAAGACTCGGACGACAGGCTGTTTCACACACACAGGTTGTGTGAAATGGTCCATTGCCCGAGTCTCCACTCTCAGACCCAGCATGGAATAAAGGTCATTTTTAAGCTTTCATTGGTGTGTGTGCCGCACTTCTGTACTTTTAATTCATATTGCTAAGAACTTGCTGCCGCTGTGCACCATCTGAGGAGCATAGACAGAGCCGCTACACTGAGGGCCAGCTGAGCTAAGAAGTTGTAGTCCGCAGTAGATCCACTGTTCAGATTCCGAGCAGTATTGCCAGGACTGCACCTTGCCTTTGCTCTTGCCCTGCAAAAAGTGTAGTGCTTTAATACGCTGGAAAACACTGCAGAGAGGAAAATACTCATGAAAAATGGCGTTCCCTAATTCGTACATATACTTTTTTGCTGCACAGATGCAGCACTTGAAAGGATGGGGGCAATGTGATGGGTTGAGTATAGTGAGAAAATTGGTGGAATGCATAATGGGCTATTTTCCCCATTGGCAGATATGGCGGTGGGTCAGCTCAGCACTCACTTTGAGTGGCAAAATATGGCATAGCACAAAAAATATGTTGGGCATTTAAGGATTCACAATCTACATTGTCTTGTGGAAAAATGTCCCGGAGTTCTCAACTGGAGGGATTTTCTCTCTGGGCCTCAACGGGTATTTATTTTGTTTAACAGGTGTAAAGACTGTTCAGGCAAATAATCGTTCAGTGTAATAGCACATGTTGAAAGCAACATTGAGGCAATATGCACAATGTCGGCTGATCATAGGAATACCCCTTTAGGGCAATGAAACCAAGACCCATCTATATAGTACAGTGCAGACCAAACTGTGAAGTGGGCCTCTTCAGTAAAGGCCCTATTCCACGGAAAGATTATCGGCCGATATCGGGCGTTACAGGCGATAATCATCCGTGGAATAGAAGGCAACGATCAGCCGACATCGTTCATGCTGGCTGATCGTTGCATCATTTGTCTTTCAAACATGTTAAAAAGACAAACGACTCATACAGCAGCGATCTGCTGCCGTCACTCTGTAGCGATCACCCGGGCAGCACCCCCCACCCCCACCCCGCCGTACCACATAGCATAGATCAGTATATGCAATCTAATGATTGCATGTTTTACATTAAAAGTGTTAAAAAAGGTGCATAAAAAAGTTTTTTAAAGTATTAAAAAAACCCTTATAAACCGCCTCCCAATAAAAGTTTAAAATACCCCCTAGCTCATTATAAAAATATAAATAAACATATTATAAATCATAGTGTACGGAATTGTCCGATCTATTAAAATATAACATTATTGTTTCCGCACGGTGAACGGCGTAAACTGAAACAAAAAAAAAAAAAAAAAAAAACACACACACCAGGATTGATTTTATTAAATTATATAATCACAAAAAAAAAAAATAATAAAGAGCAATCAAAATTTTTCTGCTACACCAATATGATATTAATAAAAACTAGAGATCATGGCGCAAAAAGAAGACTCCCCAATTATCCCTGTAGGTGGAAAAACAAAAGCGCTATGGCTCTTAAAAGGCGGGGAGGAACATTGCATTAATCTGACCGGGACTTTTGTGCATCAAAGGGCTCTGTCTTGAAGGGGTTAATTTGCATGCAAGCCAAGAGAGTCTACAACATCTATCTTTACTGCACAAAATTTATAAACAAAAATTATAGCTCTGAAGGCCAAAACTGTCCTGTTACCAAAAGGTTAACATAATTGCCTTGTAAGCTGCATTGTTTATGCAGCAAACATATACTTTCTCCAGTAACTGTAACAGGAAGACTCTGCCATAACCATCCACTCTGGTCACTTCAGCAGCTTACAAGGCAGTGTGATGACATTCCGGCATTTTGAGTTGTTCAGCTTCCTTCTTTGCTTCGGACTCCCTTTGCTCCACATTAGGGGTTATGTCTTGTAAACTGTACTTAGTGAACTGTAACAACAGCCAAGATCCATGCTCCTTCCCATATACAGTGAGTCCAAGAAGTATTTGATCCCTTGCTGATTTTCTTTGTTTGCCCACTAATAAAGACATGATCATTCTATACTTTTAATGGTAGATTCTTACATGGAGAGACAGAATATTAAAAAGAAAATCCAGAAAATAAATCTAGGGAATATATATTAATCAACTTGTTACCTGACCTGAAGCCACCTATTCTCACTAATCACTTGTGTGAAAAACAACTGTCCATAGAATCAGACAGATCACACAGATTTCAAGTCTCCAACATGGGTAAAACCAATGAGCTGTCACAGGACCTCAGAGTCAGAATTGTTGACCTTCACAAAGCTGGAATGGGCTACAAAAAGATTAGTAAGGTGTTGGATGTGAAAGTAACAACTATTGGTGCAATTATCAGAAAGTTTAAAGAGTATAACATGACAATCAACAGACCTCGGCTCGGTGCTCCAAAGAAGATTTCACCTCGTGGGGTGGCAATGATGCTGAGAACAGTCAGAAATCGTCCTGCAACCACTCGGCAGGAGTTAGCAAATGACCTGAAGGCAGCTGGGATCATAGTTTGCAAGGAAACAATTGGCAACACTTTGCGCAACAATGGATTCACATCCTGCAGTGCCCGAAAGGTACCCCTGCTGAAGAGAGCACATGTGGAGGCGCGCCTCAAGTATGCCAATGATCATTTGAAAGATGAACCAAGTTATTGGGAGAAGGTTTTGTGGTCAGATGAGACCAAAATTGAACTTTTTGGCCTCAACTCCACCCGCCATGTGTGGAGGAAGACAAATGCTGCCTATAGCCTCAAGAACACTGTGCCCACCGTCAAGCATGGAGGTGGAAGCATAATGTTTTGGGGGTGTTTCTCTGCCAAGGGTACAGGGCTACTTCACCGCATCACTGGGAAGATGGATGGAGCCATGTACCGCACAATCCTGAGGGACAACCTCCTCCCCTCTGCCAGGGTTCTGAAAATGGGCCGTGGTTGGGTCTTCCAACATGATAACGACCCTAAACATACAGCAAAGGCAACAAAGGATTGGCTCAAGAAAAATCACATTAAGGTCATGGAGTGGCCCAGCCAGTCGCCAGACCTCAATCCGATCGAAAATCTATGGAGGGAGCTGAAGGTCAGAGTTGCCAAGCGACAGCCCACCAACCTTCATGATTTAGAGAGAATCTGCAAAGAAGAGTGGGCCAAAATTCCCCCTGGTGTGTGTGCTAAACTTGTGGTTAACTACAACAAACGTCTCACCGCTGTGCTTGCAAACAAAGGCTTTGCCACTAAGTATTGAGTGTGTTTGGCAAGAGGGATCAAATACTTATTTTCCTCATTGAAATACAAATTAATTAAAATATATTCTTTAAAATTATATTCTGGATTTTTTTCTTGATATTCTGTCTCTCCATGTTAGAATATATCTACCATTAAAAGTGCTGAAGGATAGGGTCTTTATTAGTGGGCAAACAAAGAAAATCAGCAAGGGATCAAATACTTCTTGGACTCACTGTATACAGTACAGTTCCTTAAAGTCTACAGAAAAGCTTTAGCCCTAATCTTACAGTTTATAAATGTACTTCTGAATTTTTGTAATTTAGTCAGTGATATCATGTAATATACATGAACTGAAATGCCACATGCGGCAGGGCAGGGCAGGGCAAAAAGGATACGTAAAGCTAGAGCAGGGCACCTCCGCCTCAATATATGTATACTCAGACTATAATGTAAACTTAGGTCAGATAAAGTCTTTAAAAATATATCCAAGTTGAAATGCCAGCCTAATCCCTCAATCCTGAGTGAATTAGAGCAAAGAGGGTGTGTGAGAGCTTGGTATTAAATAAAAGCTAAAGTGTGACACAATGGGGGAGATAAATAAGAACAGTCTAATTCTTAAGACAGTACAAATGCGCTAGATTTATAACAGTGACTCAGGCTATAACTATAAATAGTATCTTTAAACTGTCTAATCCTTGGATATGGAGCCCTCCATCTGAACCGCAATTCAGATTTATTTTTAACATTTTTCTTTATACCATAATTTTTTAAAGGATTTTGTAAAAGTAATAATAGTAAGTTGTACAATAGTAAGTTAAAGCAGCACTATGAACCGGCTGATATCCCCCATACCTTATGACTGCAGTGCTGGTAATCTTGCTTTTCTCTATGTTTGCATTGTGGAGCTTGTGCCTAATTGCCGATATGCTAATGCTGGGCTTAGGAGCATTATGGGCGTTGCCCGCCCGCCACAGCACCCACTCAACATATTCATATTTGCATAGTAAGACCTCTAGTAACCAGGAAAGATGTCCCGTCATAGACAGTCTGCTTCCCACACATATACGATTCTCTCTGGGCTCCCGACTGACTTGGTGTGAAGAATCCTGCAGCAGCAACATTTTCAGCATATTGGAGGTCACTTCAGTAACTGAAAACATTGCTGCCGCAAGAGTCTTCACACCAAGTCAGTTGGGAGCTCAGGCAGAATTGTGCATGCACGGGAAGCAGGCTCTCTCAGGCAGGAAATCTTCCCTACACATGCATGGTAACTACAGGCCTTACTATGCATATATGAACATGCATGATGGGCAGGACGGGAGGGGGCAGGTTGGGCATGCCAAGGGGGGGCCCTGGGCAGACGAGGGATGGCCAGAATGCTCCAAAGCCCAGCATTACAATATCAGCAATTAGGCACAAGCTCCACAATACTGAGATTAACAGCACTGCAGTCATAACATAAAAAGCTGCTGGGGGATCTCCACAGGTGCATTGACGAGAACCTGTACCGTTTTAACATACATGAAAAAGCATAAATAGCATGAGATAAAATAGAAAATGTATTTATCAAATTGGAAACCATTTAGAAAAGTTAAAGGGGTTGCCCACTTTATAGTAAAATAGTTCAGTGTACAGTATTAGTAAGTGTACTCACTGTATATATTGACAGCAGCTCCCTGTGTACCTCATAGAGCTAAAATCAGACTCCCCTCCTCCAGGCTGGGCTGCCCTGCTCTGTGGTGTTTTGGTCCATAAGATTGCTGACACGGAGGAGCATGTGACCATGCCCCGCCCCCCAGTGTCCACCACTGAGCCTGTATGTGTCTATGGAGAACACAGTGGACAGGGCAGGGTCACATGCTCCTCCATGTCAGCCATTTTGTGGACTGAAACAAAACAGAGCAGGGCAGCCCAGCCTGGAGGATGAGAGTCTGTTTTTAGCTCTATGAGGTACACAGGGAGCTGCTGTCTGTATATACAGTGAATACACTTACTAATACTTTGTACTGACCTATTTTACTATAAAGTGGCCAACCCCTTTAAAGCCACCATTCTTCACATTTAGGCAGTCACACAGCAGTTTTTGAGAAAGCCTACTACTGCAGTTATTGAGCCAAAACTAAGAGAAGACTCTAAAGGAACAGGAAATATTAAAGAATGGACGTATGCTTCAGCTTCTGGCTCAAAATGGCCAGTTGTATTTATATTCATTTTTAAGATCTTAAAATACATATCCCCATAATTTACCCTGACACAGAAAACTGCCACAGATGTTTGGTATTACTTAGGACTAAAAAAGTTAAAATGTACAACATGACAAAAATAAAAAGTAAATGGTATGACACATACTGTATATATCTGCATGAATGATCAGAATACTCACCAGGGCATTTTCACGAATCTTTAAGTTTTCAAGTGAAACATTTCCTTAAAAGAGAAAAATGTATTTGTTTTAAATAACTTTTATATGAGAGAACAATAAAACAACATTAAGGCTATGTCCAGACAACAAATTTCTCATATATCTCATAGACAGTGTGAAAACTACTTAATATAGGTTTTATTGAATAAAATTGTTTTCTGAAAATAGCCCTTGATAAAGTAGTTTTATACACCTGAAGACACAACAATAGCCTAACATACCCACATAATATAGTGTTTACTAAACGTCAGTGACAAAGACAGAACGTGCCAACAACCATAGGGATTATAGTGCCCCACCTCTACTCTTTCATCTGCTCATCCATTTCATGTCGCCTGAGGAAACCTCCTGATTATAATTACACAAAGGTTATGTATTGTATGAACAACAATAATCATTCAAGTTTTTAAAGACTCGCATTCAATGTGATCTGTAGCACCAACCGGCCTGGTAAGCTAACATGGAAATACAAACAGAATACACATTTATGGCAACAACATAAAATTATCAAGTCAACCAACTTCATGCAACTTTACTGAACCAAAACACTAAACTATACAGTGCTTTCAAAAAGTATTAATATCACTCATAGGGAACCAATCAGCACATTTGTGCTGGTTAGCCTCTCGGGGACGCTGACAGACCTCACAGACGGGTCTTCTATCATGCCAAGGGTTGCTGGCTCTGTAGCTTCATGTCCCAGTAAAAACGCTGTTTAATCCGGTGAGTGAGGAAGGGAGAGAGCAGTGAGGAGCACCGTCTGAGAGGTCTGTGCAGTGTCCCTGGGAGCCTAATCAGCACAAATTTGCTGATGGGTTCCCTTTAACTCTCACAAACTTAAGGGAATAGTTCAGGCAAAACCAATTTTAAGATATGTTATTGCCCAACAAAAGTTATGAAAATCACTAATAGACAATTATTCTGGGATGTGCACCTATAGTGCATTTTTCCTGCCCTTACTACAGCATAGAGTGTTAAAGTTAGTGACGTCATATCGCATTAACGGCCGACTCCTGCTGCTGCAATCCATCCCGCCGCTGCTGCAGTCCATCCATTAAAGGGATCACCCCCTCCATCTTTCCCCAGCAACCTGCACCTCTCTCCATGCCGGCAGCCTGTTGCTCCCTGATACTTCTGTCAGAAAGTTATATAGATCTGTAATTTACTTCTATTAAAAAAAAAATCTGTGGGGGGCGGTTATCGGGGCGGGCTGCTGACATATTCACAGCAGGATGTCCATCCCACTGCGAGTTTGTCTGCCCATAGAGTGTACAGGGCAGGGATCCACAGCGGATCTCGCTGCGAATTCCCAGCGTGAAATCCGCTGCGGATTCGATAGGTGTAAAGGCACCCTAAAGGGGTACTTAAGGTCCAGAAAAATGGAAGTAGGTCTGGGTCATATATATATATATATAAAAAAAAAAAATGGTACTCACCTGCTGCAATCTGTCCCAGCTGCCATCTGTCACCACTCTTCACACCATTTACCCCCCCCCCCCCACATTACTGACTGCAGCCATAACCCACCAAGAGTTTACACCGTTCTAGGGTTACAATGGGCTTTAAGCTGCAGTCTTTTATAGAACATTAAAGTAACCCCAGAAAGGCCATGTTTAATAAAATAAAGTTTTTATAGGACTTATATATAGGTATGTTCACACAGGCATCAACCACATCTGCCACTAACATCAGTTCACAATGAAATTTTGCACAATGAATTCTAGGGCAAAAGTGTAAAACTTATATAGACGGCACATGATCTGAATAGTTACATGCGTATTGTAAGTAATTACATGCAGCATACAGAAAGTTTCTTCTAGTAGTAATTACCATTCAGACTCCCAGACCAAAATTCCCATTAGGAACTATGACACAATGACTAAATTGTCAGCTAAGAAGACACTAACAAATCTTACCATGTAATTGATTAGGATTCCTGCTTTAGATGCAGATGGTTCTACAAATGAGGAGCAAATCCCATTGATGGAGATAACCAAGTATAATGCATTGGAATTCTGTCTAAAATTTAGACACTTTGGGTAGAATTTACGCACACTGTTCAATTTTTAGACATTACAAACTTAACTTAAAACAACTACAGACGAGTCCCCTGCCTGTCCATCAGGATAACATGGCATACATCAACAAAAAAACAGCACAGATTTGTCACAAAATATGTCAGACGTCACTTTTAACCCTTTGAGGACCAGGCCCAAAATGACCCAGTGGACCGTGCAAATTTTGATCTTTGCGCTTTCGTTTTTCCCTCCTCCCCTTCTAAGAGCTCTAACACTCTCAGTTTTCTATCTACAAGCCATGTAAGTGCTTGTTTGTTACAGGAATAGTTGTACTTTGTAATGGCGTCTTTCATTTTACCATAACATGTATGACGGAATCCCAAATATATTATTTATGAAGATAGAAATTGGTGAAATCGTAAAAAGGAATGCAATATGGTAACGTTTGGGGGGTTCCTGTGTCTACGTAATACACTAAATGGTAAAAGCGACATGATACTATTATTCTATAGGTCAGTCAGAACACAACCATATGCAGGTTACACAGATTCTCTAATGTTATATATTTTTTTTTAATGAAATCCTTTTTTGTGGCAATTAAATATTAATAAAATGGGCCTATTGTGACGCTTATAACAGTTTTATTTTTTCACCTACGGGGCTGTATGGGGTGTCATTTTTTTCTGCCATGATCTCTAGTTTTTATTAATACCATATTTGTGAAGATAGGACGTTTTGATCACTTTTATTTTTTTTAATATATAATGTAACATAAAATCGGTAATCCGCGCGCTTTTTTCCCCTCTTTTTGTGTACGCCGTTCACAATGACACTTGTTATATTTTAATAGATCGGACAATTACGCACACTACGGTATATTATATATTTACTTATTTATTTTTATATGTTTTATTTATATAATGGGTTTTGTGGTAGTGTGTTGGTGTTTTTAACTTTTTTTTATACATTTTAGGTCACTTTAGGGGACTTGTACATACATTACTTTCATTTTACACACTGATCATTGCTATGACATAGGCATAGCATTGATCAGTCTTATTGGCGCTCTGCTCATTGAGCCTGCCTGTGCAGGCTCAGAGAACAGAGCGCCGATCAGACCGCACGGAGGCAGGTGAGAGACCTCCAGCGGTCCATTTTACCGATCGGGTAACACTGCGGGGGTCCCGATCGGTAAGTGACAGGGGATTCCCCCTGTCACACTTAAACGCCGCGGCCACGATCGCAGCGTTTAAGGAGTTAATGTCACGCTGCAGTGCGATCGCTGCAGTGTGTCATTAACAGTGAGGTGCCGGCTGCTGATTGCTCCAGAGCGAGCTTCATAGCTAAGGACATACCGGTACGTCCAGGGTCGTCTGGGGACAGACTTCCAGGACGTTCCGGTACGTCCTAGGTCGTCTAGGGGTTATCCAGTGCTACAAAAACATGACCACTTTCTTTTAGAGACAACACGACTGTTGTCTCCAGGTTAGGTGTGGTTTTCAATTAAGCTCCATTCACTTTAATGGAACTGAGCAGCAAACCCCCGCCCAAGCCGAACACAAGAATGGGGCTGTCTCTGGAAGAAAGTGGCCATGTTTTTGTAGTGCTGGATAACCCCTTTAATAAATCCCACCCTTTGAGACAAAAGTCTGATGCAACAGCTATAGTAAAACTAGACTTTGGGCGTTTCTAAATTCACTTTAAGGCTGGGTTCACACTATGTATATTTCAGTCAGTATTGTGGTCCTCATATTGCAACCAAAACCAGGAGTGGATTGAAAACACAGAAAGGCTCTGTTCACACAATGTTGAATGGCCGCCATTTAATGGCAAATATTTGCTATTATTTTAAAACAACGGCTGTTATATTGAAATAATGGCCGTTATTTACTGTTATATGGCAGCCATCCAATCAATTTCAACATTGTGTGGACAGAGCCTGTGTTTTTAACCCCTTAACGACCGCGGGCGTATATTTACGCCCTGCGGTCGTTAAGGATGTTCAGAGCGCGGCGGTCCTGGGTGCCGCTTGTAGCCCGGGACCGCAGGTATTAGCGGGCACGGTCCGATCGCCATGCCCGATAATACTGTAATCGGATGCAGCTGTCAAAGTTGACAGCTGCATCCGATTACCGTTTACAGCATCATCCCTGCTGTCTAGTGGGGAGATCGCGATCTCCGTTACTGAAGCCGGCCGGGGACCGCTCCAAGATGGCGCCGTCCCCGACTCGGCACTAGTTTACTTCCGGCTGCAGCAGCCGGAAGTAAACGAGTGCCTATCTCATGGATCTCTGCAGCATACCTATGCTGCAGAGATCTCAATGAGAGATCAGAGCACTTATACTAGAAGTCCCTTAGGGGGGCTTCTAGTATAAGTGTAAAAGTAAAAAAAAAAAAAAAAAAGTGTTGTCATTAGTAAAAAGCCCCCTCCCCCAATAAAAGTCTGAATCACCCCCCTTTTCCCAGGTTATTAATAAAAGTAAATAAATAAACATGTTTGCTATCGCTGCGTACGTAATCGCCCGAACTATTAATCACATTCCTGATCTCGCATGGTAAACTGCGTAAGCGCAAAAAAAATCCCAAAGTGCAAAATTGCGCATTTTTGGTCGCATCAAATCCAGAAAAATGTTAATAAAAAGCGATCAAAAAGTCGTATATGCGCAATAAAGGTACCGATAGAAAAAACACATCACGGCGCAAAAAATGACACCTCACACAGCCCCATAGACTAAAGGATAAAAGCGCTATAAGCCTGGGAATGGAGCGATTTTAAAGAAACGTATATTTGTTAACAATGGTTTTAATTTTTTACAGGCCATCAGATACAAGAAAAGTTATACATGTTACATATCGTTTTAATTGTAACGACTTGTGGAACATATATAACAAGTTAGTTTTACCCCAGGGCGAACGGCGTAAAAACACATCCACTAAAAACACAAAATGTGTGGGTTTTTTTCAATTTCACCACACATTGAATTTTTTTTCCTGCTTTTGCAGTGTACTTTATGCAAAAATTCAGCCTGTCATTGCAAAGTACAATTAGTGGCGCAAAAAATAAGGGCTCATGTGGGTTTCTAGGTGAAAAAATGCAACTGCTATGGCCTTTTATGCACAAGGAGGAAAAAACGAAAAGCAAAAATCAAAATTGCCCTGGTCCTTAAGGGGTTAATCCACTCCTGGTTTTGGTTGCAATATGAGGACCACAATACTGACAGAAATATACGTAGTGTGAACCCAGCCTTATAAAGGCTACAAACACAAATTGAGGGCAATAAATTATTTTTTTTTTTTGCAATTTTTATTTCTAACCCCTTAGGGACCAAGCCTATTTGGGCCTTAATGACCAGGCTCATTTTTCAAAATCTGACCTGTCTCACTTTATGCTCTTATAGCTCAGTGATGCTTAAACGTATGCTAGCGATTCTGAGACAGTTTTTTCGTAAGTTAGTGGCAAAATTTGGTCACTGTCTTGTGTTTTGTTTGTGAAAAACATCAAAATATCATGAAAAATTTGCACTTTACGAACTTTGAAATTCTTTGCTTCTAAAAAAAGAAAGTCACATGACAAAAATTGTTAGTAAGTCACATTATGAATATGTCCTCTTTAAACTGATTTTTTTAGGCACGAGTTCTTTTAGGAGGCTTGTATATTGTAAACCCCCATAAGTGACCCCATTTTGGAAACTAGACACCTTAAAGAATTAATCTAGGGGTATAATGAGCATTTTAACCCTACAGGGGCTGGAGGAAAGTATTCACAATTAGGACGGAAAAAAATGGAAAATAGAAATTTTCCAATAATATATTTGTTAAGATTATAGTATCTCATTTTCATAAGCAAGATGAGAGAAAATGCACCCTAAATTTTGTAACGCAGGTTCGCTTGAGTACAATGGTACCCCATATGTGGGCATAAACCACTGTATGGGCACACAGCCGGGCTCAGAAGGGAAGGAGCGACAATTAGCATTTCCAGTTCAGATTTTGCTGAAGAATTTTCTGAGTGCCAGGTGCGTTTACAGCTCCCCTGTAGTGTCAGCAGAATAGAACCCCCGCAAAAGTCACCCCATTTTGGAAAGTACACCCCTCCAAGAATACATCTTGGGGTGTGGTGACCATTTTGACCCAATAGGTATTAAAGGAAAGTATTCAAAAGAAGACGGTAAAAATGAAAAAATAGAATTTTTCCAATAATATGTTTGTTTAGTTTGAAATTTCTCAATTTCACGAGGAACAGGGGAGAAAACTCACCCCAATATATGTAACGCAGGTTCTCCTGTGTAGAACGGTACCCCCTATGTGGGCATAAACCACTGTATAGGCACACAGCAGGGCTCAGAAGGAAGGGAGTGCCAATTAGCATTTTCACTGCATGATTTTTCTGAAGAAGTTTCTGAGCGCCAGGTGCGTTTGCAGAGCCCCTGTAGTGTCAGCAGAATAAACCCCCCCCCCAAAAGTCACCCCATTTAGGAAAGTACACCCCTCAAAGAATTCATCTTGGGGTGTGGTGACCATTTTGACCACACAGGTATTGGAGGAAAGTATTCAAAAATGAAAAAATTTAATTTTTCCAATAACATGTTTGTTTAGTTTGAAATTTCTCGAGGAACAGGGGAGAAAACTCACCCAAATATATGTAACGCAGGTTCTCCTGAGTAGAACGGTACCCTATACGTGGGCATAAACCACTGCAGGGCTCAGAAGGGAAGGAGTGTCATTTTAGTTACAGGCAATATGTGGGTGTTTACTGGCTATCTGGGGTGTAATGGACAATCTCGGGGTGTTTACTGGCTATCTGAGGTTGCGAAAGGGAATCTGGTGTGGTTATGGGCAATCTGGGGTGGTTACGAGCAGTCTGTGCCAATCTGGGTAGGTTATGGGCAATCTGGGGGTGTTTACTGCCAATCTGGGGTGGCGACCGGCAATCTGGGGTGGCGACCGGCAATCTGGGGTGGCGACCGGCAATCTGGGGTGGCGACCGGCAATCTGGGGTGGCGACCGGCAATCTGGGGTGGCGACCGGCAATCTGGGGTGGCGACCGGCAATCTGGGGTGGCGACCGGCAATCTGGGGTGGCGACCGGCAATCTGGGGTGGCGACCGGCAATCTGGGGTGGCGACCGGCAATCTGGGGTGGCGACCGGCTGTCTGGGGGGGGTTACGGGTAATCCGGGGCGGCTTTTGACTTTGGTGACAGGGGTAAAAAAGTGCCGGCACAATTTGGAACAAGTAATCAGCGGTATATAGTATATACCGCTGATCGCTTGTACTAAGACCACACCGGGTGGTCCCCGATCATTGCCCCATGCTCTCTGCCAACTCCGGTGGTGGAGAGAATGGAACTTTGATCATTTTTAGGAATCCATCACTGTGAACAGAGTCTGTTCACAATGATGGCGGCGGCCATCTAGGATCAGATGGCCGCCCAGTGAGGGGAGGGTCAGTGACCAGGTCACTAGGGTTAATTCTGGGGACAGGGGGGGGGGGGGACATGTTTTCATCTCCTCTCACTGTGGATTCACTGTGAGAAGAGATGAAAGCGTTCAGCTGTGCTGGCAATGCCCGTTACCGGTGGCTGCCGTTATCCTGGTAATAACGGCGATCGCCGGTGAGGGGACTGGCCGGGACTGACCCCACATTCTACCCCAACCCCTCAGCTACCTCCGATAGCTGAGAGGAGGGGGCTGCGGACATTACCGGCGCCGCTGCACTATTCTGCGCCATTGCCATAAACAGCTGATGGCAGCAGAATAGAGCCCATTAGTGATCGCCGTAAAAATCCGTATCGGCGGTCACTAATAACATAATACATGTATACTCTATTGGTCGCTACGGTTATGAGAAAAGGGGGATGATTCTGACTTTTATTTGTACTTATAACAATACTTTTTTTTTTTTTTTGTACACTTTTACTAGAAGCCCCCCTGGGGGACTTCTAGTATAAGTACACTGATCTCTCATTGAGATCTTTGCTGTATACTTATACAGCAAAGATCAATGAGATCGGCACTCAGATGCTTTCTGCTGCTGCACCCGAAAGCATCCGAGTGCCGAGCCGGGATCAGCGCCATATTGGCGGAGACCCCGGCCGGAGCAGGATGTGTGGATCGCTCCTCCGGGACAACGTCCTGGAGGAGCCATCCACCCCCACTAGACACCAGGGAAGTGCTGCATACAGTAATCGGATGCAGCTGTCAACTTTGACAGCTGCATCCGATTACTGAATTAGCGGGCACGGCAATCAGACCATGCCCGCTAATAGCCGCGGCCCCGGGCTCCACGCGGCACCAGGGACCGCAGCCCCGCTCTGAACACCTCTTGTGGACGCATGACGTACGGGTACGTAATGCGTCCTTAAGAGGTTAAATACGCCATTCTCACCGGCTATAATCTCCTACTTCTTTGGTGAAAAATAGCACACGTTCAATAATCACCCACCCAAGAGCTAAAAAATTAAATGCTCCCAACCCTAGCTGTTCTTACTCACCAAGTCACCTGTGTATTTTGAGCTCTCGTCTTTCTAGCTGCTGCCGTTTCTGAGTTACAAGTTTTTCTAATAGCTGATCTATAACCAAGATGGTGCGGGCCTGGAAACTACATTTCCCATCATGCAGTTCTTCTCCCTAATTGGTCAGTTCGCACACCACATTGCACAGTAAACAGAGGACTTGTGTAATATGCGTGCACGGGGGGGTGGAGCAATGGATAATGGTCCCCTTAGCTTCAGGGCTATGCTGAGACAGAGAAGGGAGAGGGGGGAATCTGTAGCATAAGAGGGAGAGTTATTGGAATGGGGGGGGGGGATGAATGTTTATGCTAGTGGTACATTTGGATTGATACTTTAAAAGGGAAAAAAAAACATTTCTGTACATTTAAAAGTCTCTGCCAATAAGGAAAATAGTAATACTACATAAATTATTTATTAATTCATATCTATAACATATCTATAACATGCTTTAACTTTTTTAGGATGTTAGAGGTCATAAACGTTTAGTAGCAATTTTCAAAATTTTCATGAAAATTTCAAACTCAGAAATTCTTTAGGCACCAGTTCAGTTTTAGAGTATATTTTAGAGGACTGTATACTAGAAACCAGCATAATTTACCCCATTTTGAAATCTTCACCCTTTCACGTTGAGCATCAGAAGTAGTTAAGTATATATACGTCCTGGTGCTGAAACTAACCTCCTACCGAGAAGTACTATAACTGACTGGTTCAGCTAGGGGTTAATGTATAATAAATTTGTCACACGTGACCACTTTTCCAGAAAAACTAGCAACATCATACTTTCTTAGTATAGCTTTCACAATGGCTCTTTGCCATCTACTTAAGCTGGTAATCCTTTTGATCAATATAATAATTGCATGTATAAGACATGCTAGCCTACTTTCAGGGCTGTGGAGTCGGAAAAAAATGTACTGACTCAAGCTTAAAAAAAAAAAAAAAAAAAAAATCTTTTAAAATTTTATAGTTGATTTTTTTATATAAATATTATAAATGTTCCTCATCAATATGTTTATGTTTTATCAATCTTAGGACATTATTTATTAAAACTAGAAAAACCCTCTCTCACATACATTTAGTTTCATCCATATATCAGTAATATAATACTGGCCCTATTAGATAAGGGGGGGGAGGGGGGGGGGGTCGGGGGAAAAGTTGGCGGTCACTATTTGGCAGTTTGTTTATGAGCTGGAAGAGTCCATTGTGCGGGGGGGGGGGGGGGGGGGGGGAGATCTGTGCTGGTCTTTTCCTGGATGCTGGATGATTATATTTCAGCAGCAGTGTAATATAAAGATATCCTGTGTAATATAGAAAAGGAAGAGGAGAAGCCATAAGTAGTGTAGCAGTAAACTCTGTCTTAAGTGTGGTATTTTCTCTCTGGGAGAAGATTGTGTGTTTTTCTTCAATGTGGTATGACTGCAGCAGGGTGCGTGTATGCGTGTGCTATGGCTGCAGAAGGCTGCGTGTGAGTGTGTGTATGCGTTATGACTGCAGCAGATTGCGTGTACACTATGACTGCATGTATGTATGTGTGTGACAGACAGATGCAGAAATTAAAAGAGTATTTTGGGCAACAGTGAAAAATCCAGGTGGGCACATAAAAAGTCCTATTTACCCATCATGGGGATGATTACTCGCATATGCATAAGTGAATCACAATGTGTGCGTGAATCATGCGGCACAATAACTCCATAACACGGTATGAAATGTGTTGAGTTGTTGGTATAAAGTACTAAGTGACTTGCCACTATCGTTTGGCTGCTCACATGTAGTAGAGGGGTAGCCACATGAGGGTGAGGGAGTGGTTTTGACTATGCCCCAAGAATTACGAAGGTATGGTCAGAATGTAAGAGATTCTGAGTAGAGAGAAAGCAAACCGGCACAACCTTTAACTCTGCAAGCCTCTGTAATATAGCGGGCAACACGGCAAAAGACGGGGTGCTCTTCCTGAATGAGTGCAGTGCAAGCATCAATATAAATGTTCAAAGGAAGAAGGCAAAAGGAGGCACTCACCGTATAAAAATCTTTCTTTATTTAATCATCTTCATAAAATCTCCGGTCAGAGTGTGTAGCAGACGGCGGGGACGCCGCTCAGCAGCTGAAAGTGTGACAGCTGTTTCCCGCGCGCATGCGCGATTCTTCAGACACTCCTTCACCCACTCACGTCTGCTCCTAAATAGCTTTCAAGGAAGCAGGTGTGTGGACGCAAAAAACAGGTAATACGTAAACAATACAGTTAAAATCAATTGCTGTGAAGGTACAGATTCTCATATGGATACAAAAGGTAGAGATAGCATTCATAAAAACATACTTAAATCAATGCGTTCATTAAGACCACAAGCGCTTTGTGCATTAGTTTGTAGAATAATTCTTGCTTCTTTTTGTAATAGTATTTTATTCACGTCTATGTTATTTTTTTGGAACTCACGTACAAGACCCAGAAATTTTAGCTGGTTTACATCACCATTATGTACAGTATCTATGTGATGTATTAATCTTGGAACGCCTTTCTTTGTTCTTATGGATCTTACATGTTCGGAAAACCTTTTATTTAAAGCCCTGGTGGTCTTTCCAATATAAAATAGACCGCAACTGCATGTGATAGCATATACAACATTTTTGGATCTACAACAGATCATGTCATTTATGTGAAAAAATACTCCACCGAGTTGTATGCTTTTGCATTCATGAAAATGACGGCACCAGTTACAATTTTTACATTTATAATTGCCGGCCGGCAATGTTTGATTTAACCAGTTTTTGGTTGATTCTTCATGTTTGGTACTACTAAAAGAACTTCTGACCAAAGTATCTTTAATGTTCTTACATTAAAGGTTCCTTCCGCCGTTGTAAGAACATTAAAGATACTTTGGTCAGAAGTTCTTTTAGTAGTACCAAACATGAAGAATCAACCAAAAACTGGTTAAATCAAACATTGCCGGCCGGCAATTATAAATGTAAAAATTGTAACTGGTGCCGTCATTTTCATGAATGCAAAAGCATACAACTCGGTGGAGTATTTTTTCACATAAATGACATGATCTGTTGTAGATCCAAAAATGTTGTATATGCTATCACATGCAGTTGCGGTCTATTTTATATTGGAAAGACCACCAGGGCTTTAAATAAAAGGTTTTCCGAACATGTAAGATCCATAAGAACAAAGAAAGGCGTTCCAAGATTAATACATCACATAGATACTGTACATAATGGTGATGTAAACCAGCTAAAATTTCTGGGTCTTGTACGTGAGTTCCGAAAAAATAACATAGACGTGAATAAAATACTATTACAAAAAGAAGCAAGAATTATTCTACAAACTAATGCACAAAGCGCTTGTGGTCTTAATGAACGCATTGATTTAAGTATGTTTTTATGAATGCTATCTCTACCTTTTGTATCCATATGAGAATCTGTACCTTCACAGCAATTGATTTTAACTGTATTGTTTACGTATTACCTGTTTTTTGCGTCCACACACCTGCTTCCTTGAAAGCTATTTAGGAGCAGACGTGAGTGGGTGAAGGAGTGTCTGAAGAATCGCGCATGCGCGCGGGAAACAGCTGTCACACTTTCAGCTGCTGAGCGGCGTCTCCGCCGTCTGCTACACACTCTGACCGGAGATTTTATGAAGATGATTAAATAAAGAAAGATTTTTATACGGTGAGTGCCTCCTTTTGCCTTCTTCCTTTGAACATGGTCAGAATGTATATGTATAAAGCTTAAGACCTACAAGCAAAGAGGTTTTGCCAGTGGGAAGCTCAATGATGGCAATGTAACAATACACAGGAGTGCCTTTTTATAGCAATGCAGACTGTATACACAAAAATATAAAAAGTTATGGATTGCTGGCTGATAATTCATTACTGCTGACTGTGCAGAAAGGATGTTAAAGGGGTAGTGCGGCGCTAAGAAATTATTCACAAAATAACACACATTACAAAGTTATACAACTTTGTAATGTATGTTATGTATGTGAATGGCCCCCTTCCAGTGTTCCCCGCCCGTGAACCCGGAAGTGTAGTGCATTATACATACCTGATTCGTGTCGACCCCTGTCCGCCGTCTTCTGACAGGGATGAAATCTTCGGGAGGCCGGCTGACCCGCTCCTGCCGTCCCTCATGCCGGCCCCCCTCTGCCGCGTCATCAGCTGCTCAGCCGCGATTGGCTTAGCATAACTGTGCTCAGCCAATCGTGGCTGAGCACAGTTATGACGCGGCAGAGGGGGGGCCAGCATGAGGGACGGCAGGAGCGGGTCGGCCGGCCTCCCGAATATGACGTCTTTGACGGGGTCAGTCGACACGGATCAGGTATGTATACTGCACTACACTTCCGGGTACACGGGCGGGGAACTCGGGAAGGGGGCCATTCACATACATAACACACTTTACAAAGTTGTATAACTTTGTAATGTGTGTTATTTTGTGAATAATTTCTTAGCGCTGTACTACCCCTTTAAGGAAACACAAGATAAGCAAAGTTACAGTAAGTTTGGGTTTGTGAAAACCTGAACATTTGGCATTTGACTCCTGGAAAACATTGATACAGCTATAGGCCATGTTCACACAACGTATGTTTAGCATAGGTCACGTCCGTTGTTGCAATTTGCAAAATGCCTCACCCAACAGACCAAGGCAATGCCATCTGTGGTGAAAGTCCATTTAAAAGCTCAGAATAATGCTAGGGCTACCTTTCACCTGTCTCCCAAGCTCTATATGCTAATAAATTAAAGGGGTACTCCAGCGTGAGGGGGGGGGCACTTTTTTGCTGGGACCAGGGAGGAGGTGGCTGAGGAAAAAGACATCCACTTCCTGGTGTTTGACGCGGGCCAGAGATGATACGTCTCAGGTCCGTTCAGCCAGTCAGTGAAGGAGGCGGGATCTGAGCGGACTTGAATTGGTTCCCGTCTCCTTCACTGACTGGCTGAGCGGACCTGAGACGTCACGTCCCAGGCCCACGTCAGACACCAGGAAGCGGCCGGGAACTGGGCACCGGAGTGCCGCGATGTGGGACCCGCCGCTGGGATCGGGGAGATGAGCAAAAAAGTGCACCCCCCCCCGCTGGAGTACCCCTTTAAGTACAAAATAAATTAATAATGTTGTTGAAATGGAACTTTCTGCAAATAGCAAAAAGACTGGCTCCTCAGCAGGGCCTCACAAACAAATAGGGGGCACCTCACTGGTGAGGCCCGCCTCACAGTTTGAGAAGCACTGTTCTAGTGGCCGTAACACCTCAAGAGGCATTGCCTACTGTGCAGACAGGCAATACAAGTCCATTGTGGGACAACAACTATTAAGAGGTAACGCTGACAGTTTTTTTCTGTCTTCTTCTGGAGCACCACCTGTGTACTTTGGACACAAACTACTTATTATACACACAAAGGGGCTGCCAACAAAGGCCTGCAGACACATGCAAACAAACTTTTGTAATCTGGCTTCAATATTTTTCATACAGCAAGATTAGGTTACTGTTGGGCTATAAAAATTCTAAGAAGCGTCTTTTGTCTGGATATTTACTGTTCAGTTTTATAAAGAGGCTTTAGAGTCATATATTATATAATCATGTCAGCTATTCGTTGGAGACAAGCCAGTCTCATGACTATAGTCCCTCAGGGTAGACACGCAGTAAATTGGGGTAAACCAGCATGCCAAAAGAAATAAGCACTGCTCATTGTGACTTCAATGAATCCATCTGGAAACGAAGATTTGAGAAGAGTAGGATTACCTGCAGTGATCCTATAAATATATATTAGGGATTGCACAAACAACCATTTCCTAATATAATGCTACTATACCATTAGGTCTCCCAGTTCATTTACACGTGGACTATGTTAACAGCCCACGTCTCAACAAATGCCACAATACTCAGCTCATTGTTCACACAATGAGTAATTTTACAGCTGTAATTGTTACCGCCATAAATATATAAATGCAAGGGAGACCTTCTGGGCCAAAATATGTCCATATTTCAGCAAGTAATTTGGGATACATACATCCGAAAAATGTTTTATTTGCAAAGAACCCTTTTGTGGGCTATAAAGCATTTGCTTCAGACAAAAAAAAAAAATCCCTTTTTTTGAGACTCAAAAGCCGACATTCGCGATGTATGGAGTGTGCTCACCTTCTCAGCCCACTCCTTAAACTATTTGTTAGAAATTTACACTGCATTGTAAGGGAACTTATCATGCTTCCTGGCACTTTCCAACCCCATCAGCTTTGGTTGATAAATCTTTCATTTTCTGTATATATGGACAGATCTATAAATTAATGTAGATAGAAGCCACCAGGAACCGCACCTGATGGGTCAGACAGCACGAGTGATGATAAGTACCCTTTCACTCTATGTTACAAATCACTTTTCTCCAAATTAGGCCGCATTCACACACTTCGTGTTCTGCAAGGAACACAGATGTGGAATACATGTAACGGACTTCCCTCCCGTCCGGAATCTATAAGATGCTGTGAGCGGGGAAACTGTATTCATATGCACTGCACTGTAATAAAGCAGCTGCACGGTGCTGTCATTACAGCGCAGTGCATTTGAATACAGTTCCTCCGCTTACAGCATCTTATCACAGATGCTGCCCGGGCGGGAGGGAAGTCCATTATATGCATTGCATGTCCGTGTTCCGAGCAGAACACGGAACGTGTGAATGCGACCTTAAAATATGTGCATACTACAGAATCCATGCGAATAACTTCCAATGGATTCCGCCGCTCAGCACTCCTGCTTAAAGTTCCGCCCGTCCCATAGGCTTCATTCTATGCTTATGTAGATTATGCCGTCTGCCCAAAGAATGTCAATTTCATGTAAACTTTTTGGGCAGACGGCGGAGCCTATGGAACAGGCGGAACTTCAAGGGGGGAGCACAGCAGAATCGGCTTAAAAGTTTTCCACCGATTTTCTGTAGTTGCACATACCCTAATTTGGTTAATCTTTTTCAATACAAAAAGTGTAAATGTATCTTTTAATCCCTTATGCCATACAGACCCCTGGTGGAGGCTTGTATCTGGCGGGAATGGACAATCGGGCATGTTGACATTCAACTGCCTGACCTTTTTTCCCATGTTAAGAATCAGTACACACCTGATTAGATGATCAGTAGATACAGACAAAATAGGTTGGTTCAGCTGACTGTCTAATGTATACGGCCATCTTAGGAGTCATCATCATTCAAATTTAGACGATAAACGTTGTGTAATTGCAGGCACTGATGGAAAAATCGTTCGTATGTCGTTCATCGTTGATTTAGATCTGAACCGAAAATTATTGTTAATCGTTCGCTGTAATTCCACATTCGTTCGCTCAAGTTTCGCATTTGTTCACCAATTGTTCATTGTAATTGCACATTGTTCATTGCTTTGCTGGGATTAGAGGGAATAAAAGATCACAGTAACGATCGCAATAGCAATCGTAACTAACGACCATTGTTCTGTATAATATGTTGAACGATTTCAGGTTAATGATAAGCAATCTTGTTTGCGATTGTTTATCGTTTTAAATCGCTCCGTGTAATAGGACCCTAAGGGTGCATTCACCCCCCCCCCCAAACTGGAGACAAGAGAAGGTCCGTCTCTGAACCATTTTTTGTAGCGCTAGATAACCCCTTTTAAGAGGTGGTTCCTGCATTAAAAGGGGCATTCTGAGATTTTAACATTTAAGGCCAGTGGAGAAGCCGGGGCAGGGTGCCCACTCACAGCACCAATGCCGATCAGAGGATCTGCTGAACCAGGACACATACAGTGGATGGTGGCAGATGCCTCGCAGTGGAGTTGAGGTGCAAGGTAACTGTATGATGAAATGGAGCAGAACTGCAGTCACATCCAACTGTACAGACTATAAAAAAACAAGTCCCACCAGTCACTGACCCTCCTAATGTAACAAAGTATACATATATATATAGCACACAATGTAGCGTATATAGTACAGCATCCCACATACACCTGTATCACATGCAGGAACAGGGAGTATCCACCTTTGTATACATCACTATTGCTATCCAGGCCCATCCCTCACACATCACCCATCAGCAGGGAGGCCTGGGACATCTCCCCCACATGTTCCTCATACACTGACAGACAGACATGGTGCCGTCACACATAAGTTGTGTGGTGAGTACACATAGCCCGGCAGGGCTGACAGCGCGGCCTACAGTCACAGCACAGCTGGGCGGGACGGACAGACACAAGCAGCAGCAGCAGCAGACGGCTCCTTACCCCCCCAGATGCCCAGCTTCAGCTGAGACCTGTCCAGGTTCTCCACGTAATCCCCCAGGAACCTGTTCAGGAGATCTGCCACCACAGACTCCAACATGACGAGGAAGAGCCGCTCAGGAGTGTGCGAGACAGTGAGGAGGCGAGGAGGGGCGGGAGGCTGTGCCCCTGCAGCATGGGTGTCCGGAGGCGCCCGCTTATAACAACGTCCTGTCTCTACCGGGCTACTATTGGCTGTCAGTCATACTGCGGTGGTGTGACAGTGTTGTGCTTATGCGCTACTATCAGCTCCAGCCGGAGCCATGCCGCCCGCCAGGGTGTGTGGGGGTGAGGGACAGCGCTATTCCGGGTCACTGTTATGCGGGTATCAGCTGGGTTCCTGTATGTTTGTGTCACGGGGCTGGTCACGTGATGTGGAGGTACGGCGGCTCGGGGGCGCGCTTTTATTCTGAGGGACGTGCACGAGGAGGTTACCGCTAGACGACGCGTCCTCACAGCAGCTGCGCCTCCCGCCTCACTATGTCCTCTCCATAGTCTCTACGGTCCGGGTGCGGACCGGAATATAACACACATGTTGTCTATACAGGATGGGGCTGGTAGTGGGGCAGGTCACCACAGAGGCCATGTTGTCTATACAGGATGGGGCTGGTAGTGGAGCAGGTCACCACAGAGGCCATGTTGTCTATACAGGATGGGCTGGTAGTGGGGCAGGTCACCACAGAGGCCATGTTGTCTATACCGGATGGGGCTGGTAGTGGGGCAAGTCACCACAGAGGCCATGTTGTCTATACAGGATGGGGCAGGTCACCACAGAGGCCATGTTGTCTATACAGGATGGGCTGGTAGTGGAGCAGGTCACCACAGAGGCCATGTTGTCTATACAGGATGGGCTGGTAGTGGGGCAAGTCACCACAGAGGCCATGTTGTCTATACAGGATGGGGCAGGTCACCACAGAGGCCATGTTGTCTATACCGGATGGGGCAGGTCCCCACAGAGGCCATGTTGTCTATACAGGATGGGCTGGTAGTGGGGCAGGTCACCACAGAGGCCATGTTGGTAAAACCCTGTGGAGTCACACAACATTTTGTTTTACATTCATCTTTTGCACTAAAGGGCGCATTTACCCTTTGGTTATGTTCAGTGTTCAGGAGGAAGATGTGTCACAGACATGAACTCATGTATCATTATGATGCAGGAAGCTACTGTACTGACACAGAGGAAATATAAGGGGAGGGCTAAAACTGCACAACTATATACCTATGATAATTATAAGAAAAAAGCATTCAGACTTCTAAAACAAGAAGGAAGTGGGGAAGCATTGAGCAACTATAGACAGAAGAATAGAATGTGTAAAAAAACAAATAAAAGAAGCAAAAATTGCAACAGAAAGAAGGATAGCCACAGAAAGTAAAACGAATCCCAAAATGTTCTTCACCTATATAAATAACATAAGACTTAAAATAAAAAATGTTGATCCCCTTAAAAAATAATCGGGGTGTAATGTTGGAGGGGGAAGAGGAAAAGGCCAATCTACTAAATACATTCTTCTCTACTGTATTCACAGAGGGGAATCCCATAAGAGACGACATGACTAGGGATAATGTAAATCGTCCCATAAATCTCGCCTGCCTAAGGGCTCGTTCCCACTGAGCAAAAGCAGCTGAATTTCTGCGCTGAATCAGCGCTGAAATTTCAGCCGTTAAAATAGGTGCAGAGCTAATTTCCATTGTGTTGAATGGAAATTCTGCTCTGCAGTTCACACAGTGGAATTTCCGCACTGAACTAATCGGCTTTCCGCCAGAAGAATGAACATGTTCATTCTTCCGCTAGCAGAAGCCTATACAAATCAATGGGGCTCTGATTTTCTGTTTCAGCGCGGAATACGCGTGTATTCAGCGCGGAATACAAGCGGAAATTACTCGCTGAATCAGCGCGGAAATGGGGAAAAGGGGGGGGGGAGGAGGATTCTAGTATATGTTCTGGTATAGTCTAGTTTACTCACCAAATACTCGCTGAATTTCAGCGCTGAATGCATGCGGATTCAGCGCGGATTCCTCGAGTATTCCTCGCTAAATTTGTCAAGAGCTGATTACGAGCTGAACCCTTTCCTAGCAGAATACGCAGGGATTCTGCTTACATTCTGCTTATATTCTGCTCGGAATTCAGCGTCAGTTGATTTCAGGCGGAAATATTTCCTTGCGTAATCCGCTCCTTTTGCTCTGTGTGAACGTAGCCTAACACAACAAGAAGTGGGGCGACGCCTTAAAAACATTAAAATCCATAAGTCACCGGGCCCAAAAGGTATCCATCCTAGAGTTTTGAAAGAATTTAAGTGACTGTTCCACCAGGCCCAGGCTGAAGCACTGGAGGCAGGCTGACCCACCCTAAGTGGGAAGAAACTCCAGCCCCTCCATGACGTGACTCCATTAGAATCAATCGAACCCTATCATAGAGGGGCTGGGTTTTCCTCCCACTAAGGGTGGGTCAGCCCGCCTCCAGTGCTTCAGCCTGGGCCTGGTGGTACAGTCACTTTAAGTACTGCGAGGTTTCTCAGTAGTTAGCACTGTAGCCTTGCAGCGCTGGGGTCCTGGGTTCAAATCCCACCAAGTGCAAAGAGTTTGTATGTGTTCTCTCCGTGTTTGCGTGGGTTTCCTCCGGGTACTCTGGTTTCCTCCCAAAACATACAGATATACAGTGGTACCTTGGTTTAAGAGTAACTTGGTTTAAGAGTGTTTTGGTTTAAGAGCTCACAGTTTTTCAAGATTGTGACTTGGTTTAAAAGCATTGCTTTGGTTTAAGAGCTCCCTGTACTGAGTGGGAGGGAGAGTGGGGAAAGGCATGGTCTGCATAGCGGGGTCTACAGCTCTGTACTCTGACCCAGGAAGTCTCCCTCACCTTCCAAATCATAGCAGATCCACTTCAGGCTGGGGCTTCCATCAGGGGACAGGACTGTGGAGGTAATCTCTCCATAGCTGTAACCCCTCTCTCCCCAGACAGAGAGTGCTGCTATACTGTGCTCACATCTGCCCTGCTCATTCCTTCATGCTCCCTGCAGTCTCTGTCAGCCCTTGTGTTTCCCATCCTCTCCATTACTGCACAGTAGCTTATAATATCATATATTCTGCTGTTTCTGAATGTTTGTTTCATCTGTTTTACATGTTATTCAGAATAATAAATCATTATTTTTTGGGGTGGGGAACCAATTGTCTGCATTTCTATGATTTCCTATGGGAAAATTTGCTTTGGTTTAAGAGTGGATTTGGATTACAAGCACAGTCCCGGAACAAATTCTGCTCGTAATCCAAGGCACCACTGTATTTTGATTGTGAGCCCTAATGGGGACAGGGTGCAATAATTGGCAAAAGCTATACAAATAAAAGTATTATTTTCATTACTGTGTTAGACAGACCATTATTCCTAATGTTTAAAGATTCTATAATGACAGGGATTGTTCCACAGGACTGGCGCATAGCTAATGTGGTACCAATATTCAAGAAGGGATCAAAGAGTGATCCTGGAAATTACAGGCCCGCAAGTCTAACATCTATAGTGGGTAAAGTATTTGATGGGTTTGTAAGAGATGCTATACTGGAGTATCTTAATGAAAATAATCTTATAACACAGCACCAACATGGATTTATGAGGGATCGGTCCTGTCAGACTAATCTGAACAGCTTCTTTGAAGAGGTCAGTTATAGACTGGACCTGGGGGAGGCTGTGGATGTTGTGTATCTGGGCTTTTCAAAGGCATTTGATACTGTGCCGCATGAAAGGTTGGTCTACAAAATGAGGATGCTGGGACTCGGGGAAAACGTATGCAAATTGGTAACTGGTGTTAGAAAACAGAGGGTGGTCATTGATAAAACATTCAGATTAGGTTTTAGTTACTAGTGGGGTACCACAGGGGTCAGTGTTGGGTCCACTTCTTTTTAATATTTTTATTAATGATCTTGGAGAGGGGCTACAGAGTAGAATCTCCATTTTTGCAGATGATACTAAACTGGGTAAAGTAATCAGTACAGAGGAGGATAATATCATATTACAGAGGGATTTGGAGAAGCTGGAGGCTTGGGCGGTGAAATGGCAAATGAAGTTTAATGTGGATAAATGTAAGGTTATGCATTTGGGCCGTAGAAATAATAATAAGTACAGTTATGTGCTAAATAATAAAACACTGGGTAAAACTGCTTCCAAAAAGGACCTGGGGGTATTGGTGGACAGTAAACTCAACTTTAGTGATCAGGCATCAGCTGCCAAGGCTAATAATATAATGGGATGCATCAAAAGAGGCATAGATGCTAAAAATGAGAACATAGTTTTGCCTCTTTTTATAAATCACTGGTCAGACCACACATGGAAAACTGTGTACAGTTTTGGGCACCGGTGTCAGGATTGTGCAGTAACCTGGTGTGAACTGGGCCTGTTTTTACTTCTATGTGCCACACCTGCTTGCTTCTCAGCTACTCCAACCACAGTAAACCTGATAAAACTTAACCTTTAATAATAATCTTATTTAAAAATGGTACCTAACAATAGAACCCATCCAACAAATTAGTAACTCAAACAAGATTAGTGCCAAACTAATATCTCCATGGGCGGCAAAATATTGATGACAGTAGTGGGGGGCAGGGGGGTGTAGTGCACACTGCTCTCAGCGTACCAGTATCTCTCCCTGCCTTTTAGGGAACCCACCTCTTTAACAGGGTGGCCCCAACCACGATGACAGTCCCTTGCCTACTATAAGTGCCTAGGAGAAAACAACAAACAAGTGAAGTGCATACA
This sequence comes from Dendropsophus ebraccatus, assembly GCF_027789765.1. NCBI lineage: Eukaryota > Metazoa > Chordata > Amphibia > Anura > Hylidae > Dendropsophus > Dendropsophus ebraccatus. Next base: position 142,733,954 of record NC_091454.1, on the reverse strand, counting down.
GTGTAGGTGCTTAACCAAAAATATAACTATATACAAACACAAATGCAGCAATCAAAGGTATTGGATATTTACTTGTACAAAGAATATAAACCGATATTTTTGTTATATAGCTTGTTTCCAACGCGTTTCACCCATTGGTTTAAAATGGGATCATCAGGGAATTATTGCACTCAATCGTGTATATCTTGTAATATCAAGTAAACCAACAAGCTGCAAGCCAACATATGGATGGGGTTGGATAAAAATATAATCAATAAAAACAAGCGATAGTACAATATATTATTAACTCCCCAGATAGTGTTTTCACCCCTAAACACTATATGATAGTCACTGCAGGACCATACTGATTACTGGGAGTACGGATCCCTATTTGTCCGTGAGTTGTTTCACTTCTCAGCTATCTGGCAATGCGGGAGGTAAACTGATTTACTGGGAGACTTGATTTTCCCTGCTGAGTAGGTCTTTAGACTGACTGGTTGGAAGAGCTTTTTTAGAAACATGCTAATAAAAGAAGCATACCTGGCCATCAATACATAGTAGGGGAAAAGGTTTGGCTGTCTACTAAGAACCTAAGGTTACGGGTACCTCCTGGCAAACTGGCACCCAAGTATATCGGTCTGTACACTATTGTGAAGATCATAAATCCTGTTACATTTAAATTGAAATTGCCTGCTTCATTTCGCATTCATAATGTGTTTCATAAAGCACTCCTGAAAAAGTACGTTCCTCCGGTGTCTTTACTCCTCCTGCTCCACTGGTCATCCAGGGGGAGCTGGAATATGAGGTGGAGAAAACATACATGGGTTTCTGGGCAGGACATGCATGCCCCAAGTCTAGTTCGGCAATTTCATGCACGTAATCCTTCCAAGCCTGGTCCATTGGATAAGGGTCCTGAGGCCACTCATAAGAGGGGGGGGGTACTGTCAGGATTGTGCAGTAACCTGGTGTGAACTGGGCCTGTTTTTACTTCTATGTGCCACACCCGTTTGCTTCTCAGAATATCTGGCAATGCGGGAGTTAAACTGATTTACTGGGAGACTTGATTTTCTAGCTGAGTAGGTCTTTAGACTGACTGGTTTCTCTGCCTATCTGGAACCTGGAAGATCTGAGCGCCGGTTCAATGGGGATTTGGACCGGGCACTGGTTCAGCATAAAAGAAAGCTAAGGCAGTGTCCCAGTGCTGGCTATTAGATTAACACCCTGATTCCAGCTCCCCCCTGTCTACTCCTGCGCTCCCTGGCCTAACTCCCTCTGCTTACTTGACTTTGTTACCTGACCTCTGGCTTAATTTTTTGACTATTCGATTGTAACCTGATTTTGTACTACGCTGTTTGGTTCTGACCTTGCTTGTTTGACTATCCGCTATTCCGCATTTGTCTGTCTTGTTCTGTGTGCACGTATTTAGTACACTGAACGTCTTCATTATTTTCCACGGCCGCCTAGGGCCGTTTGAGGCAAGTAGGTAGGGACAGTTGGCGGGTTCAGCATCAGGGCTCACTGTCGTGTCTTGTCCCTACTTCCCCTGTCCTGACAACCGGTATATAAGAAGGACACAGCTGAACTGGAGCGAGTGCAGAGGAGGGCGACAAAGGTCATTAAGGGAATGGGTGGGTTACAGTACCAGGACAGGTTATCAAGCTTGGGGTTATTTACGCTTGAAAAAAAGACGTCTTAGGGGCGATCTGATCACAATGTACAAATATATGAATAGACAGTACAGAGATCTTTGTAGTGGTCTTTTTACTCCTAGGTCTGTAACCATGACAAGGGGGCATCCTCTACGTCTAGAGGAAAGAAGATTTCACCTTTAGCATCGATGCGGGTTCTTTACTGTACGAGCGGTAAGACTGTGGAACTCTGCCACATGATGTTGTTATGGCTGATTCATTAAGTAAGTTCAACGGAGGCCTGGATGCTTTTCTTGAAAAATATAATATTACAAGTTATGGGCATTAGATTTGCGGTGATACGTTGATCCAGGGATTATTCTGATTGCCGTTGGAGTCGGGAAGGAATTTTCTCCCTGTGATGGGGCAATTGTCATCTGCCTCATAAGGGTTTTTGTCTTTCCCTGGATTAACACATTAGGGTTTCCCTAGGTTGGACCTGATGGACTCTTGTCTTCTTTCAACCTTATTTACTATGACCGGACCGCAAGGAAGAAGGTAAGAGACCTCAGGCAGAGCGATCAGGACCCCCGCAGTCACACTGCGAGGGTCCCAATCAGTAAGTGACAGGAGCTGCTCCTGTCACTTAAACTTAAACCCACTTTAAGGGGTTAATGACAGGTTGCAGCGCGATCGGTGCAGCCTGTCATTAACGGTGAGGGCCCCTATCTGCCTTGAAGCGCTCTATTGCAGAGCACGCTTCATAGTGGGATATACACCCAGGACGTCTCTGTACGCCCAAAGTCATCTGGTGCCAGGCGGCCAGGGCGTACAGGTACGTCTTAGGTCGTCCAGGGGTTAATGTTGCACATTATTAAAAAAAGAAACACAGCTGTATTTTTCCTTATTTCGTGGGTAGATTTTACTTTCATTTTACTGTGTGTAAACATAGCCGGAAAGTGAAAGTTATACCAAGTGTTATATATAAGACAGGGAGAAACTAGCTAATCGGTAGGGGCCCCACTCTGCATGGAATTTAGAGAATTCAGTGCTTGGCGATGTTCAGAAACTCTATCAAGAATGAATGAAGTGGCAATGAATCAAGCATGCACGCTGCTGCTCCATTCACTTGGGGGAGAATAGGCCTTTGTTCCCATGATTGGTGAGACCCCCCCCCCCCTCAGCTAGTCATCCCTTATTCTTTGACTAGGAGATTGCAATAATTTTGGGATATCCCCTTTAACACACAACTACTGTATGCTTGTATTACTGATGTCATCAGTACTGCAACAGTAGTTACATAGTAAAGTGAGAAAATACACGTCCATCAAGTTAGCCAGGGGAGGAGATAGATGAAGTTCTGTTAGACTTCTTGCCACAAAGCCCTCTAACAGAATTGAAGCTCCAAGTAGTCCTTGGATGTGCACACAAGGGTATGTGGTTTCATAAATCAAGAAATAAGAGCTGATAATAACTATGTATTAAAAAGGTTTGCAGTTGTTAAAACCAGTATAAAATGGCCAATTTGGAAGGAACTGCTGGGACATTTGTTATGTTATTGCACACTAAAAGGGAAAACCAGCTTGCAATAGAGTGGAAGTACACAGCCTGTAGAGAGTGGACATGTGATTGTTTTGCTAACTGACCTGGATTTTTCTGACCATTTTCATTTAATAAGATATTGGTCCCAATTTAGCAACATATGTCAATGCAAGCGTTTTACTGTTCCACAGCACTATTCCAGCTCCGTGTCTGGTATCTGGTTGCTGTGGATGCACAACTTAATTGGATCCTTCTCAATGAGTTTGTAAGGCAATATGCCCCTAGCAACCATCCTGTCTTTCATTGCTTAGCTTCCGTTTAGGGTAAATGTAACACTCAAGAATGCCCAGAGAAGACAAGGAGGCATGACACTCAAATGTTGCCTTTTTACCTGTTATAGTTAAAGTCCAGCCGTGTCAAAGATCACACAGGCAGCAGGAGCAGGCCCAATAATAACAATCAAGTATTGCTTACCTCTCCCCGTGTCTGCAATGCACCGCCACCGGGACCCTCGCCAGAAGGCATTTTTCCCAAGTTGTGATGAAGTCATGACTCTGGGGGGAAAATCCCAGTCCTGATTAAGGAATTGCACGCTCAGCCAATCAGTGACTGCAGCAGCATCCCGATCCAGTCACTGACTGGCTGAGTAGCCAGTCCATCAGCCAGGTCCTGATGTTAGCTCTGCTGGAGGTCCCAGAGCACCAATCCAGTGCTGGAGAGGCATATGGAAAGGTGAGTTAGCACAGTTTTTATATAGTCTCCCTTGCTAATGCTGTTTAAAAAAAAACATTCCTGTGTCTGGACTTCTCCTTTAAAGCAGCACTATCAAACCTGGTGATATGCCGCAGTAGCAGAGGACCTCAGTAGCAGATTGCTGATAATTACGTTTCTCATCTCCCCCCACACTGTTCATTAAATTGGTAATTGCTCTTATGCAAATTACTTGCTTAAATAAGGTCTAAGCACCGCCGAGCCTGTCCCCTTCCCTCCCGCCCACTATGCATATTAATATATGCATAGTGGGCTCTATGTACGGCGCAGGGAAGCTGTCCCGTTGGGACAGCTTCCCGACGTCGTGCATAGAGCCCGCTATGCATATATAAGGGGGGCCATCTATAAGGGGAGGGGGGAGAGTAGAAGGGGCCATCTATAAGGGGGGGGGGAGGAGAAGGGGCCATCTATAAGGGGGAAGGAGAGGAGAAGGGGCCATCTATAAGGGAGGGGGAGAGCAGAAGGGGCCATCTATAAGAGGGGGAGAGGAAAAGGCCATATATAAGAGGAGGGGGGAGAGAATGGGCCATATATAAGAGGAGGGGGGAGAGAATGGGCCATCTATAAGGGGGAGGAGAAGGGGCCATCTATAGGAGGGGGAGAGGAGAAGGGGCCATCTATAAGGGGGGGAGACAACAGGGGGAGAGGAGGCCATCTATAAGGGGGGGCAACATAGGGGAAGAGGGGGCCATCTATAGGGGGGACAACATAGGGGGAAAGGAGGCCATCTATAAGGGGGGGACAACATAGGGGAAGAGGAGGGGTATATACTACAAGGGGGTCACATAGAATCAGCCTACCCACTAAAAGAGGGTGTAAAGGGGCCAATACAGATGTGCAGTTTGTAGAGAGATGAGGATGGTGCCAGAGTGAGGAGCCTAATATGTCAGTTTGGCAGATTCTGTAGATTCATGATGGTATTAGTCAGTATGCGGTGACATTAGTCAGTATGCGGTGACATTAGTCACTATGCTATGATATTAGTCAGTATGCAGTGGTATTAGTCAGTATGCGGTGGTATTAGTATGTGGTGGTGCACGGTGGGCACGGTGATTGGTGCTGGAATCAGTCTGTATCTGTACACTGTGTAGTTGTGACGATCTGTAACTGCAGCACCGTGACACAATACAGAGACAGAAGCTTCTGAACCCATTTACTGTGTTATTATCTGTAATTTCAGTCATGGCCGTGATGATACAACATGTAGCCATGCTGCACTCACAACATCGTCTCATAACTTATCACTGCACGGCGAGTGGGCCTGTGTGCTCTGAAATGCCAGGGCTGATTTTCAGTCCCAGTCCGGCCCTGCTAGACACCTTTAGTTAAGATAAAATATAAAACAGTATATTCTACTGATTTAAAATGCATATAGTAGTCAATTATATATAAATAAAATGCACAAATGCATAAACTTACAAAAGTTATGTGAGTTCATGATTGCTATTGAAATGAAAAAATGAAAAAAAAAAACGATTGACTGGACTGGATTGGTGTAGCATGGACTAAAATATCAAATAATGGCATGCATACACCAACAATATGAACTTTATGCTAAAGGTGAATGATTGGTTATGTCTGGGGCCCCCCCCTTGACACGCATTCCAAAACAATAGACTGCTGTGTGTTGCCCCCAGTAGTATATACCCCTTGTGCACTACCGCCAGTAATATATACTCTTTGTGTGCTGCCCCCAATAGTATATACCCCTTGTGCCCTGCCCCCAGTAGTATATACCCCTTGTTTGCTTCCCCCAGTAGTATATAGACCCCTGTGTGTTCCCCCAGTTATATATAGCCCCCCCTGTGTGCTCCCCCAGAAGTATATAGACCTCCTGTGTGCTGCCCCAGTTGTATATAGACCCCCTGTGTGCTGCCCCCAGTTGTATATACCCCCTGTGTGCTCCCCCACTAGTATATAGGCCCCCTGTGTGCTCCCTCAGGGGTATTTAGCCCCCCTGTGTGCTCCCCCCCACTTGGATATAGACCTTCTGTGTGCTCCCCCACTTGGATATAGACCCCTGTGTTCTCCAGTAGTATATAAACCCCCTGTGTGGTTCCCCCAGTAGTATATAGACCCCCTGTGTGCCCCACCAGTATTATATAGACCCCTTGTGGCTGCCCCAGTAGTATACAGACCCTTGTGTGCTCCCCCAGTTATATATAGACCACCTGTTTGCCTCACTAGTAGTATATAGACCCCCTGTATGTTCCCCCAGTAGTATATAGACCCCCTGTGTGCCCCACCAGTAGTATATAGACCCCTGTGTGCTCTCCCAGTAGTATATAGCCCCCCTGTGTGCTCCCCCACTTGAATATAGACCTCCTGTGTGCTCTCCAAGTTGTATATACACCCCATTCTGCTGCTCCAAGTAGTATATAGACCCCCTGTGTGCTGCCCCCAGTAGTATATAGACCCCTCTGTGAAGCCCCAGTAGTGTATAGCCCCCCTGTGTGTTCCCCCTGTTATATAGCCCCCCTGTGTGCTCCCCCATTTATATAGACCCCCGATGTGCGCTCCCCCAGTTAAACAGACCCCTGTGTGCTCTCCCTCCCATATAGTATATAACACAATAAAACAAACACTTATACTCACTTGGGTCCGGGCGTCTCCTCTTCTCTTCACTCTTGTGGCCCCAGGAAGGGTTTTCCCTGCGATCATAAGAGGCCGCACTCCCCTTGTCCTGGCGCCGATGCTCCAGTGATGTCACTGGAGCGCCGGCACCACAAGGACAAAGCTGCCACTTGTGACTGCAGGGAAAACCCTTCCTGCGGCCACAAGAGTGACTGACAGGAAGGGAGCCAATGTCTCCCGCCCATTACGAGTGCTCATAGTTACAGTTCAGATGGCAGCAGCAAGCGGGGCAGCGGCCCTGTCCAGCGGTCTTGAGCACAAGAGCGGGGCGTGGGGGCCCCCCTGGATGGTACTGATGGTACATTCGCTTTAAGAAACTCTACGCCTCTTTCTGTACTAAAAAAGCAATGCGAAGGGGTCTTGGGCCGTACCCATTTACACAAATTAGTTTATGAGTCACAAACGAGTCACTATATATTGAGCGGTCCCCCAAGCTTGCAGAGCATATTGCCTATTATATAAGATTTATAGATTATCTTTTTAATTTGGAGGGGTACTTGGGAGGGTGTTGAAGACCGAGAGACCGAGGATCATGTTCTGGAAAGGGAAGAAGAATTAGAAATCTGATCGCCCATGTACAATAAAAAGTGAACCAGTAGTAGTTGAAGCAAGTAATAAGGAGATAGGTATTTTTAGATGTAACAAAAAAAACTGCATTTGCTGCAATAGTATAGCACATCAGAAGCACTCACAGTTTAAGTGCCAGATCCAGAGTGCCACTTGAAGCATCGGAAGGCCTGCTCAGCCACCGGGTGCTGCAAGCAACATCAGCTGAGGGTCCCGGTCTATTACAGGATTGGGCCACCGAGCCCCTTGATGTGGAAGGGCCCGTAGCAGCTGCTACAGTGGAAGTTCTGCCCCTGGTTATTTGTGCTTTCCAGGTATTTAATTCTGTTAGAGCTTAAACATAAAATTTACTTCCTGACTCTGCTGCCATGATTATCTTAAGCCATGTTAGAGAAATATGCACTCTTATTGTTCTTTGAAAATCTGTATTTCTGCATTCTTTTTCTAAGCTGCAAGATCAGGTCTGTTGGTTAGAAGAGTGCACTCAGGTCACCTTCTGTGTAGATGTGGTACCAGGCTGATCAAGCAGCTTCCCTTCGAACACGGTTGTTAAGGTGACTGATGAGGTTGCTCTGATGAACAAAGTACACGTCTCTCTTTAGCAGATACAATTTCCTGTAAGGTGCAGTTGCAGCGTAGCACAATGGAAAGTCCTCCGTTTCAGAACATCATTTCAACACGTCTCAGTTTATTTCTTGTAATCATATTATGTGCCTGGTAAATACAGTAACTATAGTTTATTCCATAGTACCTGATACACACTGAATTGTTTGTAAATGTCCAGAAATTAACTATATATCTCTGTAACTTACATAATGATTTGTGCTTCCAACCTACACCTATTCTCCTCAATATATAGTGGTAAATGTGCTCTGTTTAATAACTATTGTGTATAAGTAAGGCTGACAGTGCACTTTTTAAAGCAGTAAACCTTTAAAATATTCCCAAAGGTAAAAACAAAAAAAGGGAATATAGTTCAGGGTTACAGGCATTGAAAAGGTTAAGAAGGGGAAGAGCTGTTGCAATGGTCCAAGCTGAGGGGTTGTGTCCAGATATGTTAATGAGCTCTTGTCTTATTGGACACAGTCTCAGTCACGCTTCTACCTATTAATAGGGGAATACAAAACCTTCCTGGTGACTGATCTCACCCGTTACACTGACACCTCCAACATGGCACCAACACGATGCTGCGTCTGGGACTGGTAAGGTCCTGACTTCCTCATTCTTTAGTAAAATGTATAGAATCTTATTATAATATAATGTGATTTAACAGTATTTGTGTGACATCAAGTAGTGAAAAGTTGCTTTTATATTTTGAGTACTTGCTAAAGCAAAATTAGTTCCAGTCCTTTTACTGCTAAAGTTACTATAAAGAAAGCTTGAGCATAATAACAACCTTGATTAAACCATTTGCTATGAAAGATATTTCAACGTATACTGTAACTACTCCTAAATAAGAAGATCCTTGCTTAAGTCAATTTACATTTATTTACATGTCTGTTAATTCCAGTAAGGCTGGGTTCACACAGCGTTTTTGCAATCTGTTTTTGGAATCTGTTTTATGTAAAAAAAACAAATGCATTTGTGCGCATGCATTTTGATCCGTTTTTCCACTGACTTCCATTATAAAAAAATAGATCATAAAATGGTCTAAAACACATCCTTTTTTTAATGTACACAAAAATGTGGTTGACCGTGTTTTTGTGTACGCTAAAAAAACATGCATTATGTTCCTTTTTATTAACCTTTTTTTATAATCGAAGTCAATGGAAAAACGGATCAAAATGGATGCACACAAATTCATTCATATTTTCATCCATTTTTTCCCTAAAACGGATGAAAAAAAATGGATTGCAAAAACGCATTTTGAACCCAGACTTGTGAACAAAGTCATCATTTTTTCAATGGTTTATTTTTTAAAGTCCCAACGATCAAAGTATATGTGTAGTCCAACAAATTATAGAATGAATAAGGCAAATTTAAAGGAGGAAAAGAAGTTCACTCCTGCATAGTTTGTTTCATCAGAGGAGCAAAAAGAAAAAAGACCATGAATGGGGATTGGGTTACCAATGGCACCTGTTGGACCTTATTGACTTATAGTGGGGTCCACTGGGTTCTGTTGTTTTGATGTAAGGAGTAGCACTGCATGCGCCCCCCCCCCCTCCCATTCTGTCAAATATCAGAGACTATAAACAAAATAAAAAGACACAAAAACCTGTATCTGTATCTTTGTATCTTGATTTCCCATTTAACCCAGCTTATGCCAAAGGTCATTGATGCACAGATGTCCAGGTCACAATGAAGCAGCGTTCTCCTCCCCGCCTTCCAAGAGCCATAACGCTTTTATTTTTCCACCTACAGGGCTGGTTGGGGCATAATTTTTTCCGCCATGATCTCTAGTTTTTATTGGTATCATATTGGTGTAAAAGAAAAATTTTGTTTGTTTTTTATATATATTTTTTTAATATATAATTTAAAAATAAATCAGCAATGCTTTTTTCTAACTCTTTGTTTACGCTGTTCATCATACAGGAACAATATTGTTATGTTTTAATAGATCGAACAATTCCGCATGCTACAATATATAATATGTTTATACATTTTTTACACTTTTGTTACACTATTTTTTACAGTTATATGCAACCATTAGATTACATATACTGATCAATGCTATGCCATAGCATAGCATTGATAAGTACTATCGGCGATCTGTGCATAGAGTCACAGATCGTTGATTCAAACAGGACAGAGGCAAGTGTTTTACCCTTTCAGTGTAAGTGATCGGAACCCCTGGGTCCCAATTAGTCAGTGACTGCAATCGCTATGCATCACAGCATTTATGGATTAATAACAGGCAGCTGCATGAACGTGGCTGCCTGCACCAGCGGCACCAGTGACACTTATGTGTGCGAGACCGCTCAAAATGAAGCGGCCCTGCACAAATTAAAAGCAGGAACACTGCAGAAACATATATATACGTTCCTACTGCACAGGACATGTGCAGTAGGAACGTATATATACGTATTGTTGACGTCATGGGGTTAATAAGCGAAAACAAAGTCATTGTAATCCACATTTACTGATTTGTTTCCTAAGATTTCTAATTTTTCAGTTGCATTTACACCATCTTATTTATGGCTCTCAGATGCCTAGTAATTGTTTAACAGAACAAGGTTTTATGTCATCCCGTTACCATCTGGCTATTTCAGCTGGTGTTACTAAGTGCTGTTTTGGGATATTGCACTAGAGTAATTAGTATACAGACCATAATGTAGCTTATAAAGGGGGCTGCATAGAAGGAAGAGACTGGGAATTCTTTTTGAGGGGAAATGCAGTCGATACCCAGATTTACTGATGCATTTGTACCAGAATTCTTGTGTAGTTTGCCTTAAAAACTGTCTTAAGGTCCTCTTACATGGACTGATATTTGCGATGGACAAATGGGCTGTATTGTTCAAGCAGCAGGTGTTTGCTCAGTCATAGACTGATCTCTGACCCTTTTACATGGGAGGTTTATCGGGTCCTAGGAATGCTCGTAAGCAATAATTGGCCCATGTAAAAGGGCCTTTGCTTGACTTGCTACTCATTTATTATGAGTTTTAGATACTTTTTAGATTTACAGATGATGTGACACAACACTGGAAGTGATAAGGAGATGCTGGTACTGTATATGGATATTAAGTCCCTTTGGTACACTCCTAGACTGGTACCATTGTTTTCTGTACAGGCCGGCTACTCTGTGTTATATATGGTATACAAACCCACTGATTCTTCACACACCACAGGACTAATGTTGCGTTTACAAGAAACGATAATTGGCCCGATCGTACAATTAACGATGTCGAAGTAATGATTTTTTTCATAACGGTCAGTGTTTAGACGGTCTGATATATCGTACGGAAATTCACACATTGGTTAAATCGGCGAACGACTGTTTACATGGAACGATCTGTGAATTTTTTACGAACGACGATTTTAGAATGTTGTAAGATAAAAATAAACGATTTCTCGTTCGTCGTTTGATCGTTCGCAGCGTTTACACGTACGATTATCGTTCCGTGTAAACGCAGCATTACGTACAACCCTCACAATTGTGTTGATATGACTCCCAGTAGATGGCTCCCAATAGATCCAATAGGCAGCACCCCTACCATACGAGCCATGTCTGCTGTGTTATCTTTACATTAAGGGTAGCTTCACACGTACCGGATTCGCAGAGGATTTCACGATGCGAGTTTACAGCGAAATCCGCTGCAAATCCTGGTGCGGTGAAGTTGAATGGGTCACATACCCGCAGCGGAATTTTCATTCCACTGCCAGTATGTAACCCGGCCCCTTTAATCCCCCGCAGCCTGCGCCCGGAGCATACATTACCTGCCGAGCAGGTAATGTATGCTCCAGGTGTGGGCTGCTGGGAGTTATAGGGGCCAGGTCACATACTGGCAGCGGAATGAAAATTCCGCTGCGGGTATGTAAAACATTCAAATTCTCTGTACCAGGATTCGCAGTGGATTTAGCTGAAAATTTGTGTGAAGCTATCCTAAGGAAAAACATGTTATACTTCAGCAAGCAAGGCCGGCAGAGGGTAGTCAACTATTCATCTAGGTGTAGAGCCACCCATGAGAAGTCACTACCCTCTATCTGCCAGCCTACTCCGCAGGGATGATTGACAGGCAGAGAAACCCATTATTGTAAGGATGACAAGACACTATACATTATATACAAATACAATACATTACAGAGTTCACAACCATACACAGCTGCCTCTTCTCCTATCCCCTTGGTACCAAGAGCATGTGTATATATAGTATAATATATATACAGTATATCCAGATCCTATGTCCTTGATCTAAACTTACTATCAAAGTCACGTCCAACAGCTGACCACTATTACATGTACATACAGAAACAGAATTATACCTGTTCCTTTAGTAAGTGCTTATTCATCCAGGGATGCAGGGAGAGCAGATGCAGGGAGTCCACTCTATGGACTCCACCATAAGACCACTCATATACCTTTTTAGTAAGCGGAATGGAAAATGTGGACCATCTAGTTACAATGACTTCTACCTGTACTCAGGGCCTTTCAAATGCTAAGGTCCAAAGCAGTGACAGACATGTTTGAGTACTCTTCAGCGCAAGTAAGGTCCCTATTACATGGGACGATTATCGTGCGAAAAATCGTTAAATCGTTCGAATTTAAACGATAATCGTTCTGTGTAATTGCAGGCAATGATCGAAAAATCGTTGGTATGTCGTTGATCGTTTATTTAGATCTAAACCTAAAATTATCGTTAATCATTCGCTAATCGTTTGCTGTAATTCCATGTTCGTTCAAGTTCCGCACTTTTTCACTAATCGTTCAGTGTAATAGCACATTGCCGATTGTTTTCCTGAGATCAGAAGGAATAAACGATCGTAATAACGATCGTATCTAACGACTATCGTTCTGTGTAATATGGCGAACGATTTCAGGTTAACGATAAACAATCTCGTTTGTGATCGTTTATCGTTAGTCGTTAATTGTTAAAAATCGCTCCGTGTAATAGGACCCTAAATCACAGAGAATGGGGTCAAAATTACATGAAATCACAGAAAATAGAAATACCAATACAATGGCTGGTTAAGGTTACTTTCACAATGCATTTTCAGTGCCCATCTATTATATCCCTACTATGTATAGAAAACATATCCACATGCCTCCCCATTAACCTGAAGGAGGCCAAAGGAGTGTAATCTTAGGTTCTGTTTGGGTGGTTTACATTTATTTGTTACATAGAATAGAGCAATCTGCATTGCTATTTCATAGGACAGCATATGGCAAAAAACCCTGCATCATATGTCATGTATACATCAGATGTATATGTCAGGGGGAAATTACCCTGATGCATAATTCTAATGGACACTGTGGAAAGAGCCTGGGGGAGGTCATAAAGGTGTAATATTCCACTAAACATCCACTCAAACGCACACCATTATAAAAAGAGGGGTGGCTGAATAGTGTTATTAGGGTATTCACACATCTACAGCAGAAATCCAATAGCCTTGAATTTATGTCACAGATTTTCAGAGTGTATTCTGCAGATTTGGGATCCACAAGGTTTTCATGTGGATTCTAATGTAGAACCCAAAATAAAACTCTGTATACTTGTAGATAGTTAAGGCCTTTTCTGGCACTTTAGTGTATAAAGGACATTATAGAAATCTGGTACTCTGAGAGGACAGTTACTATAGTATGAAAGTTGTCTGCTGTAGGTACGGTAACAAAAAATGCTCTGTAAAAACTGTCACCATTTCGGTTTCTAACAGATACGGATATGGATCTACTTGGTAGACAAGCTAGTACAAATGGATAACAGAAGAAATTGAGCCTGATGCCATGTTCATTTTTTATATATCTGTTGCTAATCTTCTTGGCACATTGGATGCTTTGCAACAAAGTGCACTATTATGTATGCAAACTGGGTTTAAAAAAAAGTATTAAATGGTTACCTCCATAGGGATGGGAAACCTTTGGTCAGCTGTTGAACAACTACAATTTCCATCATGCCTAAAGCTTTAGCTGTTCAGGCTTGATGGGAGACATAGTTTTGCAATAGCTGGAGGGTACCTGCCTTAGCTGAAGGATCTCTGATCTCTTGAAGTCAGTGTTCACGTGATACAAGGCATGCAGGATATAAAACACGTCATCTAGTATGGTTTGCACAATGCTCAGTAGACTCCTGTGCCGGACACTAATGAGAATTCATGACGTCTCTATGGAGTACCTCTCCAGGTGGTTGTTCTGTGCAAACACTAGCCAGCACATAGAAATAGGCCTGTCTGTCATAAATACAGATTCTTAACCCTTCCAGCCAGTTACTCTCATGCCTGTGAGATAATTTACATAGCTTTTGTTCCACTTGCTAAGTTATTCTCATACCTTTGAGATGACTTGTGCAGCTTTTGGTACACTTGATATTAACAAGAGTGGAAAGAAGAAACATTCCAAAATGAAATGCCAAACAATTATGCAATCCACTAGGAGCTGATAACATGCATTCTGATTGCTTTTACTTATGCTGGGTTTACACGGAACGATAATTCGCCCAATCGAACGATTAACGATTTTGAAGCAACGATTTTATTTTTATATTGATCAGCATTTAGACGGAGAAAAATCGCTACAAGATTCGTCAGAAAAATCGTTATTGCGATCGTTTTTAAGATCGTTTAAGCCCATCTTTCACATAGGGTGAACCTTTGAAAGACTGTTGACACAAAGCGATCTGCGAATATTTGGCAAACGATGGACGACGATTTAAGAACCTGTTGAAAGATCAAAATGATCTTTCGCTCATCGCCTGATCGTTTGCTGTGTTTGCATGGAACGATTATCGCTCAAATGCGATCGGTATAGCAAAAATTCGAACAATAATCGTACTGTGTAAACGCAGCATTACACTTATACATAATAGCAAAGCTTAAAGAAGCAGTTTATAAAAAATTTATATCTGAAACACAACCCCCCATCCCTGCGTGCTAGCGTGGATAGTCACCAGAGACGATCGGTGCCCTGCAGCTTCGTTCTGGTCCTGCGGCACCGTTAAAATCCGGCGCATGCTTATGTCACCAGTTATGCTCAGCCAATCGCGGCTGAGCATCGGATGACACTGCAGAGGGCGGCCGGCATTCGGAACAGACGGAGCTGTTCGCCGGCCGAAGAAGATGTCACTGAATGAAGATCGGAGACGGGTGTCGGCACGTGACAGGTGAGTATAGCGCACCACACTTCCGGGTACACGGGTGGGGGGGGGGGGACACGGGGAAGGGGGCCATTCACAGACATAACATACATTACAAAGTTGTATAACTTTGTAATGTGTGTTATTCTGTGAATAATTCTTTACCGCCGCACTACCCCTTTAAGATAGAAGAGGGATTTGTCTTGCTGACATGCTTAGCTCACATAGGATTGCCTATGCTGGATATATTGTGGAAAGCCCCAGCCACTATCATTTAAAACCATTTTTTTCATGCCTAATGTTAGCATTCACTGTTAGCCTGCAAAAATCTTGAAAATTACCAAAATTATCCGAAGAAATATAATGATATAATGTGGTACTATATTAGCTCATCAGGCAATATTAGCTCAATAGGCCAAATGTCTCCTCACTGGTAATTGGCTAATTTGGCCAACTATCGCCCTATGTAATAAAGACAATGATCAGCTGATGAAGCGATCATCGGTTGATTGTTTCTATAAGCTCAGACCTAAAATCATCGGCCACCGACCGTGCATAGCTAAGGGTAATAACGGCTACCCAAACAGGTAATATTTCACCTCTCCACACTCCTGGTCTTCTCCTGTGCTCTGTATGCATCCTGGCAGCGCACGCTGTGGCTTCAGAGAGGCCTGTCACCTCAGCCAATCATTGGCTGGGACCGCTGTGGCCAGTGATTGGCTGAGCTGCCTGTTTGCTCAGACAGGCCACTCTGAAGCTGCGGTGCGTGGTGTCAGGACGGATACAGAGCACAGGAGAAGACAGGAGTGTGGAGAGGTGAAGTTTTTACTGTTTGGGCAAGGGCTGCACGGACATCTTTAATGATGTCCGTACAGCCCTTGCTAAACAATTATCGAGCCGTGTAATAGGCCCAGTAAACGATCTGCTAGATCGGCGCTAGTGTACAGTATTGATCAGGCCTTGATCATTACCTACAGAATATTTTATTTCACTTTGTAATCTAAGGAATACAGACTTCATGTCAGGAATCAGGTGATACAGACACGACAAGACAGTGAGCCCTAGGTCTGAACCCACCCACTGTCACCTGCCTGCTTGCCTCAATCGACCCTAGGCGGTCGCGGACAACCACGAAGACGTTCCCTACGCTGCGTAAGTGAACACACAGAACAATACAGACAGACAAAACACAATAGAGAGTAATGAACGATCCGGGTCAAACCACACTAGCAGCAAGGTACAGAATCAGGAAAACAAGGAATAGTCTAAGTCCAGGCAAAGGTCAAAACACGAGTAGTCAAGCAAAAGGAATCAGGACGGGGATGACAGGAAAAGGACAGGGTGAGCTGGGACTAGAACTGATCTATGAACTGATCTAATAGCCAGCGATGTACTGCTGGCTGGCTCTGAACTATATACCAGAGGGAGGGTCCTGGACCAGAGCTAATTGGTCCGGACTCCTAATGAGCAAAACACAGCAGCTGCATCGCTGCATGCAGAGTGGCTGAACTGAAAGCCACTCACCCTGAGTGCAATGCCACTCAGCTGTGTCCCGGTCGGCCGACAGCCAGTCACGTGACCCCACGGCGTCTCCGGTCGCTAGGGGCGCCGTCGGGTCTCCGCGACGTCACCCGGCCGGCGGAGGCGGAGCGACGGCGCTGCACTCCAGCCGGGGCAGACATCGCTGGAGCACGGTCAGGTAAGTTGCTGACACTTCAATAGGTTTATACTGATGTCCACAAAAACTCCTTTAGGGTGCCTTCACACACACCGGATCTGCAGCAGATCCGCAGCAGATCCGCAGCAGATTTGATGGTGCAGATTTGATGCTGTGTTCAGTATTTAGATCAAATCTGCTGCGGATCCGCTGCAATATGGTGTGTGTGAAGCTACAGTTTTTTAAAAGCTGTTTTACACTGGACAAATACTTTGCTAAGATGCCTCAAAAAGCGCCGCTGCCAGTTGTTAGCCGTTACTTGTCGATTTTTTTTTTTCTGTGGCATTTTCTCTCCCATTTGGCTTTTTTTTTTCAGTGAGGGGTTTGCATTTTTTTTCAGCAAACTGTGGTGTTTCCCTCCCTTAGGGTGCCTTCACACCTACCGGATCCGCAGCGGATCTCACGCTGCGGTTTCGCAGCAAGATCCACTGCGGATCCGGTACCATTCACCCCAATGATAGCACATACTCACAGCGGGATTTACATCCCGCTGTCAGTATGTGCTTTGACCCCCTGCCACCCGCATTCCTGCCGCCGCATCCCCGCCTCCTGCAGCCCCGCCCGCATCCCCCATCCCCGCAGCCCGCCCGCCACCGCAGAGAGTATACATTACCTGCTCCTTGGTGCGGCTGCAGTTAGGCTCCCAGCTCCAGTTCCGCTCAGCCGATCAGTGCTGCTGTGCGTCTCGCTGCAAATCCGCAGCGTGAGATCCGCTGCGGATCCGGTAGGTGTGAAGCTACCCTTAGAGTTTAATGTAATATCTTCTGTTCCTCTCCAAAACGCTAAAGGGAAAAAAAGCTAGTCACACCTAAAGCAGTTTATTATACAGCTGATTATGCAGAGAGGCAGGTAGAGGTGAAGATGCATACTGGACAGGTGCTGGAGTCCTAGAGCACTGACACCTTAGGCCACATTAATTGCTCTTTGACACTATCCGCCAATGAATTAATGCATTTTTTGCAAAAATGAAGCCACAAAGACAACTTATAAAGGTATTACTGTACACCTTTTATAAGCATTGTTATGCCAGTGCTGACTTTATAGCCATTTGCGGTGACAGAATCACTGTAAGGTTTCAATTTATCGGGCTTCTGTTGCCAACAACTGGCAAAATAGTGTAACCTTGTGACCTATTTTGTATCTTTAAAAAAGAAGCAGGAAAGTGCCTAACCCGTTGTGTCAATGCCATCTGTTACAAAGCTTACCAACATTGATCAGTCATGTAACAGAACAAATAACTCCATCATGAACAGACCCCTACAATGCTGGCTGCATTAAGGGGGCTGTAATGTATGTGGGTTATGCTTGTCCCGTCGTGTAACCTGCATGTAATTGTAATGGCTGGAGTCGTGGATCCACGGAACCGTCACTAGCAATGGCACTAACCTCACCAGGGAGCGGAGTCTAAAGGGCCGCTG
This sequence comes from Dendropsophus ebraccatus, assembly GCF_027789765.1. NCBI lineage: Eukaryota > Metazoa > Chordata > Amphibia > Anura > Hylidae > Dendropsophus > Dendropsophus ebraccatus. The sequence continues at coordinate 142,715,974 of NC_091454.1, read as the reverse complement.
GTTTTCACCAGAGCCCGGCGCAAGGCGGGATGGACTTGCTGTGGCAGGCAACCCCCAGGTCGCTACCCCTGGCTTGGTTGCTAGTGACGGCAGGCGTGGCAGGAGCAGTAGGCAGGAGTGCAGGCAGAGGTCTGTAGGCGTGATCGCAGGTGGCAGACAGTACTCAGGAACAATAGGAAGGCAGCGGACAGGGACTAGGGACCGGGTCAGCGGACAGGAACAAGGACTGAGGTCAGGAACAACAGGGAGCTGGGCCAAACGCTATGGGAAGCACGTAGAGGCTCCAACACGAGGGACAGGGCATGCTGGGATTTATAGGGAGTGATTCAGTGTAACTTCCAATTAGGGGCAGACTGGCCCTTTAAATCTGAGACAGCGCGCGCGCGCCCTAGGAGGCTGGGACGCGCGCGCCAGCCGGCACAGCGGGAGACAGGAGCGGAGGAAGGTGAGGCGTCCCCAGGGGCCGAACTAGCAGCAGCGTCGGGTCCCGGTACTGGGACACCGGCGGCTGCCCGCGGGGAGGAGGAGTTGTGGCGGCCCGGAGCGCAGGCCGCCGCCGCAGCCGTTACAGTAATAAACTGCATGTTAGAAGATCAATTCTCTGTTTGTGCTCAGACACCTGTTTTGCCGATGACTTTAATTTAGGACATTATTAGATTCAAAATACAGCTGCATTTTATACCTATTTTACCATCATGTTTTGCTTATAATTTTTTAAACATAGCTTAAATCAGTGCTTTTCAAACTTTTTCTACTGGAGCCTCAACCAAGAAACCAAGAGGGTGCCTGGGCCTTACCATCTTTGGTGAAAGTCCATTTAAAAGCTGAAAATAATGCTAGGGCTACCTATCACCCATCTCCCAAGCTCTATATACTAATAAAGCAAGTACAAAATAAATTTATAATGTTGCTAAAATTGAGATTTTTGAAAATAGCAAAAGGACTGTGCAGATCATGGTTACTTTTGTGGTTACTTTTTGGCTTCCTAGCTGGGCCTCACCAACAACTAGGGGGCGCCTCACTGGTGAGCCTTGCCTCACAGTTTGAGAAGCACTGGCCTAAATCAATAAACTCAACTCAATAACTAACATCTGTGTAACATTTTAAAAGTGCGCACTATGCATTATAAGTTAATGTTCATTGTAGTTATACTAATCTGTAATTGTGCTTATGGTTGCATGAATTTGCACAATGTTTTCCACTTAAAATAAAAAGTCACATTTAATAAATGACACTTACCTAACAAAAATACATAAATATAAGTTTTAAATGTAAGGGTATATTCACACGGGCGGGCTCGCAGCGAGATTCTCGCTGCGAGCCCGGCAGGTCCTGGAAGTTCCCATACACTACATACTTGCTGCGGTCTAAACGACCGCAGCGAGTATGTAATTATACCGCCCTTAACCCCTTCTGCTCCCCCGATGTGTATATACTTTACCTGTCCTCGCTGCACGGGTCCGGCGTCCTGCTCTCCTGTCCGGCCAATCAGTGTGTTGCCCAGCCGCAGCCACTGATTGGCCGGGCGGGAGAGCAGGACGCCGGACCCGTGCAGCGAGGACAGGTAAAGTATATACACAGCGGGGGAGCAGAAGGGGTTAAGGGCGGTATAATTACATACTCGCTGCGGTCGTTTAGACCGCAGCAAGTATGTAGTGTATGGGAACTTCCAGGACCTGCCGGGCTCGCAATGAGAATCTCGCTGCGAGCCCGCCCGTGTGAATATACCCTAAGGGTATAAACCCACACACCGTATAAGCAGCGTATTTACTGCTGCGATACGCAGCAAATACGCAGCAAACACGCAGCAAATACGCAGCAAAAACGCAGCAGATTATATCTAAATAACTGAACACAGCATCAAATCTGTACCAACAAATCTGCTGCGTATTTGCTGCGTATTTGTTGCGTATCTGCTGTGTATACGGTGTGTGGGTTTGTACCCTAAGGATACATTTTAAAAAAAAAAAAAAGCAAGAAGGAGATAGTGAATACAGGCCTGGTTAAATGCTTAGTAAATTCCCCTCTATTATTTGTTTATGCTTATATGTCATTTTATTACATTTATTTCATGATAATATGGGAACATTATATGTTTGAGTTATAAAATATGTTGGTCTGTTGGAAATTTGTGGATCTGATGGTTTTTTTTTTCTAAACTAATGATTCTCATCTTTATACATATTACAGCACGTCCAGCCTCATCTTTACCCGTGAATGTCGATGTCACTAAGCTTATCCTGACCCTAAAATTTGTATGCTGACCATGGTTGGAAAAGAGAGGCCTAGGAATTCCCTTCCTACTTTTACAAATGTCTTGACACCGGATCGGATTCCTGAATTTTGTATACCTCCCAGACACCAAACTCAAAAAGAGCTCAATATAAATCCACAGTACCTGTCCATTCCTGACCTCAACATGTCAGTGTTTGAAGTAAGACCAAGATTATTTGATGCTCATACCATTCAGATTGACAGTATAGAAGATACTTTCGAAGAGGAGAATACTAATGCTGATCCCCAGTCACAGGCTGCTCTGTCATTGCCCCATCTTCCAAAAACACAGACCTGCTATGGTTTTTGTACTTTACTAGAAAGTCCTAATACAAGAAGAAAAGAATCACTATTTCACAATGACCCTGGTAATCCACCCATTCTGCTGCCTCGGTCTCGCTCTAATACTATATCTTGTAAAGGTATTTCTTCAGCAAACAGCTGCAGCACTCTAAAGTTACGACCTCTTAAGCGTTCTGGAACTTTAGATAGTGACACAACATCATCTACTGATTCATCTCCTTTTAGCTCCCCTCTGCTCCAAAGATCTCTCCCAATGGCGCTGTTAAAAGCCTTCAACCAGGACAATAAATTGTCCAGGGCATTCAGGGTTGGCTACAAATTTTCTGCTCTTAGGAACAGTTCAGTCTCTACTGATGAGGATAGCTCAACAGACAGTAGTCCTTGTGTCACCAGAAGAGCATCCCAAGAGTGGGCATATCACTCTCCCATACATTCCAACACTGGTTTGCTGTTGTCCCCAGGACAATTCCCAATGGATAATACTATAACTCTAGACACAGGAGGAATCTTAAGGTTGTCCACTGAATATCGACCTGAAAATCTTAGACTCCGTATTCGTCTTGTGAGTGCAGAAGGACTATACAAGCAGTCTGTAGATCCCAAAAACATTAGCTGCTACATTTCCATATCATTAGTACCTGGCAAAAATCAAAAGCAAAGAAGCACACTGATCCGAGGAAGCCGTAACCCAATCTTTAATGAAGATTTCTTTTTTGAGGGGTTAGAACCTCAAGATCTTCTCCAGAAAACTCTAAAGATAAAAGCCCTAAATAAAGGATGCAGTGTAAGAAGAGAAAATATTTTGGGGAGGAGCAAACTCAATCTTCTTAATGCTTTAGTGCTTTAAGACATCTTATTCGGTATGCAGTGAACTTCAATAAAATATTAAATTCTTTCATGACTTTGTGTCTGTTTATTCTTACAGGTATAGTAGGCTGTATTATTCAGATTTAGGGGGCATTCATACATGCCTGATATATGCTTGTAATCCAAATTCACTCTAAAACCAAAGCAGATTTTCCCATAAGAAATCACTGAAATGCAGAAAATTGGTTCCACGCCCTAAAAATAATATTTTTTTTTATTCTGAATAACATGTAAAACTAATGAAACAAACAGAAAAGAGATAACTCTGGATTCAAAGGTTAGATTGCTCTGGTAAGTACTGGTCTGTGAAATTTTGAAGGTTTGCTAAAGTGAGGCAGGATAGCAGGATCTTGTTTTAGTGACTATATAGTGTATAGGAAGCAGAACAGAAACTAGTCTATATCCACGTTGCACCTGAGTATAGGGAAGAACATGCAAAAATATAGGGGGAGATTTTTTAAACTGGTGTAAAGTAGAACTGTCCTAGTTTCCCTTAGCAGCCAATCAGATTTCACCTTTCATTTTTCAAAGAATCTGTGAGGAATGAAAAGTCAAATCTGTTTGGTTGATAGGGGCAACTTAGACAATTCTACTTTATACCAGTTTGATAAATAACCCTCATGAGTTTTTTGGGTGTTAACTGGGAAGAGGGAGGTACCATATACTTGTGATAATATGGGCAGAACTAGTGCTGCTTTTCATATACTGTGTACACAGGACAGCTTAAAGCGACTCTGTACCCACAGTTTTTCCCCCCCAAAACTACTTGTACCTTTGGATAGCTGCTTTTAATCCAAGATCTGTCCTGGGGTCCGTTCGGCAGGTAATGCAGTTATTGTCCTAAAAAACAACTTTTAAACTTGCAGTCCTGTGTCAAATGGCCATGGCCTAGAATATCTGTGCCCTAACTTTGCACCACCCCTCCTTCCCTCCTCCCCACCCTCTTAATCATTAGGGTGGGGAGCCCATGTGCAGTGTTCACACAGCAGATAAATAGGAGAATCCCTGCCTGGAGCATTCCTAATGATGAGAAGGGCGGGGAGGAGGGACAGAGAGGTTGTGCCAGTCTAATGCATAGTCACTCTAGTCTACGGCCGTTGGGCACAGGGCTGCAAGTTTAAAAGATGTTTTTTAGGACAATAACTGCATCACCTGCCAAACGGACCCCAGAACAGATCTTGGATTAGATCGTGGATCTGGATATTTGGATATCTGGTTATTGGATATCTGAAGGTACAAGCGGTTTGGGGGTTCAGATTGTGGGTACACAGTCACTTTAAAAGTCACCTGAAATAACAGTTACACTTTTCATTTAGTTACATAATAAGGCCGTGTTCCGTGAGGTCTCTGCAAAGATCATCCCGGCCAGTACTGCAGTACCGGTCGGATGATCTTTCCGTCCACAGTGTTCTGATGCAAGCGCGCCCGCATCAGAACTCCTCAGAGCACACAATAAAGCAAGTGCCCGGAGCCGCTCGCTTCATTGTGTGCACTGAAAGGGTTTCCTACGGCCGCAATTCACTGAATTGTGGCCACAGAAAACTGACATGTCAGTTCTTTGTTGCGCCGCTTTGGATCCCGGCCAGAGTGTATACTATGTGTATACGCTCCGGCCGGGATCCCATAAAAGAATATGCAAGGTGTTTGGCGTATAAAAAAGTACGGCCATTGTTGCCGATGGCAACAACAGTCATACTTTTACGCTGTGTGAACATAGCCTAATTCTATATACATATATACGCTGATATAGCCGTGTGACACCTCAGGCGTATGGTTAATATAAACGTGGTAGATAATCTGGTCTTTTAGCTCAGACCTAGAGAGGAATTTCCATCATCCTCTCATTGCCTTCCAATATCACACAGTGAGAGTGGGCAGATGGGGTAGTAGTCCTGGCTCGCTGCATTGATACAACTTGGTTGTTATAGTTCAAAAGGCAGTTTGTTTGTAGGTGGAGTGGAGTTGAGTGTAGTTGAGTTCCAAAGTAGATGATCTCCTTTCCTTTCTCGCTATTAGGAAAGTATGACAGATACTGCCAATCCCTGGCATTGCATCTGAGATTGCGCTGTATCTCTCTGGCTCTAACACTGCACGTTGTCACAGAGGAGGACTTAAACACATATAGATAGTTTGGTGCATGTGCACCGCTCACCCTTCTCTGGGGTCACCGGCCTCCCGGTCTGGCCGTTGTGAGTACAGTGATGTCACCAGCCTCATTCCTAGTCTGTGCCAAAGCGGGGCCCAGCTGCTGGTTGTGCAACGGGCAAAGTGATAGTTGAGCCAGCTCCTCCCAGACAAATGGAGAATAGATACAGGGGTATGTTTAGATGGCTGTTAAGGGGTGTAGGCAAATATTGGGTGGTTGCCAGACACATTTCAAACGTACTAGCTTCTTAAAATAGTGTGGGGTATTGCATTAGTCTCAGGTCTCTCTTAAATAGTTTTGTGAGATGCTGTGTAGCCTCTGGATTGGCTACCAGCAGTGGTTTCACAATTGTTAACTCCTCCCCTGCCGGGCAAATCTGTTACACCCTGCATAAAGGTTTTGTGCCCCTCTTTTCCATAAGTTGGTGGGGTACTCTTACCTTACTGGTAGTAAAAGTAACAATCTTAAGTATAAATGGGTACATATAAATGAATAATTGTATATGGATAAATGCATAAAATATGGATCAGAATGGATATATAGATTATTCCTGCATATATACTACAGTCTCTGATACAAGCATCTGTATATTCTAGTAACTCTAAGAGAACAAATCCATCTTGTTGGTATTCACAAGGAGAAATATAGTAACAATCTTGCAACAATAACAAACTGACTTAAGATAGATACAAACGGTACTAACATCTAAGTGTATATCAAATAATTCACATTAAATGTGAAGACAAGGGGCTGCACGTGATGGCCTCCAGACTCAGTTCTGGTGCTGATAAGCAGCCAGGCAAAGAACTGCCTGTGGATGCCAACAGGACCGCCCATAGTCAAATATACCAAAACAGTTCCACCTCAGCACCTCAGTTCCACCTCAATACGCAAGGGGAACAGGATCCTGCTCTGCAAACTGTCTAGTGCCTGTCTGAAAATTACAAATAATTTATGGCTCCACTGGGGGAGTTGTCTGCTCTGGCAATCGACCAAGGACTTTTTCTACCTACTGGGGTATTACTGGCACCATCTGCAGAGAGTTTACTGGGTTTAACAGTAATATACAAACGGTAGAGAAATAGAAAGGAACCATGAAATGTAGTTAAAACATAACATCAAAGAACATTTTATATTAGTATTTAAAATGGCCAGGGTCAGGGCACTTATCATTAAAGGAGAAGTTTGGCCAAAATTTATTTTTTATATGTTATTACTTATGGAAAGTTATACAATTTTCTAATGTACATTAATTATGGGAAATGCTCATATACTGCTATTTCCCTTAATTTAGTGTATCAGGAAGTGTTAGAATTCTCTCAGAGCCAGTGACGTCACGACGAAGGGTGTAATTCCTATGGAGTGTCCAGCAGGGGCGCACTATATATAAAAGTCAATGGTACTCATAGACTTCTATATATAGTGCACCCCTGCTGGACACTCCATTGGAATTACAATGGATGTGTGTATGTAATGTAATGTACTGTACTTTGCGATTGAATACATTTATGGAATACTTTGGGGAGCAAGGACACTTGTATCCCATAAATGTATTCAATAAATACATTTGCTGGGCACCAAGCAGGGAGGGAGAGAAGTGCCATCTACCTCCCCCCTCCTTGCTCGGTGCTGGGAACATATACACAGTACTACTCCCCCATTATCTGCAGATAAGGGGGGAGTAGTACCTGTGCTATCTTATCGCCGCCCGCTCCGCCGCCGCTCACAGAGGTGCCCCCTCCTCCTCCTCAAAACACTATGGTCGCGCTGACTCCCCGCCGCCACTCACACTATCCGACCATCCGCCGCTCTCTGCTCCTGCAGGCCGGCCGCGTCAGCCCTCACCCACGCCGGCCTGGAACACTAGGAAGCACCAGGAGCGCCGTGCTCCCGGCCGGGGTGGGTGAGGGCTGAAGCAGCTGGCCGGATAGATTGAGTGGCGGCGGGGAGTCAGCGCGACCATAGTGTTTCGAGGAGGAGGAGGGGGCACATCTGTGAGCGGCGGCGGAGCGGCACTAGTGTGAGTGGCGGCGGCGCGGGCGGCGATAAGATAGCACAGGTACTACTCCCCCCTTATCTGCAGATAATGGGGGAGTAGTACTGTTTATATGTTCCCAGCACCGAGCAGGGAGGGGGGAGGTAGATGGCACTTCTCTCCCTCCCTGCTCGGTGCCCACCAAATGTATTTATTGAATACATTTATGGGATACTTTGGGGAGCAAGAACACTTGCTCCCCAAAGTATTCCATAAATGTATTCAATCGCAAAGTACAGTACATTACATTACATACACACATCCATGGTACTCATTGACTTCTATATATAGAGCGCCCCCTGCTGGACACTCCATAGGAATTACACCCTTCGTCGTGACGTCACTGGTTCTGAGATAATTCTAACACTTCCTGATACACTAAATTAAGGGAAATAGCAGTATATGAGCATTTCCCAAAATTAATGTACATTAGAAAATTGTATAACTTTCCATAAGTAATAACATATAAAAAATAAATTTTGGCCGGACTTCTCCTTTAAGTAGTACATTGATAATATCTTGGAGCTGTAGTGAGTAACTAAAGGCCCTTTACACTGGCCGATTATTGGCAACAATCATTGTTATGCTGGGTTTACACGGAGCGATAATTGGCCCGATTGTACGATTAACGATGTCGGAGTAACGATTTTTTTTTTCATAACAATCAGCGTTTAGACGGTACGATATATCGTACGGAAAAATCGTTTTAAGATTGCGCACCCGGCCCCCCGCCCGCAGCCCGGCCCTCTGCTCATCCGCAGCATGGCCCCACGGTAAACCGCAGCCCCCTGCGCCGCCCCGACCACCACCCCCGCCGCTCCGATCGTCACCGCCGTCGCCGCTCCAATCGCCCCCCACCGCCGCTCCAATCGCCGCTCACTGTTTAAGTAGTTAGAGCCTGAGCACCTCTAACTACTTAAACCTAATCAAAAGGTCAATAGCGAGCCACGGTAATGAGGTCCCTTGGTTGTTGTTGGTATGTGAAGGCCATTCATGTTTCTATATTTGGAATCACCAGTTCTTGACTAGACTTTCGGATCTATGCATGCCATGAGCTTTGTCCATGTTCGATTTTGCTCGAGCTTTGTCAGCCTTTACATTGGATTTGTACAATTATTCTTCTGTCTAAAGGTTGTATTAGACAGCCCGGTCCATTGTGTTAGCGTGTGCTGATGTGCTTTTTACGAGAGATGTGGGGCTGACAGAGGATTATCTTTTGACATGTTTGAAGTGAGCAGTCAGTCGACAGTCTGGCTCTATTGCAGAATACCATTTGCAAACTTTGAGCTTCTTTGAGCACCCTTCCTACCCCTAGTTTAACCCTATATGTTATAACATCTTTAGCCAACACTAAAGTAGACACAATTTCTTCACCTTTGTTAACAATAAAAAACAATATGTGAATATGTGTAAATGTCTCCAAATGTCTTAATTCAATTCATAGAGTCCATATGTCAGACATTATCTTGTCATTTATCGATGACTATGACAAGAAATAGATTAGTTACCCTTTGTAGTAACTGTACCTTTCTTGGAAATCTTCAATACATGAAACATATTATCATTTGTCACTCTTGCTATAAATACAGTCAGGTTTTTTTTAGGTGTCACCTATATACGTGTATCAGTAAATGCTTCCTTGGGCTAATGTAATTGACTTCATTCTGAGAAAAACCTTGTAAATGATGCTTCGTGAGCAAAAACAGGAGTCTGTGGAAAACACACACATCTGCTGTTTGTCATCCTGGAAATTTTTGGATTGCAGGAAATAGGTGGCATATGAATGTGTAACTCATCAGCTCTTCTTGCATGGACTGGATAACTTTGCTTGTTAAAATTGGTAAACTGCATTTTACAAGAATGTAATTGGGTGTTTAACTAGACTAGCCTAAAAGCTTAGGGGCATCAATGGATCTACATTCTACAGGAACCAAACACAAAATATACACTATTATAAATTTGAAGCACTTTGCTAAATGAATCTTGTATGTAGCTTCGGAATTGCAAGATAATTTTTTATTATTATAATAAAGCAATGCATGGTCACATTTGTTAGTATCACTAGTGGACATTGACATATATTATTGGAAATAAATTTTTAATTAGAGTTTATAATCTTTAAAGAATAAATCTGCATTTTGATTGCATTTGCATCACTTGCTCAGCAGTAATGTATTCTGTTTATACTACATTTTCTCTATTATATCAGGTGAGTTTGTTGACACAGGATGTGCTGAAAGGTCAAAGCTTGATAAGTGATGTCACCGTGAGATGTCACCGTGAGATGACTCGCTACTCTTCTTATCATATTAAATTGATTTAAAAGCAACAACAAACTATCATCTCCATTTTTAATGCAATCCTGTTGCCTACACACATCTGCGCTTTAAACAAATATCTGAGTAGGCAACAGATAACCAAGGGTACATCTAGCAAAGGGCGCAGAAATGCTTCTGTACTAGGAAAATTGGATTCATTTTCTTGAGTGATTTATATGTCCCCTGTTGTATTCAGTTGCATGATTTAATACTCCACATGCTGAATAAAACTTATGCCATAATTTTATTTATAATAGGATAATAATAATAATAATTTAAATATATATATATATATATATATATATATATATATATATATATATGTACTCGAGACTAAAAATGTGTTTGTTTGTTTTTCGCTTTTTATTCACGTGCACACTTCCATTTAGTGGCAGCAGAAGAACAAAAAGAATAAACAATGTTTTGACTTAAGGCAGTCTTCCCCCCTACAATATCATACCAAGCTCATGGCCATGGCCAAGTATGACCATTTTTCTAAAAGAATAGAAGAGCCAGAGGCTGGAACATTTTCTTATATTTAATATTTTCTGATTGTGTTTTTTGTTTTATTTTATATTAGCACATTATAATGGGGGCTGTTTTTACAGCATTTAGTGACCTGCTTAATGCAAGCCTCATAGACAATGAATATCTCCAGACCCTTTTTATGCATGGGACATTGTAGGCATGCTCAGTAACTTCTGAGATCATTCCACAGGGTGGACGCAGACATGCTATTGTCTTTGCCATCTACTGCAGTCATGTCAAACTCTGGCCCGCAGTGTCATTATTTTTGGCCCACCAGGCAATTCAGAGTTTTAATTACATCTGGCCCGCCATGGCCACTATATAAGACTACTAGGGAGGGCTGGCTACTATATAAGAGACTATGGGGCAGGGCTGGCTACTATATAAGAGACTATTGGGGAGGGCTGGCTACTATATGAGAGACTATGGGGAGGGCTGGCTACTATATTAGATTATTGGGGGGCTGGCTACTATATAAGAGACTATGGGGAGGGCTGGCTACTATATGAGACTATGGGGGAGGGCTGGCTACTAAATAAATAACTATTGGAAAGTACTAGCTAATATATAAAAGACTATTGGGGAGGGCTGACTACTATATAAGAGACTATTGGAGAGGGCTGACTACTATATAAGAGACTATGGGGGAGGGCTGGCTACTATATGAGACTATTGGGGGGCTGACTACTATATAAGAGACTATGGGGAGGGCTGGCTACTATATAAGAGACTATGGGGAGGGCTGGCTTCTATATAAGAGACTATAGGGAGGGCTGGCTGTCACAGCCGCGGCGGCGGCCCACAGATTTAAAGGGGCAGTGCGCTCCTAATTGGTAGTTGCACCTAATCACTCCCCTATAAATCCCAGCATGCCCTGTCCCCTGGGTTGGAGCCTCTACATGCTTCCCATAGCGTTTGGCCCAGCTCCCTGTTGTTCCTGTGTCCTGTCCGTTACCTGGTCCCAAGTCCTTGTTCCTGTGTCCTGTCCGTTACCTGGTCCCAAGTCCCTGTTCCTGAGTCCTGTCCGTTACCTGGTCCCAAGTCCCTGTTCCTGGTTCCTGTTCCCCTGTCACTCCACCTGTTCCCGTGTCCAGCCTGTCACGTGCTCTCTCATCTGCAGACTATTGCCTGTGCCATCTCCTGCCACGCCTCGCCTGCCGACACCAGCAACCAAGCCAGGGGTAGCGACCTGGGGGTCGCCTGCCGCAGCAAGTCCATCCCGCCTTGCGGCGGGCTCTGGTGAAAACCAGCGGCCCCTTAGACTCCGCTCCCTGGTGAGGTTTGTGCCATCGCTGGTGCCGGTCCAGTGGATCCACTACTCCGGGCGTTACAGTAGGCTCCAACCATGGATCCCGGCGAGGTGCCCGATCTCCGTGACGTCGCCAGAGTGGTCACTCAGCAGGCGCAACAAATCCAGAAACAGTCACAGCAGATCCAGCAACTCACTGCCGCCTTACAGCAGCAGACTACTGCCCAGCGCACACCACCTCCTGACGCTTCTTCTTCACTCCGACTGGCCCTCCCAAGCAAGTACTCTGGGGACTCTAAGTTGTGCAGAGGATTCTTGACTCAGTGCACCATGCACATTGAACTTTTGAGTAGTCAGTTTTCCACCGAGCGCTCTAAAGTGGCTTTCATCATCAGCCTATTAGAGGGTAGAGCCCTGGCCTGGGCCACGCCACTGTGGGACCGTGATGATCCAGTTGCTGCCAATCTCCGGGCCTTCCTATTCGAGTTTCGCTCCGTCTTTGAGGAACCTGCCCGTGCTTCTTCAGCCGAGACTGCTCTCCTCAACCTCTCTCAAGGCAGCTCCTCTGTTGGTGACTACGCCATCCAGTTCCGCACCCTGGCAGCCGAATTGGACTGGAACGAGGCCGCTCTATTGGCCACCTTCAAGAAGGGCCTGTCTAGTCGTGTGAGAGACGTGCTCGCTGCCCGAGACCTGCCTACCTCCCTGAACGAACTCATTCTACTGGCCACCCGAGTTGATACTCGTTTTTCGGAGAGGGAGGAGGAGGTTCGGCATGAACATTTACTAACCCGTTCCCGTCGCCATCCCCAGCTGGCGCCGGTTTTCCAGAATCCTGACCTATCAATGTCCCAACCCTCCCCTGAGATTCCTATGCAGGTGGAACGGGCTCACCTGACGCCTGATGAAAGAATCCGGCGTCTGGAGCAGAATCTCTGTCTCTATTGCGGGGGTTCCGATCACTTCCGGCTGGGATGTCCCCTACGTCCCCTAACATCCGGAAAATGCTCGCACCTAGGTCCGGTGGGACAGGTGTCCCTAGGTGTGAATGCCACCATTCCAAGTCTGTCTATGCCAGTTTCCATCCGGACTCTCTCAGGACGAAATCATCAGACTACTGCCTTCCTCGATTCTGGGTCAGCAGGCAGTTTTATTGCGGCAACATTGGTCCAAAGATGGCGGCTACCCGTGACCCGACTAGCCAGGCCCCTGACTATCTCTTCGGTCACAGGCGAAATTCTTACCGACCGTGTGTACTACCAGACCGCACCTTTAGTCCTCCAGGTGGGTCCTTTACATCAAGAAAAGATATCCTTCTACGTCCTGCCCCATTCTTCCCCCGCGGTCCTCCTGGGACTCCCGTGGCTGCAAGAACATGCCCCTCAACTGGACTGGAGAACCGGGGAGATTCTCAGTTGGGGTCAGGACTGTTCCAACCAGTGTCTCAGGTCACCTCAGACCAAGTGTACTATGTCGTTTCCTGTCCTAGCCAAGCCTCTTTCCGACCTACCGGCAGAAGACCAAGACTCGGCTGATGCCTTCTCTGCCGAGGTGTACCCTCTCTCCGTACCCAAGACTAAGGTCGGGTCCTCTCACCACCGGGAGAACTTACAGAAGGTCCTCGTCCACAGACCCACAGTCCCTTGCCATGTTTTACCGCCTGATCGCCTAGCACCAGTCGTCACCTCCTCGCTTCGGAGAGTACCCCCCGGAAAGACTCATGTTCACCCTGCGCTTCGAAGAGGTATTTTGAAGTGGGGTCATTCCTCGTTGGAGGCCGGGCACCCTGGAGTCCGTAAGACCGGCCAACGGATCTCTCGCCACTACTGGTGGTCCAGTTTGTTTCAAGATGTCAAAGACTTTGTGGCTTCCTGTGCCATCTGCAGGCAAGAAAGAGGGGGAGGCCAAAGGGGGGGGGGTACTGTCACAGCCGCGGCGGCGTCCCGCGTCCCGGGCCGCCGCCGCGACCGCTTCCTGCCCCATGCAGCAGCCGGTGTCCATACTCGGGGACCCGGCGCTGCTATCACCTCGGCCCCGGGGGGCGCCTCACCTCTCCACGCTCCTGTCTCCCGCTGTGCCGGCCGGCGCGCGCGTCCCCGCCTCCTAGGGCGCGCGCGCGCCGGCTGTCTCAGATTTAAAGGGGCAGTGCGCTCCTAATTGGTAGTTGCACCTAATCACTCCCCTATAAATCCCAGCATGCCCTGTCCCCTGGGTTGGAGCCTCTACATGCTTCCCATAGCGTTTGGCCCAGCTCCCTGTTGTTCCTGTGTCCTGTCCGTTACCTGGTCCCAAGTCCTTGTTCCTGTGTCCTGTCCGTTACCTGGTCCCAAGTCCCTGTTCCTGAGTCCTGTCCGTTACCTGGTCCCAAGTCCCTGTTCCTGGTTCCTGTTCCCCTGTCACTCCACCTGTTCCCGTGTCCAGCCTGTCACGTGCTCTCTCATCTGCAGACTATTGCCTGTGCCATCTCCTGCCACGCCTCGCCTGCCGACACCAGCAACCAAGCCAGGGGTAGCGACCTGGGGGTCGCCTGCCGCAGCAAGTCCATCCCGCCTTGCGGCGGGCTCTGGTGAAAACCAGCGGCCCCTTAGACTCCGCTCCCTGGTGAGGTTTGTGCCATCGCTGGTGCCGGTCCAGTGGATCCACTACTCCGGGCGTTACACTGGCTTCTATATAAGAGACTATTGGGGAGGGCTGGCTACTATATGAGAGACTATGGGGAGGGCTGGCTACTATATTAGATTATTGGGGGGCTGGCTACTATATAAGAGACTATTGGGGAGGGCTGGCTACTATATAAGAGACTATAGGGGAGTGCTGGCTACTATATGAGACTATTGGGGGGCTGGCTACTATATAAGAGACTATGAGGGAGGGCTGGCTACTATATAAGACTATATGGGGGCTTGCTACTATATGAGACTATTGGGGAGGGTTGGCTACTATATAAGAGTATTGGGAGGGCTGGCTACTATATAAAAGACTATGAGGAAGGGCTGGCTACTATATAAGAGACTATTGGGGAGGGCTAGCTACTATATGAGACTATTGAGGAGGGCTGGCTACTATATGAGACTATTGGGGAGGGCTGGCTACTATATGAGACTATTGGGGAGGGCTGGCTACTATATGAGACTATTGGGGAGGGCTGGCTACCGAATGAGACTACAGGGGAGTGCTGGCTACTATATGAGACTGTATGGGGTATGGCTGGCTACTATATGAGACTATTGGGGAGGGCTGGCTACTATATAAGACTATTGGGGAGGGCTGGCTACCGAATGAGACTACAGGTGAGGGCTGGCTACTATATGAGACTATTGGGGAGGGCTGGCTACTATATGAGACCAGGGGCGATCCTGGCCTCTCTGCTGCCCGAGTCGAACTATAGGATGACGCCCCCCCCCCCCCCCCCCCCGTCAATCCGCCCACATTATAATCCACTACTGCCCCCACCCCCACCCTGCTGTCCCCAATAAACATAATGTTTGGTCCCTTGCTGCACAGAGGATGTCAGGAGAGGAGGGTGCTGATCTTATAGGGGAGGTCACAGCAGCACAGAGGAGGTCAGGAGAGGAGGGTGCTAATCCTATAGGAGAGGTCCCAGCAGCACAGAGGAGGTCAGGAGAGGAGGGTGCTAATCCTATAGGAGAGGTCCCAGCAGCACAGAGGAGGTCAGGAGAGGAGGGTGCTAATCCTATAGGAGAGGTCCCAGCAGCACAGAGGATGTCAGGAGAGGAGGGTGCTAATCCTATAGGAGAAGTCCCAGCAGCACAGAGGATGTCAGGAGAGGAGGGTGCTGATCTTTTAGGAGATGGTCCCCCTCTTCCCCCCTTATAGATGGACCCCCTCTTCCCCCCCTTATAGATGGTCCCCTCTCCCTTATAGATGGTCCCCCTCTCCCCCCCCCTTATAGATGGTCCCCCTCTCCCCCCTCCCTTACAGATGGTCCCCCTCTTCCCCTCCCTTATAGATGATCCCCCTCTTTCCCCTCCCTTATAGATGGTCCCCCTCTTCCCCCCTCCCTTATAGATGGTCCCCCTCTCCCCCCCCTTATAGATGGTCCCCCTCTTCCCCCCCTCCCTTATAGATGGTCCCCCTCTTCCCTCTCCCCCCCCTTATAGATGGTCCCCCTCTGCCCCCTCCCTTATAGATGGTCCCCCTCTCCCCCCTCCCTTATAGATGGTCCCCCTCTCCCCCTCCCTTATAGATGGTCCCCCTCTTTCCCGTCCCTTATAGATGGTCCCCCTCTTTCCCCCTTATAGATGGTCCCCCTCTTTCCCCCCTCCCTTATAGATGGTCCCCCTCTCCCCTCCCTTATAGATGGTCCCCCTCTACCCTCTCCCCCCTTATAGATGGTCCCCCTCTGCCCCCCCTTATAGATGGTCCCCCCCTATAGATGGCCCCCCCCTTATAGATGGTCCCCCTCTTTCCCCCCCTTATAGATGGTCCCCCTCTTCCCCCCCCCCCTTATAGATGGTCACCCTCTCCCTTATAGATGGTCCCCCTCTTCCCCCCCCCCCCCTTATAGATGGTCCCCCTCTCCCCTCTCCCTTATATATGGTCCCCCCCCTGCACAGCAGATAAAACAAAAACAAAAAACAGCACACAACTCACCTGCCCTCCGTTCCCCCGTCGAGCCTCTCTGGTCTGGTCCCGGCTGATGTGCGGCTGCCGGAGGTGTCCCGTCCTGTCCCCGGCACCGCGCGCATCAGAGAGCTCCCCATGCGCCTGTGGCTGTGACTTCCGGCGCACAGGGAGCTCTCTGATGCGCGCGCTGCCGGGGAAAGGATGGGACACCCCCGGCAGCCGCACATCAGCCGGGGGACTAAGGCTGCATTCCCACGTTCCGTGATCCTGACGGATCACGGACGTGGAATGCCGGTACCGGAGACCCCCGAGCCCGGACAGTATCTGTAATTAGATGCTGGGAGCGGGGGAGACTGTATTTATAAGCGCCGCACTGTAGTAACAGCACCGCGCGGCTGATTCATTACAGCGCAGCGCTTATGAATACAGTCTCCCCCGCTCCTAGCATCTAATTACAGATGCTGTCCGGGCGCAGGGGTCTCCGGTACATGGTACAATCAGTGGCGGATTATAATGTGGGCGGCCGCCCGAACCGCCCATATTATAATCTGCCACTGAATGCCGCCCCCAGGGGCGTAGCTAATGTCTCTTGGGCCCTGGTGCAAGAGGTCAACTTGGGCCCCCCCTTTCTCGATGCTATTGGTATATATATATATATCTCAAGACTGATATTACCAATAATACCAGTATACAGGAAATATTATCACCGCCATACTGTTACTAAACAAATCCTGTTTACTGAGACCAATATTGCCAATATTACCAGTACACAAGGGGAAATATTACCGCGACACCACAACCATCACCACCATATTGTTACTGACCAAATCCAGTATACTAAATCCAATAAAACACAGTACCAGATAACAAGTAACAAATAATACCACCACATAGTGACTAACACCACCGCTGCTACTGAATATAATCCTCTGTACATAGACCAATATCACTTCATACAGTCATATAGAGGTGGACGCACTGTACACAGGATCTATACACCATATACATTACAGTGCAGTTAATTGACAAGTGACTCACAGGGGACGTCTTCTCTGATCGGAGTTCTTCCCTTTTCATCTTCTCCATCTGCCCTGGGCCATTATGAGAACTTCTCTGGGCCACGAATCCACAGAATCTGCCAGACAGACATATTAGGCTCCTCACACTGACACCATCCTCATCTCTCTAAAAACTGCACATCTGTACTGTCCCCTTTACACCCTCATTTAGTAGGTAGCCCTGACACTATGTGACCCCCTTACAGTACATGCCCCCCTCTGTGCATGCCCAATTGTATACACCCCCCATGTAGTCCACCTTATAGATGGCCCCCAATGTTTCCCCCTTATAGATGGCCCCCTGTGTTGTCCCTCTTATAGATGCCCCCCATGTTATCCCCCATATAGATGGCCCCCCCATTTATCCCCCTTACAGATGCCACCCATGTTGTCCCCTCCTCCTGCCCCTTCATCACCATACTACTACCCCTTTCATCCTCCTGCCCCTCCATCATCATACTACTACCCCTTCATCCCCCTGCCCTTTCATCATCATACCACTACACCCTTCATCATCCTCTTGTTCCTTAATCATCATACCACTACACCCTCATCATCCTCTTGTTCCATCATCATACCACTACACCCCCATCATCCTCTTGTTCCATCATCATACCACTACACCCCTCATCATCATACCACTACACCCCCCATCATCCTCTTGTTCCTTCATCATACCACTACACCCCCCATCATCCTCTTGTTCCTTCATCATACCACTACACCCCCCATCATCCTCTTGTTCCATCATCATCATACCACTACACCCCTCATCATCCTCTTGTTCCTTCCATCATACCACTACACCCCCCATCATCCTCTTGTTCCATCATCATACCACTACACCCCCATCATCCTCTTGTTCCTTCATCATACCACTACACCCCCATCATCCTCTTGTTCCATCATCATACCACTACACCCCTCATCATCCTCTTGTTCCTTCATCATACCACTACACCCCCATCATGCCCTTTAAAACTAAAAAATCTTTACTCACCTGAATGGTTCCTCTAGTCTTCTTGTCACGCGCGTTGGCGGGCTTACCGCGACTGGGGCGGGGCTTCCAGCGGAGGGGGCGGAGCTTCGCGGGACCTGTTATTTTGCCCTCAAGATGCTCCCAGCCCCGCAAGTCAGCCGGGGGCCGTCCCAGCCTGCCTCTTGTGATCGCAGGCAAAACATTGCTTGCGGTCACAAGAGGGAGTGGGATGGGAGCAGTACAGTGGCAAGGGGGTAGCGGCCCTTGGTAGCGGCCCGGTCGTGGTGGTGACCGCTGCAACCGTGGTAGCTACACCACTGGCCGCCCCCATGATAACAGCTGGTGGCTGGCTGGTGGCTGGCTACTATATGAGACTATTGGGGAGGGCTGGCTACTATTTGGGCACTATTGGAAGGGCTGGCTAATATGAGGAACAATTTGGGGGGGATTGGCTATTATATGGGTTGGGGTTTAATCATATCATAGCAATTAACATGTCATTTATCATAGTGCACAGTCATGGGAGATGCACACTGCTGCTCTGACAATGCTGCATTCGCGCTTCAATAATTATCAAGATAGGCCTGCGACTTTGTCCAATTTTTTAATTTTGGCCCACTGTATATTTGAGTTTGACACCCCTGATGTAGAAAGTGAAACAAAAAATCTTTAAAAACCATGGAATGATAAGGTGTGTCAGTACATCAATATACATTTCTCTTAAATTTTTGTACACACAAACATTTGTAAGGAGGAAAGAGGCTTTGGTGGCGTTAGTTCACCACAATTTAGAGCTGTATGTGACTGTATAAGGATACAGTGGTATGCATAGTATTGCTGTGGACCCATCACCTTCCATTATAAATATAAAACATATTCCTGACATATACCAGCTCAGTGGAGGCCAAAAAGACACTATGTTGGCCTCTGTTAAGTCAATAGAGCCCTATGGATAGAAGCCAGGAGCTTTTTTTGGTATATATGCTAACAATGGAGGATTAGGCTCTGTGTACATTTTGCTAGAACTCCATGAATCATAACTCTAAGGTTCATTAAAAATTTTCTCCAGAAAAACAAAATGCACTATAGATTATTATAGACGACTTGTTAACAAGGGCTCCTAGTTGGCTCCTGCCTTTCTTTGAATCAACATTGCAGAAAAGGCTTATGTCTTTTTTAACCTTTTTCTGTTACTGTGTCATATGCTGCTCATACTGATGTCAGAGGTTTGGTATACCCAAGTAACCTTTGCACTAAGCTGGCTAATCTAGTCTACCCTTTTGTATGTATCAATTTGTTTGTAAGTTTCTGTGGCACCATTAGTCATTGGGAAGATCCCAACTGTTCTTTGTCAGTACACTTTGCTACAGAACATAAAACAATGCCTGGCAGTGTATACTGTGTGACACAATGAACCAGTTCACACGGTATAGTAGTTCTAACAATGTTGCTTCATTTCATACAAGAGACACATACTTTCTGTTTGTTTGTTCTTTTAATAAAGACATTAGCTGCAAGAATGCGACCAAGATTTAATAGTACAGAATACTGCAACAGGCTGCATGTCACAGAAATAGAATTACAAAGTATCTAAAGCTAACATGCAGCTGCCGTAAATGTGGTCAATATACCGGGTCCAGTCACATTATTATGACCACCAACTATTCCCTATATTTACTATCCAGCACAACCGCCAGGTGCAGCACGGACAGCAGCTATCCGGGCTAGGAGTGACTCAATAGGGTTGTGGTGATATAAATCCCCAGCTATCAAAATTCCAGAGCCTTTATCTATGTTTTGCCAAAGCCAAGACAAGGAAATTGGGGCCATAAAAACATTAAGATAAAAACTTTCTGTACAGACCATTGGTCTAAATAAACTGAAAACACATATTTAATACACAAACTGAATACACATAAATTTGTCCCAGACCCGGTTATCAAAGGCAAGCAAAAAATGGCCAACACATCCAATACTACTATTCATACTATGCAGCAATACAGGCACAAAAACATAAAACAGTGAATAGTGGTATTGGATGTGCTGACCATTTTTTGTCTGTCTGTTTAATATCAGCAGAGCAGGCGGTTAGCAGGTGGTGCAGCTGGGGTGGATCAGTGCACTAGGGGCTGTAGTCCCCTCCCCAGTGCACCAAAACAACATATTTACATATGCATCAAACTCTTAATATCCTGGAAATGGCACCAAGGATGGAGGTAAGTAACTTACCTTTATCCTCAGCGCTCTGTGCCCTATAGAGAGCTGTAAGCAGGTTAGATACTTCTTACCTGCTGATAGTTTCCCTTTTAAAACTTAAAGTGTCACTGTCGTGAAATTTTTTTTTTGCAGAAATCAATAGTCCAGGCGATTTTAAGAAACTTTGTAATTGGGTTTATTAGCCGAAAAATGCATTTTTATCATGAAAAACCAGTTTGAAGCTCTCCTCCCTGTTTTCATTGTTATTCTATGGAGAGAGCTAAATAAAAGACCAAAACAGGACAACAAAGAGTTAATCTACAAATACCTCACCCTCTATCTCCTCTGACAGTCAGCACTGACCTCTCTGAGCTCCTGTCACCCAGCTCCATGCCTGTAATCCTCTGTTATCAGCTCTCTGCTGTCGGCTAACTCCCTCCTCCCCCCTCCCCTCTCCCTAGAACACACAGGATTGTGTCTGATGCAACAAGTCACAAATTTCAGATTTTTTGCAGTGGATGGAAAAAAAGGAGGGAGGGGGGGACCTGGGAAAAGGCTTTTTAAATTCAGATAATGGCATATTTGGCTAATAAACCCAATTACAAAGTTTCTTAAAATCGCCTGGACTATTGATTTCTGCAAAAAAAAAAAAAAATACGACAGTGACTCTTTAAGTAAGCACCTACTGTTCTAACATACCTGTGTGCAAGGTGTTGTGTCAGCCTTATGTGATGCATTGTGGTTAGATTTGGATGCTGTTTTATCCACGTACTTCTCCCATAATTCCAAACCAAGATTAAATAAACTTTCCAGGATACAACATGGTACCTAACAAGATAACTCACAGGTGACCGCCAATCTAAAAAATAAACAAAAAAACAATTTTTAGGGCAACTCCAGGAGCATGCAGAGACCCATGGCAACCCCATTCCCTCTCCCCATTTCTTTTTCCAAAATGTTTATGCATTCAAATTTGGCAATCATAACAGATTCTAAAGTATCATTTGCCAATGACAGAGCCGTACCTATTTGTATCTGTTCACCAACAGACTGTTCAATTGAGAACACGCACTAGTTTAAAAAGTTTCATAAAGTTTTATTCAAAGTTCATATGGTGTTTTTAATGCCTTAGCACATATTGGGGATTTTGAAATTCTGCCATGTTTGCATATATCTTTGTACCAACAAATTGTTGAATGTAATCTCAAGCATTTTACATTGATCTATAATCAGATTTGGATGATGAAGCGCTGACAGAGGGAGGTCTAGTGTAACTCTGCAGCTCTTATCCAGAATCTAAGTCAGGGATCTTTACAAGGGTCCTGGTAGATTGTCACAGGTATATAGAGCCATGCTGACAGCAGTCCACTGGTCCACATAGTGATCAAAGTGGTCCCACAGATGCTCAATTGGGTTCAAGTCTGGCGATTTAAGGGGGCTATAGAAGTACTTGGAAATCTTGGTCATGCTCTTCTAACCACTGTTGGTCATTTCCAGGCATTAGTATTCTTATTATTGTTATTTAATCATTAAGGGCCCTTGATTCCACAGTGCTTTACATATGATAAGGGGTTAGTATACAGAATGGTATGTAAAATTATAGAAATGACACACCTAAAGTAAATGGCAGACTAGTAGAAAGAGGACCCTGTCTGTGAGGGCTTACAATCTACAAAGTGAGGGGTAGACAACTGGCCGAACCGCTCCGACCGTTCATCGTGCCGGCCGCCCTCTGCAGCATCATCAGCTGCTCAGCCGCGATTGGCTGAGCACAGTTATGCTCAGCCAATCGCGGCTGAGCAGCTGATGAAGCGGCAGAGGGCGGCCGGCACGAGGGACGGCTGGAGCGGTTCGGCCAGCCACCCGAAGATTACATCATTGTCGCAAGATGGCGGACGGGGGTCGACACACATGAGGTGAGTATAGAGCACTAAACTTCCGGGGGTGGCGTGGGTGGGGGGAAACACGGGCAAGGGGGCCATTCACTAACATAACATACATTACAAGGCTGGGTTCACACTACGTATATATTAGTCAGTATTGTGGTCCTCATATTGCAACCAAAACCAGGAGTGGATTAAAAACAGAAAAGCTCTGTTCACACAATGTTCAAATTAAGTGGATGGCCGTCATTTAATGGCAAATATTTGCTGGTATTTTAAAACAACGGCTGTTGTATTGAAATAATAGCCGTTATTTACTGTTATATGGCAGCCATCCACTCAATTTCATCATTGTGTGAACAGATCCTTTCTGTGTTTTTAATCCACTCCTGGTTTTGGTTGCAATATGAGGACCACAATACTGACTGAAATATACGTAGTGTGAACCCAGCCCAAAGTTGTATAACTTTGTAATGTGTGTTATTTAGTAAATAATTGTTTAGTGCCGCACTACCCCTTTAAATCTGCACTGTCAAATCTGCTGCAGATCTTCTGCGGATCCGCAGCAGATTTGATGGTTCAGATTTGATGCTGTGTTCATTTATTTAGTCAAATCTGCTGCAGATCTTCTGCGGATCCGCAGCAGATTTGATGGTTCAGATTTGATGCTGTGTTCATTTATTTAGTCAAATCTGCTGCAGATCTGCTGTGGGTCCGCAGCAGAAAATCTGCTGCAATACAGTACATGTGAAGCTACCCTTAGATACAAAATAAGCATTAAAGGGAAATTATATGAATCTGTGTAATTATAGTACATTAGTGCAGCAATACTAGATTGTAGATATGAATGTATATGTATTACTGCACACAACATAAAAAAAAATCACAAACAATGCAAATGTACAGTACATGTTCTCCCTTCACTGTTTAAACAGTGAAGGGAGATTATATTTCCTATAGTTCAGTATAACTGAGCCTATGTGACAGTGGTATGGTGAGCCTGGACTTTTCTCACGTCTCCTGATGCTTATCGTAAAAGACATCAGGCTTTTGTTTTCACTTCCAGATGGACTCTAATTATTTCAACCATTCAGCTGGCGGGAACACGTCTGCAAACTATCCCTAAGGCCAAGTTCACACTACGTGAGACACCGGCTGTGTCACAGAACGGCCGGTGTCAGTGAACTTCCACCCAGGCGGAACTGCAGTAACAGCCGGATGAACTTCCTTTGTGCTGAATTGGGGTGCAGGCGCACATCCCAATTCACCATAGCACACAATGCAGAGTGTGGCCGGAGCTGCGCTCTCCATTATATGTGCTGTCAGTGTTGTGCGGCCGCTATTCAATGAATAGCGGCCGCACAAAACTAACATGTTAGTTTTTCCTGCAGCTGCTAGGGATCCTGGCCGGAGTGTATACTATGAGTATACACTCCAGACGAGATTCCCTCTGACTGCAGTGCAACATGACTCAGGTATTGTAGAGCCGGTCTTAAAACCCCCTTTTTCCTTAACAGGAACTACAACGCCCATATATTGGCTACACCAGCCCCCCACCCGTGTATAACTGCCACACTTATATCGACTCTCAGGTATTACACCATAGGAGAGCCCCATAGATTGCACCAGTCAAGCACTAATTTTGCGACCATATTTGAGGTAGAGGGAGGCATACCCTGTGATGCCCCTCCCATCCCTCACCAATTTAACCACCAACTTCATAGATCTCCCCCGCCACCAATGACTGCAATGACAGAACCCCTAATGACCACTGTGGCATCCAATCCCAGCTGAAACCAATGTTACCATGGAAAAAAAAAAGGAATGCAACTAAGGGAGGGAGGGTGGGAACACTGCACTGCTTCCGCTAACAGTGAGGGCTGAGGCGGGAACCCACCCCTTTAATTAACTATTCCCCTCCCCTAGTCTCTCCTCACAAGCAGGTCCTGCCTACAAGCCCCAGTCATCCGGGCCTGCACGCTGTCCTGCTGCCACACTCCGGCCCTTCTCAACATAACACAAAAGTTATGTTGTGTGAACATAGCCTAAATCTACTTACACTCAGTATGAATGTGATACTATACATATCTAAAGCTTGTAAGGGACCCTACTCTTGAATAATGCAGAACTCTTTGAGGATGGACAAATAACTTTTAATTTTTAATGACAGTGGCACACATTCAGGGCCGGCGTCAGCACCTGGCATACTCGGGCAAGTGCCGGGGCCCAAGCAGTGAGACAGACGCCCGCCGCATCACCGACCGCCGGGGGAGCGGGTGCTGCCGACCCCAAGTCCGGGGGAGGGCTGGAGGGGCTGGGGAAGGACCTGCCGTGTTTGCTGCACTGGGGAAGGACCTGTGGTGATGTCATAAGGGGGCGGAGCAGAGAACGGGAGAGGCTGCATATGGATGAAGGACCTGTGATCATTGTCATGTGACACGAGGAGGCGGGGCTCACTAATACCTTCCCTCTGTATGCTGTGAGTTTTAGTCCTTCTCTTATATCTCCTTCTGTAATGGCCTCTGATCTCCCATAATAACAGGCTGTCCATGCTGGGAGTTGTAGTTCTCCTCATATCTCCTACTGTAATGTCTTCTGATCTCCCATAATAACAGGCTGTTCATGCTGGGAGTTGTAGTTCTCCTCATATCTCCTCCTGTAATGGCCTCTGATCTCCCATAATAACAGGCTGTCCATGCTGGGAGTTGTAGTCCTATTATATCTCCTCCTGTAATGTCCTCTGATATCCCATAATAACAGGCTGGACACGCTGGGAGTTGTAGTCCTATTATATCTCCTCCTGTAATGTCCTCTGATATCCCATAATAACAGGCTGTCCATGCTGGGAGTTGTAGTCCTATTATATCTCCTCCTGTAATGTCCTCTGATATCCCATAATAACAGGCTGGACATGCTGGGAGTTGTAGTCCTATTATATCTCCTCCTGTAATGTCCTCTGATATCCCATAATAACAGGCTGGACATGCTGGGAGTTGTAGTCCTATTATATCTCGTCCTGTGATATCCCATAATAACAGGCTGGACATGCTGGGAGTTGTAGTTCCCCCTGGTATACCTCATGTAATGTCTCCATTCTCCATTGTAACTCCATTCTAGCCTGCTCTATGGTGAAGAAGCTAGAATACAGAGTCCAGGGGGACGACTTCCTTCTAGCACCTCCATTCTAGTCCATTCTAGCATGGATGCGCTCTCACCAACAGGCGCAGAGCGATGACATCATCACGCCTGCTGGTGGATCCACAAGGCGCACACAAGGGAGAAGAGGACCCGTCCCCCGCCCGGATTAGTGAGTATGTTTTATTTTTTTATTTTCTTGTGCTGAGGGAGAGCAGGGGGCATTTCTATGGGGCAGAGCAGGGGGCATTTCTATGTGGCAGAGCAGGGGGCATTTCTATGGGGCAGAGCAGGGGGCATTTCTATGGGGCAGAGCAGGGGGCATTTCTATGGGGCAGAGCAGGGGGCATTACTATGGGGACAGAGGGCATTATTACTATATGGAAGGCACAGCATGGGGACATTATTACTATATGGGGGGCACAGCACGGGACCCACAAACCTCCTTACTTTACTGCACATGACACCAAACAGTGGAGTTACTACTGTATGGGAGTCTATGGGTGGGAAAAAGGGAAGGAAGTTGCTGGAAAAGTGCGGAGCCTAACATGTTTGTCTGACAGGTCCCGAAGAGATGAATTGTAGCTGGAAGAAATCATCATGAAG
Organism: Dendropsophus ebraccatus; assembly: GCF_027789765.1. Taxonomy (NCBI): domain Eukaryota; kingdom Metazoa; phylum Chordata; class Amphibia; order Anura; family Hylidae; genus Dendropsophus; species Dendropsophus ebraccatus. The sequence continues at coordinate 142,689,810 of NC_091454.1, read as the reverse complement.
GTCTGGGCCGGATGGAGAGGAAACGGAGAGCGATCGCCTCAGATCAAAGAAGACGTCACCTGTGAGTTACTGAATTAAGTTTTTTTTCGGTATTTTGTCACACTTTATTTGGTAGGTGTGCCCAGAGGAGTGCTATACAAAGGGGCCCGCTGAGGCTCTCTCGCCCAAGGGCCCACAAAAACCTGGAGCCGGCCCTGCACACATTCATCAGGGCTGGGGACCTGGATATATACTGTACACTAGTTCCCCTGAAGCCAGGTTGTGCCACAGTGAATGTTGGTCATTGCCTATCCTATGGTGCTTCTATGGGTTACAGAAAGGCTACTCTCTGACACAGTCTGCCCTGCAAATATGCCACTTATGTAGTTACAGCAATCACTTAACCCCTTAAGGACCAGGCCTGAAATGGCCTTAAGGACCGGAGCAAATTTTATGAATATGACCTGTGTCACTTTATTCATTAATAACTTCGGGATGCTTTTACCTATCCGGCTGATTCTGAGATTGTTTTCTCGTGACATATTGTACTTCACATTTCTTGTAAATTGGAGTCGATACTTATAACGAATCTTTATGAAAAAAAAACAAAATAACGTGAAGAATTGTAAAAAAATGCATTTTTTCAACTTTAAAACTTTTCTGCTTATACAGAAAATGGTTATACCACATAAATTATATATTAAATAGCATTAGCAACATGTCTACTTTATGTTGGCGGCATTTATTAAACTATATTTCATTTTTTTTAGACAACAGAAAGCGTAAAACATTAGCAGCAAATTTTCAGTAAAATTTCAAAATCAGATATTTTTAGGGACCTGTTCAGGTTTAAAGTGTATTTGAGGGGACTGTATGTTAGAAAGCCCCACAAAGCACCCCATTTCAGAAACTGCACCCTCAAAACCCTGCAAAAGCACATCCAGAAAGTTTTTTAACCCTTTAGGGGAGTCACAGAAATAAAAGCTAAGTGTGTAAGAAATTTGAAAATTTTAATTTTCTGTGCAGAGATTCTATTGTAATCCAATATTTTTCATAATTATAAACCTATTACCAGAGAAATGCACCCCAATATTTATTGCCCCGTTTCTGCAGTTTATAGAAATACCCCATATGTGGCCCTATTGCGCTATTTGACGCAACCACAAGCCTCAGATATAAAGGAGCGCCTAGTGAATTTCAATGGCTCCGTTATATTTGGTCATTTCTGACTGTACCTCTTCAGGTTGGCAGAGGCTAAATATTAGGGCTCTATTACTGCTTCTGATATTTTCGGATCGTGCTGCAAGCTACAGTAGCTCGGGCAGCGAGGGACCAGAAGAGGGGGTGCTGGTATAAAAGTTATCTCCGTACAGCTGGTAACCTTTATCCAGCAGTGGGAAGATCAGTTCCCGGACGACCTTCCCACTAACTCGGAGGATTGGGGGGGCATCTGGGGGCTGGATTCGGCTGTCCCTTCCTTCATACACTCTAAGGGTACATGCACACTGCGGAATGGAGAAGGATAACCCTTTGTGCATTCCGCAGCTGGCACCCACCGGCGGACTGATGCATGCGCGCGTCTCCGTGTGTGTGATAGACTCCTATCTATGCACGGGCGGATTCCGCTCTCTGTCCAATGTGTTCATTCTTTGGACGGACGATGGAATACGCCCGTGCATAGGATGGAGTCTATGACATGGGCGGAGACGCATGCCTGCTGCGGAATGCACAAAGGATTATCCTTCGCCATTCCGCAGTGTGCACGTACCCTAAATCTGTAAGTGTACCCTGAGGTACTCTCACAGAGTTTGTAGAATTTCACGCCATACCGTCATCTCTTATTGGGACGGTACTGGCGGAAAAGACGTGTCTGGGGGACAGCGTACGCTACGCTACCCCCAGACACGTCACTGGATGATGAGGATGAGGATGAATGGAGGAAAGAAGGATCCCCCTTTCATCTTCACTGGCTGTTTCGGTGTCGGAGGCAATAATAACGTATGCGTCCGACACCGAAAACACCCTGGGGGCCATCTTTATACAGGGATTGGTATATGGGGTATGTTAATGTGTAGTGGTGTAGTGTAAAACTTTATTTCGTGTAGTGTAATGTAGTGTAATGTTTTTTTTAACATTAAGTATAAAAAAAAACCTACGCCAAGAAAGGAGTTGCCGATAAATGCCGCACTTATGTGCGGCACTTATCAGCAGACCGTGGCTGTAGGATATAGGAAAAAAACACCCTACGCCAAAAAGGAGGAGTTGCTGATCAGCCGCGCACTTACGCGTGATGCTGATCAGCACTCAGCGTCGATAGGGTGCGGGAAAAAAAAAACTTTCTTCAACCCTATAGCTACTGATATGTGTATTATATACACTTATCAGCCGCTAGGGGGCAGTAGAAATTCCGGAAAAAGCCGAAGTTTGACGACGCTGGAGCCGATGATTACCGATGGGGACCGCCGGAGAAAGACGAAGACGAGGATGCGATTGGAACCCGGAAGACGCGATCGGGATGCTGGATCAGGTGAGTATGGGTCAATACCTGCTCTGGACACCTCAGCTACCTAGCTGAGGTGTCCACAGCAGGTATTTAACCCTTTCATGGGGTACTTATATCGCCGTGATCGCCGTTCACGGCGATCGGGACGTGGCACCATGGCCACCATTACTTTTAACAGTAATGGTGGTCGGTGCCGTTCTCGGACAGCACCGACCGCCATTGCTTTCCGGGCCATCGGGTCACCGATGACCCGGAAAGCTGCAGATCGCCGCCATTGGCTGATCTGAATTGATCAGCCAATAGCGGTGATCGTCAGCACGGGAGAGGTTAATCACCCCCCGTGCCGACAAGCAGGGATGGCCTGCTATACATTATAGCAGGCCATCTTCCCCGATCACTGCGTGTGTACACGCAGCGATCGGGGAAACGGCGGGCGTAAATGTACGCCCATTTTTGTTAAGGCACGGGTTTTGGGGGCGTACACTTACGCCCACGGTCGTTAAGGGGTTAATATGGCTATGCAAGTTCTTATGGCGGCCACATTTCTACCTCTTGTGGTTGCCAAACTGAATAGGTCAATAATACCCTGTGTAACAGGGTTAGCAATCAGCTGACAAACAAGCAAATGCTTATTTACTGGCAGATTGGGTCATTTGACCCACCAAAATCATTGCCCATTATCTGCACATCTACCCATGTAATAGGGGATGAATGAGATTGGCACTAGGTCTGTATAGTATGGGAAACCAAACAAAATGATTAGCGCAGGTGCTGGGTGTTGGCACCCCACCAATCAGCGACTGATCAGCTATCCTATAGATGACACATCAGTCAGTTTTGCCTGAAAAAACTTTTAAAGTGATCCTGTCACCCCTTTTACTGCATATACTGCATTTGAATAATTTTTTTCCATATACCCTTGTATAGTTCATTGAGGGTTAACTTGTAGCTTCGTGGGAGGGGAGGATGGATTCCACAGACCTGCGGATGTTATCAGTCATAAATGAGTAGCTCTATGTTTCTAACTGTTAAAGTAGGGATGGAGAACGTCCGGCCACATCAGGTCTGTGAGATCCACCAATCCGGACCCCAGCTCACCAACTATTACAAAACGAATTTATAAACATCCTGCGCCTGTCCACCATATCACCATGATGCTTAGCTGTCAGTAAACAGGGAGCACGGTGTTGAGGCGGACAGGTGACCTAGACGTCCGATCATTGCCATCCCTGCATACTGCCGGCCATGTCTCATTGCATGACGTCATCCGGCAGTCTTCCCGTTGATTGGGTGGATGCGCCGTGGCCATCCACTCCAAGGCTGCGCTCTTGACCCGCCTCCACGAGAGCAAGCAGCTTCCACAACAGTGAACAGCATCATGACCGCCCTGCAGTATTGTAGTTATAATCCCTGAGGGCAGCAGGGGAGGTTGTGCTTGGTTAAGGTTGATGTTTGAATGGGGGTCTGTTTAAAACTGGAGGGGTGAGTGCAGGGTATTGAGGCACAGTGTGTGGCATCAATATATTTAGGGGAACCGCTTGTGGCATCAATATATTCAGAGGCACAGCTTGTGGCATCAATATATTCATGTGCACAGTGTGTGGCATCAATATATTCAGGGGCACAGCTTTTGGCAGCATTAATTATAGGCGCACACCTTGTGGCATCAATATATTCAGGGGCACAGCTTGTGGCAGCATTAAATATAGGGGCACAGCTTGTGGCATCAATATATTCAGGGGCACAGCTTGTGGCAGCATTAAATTCAGGGGTAAGGCTTGTGGCATCAATATATTCAGGGGTACAGCTTGTGGCAGCATTAAATTTAGGGGCACAACTTGTGGAAGCATTAAATTTAGGGGCACAGCATGTGGCAGCGTTAAATTTAGGGGCACAGCATGTGGCAGCATTATATTCAGGGGCACAGTATGTGGCAGCATTATATTCAGGGGCACAGTATGTGGCAGCATTATATTCAGGGGCACAGTATGTGGCAGCATGATATTCAGGGACACAGCTTGTGGCAGCATGATATTCAGGGGCACAGAGTGTGGCAGAACTGTACTCAGTGGCACAGTGTGTAGCACTATTATATTCAGAGTCAACTGCGTACCAGACTGACTGGCACAAACCTAGAAAACCAGTTGCCAAGGAATCGTCAAGGAAAAGCAACTCCAGCCATCACATTAGGGCTATGTTCACACAACGGTTTTTTAGCTCCGTTTAAAATGACGTCCCTCATTTTTTATCTAAAATAACAGACATCATTTAGCTGTCTGGTCTCCCCTTAGTGCAATGACTGGTGTTTGTACATTATTCTAGTTTTGGTTAATAATTGGCCTTTGGATGTGTCTTAATGAAAAGCCCATTGAATTTAATAGTAAAAACGGAGAAAGAACCGTGAAAAAAGAAAAACTGTGTGTGAACAACTACTAAAAAACGTCCGCTGTTTGCAAAAGACGTCTGAAAATAATGATCATGTTCATTATTTTGCCGTCCACGGTAAAAACATCCGTTATTCAATGCATTGTGTGAACTGGATGTCTGTCTTCCTATTAACTTCAATTGCCATTACAGTCAGTTAAATCGTGGCAAAAACTGACGTTTTTTTTTAAATATCAAAATTGGCCACCTTTTCTCCATTTTGTGTGAACATAGCCTAAGGGTGAATTGTTTTACTATTTTTAAAAAGTTGGTAATTTTGTATAGCCCTCAAACCATTTTGTAAATTTCCATATGTCTATTTTACATATCTACTATGGAAAAGGGTCTTTCTGTACACATATTGTAAAAACTTTTTTACAATGAGTGCACAGGCAGTTGTTTTTCTATAAACTTTTTTACAGCACGTTATAAAGCTGTTTTTGCAGGGTTTTTTTATCCATTTTATGCAAAAAAGGATGAAAAAACATATATTTGTGTGCATTCATTTTGATCCGTTTTTCCACTGACTTCCATTATAAAAAAAAAAATGATCAAAAAAACTATTTTATGTATGCTAAAAAACATGCATTTTGATTAGAGATGAGCGAACCCGAGCTTTCGGCATTTGATTAGCTGTGGCTGCTGAACTTGGATAAAGCTCTAAGGTTGTCTGGAAAACATGGATACAGCCAATGACTATATCCATGTTTTCCACATAACCTTAGGGCTTCGGGTTCGGATGGACACGAGCATGCTCGAGGTTCGCTCATCTCTAATTTTGATCCATTTTATTATCCTTTTTGATAATACAAGTCAGTGCATTAAACGGATGAAGAAAACACAGTGTGAAGCCAGCCTAAAATAACATATTTTCCCCTTATTTTACTTCCATATTTTGCTTTCACTTTACTGTGGGTGAACCTTGTCTAAGCTTGATTTGCATGTCACTGAGTTACAGTATTAAATATAGAAGTTGGTGGCTTTAGACTAGTAAGAAAAAGAACACCAATAAGCTATAATGCAGGTCATTCAAAGGCTGACAAAACCACCATGACCTCACAGAATGGAATGCTGGACATTTCTACATTGGATACTAAAGCAACAATTGTGCTTTTCAAAGTACAGTACATATATTCATAAGAGCCTAAATCTAAAGTACACTTTGGATAATAACACTAAAAGAAACCTGTTTACCTCATAGCACATAACCTGTAGTCTGACCTAATTTGGTCAGTGAAGAGAAGGAAACAAGGGGCACACTTGTCCTACTTGTACAAAGCCCTGTTAAGTAATCCAATTTAAAAATAATTCTGGGTGCAATACATGAGGCTGCAATAAAGAATTGCTTGATTTTAATAAAAGTTTGTGGCCTAGTTACCAGCTCAATACCTGACAAAAACATAGCTATTAATTAAAAAAAAAGCAAACACAAAATAAGTAGGGCAGAAGAAATAGGTTAAAATAATAGTAGGGAATCTGGGCTAATTCAGTCTTTTCAGATGAACATTAGTATTAACCCTTGCGATCACATGAGACTAAGAAATCAGAAATTATTATAAGGTTGCCTTCACAAGTACCGGATCCGCAGCGGATTTCACAATGTGAGTTTGCAGCGAAATCCGCTGTGGATCCTGGTGGTGTGGAGCTGAATGGGTCACATACCCGCAGCGAAATTGTCAATCCGCTGCCTGTATGTGACCCGGCCCCTTTAACCCCTTGCATCCCGCAGCCCCGGCCCGAAGCATACATTACCTGCTTGGCCCTGTGGCTGTGCCAGGCTCCTGGATCCCCTCGCTCCCCATCAGCCAATCAGTGCACGGCGGATATGTAACCCCCATAGACCTTCACAGTACATGGATCCACAGCGTGAAATCTGCTGCGGATCCGGTAGGTGTGAAGTCACCCTAATACCAAAAAACTTAAAGTGTCACTGTCGTTATAATTTTCAAAATCAACAGTAGATGTGATATAAAGCATTTATCTTTTTTTTAGTTATTATAGAAAACACAGGACTTCCTGTGTTAAAACTCTTTGGAAAAAGCAAGTCCTAGTCAGGGGCGTACCTAGAAATAGCTGGGCCCCATACCATAACTTACCATGTATAGTCATAACTGCAAGGGCTTGGGAGGAGCGTTGTCAGTTAAACAGACATTTGGAGATCTTAGGAGGCCAGCTGGTGCTGCAAATGATGTGGGGTGGGGGGGCCTTAGAAGCTGCTATGGCTGCTACAGTGGTAGTTACGCCCCTGGTCCCAGTCATCTGCACTCACAGAGAAGGCAGTCATGTGATTGACGGACACAATAAGTCGTGACACTCTGTACTGGTCAGAGTCTGTTCTTCATGTCTTAAGTTTTATTTTCAACAAGCAAAAGACTAAAAATCTGCCTTCAGGAGACTGGACCTGGACACAAGTAAGTATAGCTTTATTTTACTGCGTGATAAATAAAAAAGAATGTAAATTACAAACATGCTTTATTTCACTATCTATTATCTACTGTTGATTTAGATTTTGAAAGTTATAACAACGGTGACGACGAATGTTTCATTACCGTGCCTTACTGAACACATCTAAACATGTACATCCTGCCCTCTGGATGTTTCCAGGACTGTATTCAATGCATTTATTTCTTTATTTATATCAAGCAAATTAGACCTTGGTGGGAACATATTCAGTCAGTAAATTCTTTTCTTGTTCACACTGAACAAGAATGTCGGAATTCCGCGGCGGAGCTTTCCTCTGCGGAATCCCGCCGTGCTCAGTGTCTCACTGTGAGTGAAGGAGAGGGCGCACGTTCCTCTGAAGCCGCTCTCTGCTCGAAGAAGTGACATGTCATTTCTTTGAGCAGAGAGCGGCGGCAAAGGATGCGCGCACGCCCTCTCCTTCACTCACAGTGAGACACTGAGCAATAAGAGAGTTATAGTTCTTAGAAAGCGAGGAGGAAAAAACTAAAATATAAATTGGTCCTGAAAATTGCGGTCCTTTGATCTCTGTCCTTAAGGGGTTAAAGAAACATTTCAGCCACAGACAGAATATTAATAAGTGATACAGTGTACTGCATGTAAGTTTGCAACTATTTGCACTTTCTTATTATAGATCAGAAACCCCTCACAGGTGTCTTTATACTACATTTAGAACAGTGTTTGCTCACCTTGACTAGACGTCATGAGTCGATATTATTGTGAGACGTGTGCTTTTATACTAAACGTTTGCTACTGATGTATCATCCAACTAGAGCACCCAGGTACAGTACAAATACAAGAATTATTTTAATTTTCCACATTGTGTTTACCGTAACCTTTATATGCCCGGGTTGGCAGGTCTCCTACATTTATAGAGAAGGTCACAGATTTGTTTGCTAACAAAAATTGTGGGCTTTTTGCCAGCTGCAGTCTTTAGCCCTGTGTCTTACAGGAAAAGGCTTGATCCACCCACCGTACTGTTTTTGTTGTTATTTTTAGTCACAATACTGACAAAAACAATTTTTAGCCGTCGTATATAAAAGGTATGTAAATTGTACTTCACAGTAATTAAGCTTGAAATTTCACTTAAAAACCCTTCATTAAATACCACTTTTACATCACTGTGTTGTCACTGGTTAAGTATCCACAGGAGCACTATATGCTATACTACATTCATAACTGTAACATATAAAATGTGAAACTTATTTGGCCACAATAACCTTTATCTTTTAACATTGTTTATCCTTTAACATCTGTTTCTATAGTGCACTAAGGGTGAAGGTAACAATTCAGACAGTAAGACACAGCTCCGGCACTGCCTAGTTGGTTTGAGTGGTGTTCACACCAGGAGTGCAGTGACTGACATTCTGGGGGGCAAGTCTCCGGTGATGCAAATCCCTGTATCAATCAAAAAGAGTTGTAAGAGGCATTCAATGTCTTTTATTCTTATATGGCAAGAAACAGTAATTCCATATGTGCAGTCCACAGAGACGCCATCCACCTGACCAAGTGTGACAGCTGTTTCGCATGAATTCACATGCTTCTCTAGACCAGAGAAGTAGTCTGGAGAAGCATGTGAATTCATGCGAAACTGCTGTCACACTTGGTCAGGTGGATGGCTTCTCCATGGACTGCACATATGGGATGTTTGTTTGCTGCCATATAAGAATAAAAGACATTGAATGACGAGTGTCTTTTTTGAATAAGGATGAAGATAAGTTAATTATCTTCATCCTCTGCACCATTTTTGAGATACTAGCATTTTATTTCACATGCTTATAAAGTCTCTTGTGCACTAGGACAGGGCTACCAACCTCAGTGCGCTGATCCACCCTCAGTGCAACTTATTAGCATATAAAATCAACTTCTAATATCCCCAAAACTTGTGGGTAAAGATAAATAATAGAATTGTATTTTAAATTAATGGGGATGGGAAGTTCCAGAACATATGTCAGTCTTTATAGGTATTAAACCTCTAAGATCCAACCCCCCGCAAAAGTAGATAATTCAGGGTAAATATATCACAAACAGTAAATATTTGTGCAAAGTGGAAATAGGTTTGGTTAGAAAGTTACTTCAGTAGGAAACTTAGGACAGCAAATCATAGTGACAGACATGCCGATTTCAGTGTGTAATATATGTTATATGTATATATGTGAAAATGTTTTCATTCTGTAGTACTCACGGTTTAAGGCTATGTTCACACTACGTATATTTCAGTCAGTATTGTGGTCCTCATATTGCAACCAAAACCAGGAGTGGATTGAAAACACAGAAAGGCTCTGTTCACACAATGTTGAAATTGAGTGGATGGCCGCCATATAACGGTAAATAACTGCCATTATTTCAATATAACAGCCGTTGTTTTAAAATAACAGCAAATATTTGCCGTTCAATGGTGGCCATCCACTCAATTTCAACATTGTGTGAACAGAGCCTTTCTGTGTTTTCAATCCACTCCTGGTTTTGGTTGCAATATGAGGACCACAATACCGACTGAAATATACGTAGTGTGAACCCAGCCTAATACTGTACTCTATGTATTAAGGGCGCACTGCTGGACACAAGTCAGTTGTATTCAGATAGGGATAAAGCTGTCAATGGTTAATGAGAGGGTGATGAGAGGGTAGGGGGAGCCTGTCTTTTATGAGTATAGACTTCATCTCACGGTGCTATTAAAATTCTGGAAAACAAAAAACAAAAAAAAACATCTTCACCTAGAAGTGGGACAATGCTGAAATCCATATATGTGTCAGTGCTTTTAGGTGACCTCGGGGGCTGACAGGTTCCCTTTAAAGGAATACACAGAGCAAACGAGATATGCCATGTTATTCCTTGTTTAGGGTTTAAGGGGTGGTGCATGAAACAAGGGATTCAATAAACACCAAAGAGAGAATCCTTTTGTCATTACCACCTCAGGCCCTGCACTAGGTATAACACAGTATAAGTTTTGCCTAGAGTGTTCTTTTAAGACGCAATAATTTTGAAACCCACAAATTACACAAACCATGAATAATGAAAAGTACTTAACATTATGACAGGCGTGACCATGTAAAAGAATTATTTCGACAGAGAGTGACAACGTCAGAGAGACATATACTTGTGCCCAAGACCTTAGTGGTGTTACCAGCACAATTAGTCCAATACGTCTTTTCTCTGTGAGGAAACAAAAGGATTGCCCAAAGGCATTAGTAGAGGAGTATTTTGACTATAAGCTGAGAATGTGGGGCAGTGCCTATTCAAATCAATAAATAATGGATAGGTGCACCAAGGAGAGAGAGTATAACAACACTGGAGGAGGCCAGAGAACTCATCTTCACCTATAGCAGCCCTCTTCCCATGGTCTGAATAATGACTCACTCTGTTTGTGCTCTATCGACAGGAAAACATGGGTATAAATACATTCATGGCTAGATAGGACTAGTCATCAAGATTCCCAATATACCTTTTTTTGTCTACATAGTTCATCCAGTGCAAGATATAAGCCTTTGTTACTGTATAAATGTGGCACAAAAGCCCATAGGGCATTTCTCAGAATGGTAAAAGCCCAGGTATCTCCGGCCCATGTCTTCTTATTCTTTGCCTGTGTACCTGCTTGCATCCACCCACCCCACTTGACTGATAGCTACTAGGCAAAGAGAATAAAAACCAGACAGCGCTGCATGGTGTAGAGAACTTCATAACTAGATAATACTAGATACTAGATAACTAGATAGTACTAGATACTACACCATAATACATACATTGGCAACCTCCACTGGTTGTGCAAATGGAGGCTCAACACTCAACACGATTGAATGTGATTTCAACCCCATCCAGCTGCTGCTACCACTTCTGCATCTACTGTTAAAGGTAAAATGATATAAATCCACCATTCCTCCCTCTAGTAGGTAATCCAGGTGCTGCACACGGGATAAATAGGGCTAACTGAACTCTAATGAGTTGATCAGAACAAATGCTTTATTCACATAGTACAAAATACACAATGCTTTTCAAAGCTGTTTTGACCTCTTTATCTGGAGCACCTGATGAAGAGGCCAGAACAGCTTAGAAACACGTTGTGGTCTTAGCTGGGCTCTTGGTGTGCTGGTAAACTCCATCTGGGCTTTTGAGCTTGATTTGCATATTACCAAAAATGCTGAAATCTCAGCAGTGAAGAGGACAGTGAGTCACAGTATATTTTTCTGTAATCTTTTTTTTTTGCTCTGTTGATACAAATAAAGTTTGAATGTATCCATTATGTGCTTGGTTTTGATTTTAGAGTAGAAAAAAAATGTTAGAATAGCATTTTAATTGCTTGGCCCACTTCAACAAGTCCAATACCTGCCAAAACGTTCCCGGAATTCACGTGTACGCTAAGACATCTTCTTCTTGCCAAAAGTAGATGATCAAAAACAAGTTATGACAGGTAAAAATATTAATTTCTTTATACTGAATTGCGTTATCTTATCCTTGTTTGATAACATTGGGAAAAAAACACAAGGTTTTGGCAAGAATAGTAACTTTAAAGCCTCCAGAGATTTCTCCAAGTGGAAACACAAACAGTACATTTTAGGACCAGGGCACTAACTTTCCAGAGATACAACATTTCAGGGTCATACTACACAACTTACAACAAATCCACATTAACATGAATGGGGAGAACCTTGTTAAATATTACAACAAATCCACATTAACATGAATGGGGAGAACCTTGTTGAATACTACAGACTCTGCAATGGTATTGTGACCTCCAAAATGGCTTGTTGGGTTTTACCAGGAAAACAATACTTATCTACACCCTGCATGAGTTGTAGGCATTTACATTGAACTTTTGTTTCTTTTTGTTGCAGCCTGTAGATTAACATTACCTTTATATGCATATCAACATGAATGTTTTCTTTTCTATGGGTAGATTTTGTTGTGGTGCATTTGTGGGTAGATACCGACTTTTTTTTCACATGTTCATGCAGCCATAAATTACATTATACACCTTCAAAATAAGGTCAATCTTTCCTTAAAATGCCCAAACACCTTAGATGTAAGTCACATTGATTGCTATAAAACATATAGTTGGCCTACTGGGCCTAATATATGGAAGGCCTCGCTCATCCCTACTCAATATTCATGAGGAAGCAGCAGGGATCAGATCAGATTGGTGCATTGGTGGGCTGTAGTACCACCCCCAGTGGACTAAACTGCCTACTTAAATCAATTTTTGTAAATATAATTAATCAATTTTTTTGCCGGGGTTTTAATATATTTGCATTTCCCTTCACTGTCGCGCGCCGGCTCTTTTCAAAAGAGCCGGCGCGCAACAGGAAACTCCCGGCATGCCGAGCAGCGGGAAGGGCTCCCATGAGCCTTTGCCCGCCGCTCTGTAAATACACAGTGATCCCGCGCTATACAGTGCGAGATCGCTGTGTATAAATGTCCTAACTGACAGTTTAGTTTATCTCTAAAGATACAGACTGCCTTTGCAGTCTGTATCTTATATTTTACCTAATCCATCCTAGCGGCGCACTAAGGCCGGGCGCGGCCATCTTGGTTATGTCCCTTGCGTTCCAATGGTGCGTTCCACCATCGGGCCGCAAGTGACGTCATCAAGATGGCGCCCGGCTTTACAGCACCGCTACAGAGGACTGGGTAAAGTATAAGATACAGACTGCAAAGGCAGTCTGTATCTTCACAAAGTCTATTACTGAAGATACAGACTGCTTTTGCAGTCTGTATCTTATACTTTACCCAGTCCTCTGTAGCGGTGCAGTAAAGCCGGGCGCCATCTTGATGACGTCACTTGCGGTCTGACGGTGGAACGCACCATTGGAACGCAAGGGACATAATCAAGATGGCCGCGCCCGGCCTTACTGCGCCGCTAGGATGGATTAGGTAAATTAGAAAGATACAGACTGCAAAGACAGTCTGTATGTTCAGAGATAGACTTAGGGAGAGAGGAACTTTTACAACAGGGACAGTTAAATTTAGGTGATTGGTCCTCTTTAACATATTAATAACACAGAAGATTTAACTAAAACAGCTCTGAGGATTAAGGTAAGAAAACTGCCTTCATCCTCACTGTCCCTGGAACTATGTAAAACAAAAGTTAAATTTCTGGCTTCACTTCCTGTTATCATGTTTGCAAATATATCTGCCTGAGCTAAACTGAAAAGTCCAATTTCCTGTAAGGAAAACAAGCCAAACGTTGGTTACTGCTGTAGGGAAACCAGCCAAACTACCTGATGATTTATGAGGTGCATTTCAGCTATGACAGACATATGTAAAACAGTATAAATAATCGGATGTAAACTGTCTTAGAATAACTAGGGCAAAAAGTTAAACGTATGTATTGTCACTTTAACTGTGAAATGCGTGCAAGAGAATGACTAAGGATCCCTGTCCGGCCCTGCAGGGCTCTGTGTCATATCCTAGCTTTTCCGAGTAAACTAATTAAGAAGAGGCTTTTATTGCGGTTCTTAATTAAATACTGTATGAGGCTCAGTCTGAACAAACAGTTAGGAGGAAAAAGTCTAACTGGACTTGGCTATTGTTTCATTAATTAATCTGAAAGTCAGTTCACATGAAGCATTTATCTTTACAATTTGAATGATACAAAGTGTTCATAACAGTAATCTTTCAATTTAAATGGCCGGGCGATAAAAGTAATTATTACTGATTAAAATTGATCTTCCATCCATAAAAATAACTGTGCCTTAATGTAGAGTTGCACTGATTAAGGTGATCTTCCAGTTGCAGGAGACACACTCCATTATAAGTCTATGAGGCTGTCTCCAGCACCTAGACGGAGATTGTAGCGAGCCAGGGAGTTAAGTGCCAAGCTGTGCTCTTCTCCCGACTTATTCGTATTGTAGGTGGGGGTTTGAAGAAAAACTCAGCTTGAGAGGATCTGCAAGAACAGAAGCAGAAAATCCCTAAATCCAGGTGTGTAAACCTTATGGCATCATACCCAAGAAGACTCAAGGCTGTAATCGCTGCCAAAGGTGTGTCAACTATGTACTCAGTAAAGGGTCTGAATACTTATGCCAATTTGTTTTTTTCTTTTCAATAAATCAACAAAGCTTTGTAACAATCAGTTTTTTCACTTTGTGATTTTGGGGTATTTATTGCAGAATTTTACGTTTCGCACAAGGCTGCAACACAACAAAATGTGAAAAGATTCAAAGGGTCCAAAGACTGTCCAGGTGCATTGTATTAAGTCACATGTAGGTTCTTGACACCATTAAACATTTCCCTTACAATAAATTCCCAGGACCAGAAGGACTGTCTGCAGAAAATTATAAACTACTGACCGATTACATCCTCCCATCACTTACCAGATTTCTAAATAATGTCTACAAAGGTACACCTTATACCACTGACTTATTTGACTGTAGAGCAATCCTTATTCCCAAATCTGGGAAGCAGGGCTGGCACCAGCACCCTGCTTACTCGGGCAAGTGCTGGGGCCCACCAATGGTGGATTATAATGTGGACAGCTCGGGTGGCCCACCCGGGCCCATGGCTGTTCAAACCACCCACATCTAATCTCACTGCAGCTGCACATCAGTTGGGGGGCCCAATGGACACTTCTCTCCTCTAATCTCTCGTACAGCACAGGCAGCGCGTGTTACAGACACGGGGACAAGTGACAGGGTCGGGTGACCTGCAGAGACAGGGGAGCATGTTTGCAGTGATTTACTAAAGGGGACCATGTACTGATAGGGGGACTTCACTGGGGGCCATATACGAACAAGGGGACTACACTGGGGGCCAGACACTAACTGGAGGGCCATGTACTAAAGTCAGAATACACTGGGGCCATATTCTGGCAGGGAGGCTACACTAAGGGT
This sequence comes from Dendropsophus ebraccatus, assembly GCF_027789765.1. Taxonomy (NCBI): domain Eukaryota; kingdom Metazoa; phylum Chordata; class Amphibia; order Anura; family Hylidae; genus Dendropsophus; species Dendropsophus ebraccatus. Next base: position 142,674,618 of record NC_091454.1, on the reverse strand, counting down.
CATTTACTGAGTGGGAGTCATCTACTAAAGGGACACTACACAGGGGGCCATGGACTAAAGGGGGACTACACGGGGGGCCATCTGACAGGAGCTGCCGCTGAAGCTTCTACACCTATCTCTTAAATGACAGGCAGCTCAGCCAATCACTGACTGAGACAAAACAGTGACAGCAGCAGGAAGACACCAGGGAGCATAGGCAGGTAAATATACCAGCCTGTGTAAGTAACAGTGATCAGCTGATGACAGGAAATACGTCCGATCATCAGCTGATCATGTGTAAACAGGGGATTTGGAGCTGATAATGAAAAAGGCAAGCTGACAGAACAACTATGCCTATATTCATGCTGTCAGTTTCCATATCATAAAGCAGTGTGTACTATCCTCATGCGCTGCTGCTGTGTTCCAGCATCCTGTTCACCAACTAACCCATCCAGCAGCTGTATTTCCAGACCGCTGGCTCCTCCAGAATGATTGACAGCCTGGGGAGGTGGGGCCTGAAGACACAGCTGCTATTTGCTGTGTCCCAGGCCCGTAGTGGTAATCTGGCAGACCGGGCAAATGTCTAATGGGCTGCCCTGATTGCCAGTCCAGGGGCGCCCGGCTTCTTTGTAATGAAGACGGCTTTGCCTGATAATGAGCAGATAAGAAGTGAGGGGGAAGGCTGCAAAACAGCTTTTTGAGTATAGAAAGTGGATTTTTTGCCTAATAAAACCTATTGTAGTTTCTTAAATTCACTTGTACTATTGATTTCTGCACAAATATTTTATATACACTTTAGGTTTTGGTCATCAGACCCTCATCATATTATCGGATTGCTGGGAGATGTAAAGATGAGAGAAGTATATGAATGTAGTAATATAGTAATTTCTCTACTTCTCTTATCTTCACATTATCTCTCAGCAATCCGATTATCTGATAAAGGTCTGATGACTGAAGCATAGTTTTTTTTGGATTGCTTTTTAAATCACATACATAAGCATGCAAATGCGGTGCCAAGTTTAGACTTTTACACAAGGTGTATGGCCATCTTTAGAACATGGAGCCTGGCATTCACTAATTCTTCTGGCCAATGATAGGCCCCTAAAAGTCTTTTTTAATTAGTGTATTGTTCTATTGAGAATTAATTATATTCTGTCCAATAGTGCTAGGTCTCCCTTTAACCCATTGTCTGCTGCCTGAAAATGTCCAGGAATATGACATAAGTCAAGATTTACTCTGTTGTATGTAATTTAAATATGGAACTGCTTACACCATATTAAACAGTAGGTAAGAATAGCTATTTGCAATAATTGTTATTGGTCACATACCCAACTTTAAATATTCAGTACAAAAAGTTATTCAAACATTTATAACCACAGTGCACCCATTGACTTTAATACAACAACAGCAAAAAAACAGCAGCACAGGACAAGTAATAGTCAAGAATGATGCACCTCATCAGACTTGGCCCACAGTCTATAATACATGGTAAGAAAAAAAAAAAGAAGTTGGAGAATGTCAGCTCTATGAGCCTTTTTGAAGCATGATAGCTAAGAAAGACTCATGGGGGATTTACTAAGACCAGAGTGTCATACACCAGTCTTATATAAACACTTATCGAGAGGCACATGCCATATAGCAGCCTTAGGAATGTCAATCCAACAGAAACTGTAGAGCGCTTGGCACTGTCCCTTTAAACAACCAGTTGTGGGGGCTGCTGGCATGCAGTCTTTGCATGTACGACGTCTGGGGCACTTCTAGGTGGTGCTCAGCATGCATATCATCCGATACAGCAGGATAAAGAACCAGAACAGGAAGCAGCAACTCACCAAACACGTGCGGTTTATTCAAGGCAAATGCTGTATATCAGCTCACAGGCAAGGCAATAACATCTCAAGTGTGTCCCACTGAGGCTACGGCCGTTTCACGCTTCCGCGCCTCGTATTACCTTAGGAGTGTACAGCAGTCTCAAGCTGGCATAGAGTTCCACTTTAATAAAGCCAGATACTTGCACAAATTATACTAAATGTGACAGGCTGTGGTGCTGTTGGAACATTGCAATGATGTCGGAACTTCGGCACATTTTTTGCAATGATTTTAATAAACTGAATGTAGTTTACAAGTGACTCAAAAGCATAGTTAACTACATTTAGTCCATTAGAGTCAATGGGTGTGTTGGTGGTATGTCATAGTATAGACTTAAACACATTTTTGTTGATGCACCAACAAATCTCCATGATGTACATTAAAACATAAAGTGAATGGGGCATAAGAAACATGTTATGAACCCAGGCTGTTATTTATTGAATGTTCCTCACTTAGCAAAGGCAACACACAGGGTGCCATTTAACATTCTTTATCTATCGTATGGTGGCCACCGACACATGTACAGTAGCTCTGGTATTTTTGTGTTTTTCATAAATTGTAAAGAATAGTTTTGTTGCAACATTTCATGTACTACCCTCTATGTTACAGGTTTTTGCATCCCTGTATTTTTATGTATAACCCAGTGGGCATACATTTTCTGTGTGCTGGTAATGATTTTATGGCCCAATAGGGTTAGGGTTAATATTGTGTTACTAAATAAGTGTGTCCATGCTACCTTCTCATGGATTAGGATTATCAGTGTGAAAAGAAAACTACAAGACTGTAGTTTATTATTAGGTAGGGAGGACATACTGAGCTTCACCATTGTCAATATTTACTTCCAACTTATAAATCACACTGCACATGAAATCATGAATGCACACACGCACGTGCCCCCCCCCCCCACACACACACACAGAGTAATGTGCATTTATAGTGGTTGCTACTGTTTAATTATTATGGTAAAGGGGTATTGTACTCAAACATAACTTTTGATATGTTGCTGCCTATAGTGAGACTAACAATTCATTCCATACTTGGTATTATCTATTTAGTCTCCTTCCCCCAGTTCTGAGCTGCTGCCTTTTTCTGAAGACACATATCTGTGTGTGAGCTGTTCTCTGTCTTCCCCACCTCCATCCTCCTTTCTGAGATGACTGATGTAAACAAGTCCCTGGCTGGCTTTATCAGCAACATTGTAGCTTCTTTGTAATGCTGGAAGGATTATTCTGAGGTCAGGTTGCTAAAGAACTCACTGGGATTAACCCTTCCAGCATTACAAAGAAGCTACAATGTTGCAGATAAAGCCAGTCAGGGACTTGTTTACATCATCTGTCTCAGAAGGGAGGAGGGAGAAGGAAGGGGAGACAGAGAGAAAGGATTACACACAGATTGTGTGTTTTAAGCAGAAAGCAGCAGCTCAGAACGGGGTAAGGAGAATAAATAGATAGTAACAAGTATGGAAGGAATTGATAGTCTTACCATGGGCAGCAATATATCAAAAGTAATGTTTCAGTGGAATACCCCTTTAGGCTATGTTCACACTACGTAAAACTACGGGCGTTGTTGCCGATGGCAACAATGGCCGTAGTCTTTGCAGGGTGGAACAATGTCTTCGTTTCAATGGGATCCCGGCTGGAGCGTATACACATCGTATACGCTCCGGCTGGGATCCCGTGCGGCCCTGCAAATAACTCACATGTCAGTTTTCTGCAGCCACAATTCAATGAATTGCGGCCGTAGGAAACCGTCAGTTTACACTATGAAGCGAGTGGCCGGAGCCATAGTGTGCAGGGGGAAGCTCTGATGCGGGCGTGCGCTGATGCGCCCGCATCAGAGCTCTGCGGCCAGTCAGATCATCCGGCCGGTACTTATGGGGTCACGGAACGGCCGGTTGTTCACGGTGTGAACATAGCCTTAAGGTGTTGTTTATAGCTTCCCTGTTGGATGCGAACAATTTATATAATCTAAAATAAAAAATAACATGTAATGTACTATCACAGCCCAATTAAATAACACATGTTTGATAAATTAAATAATTTATTAACACTTAAAAAAATAAATGACAGGCTATGGAAGTATCATAATTACAATAAATAAACTCAGCAATACATAGTAAATAAATGTGTATATAAAAACTGTATTAAGAGCAAATAATACAAAAAAACTATAAAAAAATAAATTATGCATGCAAGCAAAACATGCTCCTCATAATACAGCAATTACACCTCTACCCACAAACTTGCTACAGAGGTTTGAGACTGATGTAACACATTTATAATGCAGCCATATATCTTGCAGTGATAAAACATATAGTACACATACAGAATGACTGCATTTAGCTGCCTACAATCGATGACATTTTGTTAAGAACTGGCATATCTAGGTCAGTGAGAAACCTTTGCAATAATCTTCCATCAAAAAGGTTTGTGTCTATGCCAACTACTAATCTACCAATGGAGAATGTTAGGACATACACAGAGCTGCAGTTCTCATGTCTGTGCTATGTGGAGTAGGACTGCCGTATGGTACATACAAATTCAGTGCAGTTTTCTTTTAGTCAGACATCATTTGTTCTGGTACTGAATAGTTCACAGTGCTTGGACAACCTGCTAATAGCTTATCCTCACGGGGAGAGAATACTAAGCAAAGGGAGTTCAGTTTGTCCGAGAGTACAGTCTCTTTTCATGCTGCACATTTTGTTGATGACCTTGACTTTAAGACTGCGGTTGTGGAGTTCTGTTTGATACACATTCTCAAAGAAAAAGTCCTCATTGAAGATGGGGTTCCTGCTCCTTCTGATAACAGTACTTCGCTGCTTCTGTTGTTTTCCAGGAGCGATGGAGAGTGTCACAAAACAGTTGATGGTTTTGGGGTCAGTATCTGGATGGTAAAGTCCTTCAACACTTATGAGCCGGACACGCAGCCTCTGTGCTTCAGGGCAATAATCTGTGGATAAGCGAAGTGAACCTCCATTTTCTAGCAACACAGCATTTTCGGCCATAAATCTTCCTCTGGAATACAAAAGATCCATTGGAAAGACAGAATCCATCATTCCATCAGAAACTCTCCGAATTATATTTGGACTGCTATCTGTGGAGCTACATTCATCAGCTGAGAGGGAATTATTTCTGGACAGCCCTGACTTTCCCTTCCTTCTGAGTGCTTTGGAGAAAAGCTTGTCCTGGCTTATAGCTTTCAGCAAAGAGTTACATCTAGGTGGAGACCTGTGAAGCAGAGGAGAACTAAAAGGTGAAGAGTCTGTAGAAGATGAAGTTTCGCTGTCCAAGGTGCCAGAGCGGCTCAGTGACCTCAGCTTTAAATTTGTGAAACTACTGCAAGAGGATACCCGTTGCCATGCAGAAGTGTTTGAGCGTGATTTAGGCAGCAATATTGGAAGGCTGGCAGGGTCATTGTGGAAGAGTGATTCTTTCCTTCTGGTGTTCGGGCTTTCTAGTAAGGTGCAGAATCCGTAGGAAGTTTGAGCTTTGGGAAGATGTGGCAAGGAAAGGGCTGCTTGTGCCTGAGGGTCAGCATTAGTACTTTCATCTTCCAGGGCTTCCTCAGCACTGTCCACCTGAATAATATGTGTCTCTGGTGTGTTAAAAGCTTCAGTTCCAAAGGTTGCTCCAGAGAGGTCAGGAACCGACCTATAAAGAGATTTCATTCTCATACCCCTCTGTGATGATAGTAGAGGAGGGATGCAGAATTCAGGAATTCTGTCTGGAGTTAAAACATTGGGACAAGGTACTGGACGTTGGCCCTTGTCCGGATGGGCTCCCTTCGGTGTGAGGCCACACATTTGTGTCTGCATTTCTGGTACCTTCAGCTTCTCCAAAAGCCACATAAGTCCAGTCAGTTGATTTATAAATATTCTGTAAAAAAAAAAGCATAAAACAGTGAGATGTTATAGATCCAGCATAGCAAAACACAGCTGACAGATGTAACTAATGATAGATTAACAACATGCTTTAATAGACTTTATATTCTAGGCAGATATTTTATTCTTTTCAATGAGAAAAAAAGCATTGACATGTAGACAGGGCTTATGATGAAAAGAATAGTTACCTATTGCAGTGGTGAAATCCTGCTCACATCACCTAGAAAAGTCCTCTGTATGATCCGACTCCAACCAGCAAGGAAATCAGTGCTGTTTAGCTAAGAGCATTGACTGAGCTCAGCTCCTCCGTCACCTACTTTTATAGCTGAATTGGGCTCCTCTCCAGCCAATAGGAAGCCAGTGGGTGGCGTACATCTTCTACTGGAAAAAGACACGAGGAAACACTGTGACACCACGCAGCTTTGTGATAACACCTCATACGTTCGCATTCTCTCTGAGGGAAAACACACACTTTAATATACACTCAGACTTACAAAACCTTTCACCTTACACTTAAAATTTCTTAATACATACAATGAGCAATGTAAAGGTAAAGAATTACATCTGTGATTAATGGTGCGTTCACACCTACAGGATCTGCAGCTGATTTTCTGCAGCAGATTTCATTTAAATAACTGAACACAGCATCAAATCTGCTGCAGATCTGCTGCAGATCCTGTAGGTGTGAACGCACCCTTAAGCAGCTACCTGCGGATTTAATAAAAGGCCAACCATCTAGTTTTGATGGAGGAAATTCAGATGCTAATGTATTTAAATCGTACTGGAGATCCTAATGACAAGGATCCAGGGATTTATTGTGATTAGTTAGAGGAACAAGTATGCTCCAGCACTACTCACAAAGCTCACTGACCCTTTGTCCCACCATATCAGCACTATCATTCTGTATTGTGAATGCTGCCAAAACCACTCAGTTATTACAGTAAGCGAGCTGATTCTTATAATACACACATATGAATCACAAGTGTGATGTTACTGTAACTGTGAGCCACACTACTTGTGATACCGAAGGTCAGTAATAGAACAGAATTATGAGCTTACTTGTAGAGAATTTCCCGTAATAAGTGTATATTGGTGATTTGTGTAACTTTTGGGGGGCAATACAATACTTTAATAAAAAAATTTTGCCGGACTTCTCCTTTAAAGTGTAACAATGATTTGTAAAAATTTCTGACAATAACAACATGACAGCAGTGCATATTAGTGGGGTGCGGGTGCCGAAACCCCTGCCGATCGCTAGAATAAAGGGGCAGAAGCACTCAACAGCACGCGCTCTGCTCCTTTATCTCCGCTGTAACTGAAGCATAACCGAACTATAATGGAGCCTATGGAATGTCCGGCCAGAAGTTTCATAGGCTCCCATTATAATTCCGTAGACTGCTGGTATTAACAAAGATCAACTCCGTATAGCAAAGATGAAGGAGCAGAGCGTGCACTGCTAAGAACTTCTGCCCCTTCATTCTAGCGATCGGCAGGGGTCTCAGCACCCGGACCCCACCGATATGCATTTCTGACATGTCGCTATGACATGTCAGAAGTTTTTACAAATCATAGTTACACTTTAAGTGCAAAGACTCTCATAACCTCATAACCAAGTACTGTTATCAATGCTCATACCAGAAAACTGGTGTAAAAAAAGGAGAACATTTTCAACACTTTAAACGTTGCAGATTTTTGAGAGAAGGGAAACTTGCACTAAAACTGTGCAAGTGTTTATTGGCATGCAAGCCTTGGTAACTTGCCGCCTGTGCTCTCTAAAGTCTATTTTATCCAGCCCCATATGCGACATCTGGCACTTGCCTGCAGTGTCTTTATACAGCATGACTGATCGAGTGCTGCGTTGTTTGTGCCACCATTGAATACACTGCTATCGGTCGCACATCTCATGTTTACACAGAGACATGTGATCAATGATTTTACTCGCTGCAAAAAACATCAAATCAGCCAATGAGGAGCTGTTTGTTTGCTTGTTGCTTATCTCTGGCACTTTTACATGGATCACTTACCACCATGAATGGCTTCATGCAATTGTGGACGGCTATGGATGTATGAATGTGGCTTTAGGGTAGCTTCACACGTACTGGATTCGCAGCGAATTTCACGCTGCGGGATTGCAGCGAAATCCAATGTGAATCCTGGTACAGTGAAGTTGAATGGGTCACATACCCACAGCAGAATTTTCATCCCTGTGCCAGTATGTGACCCGGCCCCTTTAACCCCCCGCAGCCCAATGCCTGCGCCTGGAGCACACATTATCTGCTCGGCGCCACTGCTGCATGTGAGGCTCCTATCAGTCCCCATCAGCCAATCAGTGCTGCCCGTGCACTGATTGGCTGATAAGGACCGATAGAAGCCGGGAGCCTCACATGCAGCCATGGCGCAGAGCAGGTAATGTATGCTGCGGAGGGTTAAAGGGGCCGACTTACATACTCACAGTGGAATAAAAATTCTGCTGCGAGTATGTAACACCATTGAACTTCACATTACATGGATTCGCAGCGGATTTTGCTGCAAACTCGCAGAGGATTTGGCTGCAAACTCGCAGCGTGAAATCCGCTAGGAATGCGATACATGTGAAGCCACCCTGATTTTACAGCTCTAGCTAGAGAAAAAGGTTAGCTGAAGATGGACAATAGACAAGGTCATATTCAGCTACTGATAAGCCAATGGCAATGTTGAAATTATACCATAGTGAAACACAGTGTAGTCCTTAAAGGGAATCTGTCACCCCCCGTGCCGGGGCAGAGCCCGGACGACCCCCCACTAGAGACCCTTATACTTACCCCGTTGCACTTAGTTCCGCTCCTGGAGCTGCTCCTGCCGCCGAGATATCACCTGCGGAAGCCCGATGCGCGCGTATCAGAGATGAGTCAGATGCCCATAGGGAGCCGTCATTCTCTATGAGCGTTGGACTCAACTCTGATGCGTGCGCGCCGGGCTTCCGACGGTGATATCTCAGCGGCGGGAGTGGCTCCAGGAGCAGGACTAAGTATAAGGGTCTCTAGCAGGTGGTCGGCCGGGCTCTGCCCCGGCACGGGAGGTGACACGTCCTCTTTAAGGGTGCCTTCACACCTACCGGATCTGCAGTGGATTTTCTGCTGTGGATCCGCACTGCAAAATCCGCTGCGGATACGGTGTGTGTGAAAGCACCCTAAGATAGAATTAAAGGGGTTATCCTACGCTACAAAATCATGGCCACTTTCTTCCAGAGACAGCCCTGCACTTGTCTACAGTTGGACGGAGATGAATGGAGTTTAGGGTCCATTTACACGGAAAGATTATCTGACAGATTATCTGCCAAAGATTTTAAGCCAAAGCCAGGAGTGGATTTGAAAAGAGGAGAAATCTCAGGCTTTCCTTTATGACCTGATCTCTGTTTACAGTCGGTTTCTGGCTTTGGCTTCAAATCTGTCAGATAATCTGTCAGATAATCTTTCTGTGTAAATGGACCCTTAATTGCAAACCACACCTGAACTGGAGACAAGAGTCGTGTTGTCTCTGAAAGAAAGTGGCCATGTTTTTATAACACTGGTTAACCCCATTAAGGCAGAATTAAAAGTCAGAATTGGAACAAAAAAGCAGATAATAGGCAAGATTAAGGGTATGGTCTCACATTGTTTGGTGCACATTTTGAACTGACTGTTGTTTGAGCTGTTTAACTGGGAAAATACTTGCTCATGCTCAGGGGAATACCTAAAAGCGTGCGGGTCCTGGTGCAAAGTTTCACATGGGCCCCCCTCAGGCTACTTATTTTCATGGCCACCAACTGTGGCACATCATATCAGCTTCATTGTTTTTCATAACTATTGTAGCTAGTGAGCAAGGTCATTTGGGGTTTGGGTGCTCCCTCTTAAGACCTGCATCAAATAAATAATAATTCATAAAAAAAATTAAATAAAATAATAAAAATCTATAATTGAAATAAGTGAACTATGGAGTAAAAGGATAAATGTTAATATTCAGATTTCTAGTCAAGTGTCTGATTCACTAATAATTTAGGACACTGAGTGGTTTAATGTTAGGGCCAGTTTACACAGAGTAAAACTGGCCTCCTCTTTCCGCTCAGTAGAATTGACATGGGAATTCTTCCGAGCAGAGAGGTGCAGAGAGAGGAAGCGCGCGAGGCCTCCCATAGACTGCCTGTATGACACGGAGGCTGACGGGATTCCACTGTGGAGAGTTCCGCTGCTGAATTCTGCCAGTTTTACTCTGTGTGAACTGGCCCTTAGTATAGCTGGTGGTCTATTACAGTGGTCTAGGGCAGTATAGTACTAGTGGTCTAGGGCAGTATAGTACTAGTGGTCTAGGGCAGTATAGTACTAGTGGTCTAGGGCAGTATAGTACTAGTGGTCTAGGGCAGTATAGGAATTAATGTCACTATACCACATGTCAAGGGCAGCATATAGGTTAATGTCAGTATATTTAGCGGTCTAGGACAGTGAGTGAGCTAGTGAAAGAGGTCAATATCAGAGTCTGTGGTGGTCTTGAGCAGTGAACGAGTTACTGTAAGGATCCCTGGTAAAGGTCAGTATAGTGTTTGTGCTACGTATCTGAAGTCCAGTGATTACTTACCTCTCCAGGCTCCAGCATTGTTCTAGCTGTAACCTCCAGTTTCCTTCCTGCTTGGCTTGTATGGGATAATTACATGGAGAGCATATGAAGGACCCCCAGCTTTAAATATACCGCAAATGCACTCTATATTTGGGCAGCACAATTTAGAAGCCCACTGTCTGATCAGTGTGGTGAGACAGCCCTGTGGGGCCATCTACCTTAAAGGCCCAGTTACAATTGCACTATGATTTTGTCTGTTTTGGTCCACAAAACAGGCAAGAACAGTTATTTTACGGCTGAAACAACTGCCAAAAAAATTGCCATATTTTACCTTCGAGTTCAAACACACAGTCCTTAGTGCTCACACATATTCATTTTCCAGCTGTAATTGTTATGGCTGTGAAATTTTCACATTTTCAGCAGTTTACTTTACTTAGTTTACTAAAATATGGCCAATAATGTTGAGCAGATGTGCCAAACTGTTTGGGCTCAGCAACACTCTGAGAACCAAGAAACCCATGGCTGTATCTGTATTTTTCAGGACTCCCTAGGGCAGCATACAGCTTCTGCAGCTGTGGGGAATAAAATACTAAGTATTTGGGTTCGGAGGAACAGTTTGGAAGCATTTGGGTTGGATGCTGTACAGTTTGACAAGTCCGCTCAACACTAGTGACCATAATTTGGTATGTAGTTCGGGATGTAAAGGGCTCAAATTGCAGTACAAAAACAGTACAAAAACATGCTAAAAAAGGCCTAAATGCAAAAGAGTCTGAATTCAATTTAATTTACACATATCTCTAGCTACTCTAGGAATGTAAAAATGTGTGTTAGATGTAAATACTAAATGCATTGAAAACCCAGCCTTATTGCTTACAGATCCAGTAATCGCTACCTGAATGCCATAATAGCTGCATAAATCCACATGCAGTAAGCGCCACCTAGTGGCTGAACAAACTAGAACTCCCTGTCCATTTGATTAAAAAAATAGAAATTCAATCACTAGGGAAACTTCATCTATGAAAGTAAGCTATGAGTGTAACCTCATGCATACATACTTGGGCTATGTTCACACAACATACTTTTTATGAAAAGAACGGCTGTTGTTTACACAACGTTCTTTTCATAATGCAATGATTTGCATTGAAGTCAATACAAATACTGGCTGTTGTTTCACACAATGTATTGAATAGCAGCCGTTGCTTGCTACGGGGGTCGAAATAATAGTCATGTCAATTATTTCAGGCGATTGTCCATAGACTTCAATGCAATTTTCATTTAAAATAATGCCCATTGGTTGATCCTCAAAACAACGGCCATTGACGTTGTTTGTACTTTGTGTGAACATAGTCTTATTATGGATCTGTGCAACATATGAGTTATATGGAGCTGTAATGGATCGAGGCATGCAGGGCATACTGGGACTGAAAATCAGCCCTGGCATTTCAGAGCACACAGGCCCACTCTCCGTGCGGTGAAAAGTTATGAGACGATGTTGTGAGTGCAGCATGGCTGTATGTTGTATCATCACAGCCATGACTGGAATTACAGATAATAACACAGTAAATGTGTCTCTGTCTCTGTATTGTGTAGCGGTGCTGCAGTTACAGGTCGTCACCACTACACAGTGTACAGAGGCAGACTGCTTCTGGCCCCGATCACTGTGTGGCCCGGACACTGAACAGCTGATGGTGGAGGTGCCATGGGTTGCACCTCACTGATCGGTGATCGCTGTGCTATCCTGTAGATCCCGTGTTTAGCTCATCAGTCTGTTTTGGCTGAAAACACCTTCAAGAAGGTAAGGCTGGGTTTGCACAGCAATAACACTGTATAACCCAGCTTAACATATTGATGCATTGTAATTTGTAGGGAGGACTAGAACTCTTAGCAGTTCCTGAAGGTCTGTAGTTAAGGTCTGCCTTAATACAAACGATTAACCCAAAGGGGTTAAACGTTTGTATAAAGGCCAGGGCTCTGGAGTCGGTAAGCCGCAGCTCCGACTCCAACTACTGAATTTTTTCAGGACCGACTCCGACTCCTTCTCCTTCATAAATGGCCAGTCATATACCAGGGGAGTTATTTATCACACTGGCTCAGCAGTTTCTCCCTAATGTCCTACATGATCCTGGGGCGACTTCTGAGGGAATAAGGAAAGATATTGAGCAGCTTCTTCTGTGTGTGCAGTGGATACAGCCAGTCTCCAGCCTCCATGTCCTGAACTACTCACAACTAAACTAGATGGAGCAGGTGGTCTTTTGCTGCTGACAGTCTTTTATGTTTCTAACTAAATAGTCACCATACACACAGAAACACTGCTAACAATGCCAGATACCTGTAATATAGAGGCCAGCCATAGTGATTTAGAGGGGGTCACACATAGTGATATAGAGAGGGTCACACATAGTGATATAGAGAAGTCACACATAGTGATATAGAGGGGTCACTGTGGGTGTGGGGGAACGCAATAGCACACACGCAGCCTGCTGCAGCCATAGCACACACACATACAGCCTGCTGCAGCCATAGCACACACACACACACACCCAGCCTGCTGCAGCCATAGCACACACACAGCCTGCTGCAGCCATAGCGCGCGCACACACACACACACATACACACACACAAAGCTGCATCCATAGCACACATACACAGCCTGCTGCAGCCATAGCACAAACACAGCCTGCTGCAGCCATAGCACACACTCACACACACACACACAGCCTGCAGCAGCCATAGCACGCACACACACACACAGTCTGCTGTAGCCATAGCATACACACACAGACTGCTTCAGCCATAGCACACACACACAGCCTGCTGCAGCCATAGCACGCACACACACAGCCTGCTGCAGCCATAGCACACACACACACAAACACACCGCTGCAGCCATAGCACACACACACACACACACACAGCCTGCTGCAGCCATAGCATACAGACACACAGCTGCAGCCATAGAACACTGAAAAAAAACACATTGAGGACAGAGGTTACTGCTACACTACTTATGTCTTCTTCTTCTCCTCCTCCTCTATATTACACAGGATATCTTCATATTACACTGCTGCTCATATACAGTCATCCAGCATCTAGGAAGTGAACAGCACAATCTCCCCCCACACAATGGACTCTTCCAGCTCAGAAGCAAACTGCCAAATAGTGACTGACAACTTTTCCCCAACCCCCTTTATGTAATAGGGCCAGTGCTATGTTGCTCATAATATACACTCACACTCACACACGCCACTTTATTAGGTACACCTGTCCAACTGCACGTTTCCACCTAATTTCTAATCAGCCAATCACATGGCGGCAACTCAGTGCATTTAGGCATGTCAAGACAATCTCCTGCAGTTCAAACCGAGCATCAGTATGGGGAAGAAAGGTGATTTGAGTGCCTTTGAACGTGGCATGGTTGTTGGTGCCAGAAGGGCTGGTCTGAGTATTTCAGAAACTGCTGATCTACTGGGATTTTCACGCACAACCATCTCTAGGGTTTACAGAGAATGGTCCGAAAAAGAAAAAACATCCAGTGAGCGGCAGTTCTGTGGGCGGAAATGCCTTGTTGATGCCAGAGGTCAGAGGAGAATGGGCAGACTGGTTCGAGCTGATAGAAAGGCAACAGTGACTCAAATAGCCAACCATTACAACCAAGGTAGGCAGAAGAGCATCTCTGAACACACACAGTACGTCGAACTTTGAGGCAGATGGGCTACAGCAGCAGAAGACCACCCGTTACTAGCATGGTGTACCTAATAAAGTGGCCGGTGAGTGTATATTGATGAGCAAAACTTATAAAAATTATATCAAAACTCAATTTTAAATTGTTCTAAGTCGGAGCCGGTACATTTTTTCCGATTCCGACTCCAGCCAAAACTTGTTCCGACTCCGACTCCACAGCCCTGATTAAAGGGGAACTGTGGATAAGGAAAACTTGTTTTCTATTAAAAGTACATTAAAAGTTATATAGATGTGTCTATACAATGTATTACCATATCTGTAAGGTTCTGCCACACTGGTAGCTGATAGAAATCCAGGAAGTGAAAAAAATGGCCCTTGTGCAAATCCACATTGTCTCCTGCTCCTTCTGCTTTACCCCCTTAGGAGACAAATCTTCCATGCCTCCGTCTCACATTGTGTGTGTTTGCAAGGCACAGGCTGATGATGCAGAGAGGGGGCAGGGCGTGATTCACCATCTCTGACCGGCCAGAAGCAGGTGTTTCAACTTCGCTGATTGTGCAAAAGTCTACAGAGAAATTAGGGCTGTGTTCACACATGTTGGAGTGTCATTGCAGTATTGCCGCATCTGCACAGAAATGATGCAGTAACACAAATAGTTAATACTAAACAGCAGAGAGGATAAGAGCTGGCACTGCCAATCCCACCTGCACAAAAAACAAGGCATAAACAGTATATCCCATATAAGATAGTATCGAATAAAGTTCTTTTTGTGGGAATCAACTTCAAAGATAAAAGATGCTTGATCATAATATGTGCGTGGAAAGGAAAAGAATTTTTTTTTTTTAAAGTTCTTTGCTTTATTCCATTATCAGCATTACAGGTAGAGAATACAGCGTGCTGTGTGGGTGGGTGGGACCACAATGAAATGATAAAGTAATGGAAATAATTCAGTAACACAATGAAACTGCAATGTGTGAACACAGCCTAGATATTTGGGCGGGGAATACTGCAGGGTGGGGAACTGTGATGGAACAGCTGAGGGAAAGCATTGCATTCTGGAACCTGAAATACAGTGTACATCTGCTCAACCAGTAAGTACAGAAACACAAAACAGAACAAAACCCCCTAAAACAAATGGATTTTTGGTAGTTTCAAAACTGGGATAGATAGGTAAGTGTTGTTATATGCAGAAGTTTCTTTTTTTTTTTACCTCTACCCGGAGTGCAGAAGGCTGGAGGGAGCTGAGTACAGGAGGCTGAAGGGAGCTGGGTTCAGGAGGCTAGAGGGAGCTGAGTGCAGGAGGCTAGAGGGAGCTGGGTGCAGGAGGCTGGAGGGAGCTGAGTGCAGGAGGCTAGAGGGAGCTGGGTGCAGGAGGCTGGAGGGAGCTGAGTGCATGAGGCTGGAGGGAGCTGAGTGCAGGAGGCTAGAGGGAGCTGGGTGCAGGAGGCTGGAGGGAGCTAGGTGCAGGAGGCTGGAGGGAGCTGAGTGCAGGAGGCTGGAGGGAGCTGGGAGCAGGAGGCTGGAGGGAGCTGACTAATGCCACCGCATACTGACTAATGCTAATGTATAATGACTAATACCACCACATACTGACTAATGCCATCACTGCTACTGAATAAAAACCTTTGTACATGGCCAATATCACCTCATACAATGACCATATAACAGAAGATAACAGTTCTACACAGGCCCTGTACACCATATAATTGCAGTGCAATTATATACCATGACTCACAGGGGACGTCTTCTCTAAATGACTCACGGGGGTGTCTTCTTTGAGTTAATCACAGGGGACGTCTTCTCCGATCAGAGTCTCTCACTTTATTTTTTCTTCCCCATCCTGGCCCGACCATCATGAGGACTTCTCCCATCCACGAATCTACCAGACAAAAAGTTTAGGCTCCTCACTCTCGCACCATCCTTATATCTTTAAAAATCTCACATTTGTATTGGTCCCTATGCAGCCCCGCATAGTAGATGACAGCCCCATGCAGTCCCCTATAGTAGATGACCCCCATGTAGTCCCCCATAGTAGATGAAATCCCCCCATGAAGACCCCTATAGTAGATAACAGCCCCCATACAGTCCCCTATAGTAGATGACAGCCCCCATGCAGTCCCATATAGTAGATGACACCCATGTAGTCCCCCTATAGTAGATGACAGCCCCCCATGCAGTCCCCTATAGTAGATGACCCTCATGTAGTCCCCCATAGTAGATGACAGCCCCCCATGCAGTCCCCTATAGTAGATGACCCCCATGTAGTCCCCCTTAGTAGATGAAAGCCCCCCCATGAAGACCCCTATAGTAGATAACAGCCCCCCATGCAGTCCCCTATAGTAGATGACAGCCCCCCATGCAGTGCCCTATAGTAGATGACCCCCATGTAGTCCCCCATAGTAGATGACAGCCCCCCATGCAGACCCCTATAGTATATTAACCTCATGTAGTCCCCCATAGTAGATGACAGCCCCTTATGTAGTCCCCTATAGTAGATGACAGCCCCCCATGCAGTCCCCTATAGTAGATGACCCCCATGTAGTCCCCCATAGTAGATGACAGGGTGCCATCTTGGGTCTCCTTCCTCTTAAAGACACACGCACAATTGAACAGAGCACTCACCCAGGAATCCAAGACTAGCATCCCGGATTCCCGAAGTAGCAAAAGAGCGCCGCAAAAGTTGTCACTGGCCCCCTGTGGGCCGGTCCTGTTTTCCACCTGGCCAATGACTCTCTTTCCCTATAAAAAGGGGGAAGGAGTCGCCAAGTCAGGAGGAGCACGAGACCGGCCCAAAGAGGCCACCGGCCCTTATGGCATTTGCCAAATATGCCAAATGGCCAGTCTGGTCTTGGAGGCATGGAGGTTCTTTATTCATTGCTGGGGTTCCTTTTTTTTTTTCTGTCCAGAAAGTCTTATTAAATGGCCCATCCCCCCTATCCCCCGGAAGTTAAATAAAGTATACATACCAAATAGCTGTTGACTCCGTCCTCTTCTCCCGGGCAGCATCTTGGGTCTCCTTCCTCTTCGCTATCTTCCACAGCAGTGAATGGGAGAAGAAAAAGCTGTTGGTGCACTTGCGCACCAGCAGCCTTTTCATTGGCTGGAGCGCATCACATGGCTTCCAGCTTGCTCAGCCCTGATTGGGCAATGAAAAGGCTGCGGTTGTGCATGCGCACCAGCAGTCTTCTCCTCTCCAATTCACTGCTCCGCAACCAGGAAGTAAGAGAGATCCGAGGACGGCGGACAAAGATGATGGAGACGAGGCCTGCGGAAGATTTGAATGGCGATCGTCACCGAAGGGATGGTAATTATATCAGCTGTGTGTGTCTGTGTTTTTTTTTTTGGAAGGGGGGGCGCCGGAGTACTCCTTTAACTGACTGCAATGCATTGAAGTCAATGGGATGATGGACGTCTAATACGCACAGTGTATAAAATGACGGACGTTGTTTGCATGGTCGTCAAAATAATGATGACAATTTATTTTCGGACATCTTTTGCAAACAGCGGACGTTATTTTTTTGTTGTTTACACACAGTTTTTCTTTTCTCACTGTCCTTTCACCATTTTACTATTAAAAATTTCAATAGCCGACCCAAACTAGAATAATGTACCAACAGGCGGAGGCCAGACAGCAAAATTACATCCATTATTTTAGACGCAAAATCATGGGCGTCATTTTAAGTGGAGCTGTGAAAACGTTGTGTGAACATAGCCCTTCTCATTATTATTGTTCTCACCATATTGGTTTACCTTTCTCTAGTGTAACCCCTCTACAAGACTCTTGACCCCAGTTCAGGTGTAATAAGTTGCAAAACCCCACCTAAATTGGAGACAAGAGTGGTGCTGTCTCTGGAAGAAAGTGGCCATGTTTTTCTTACTCTGGATAATCCTTTAACCTCACATTTTCAGTACACCTATTTTGTAACCTTAGGCTGGTCAAGGGTATCATGCTGTGAAAAATATTTTTCATTTGGCACAAATGCACACCTAAGGCACTTTCCATGTTTACCCAAGCAACTTTATGACAGGAACAAAACGCACAGTGTAACAGAGTAATGAGCAAAGTGGACTTAAATTTAATTATCTAAATGCATATACAAATCTAAAAATATATTTGTAATTTATCTTTACGTTCTAAAAAGAAAGAAAACATGAGAACAGAACATGTCCAGAACATGCTGCCCTCTGGCTGGTAAAACTTTTAAATATCACTGTAATAGATATGATGCATTATCACTACAGATAGCTAACGATAACAAGTGAGGGAGAGAACATTCTATCACACTTCACAATACAAACTGTACATGTAGCTTTCCAAGCAGCGCCACACCTGTCCACGGGTTATATCTGGTATTACAGCCATGTTTTTCTAAGGAATGCCTTTAACCAAAAATACATGCAATGGAATATGTTAACTCCTTCCCCTGGCATACATGCTTAGCCTTAAAAGAGAAGTCCCTTGAAATAAAAAAAAACAACAGAATAGCAGGGGGTGTGGGAACATAAAAGAAAGTATACTTACCTATTCTGATGCCCCCGCAGCGCTGCCTAAATGATACCGGACAGCCGCCGGCCAACGTCACATACCCCGCTGATGCACTGCCAGGCAGGAAACCACAGCTGTCCCTGACTGGCTGAGTGGGCAAACCATGAGCTTAGTCCATAGTGTTCCAGAAGCAGGACCCGTGGCCGTAATGTAGAAGTTTACTGTACTTTATTATGTTTACCCCCCGCCTTCCTTAAATTTTTTTTGCTTGCTGGGTTTTGGGGGGGCCCTTTGGGTTTGGTCCTGTGACATGCAGGGCTATTCTATGGCCTCCCTTCCCTGCTTGTGCACGATTTGCGGGGTTGGCGGTCGCTGACCGACACAGTGTGGAGATGTGGGACCCATGTGAACCAGGAGACCGGCACGTGGTACATGGGGCAATATGGTTTGATCAAATTATATACCAACATCCTGGCATTGGTTTCTTAAATGTAGCCGAGAGGCATCAGTGTCAGCCATAGGTGTGATGTGCAGCAGCTCCTTTCTCTCCATGTCGTAATTTTTTTTATTTCATAAGAGTTCCTCTTTAATGCCCATTGCCCAAGTAGTTTTTTTGTATTTCCATGGTCACCTACCATGTAACATTTTTATCTTTCCATCGACATATCCATATAAGGGATTTTTTGCTCTTGTAGTTTTATTGCCACCATTTTGGACTGTATGATCGTCAGATCACTAGTATCATATACTGCACTAGTCCTCTAGTGCAGTGTATCCTGTCTTTAAGCATAACGCTGACATCAGTTCTCGCATTCCACGCACGGGATACCCGCTCTGTTTAAAGGGGTTATCCAGCGCTACAAAAACATGGCCACTTTTCCCCCTACTGTTGTCTCCAGTTCAGGTGTGGTTTGCAATTAAGCTCCATTCACTTTAAGGGAACTGAGTTTCAAAACCCCACCCAAACTGGAGACAACAGTAGGGGGAAAGTGGCCATGTTTTTGTAGCACTGGATAACCCCTTTAAGTCTAGGTCTGTCATGAAAAGGTGGAGAGGCCAAGAATAAAGCCCCTATTACACGGGGCAGCTGAGAGGAGTAAACAAGCGCTGTCAGTGCTGCCGGCTCGCTGCCAGCGCTATTACACGCGTCAGCAAGGAGTGGGTGAGTACAGGGGGGGCCGTGGGGAGCTGCTGGGGGGCTGCCCAGTTGATCGCTAGATTGTCCGGGCAGCCCATAGCAGGTAGCAGCGATCTGCTGCCACCGCTCCTATTCCGCATAGCGTTAGCAGCATATCGCAGCTACATTAGTCGTTTGTCTTACATGTTGAAAGACAAATGACTGCAACGATCAGCCGACATCGTTCATCGTCGCCTTCTATCACACAAGACGATTATCGTCCGTAATATGGCTGATAATCGTTTCGTGTAATAGGGCCTTAATGGTGCGTTAACACAGACATCTGAAAGATTTTTTAAGCCAATGCCAGGAACAGACTATAAGCAGAGATCAGGTAATAAAGGAAAGACTGAGATTTCTCCTCTTATCAAATCCATTCCTGGCTTTGGCTTCCAAAATCTGTCAGATAAATCTCTCTGTGTAAATGCACCATAAGTACCCTCAATGACCGTAATAAGGTGATTAAGAGGTTAATAAGGTATTCCGAGGAAGGTTTTGTTTTTGTAGATAATTGTGCTCAGGCTGATGAAAAAATAATAATTAAATACAGTATATTTACCCTAATTTGTTACACAACAGTTTTAAAATGACTCTCCAATTCACAGTAAAAGGTTATGTTCACAAAGCGTAAAAGTACGGCCGTTGTTGCCATCGGCCGTACTTTGTGAGGTGTGGACATGGCCTTATCTTCTGTGGGATCCCGGCCAGAGTGTATACACATCATATACGCTCAGTGAATTGCGGCCGCAGAGTGAATTGCGGCCACAGAAAGACCTGTCAGTTCACACAATAAAGTGAGCAGCTCCGGCCGCTTGCTTCATTGTGCTCTTTGGGAGGTTCTGACGCGGGCTCGCAATGATGCGCCCGCATCAGAACCCTTCGGCCGGAAAGATCATCCGGCTGGTCACGGAACTGCCCGTCTCATACGTTGTGTGAACATAGCCAAAAAGTGGCTATGGAGGAGGAGTTTTCTCATCATCAACATTTACCCCCTGACCACCTTGTTTGTAAAATGCACACTGTGTATCAGTAGTTTGACATTGCAGTCCAATAAAAGGAAAAAAGAGGGCACTGACCATTATTTGTTACTTCTTGTATTTCAGAGCAATAATTTTTTTGGCCATGGCCTATTTTGGACTCAAGAACATTAGGCATTTTGGGTTACCATCATGTTTTTCATGTTAAGGCCGGTTTCACACGTAGTAACAGTGCGGGCGTTAAAATTTCTGTCCCGTACATCTCCGGGTGGTCTGGCGGCTGTATTTGAAAACCACTTACGGTCTTATCGTAAGAGTCCGGCCGTAGTGTCATGATGTGTCTTGGCTTGTTTGGCCCCGCTCAAAAGCATGTATTTGATTCATGAATCTGCCCCCGGGCCAAATAAGCACACCCACATCCCTATAAAATCTCCGCCCACTCGCGAAGTACGCCCATATGCTTGTAGTGTTTTGAATGGCAAAAAAATAAAAAAAAAGATGTCTGATGGCGCTAATAATGCGCCCTATGGGCCAGCCCGGCGTATGAGGCTGCGCCGCAAGCACCAGCTCGTGGTGCTTTCGATCCTGTGGAAGATGCGTAATTATTACCAGCGTTTGTGTGTAAGTCTCTATATATTTTTTTTTTTTTTTTTTTTTTTTTTTTTTTTTTTAAAGCTTTATGTAACTTATTTCAAACTAGCCTTA
This sequence comes from Dendropsophus ebraccatus, assembly GCF_027789765.1. Classification (NCBI taxonomy): domain Eukaryota; kingdom Metazoa; phylum Chordata; class Amphibia; order Anura; family Hylidae; genus Dendropsophus; species Dendropsophus ebraccatus. Next base: position 142,653,298 of record NC_091454.1, on the reverse strand, counting down.
CAAACTGTTTCGGCTTATAATCCGTAAAACATTGATTTAAATGTATTGTTTATGCAAGCTCCCTTAAGTACTGTTGACCAAAGGTCCTTAAATGCAACTGTGTAATAATTTTGTGACTAATTGAGATGTCTTAAAAATAATAAATTTAATTTTTTAAAAATTCTTCTCAGAGGCAAAAAGACGCAGAGCAGCGCCGTCTGCAGGAGGTGGGACGGCGATATTGGGTCCACCCCATCAATGTTCGGAGGGAGACCCGGGGCCACATTGGTTGCCTGTATGATGATTTGCGACGGTATGTCGATTTGAATACATCAAAGTCGTCAAATCTTTGAATGTAATATTGCAAATGTAAAGGTTACTGTCCACAAATGTTTACCCCAAAGTCCATAATTTTATTAGGTTTTTTGTTTATCCTTACAACGTTTGATGTTAATTTCAACATTTGTAAACCGTATGACATCTTCCTATGATGTGTGTTTGTGTGTAATATTAGTGATCAATATTTTTCTTAATTTGTTGCAGACATCCTGACAAGTTCCAGGACTTCGTGCGCCTGCCTATGGAGGCCTTTGATAATTTACTTTCCATTTTGACCCCACATCTCCAGAGACAGGACACCTACATGCGGAAATCCATCCCTCCTGTGGGACGTCTGCTCATAACGTTAAGGTGAAGATGCTTTATTTTAATGCGAACTATTTGTTCATGTAATTGTAGTGAAATCTAATATAGTGTTAAAATATGTAATAATTTAATATGTAGCTGAATGTGAAATAGAATCATAAAATACTATTTTTCATTTTTTCACAGATTCTTGGCGACAGGGGAGAGTTATGTATCGTTGCACCTCCAATTCAGGGTTGGTACGTCCACCATCTCTGGAATTGTGAGTTGCACGTGCGCCGTGATCTGGGAGCATTTGCAGCCCATCGTGATGCCCAGTCCGACCCGGGAGATTTGGTTGCAGTCAGCAGCAGGCTTTCAGTCTGTGGCCAATTTCCCCAACTGTATAGGGGCGGTTGATGGTAAGCACATACGTGTGAAGCAACCACCGCGATCAGGATCACAGTATTTCAATTATAAGAAATTTTTTTCTGTGGTCCTGATCGCGGTTGTTGATTCCACGTATCGTTTCCTTGCCATCGACGTCGGCTCCTATGGCAGTACTGGGGACTCCCGGGCGCTACTGAGATCAGAGTTTGGGCGGCGCATACTCTTAGATCACGTGACTCTACCTCCTCCCACTCCTCTTCCGGGTACCACGCATCCCGCTCCATTCGTCATGGTAGGGGATCAAGCCTTCCCTTTACTGAACAACCTGCTGCGCCCTTACCCACGGAGAGGGCTGGATGAACGGGGGAGACTATTTAACCGGAGGCTGAGCCGGGCACGTAACTTCGTGGAGTGCGCCTTCGGGATCATGACTAGTCAGTGGAGAGTGTTTACCACTGCCCTGCAGTTGAAATTGGCCACAGTTGACATGGTCATTAAAGCTGCCTGTGTTCTCCACAACTACCTTCGGGACTATGCTCCCACCCCGGAGGTGAACGTGGAGACACTGCCAGCTTTTAGTGCCCCTATCAACTATGGCCAAGGGAGACAACTCAACCGCGGGATAGTGGTCAGGAACCTCTTTGCTGACTACTTCATGACTCCTGAAGGCGCCGTGCCCGTGCCCCTTTCACAGCCTCCCTTATGAGCCACGGCCACAGGACTGATGTTTTCCCGCATGTATGTCACCTGTCTCTGGGATGTGTGTTTTTTTATTTTCTTTTGTTGTTTGAACCCGATGTATTGGTTGATATTTAATTTTCATTCTCTTTTTACTAAAACAAAAAATATATTTTCTTATTCGACTAAACAATGTGTCTGCCTTTTCAATGTATGTAAAACATGTTGTGTGTTCCCACATAGTAGTGTTCGAAAATACACATTACCTCACTCGATATACTACTGGCCAGTAATTATCGAGCATGGTCACATCATGCTAATGTTAATTGTATAGTCCTTTGAACCTAGTGTGCTGAAAGATTGATGTGATCAAAACATGTGCATTTCCTATGGAGTGACCAGCAGGGTGCGCACTATATGTCTAACTTTCTAGTGTGGGATATGTAACAGGATCTGATATCTTCTAGTGCCACAGTCCATCTCACTTCTTAACAATCACTATTAACACACCACATATATCCCTCCACACATCACCCAGGTGCGCCAGCTGGATGTGGTCTACTTAGGTTGCGGTTCAAAAATATTATTTTATCATCCATTTTTTTTCTGTAAAACACAGAAGAGTGTATTCAAAGATTAGAAATCTCGCTCTTTACTTGATCACCTGTTCCTTGTCTACAGTCATCTCCTGGATTTCTTATCCAAAATCCATCACATCAATCTGCCAGTGTAAACGCTACATTATGTAGTTTATTGTGTGTACGTTTATATATCCTCCACTTTGTACATAATGACCACATGCTGGATGTCCTGCAGGAGGAGATTTCTACTACCATCGGACATAGAGCTCTATGTGGAAATGATAGTGTCATGATAATAACATTAATGTCCCAAAATATGTTAGTGCTCATCACAAGCCTCTCCTGCTCTGCCCACTTCCTGCCTTGGCTACAGATGTCAGCATAGAGCAGGCTCAGACCTCAAAAAGAAGGAATCGCAGCATTCACTACATCTTCGCTAGTGGCTTCACAATACGTGTATTTCACTCAGTATAGCTAACAAAAACAGCAGTGGATTCTAAACACCCAAAGGATCTCGACACAATGTTGTAATGTTGTGGATGTGCGCCATAAAAACACTAAATAAGGACATTTCCAAATAACATCCATTCTTAGAAAAAAACTTAGCAATATTTCACTTTAAATGGCGCACAGCCACTCTATTTCTACATTGTGTGAACACAGCCTTTGTGTTTTTAAGCCACTACTGGTTTTGTTAACAATACTGACCAAAATATACTGACTCAAATACACGTATTGTGAACCTACTACGAACATGTAGTGAATGTTGCGATTCCTTGTTTGTCATGTATGACAGTGCTCTCTGCTGCCATCTGTGGCCAAGGCAGGAAGTGGCCACAGCAGGAGAGTGTTGGCCTGATAAATGAAATACTTAACTACATTATAATATTTCCTATCATGACACATTCATTTTAACACATACAGCAATGTCTCACATATGATTAGAAATATTCTCCTGAAGGACATCCAGCATGTGTTCATTTTCTACTAACGTAAAGCATACAACTAAATTTTATAAGACACAATAGCAACATTCAATACAGCTTTCTATGCAAACAAAGTCCACTAAGTATTTTGAAGCGTATTTCGTAGTTCCTTAGTGGCAGTCAATAATAATTTGTTTTTTTAACCCTTAAACACTAAAACATAAACAAGTAAAAAATAAGATTTCGGGAAACAACAAGATATGTCGCAATGGATTTATTACATGTCAAAAAATAAAACATTCACATGATAGTGTGTGTGGGTGGATGTGGGCGAGGGTGTGTGGAGACTACTTTGGACCATGTTGACAGAAGTTAGAATAGTGTGCAGAGGCAATAGTGTGGGCAATATGTGAAGGACACAGCCAGCCTGACTGTATTCTGGCACCACAAAAATAAAAGGGACATCCCAATCCCCCCAAGCTGTTATTGTCATCCCTAGCTAATGTGATGCCAGACCTTCTAAACAGTGTGTTATTGATGTGGTCCTGGTGCACACAAATGTTAGGAAATTATTAATGCTAGTAAGGCGCGGTTGGCACTAAGGCCCTACAGTGTAGCAGACAAGGGGTGGTGTTGGTGTAGCTGAGGAGAGGGAGTGCGGAACAAACACAAATGTTGTTGGACGGTCAAGGCACATGTCACTCTCTCTCGCCAGGCTCCACAGGACCCTCTTGACATCTTGGTGGTGGAGTCCTGGCCAACCCCTCTGCCAGATTAGGTTCTTCATTCTCTTCATCCGATGAGGCCTCTGCTGGTTGCTGAACTACTTGTGGTCTGAGGAGAAAACAACACTGGTCACTATCTAAGATGGCACTTTTGTTTAAGGACATATTTAGCCAGATAACTAAAATGGAGGCATCCAATGCAGGATTACACTCTGCCTGCTTTCACACTATTTTCTATGTACGAGGTGCCACACTAGAACTTTTTACAATATATTCACACACTGTTGACCCAAAATGTGGGTCTTCACAAGGCCACCCGAGTGGAACATTAGTTTACTCTATGGACACATTGCGTACATTGTTTAAACATTATGAAGACAGTCCACGCTATTGGCATAACTGCCATTTCATGTTCTGGATTAGATCCTGGAGGGATCAAAAGCTGTTCCCAAAGCGGTTAGGCCAGGCTGCATTTGTTAGTTATCTGGTGTCCAGCAGGGGGCGCCTCATCTTCCCGAAATCGAGATTACTCTAAAGTGTTCACTAAATATACTGCTCCCCCTGCTTGAGCCTCGATGTATACAATCTATATAAATCTAACACATGTCTATGTCTGCACACATAAGACACTGAGCTACTTCCATCATCATCTGCTCCTACCATGGACACATGCAATTAACACACACACTTACCTGCGGCGTCTGGGGGAATTCAAAATGAAACCCAGCATTGGGGCAAAACGCAAAGCGGCCAGTTCTTCTTGGGCGGCCCCACGCCTGATCAGCTGCCGTCGCTGCCTGATGAATCGGTCCCTCACACTGGACCACCTGGTCTCCACATAGTTAGCTTCAAGCAAAAGCATCCACACATTAGGAATATATCAGCGTCAGGTGACCATAACACTCGAGTTAATGGTTTGCCACAGTGGCTAAACAACTTACCAATTATCCATTGCTGTAATCTAGTATGCTGGTCCCAATCTGGGTATACAATCCGGGCAACCTCCCTCCATGCGGCACTCCGTGTTAGCCGGCTTCTGTACCCAGGCGCAGGGCCGGCCCATAGCACTGGCCGAGCATGGACCTGAAAATCCAAAATAATTACAGTAACGTCTTAGAAATTATTAGTCAATAAGGTCATAGCTACTACACCCATGTCACATGCTACACGCCATGTTTGATTGTAAATAGTACGTCACTTATGTGGGTGGGGTCTCCAGCTTCACCTGCAGCCAACTCCCTCCCTCCATGATGTTTGCTGGCGCCACATATCATATACACAGTACACTACTACTCACATCATGTCCTCATAGTATTTGCCCTAAATATATGTGCTTACTACTAGGGAATGGAAGGCCACAATCCGCCGCGGGGGTCTGGGATCGGATAGCGACACGGGGGGACACGCCTCCTCTCTGTAGTCTCGCCACCTCAGCACTGGGCGTAGCGGGGGTGGGGGGGGGGTTAACTATTGCGTGTCGTGTGCTCGGCGAATTGCTATGTGACACCATGTAACGATGCTCAGCTTACCCATTTCTGTCCGGCATTGTCACGTCGTAAGCCGCTGCACTACAAGTGCCATAATGGTCGGCCACGCCTCTTTGAACGTGGCTGCTGCGGATTGTGTGTGCTTCCGACGTTACAACGCCTGACAAAGTACAAAGCAGAGCAGCGCTAAAAGCCAAAATACTCATTAGCCGAGCAGTGAACAGAATTAGCACAGCACACCAAACACTCCGGCTAAACAACAACCCCGCTACGCACACTGATGACGTGCATGTACTACAGAGAGGGGGCGTGTCCACGCTGTGTCGCTAGCCTATAGCATCATCAGCCTGCGCCGGATCTTGTGCGTGATTTGCGTACTATTTAAGCGACCTCCTTATGATGACACTATCAGCACATTATATGGTAGGATTTCTACTATGTATGTGCCGCCAACAACCATCATGGAGGGAGGAGGGAGGAGGGAGGAGGGAGGAGGGAGGAGGGAGGAGGGAGGAGGGAGGAGGGAGGAGGGAGAAGGGAGAGAGTTCGCTGCACGGCCATCTCGCTAAGAGCAATCCTAAGTCACGCCCTGTTTGCCCAACAACATGTGCTATTACAAGGACAATTCCTCGACCAGCCATTACTTACAAATCTCGCCTAAAATACGATGTGCGTTACATGGTCCGAAAGAGCTAACACATTCACAGATTTGGAGGAGACACACACATCTGAAAAGACTCATGCAGTCATTGCTGGATTTCAAGCGCCCCCTGATGGCAAACACATAGGAATTACACACAATCGTACTTACATAAACTACTCGGAGCGATGTATCGTGCCACTAAATGACTATAGACAATCGTACACAAAATAAATATTATCTAGCATCTATTGATCATTACATAATCGATTTGTTTTCACTAAATTATTTACCACTTAAACAGGATGCAATTACAGATGTGACTTTTGGACATCACAAAAAGCGATATAAAAGACAAGACTTGTAAATTACATGTATGTAAATGTGACTCACACAACAAATGACAGTCATACATTAAGTCACGGCCACACAACTATCTTCTCCGAGTCCAAAGGACGATCGAAATCTTTCTATCGATGATCTTATCTATGTATAAAGCACTCCCAACAGCTCCAGAAAATACTTACTTCACTGATCAGCTGGCCGACGGCTATAACAGACCGATCAGGATACATCTCGGGCTCCATGAATCACTCCGGCTTTGTTGTCCAAATCACTTCTTCTTCCAGCGACGGTTTTCAAAGTGCAGATTCTTACAATGCAGACACATCCTAAATAACCTTGGCTTCTACCCATAGGAACTCAAAATGATACATTTGTTATCTCCATCCAGTCACGGACACGGCCTAGGTGAAGCCTGGACACAAACAGTTGTTACATTCATCCCTGTATTTTGAGTTATATTTAAAAATATACAAGGACAATTACAAAATAAGACCGTGAGAAATGTGTGGCAAACAATATTTCTCTCATGGCTAAGCTTCAAATAAATAATTCCTTTCTTCTATCATCCTATGTCAAGGCCAAATGGCAATCCTGCTCTCATCACACAGGTGCAACTAGCCACAGTGCAGGGTGGCACTCAGATACATGCACTAACAATGCTATATAACATTTGGCCACTTCTCCAAGAAATGGACCACAAACACAACATTCCTTTCCCTTCCGGCCCAAAAGGCACCTGCAAAGGTCCAGGACACATGTCCACTCTCTGACAAGGCCGAGAGCACACCTGTACCAACGATACCTCATACCCAGCCCTCAGGCCAGGCACTCACTGGTCGTCAGTTAACTGCAAACTAAGGTGTAATCTCCAGAAGGAGAAAACTGGTGCTCAGCCATGAAATGACCACAGAACAACACGTTTGTTATTCCTAGATTCATTCCTTACACCCCTTTGTTTGCACCATGTCGTACCTGCTTGCCGCTTGGGCCCCACGATTTCTGTGATCCATTCTATATTGGAGCTACCGAACCGGTGGATCAGCCCAGCCACTAGCTCCATATGTGAGCGAACACACTCATTTACATATGCAAATAACCAGCCCTTGGCGGCAAAGGCCACTGTTGACTAGAAATCAACGTTAGTTTTCACTTTGGTTACTGACAGGGTTACGAAATTTTGAATTACCATATGAAATAGAGGCTTTGTATTCAGACTGATAAAGTGTTGCCATCTGTATACATGGCTAAAATAGGCATGTCGCATTAATGCAAATCATTACGCGAAACAAAGTGCCCAACCAGCTAAGCTTTTTCTGGGAGAGGTGAAAAAATGAGAGATTATATAAATACACAAGGAATTTTATTCAAAAACATTCTCAGACTTGCCAAGCAATATGATGTCACAATAGTAAAGTCAAAGTTAGATTAGGACAGAGGGGGAAGGGCGCATGAAGCTGCAGCTTACTGCAGACAGATCATTGCATTCTGCTGCAGGCTCCCAAAGGCCGATCTCGTGGGCCAGTCTAGGAGCAGACTATCAGATATTCATCCAGCACACACTGAGTCAATGATTAGCGTAGTGACACAACATGTTAATAAAAGCCTGAGACTTGTGGGAAATGTTACATATATATCGTCAACACATCCATTAACTGCACTATGTGCAAAGGCCAAACCAATACAAACATAATAATGGTTAATTTTTAGCTTTTTAAACTGAAAACATGTGAATAGATCCTTGATGTATCCTTGGCAAGGCTTTAGGCCTCTCCATGTGTGAAAATGTGGATTTTATTCTAGGATACAGTACATTGTGTAAGCGCGCGGTACTTTAGTAACCTTGAGCCAAATCAGTACATTACACCTCCCAATCGAGAGAGAACAACGCAGATGTGTGTGGAAGAATGTCAACTATTCGACTTACACACACACACAATGTAGCATTGTTTTCTCCAGGCCAAATGTAGTTTGGATTTTATTGTTGATCATTAAAATACTTATAATGTTGAATTAAATATTATATCAAAAATAATTTTACACCAAACTCTGCATGTTCTGTATGAAATATCACATTAAACCCATTATTGTGTATAAAGGTTAACAAAAAGGATACATTTCACAAATCAACCTTCTGTGCAAGATGCTGAGTCAAACATAGGCAACAAAAGTCAGTAATGGATGTAAAAACCGGACACATCAGACACTTGCATTTAGGAACTCATCTATTTGTATGACAGTCCTTTTTTTTCCTTATTGACGTTTAAATGTAGTGACATATTGGTTCTGCTAACAAGGGCCCCTACACACAAGAACCATTCGCCCTGGAGATAGCTAAAGGAAAGACATTATGATTTTACTTTTTTCTATAGATTCTTTTAAATGAGGATCTTAGCAAACTGTTTTTTCAAACAGAGTGTACCATGTCACCCCGGTAAGGTGTCCTCAGGGACATGGACCCTACTCTACCCTAACACAAAATGACCTCTCTGGGCCTGAAAAAGGAGACCACTTGCCATAAACCAAAAAAAAAAAAAAAAAAAAAAAAAAAAAAAAAATAGAAAAATTAAAACAAAAAAATATAATAATATTATGATGTATTGCCTCATACATCACATAGTAGAAATCATAAACGTCGTGGGTAACGAGATGTCCGAGAGCGCCGTCCACGCCGTGGCTGGCGCCTAGGAACGGCCCTAGTACCCTCAGATGGAGGGGGCATGGCACCAGGTGGCTCTGGGGACAATGCTGGGGGGACAAGGGGGGAGAGAGGTGGGGGCACAGGTGGGGGCGCAGTGGTCTCGGGGAAAAGAAAGCCCTCCGGCGGGATATGTGGCCTCCGTGAGTGTAACCCATACACAGATTGTAGGAGGACGCCCACATAGCAAGGGTCGGGGAAAGTATCGGGGTCAATCTGCTCGTGACACGACAGCAGCACTTCTGTAACCATCCGCGCACTACGTGCCAGATTAGTAGGGAGATTCCGTAAACGGACTCCCAGATAGTAGCAGAAGAAATCATTCTGATCATCTCCTCCATCAAACCGCCTGACAAAGTTGACGACAGATTGATCCAACTCACTCAGTGCTGAATGAGCTTCTTCTTGCTCCCGACGCCTCCTGGTGGTGGTAGTAGTGGGCCTCGTGAGTGGCTGACGTGGCCGAGCTGCCAGGGGCACACCACTAGGACCTGCACCAGATGTTGATGGTGCTGCAGCCTCCTCCTCTTCGTGCATGGAAGTCGAGCCAGAAGGTCCTGGCATCGGCTCCGTGCCCTCAGAAAGAGTAGGACTGCCAGGCTCCTGTGATGGCGGTGGCGTGGCACTATCCCCCTCCTGCTGTGATGCTGCAACATCAGAACCAGCAGCATCCTGTCCTCCCGGTGGGTCTGCGAAATTGCCACTGGTTCTGTGGAGAGACAGAAAGGTTAGCTAATATGGACACATTCATAAAGGTACTTCATATATCGAATGTTTAAGTTTTGATAACATACAGTATGTCGAAATGTGTGTTTTGGTAACACGAAGACATTATGTAGTACTATGCGCATCCTATGTTAGGACATACAACTATTTATATTAACTCATTCACATTAGTGTTTTCTAATAAACTTAAACAAAAAAACATTAGCCAAAAATGTTCCCCGTTCTGAGTGTGGAAACAATGCTCTCATCTTCAGGGCATGTTGTGGGCATGGAACCATTCTGGTGACAACACAACAACAAGTGTTTTTTAATGTGGCCCAGCAGGGAGAGGAGCCTGAGTTAGTCATGTGACCAGATACACAAGCGGCCAGTAAGAGGCCTGTGTACCTGTCATAGATCCCCGCAGGCCACACTGAGACAGTGACAGAGCAGCAGGCCGCCCAGCATTGAGTATAAAGGAAGTGAATAGTGTGGGCCGGAGAACAGCTCTCGGACTGCTTAGTACTGTAGGACACTAAATATAAAACATTATCCGCTGCATAGAAACAGCCATTTCATTCACCATGCTTACTGGCTCTGCCACCTACAGCACACGCTAAACAACTGAGGGAGTGACCGTGATCTGCAAAAATCACGAGATGTTGTTCTAGCGCCATGACAGAAACTAACATATTTTAGAGAAATGACAGGATGTTGAAGCACGAGTCAGAGTGGTGTGTAAGCATTTGTTTGAGTGTGAGCAAAGGGGACTATTGTGATTGGTCAGGATACATTAACCCTCTCTGGACAGTCACATACACCAGCATGAAGGCTAACAAACATGACACAACTAGGGCCTTATAAAGAATGGCAATAGTGTATGTAGTCAAATTATCGGGATACATTAAAGATAATTGTCTGCACATTCCTATAAAACATATACATAAAGAGGCAGATTGGTGAAATCGGATGAGATTATCTGCTAGTGAGTATGGACCAGGTTCTGCTGAACAACCAAAGGCAGAATTAAAATTCCTTACTCCCATATAACATTTTATCTCATGTATTACATATTGTACACTATATGATACTATATACATTATGGAATAAGAAAAATATACTTACTGCCGTTGACTGCGGCTCGGGATAAAATCCAACAAAGGCGCATAGCGCATGGAGATCGGCTCCCCACCCCTCTCCTCCGTGCGTATCGCCCGTTGGTACTGGTCCCTGACACTAGACCAGCGTGTCTCCACTGCTCGGACTGACAAAAGCAAAGATTTATTAGAAATAGATAGATTTTAATAATTGATAGATATTTCGAGGTCTTGGTAGAAATATCGGACATTGTTCTCACAATTTTATGTCATACATTATTTGACAACACGACATACCCATCCGCAGCTGCTCGCTGTCCGTCACATCGCCCCACTGTGGGACTACCACAGCCGCTATCGTCTCCCACGTCTCGCGACGCAGGACGCGGTCGTGGTAGCCACGCACAGTCAAGTCCCACAAATGGGGACGGGACCGCACCTGAAAAATTATATAGAAAGACAGAAATCACTAGACATCTCCATCTGACTTCACCTCTCTGTGTGTCTACATCGATTAGAATAAGAACATGTTTTCCATTATGACATTACATAGAGTGGTGTTGGGATTCCAACAGACCACCTGTGTAATCTAAGGAACACAGCCTAATAACCACTGAGCCAAGACTCACTAAACCAAGGAATGCCAGAACTCTTTGAACACACTTCTGAAAACATACCAAGATTGGTGTCTAATGATTGAATTTAGGAAAGGCTTTGTATCTTAACTAGCACTAATTAGTAGGCCACAAGACCAGATCAATGCCAGCTTTGCATTCACACCTGATGAAAGAGAAAATCAACATTGTTTCGAAAATACATGAACACATGTGCAAACGAGTGAAGCTAACTATTTCACTGCTGCGGTGTTTGTTCTGGTGTGTGTGTGGTGTTTTGTTATCTTAGTGTGTGGATAAAACATGTCACAACGACTATGGTTAGAGATCTCGACATTTTGTAATAACTATGGTCAACATTTATGTATTAAACAGTCGCTGATATAGAGTGACAAATATATTTTAATAATTAAATACATGTAAGGTTAGGTATAGCATTAGGTCGAACATTCGAGGAGGAGCACACAATAACATGAAACTACGTGCAAAAACGAGCTACATGAAAAACGCATCAAAAACGCAACCTTGCTCGACTCGATTTCCAAAAGATTCCACAAACATTACTTGACTATACTGTGTACGGTGTAGTGCGCACGCTTACTCAGATTCACATGCACTATATCACACAAAAAACGCATCAAAAACGCAACCTTGCTCGACTCGATTTCCAAAAGATTCCACAAACATTACTTGACTATACTGTGTACGGTGTAGTGCGCACGCTTACTCAGATTCACATGCACTATATCACACAAAAAACGCATCCAAAACGCACTATACTGATTTGTGCAGAAAAATTGTCTACATTTGTACACATGTCACTGTTATTAAATACAATTGATACATGTAAGAAATCAAACAACCCTACACTCAATAGGGATACTAAATTCGACATATGTAAGTAGTGGTTTTATATGGGAACTGCACTCGAAATTAATACTATAGCAGATAAGGAAACACATGACGATACTTTGTGGTTTTTTGCAGGCCACATTCCCACGCCCGTGTCGCATGACTAAAACGATTATATTTAAGACCACTAACAGTGTTGACATTCATATGTGTGTTACATGTGGCTTAGGTGCGTGTTTGTTGGCCGAGACGACCATGTGCATTTCTAAGTCCAAGTAAAACATTTTAACACATCACATAAATATATTAACAGAGATATGTATTTGGGTTCGCATACATTACATATTATTAGACATATATTTACATAGATATATAGATAGAGAGAGGGATAAATAGATACACAGAAAGAGACTACACATCCTATTTTCCAAGTAAAACCATTCTAGAAAGATGAGTGTAATTCTTCGATCAAACTTACCTCTGCGATCAGGCGTGGAACATCAATGTCCCGCTGCCAGGAACCACGTCGCCCACGACCAGCACCACCATGCTCCGCTCGCCGTGCCATCGCTCCAGATCGGGACACCTAAAAGGATGGTCACCTATTGAAGCCCATTCACTTGGGCCTTTTAAACTGAAGGGGCGTTACGCATTGATGAATTATTCTAATGAGAATCCAGATTGATCCGGCAGTAATCAGAGGTTCCGCCAGGCCCGAATGTTACTTCCTACGGTCGACTTGGACCATTTCGGCCCGGAAATAATGGTCTTGCTCATTTTTTACGGACCCGGATACAATCAGGCCAGAAACTCATACGGAGTGTGCACTGTGCAGCCGCATATCCTATACTTCCCAGCATACACACCAAACATCAAATATACGGCCGCACTATTACATCCGTACATACGGACGCACTATTACTACGTGTGAATCGAGCCATATGTTGTATAAGGCTTGCTGCCCCTTTTCCTGTTTTCAGCAAGTGGATAGCCTCAGAAAACCTCTGAATTAATAATCTTAAAGTTTTCTTATGTAGAAAGTCTATCAGGAACAGACAATTGCATAAACTACCCTTAGTTTTAAAACATATAAAATTATTGCGGAAGATTTATCATGGTGTAAAGTGAAACTGGCTCAGTTGTCCCTAGCAACCAATCAGATTCCACCTTTTATTCCTCCCAGACTCTGGAAAATGAAAGGTGGAATCTGATTGGTTGCTAGGGGCAACTGAGCCAGTTTCACTTTACACCATGATAAATCTACCCCATTGATTCTTCAGGTGACCCCTCCTAATGTTATAGACTTTGTTGGAAGACACTGCTCTCACCAGGTGCAACTACTGCACCTGTACATGCCCTTAGGTGTTGCTAATTGTAACCAATTGGGATTCTTTTTATCACTGAGTTTATATCTCCCGACCGCTCCAGATCTGGCCAAACATTTCAATTTTGGGGCGATACCCCGCCATCCTGGGACAGCCCCCATTTGTCCTGCTCCCCTGTACTGCCTCCGGGTGCTGCAAGCGGCCTATTTAACTGTGAGTGCAACCAACGAGCGCTTACAGTTAAAGTGACCCTTTTTGCATTCTGACTTCTCTACACAGGTGTAAAGTATAAATTTTGCAGTTTTCATACCTTATTTTATATCATATGTCATGGTGCTTTTTCCGGTTAAAAGTAATCTTTTATCATCTACGGATTGTGCCATCTGGGGGGGGGGCTTCTCGATTAAAACACCACTTAGCCCTGCCCACAATGGTGCTGTAAACCCGCCCCTCTGTGACGTCATAGCTGTATAGGCCCGATCCCCTCAACGACCATTGGAACGGGTCGGCCTAAAGGTCTAGGCCCCACCCCCTTGATGGCCATTGGTATGGACCAACCTAGAGGCCTATGTGCCAATTATGCCACGGGGCAAGGCCTTTCGGTGGCGAAGTGGGCAGGGCTAAGTGGCGCTGTGGCTGTGAAGCCCCACCTAGGCAGTACAATCTGCAGATGATAAAAGATCACTTTTCACTGGAACAAGCACCATGACATATGATATAAAATAAGGTATGAAAACTGCAACATTTCGTCACATTTTACACCTGTGTAGATAAGTCATAGCGCAAAAAGGAAGTGTCACTTCAAATGCAGCACTAATACTGGCAGAGAGTGAGCCAGCTATTGGCTCACTGCTTTGCCATTTACTCTTGTGCCCATAGGCAGCATTCTGCCACAGCCACAAAAGGCTACTCCTGCCCCAAGATGTCACTATTGTAGGCATCTCCCCATGTATTTACCTCCCTATCATTTAGGCAGCTCCCCTGTTATTTAGACCACCCCCCTCCCACGTATGTAGGCATCTCATTTGGTACTTCCCCCATTCCCATCATATCCCCTTGTAGGCATCCCCCTATGTAAAAATCTACCGTGATAACATAGATAATGGATAACATGGATAACATAGATAATGTCATAACTGATGTGATGTCATCATCAGTCTGAGGACATCATCAATGGCATCCATGGTGACATGATCTATTTCATGTAATCATCGATCTGATGACATTAATGACATCATTGATGACATGGTCAGTTTGATGACGTCACTGATGACATCACCGATGCGGTCACTGAAATCATCGTCTTTCTGATGACATCATCGACAACATCACAAATGACATTTAATGAAGTCATTACCCATCTAATGACATCATTGACAGCATTATTGATGACATAATGGATCTGATTAAATTATCAATGACATCACTGATGACATAGTCGGTTTCAAGACATCATCGATGACAGATTATGTAACCATCGATCTAATGACATAATCAATGACATTATCATTTGCATCACTGATGACATAATCAATGGCATCACTGATGACATAATCATTGACCTCACTAAAGTCATTGTCTTTCTGATGACATCATCGACAACATCACAGATGACATCCGATGAAGTCATTACCGATCTAATTACATAATCGACAACATTTTTTATGACATGATTGATCAAGTTACATAATCAATTACATCACTTATCACATCGGTTTCATGATATCATTGATTTCAAAAACTATGACATCACTGACTACATAACCAATGACATTGCTGATTACATCATCGGTTTGATGACAACATCGATAAAGGATAATGTTATCATCGATCATATGACATCATCAACAATGTCATTAATTACATCATCTGATGGGAACATCAATGTTTTCACCAATGCAATCTTTAATTTGCTACCATCTTTGACAACATGACTCACAAAATCAATCTGATATCATCTGTGATGTTGACATCATCGATCTGATGACATTGATGTTATCACTGATGTCATCATCGATCATCATTGACAACATCCGTAATGATATAATTAATGACGACTGATTACATCATCGATGTGACAACATCAGTGACATCACTGAAAATATCATTGATCTGATGACATCACCTACATCACTGATGCCAATGACGTTTTCGATCAGATGAAATCATCGCTCTAATGTCATCATCAATTACATCTTACATTCTCACTGATGACAGTCGATGAAGTCATGATGACATCAACAATATCACTGATCGCATCATTGTTCTGATGACATCACTGATCTGAAAACAATGTCTGTCTGCCTGTCAATCATCCCTGCAGAGTGCACTAACAGAGAGGCATGACTGGTCATGCGAGGCTTACCGCCCAGATGACTAGTTGCTGCCCCTCTCCCAGCTTTGTGCACCAGAATAAAGCTACTTTTTCCCCGATGTAAAGCTACCACCGCAGACACGGCTAGTAGTCTCAGGGAGCTACACAGTAGATCTATACCAGGGGGGTGTCAAACTCAAATACACAGTGGGCCAAAATGTAAAAATTGGACAAAGTCGTGGGCCAACCTTGATAATTATTGAAGCGCGAATGCGGCGGTGCTGGCACTGTCACAGTAACGTGCGGTGTTCCTGGCACTGTCAGTGGTGTGCGTCTCCCAGCACTGTGCACATTCTAAATGACATAAAAAATTGCTATGATAATATGATTAAACCCCAACCCATGTAATAGCCAACATGCTGGTAATGTCAGACATCAGTGGTGTAGCGCCTTGAATGACGCACAGGTCGTAGTGGCAGCCTTTGGTCTTCCTAGGTCTCCATTGCTGCTGAGAAAGATACAGCCTGCCTATTGCATCCAGTGGAGCGCTGGCTGCATAGATCAATGCAATGCATATGTTTTGTATTGATCTATGAAAGCCTGTATAAGTACTAAAAAGGGACTAAAAAAGTGTAAAAGTATGTGTAATATATATATATATATATATATATATATATATATATATATATATATATATACATATATACATATATATATATATATATATATATAAAATCATGCACTATATACACTTGTCGAGTGTAAAATCATGCACTATATATCTACAACAGCATATCCCACAAAATCTCAAGAAAAATCAATCATAAAAGATTAATCTACGGATTTGTGGCACTGACAAAAAGGCTGTATGGGTCAGAATATGGCGGGAAGAGGTGGTGGGTAGGCTATGTTTCCACAGTCTTTTTTTGGCAGTTTTACCTATTATGCAAATTACAAAAAGGCTAAACGTACTGCCCTAAGTAATATGAAGCCAGTCTGAGCTGCTATCCTATGACATCTCTGACTGAAGTGTGAACAGGTCCCAATGTGTAGTGATTGATGTGAGAACGTCAAGCCATTCACAGATGAATGAATTCCTGATTCCGGACCTGTCATAGAGGAGAATAACTGCTCAGACATTTGATACAGCTATGGCTAAAAGGTAATCCAGCAGTCAGAAAGTAGTCGCGCCAGCCACAAGATGGCGCCCGTTGCTATACCAACAAGACCCCCAGAGCCCGCCAATCATGCAGCGTCTTGATGTGACCACCTTGCTCTCTCCCCCCACCTCCAGATTCTGCGCGCATGCGCATGTTATGGTCAGGGGGTCGGGCAGCGCTTCGGGCGGAGAGACAGCCAGGGATGGAGAGGGAGTGACCCGGGGTCCGGCAGGGATTACGACCGGGTAAGTGGGCACTGTGCGGGGCAGGCAGCCTGTGCGGGAATCCGTGTGCTGTGTAGGTGTGCAGTGTGGACGAGCAGCAGCCCATAGGATGTGTAGCCATGGGTGCAGCGCCTGTCACATGTGCGGGATGTGTAGGAATGTCCAGCTGCGGGCAGGGTGTGGGTGCTCGGATCCCTGACCTGTGTATGGGTGCTGGCCCGTGCGGTACCGGCTGCCCGGCTATGTCCCTGTACACACAGCTGTCTGTATCCTAAGGTGGCTGGGCTGCACACATGGAGGGGATTCCTCACATTGCCCTATAGGACTGTACTGCTGATGTGATGGCAACCATGCTGAGGCGCTATACCAGCTCCTGTGACCCCGGCCATAAAAGTTTCTTCAGGACCCAGCACCCCCTGCAGTGCCAGTGACAGTGTATGCAGTGCCAGCCCTCTGTGTGCCAGTGTATGCAGTGCCAGCCCTCTGTGTGCCAGTGTATGCAGTGCCAGCCCTCTGTGTGCCAGTGTATGCAGTGCCAGCCCTCTGTGTGCCAGTGTATGCAGTGCCAGCCCTCTGTGTGCCAGTGTATGCAGTGCCAGCCCTCTGTGTGCCAGTGTATGCAGTGCCAGCCCTCTGTGTGCCAGTGACAGTGTATGCAGTGCCAGCCCTCTGTGTGCCAGTGTATGCAGTGCCAGCCCTCTGTGTGCCAGTGACACTACACTGGGTACAGCCCTCTGTGTGCCAGAGACAGTGTATGTTGGGCACAGCCCTCTGTGTGCCAGAGACAGTGTATGCTGGGTACAGCCCTCTGTGTGCCAGTGACAGTGTATGCAGTGCCAGCCCTCTGTGTGCCAGTGACACTACACTGGGTACAGCCCTCTGTGTGCCAGAGACAGTGTATGTTGGGCACAGCCCTCTGTGTGCCAGAGACAGTGTATGCTGGGTACAGCCCTCTGTGTGCCAGTGACAGTGTATGCAGTGCTAGCCCTCTGTGTGCCAGTGACACTATACTGGGTACAGCCCTCTGTGTGCCAGTGACATTGTATGCTGGATACAGCCCTCTGTGTGCCAGTGACAGTGTATGCTGGGTACAGCCCTCTGTGTGCCAGTGACATTTTATGCTGGGTACAGCCCTCTGTGTGCCAGTGACAGTGTATGTTGGGCACAGCCCTCTGTGTTCCAGAGACAGTGTATGCTGGGTACAGCCCTCTGTGTGCCAGTGACAGTGTATGCTGGGCACAGCCTGGGCCAGCCAGGGATTCCCCACTATGGATATTGCTGTGGTAGTTACTGTACTCTGTAATGAATGATTCTTGCTGCTACTTAGAAGTGGTGTCTGGATAGTGTGACTTGGCAAGAAGTGGCAGTGCCAACAGGTTCAGCCCCAGGGCAGTCACTGACTACAGAGAGGCTGGGGGCATGGCTGCAGACCACCAGCATGCATGCTACCTCTCCTTACATTCTCCAGTATTGAAGACCTCTAGGGTGTGTGTATTGTGCCTTGTACATACTTAGAGCATTGATGTAGCTGGTCTATGTGTATACATGGATACAAATTGTCTGTGCGTATACACATGAATGTGGATTGTCTTTACATACATACATATAAAGTGATGCAGATTGTCTATACACAATGGATGGTCTATACCTATACATATGAATGTGGATTGTCTATGTACAATGGATGGTCTATACCTATACACATGGTTGCTGATTGTCTATCCTTATATACACTGATGTGGATTAGTTTAATGAGAATTCCGATGTGTGTCATTTAATTTTGTGGCTGTTTAGTCCCTATAGTTATTACCACTATGGAAGCGCGCAGTGTGTGTAGGCAGTTGTGTGGAGGTTTTGCTCCAGCTAGCCTATGGACATAAGACATTGGGCACATTACATACTGTTATTCAGTGCAGATCATCATTGTGCTCAGATTACATGACATGCACTTTTGGTTGCCCAAAGCGGCCTTTCACCTGGAATCACACATGTAGTTTTTTTATGCACTTTTTGGAGCTAGAGACATGCGTGGATCAAGGAGGCAGGAGAAGTTTAAGTTCATCCTTTAAAGTTCTCATTGCTTCTGAATCCGCTCCTGGTGATAAAATAAGCCAAAACTAGGAACAGACTATAAGTAGAGAACAGATCATAAAGGAAAGACTGAGATTTCTCCTCTTTTCATATCCATTCCTGGGTTTGGCTTCACAAAATCTGTCAAATAAATTGGTCAATTAGCTGTGTGTGTGTAAACGCAGCCTTAAGGCCCTATTACACGGAATAGGAGCACCGGAGAAGACTACTGCTTACTGCTATGGGCTGCCCGGACGTTTAAGCGATCACCCGGGCAGCCCCCGACTCCCCCCGTGTAATAGCAGCGGCAGCGAGTGGGGAACGAGGAGCAAATGAGTGCTGACAGTGCTGTTTTGCTCCTCTATGTCGCCCCATGTACTAGGGGCTTTAGACTCCTGGCAGCTGGAGAAGTTCAATGTTGCCCTAGGGACTCCTGGAAAACACCTATACAGCCATTGCTGTTGTAATACTGTTGCTGTTTGAAATCTTGGATATGCCCTTTAAACCGTTTAGGAAAACCTGTTAGTACCTCATGCCATTTGGGGTTGGAGCTGCATAAAACTAGTGGCAGGTCCTCTTTGGGATTTTTGTATCTTGGTGCTTATTTCTGGTTTTATAGTTAGGAATAACCTGTGTATTGTGCTGCAGTAGGATGTTTTGCTGACAGCTAAGCGTGATGCAGAACGTGTGATCGGCTGTTAGGATAGGCTGGGTTTACATGTGTTCAGTGATCTGGCATCATCCCTGATAGAAATGGGTAGGAACACTACATGCTATAAGCTGGATCCTCTGCAACCGGTGAATAGTGCATGAGCTGAAACTAGATCTGTGGACCATTCAGCAAATTTGCTCTCTGGAGTGGATTTGCTGGGTCACAGAAACACTGCAAGCGACCTTGTTTAATTCAACTCCTGCATGTCAGATGGCAAATATGTCAGATGACGGAGATCTGTGAATGTGCTGTGGCCATATAAATCTTCATGACACTACTACGAGTTAAATTATATCTTCTTTAGGTTGTTCTATATCATTTACAATATTTGCATATGTAGCTGAATATTGCAGGAGGTTTCCTGTCTGTTATCAAGAAGGCCAATCCTCTTCAAGCCAAATAAAGTGATGCCACACATCTCTCTTGTAGAATGAGACAATCAAGTGGATTTGCACAATACAGTATCCTAGTCCAACCTGGCCTTGTGATTTTTTTTTTTTTTTTTTGCTTTAAAAAGAACGTTGTTGGAAATAAGAACACTTCTAGTGCCTAACTTTGAAGTACAGCATCTCTTCTCTAGTATAGAAGTGGCCATACACACAGGCTGTTGGCCAACCCCTGGTCGGTTGACTGAGATCTTCCCTGATTCCCACCCCCATACATATACCTGTTCAGCTGAGCTTTCATGTGTTCTGAATAGGAAAGAAATCTGCTTTCAGGCTCCTCTGACAGCCATGGTATATATATATATATAGATAGATAGATAGATAGATAGATAGATAGATAGATAGATAGATAGTAGAAGGTGGACACAGCACTCCAGAAGCCTTATGTGGTTGGTGCCAGCAGCGTATACCCTTGAGGACCGTGGGTATGTATATACAATAAAATAGAGTCACTGCGGCACTCCAATGTAGCTCGTGTTCAAACGGTGAAGTTTATTACTCCCACAGAGTGCATTAGCAACGTTTCAGCTCAAACAATATGAGCTTTTCTCAAGCTCTGCACAGCTTGAGAAAAGCTCATATTGTTTGAGCTGAAACGTTGCTAATACACTCTGTGTGACTAATAAACTTCACCGTTTGAACACGAGCTACATTGGAGTGCCGCAGTGACTCTGTTTTATTATATATATATATATATATATATATATATACACTCACTGGCCACTTTATTAGGTACACCATGCTAGTAACGGGTTGGACCCCCTTTTGCCTCAATTCTTCGTGGCATAGATTCAACAAGGTGCTGGAAGCATTCCTCAGAGATTTTGGTCCATATTGACATGATGGCATCACACAGTTGCCGCAGATTTGTCGGCTGCACATCCATGATGCGAATCTCCCGTTCCACCACATCCCAAAGATGCTCTATTGGATTGAGATCTGGTGACTGTGGAGGCCATTTGAGTACAGTGAACTCATTGTCATGTTCAAGAAACCAGTCTGAGATGATTCTAGCTTTATGACATGGCGCATTATCCTGCTGAAAGTAGCCATCAGATGTTGGGTACATTGTGGTCATAAAGGGATGGACATGGTCAGCAACAATACTCAGGTAGGCTGTGGCGTTGCAACCATGCTCAATTGGTACCAAGGGGCCCAAAGAGTGCCAAGAAAATATTCCCCACACCATGACACCACCACCACCAGCCTGAACCGTTGATACAAGGCAGGATGGATCCATGCTTTCATGTTGTTGACGCCAAATTCTGACCCTACCATCCGAGCAGCAGAAATCGAGACTCATCAGACCAGGCAACGTTTTTCCAATCTTCTACTGTCCAATTTCGATGAGCTTGTGCAAATTGTAGCCTCAGTTTCCTGTTCTTAGTTAAAGGAGTGGCACCCGGTGTGGTCTTCTGCTGCTGTAGCCCATCTGCCTCAAATTTCGACGTACTGTGTGTTCAGAGATGCTCTTTTGCCTACCTTGGTTGTAATGGTTGGCTATTTGAGTCACTGTTGCCTTTCTATCAGCTCGAACTAGTCTGCCCATTCTCCTCTGACCTCTGGCATCAACAAGGCATTTCTGCCCACAGAACTGCCGCTCACTGAATGTTTTTTCTTTTTCGGACCATTCTCTGTAAACCCTAGAGATGGTTGTGCGTGAAAATCCCAGTAGATCAGCAGTTTCTAAAAATACTCAGACCAGCCCTTCTGGCACCAACAACCATGCCACGTTCAAAGGCACTCAAATCACGTTTCTTCCCCATACTGATGCTTGGTTTGAGCTGCAGGAGATTGTCTTGACCATGTCTACATGCCTAAATGCACTGAGTTGCCACCATGTGATGTTCCTGGAACATGTGAGTGCGGCTTTAGGGCCCTATAGGGTGATTATCTGCCGAATAGGCTGGTATCGCTTGGGGTAACAGGACCAGCCGTGAGCTGAACAACAACAACAAAAAAGGCTAGCATGTTGTATTTGACATGTCAGAAGTTTTGTTTGGTGGGGGTCTGATGCAGAGACCCTCGGGGGCAGAAAGCACTGTGCAAGTTTGTTTCCTCTCAGCACTGTTTGGCTCTCCTTTGAAAATGAAGCATGTGGTGTACAGATTCATGCAGTGGGACTATGCAGTGCTATATGATGAAGCCATGATGGGCGATAATCGTCTCGTGTGAACACAACGAACGACCAAGCAATGAGCGAGAAATCGTTTATTTTGGTCTTTCAACATGTCCTCAAATAATCGTTGGTCGCTCGCTGATAATTTGCAGATCGCTTCCTGTAAACAGTCTTTCATAGATTCATCCTAGTGTGTGAGATAGCCTTTAGCAATCTTAAAATGATGGTAATAACGAATTTTCGAACAATTTATCTCTCCATCTAAATGCCAATCGGCAGAAAAAAAATTGTTACTTTAAGATCGTTAAACAATCGATTGGGCAAATTATCGCTTAATGTAAAGGGCCATCTCTGATTTATTCATTGTGGTAGTATAGTAAAGAATACAAGTATTTGGAATACACACATCCCAATATGCACAAGCTGTACCAAAGGTCTGAGAGCAGTATGTGTGGGATCCTCAGTGTCCAGTCAGTCTGGGTTAGTGTGAAAGGTGAGAGGAAGAGATATTTTACTCTTGAGTGAAAGTCTATTTTTGGATCACTGGGGTGTCCTGTGTTTCTGTGCTTTAAAGGAACCAGTCTATTTGGCATCCACAGAGATTAGTGGGGGATCTGGACCTTGTTTTACTAAAAGCTGGAAGGAGGACGACATTATTTGTATTGTTTTTAAGGAAATCGTAGTCCATTAAGGCATTAAAACTGTGTTTTGAGCACTTAAATCCTTTAGTACAGGGATTTTGTGTAGATTTTAAGTTACATATTATAAAGACACAAATTGCAATGCTTATTTAGTTATATAACAAATATATTTTAATGCATTTAAAGAGTTAGTGTCAAATGTAACTTTTGGCATGTCATCAGATAACACTGGATAAATACAGAAACCAGAGCATATTAGAAATGGGTACACACCAAACATATGAGTCTCAAATAGCTTTATTAAACTGGCTAATAGATAAAAGCACTTAAAATGGTAAACACTGCAACATCCTAAGTAAGGCTCCGTTCCCACTGAGCAAAGGTAGCGGAATTCCGCGACAGAATTGTCCGCCGCGGAATGCAGTTAGCCTCCCGCTCATAATGGGACTCTATGGGAGGCGCGCGCTCCTGCCCTGTCCGCGCTGAAGAATGAACATGTTCATTCTTCAGCGCGTACAGAGCAGCAGCGCGCGCCTCCCATAGACTCCCATTATGAGCGGGAGGCTAACGGCATTCCGCGGCGGACAATTCCGTCGCGGAATTCCGCTAGCTTTGCTCAGTGGGAACGGGGCCTAATAAGGATGTGCCTCACTGTAAAGTGTATAATACACTCGCATTGTGGTCCAAGAGCCCCCAAAGGTAAGGTATTAGGAAGAATAATACACATAACACATGGTCACAAAATGTGCACAAGGTTATGTACATACAACCTGCGATTGTAGGAGGCCGGTGTAGCAGTGAGAGGACAGAACACCCCATGTGTTGCGCTGCTACGCTGCAACTTCGTCAGGAGTTGGCTTATTTAAAGCTGGTTTACATTCATATGTCAGGTGTGCATTCATTTCTTATATGCTCTATCAGATGTCATCTTAGGCTATGTGCAAACTTTGTTCTTTTTAAGAAAAGAACAGACGCTGATTTGTGTTTTTGTGTCTTTTTTGTTTTTGCTTTTTTTTTTTTACCAGAAGCAAACTTTGCGCTGAAATTTACACCTTTTGGTGTTCATTTTTTACTAAAGATTTTGGGGTAGAATGGGGCATATTCTAGTTTCTTGGTTACAGGGACCTTATTAAAAATGGAACGATTAAGGATATACATATATACATTGGTGCCTTGGGTTACGAGCATAATTCGTTCCAGGACTGTGTTTGTAATCCAAATCCACTCTTAAACCAAAGCAAATGTTCCCATAAGAAATCATAGAAATGCAGACAACTGGTTCCACACCCCAAAAATAACGATTTTATAATCTGAATAACATGTAAAACAAACGAAACAAACATTCAGAAACAGCAGAATATGTGATATTATAAGTTACTGTACAGTAATGGAGAGGATGGGAAACACAAGGGCTGGCAGAGACTGCAGGGAGCATGAAGGAATGAGCAGGGCAGATGTGGGCACATACATGCAGCACTTTCTGTCCGGGGAGAGAGGGGTTACAGCTATGGAGAGATTACCCCCACAGTCCTGTCCCCTGGTACATGCCCTAGCCAGTATTGGATCTGCCATGATTTAGAAGCTGGGTCAGAGTACAGTGCTGTAGACCCCGCTATGCAGGCCATGCCCCTCCTCCACTCGCGCTCCCACCCAGTGCAGGGAGCTCTTAAACCAAGTCACAATTTATAAAAACTGTGAGCTCTTAAACCAAGTTACTCTTAAACCAAGGTACCACTGTGTGTGTGTGTATATAATATATATATATATATATATATATATATATATATATATATATACACACACACAGTGGTACCTTGGTTTAGAGTAACTTAAAAAAAATTAGCAAGAAGAGCTCACAGTTTTTCAAAATTGTGACTTGGTTTGAGAGCATTGCTTTGGTTTAAGAGCTCCCTGTACTGGGTGGCTGGGTGGGAGCGCGAGTGGAGGAGGGGCATGGTCTGCATAGCACGGTCTACAGCACTGTACTCTGACCCAGGAAGTCTCACTCACCTTCCAAGTCATGGCAGATCTGTCAGCCCTTGTGTTTCCCATTCTCTCCATTCCTGCTATAATCTGCCTGCACTAACCCTCAGCTATACACTGCTGTATATCAAGTTTCTGTCCTGCACAATTTTGTGATTCTCACTTCCTGATTGGTTCATGCTGAACACCCCCCCCCCCTTCCTCATTGCTGTCATGTGACCACACAGACCTCTGACAGCAGCCCTGCTTCTCTATTCTAGCCTGTTGTACTACGCTACTGCATTATGGTGATCTGCAGTTCCATCCTGTATCTACAAACTGCTGATTTTTTTTTATGCACTTACTATACATTATTCTCCACATTCTGATTGCTTTACTGTACAGTAACTTATAATATAACATATTCTGCTGTTTCTCATTGTTTGTTTAATCTGTTCTACATGTTATTCAGAATAAAAAATAATACCTTTTGGGGTGTGGAACCAATTTTCTGCATTTCAATGATTCCTTATGGGAAAATTTGCTTTGGTTTAAGAGTGGATTTGGATTACAATCACGGTCCCGGAACAAATTATGCTCGTAATTCAAGGCACCACTGTATGTATTATAGAGTGAGAGATTGAAAGAAGCAGTCTGAATGGTGGCTGTGGGCAAGTTTTGCTAAATCTCCCCTAAAGACTGATGGTTCACCCTAAACCTTACTGCATACTTTACCGAATGAATAACCTTAAAGGGAGTCTGTCATCTGGAATTCACATTCCAAACTTCTGACACTTTTATAGATGGCTGTTAGGATAAGGAGACACAGGGTACCTTTCATATATCAGTCTGTGCTTCCAGAACATAGATGCTTTTATTCTATAATATAAAGAATTAGAGGCTTTCCTGAGCTATTGAAGTGCAGCAAGCTGTAACACCTCCTTACCTGAGGTGGAAGCACAGCTTTATTTTTATCCAAGTTTCTAGAAATATCTTCGGCTCATAAAAAATCTTATTTTTCATAATTGTGTTTTTGCTTCCTGGATGTAGGAAGATAATTTATTCTGCACAATAAAGCCTGTTTGTGTGGTGGTTGTAGATGAGCTGTATGAGGGTGTTTATTGGTGACAAGGGGTGAGGTCATTGTCTGACGCTCTGGTTGGCTCTATATATCACAGGAGGCAATAATTGCAGTAAGGGCGCCGTTCCCGCTATTCTGTAGCATTGCTCATTAATAATTCACAAATGCAGCACTTAGAGCTGTTCCTGATTGGCAGGGAGCTGCTGGTAACCCGAGATGCCAGTCCCAGGGTACCTTGCCCACAAGTGATTTTATTTTGGATGGATAGTGCTATATTTCATGTTACAGTTCACATTGTATAGTACATTGTGTGCTTTAGAACTGCGTAAAACAATTAGGCCTAAAGTGTTTAGGGGAGAAACAATGAGATTATAAACAATTAGACAAGTTCATTTTGAATTGCCGCCATGGGAAACAAAATCTACAACAGAATCCATTTTTTCTGTGGAAGTACATAACATTATGATCATGGTGGGTCTATGTAAGTATACATTAACATATAAACAGGGAGAGTATAAGTGCTAAAACTAAAATACCATTACTCAATTGGATAGAGTGTCATCATCAAAATTACTATATTGGTAAATACGAAACTGTGGAAAACGGCAACCAAATACAATTGCATAATGCAAAAAGTAGTAAAAACAATAGCCACTGCTTGTGGAATTGGGGAGCGTATCCATTTATCACAATCTGTCGGTAATGGCAGGAGTGTGATGCATGCTGATGTGCCGGATGTTTTGCGACATATGCCGTTCAGGTCAAGTAACCTAGTGGCAAGAGAGTATTCACTGCATGAACACTCAGACCCCAAACGGTCAAAACTTTTGAACTGTCTCTGTGACATGTCAAAAGTTGTTTTCTAATGACAGGTACACTTTAAATGAGAAAGATGTTTTAAAGATGTGTTTTTAAGGGTGCCTCTATGAAGAGAGAATTATCTTACAGATCAATGAAGCCAAAGCCAGGAACAACCTATAAACAGGGAACAGGTCATAAAGGAAAGACTGAGATTTCTACTCTTTACAAATCCATTCCTGGCTTTGGCTTCAAATCTTTGGCAGATAATCTGTCTGATAAATCTCTCTGTGTAAAGGCACTCAAAGGCACAAAAGGCAGCCAAAGTTCCTGGAAGTTGAGGTTCTTCAGTTGTAATCACCACTTTGCTCAGTGTCCCTCCAGTTATACAACTTTGTAATGTATGTTATGTCTGTGAATGGCCCCCTTCCCCGTGTCCCACCACCCCCCACCCGTGTACCCGGAAGTGTGGTGCGCTATACATACCTGTCACGTGCCGACCACGGTCTCCGATCCTCAGCAGTGACGTCTTCTTCGGGCGGCCAGCGGATCTTCCCGAGTGCTGGCCGCCCTCTGCAGCGTCATCCGAAGCTCAGCCGCGATTGGCTGAGCATAACTGTGCTCAGCCAATCGCGGCTGAGCGGCTGATGACGCGGCCACGTCATCAGCTGCTCAGCTGCGATTGGCTGAGCACAGTTATGCTCAGCCAATCGCGGCTGAGCTTCGGATGACGCTGCAGAGGGCGGCCAGCACTCGGGAAGATCCGCTGGCCGCCCGAAGAAGACGTCACTGCTGAGGATCGGAGACCTTGGTCGGCATGTGACAAGTGAGTATAGCGCACCACACTTCCGGGTACACGGGTGGGGGGTGGTGGGACACGGGGAAGGGGGCCATTCACAGACATAACATACATTACAAAGTTGTATAACTTTGTAATGTGTGTTATTCTGTGAATAATTTTTTATCGCCGGACAACCCCTTTAACAATGGGAGGGAAATAGCGGCGTATCAGGAGAAGGAGGCAAGTTTGCTATATGAATGCAGCAGAACAAATATTTGTTAGTTAAAGGTAGTGCGGCGCTAAGAAATTATTCACAGAATAACACACATTACAAAGTTATACAACTTTGTAATGTATGTTATGTCTGTGAATCGCCTCCTTCCCGTATCCCACGACCCCCGCACGTGTACCCGGAAGTTTTGGTGCATTATATATTACCTGCTCCGTGTAGCGCATGTCCGCCACCTTGTGCCAAACGTCATCTTCGGACGAATGGCTGAACCGCTCTGACCGTCCCTAGTGCCGGCCGCCTTCTGCAGCGTCATCAGCTGTTCAGCCAATCGCGGCTGAGCACAGTTATGACGCGGCAGAGGGGGGCCGGCATCAGGAACTGTGGCAGCGATTCGGCCGTCCGTCCGAAGATGACGTTTAGCACAAGGTGGCGGACATGCGCGACACGGATCAGGTAATGTATAATGCACCAACACTTCTGGGTCCACGTGCGGGGGTGGTGGGACACGGGAAGGGGGCAACTCACAGACATAACATACATTACAAAGTTGTATAACTTTGTAATGTGTGTTATTCTGTGAATAATTTCTTAGCGCCACACTACCCCTTTAAGGTGGAAATACCACTTTAGTGGTGCCTTAACACGTACAGTATTGCAGTAGATTTCCACTGCGATACTTTGTAGTGTCAGTTCCCATGGCTCTACACTGCGAAAATATAGCCCCTTCCGACTAAATCTACCAGCTGCCAGGCTAATGCACTACCTGCCTGTGTCCGGCCTGCTTCTCAGGCTCCCGGCCCCCACAACGGCCCCCCTGATGCAGCCACTGATTGGCTGAATGGGATAACAGGGAGGTGGAAGCATGGGCAGGTAATGTATTAGCCCGGCAGTGGTGGGTTAAGAGGGCAGGGGCTACATTCTCGCAGTGGAATAAAAATCCGCTGCAAGAATGTAGAGCTATAGGGAATGACACTACAGAGTTTTGCTGTGGAAATCCACTGCGATACTGTGTGTGAAGATACCCTAAAGGTAAATTCCCAGACCAGGCAAGCATGTACTGCAGAGCATCCTGTATCAGATGAGCTGCATGATCCCTGATTATGTGAGCAGTAATACTGTAGTGATGGGTATCATTGTCTGCACATTTAAAAGGAGCTTACTGGGAGTTACTTTTCTTTCTGGTTAGGATAAGTGTTTGTTCAGGGGGTTTCCAGGTATTTGTTACATTGTTCAACAGGATATGTTTCCTTGTTAAACTCTAGGGTATTCTCATGCATACATCTCTTGGGTTACATTTTAAAGGAGAGAGAAAATTTTTTATTAGAGTATTGCCCCCAGGGGCGGATTAACTTTACCATGGGCTTCGGGCTGTTCACCAAGCTTGGGCCCCCCCAACCCACTGTAACTATGGCGGCACTAACTTAAGTCTTTTTCTTCCATAATGCAGCTTGTAAAGGACCTGTGGTGACATCATTGTCACATGATAAGGTCCTTCAATATATTCTCTAATGTTACTGCATTGTCTCCTGGCTTCAGTTTTGCCCTGATTTGTGCAAAACTGCAGTAAAAAGCAGCAATTTTAATGCAAATAATGGCTGAACATAAGTCTGTTTGGGGGGCCATGGGCCCCTCAGGAGTTCAGGGCCCCAGGCTCCCGCCCTAAACGGAGCTAATATAATCCGCTATTGATTGCCCCCCAAAAGTTAAACAAGTCACCAATATACACTTGGGATACTCAGTGTTCCTCCAGTGCCCTGTGTCCCTCAGTGTTTCCCTGCCATCATCCTCTCCAGCAGCCACAGCCGCACAGCTTCGGGAGTTGGGTTGTGACATCACCATGTTATCCAGGAAGTGACATTACCATTTTATCCAGGAAGTGAAGCCTTGATGCAGGGAAAAGAGCACTGTATATGCAGTTCCCGTAATAAGTGTATAATCGTGATTTTTGAGGGGCAATACAATACTTGAATAAAAAATTTTGCCTGACTTCTCCTTTAATGTTTTCACTCTTATGTGATACTGTCACCCCAGTTTTCCTGTGTGCTTTTATCATTATTGGACTGTGTCTCCCTCATCACAGAAGTAGCATCATCACCACATAGGCCCTGCCCCCCTCGATGGCCAGCCTGTTCCAATGGGCCTCAAGTGGGTGGGGGTCTATGTGCTGATGACGGCACAGAGGGGCAGGGCTTACGGTGGTGATATGGGCAGGGCTAAGTGGCGCTGTTGCCATGAAACCCCGCTCACTTAACACAATCTACAGGTGATAAAAGATCATTTATTACTTGAACAAGCATATTGACGTAAAAATATTGATATAAAATATGGTATGAACACTGCTAAACTTACCCTTTATACCTGTGTAGAAACATCATAATGCAAAAAGGGGGTGACAGTGTCACTTTAAGCCATATTCACATATCGCTTAAAGAAAAAAAGGTAACAGCATCTAAAGATGGCTTTCAAGAAAAAACTCCTGTTTATTCCAGCATGGCAATACTTACAGCTCTATATTAAAAATCCGCTGTGAGAATGTAGCCACATCCTCCTTAACTTATCATCTGCCGGGCCTTTAAACAAGCTAACACATTACCAGGCTGTGCTCCTGCTTACTTCTTAGGGTCCTGGGTCACTGGCGTCCCTCTCAACCAATCAGTGCGTTGTCTTCTAACCTGCTGATAGTTTCCCTTTAAGCAATTTGTAAGAGACAAAGCATTTTTTTCATTATGTTAAAAATGTACAACCCAAGATCTGTCCAGAATATAGACAAATCATGATGTGCAGCTATGTTTTTGCTTTTGGTGCTGTATGTGTAACCATGGCAAGGATACAATTATGTTTAAATAAATGAATAAATGTCGTATATTCCCTGGAGGTTAAACAGTTGTTTCCTCTAAAGCCAATATGTGTGTTTGTGTTTTTTTTTTTCTGGTCATAGTGTAAAGCACAACAACTTCCTGTTCATGCTGCTGGGTAACCACCTCTAAGAGCAGGAAGAATGTGTGTTCCTGAGGTTAACCAGGATGGTGCTGTGAAGTGGTTCTGGTTTGTGCCCTTTCATTCATGATGCCGTGATGGAACCCTTCCTGCATGGGCTGTGTGTTGTAGTAGTTCATCAGAGCTTACATCAACTGTTCAACTTTATCTTGTCCGACCTGACACACTTGTAAATGCTGTATTCACCTACATGGCTGGGTTCACACAATTTCAATTGTTTTTATAAACATACACATAAATGTTAATGGTGAAATAAATAACATTTTGCCACATACTTTCTGCTGGGTTAGGTGCACGGCTCTGGTGTTTAGTTTGCACCAAAAAAAAAAAAAAAAACAATAACCAATTTCTTCTGGAAAACCAGAATACCTAACAAAATTAGATAGGAAAACCAACATTTTTTTGCCTCAAATGGCCAATAAAGCCAGATTCACATGTCCGGAAACTGGCTTTATATCATGTACAGAACTCTGTGGGACTATCTGCGTTATAATTCTTTATGATACAGTGAGCTCCCGAACAGCTAGAGCAGTACCCTGCTGAATTGTCACAGCTGTGTCAGTACGATAGAGCAGTGTTTTAACTGTTCCGGAGCTCACTGTATCATAATGAATTATGATGCAGGGAGTCCTGTAGAATTCCATCCATGATATACAACCAGCTTATTGACTTGTGAATCGCTATGTAAAAATTTTTTATACACTTCAAGGGGAATTCAGCTTTGTTGGCACTTAGTGCAGAGTAAATAAAATAATAAAATAAAGAATAAAAATGCTTCACATTCATGAGATAGCCAGTCCTGCTCCCAGCTGACAAGTCAGAACTGTGGTATTTAGTCTAGATTATCTTCTGTGAGATCAGAAGCAGTAAGGCTGCGTTTACACATACAGATAAATCGCCAGTTTATCTGACAGATTTTTAAATTCAAAGCCAGGAATGGATCTGAAAAGAGGACAAATCTCAGTCTTTCCTTTATGACTTGTTTTCTATTTATAGTCTTTCTGGCTTTGGCTTCAATGATCTGTCAGATAAATCTCTCTGTGTAAACACACCATTACTCAGATCTCTCTGGTAGGTTGCTACAGTGTATCAGCCTGGAGTCAAGTGCATTTAGCACGTGTGGTCATGTGGGTATGAAGGATAGCCCAACTTGTTCTACAATGGAGCCACTGTGAAAGTACCATTACCACTTCTTTAAGCCTTTACATATTACGGTCCTTTTACAAACACAGATAGCTAACAGATTGATCTGACAAATCCTTGCAGCAGACTATACTGAACCCCAGATGCAGCTTTTAGTCATTTCCCTTTCCCCATAGATGGGTATTCATTCTTATTCAGTAGGGAAAATTGAGAAAAGTAATTGCCCGACACCTTTAGGCTGCGGCTTATCTTCAAAGAGAAAAAAAAAACACTTAGGCTACGTTCACATCAGCGTTTGAAGTAAGCAAAACGGAAACTAGCGGATCCGTTAAAATCCCCATAGATTCCCATGATATATTAGTGTGGTCCGTTTGCCCTAATTGTGCTCCGTTTGCATGCAATCCGATCAAGATCTGTTTTTTTGAATGGAGAAAAAAAGTGTTTGCAGTATTTTTCTTACCGTTTAAAAAAAATAGATCACGAACGGAAAGTGCACTTCCGTTTTTTTTTTTTTACATTGTAGTCAATGAGGACGGATCTAAACGGAAGGTATTTCCGTTCACATCCGTTTGTTTTCATCTGTTTTTGCACTGAGCATGCGCAGAAGCATCAAGAAACCAAAGAAGAAAAATAAACTGATAGAAAAACGGATGCTGACTGATGCAAACGGATGCAGACTGAAGCAAACGGATGCAAACTGATGTACAAAAGCCAAAATACAAACGGACCATTAAAAAAAATGAACATTTTGCAATCAGTTTGCATCAGTCTGCTCATCAGTTTATGCTCATCCGTTAAATTATTATGGACGGATCCGTTAGAAAAAAAGAAAAACGCTAGTGTGGCTGAGCCTTTAGGCATAAGATGGGAGTCCCCAGACCTATACCTCAGATGGTCTCTGTGAAAGTCATTGTGAAATGAGCCTTATTTCTTCTTGTCCAGGGTTACTTCTTTTCTTTATTTTTATTGTCCAAAGATACTTTTTATTGTGTTACTAGATTGACAGTCACATATGAGGGCCTAGGTTTACTAAGATTGTCTGTCTGGTTTTCGGACCCCCTACACATTAGGGTTTTAGCTTTTCATCCTGCTAGATGTGTCTGATTGCCCTTAGTGTAATCTG
Organism: Dendropsophus ebraccatus; assembly: GCF_027789765.1. Taxonomy (NCBI): domain Eukaryota; kingdom Metazoa; phylum Chordata; class Amphibia; order Anura; family Hylidae; genus Dendropsophus; species Dendropsophus ebraccatus. The sequence continues at coordinate 142,619,832 of NC_091454.1, read as the reverse complement.
GTTTTTCACTTAGGACTTGCATCATTTTGCACCAAATTGCCCCATTTTCATCGCTAGTGTAACAATTGAACGCTGTAAAGTTGGTCAGCTAACTGAGTGATCTGGGCCAGTGTGTAGAAGACATTCTTTATAGCAGTGTATAAACAGCACTAACGTTTCTTACAAAGCTGTTAGCCTTGTGAATTATTTGGTTGGTAATTTATGAGATTACAGTATGATTTCTAGATGGAGTAGGTCTGACTGACACAAGAGCCTCTCATGGGATTTGACCCCAGTGACCCTGTAACCCACAGCATGAATACAGATGCAGTCCTGCTTTTTTGCATATGGCAGGCGTTCTGTTTGTTTGTGTGAGGGTGTAATTGGTGGAGTCTGGAAATGAGTTACACTTTAATGACAGCACTTTCCTGAAATACTGCATGTGACTTGTAGCTGGAAATACGCACCAACATCAGTAGGATTAGCATTGAAGACAGTTTTGCTTGTAAATATAATATGTAAATCTAAACTGTTGTGTATCTAAACAGGATGCTATAAGAATAAAAAGCTGTCTTAAATTAAGTGCTAAAGGGGTAGTCCAGCGAGTAATTTTTTTTTTTTTTATGCGTGGCTTTAATAAAGTAACATTATGTTGACCGCATGAAGGGTGGGACACAGACCACTGCTGCCACCAATATTAGTGTCCCCTGCTGCTATCAAACGCTGCTGCATAACGCTATTGACGCCTCCCCCGGTACTGTATATTCTAATATGCTCTTTATCAATAGCACTGTGTGGCAGTGCTTGATCAGCACAGGGGACTCTTAGTGCTGTCACTCAATATAAATATATATATATATATATATATATATATATATATATATATATATATATATATATATATTATTAAAAAAAGGGATATGTTCAGTTAAAAATAAAAAAAATCATTAAAGCGACTCTGTACCTACAATCTGACAACCCCCCTAAACCACTTGTACCTTTGGCCAGCTGCTTTTAATCCAAGATCTGTCCTGGGGTCCGTTCGGCAGGTGATGCAGTTATTGTTCTAAAAAACAACTTTTAAACTGGCAGCCCTGTGTCAAACTGCTGTGGCCTAGAGTATCTGTGCCCTAACTTTGCACCACCCCTCCTTCCTTCCTCCCCACCCTCCTCATCATTAGTAATGCCACTGGCAGGATTTTTCCTATTCCTCTGGAGTGAACACTGCACAAGTGCCTTAACGATCCAGCCCATGTGCAGTGTCCACACAGGTAATGAATAGGAGAATAGCTGAAGCATACCTATTGATGAAGAGGGCGGGGAGGAGAGACAGAGAGGTTGTGCCAGCCTAATGCATGCATACTCTAGGCCACGCCAGTTTAGCACAGGGCTGCAAGTTTAAAAATAACTTTTTATGACAATAACTGCATCACCTGCCGAACGGACCCCAGGACAGATCTTTGATTAAAAGCCACTATCCGAAGGTACAAGTGGTTTGGGGGGGGCAGATTATGGGTACAGAGTCACTTTAATCTCTGGAGTACCCCTTTATTTGGTTCATGGATTTGCCAATAATGCATCAGTTTTACTTGCAAACCACAGGGATGTTAACATATTTTGTGGCTAATGCTGTATTATCACTCAACCCTGTCCAAATCTAAATGGTCCCAAATACAAAAACATGTCCTGTATTCTACGGATCTGTATTTTCGTGTTTGAGTTAGTGCACATTGATGTCTATTGGGCTATTTACACAGTAGATTACAAGGACGTAAACAAATTCTGAAAAAAAAGGACATGTCCTAGTGCGGGCCCAGATTTTTTTTTTTTTTTGTGTGGATTCACATAGAAATCAATGGGATTTGCCATTTTCTACGTATTGTAACATTTTGGCATCCGTAAAAAATAAGGATCATATGTTGAAAGGTTTTGTTTCTAAAAAACGAATTTACGGATGCACTACAGATGCCCGATCAGTAATTTTTAGCAGATTGTACAGGTGGGAGGAATCTACTGACATGAAAAAGCCCGCTACCCCAATACTCTAAAAAATTGTTAAAAAAAAAGAAAAAACTTGATCTGAATTGAAACCCTGGTTTTAGGAGTAAGCCAAGTCCAGCTCACTTGTTTTGTTCTCTGAAGGGATGCATGGATGTGTGGAATAGAATATATACTACTGCGCTTCAGGCCATAAAATAGCCCTTAGTTATAGCATGCAAATGTGTTCACATAGGTTAACATGTGAATAATTGTAATGCACAGGGCTTAAATCCCAGATAAAAGCCCATAGCATGCGCTCAGTATTGTAATATAAGATGGAAATGGGAAAGTACTTACAGACCTTACTGAGCTATTGGACTTGACTAATTGTAAAGAACATGGTCCCAATAAGAGAGTTATCAGTTTCAAAGGAAAATATCATAAAACAGCTTGAGGCCAGATTCACACATACCAGATCCGCAGCAAATTTCACGCTGCGAAATCTGCTGCAGATCTCTTGCCTGTTTCTATGAGAATACAAACTCGCAGCAGAATTGACATACTTTACCTACTGCACGCTCCGGCTTGCTTCGGGGGCTCCTGGCTTCTGGGCGACCTGCTCAGCCAATCAGTGCGCTGCTGCAAGGCAGTGCACTGATTGGCTCAGCGGGACGTCCAGCTGGGAACCCCCATCACTAACCCCTTAAACTTTTCGATCACACCACTGCGTTTAAATCTAAGTGACCGGAATGGCCTCTTTAGTGTGACTGCTGGGGTCCTGATCACATTCCCTGACTGCAGAAGGTATACTGCTTATTCCTGCGCAGTCGGGTCTCCGATTTTCTCATAGAGTCTGTCTCTGTATGAGAAGATCACAAAAAAAAAAACACTGATTATTGCTATGCAATGGCATATCATTGACCATTGTTATGCTGCGTTTACACGTAACGATTATCGTGCGAATTCGCACGATAACGATCGAATTCAAACGATAATAGTACGTGTAAACGCAGCGAACGATCAAACGACGAGCGAGAAATCGTTCATTTTGATCTTTGAACATGTTCTCAAATCGTCGTTGATCATTCGCAAACCATTCGCAGATCGTTCCGTGTGAACAGTCGTTCGCCGATTTAACCAATGTGTGAGATAGGCTTAAGCGATCGCAAAACGAATTTTCTGTACGATATATCGTACCGTCTAAACGCTGATAGTTATGGAAAAAAAAAACGTTGCTCCGACATCGTTAATCGTGCGATCGGGCGAATTATCGTTTTCTTGTGAACGCAGCATTAGTAATCTTAGTAAGCTTTATAAAGGTGAAAAATAAGTTTTATCATGCCGGGAGAGGGGCGGCAACTAGTCATCTGGGCGGGAAGCTGCCTGTGACTAGTGACTGCTCTCTGCTTGTTAATCATCCCTGTACTGAACGCTGACAGAGCCGTGACTAGTCATGGGCGGCTCCCCACCCAGATAACTAATTGTCGCCCCTCTCCCAGCCTTGTGTGGCAGAATAAAACAACTTTTTTACCTTTTATAAAGCTACTGCTGCAGCTGTGACTGGTAGGCTCAAGAATCTGCACAGTAGCTCTATATTGTGAGTTGTGCTGATTTGTTTCTCTTTAAAATACAACAATAAGTGCTATATCTTGTTGAAGGTGAGGAGGAAAAACGAAAATGCAAAAATAAAAATTCACCTGGTCATTTAGGCCATTTTTGGCTGGGTCATGAAGGGGTTAATGAGATACAAAATGGTACAGAATTGTATCCCTTTTAATGGTATAAAGGTGAATGCAGTAAGTAATCTGTAACATGTGGAGTACTTTGTTAAGGCACAGCATTCAGATCTTTCTGAGGCTGATACAGATGTGACTGCCAGGCCCCATTATAAGAACCATATGTCTGACAAGAGGAAGAATTGTAAACATGATGGGAAACAGATAGGAATGTGCTGAGAGATTTCTGCAGCCTATCCATGTCCTTTTTGAGAATGTAAATGACTTTTTAATTGCATATGGTAAAATGGTGATCAGAGAAAATGGTGCACTCGCTCAGATATCTGTCCTTCTGTTGAGACTATTGTTGTTGCTTAAGGTCCTATTCCACGGAACGATTATCGTCCGTATTCGGCCGATAATCTTCCCGTGGAATACAAGCCAACAATCAGCCGACATCAGCTTAACCCCTTAGTGACCGCCGATACGGCTTTCTACGGCGGTCACTAATGGGCCTTATTCTGCTGCCATCAGCTTTTTACGGCGATGGCAGAGAATAAGGCTGCGGGGCCGGGACGGCTCCCACCCCATCCCCCCGGCTACCGGAGGTAGCTGAGGGGTTGGGGCAGTGTGTGAGGTCCGTCCCGGCCCCCCCCCTTACCGACGATCGCCGCTATTAACGTTATAGCGGCGACCGTCGGTAAAGAGGATTACCGGTGCCGCCGCCACCTTTCATCTCCCCCCGCCGTGAATCTACGGCGGGGGGAGATGAAATAAGTGTATATCAGACCCCAGATCAGACCCCCCTAGTGCCCCGATAACTAACCCCCCTCCCCCGGCGGCCATCATTTCCAAGATGGCCGCCGCAATCGCTGTGAACCGACTAACGTCGGTTCACAGCGATTAAAAAGTTAAAATGAATGAAAGCCCCATGCTCTCCGCCACCGGAGGTAGCGGAGAGCATGGGGCAGTCATCGGGGACCCCCCTGTGGGGTCCCGGTACAAGCGATCAGCGGTATATACTATATACCGCTGATCGCTTGTACCATGTGCTCCTGGCACTTTTTATCCCCTGTCACCATAAATGATTGGTGACAGGGGATAAAAAGTGATGTCCCCCCACCCCCCAAGTCGCCCCCCACCCCCCCTGTCACCCCCGTCCCCGAGTCACCCTCCCTTCCCCATATACTCACCGGATCCACGGAGCTCCTTCCTCCTCGACGTCCTGGCTGGTTATGAAGTGCGCATGCGCTTCACAACCAGCCAAGCTCTGAAAATTTAAAGTGACAGAGACCAATTTGGTCTCTGTCACTGAACTATGATTACTGTGATAGAAAATATCACAGTAATCATAGTAATACAGTGAAAATGAATGTATAAAGTACAAAAAGTGACAAACATACAAAAAAATAAAACACACACTTTTTATTATAGTAATAATTGCAGTTTACTCCCAAATTACCCCTAACCCCTCCCCAGATTACCCGTAACCACCGCACGTTACCCGTAACCACCGCACGTTGCCCGTAACCACCGCACGTTGCCCGTAACCACCGCACGTTGCCCGTAACCACCGCACGTTGCCCGTAACCACCGCACGTTGCCCGTAACCACCGCACGTTGCCCGTAACCACCGCACGTTGCCCGTAACCACCGCACGTTGCCCGTAACCACCGCAAATTGCCAGTGACCCCCTCCAGATTGCCCGTAACCACCCCAAATTACATGTACCCACCCCAGATTACCTATAAGCACTTCAGTTTATCAGTAACAATCCCAGATTGTCTGTAACCCTTCCAGGTTGCACATAACCCCCCCAGGTTCCCCGTAATCATGCCAGATTACATGTAACCCCCCCCAGATTGCACGTAACCACCGCGCGTTGCCTCTGACCACGCCACGATGCCTCTGACCACGCCACGATGCCTCTGACCACGCCACGATGCCTCTGACCACGCCACGATGCCTCTGACCACGCCACGATGCCTCTGACCACGCCACGATGCCTCTGACCACGCCACGATGCCTCTGACCACGCCACGTCGCCTCTGACCACCGCACGTCGCCTCTGACCACCGCACGTCGCCTCTGACCACCGCACGTCGCCTCTGACCACCCCAAATTGCCAATGACCCCCTCCAGATTGCGGTGCCCATGTCAGATTACAGGTACCCACCCCAGATTGCCTATAAGAACTTCAGTTTATCCATAACCACCCCACATTGCCCGTAACCACCCCACGTTGCCCGTAACCACCCCAGATTGTCTGTAAGCACTGCAGGTTGCCCGTAACCACCCCACGTTGCCCGTATCCACCCCAGATTGTCTGTAAGCACAGCAGGTTGCCCGTAACCACCCCACGTTGCCCGTATCCACCCCAGATTGTCTGTAAGCACTGCAGGTTGCCCGTAACCACCCCACGTTTCCCGTAACCATCCCAGATTGTCTGTAAGCACAGCAGGTTGCCTGTAACCAGCCCACGTTGCCCGTTACCAGCCCACGTTGCCTGTAACCAGCCCACGTTGCCTGTAACCAGCCCACGTTGTCTGTAACCAGCCCACGTTGCCTGTAACCACCCCACGTTGCCGTAACCACAGCAGGTTGCCCGTGACCACCACACGTTGCCCGTGACCACCACACGTTGCCCATAACCACCACACGTTGCCCGTAACCACCCCGCGTTGCCTGTAACCACCCCACGTTGCCTGTAACCACAGCAGGTTGCCCGTGACCACCCCATGTTGTCCGTAACCACCCCAGATTACCTGTAACCACCCCTGGTTGCCCGTAACCACCCCACATTACCTGTAATTTCATTTTTTTTATTTTATTTTAGTAACTGCGCTATTCTAATAACCATTACTAGCTGCGGTTTTGCTCCTGTAAATTGGCGCTCCTTCCCTTCTGAGCCCTGCTGTGTGCCCATACAGTGGTTTATGCCCACATATGAGGTACCGTTTTACTCAGGAGAACCTGCGTTACAGATTTTGGGGTGAATTTTCTCTCCTGTTCCTCGTCAAATTGAGAAATTTCAAACTAAACCAACATATTATTGGAAAAATTCGAGTTTTTCATTTTTACTGGCCAATTTTGAATACTTTCCTCTAATACCTGTGGGGTAAAAATGGTCACCACACACCAAGATGAATTCTTTGAGGGGTGCTCTTTCCAAAATGTGGTGACTTTTGGGGGGAATCTATTCTGCTGACACTACAGGGGCTCAGCAAACGCACCTGGCGCTCAGAAACATCTTCAGAAAAATCTGCACTGAAAATGCTAATTGGCGCTCCTTCCCTTCTGAGCCCGGCTGTGTGCCCATGCAGTGGTTTATGCCCACATATGGGGTACTCTTCTACTCAGGAGAACCTGCTTTACATATATTGGGGTGACATTTCTCTCCTGTTCCTCGTGAAATTGAGAAATTTCAAACTAAAGGAACATATTATTGGAAAAATTCGAGTTTTTCATTTTTACTGTCTACTTTTGAATATTTTCCTCAAACACCTGTGGGGTCAAAATGCTCACCACACCCCAAAATAAATTCTTTGAGGGGTGCACTTTCTAAAATGGAGTGACTTATTGGGAGATTTTACTCTGTGGACACTACAGGGGCTCTGCAAACGCACCTGGCACTCGGAAACTTCTTCAGCAAAATCTGCATTGAAAAAGCTAATTGGCGCTCCTTCCCTTTTGAGCCCTCCTGTGTGCCCATACAGTGGTTTACGCCCACATATGGGGTACCATTGTACTCAGGAGAACCTGCGTTACAAATTTTGTGGTACTTTTTTCCTCTTGTTCCTCGTGAAATTGAGAAATTTCAAACTAAAAGAACATAATATTGGAAAAATTTGAGTTTTTCATTTTTACTGTCTACTTTTGAATACTTTCCTCTAATACCTGTGGGGTCAAAATGGTCACCACACACCAAGATGAATACTTTGAGGGGTGCACTTTCCAAAATGGAGTGACTTATGGCGAGATTTTACTCCGCTGGCACTACAGGGGCACTGCAAACGCACCTGGCGCTCGAAAACTTCTGCAGCAAAATCTGCATTGAAAAAGCTAATTGGCGCTCCTTCCCTTCTGAGCCCTCCTGTGTGCCCATGCAGTGGTTTATGCCCACATATGGGGTACCATTGTACTCAGGAGAACCTGCGTTACAAATTTTGGGGTACTTTTTTCCTCTTGTTCCTCGTGAAATTGAGAAATTTCAAACTAAACGAACATATTATTGGAAGAATTCGAGTTTTTCATTTTTACTGTCTTCTTTTGAATACTTTCCTGTAATACCTGTGGGGTCAAAATGGTCACCACACACCAAGATGAATTCTTTGAGGGGTGTACTTTCCAAAATGGGGTGACTTATGGGGGGTTTTCTCTCTGCTGACACTACAGGGGCTCTGCAAACGCACCTGGCGCTCAGAAACTTCTTCAGCAAAATCTGCATTGGAAAAGCTAATTGGCGCTCCCTTCCTTCTGAGCCCTGCTGTGTGCCCATACAATGGTTTACGCCCACATATGGGGTACCGTTGTACTCAAGAGAACCTGCATTACAAATTTTGGGGTGCTTTTTGTCTCATATTCCTTTTGAAAATGAGAAACTTTAATCTAAACGTATATATTATTGGAAAATTAAAATTTTCAATTTTTTTCCTGCCTAATTGTGAATACTTTCCTCCAGCCCCTGTAGGGTTAAAATGCTCATTATACCCCTAGATTAATTCTTTAAGGTGTGTAGTTTCCAAAATGGGGTCACTTATGGGGGTTTTCAGGATACCAGACTTCTAAATCCATTTAAAAAAAGAACTGGTCCCTAAAAAAATCAGTTTCACGAAAATGTGATAATTTGCTGATAAATTTCTAAGCCCCATAACACCCTAAAAAAGTAAAATATGTTTACCAAATTATGCCAGAATAAAGAAGACATATTGGTAATGTGACTTAGTAACTAATTTATGTGCTACGACTTTCTTTTTTTAGAAGCAGAGAATTTCAAAGTTCATAAAATGCAAATTTTTTTAATTTTTCATGATATTTTGATGTTTTTCACAAAAAACACACAAAGTAGTGACCAAATTTTGCCACTAACATAAAGTGCCATATGTCACGAAAAAACAATCTCAGAATCGCTAGCATACGTTAAAGCATCACTGAGCTATAAGAGCATAAAGTGAGACAGGTCAGATTTTGAAAAATTAGCCTGGTCATTAAGGCCCAAACTAGCTGCAGCACAAAGGGGTTAATATGCATCAAAGTTTGAAGCCAGATTTTGTCCCACAGTATTGCACTTTAAGCCACACCCCATTTTGGACCCGGCGGTAAAATGTCTCTCTAAAGAGAACAGTCCAGTGTTATAATATAATTCCGTATTCATTACCCCCCCCCCCCCCCCCCCAAAACCCACATGTCACCTTTAAGCAATCCGCTGGTTCTCCATAACAATATAATACTAAATGGAGGATGTATAATAAATGGATACCTATTACTTTTGAAATGTCAGAAGTTTTTAACTCTATGGAGGGGGGGGGGGGCGTAAGTGGGTATCCAAGTTCAGAAAAAGAAAACAAACTACTTTCTTGTAAAAACAGCACCACCCCAGGCTGTGTATAATATTGCATTTAAAGTGACACTGTCACCTCCTTTGTGCATTCTGACATCTCTACACAGGTGTAAAGGATAAATTTAGCGGTTTTCATACTTTATTTTAGATCAACGTCATGGTGCCTGTTCAAGTAAAAAGTAATCTTTTATCAACTGCAGATTGTGTTAAGTGGGCAGGGCCTCGTGGCATTAGCACCACTTAGCCCCACCCACAACGCCACGGTTGGCCCCGCCCCCTCACCAGCCATTGGAACAGGCTGGCCGAAAGGTCTAGACCCCACCCCCTTTACGTCGGCCAACCAATGGGCGTCAAGGGGGCGGGACCAACAGTGCAGTTGTGGGCGGGGCTAAGTGGCGCTAATGTTGTGAGGCCATGCCCACTTAATACAATATGCAGTTGATAAAAGATGACTTTTTACTTGAACAAACACCATGACGTATGATATAAAATAAGGTATGAAAAACGCTAAATTTACCCTTTACACCTGTGTAGAGATGTCAGAATGCACAAAGGGGGTGACCGTGTCACTTTAAGCCTAATTCAATTCAATGGAACAGAGATTAAAAAAAACACACCTAAACTAATGATATGTTAATAATAATGATGTTTCAGAAATAAAGCAGACATGTTTTTTTTTTTTTTAAAGGAGAAGTTCGGCGAAAATTTTTGTTAATGTATTGTATTGTCCCTCAAAAGTTATACAAATCACCAATATACACTTATTACGGGAAATGCACATAAAGTCCTTTTTTTCCCTGCACTTACTACTACATCAAGGCTTCACTTCCTGGATAAAATGGTGATGTCACGACCCGACTCCCAGAGCTGTGTGGGCTGTGGCTGCTGGAGAGGATGATGGCAGAGGGATGCTCAGTGTCCCTCCAGTGCCCTGTGTCCCTCAGTGTCCCCCTGCCACCATCCTCTCCAGCAGCCACAGCCCGCACAGCTCTGGGAGTCGGGTCGTGACATCACCATGTTATCCAGGAAGTGAAGCCTTGATGCAGTAGTAAGTGCAGGGAAAAAAGCACTTTATAGGCATTTCCCGTAATAAGTGAATATTGGTGATTTGTATAACGTTTGAGAGGAAGTACAATACTTTAATAAAAATTTTCGCTGGACTTCTCCTTTAAGCCAGGTTAACCCCTTTAAAATTGTAGTCTTTAGGAGGTACCGGCAGTTGGCTCCACTGTGCCTGCAAACAAGGAGAATTGTGGGCAAGTGTCTGCACTGTTGCTTGGCAATAGCAGATTTAAAGTTTATACATATTAACAAAATTCAAGTTATGCAAAACTCCCCTACAACCGAGACAGAGTTGAATTAAGATCACGAAATAGGGGAAAAGGTGTTGCTCACATATAACTGTGGAAGGGTTCTAGTAACAAACCTACAAACATATGAAGGACAACTGAACCTCTGATTAATCAAAACATAATCTTTATTAATAAGACAAATGAAATAGAATAAAAATGCAGGAAAAACAATGAATCACGACTAAAAGAAATGTTAAAAACAATACCAATGAACATACAAACGGGGGGGGGGTAGTACAGGTGGACATCAAACAGGATATAGACCCAGCACGGGACATAATAAATAGAGGTTTGGAAACATACCAGTAAATCTCCTAAGACAGATAAATCAACACCCAAAGATCAAGATCGAGATGGTAAAAAAAGTATATTACCGAAGTGGTGGAAAAGATGTCCGCCTGCTACCCCCACCCTGACGTATGTTTCGGCGACTTGCCTTTTTCAAAAAGGGATCCCTTTGAAAAAGGCAAATCGCCGAAACGTACGTGCTGGGTCTATATCCTGTTTGATGTCCACCTGTACTACCCCCCGTTTGTATGTTCGTTGTTATTGTTTTTGACATTCCTTTCAGTCGTGATTCATTGTTTTTCCTGCATTTTCATTCTATTTCATTTGTCTTATTAATAAAGATTGTTTTAATTGATCAGAGGTTCAATTGTCCTTCATATGTTTGTTAAAGTTTATAGAGTAAGGGTAGCTTTACACATACTGGATTCCTGGTAGTGTGAAGTTCAGTGGGGTTACATACCCGCAGCACCCCCCGCCACTCACATCCCGCAGCATACATTACCTGCTCAGTGCCGTGGCTGCATGTGAGGCTCCCGTTGGTCCCGCTCAGCCAATCAGTGACTGCTGTGCACTGATTGGCTGATGGGGACTGCCGGGAGCCTCACATGCAGCCGAGGCACCAAGCTGGTAATGTATGCTGCAGGATGTGGGCTGCGGTTTAAAGATGCCGGGTTACATACTCACAGTGGAATGAAAATTCTGCTGCGGGTATGTAACCCCATTGAACTTCAGACTACCAGGATTCGCAGTGGATTTTGCTGCAAACTTGCAGCGTCAAGTCCGCTCCGTATCCGGTGTATGTGAAGTCACCCTAAACCAGGAAGTAATGAGATCCTTAAGGAGGAGAACTGTATAATACAAGTTACTTTAGTGTAGAAAAAAACCCAACAACATATTCAGGCCCTTTTATTTTTTTTGTATTTGGTACACATCTGGTTTTCCCCACTTAGCTTTATAAGACACCCCTTTAGGCTATGTTCACACAGTGTATTTTTAATGACAAGAACGGCTGATGTTGGTGATTAAAGGGGTTGGCCACCTTATAGTAAAATTGCTCTGTGTACAGTATTAAGTGTACTCACTGTATATACTGACAGCAGCTCCCTGTGTACCTCATAATATCATCAGACTCTCCTCCAGGCTGTGTTGTCCTGCTCTTAGGTGAGTCTGTCCATAGGATTGCCGACATGGAGGAGCATGTGACCATGCCCCGCCCCCAGTGTCCTCCAAAGGCATATACAGGCTCAGTGGTGGATGCTTGGTGTGGGGGGGGGGGTGAACATGGTCACATGCTCCTCCATGTTGGCCATCTTATGGACAGACTCACCACAGAGCAGGACAGCATAGACTGGAGGAGGGGAGTCTGATTTTAACTCTTTGAGGTACAAAAGAAGCTGCTGTGAGTACACTTACTAATACTGTACACTGAACTGTTTTACTATAAAGTGGCCAACCTCTTTAACCCCTTCATGACTGGGGGTCATTAAGAGCCATAACGCTTTTATTTTTTTTCACCTACAGGGCTGTTTGGGGTGTCATTTTTTTGGTGCCATTTTTTGTGCCATGATCTCTAGTTTTTATTAATATCATATTAGTGTAAAAGAAAATTTTTTATAGCTTTTAATTTTTTTTCTGATTTATATAATTTTTTTTTTAATTTTCCCCCCGTTTACACCATTCACCTTGTGGGAGCAATAATGTTATATTTTAATAGATCAGACAATTCCACAATAAATAATATGTTTATTTATTTATTCTGCTTATTTTTATAATGAGCAAAGAGGTATTTTAAACTTTTATTGAGGGGTTATAATTTTTTTTTTTAATTGCTTTTAGAAACCTTTATAACATTTTTTTTACACTTTTATTTTACTGTTAAACATGCAATCATTAGATTACATATACTGATCTATGCTATGCCGTAGCATAGATCAGTACTATCAGCTATCTGAACAGAGAGTCTGCCTGCCTATTGGTACAAGTGATCGGGGGTCCCGATCAGTCGGTGCTTAACTTGTCACTGACTTTCTTAAATGCTGCGATCGCTATGCATCACGGCGTTTAAGGAGTTAATTACGGGCAGCTGAGGGATCGAGCCTTGGCTGCCTGTGGCATTGCGCCTACCCTTGGCTTCGGGGACACTGATGTGTGTGGGGCCACTCACACTGCGTTCCCGCACACATCAAAACCCTCTGACAGCCATGAACGTTTATATACGTTACATTGACAGGTTTTCTTTTTAATGTAGGTAATGCTACATGTCCCCCTGCAGAGACAATCCTTCCAGTAAGGCAGCTCCAGGAGATATTTTCTTTGAGCATGAAATAATGTCAAGATGCTTATATACTTCTCTGCTGTAAAAGGTGAAATGGCTATATTACTCAAAAAGTAAAGAGTTGCCCTCTCAGGTATTGCGTTGACACATTGATTGAGGAACCCTTGTATAGTGAATACATTGTAGAGAATAGCTCACTAATAAATAGCATTAGTACACCGAATGCCAGAGAGATAAGAATTGAGACATTCTTGAATTCAGCATGGGCCTCCAAAAGTGAAGGAAAAAGTTTATGTCTAGAAAGCCATAAGTTCCAAGTGTTCCTCCAGTCAGGAATCCAGTGTGGAGAGGTGATTCTGTAACCTACTGGGAATGGAAACCTTTCCACAGTTTGGATGTGGTGTCATTAACATGTGTGGTATGTAACAGTAGATTACATACACACCTAAAGATTGAAGTTGTGGTTGACATCTAATTATCTATGTATAATCTCTATACATCTCCCCTTGCCCACATGTATAGCCATACTGTCAAAATAAGCAGTGTTATGCAGAAAGCTGTTCCATACACCATTATAAATCCTGCGGCATGCTTAAGAGAAGAGCTTACACACTGATGTCCTGTCTTCTGTTTAGTATATAGTGGACTCCTTATAATACTAAAGGTCCTCATACACGTTATACTTATGTCATCTGTAACCGTCGCTTGAGGTGGGTTTAGCTTCAGTATAAGGTGTATGGCAATCTCACGACTGCTCACAGACAGATGGGGTTGGTGGAGATAGGGGTTGAATGTGATGAAAAATCAGTGGCCAACCCCTTTGTTCTCTGAGAGATAACCTGCAGTCAGAGCTGTCTCGCTGCGGCTTACCCCTCCCCATAGAGCAGGGATAGGGAACCTTTGGCCCTCCAGCTTTTGCAAAACTACAATTCCCGTCATGCCTGGACAGCTGAAGCTAAAACTTTGGCTGTCCAGGTATAATGGGAATTGTAGTTTTGCAGCAGTTGGAGGGCAAAAGGTTCCCCATCCCTGCCATAGACAATACAGACCACTCAGCCATGGCAGTCAGTAAGATACCGGACAGAATAGCTCTGCATGCAATACTATTTTGTACAGGATTTGTGCTGGAGACTTTTGATGGAACCTCTAACACAAATGTGAACACGACCTTTCTTACATGTTATATTATTATTTTCATGAGATCCTGGTATGTTTACCTAGTGCATCTCTAACCCTCCTAATTTCAATAATTATACTTGTGGGTTTTATGTATAGTCTTAGAACAATGGATTCCTCTAAATGGTTACAATGCCGCCATAATCTCAGTGTCAGGACATGAATGATATGTGCAGTGTAAACACAGTGGATAAGCTGTAGATAAACACTTCTCTGTGGTATGTGTGGATGAGTGGGCCTTGCTTTGAGGGCATTCCTATAAGTTTTGGATAATCACTAGGCGTTTTCCTCTCCTGCTGGGCAGGTTGTGTGTGTTACTATTGTTCTATGTATGTTTTCTGGGTGTTACTTTTCTTAAAGGGGTTGTCCGGCGATAAAAAATTATTCACAGAATAACACACATTACAAAGTTATACAACTTTGTAATGTATGTTATGTCTGTGAATGGCCCCCTTCCCCGTGTCCCACCACCCCCACCCGTGTACCCGGAAGTGTGGTGCGCTATACATTACCTGTCACGTGCCGACCACGGTCTCCGATCCTCAGCAGTGATGTCTTCTTCGGGAGGCCGGCGGATCTTCCCGAGTGCCGGCCGCCCTCTGCAGCGTCATCCGAAGCTCAGCCGCGATTGGCTGAGCATAACTGTGCTCAGCCAATCGCGGCTGAGCGGCTGATGACGCGGCCACGTCATCAGCTGCTCAGCCGCGACTGGCTGAGCACAGTTATGCTCAGCCAATCGCGGCTGAGCTTCGGATGACGCTGCAGAGGGCGGCCGGCACTCGGGAAGATCCGCCGGCCTCCCGAAGAAGACGTCACTGCTGAGGATTGGAGACCATGGACGACACGAGATGCGGTGAGTATAATGCACCACACTTCCGGGTCTAGCGTGGGTGGGGGGAAACACGGGGAAGGGGGCCATTCACAGACATAACACATTACAAAGTTGTATAACTTTGTAATGTGTGTTATTCTGTGAATAATTTTTTATCGCCGGACAACCCCTTTAACATGGAAGGTTTTTTTTAACCAATCACACAGTTGCTCAAATGGTACATGATGGTACATGAGATTTATGAAAGGGTGTAAATATACACTTGGTGTAAATTGCCCACAGCAACCAATCACAGCTCCTCTTATATCTTACCAGAGCTTAAAGCTGAGCTGTGATTGGTTACTGTGGACAGTTTACACCAGGTGTATATTTACACCCTTTCATAAATCTCCCCCATGTGTATCCATAGGACTGTTCAGAGGCATAGCTAAAGGCTCATGGGCACTGGTGCAAAAGTTTCCACTTTTTAAGGGTACAAACCCACTTGACGTATTTGCTGCGTGAATCAGTCTTAAAAATAAGCAGGCAAAACGCAGGTTGGCTTTATACAATTGTTCTGCGTTAAAATACGCAATTGCGTATTTTTGAAGTGTGAAGCTACATGCGTTTTTCACACAGGTTGTTAACAACTGATGCTTTGCTAACAACAAGCTTCACGCTTCAAAAATACGCAATTGCGTATTTTAACGCAGAAGAATTGTATATATATATATATAAAGTCAACCTGCGTTTTGCCTACTTATTATTAAGACTGATTCACGCAGCAAATACAACAAGTGGGTTTGTACCCTTATAGTGTGTTTGTGTGTGTGTGTGTGTGTGTGTATGTGTATGTATATATATATATATATATATATATATATATATATATATATATATATATATATATATATATATGTGTATGTGTGTGTAAATATATTATAATATAATTTGGAGTAGGTGTGCAGTATAGTGGCCAGGGGTATATGTACTTTATAGCAGTGATTTTCAACCTTTTTTGAGCTGCGGCACACTTTTTATACTTAAAAAATCCCGGGGCACACCACCAACCAAAATGGCACAAAATGACACTAAAACAGTACATATTATACATATAGTTAATAATATAGATTCTAAATGTATTTATACTCAGTGTGAAACCTGGGCCTGTTTTCTTCTCCCCCCTGTGCTTCTCTCCTGTGCTTCTCTCCACCATACTTCTCCCCCCTACTTCTCTCCTGTGCTTCTCTCCACCATACTTCTCCCCCTGCTTCTCTCCTGTGCTTCTCTCCCCCTGCTTCTCTCCTGTGCTTCTCTCCCCCATGCTTCTCTCCTGTGCTTCTCTCTCCCCTGCTTCTCTCCCCTGCTTCTCTCCCCTGCTTCTCTCCTGTGCTTCTCTCCCCCATGCTTCTCTCTCCTGTGCTTTTCTCTCCTGTGCTTTTCTCTCCTGTGCTTCTCTTCCCCATGCTTCTCTCCTGTGCTTCTCTTCCCCATGCTTCTCTCCTGTGCTTCTCTCCACCATACTTCTCTCCCCCCTGTGTCTCTCCACCAAACTTCTCTCCCCCCTGCTTCTCCCCCATCCCCAGGTTTCTCTCCCCCATTGTTTTCTCCTGTTTCACAGGGGCACCATAGTTTGGGGAACTTTCCCCGCGGCACACCCGACCATGTGTCACTGCACACTAGTGCACGTCGGGCTACACGTCAGGAATCTGTGAAAAAAGGATGCTGTTGTGCGGCCGACTGCCACATTAACTTGAATGAGCAGGACGGAGTCATTATGTGACAACATTCTGCTCATTTGCCGGACGTACACTGCTTTTGGTCGACCACGTTTTTGAGTCTTGCACAAAAGCAGTGTACGTCCAGCAAATGAGCAGAATGTAGTCACATATTGACTCCGTCCTGCTCATTCAAGTTAATGTGGCTGTCGACCGCATGCCGAGCTGCACGTCGGCATCCTTTTTTCACTGATTCCTGACGTGTAGCCCGACGTGGGGCCAAAAACGTGGAATCCGATGCAAGTTCTGCTGCAATACTGTGTACTGTTACGGCCTATGGGCTCTACATTCTCACAGCGGATTTTCATTCTGCTGCAAGAATGTAACCATGGTCCATTTAACTCAGCATCTGCCGGTCTAACAAGCGAATACATTACCTGTTTGCTCTCCAGCTTGCTTCTTCGCTCCCAGGTCACTGCTCTCCTGTTCAGCTACTCAATGCGCTGTCCCACTGTGCACCCACTGATGGGCTGAGAGGAACGTCAGTGACCCGGGAACCGGAGAAGCAAGCTGGAGTGCGGACAGGTTATGTATTTTCTTATTAGGCTTGGTTCACACTACGTTTTCGCAATTGTTTTTTTTAATCCGTTTTTTGGGTCATGGCTAACAGTAGAGAGTATAGCAGCGGGTTTCGCTGTGGAACTGATTTTTGGTGTTGTTGTACTTGTGCTGTCCCCACTATGTACGTGGAATCTCCTTCATGCTTCATCTCACTGTTATTCAGATGACAGTGCAGTGTATGTGGGTTATTCTGGAGGTCTGACTGTATTTCTACACCGGTTTCGACCATGAGTACATAACACTGCTATATTAAATGCTGAGATTATGCCGTCTACCTGACACTATGAAAAGCCAGATTAGTTTCCTCTTTCATAGAGCTCCCTTAAATCCTAGATTGTAAAAAGCAGTCGTCTTTTGGAGCTGGAAACTTGTATTCCTAGAAGTCGGTCATGCTTTATTACAGGAATTAAAAGAAACTTAATCTTCTGTGTTTTCCTTCATTTTGCTGCCAAAAGGATGGTTTATTTAATGCTTTTTGAGCCTGCAGGTGTTTGTTACGGTAATAGATTCTGTGCCATTTTTAGTTGTTACTCACTTAAGTTTTTTACTAGTCATGTGAAGAATATATTGTGATACAGCTTCTCTGTCTAAAGGGGTTGTACGACAATAAAACCACACTGAATTCCCGCCTGCATACTGCTGTAGTACTTTTGCAGGACCATTGCTTTTTTTTTTACTGTGATTTTGTAAAATGCAATTTTCCAGCAATTAGCAAATTGTGGTAAAAGATATGGCACAAGTTTTCGTAGGTTTGCATTAATAATTAAAATTCCACCGTCTTAACGGGATTTTACAATATTGTTGTAAAAAAATGTGACTGTTCTACAACACTGTTATGCTGAGGTTGTCATTGTCTGTTTCATAAGCGCCCATACACAGTTATAAAGAGGGTGGGAAGACACAGAAGAGTATGAACATGTCCTAAAGGGGGCAGCACTTGGTATTTTTCTTAAAGGATCCAACTTGCCAATGGGATGAGTTGGGCAGACATGCAGACTACTAGGGGGGATAGTGCGAACTACTGATGCCCCCAACTGGGAAGTGTTTCAGCACAATGGGCAGCATGAGCTAGAGTAATGTAGAGATGAAAGGAAGTACCGAAAACACATCAAGGCTTTAAATTATCTTTATTATTATATATGCACATTTTGTAGCACTTTTATGACTTTTTATACTGTGTGATTCCTTGAGGTCCAACAACGTTTGAAGGAGCTTGATACAAAGTATTTAAGTATGTGTATAAAAAGGAATCTTAATTTATGCAACAAGTAGGCAGCTTACATATCAAGTACTGAAGTCGTCTTGGTAGCAAACCATAGGTCCTATATGTTATATGATACTTCTGCAAAAAATTTTTTTTGAAGAAATAGAGTCATTGACCTAGGGGGGAATTTACTAAGAGCTGCGTTTTGAATGCTGGTACTTAGTAAACTCCCTCTGCTTTTAGTTTAGCCAGATTTCTGTGCCCCATCTGGTGTTAATGATAGTAAATTTGACATGTTGTGGTTACCACACCCCTTTTGTGTCATGCTCCTCCCACTTTTTAAAACAGGTCAGCACAGTGTAAACCTGACGAAAAGTTTTTGTATCAGAAACCTGGAGTAAATGAATATCAAATCCCCTCCCAAGTGTTTAAAGCGAGTGTACCAGTGGTACATCACTTATCTGTTTTTACCATGAACATGCCGGTGCCGATGCCTTTTTGTTTGAACCGTGGCCCAGTTCCCACACACGGCACTGGCCTGTTATCGATCCCTAGTAGGAGGAAACCCATTCCCCTCTATGATGCCGCTCCATTGATTTTAATCCCATTGCCGGCGCTGTTCTTATCATGGTAAAAACAGAAAAACGATGGACCGTTGGTACATTCACTTTAAGGGTGCGTTCACACGTACAGGATCTGCAGCAGATTTAATGGCGCAGATTTGAAGCTGCAGATTCAAAGCAAATCAATTCTGGGCCATCAAATCTGCTGCAGATCCTGTACGTGTGAACGCACCCTAAGCGAGTTTCCAGCTTTCCTCCATATATGTAAAGCTATGCTTTTACTAGGGCATGTTCATCAAGTACATATTGTTAATCTGATTTCTACTTATTTTTGGTATAATGTATATATTGTGTTATAATTGATGTTAGTTACAGTATATTACATCCTGCAACTGCATGCTTGGTCTCTGGTACACTTTGTGAATATTTTAGGAAATGGACTACCAATAAAGAAATAACTATTTTTAGAAATAGCAAGGAAATAATGTTAATTTGTAAACAGCATTTCCTTTGATGGTGGGCAAGGAGGAGGGAGAATCTGTTTTCTGCTGTTCCATTGCATCAGTTGTGTTGTGTGCTGCTAGCATTGAGACA
The DNA here is from genome assembly GCF_027789765.1 of Dendropsophus ebraccatus. NCBI lineage: Eukaryota > Metazoa > Chordata > Amphibia > Anura > Hylidae > Dendropsophus > Dendropsophus ebraccatus. Next base: position 142,599,996 of record NC_091454.1, on the reverse strand, counting down.
TGGTGACTGTGTAAAGGTCCTCTTACACTTGCAGATATTTGTCCGTGGCTGCAAACAAACGTTGATCAGCGCTCACTTGCATTGCTTTTACAGGGCAAAACTAATTGTGGCCGCTCTGCACAAACTGACACACAAAAGATGGGATCAGCCGACAATTGGTTATTTTCCCGCTCCTTGGCTGGTCGCTGACACTTTTATGCTGAGTTTACACGAAACGATAATTGGCCCGATCGTACGATTAACGATGTCGGAGTAACGTTTTTTTTTTCATAACGATCAGTGTTTAGACGGTACGATATATCGTATGGAAAAATTGTTTTGCGATCGCGCACCCGCAGCCCGGCCACAGGCCGGCCCCCCGCTCGCAGCCCGGCCCTCCGCTCATCCGCAGCCCGGCCCCACGGTCAACCGCAGCCCCCTGCGCCGCCCCAAACGCCGCCGCCGCTCTGATCGCTGCTCCGATCGCCACCCTCCCGCCGCTCCGATCGTCGCCGCCACTCCGATCGCCAACCCCTTGCCGCTCCGATCGCCACCCCCCGCCGATCAGAGCAGGGGTGGCGATCGGAGAGGCGGCGATCGAGCAGGGGCTGCGGATGAGCTGGGGGCCGGGCGCGACGACTGTTTACACGGAACGATCGGCGAATTTTTTGCGAACAACGATTTGATAACATGTTGAAAGATCAAAATGAACGATTTCGTCGTTTCATCGTTCGCTGCGTTTACACGTACGATTATTGTTCGAATTCGATCGTTATCGCGCAAATTCGCACGATAATCGTTACGTGTAAACGCAGCATTAGACTGGCTGATTATCGACCAAGTAAGCATTTCTAGTGACACTCATTGCTGATAAGTGCCCAAAATTAGCTGAAGATGTGTCTGCCATAAATTACTTCAAAGTTGTAATATTCACTAGAATTACTGGAGTTCAGGCTCACATCTGACCAGGGGGACTCCTTTGAGTCTTCCAGCTCACCCTATGTATGAAATAGTACTGCTAGGTTATTATGCTTTCTGTAAACATATCTCCACATATCTCAATTGCCCTCCTGTTGTTATGATGGAAAGAGGCACTGCTGTGTTTACTTGAGGGGGGCTATAGTTGTCTAGTACTGTGGCACTGAGTTAACAGTGCTGCTATTATATTGTTGTTTTTATTTTTTATTTTAAATATTGTTTATAATGTTCGGTTCTGATGTTAAGCTGTGATTTCCCCCCCCCTCACAAATCTAACCTGCTGATAGTCCCCTATAGTGCATGGGGCACAGAGGAGGAATGTCTCTTACCTTCCTCCTCTGCGCTGTTCCCGTGCTGTTAGCAGTGTAATCCTCGGTCTGGAGCCCTGCCTTGTCCAAAATGTCGTCCATAAAGTGGCCAATGCACAAAATGGAAACATGGCCTATAAGTGTTATGCAGAGCAGCCTGCTTATAAGGCTAATTTCTCACATGGCTGATATTTCCCCCCAGGGATTCACAAGTATTGTAGTGTACATGGTGCTGATATTTGGGGATAAATCTACACCAAATATTCCCACAATATGGCTGACATTTACCCTTTTACTTACCATTACTGACCTAGAGAATGCCTTTACTACACTATAGTAGATGCTGGCCGTGGTCAGTACACAGCTGATAGAGACAAATCATGTTCTCATCAGAACAGACACTTCGAGAAATGAGTCTGATGTGCTGTTCTATTGTGTGTTTTCTAATTCCTCTTGTACTCTCTATCTGGCAGGCTCTCTTCTATGAGGTCATATGCCCCATATCCACCCACCCACATTCCTCTTGTAAAGCTTCAGATCTCCCCATCCCTTTTTTCTTCAAAGTAACTAATGTAACCTGACTGAGCGTCCCTCCCCTGTTGTTCAGAGTAAATGTCCTTTATTACTTGCTGTATTTATGGTACCACCAGAGCATCTTTAGTTATCAAAAAAAAAATGGAGCTCTAAATATGTCAGGATTTTTTTTTGTATTTCGGAGGTCTGGATGGTCAAGAAGTTCATTCGCTATTAGAAAGAAGCCTAAAGTATATGGCGGCCTCACAGCAGATGAGTAAGAGAAGGAGAGGTGTAAGAAGGGTCGGGCATGTTAAATTTTAGCTGGCTGGCTCTATTTTTGTGATACTGGCGTCACATGGGCAGGAGGCATGCACTGGCGTCACATGGGCAGGAGGCATGCACTGGCGTCACATGGGCAGGAGTCATGCACTGGTGTCACATGGGCAGGAGGCATGCACTGGCGTCGCATGAGCAGAGCCACTGAAGGGGCAACGTGATTGGCTGCTTGCAGTGTGGGCTTCCTAACGGCAAAATCAGAATCGGCCTTAGCCATATCTTCTAACCCTTATTTTTAGCCTAAACCTCAAAGGTTAGGGTTGGTGCTTAGGTAGGTGGCAGTTTTGTAGTTTTAGTTGGATCTAAACTGTAATTCTTTGCAGCCCATACATTCTAGGCTCTATCCAACATCTAGTAAGTGCTGTGGTGGCTTCACAGCAACACAGCCAGCTATTGCTCTGTGATGTTCTCCATTCTGCTGCTTTTTAAGGTATGTGAGCGTTCCAGGAGCAGCATCTACTTTCCTGTGTGTGTGTGTGTGTGTGTGTGTGTGTGTGTGTGTGCGCGCGCACAGTTTATGGGAGACCACATAGCAGCTAGTTTCTGAAGCTGAGCTCAGGGAAAGCAGACAAATGCAGATGAGCATGTCATATAATGGTCAGAAATACTGTTATTTTTTAGGTACACAGTACTTCAGGTATCACCCCTTGCTCTGCTAAACAGTCACCTGAAATTACCATAGTGCTTAAAGCAGTGTGAAAGTTGATACTGTGGCAGGGGAGTTGCCTGACCATATTAGATTACCTGACCTGTGGTGCAAGAAAGTACCGACTTGCTAGATTGGCGCTTGCTCACTGAGCCTATTACATGGCAGGATAATTGTCCAGCTAGGGCTGCACGGACTTCCCTAGCAATGTTTTGTTTTAGCCGTTGGATACTTATCAGCTAACACAATGGGACATGTTCAGCCAATGGCCGATGATTTGACAGGTTGGAAGATTGCAATTGGGCAACGAGTAAAGCCCCTATTACATGGGGCAACTGAGAGGAGCAAACGGTTGCTGTCAGTGCTCGCTTGCTCCTAGTTTCCAGCTCACTGCTGCCGATACTACATGCAGCATCAGCGAGCGGGTGAGTACGGGGGAGCTGCCCAGGTGACTGCTAGATCGTCCGGGCAGCGGAGTGACGGCAGCAGATCGTTGCTATATTAGTCGTTTGTCTTTTAACATGTTGAAAGACATGTCGGCTGATCGTTGCCTTCTATTACATAAGACGATTATCAGCCGTGCACGTGCAGGGTTTCCTGCTTCTATTGACATGGAGCCATGTATAAGATAAAATTGCTTCTTATAGTCTGTTATTTTGGTAAGAGTGTATATAAGCAATGCATGATTGCGTGGAATTCTAGGATTGGAATAGATGTCATCGGCAGTATATTGGAAACTGAATGCCATGTTTGTAGTCATTTCAATGCTATCAAAATAAACAGCAAACATCTGTAGCCATATACGCCGCTGTATAAATGTTACCCAGGAGACGTCTTCAAAGGAATTCAGAGATTTTCTTTTCCTTATTGGAGACGCTGGTCTAACTTTCTCCCATCTCTCCTAGTTCTCTGTCTTTTTGAGAGAAATGCTTGACATTTTTACCCACTGTGCAGTGTTCATGTGTACAAAGAGCTGAATGCAGGGGGCCACTATCAAGCTCTGTGTATTTTTTCATCAGACTAATATCCGGTTTAAGCGAAGCCAAGTGCTATTTCAGAATGCTGCCAGTGCTCACTGCTATCATTTTAGTGGTGGCAAGCTCAGATCGCAATTCTTTTTTTGGCTTTATGTCCCTTAAGGACAACCTTTTTTCCTTGGCTTTTACTAGCCATGTTTGTGAGATTGGAATACTCTTTTAAATGGTCACTGTAGTTCAAGCATGTGATGACCTGTGTGATCGGAAATATGCCAGTGTACTACTTCATCTTCCAAACCCTAGAAAAACAGCTCTATAGTATTGGCCACTAGGTGTCTCACTTCTCTGCAGTCTGCTGTTCACTGACAACAAAGTTGTTAGGGGAAGTCCATCTTCAGTTACAGAGGCAAATGGACAGGAAACAGGAAGTGGAGAGTATAGATTAGCATGTGCTGAGTTTAAAGGGAAGTCAGAGAGAAAGAGTGTCACTCTGGGCTTTTTCCATCCTCAAGAGCATGGGTCTCCAAACTGCAGCCCTCCAGCTGTTGTAAAACCACAATTGAGTAATGTAGTATTGCAACAGCTGGAGGGTCGCAGTTTGGAGACCCATGCTCAAGAGGATCAGTACTGTCCATAAAAGCAGTAGTTAAGTGCTTAGGGCCCTATTACACCAAGCGATTATCAGCGGTATCTGGGCGATTGTTGGCTCTTCCGGATAATAATAGTTTGGAGTAATAGGTCTTGGTAAAAGGCAATGATCAGCCGACATGTGCGATGTCAGCTGATCGTTGTCTTTAAACATGTCCTATCAAAATTATAACTGTAGTGACGGTCTGCTGCCAGTCCCTCCATGCAATATTGTCCAGGCCACCCCTACCATTGCTCCCCCATGCAGCATTTGCACAGGGCCCACTTACTTTAGGGCACCACCACCACCGACAACCAGCTCACACATAACCAGACCCTTCCGCTGAGCCGCTGCAGCATCCAACACAGAAGATTCCCTCCCCCCCGTCATAGGGACATGTCAAAAGTTATAATCGTTCTGGGTCTGAGGGTTCAAACCTGTATTGATTTAGAGCCACTCTAAGCTCTGAATAATAATAATAATAATAATAATAATAATAATAATAATAATAATAATAATAATAATAATAAAAAAAAAAGAGTTAGACTTTTATAATGGGCTGCTTCTTGAATTCCTAATGGGTAGAGGAAGCACTGCTGCTGGGGTCCTCTCCTCGCTCAAATCTCCTGATCAAAACTTTTGACATGTCTGTATGACATGTCAAAAGTTTTTTTATGACGACAGGTACACTTTAAGTTGTAAAATGAACATAAATCCCACATCACAAACAGTCTACACTTGCTGCCACCATCTGGTCTGGGTTCATGCACTTAATGCTTTATCCGCAAATGTGTGTTTGACTACTGAAGGGCAGTGCGTGTATATTAGAGGGTTTGAACACATTTCTCTTAAAGGGTTGTCTGCCTCAGGCATGCAGCTGTTACAGTGACCACTCATCATGGGTTCTCCTCAGTGCCCCCAGGATACAGCTGATAAAACAGCACTGTGCAGTACTGACACTCAAATGCAGGAAGCTTCCTGTAACGAACCCTGTGACTTAAAGTGGTAGTTTAGCACACAATTTTTTTTTTTATCAACTGGTGCCAGAAAGTGCCAGAGATTTGTTATTTGATTCTGTTAAAAAATCTTGTCTTCCAGTACCTTTCAGCTGCTGTATGTCCTGCAGGAAGTGGTGTATTTTTCCAGTCTCGAGAGTAGGAGAGGTTTTCTATGGGCATTTACTGCTGTTCCTGACAACATGGACAGAGGTGGCAGCAGAGAACACTGTATCAGACTGGAAAGAATACAACACTTCCTGCAGGACATACAGTAGCTGATATTTGAAATTACTGGTATACTTGATATTTTTTAATAGAATTATACTACAAAGCTGTGCCACCAGTTGATTTGGGGGGGAAAAAAGTTTTTGCTGAACTACCCCTTTAATGCCTTATTCACACATTCAGTAAAATTTTCTAGGCCTGAAACAACCCGCTAAAAATTACAGATTGGACATCCGTAGTACGTCCGAATTGCATCCGTATTTTCGTAAATCCATTTTTACTACTGACTGCTTTATACAAGTTAATAAGGTTGAGTAGGTTAAAAAAAATAGCACCAGTTTGCCCAACCCCTAAAATAAGTCACATGATCGCTTGTCAGCCTGTGGTTGCTTAGAAACAGAACCTTGTGACCTATGAGTCGTCCGCATTTTTTTTACGGAAATACAGATGCCAAACATGTTGCAAGCTGTAAACAATACATAAACAATCGATACAGATACAGAAATACGGATCCGTAAATTACGGGACGTGTGAATAAGGCCTTACAGCCACCATAAGAGGAGAATAGCATGCTGGGAGGACTTGATCTTTCTCCCAACATTCATTTGTATGCAAGTATGTTGACAAATACTATGATATACCTGCATTGCATCCACTCAATTTATTGGGCTGATCACAATCTACTTCTTAATTTACATTTGGTCTTTATCCCGACTGCAGACTTTAATGCTGTGGGCCTCAAAGGATAGTAGTCAACATAATGAAAGCATGCATGTGACCAAATGTAGTCACTAGTAGACTTAGGATGGCTATATACCTTCAATAACAGACGGGTGTCATCTTTTCCCACTTCTGTCTCCCAGTTACCAGTTCTTTTTATCCTTCCCATACACCGGAACATTCGGCACAGCTGAGCATTCCTGTGATCTCTATGGGGAGGGTTTAAGTGCCCTTGTCACCCCACCACCACCCACACACACACTCTGTGTGTGGTGGACAGTGTCACCTAGACAGGGCTTCATTCACATCACTGAGGCCCCTCTCCTGAGGCACATACAAGTTTTATACAGGTATATATCAAATGTGTAGCATCTAAGCTTTTGGATGTTAAGAAGAACCTGCTGTGATATTTACTTTTATGATGTATACTGGTGCTTTTAAAGCCTGGTACCGTAAACCCAGGTTTACATAAATGCATGTTACATTGGCCTAAAAGCCACACAACAATTCTATATAGCCCTGCCCTATCTGTCCTTTGATATACAGTACATTACTTTTAAACTAAAATACATTATATGTGTAAATAGGTACTTTGCATGCATTTATAGATCCCATATACCGGCTATCAATGGAGATAAGCTTATATATACATATATACATACATACATACATACATACATACAGTGGTGCCTTGGATTACGAGCATAATTCGTTCCGGGACCGTGCTTGTAATCCAAATCCACTCTTAAACCAATGCAAATTTTCCCATAATAAATCATGGAAATGCAGACAATTGGATCCACACCCCAAAAATAATGATTTATTATTCTGAATAACATGTAAAACTAATGAAACAAACATTCAGAAACAGCAGAATATGTGATATTATAAGTTACTGTACAAGAATGGAGAGGATGGGAAACACAAGGGCTGACAGAGACTGCAGGGAGCATGAAGGAATGAGCAGGGTATAAGTAGGCACAGTATAGCAGCACTCTGTCTGGGGAGAGAGGGGTTACCGCTATGAAGAGATAACCTCCACAGTCCCGTCCCCTGATGGAAGCCCCAGCCTGAAGTGGATCTGCTGGTGAGGGAGACTTCCTGGGTCAGAGTACAGATCTGTAGACCCCGCTGTGCAGACCATTCCCCTCCCCCACTCCCCCTCCCACCCAGTACAGGGAGCTCTTAAACCAAAGCAATGCTCTTAAACCAAGTTACAATTTTGAAAAACTGTGAGCTCTTAAACCAAGTTACTCTTAAACCAAGGTACCACTACATTATATATATATATATATATATATATATATATATATATATATATATGTATATATATATATAGTTATATGTGTGTTACCTTGGGTATACCAAACAAGTTCCCATATTTGCTCTCTCAATATATAGGATTTATGTTGTTTACAGTAGTTAAACTAGCTATGTTGTATAGTAAAAAGTAGAGTGGGGGTGTTGTAAGGAAATTTTCACTTATTCCAAATTTTGCCATTTTGTCTTTGGATAGAACTAAATTAAAATATCAGTTTTGTTTTGATGCCACATTAAAGCCCCACATGTGCCTCAAAAAAGGGGAAATGATATATATCTCAAAAGCAAACTGTTATCAAAACACTACGTAATTTACCTGTAGATATGCTCTAAATCTTTATTTGTATCCCCCCTCCCTCTTCTAATATGAATGTATAGGGTGTTCTTGCATTGATTCACTTACATGCTAAACTGTGACGTCTGTTCATTCAGAAACTGGTTGCTAAGCCTGGAGCTACAGAAGAAGAACATGTGGCCTACTTCCTTTCTGGCTGTGACAGCACATGATCCACTGTGATTTACTATGTAGACCAGACCTAAACCCTAGCTACACACTCTGCACTGTTTCCAGGTTGTGTAGAATTGAGCTGACGTCTATGTCTTCTACTGGCCGGGATCTATAGTGGAATCAGTTTACTGAAATGGAGCTGCTTCCCCCTGTAGAGGCGGCAGGAAATGCTGTGTAGACAGCAGAGAAAACAGCTCCTGAAGCAGATCAGATTTCAAGGCTGGAAGAAGCATGGCGTCTCATCGTGATGCATGTATAGCTTCCATCCATCCTCTGACTCAGGCTCTTTTTATTAGGACATGCATTTCTTTGTGTAGGTGTATGCTTACAACAGATAATGGAGGGAGAGGGATTTGTGACGCCACACTTTCTTCTTCTGATCTTGTTTTTATTCAATTTGCATCCAGTGAATCTGAAAATAACTCGTCCAGGTTTGTTATACAGGACAGTTGAAGAAAAAAAAAGTTAGACCAAGGTTAATCTTGTTGGACATGGCATGTCTGGTTGGCTCACACTCCTCTGCTACGCATAGTTCTCCAGTGTATGGGTATTAGTTTATCGAGTTTGGTGTTTCATATACCAGACTTAAAGGGGACAAAGACTGTATAATCAGATGTGTACCACATACATATACAGTATGTAAAGGAGACCAGATGAGCTGTTTTTAGTCACTGTACCATTTTTCTGCCACATGGATCTATTCAGTCCCTGGTTTCCCGTTGCCATGCACCAGTACAGACACTTACCCACAATCCCCCTTGCTTGCATGTGGAACAGATCATGTGACGATTGAACTGAGCACGAGTGACCCAAGCTAGTGAATGCCTGCCAGGCAGTAACCAAGGGCAACAGATTATGAAATAAAACCGCACATGGTTGGATTAGTGAAGGGATGTCAAACTGCGGCCCTCCAGCTGTTGCAAAAGTCCCATCATGCCTGGACAGCCAAAACTTTAGCTTTGGCTATCCAGGCATGATGGGAATTGTAGTTTTAAAACAGCTGCAGGGCCTGAGTTTGACACGTCTGGATTAGTGGGTCTCAGACAATACATTTTAGGAAATGCTTATACAGTGGAAATTATTCATTTTACATAATGTATCAGTATGGATTCGTATCCTTTGTAACAGCACCCCTTTTAATGGAGCAGATTGCCTGTATAGGCTTCCTTTGGAGTCAGTGTTCAGTAATAAATATGATTTATTCTGAAATGCTTGGGTGTTTCAAAGAAATCATTGTTTTTAAAAGCTGACGGGAATGGGGTAACTAGTGATCAGAGTGGTTTCCAGCTGTTGCTCTCCATTCTTCTGGCCTTGAGTGACACGTCTCCCTGTGTGTTTATATAAAGCCCACCAGATGTTGCAAAACTACAATCCCCATCATGCCTGGACAGCCAAAGCCATGATTCCCCATCCCTGATATAAAGACTGGTGAGGACTGCCTTCCCCACTATTATTTAGCCTATTCCTTGCTTCTAAAACAATGGGTGGATTTATCGCACAGTCTTATAGCAGAAATGTTCTTTGTTGCCCATAGTAACCGATCACAGCTCTGCTTTCATTGTACCAGAGCTCATAAATATTTGAAAGCAGAGCTGTGATTGGTTGCTATGGGCAACAAAGAACTGTAAGACTGTGCGATAAATGGTATCTGTGCACCATAGAACCGTATAGGTCAGGAAATATATCTAGATTTCCTTATAAGAAATCCAGAAAAAAATTTCCCAAAGTGTGAAGGGGGCCTTAAGGGGGACTCCAGCAATCCGATTAAAAAAATACACAAAACGCTGCCCTCAATGAGAACCCACAGATTGTTTGATAATTTTTATAGTGTACTCTGCTCCTAGCCCCAGGTTCAAACTTTTACAAATCAGCGCCCCCCCCCCCAAATATGTGAGCACTGTCTAATGTCAACTTTGGGCTGGGTTACAGCAGATGAGTTGTTTAAAGAGAAAAAGATCATGTGAGGTCTGTCTCAGAAGGGAGGGGGAGGACAGAGGAGTGGAGACAGTGGACCAGGAAGTTAGGATTTTCAGCAGCTTCAGGGAGTCAGGATGTGCTGCAGGCGAATGGCTGAATTTGTGTTATAGAAACCTATGACAAACAAGCTTACAGTATGGATGGGGGTTGAGCAGGGTTATATCTTTCTTAACGGGAGTTCCCTTTAACCCCTTAGCGACCCATGACGTATCTGATACGTCATGGTGCCGCTCGGGGTGTTCAGAGCGGGGTCCCGCCGGGACCCCGCTCTGAACGGCGCTGATCCCGGCTGACATGTGCAGCCGGGCAGTGCCTCTATTAGCCGGCGTGGGTCCCGTTGCCTCTAAGTGCAGCTGTCAAACCTGACAGCTGCATTTAGAGGCACTGCGCCGCACGTCCCTGGTGTCTAGTGGGACGGATCTCCCCCCCCCGCGATGCGATCGCGGGGGGGAGATCCGTTCTTCTGCCCGTGCCGGGCCTCAGCGTCGGAATGACGCTGATCCCGGCTCGGCAATAGATTGCTATGGCCTGCAGCAGGCCATAGTAATCTATGACCGATCTAATCGATCTTTGCTGTGTATATACACAGCATTGATCTCTATGAGAGATCAGTGCTGTCTATATACAAGTCCCCCAGGGGGGCTTCTAGTTACAGTAAAAAAAAAAGTAAAAAAGTGTTTTTATTAATAAAAAATCCCATCCCCTAATAAAAGTCCAAATCACCCCCCTTTTCCCATTTTATAAATATAAATTAATAAATAAATAAACATATTTATTTAATCGCCCAAACTATTAATTAATCACATTCCTGATCTCGCATGGTAAACGGCGTGAGCGCAAAAAAATTCCAACGTGCAAAATTGCGCATTTTTGGTCGCATCAAATCCAGAAAAATTGTAATAAAAAACGATCAAAAAGTCGTATATGCGCAATCAAGGTACCGATAGAAAGAACACATCATGGCGCAAAAACTGACACCTCACACAGCCCCATAGACCAAAGGATAAAAGCGCTATAAGCCTGGGAATGGAGCGATTTTAAGGAACGTATATTTGTTAACAATGGTTTGAATTTTTTACAGGCCATCCGATACAATATAAGTTATACATGTTATATATCATAGTAATCGTAACGACTTGAGGAACATGCATAACAAGTCAGTTTTACCATAGGACGGACGGCGTAAATGCAAAATTCCCCGAAATCAAAACAAATTCGTTTTTTTTTTCAATTTGACAGCGCAAATTATTTTTTTCCGGTTTCGCAGCATATGTTATGGAAAAATAATGCCTGTCATTGCAAAGTACAATTGGTTTCGCAAAAAATAAGCGCTCATATACGTCTCTAGGTGAAAAAATGCAAGCGCTATGGACTTTTAGGGTATAAACCCACACACCGTATATGCAGCGTATTTGCTGCTGCGATACGCAGCAAACTCGCAGCAAACTCGCAGCAGATTAGATCTAAATAACTGAACACAGCATCAAATCTGTACCAACAAATCCTCTGCGTTTTTGTTGCATATCTGCTGCGTATACGGTGTGTGGGTTTATACCCTTAAACTTAAAATGGAATAAGCAAAAGCGCAAAAACGAAAATAGGCTTTGACCTTAAGGGGTTAAGCTAAGTTGTCCAGAGGGTAAAAACACATAGATGTCCAACAATGCTTCTACGTGTATATCCTCAGAGTATTATAACAACTGTGCTGCGTTCTGCAGTCACTATGTGTGGGTTTGCTGTTACTCACTTGTCCCATGATACATCTTTCATCCTTCATCTACAACATAGACATTTGAGTTCCTAAATAATTTTCCAGCTCATTAGGTTATGTTAGTGAATCATGGTGTGCTGCATGGGGTCTGTTATAATAAGAACACTCTGCCAGCCTCTATGGCTCATAGTCACTGTAGAGACCTGCAAGTACTACAAGCCTAATCACATTAGCTAAGAGTGAATTGATGGAATAAATCTTGTTTAATATGGGAAATGGTAAATGGCGTGCTGTGTTTGTTCAACTGTAATTTACTGGGATTCTTAGCGTGTGTGCATTTACCTGTGTCAGGTGCCAAGTTTTTTTTTTGTTCCCCATATTTTATTAAGACAAAACATTTGCAAATTCTGTTATGCTTATTTGTTTAGGTATAAATAGTGTTGGACAACAGCATAGGTGGCAAACTTACTAATGTAAGGGCATGGCAAAGAACCACCGCCAAACAAAGTGTTACTAAACTAAATTAGGGAAATGCATATTCTTTTTCTTATCGGGGCCTTTATTATGGAAATATCTCCTGTATGCAAAGAAAGCCCATTTCTATGTTTATCCCGCCAATATCACAAAGCCCAACTGCGCCCTAAAATGGTATAAACATGAGGTTTTAGTCAAAAAACACAACTTCGTAGTCTGCATTAAGGATTGCCATTGGCTTGTGAGTCCCTACCCTAACGTTGCAAAGATAGCACAGAAAACTCGTTCTGTACATATTAACATCATGGCTTCCATTAGTAATGTCTAATAATTGTTAAATCCTGTACAAGAACTTAGGGGGTAATTTATCACCCCACTACATCAATGTTTTGTCATGAAAAAGTAGCATGTTTTTATGCACAACCCCCCAATTGTACAAACATTTGTGAATTGAATTTCTGCCCTTCTTATGCTTTGGTGTTATCACCAGCTGAGGTTTAATATATTAAAGGTTTTTTAAGTTATTTTAACATACCTTAAAATGTACGCCCTTGCATCTTTAAGGGCGTTTAGAGGGGGGGCACGCAGCAAGGGGACTTCTAGTATTTGTGTAAAAAAAAAAAAAAAAAGTTTGTTTTTTATTAATAAATAATCCCCTCCCCTAATAAAAGTTTGAATCACCCCCCTTTCCCCATTTTATAAATAAATAAACATGTTTGTTATCGCCGCGTGCATAATCGTCCAAACTATTTTATTTCATTCCTGATCCCTCACGGTAAACGGCACAAGCGCCAAAAATTACAAAGTGCAAAATTACGCATTTTTGGTTGCATCAAATCCAGAAAAAATTTAATAAAAAGCGATCAAAAAGTCAGATATGCGCAATCAAGGTACCGATAGAAAGTACTGATCATGGTGCAAAAAAAATGACAAAAAAAAAAAAAATTATAATAATTTTTTAAAAGCAATCAAATTAAATAAAAGTTATACAAGTTACATATCGTTGTGATCGTAAAAACTTGAGGAACATGCATAACAAGTCAGTTTTACCCTAGGACAAACTGCGTTAACTTGAAACCAACCCAAATTAAAAAAAAAAAGTGTTTTTTTTTTTTTTTCTTTTAATTTCACCACACTTAATTTTCTTCTGGTTTTACAGCATACTTTATGCAAAAATTAAGCCTGTCATGGCAAAGTACAATTAGTGGCGCAAAAAATAAGGGCTCATGTGGGTCCCTAGATGAAAAAGTGCAACTGCTATGGCCTTTTAAGCACAAGGAGGGAAAAAAACGAAAGCGCAAAAATTAAAATTGGTCCGGTTCTTAAGGGGTTAACTGAGTGGTCTTGCCATATACTTTACATTTATCATAGGCGTCTTTTGTCAATTCTGTCTCTATCATTTTCAGCACTCGAGTGGTCGGTGACATCACCAACCCGCCTCTGGCCGAACACAGCACGTCAGAGTGACACTCCAGTGAGGGGTGGGCCTGTCTGTGTGGAGGAGGTCTCTCCCCGAACACACTGACACTGACAGGAGAAATTATTCCCCTCCTGCTCCGCACATAGAATGGCCAGCGTCACAGCATTGCTTACACTGGAGGGGGGGGGGCTTAAGGGTTACACACTGGAAAGATGAGAAAGGGAAATATTACCTACAAAGAGACATGCTGTACCCAACATGAGTTACGGTCCATTTACACCGAAAGATTTGAAGCCTAAGATTTGAAGCCAAAGCCAGGAACAGACTATAAACTGAGATCGGGTCATAAAGGAAAGCCTGAGGTTTCTCCTCTTTTCAAATCCATTCCAGGCTTTGGCTTCAAATCTTTGGCAGATAATCTTTCTTTGTAAATGGGCCCTAAAGTAATAAGAACAATAAGTGAATCAGAACTGCTGCTTGCAAACACATGGGCAATAAAGTCATGACGTTATTATAAGCACTATTAGGGTACAAACCCACTTGACGTATTTGCTGCGTGAATCAGTCTTAAAAATAAGCAGGCAAAACGCAGGTTGGCTTTATACGATTGTTCTGCGTTAAAATACGCAACTGCGTATTTTTGAAGCGTGACGCTTGTTGTTAGCAAAGCATCAGTTGTTAACAACCTGTGCGAAAAACGCATGTAGCTTCACGCTTCAAAAATACGCAATTGCGTATTTTAATGCAGAACAATCGTATGAAGCCAACCTGCGTTTTGCCTGCTTATTTTTAAGACTGATTCACACAGCAAATACGTCAAGTGGGTTTGTACCCTTAATGACCCAAAAGTCAATATATAGATGATAGAGTGCTTATAGTTGTAATCCAAATCCACTGTATAACCATTGGGAGTGTATATAACATGTAAAAGACGTGTCATATCCAGTAACAACAATATTCACTATTGGTATCCCATTGGCTTAAGTGCTGGTTCACACAAAGTCTGGTGTGGTGCGCCCCCGCATGATTAATAAAGATTGATTTTATTATATGTTGAGTACAGCATGTTTCTTTGTGCATATTTCTTTACATGTTATCCATGTTATTTAGGGATTCCTTGTTAAACTATTATACGTTGGAGGTGAGAAAGGGAGTTGCTGATTACAGGAGGGGGGTGGGTATTGGAGTGTTGGGCAGTGGTGGTCATTAAAAGTCATGGGCGGGGGGCTTCGGTGGGACTTGCTGATTACACTGGAGGAACGGGGGATTTATTGATTACACAGGAGGGAGGTGGGGCGTCATTGTGTTTGGGGCTAGACCTCCTCCCCACTGACACGCCTGCCCTGGACCGGAGTGTCACTTTGATGTCCTGTGTTCAGGGAGGGCCATCCTGAGAGCCACTTGCAAGGCTCTGTACACACACCATGGAGACCTAAAGCCAGAGGTGGGTTGCTGACGTCACCTCCCACTCAAGTGCTGAAAATGAGGGAAAGAGAGAAAGTGACAAAAGAGGCCAATGACATATTAAAGGGGTTATCCAGCAAAAATTATTTTCTTTCAAATCAACTGATCTCAGAAAGTTATATAGATGTGTAATTTACTTCTATTAAAAAAAAATCTCAAGTCTTCCCTTACTTATTAGCTGCTGTATGTCATGCAGGAAATGTTTTATTTTCAGTCTGACACAGTGCTCTCTGCTGACATCTCTGGCCGAAACAGGAACTCTGTCTCGGTTTTCTATGAATCCCCTTAGAAAACCTCTCCTTCTCTCGACAGTTCCTGTCTCGGCCAGAAATGTCAGCAGAGAGCACTGTGTCAGACTGAAAATAAAACTACATTTCCTGCAAGACATACAGTAGCTGATAAGTATGGGAAGACTTGAGATTTTTTAAGAGAAGTGATCTACAGATCTATATAACTTTCTGCCACCAGTTGATTTGAAAGAAAAAGATTTTCGCTGGACAAACCCTTTAAAGGGGTAGTGCGGCGGTAAAGAATTGTTCAGAGAATAACACACATTACAAAGTTATACAACTTTGTAATGTATGTTATGTCTGTGAATGGCCCCCTTCCCCGTGTCCCACCACCCCCACCCGTGTACCCGGAAGTGTGGTGCGCTATACATACCTGTCACGTGCCGACTCGTCTCCGATCTTCAGTCAGCGATGTCGTCTTCGGCCGAGTCCCTCCGTCCGTCCTGAGTGCCGGCCGCCCTCTGCCGCGTCATCGGCTGCTCAGCTGCGATTGGCTGAGCATAACTGTGCTCAGCCAATCGCGGCTGAGCAGCCGATGACGCTGAAGAGGGCGGCCGGCACTCGGGACGCTCGGAGGGATTCGTCCCGGCCGTCCGAATACGACATCGCTGACTGAAGATCAGAGACGAGTCGGCACGTGACAGG
The DNA here is from genome assembly GCF_027789765.1 of Dendropsophus ebraccatus. Taxonomy (NCBI): domain Eukaryota; kingdom Metazoa; phylum Chordata; class Amphibia; order Anura; family Hylidae; genus Dendropsophus; species Dendropsophus ebraccatus. Next base: position 142,583,876 of record NC_091454.1, on the reverse strand, counting down.
TATGTATAGCGCACCACACTTCCGGGTACACGGGTGGGGGTGGTGGGACACGGGGAAGGGGGCCATTCACAGACATAACATACATTACAAAGTTGTATAACTTTGTAATGTGTGTTATTCTGTGAATAATTGTTTACCGCCGCACTACCCCTTTAAGTATATAGCAAGACCACTTTATTAAAGGTATGTTAAAATAACTTCTAAAACCCCTCTAACAAACTCTAGTAAAATGAAAGCTGAGCCATTATTGCTTGCTGGGGGAACAGAGGAAGAGGGTGGGCTTCAGGCACCTTGATTAATTTGGGTCAATGTGTGAATATAGCCTCGCACAATTTCCATAGTGATCAGTGGGTCGCCTCTTTCGTACAGGACAGGACGTCCAGAATGAGAGGCACTACATTCTGACTACAAGAGAATAGAGAGCAGGCGGCCACACTGGACTATATACTCTGTACTGTATACAGATTATAGTAGAAACAAAAATGAGATCCTTAGCAAACTACATAAAGTCCGACTTCCCTAGTAGGTTGTATGAAAATGATTTCTGAACTTGACAGCCCCATTAATAGTGCTTTTTTTAATCTTCTTCCCTTGTGCTGATCCTGAGATCTGGATTGATTGGTATGATTGGATTACAGACTTCTCATGTACAGACTTCGCCTTTGCTAGTGTATTCTATTTAACTCCTTTCTGTTCCTTTGTGTGCTTTACTTTATGTCTTTGTGATGTCCTCTGCTTTAAGCGTTTTCTATTAGAAATGACAATGCCTGGGTGATTAATGACAGATGATGACTATGATTATTGAGCTAATCTCCCTTATTTACATGGTCCAGGGCCAGTGAAAGCAGGGATCCTGTGCTAGTGAGGATCTAGGGAGTGCACCAGACCTGGCCTAATCCTATTAGGACATGCAGCGAAATGAGCTCAGTCTGCATCGAGCAAACACAAAGCGTGTGACCCACCTCTTCACGCGAATCTGAGCCTGATGTTTCTAAAATCATGCGTGTCAGATGAAATCAGCCTTGTAATACTTTCTCAAGAAAGATTCTATGTACAGTTTGTACTTTATTACTGTACTGTATGTGTATTGCAGGTTTTCTCTTGACTATTCTGCCAATATTTAATATGCAGCAGGGTTGATGGTGGCCTCTCTGCTTCCCCTGGAACAATGTAGCCGAAGCACCGCTAGGAGACTGTAAAACAATGAATCTTTTTCTGTGTGTTCTTGGGAATTTTGCAGTCAAGCTGTTTATTTTTGCTGGTAAGAAGTGAATATCCCATTGAGAGACATTCCATTAGACATTGTGATCAGTGGTGGTCTGAATCCTCTCATGGATTGTAATAGAGAGCTGTCTGCATTTACATGGCAACTGTTCCTCCAAAAGTTAAGTCTTGTTTTAGGGTTCCAGTTGTCAACACTTATTAATGAATGGGGGGATGGGGCACCTGTTTAGGTTAGGCTCACACAAGTGCATTACCTGTGCAATTATGCTTTTCTATTTCACATGCATGTCCATTAGTTTCTGATGACTTGGACTGTCAGTTGCCAGTTTGCTCATCAGAAATAGTCAGGCCAGGATCTGTAATATGGAACCAATAATGTACAGGAAATATTCTTGTTTAAAACCAATCATGGGATTGTTCTATTGTTGTAACCCAGCTCCGGTAACGTGAAAAGGCTGAAATGCTATTTTATACAAAAGTCTGCAGGGGAACACTATACTAATAAAAATTACCAAAAAATGTAATAAAAAATAAAAATACTGCCACTAGTCCAGATTGCTAAAACTCAGTTTGTGTATCTTATACTAAAGCTTTGTATTTCTAATGTATTTATATATCAGTACTTGTCCACAGTGGAGCGCTCTTTGAAGGCAATGGCCCAGATTTATCAAACCAGCGTAATCTATGCCTGCTCCAGAGGAGGTGTAGACGTGAAGGTATAAACACACACACACCGTATACGCAGCGTATTTACTGCTGCGATACGCAGCAAAAACGCAACAAGTACGCAGCAGATTAGATATAAATAACTGAACACCGCATCAAATCTGCACCATCAAATCTGCTGCGTATCTGCTGCGTATACGGTGTGTGTGTTTGTACCCTGAATCAGGTGCATGAGCAGGCCACGCCCACTGTTCACCCTTTAGGTGAAAAGGCTGTGCCAGGTGGATACTTAACCCTTTAATGACAATGGGCGTAAATGTATGCCATGAAAGTCATGGCCCGGATGACACATGGCATACAGCCGCATAGATGAAAAAACAAAACCGTTGTAAGAGTCACAATAGGGACATTTTAATCACACCTATTTGATAAAAAAAAAAAAAAATTAGAATAGCTATATAAACTGCATATCGCTGTATTCACAGTGACCTATAGAATATAGATATTATGTAAGTTTTACTGTAAAGTGCATAGACACTTAATGCAAGGTTGTGGAGTCTGGCGTCGGAAAAGAAGGACTGACTCTAGCTTAAAAAAATCTTTCAAAAGTTTATAGTTGAGTTTTCATGTGAATATTATAAATGTTCCGCAAGAATATTGTTTTATGTTCTATCAATCTAAGGACCTTATTTATAACAACCAAAAAAACCCTTTCTCACATGTATTTTGTTTCCTCCATATATCAGTAATAAAGCACTGGCACTATAAGATAAGGGTGGTCGGGGAAAAGATGGAAGTCCCTATTTGGTAGTTTGTTTCTGAGCTGGAAGAGTCCATTGTGTGGATGCTGGATGATTGTATATGAGCAGCAGTGTAATAAGAAGATATCCTGTGTAATATAGAGGAGGAGAAGACATAAGTAGTGTAGCAGTAATCTCTGTCCTCAGTGTGGTGTTTTCTCTCTGGGATAAGATTGTGTGTTATGGCTGCAGTAGGCTGTGTGTGTGCGCGTGTTATGGCTACAGCAGGCTGCATGTGTTAGAAAGAGACAGAAATTAAGGGTGCGTTCACACCTACAGGATCTGCAGCAGATCCTGAGCAGATTTGATGGTGCCGATTTGATGCTGTGTTCAGTTATTTAAATGAAATCTGCTGAAAATCATGTGACAATCAAAACTCGCATGTAAAAATCGCACCAAACACACAGCGATAAAAACGCAGCGTTTAAAACGCAGCGATACGGTAAGTGTGAAGCTACCCTTAGGGTGCGTTCACACCTACAGGATCTGCAGCAGATCTGCAGCAGGTTTGATGCTGTGTTCAGTTATTTAAATGAAATCTGCTGCAGAAAATCAGCTGCAGATTCTGTAGGTGTGAACGCACCATTAGGGTGTGTTCACACCTACAGGATCTGCAGCAGATTTGATGCTGTGTTCAGTTATTTAAATGAAATCTGCTGCAGAAAATCAGCTGCAGATCCTGTAGGTGTGAACGCACCATTAAGGTGTATTCTGGGCGACAGTGAAAAATCCAGGGGGTGGTGGGTTCATAATAAAGAATCTGCTTTATATCTTTGCCCCAGGATCATGTAGGACATTACACTAAAGCAGCTAAGCCAGATCTACTTTGCACCAGTGTAATAAATAACTCCCTGGTGTCTAACAGGCCATATATATGTAGGAGCTGGAGTCGGAGTCTGTCAAGAGTCGGAGCTGCGGCATACTGACTCTACAGCCCTAGCTGAAACCCCCCATAAATAATATTTTGGGGGTTCTGTCATTCATCTGGTAGACTGAAAGATGCCATTACAAAGTATAGTTGTTCCTGAAAAAAACAAGCCCTCACATGGCCCAATAGATGGAAAATGTTATAGCTCTTAAAAGACGAGGAGGAAAAAAACACTAAATTGAAAATTGTTGGTCATTAAGGTAATTTTAGGCGCTGTCCTTAAGGGGTTAAAAATAATCCCAGATTTATGCACAGTGTGGGTGCTTTGCACAAAAATTTGCACTTATTTTCAAGTGTTTGCCTGGCGCAGCATTGGTAAATCTTGGCCAGTGCGTAAAGTTTTCCTTGTGCACGTAATATACATGTTGTCTACATGTGTCTGGCACAGTGACGTGGAAATGGTTCAACGGTAATAGATGAACACACAGCATTATGTCAGTACATTTGCCTAAAAGCATTAGCCGGTGACTCAGCTCCAGTATATAAATCATGTCCAGTAAATAATTCCAATGATTTCCTCTGGGATCTGCATCCAGAGAAGGTTGTGCTATTTAGCTGCGATTCTTTTACTCAGCACTGGCTAATTATTGTGTGCGAGGCCATGGTGGAGAGAAGAGTGTAAGAAATGCATGCTGTATGGGCCAGCAGTGAAGGAGTTACAGCCAGTGGCAGCCTGGAGGGGGGTCACTGACTTCTGTCCAGATTAATTTGGGGCACTCCTAAAGTCCTTTTCACCTCTCCTGGGTTGACGCTCCCTGTTTTCTAGGTTCAGGCTGTGAGAGGTTTCTGTAGGCAGATTGAATTCCTCATGTAGAATTTGAAGGCAGAAGCAGCTGCTTTAATTCCACATCTCGCGGGACAGGGACATGGTCATGGTTACACCTTAATATTGCAGTATTGTTATTGCATGATCTGATTTCCTATAGGACAGACAGTCATTGCGTTTTTAATAAGAGACAGCTGGATTCTGACAGCAGCTGTTGTCACATTACACTGTACAGAGACAAGGAGTGGGAATGTATTCTACTGTAGTTGTAGGTGAGGGCTGTGCACTGCTTTCTATAGATGCCAGGAAACGCTGTGTCATTTTTATACAAAGAGATATAATTGGCACTTATGCCTGAATTACTGCTTTAGAGGACTCCAGCAGCCGAATTAACATGGAAGTGGGTTAATCACAGGTGGTGCTTCCCTTAGACCTTCTGAGTAGCAAGTCTCTAAGACCTAGGAGTATCATAGTGCGTTTACATGACGGCATTCTGATTCTTCACGTCTAGATTCCTTTACAAGTTATGATGCATCTTTTTTTTATATAAGTTGGACTGACAAGATCAATTGGGAATGTAAGAGGATCCATACTGCTTTTTCACTAAGCACATAAACTTTTTTAATATGCTTGAACTTTTACAGAAGGGGAATACACAAGGGTTTATATTAACTTGGGTTTTGTTTAAAGGGAGAAATGCCCCTTAGGGTACAAACCCACACACCGTATACACAGCAGATACGCAACAAATACGCAGCAAATACGCAGCAGATTTGTTGGTACAGATTTAATGCTGTGTTCAGTTATTTAGATCTAATCTGCTGCGTATTTGCTGCGTATCGCAGCAGTAAATACGCTGCTTATACGGTGTGTGGGTTTATACCCTTATAATGTTTTAGGCCCCATGCACACATCAGATAAATCAATCCAGATTTCTTATCTGGTTGTCCAGATAGATTTCTAGACCCATAAGATTCGATTGGGCACACCCTTCAGGATTTGTAGGTCAGGAAATTATAGATCTAGTCCTATTTTTGTCTGGTATTCTGGACAGCTCTGGATTTGTATCCAGATGTGTATCCTAATCAGGAGCACATACGGTTAAATGCAGCATTGTGTTTAACAAGGCGAGGATCCATTGACTTCTGGCCCTGTCAATCACTCTTCTGACTTGAAGCAGCATTATGCCTTTATGCAGCATTATGCCTCCTGCCACAAGAGGTCGCTATCTCCCCCGCAGTGAGGTCACTTGTGTGCGCACGCAGTTCAGAAGGAGAGGGGGAGAAGCTTGAGGAGAGCACCGCTGCAGCTGTGTAGCATTCATTTTATACTGATGGTTGAAGCAGCCTGAAAGACTTCCTGATCAGTATTTCCTGACCATAAAAATGGTCACGGATATGATCATGGGGCCTTAAAGTTTAGGAGATGAGCAGACACACTCCAACCTGACAGACACCTTTCATCTAGAATTCAGAGTGTTGGTTATCCCAATCATGTCCTGTGTTCCTGTCATGTCCCCGTTGTATTCTAAAAGCCCTGGTGATACTGCTTGAGTATTGGTTTGGCAGGGACCAAGATATTTGCAGTCTCTGTTGATACATTATACACTGTAAATCCTGGCATTTAGAACAGCTGCATTTTCACAGTGGCCTACGCCAAGTTCAGACCTTATGGAAAAATCTATGAAACAGCTGTACTATGGTAATATCTGTCCCTCAAATCAGCTCTGGTTGAGGCTCTATTACTGATAAGTCACATGAATTACTCATTTTTATACACAAACACTATATCAAACCTAGGCAGCAGATATCTGCCCAATGCAAGCACCGATCTAGTACACACTCAATCATGTCAGTGCAGAACCATACGAATGTTCTTGCCACCCTTCACTTACCCCATTGTTGGCTGTACGTCCTCTGTTTACACAGGCAGATATGTGGCCAAGTAACAATAATTTTACTATTAAAGTCAATGGACTTCTCAATTAAACCACACCCAAAGAGCAATTAGTAACCCCAAAATAAAATAATGTACAAACACCAGGCCAGGCTGATAAATGGTCTCCGTTATTTTAGACTCAAAATGACAGACTTTATTTTAAACGGAGCTTAAAAAATTTGTGAATATAGCCTAACAGTCAAAGAGAACGTACCACTGGTACATTGCTTTTTTTGTTTTTTACACAAATAGACCAACACGGGGAAGCCGGTGCTGTTTTTTTTTTTTTTTAAACTGTTGCCCAGTTCCCAGGCATGGTGTCGGTGTATTACCGAGCACCAGCCGTACATGAAGCACTGGAGGTGGGACAGCCAGCCCCCAGTGTGATGATCACCCCTCCCCTCTTTGACACTGCTCCATTGATCCAAGTGAAGCCACATCTCAGAGGGAGGGCAGATCGTCACACTAAGGGTCGGTCTGCCCGCCCCCAGTGCTTTATGTCCGAATGGTGCTTGGTAATAGACCGTCACCATGCGTGGAAACCACGCTGTGGTTCAAAAAGACTGAGGCACCTGCATTCCTGCGTCGGCGCATACATGTAAAAAACAAAAAGCAATGTACCGGTGGTACATTCACTTCAAACTTTTAGGTATCAATTCACACCAGAGAATCAACGTCAGTCATCAGTAGATGCAACTTTTCTTTATTTCAGCATTAAACAAAGGGTCTAATAGGAGTGTTCCATTTCACAAACTATTGCATGATCCGGCTCACAATTTGATTTGTGAATCAGATGATGGGATAGTTCCCGAATGTATGGGAGATGGTGGTGCACTGTCTTACTACTGTACTGTATATGCACTCCAACAGTCTTATACAGTACAGGATGGGAGATGGTGGTGCACTATACTACTGCTATACTGTATATGCACTCCAGCAGTCTTATACAGTACAGGACAGGATGGGAGATGGTGGTGCACTGTACTACTACTGTACTGTATATGCACTCCAGCAGTCTTATACAGTACAGGATGGGAGATGGTGGTGCACTGTACTACTGCTATACTGTATATGCACTCCAGCAGTCTTATACAGTACAGGACAGGATGGGAGATGGTGGTGCACTGTACTACTACTATACTGTATATGCACTCCAGCAGTCCTATACAGTACAGGATGGGAGATGGTGGTGCACTGACTGTCCTACTACTGTACTGTATATGCACTCCAGCAGTCTTATACAGTACAGGATGGGAGATGGTGGTGCACTGTACTACTACTGTACTGTATATGCACTCCAGCAGTCTTATACAGTACAGGACAGGATGGGAGATGGTGGTGCACTGTACTACTACTGTACTGTATATGCAGTCCTATACAGTACAGGATGGGAGATGGTGGTGCACTGACTGTCCTACTACTGTACTGTATATGCACTCCAGCAGTCTTATACAGTACAGGATGGGAGATGGTGGTGCACTGTACTACTACTGTACTGTATATGCACTCCAGCAGTCTTATACAGTACAGGATGGGAGATGGTGGTGCACTGTACTACTGCTATACTGTATATGCACTCCAGCAGTCTTATACAGTACAGGACAGGATGGGAGATGGTGGTGCACTGTACTACTACTGTACTGTATATGCACTCCAGCAGTCTTATACAGTACAGGATGGGAGATGGTGGTGCACTGTACTACTGCTATACTGTATATGCACTCCAGCAGTCCTATACAGTACAGGATGGGAGATGGTGGTGCACTGTACTACTACTGTACTGTATATGCACTCCAGCAGTCTTATACAGTACAGGATGGGAGATGGTGGTGCACTGTACTACTGCTATACTGTATATGCACTCCAGCAGTCCTATACAGTACAGGATGGGAGATGGTGGTGCACTGTACTACTACTGTACTGTATATGCACTCCAGCAGTCTTATACAGTACAGGACAGGATGGGAGATGGTGGTGCACTGTACTACTACTATACTGTATATGCACTCCAGCAGTCCTATACAGTACAGGATGGGAGATGGTGGTGCACTGACTGTCCTACTACTGTACTGTATATGCACTCCAGCAGTCTTATACAGTACAGGATGGGAGATGGTGGTGCACTGTACTACTACTGTACTGTATATGCACTCCAGCAGTCTTATACAGTACAGGATGGGAGATGGTGGTGCACTGTACTACTGCTATACTGTATATGCACTCCAGCAGTCTTATACAGTACAGGACAGGATGGGAGATGGTGGTGCACTGTACTACTACTATACTGTATATGCACTCCAGAAGTCCTATACAGTACAGGATGGGAGATGGTGGTGCACTGACTGTCCTACTACTGTACTGTATATGCACTCCAGCAGTCTTATACAGTACAGGATGGGAGATGGTGGTGCACTGTACTACTACTGTACTGTATATGCACTCCAGCAGTCTTATACAGTACAGGACAGGATGGGAGATGGTGGTGCACTGTACTACTACTGTACTGTATATGCACTCCAGCAGTCTTATACAGTACAGGACAGGATGGGAGATGGTGGTGCACTGACTGTCCTACTACTGTACTGTATATGCACTCCAGTCTTATACAGGACAGGATGGGAGTTGGTGGTGCACTGTACTACTACTGTACTGTATATGCACTCCAGCAGTCCTATACAGTACAGGACAGGATGGGAGATGGTGGTGCACTGTACTACTACTGTACTGTATATGCACTCCAGCAGTCTTATACAGTCCAGGATGGGAGATGGTGGTGCACTGTACTACTACTGTACTGTATATGCACTCCAGCAGTCTAATACAGTACTGGATGGGAGATGGTGCACTGACTGTACTACTACTGTACTGTATTTGCACTCCAGCAAACTTATACAGTACAGGATGGGAGATGGTGGTGCACTGACTGTACTACTACTGTACTGTATTTGCACTCCAGCAAACTTATACAGTACAGGATGGGAGATGGTGGTGCACTGACTGTCCTACTACTGTACTGTATATGCACTCCAGCAGTCTTATACAGTACAGGATGGGAGTTGGTGGTGCACTGTACTACTACTGTACTGTATATGCACTCCAGCCGTCTTATACAGTCCAGGATGGGAGATGGTGGTGCACTGTACTACTACTGTACTGTATATGCACTCCAGCAGTCTCATACAGTACTGGATGGGAGATGGTGCACTGACTGTACTACTACTGTACTGTATTTGCACTCCAGCAAACTTATACAGGACAGGATGGGAGATGGTGGTGCACTGTACTACTACTGTACTGTATATGCACTCCAGCAGTCTTATACAGTACAGGATGGAAGATGGTGGTGCACTGCCTGTACTACCACTGTACTGTATATGCACTCCAGAAATCTTATCCAGTACAGGATGGGAGATGGTGGTGCACTGTACTACTACTGTACTGTATATGCAGTCCTATACAGTACAGGATGGGAGATGGTGGTGCACTGACTGTCCTACTACTGTACTGTATATGCACTCCAGCAGTCTTATACAGTACAGGATGGGAGATGGTGGTGCACTGCCTGTACTACCACTGTATATGCACTCCAGCAGTCTTATACAGTACAGGATGGGAGATGGTGGTGCACTGACTGTCCTACTACTGTACTGTATATGCACTCCAGCAGTCTTATACAGTACAGGATGGGAGATGGTGGTGCACTGTACTACTACTGTACTGTATATGCACTCCAGCCGTCTTATACAGTACAGGATGGGAGATGGTGGTGCACTGACTGTCCTACTACTGTACTGTATATGCACTCCAGCAGTCTTATACAGTACAGGATAGGAGATGGTGGTGCACTGCCTGTACTACCACTGTACTGTATATGCACTCCAGAAATCTTATCCAGTACAGGATGGGAGATGGTGGTGCACTGCCTGTACTACCACTGTATATGCACTCCAGCAGTCTTATACAGTACAGGATGGGAGATGGTGGTGCACTGACTGTCCTACTACTGTACTGTATATGCACTCCAGCAGTCTTATACAGTACAGGATGGGAGATGGTGGTGCACTGTACTACTACTGTACTGTATATGCACTCCAGCCGTCTTATACAGTACAGGATGGGAGATGGTGGTGCACTGACTGTCCTACTACTGTACTGTATATGCACTCCAGCAGTCTTATACAGTACAGGATAGGAGATGGTGGTGCACTGCCTGTACTACCACTGTACTGTATATGCACTCCAGAAATCTTATCCAGTACAGGATGGGAGATGGTGGTGCACTGACTGTACTACTACTGTACTGTATATGCACTTCAGAAATCTTATCCAGTACTGTACTGTATGTGAAGCCTCACCAGTGCTAAACTCACCATATAGAACCCTTGGTCCATTCTTGTAAAAACATTCGAATTCCCAACATTATTCTTGGGTATTACTCTATATGCCAATACATGTATATTATATCTATATATACACCAACCAGACTTCTGTGTTTAGAGCAAAGTAGTCAGTAACCTAGAGAAGGAGCTGCCAACAATGGAAGAGAATGAGAAGCATATATGGAGGAGGCAAGTTTGCTACATAAATGTAGTTGCAAAAAATATTATTAATAATAGTATTATGATGAGCCTCTACATGTATACCTATATTAGTTGATGGGAATACCCCTTCACATTGCAGTGACACCTCTTGCTGAATGCCCACTGCCTGCTTAAGGGTATAAACAAACACACCGTATACGCAGCGTATTTACTGCTGTGATACGCAGCAAATACGCAACAATCATGCAGCAGATTAGATCTAAATAACTGAACACCGCATCAAATCTGCACCATCAAATCTGCTGCGTATCTGCTGCGTACATGGTGTGTGTGTTTGTACCCTAAGGTCAGGTTTACCAAATGCTATCTAGTGGATGTAATGAAGGTTGCATGTGCTTCATTTTAACCCCTTAGCGACCCATGACGTATCTGATACGTCATGGTGCCGCTCGGGGTGTTCAGAGCGGGGTCCCGCCGGGACCCCGCTCTGAACGGCGCTGATCCCGGCTGACATGTGCAGCCGGGCAGTGCCTCTATTAGCCGGCGCGGGTCCCGTTGCCGCGCCGGCTAATTAAGCTGCACTTAGAGGCTTCAGACCTCACGTCCCTGGTGTCTAGTGGGACGGATCTCCCCCCGCGATCGCATCCGTTCTTCTGCCCGTGCCGGGCCTCAGCGTCGAAATGACGCTGATCCCGGCTCGGCAATAGATTGCTATGGCCTGCAGCAGGCCATAGTAATCTATGACCGATCTAATCGATCTTTGCTGTGTATATACACAGCATTGATCTCTATGAGAGATCAGTGCTGTCTATATACAAGTCCCCCAGGGGGCTTCTAGTTACAGTAAAAAAAAAAGAAGTAAAAAAGTGTTTTTATTAATAAAAAATCCCCTCCCCTAATAAAAGTCCAAATCACCCCCCTTTTCCCATTTTATAAATATAAATTAATAAATAAATAAACATATTTAGTATTGCCGCGCGCGTAATCGCCCGAACTATTAATTAATCACATTCCTGATCTCGCACGGTAAACGGCGTCAGCGCAAAAAAATTCCAAAGTGCAAAATTGCGCATTTTTGGTCGCATCAAATCCAGAAAAAATGTAATAAAAAACGATCAAAAAGTCGTATATGTGCAATCAAGGTACCGATAGAAAGAACACATCATGGCGCAAAAAATGACACCTCACACAGCCCCATAGACCAAAGGATAAAAGCGCTATAAGCCTGGGAATGGAGCGATTTTAAGGAACGTATATTTGTTAACAATGGTTTGAATTTTTTACAGGCCATCCGATACAATATAAGTTATACATGTTATATATCATAGTAATCGTAACGACTTGAGGAACATGCATAACAAGTCAGTTTTACCATAGGACGGACGGCGTAAATGCAAAACTCCCCGAAGTCAAAACAAATTCGTTTTTTTTTTCAATTTGACAGCGCAAATGATTTTTTTCCGGTTTCGCAGCATATGTTATGGAAAAATAATGCCTGTCATTGCAAAGTACAATTGGTTTCGCAAAAAAAAAGCGCTCATATACGTCTCTAGGTGAAAAAATGCAACGACTTTTAAACTTAAAATGGAATAAGCAAAAGCGCAAAAACGAAAATAGGCTTTGACCTTAAGGGGTTAAAGACATATGCAGCAACCTGCCAAGCAGCAGCCGTCACTACACCTGCATGTAAATAGGAATGTGTATGTAACACTTGCTTCTGTGCCGAAAACAAAACACACTTGTGTACCTAGAATTTGCGTATTTCTCCAGCATTAGCAGGCACTTATATACTCCATAACTGATCAGTAACTTAGCCATTTTATTATGGAGTTTTGTCCGGTCCATTTAGTGCATGGTATAAATTGTCGGTGACTTGTGAGCAGGGTGCTTGCTCCTCTTTGTTGTGTCTGTACCAGGGATAATCCTCGCACACCTGCAGCGATCCCTCATTCAGCACTGCTTTTCTGGAGCTCTGGCTCCCTTTAATCTTGTAACCTTTTCTCTTTTGTGTTTGCCAGTATAGCTCTGTGTGCTTTGGAGTTATATTGTTCAGTTCCTTTGCTGCACACACTTGTATAAGGACACCTTTTGTTTACTTTCCTATGGTGTATGTCTTGCAGACTTGAATTAGGTTGGTTTCATTCTTTTCCTTCTCTTATTTTTCAAGGATTAAACTCCTGATTAGCAAAGTGTGTACAAATGTAAAGCTTCCCTCTGATGCCTAGAACTCATTATAGTACATTGTATTGTCACCAAGTACAATCCTACCATGCTTGGCCCCCTACCGGCAAACCTTTCTGTATAGCAGCCCCCTGATGTATATTTTTATTACTACCTGAATAATTCCTCAGGTAATAAGGAAAAGCAGGCTCCCTGGTACCAGGGAATAACATGACATGTGATTCCGCCATGAGGAAAGGAGTGGGGTTGTCATAATGACAATGCCACAGCTGTTCCCCAATAATGTATAATGCTTTTTTCATAGGAAGATAATCTGGTGGTATGTTTTAGGGAATTGCTACATATGCAGCCCCCCATATTTCACAAAGAGTTTTCTAAAGAAGAGACTTATCATTCAGAAGTTGCAAAGGGAAAAATGTAACACAAGGTGAAGTCATAGTAAAGTACACGTAGTGGTCCAGGGTCCAGTGGTCTTATGCCACGTTTACACGGAGCGATAATTCGCCCAATCGATCGTTTAACGATTTTGAAGCAACGATTTGGTTTTTATAACAATCAACGTTTAGATGAATAAATCGTTTGAAAATTCGTAAGTTTTTAAGATCGCTTAATCCCATCTTTTACTTAGGGTAAATCGCTGGAAAACTGTTTACACAAAGCAATCTGCGAAATTTCAGCGAACGATGAACAACAATTTAAGAACGTTGAAAGATCAAAATGAACGATTTGTCGCTCGTTGTTTGATCGTTTGCTGTGTTTATACAGTACGATTATCGCTCAAATGCGATCGTTTATGCGAAAATTTGAACGATAATCGTTCCATGTAAATGCAGCATTAGCGGTGTCCCTTGTGGCAAGCCGCTGAAGTCATAAGTTGTCATCATCTACTCTCCTTAGCCCCCCCCCCCCTCCCGACATACTCACACTGAGAGGAAAAAGTCCTAGCTTGTTTGTTTTACAATGCTTCCAAACTTTAAGAGGTTAAGTATGTATTCACACAAAGAATGGAAGGCACTTATATAAAAGCAATGCTCCACAGGAGTTTATTTTTCTGGGCTTGTTATCGCTCATGTCATGCTGGGAGCGCTGCTCCTGTGTTTGTAAGGCTGAGCTTTATGCAATACCATTTATATAATATTCTATACATTATACCTAAACTAATTGCAGTTATTAGTAATATGGAGTAAAATTAACTCTTAATAGTTCTTAGTAGTCCTACATGTACATGTGAGCGATGACTAGGATACAGCACATGCCCCGTGAATGTGCAGCCATTATTGGTTGTGAAGACTTATCTGTGAGGAACCCTCCTTGTCCTCTGAGGGTCATAGACTATGGCTGGGATACATGTACAGAAAACTTCACCTGAAACGCAACTTTTGTTCCTTTGTAATAGATAAAAGTAGATATTTAAAGCAAGGTACTAAGCGGTCCAGATGGTGAATAACATTCTGTGCAGTTCTGGGCTGATGGAAGGTCATGGCTGTGGTATTGCAGCTCTGCACTTGATGAATCCATTCATCCATCCATCCTATTACCAATGTGTATTTGTGTCAGTGTATTCTTATTGTTTGGTTTTAATAAATGCCTGCGTTCTGACCGGTGATATTGGATTTCTTTTAGAAAAAAATTAGTATTCTAGTAGAAATCCATTTTTTGGTCACAAAGAGGTGGCTGCAGCCATGTGGAGTGCCCCCTTCTGGTGATTCTGGCCGCTTCTGGTAATTTCTTCCTGGACTATTTCCCAGAGGAGCGGGCGCATTGTGATTTGTTGTCACCTTTGTAAAGCTCTCATCATAAGGTCACAGACAGACCGTGGCTCTTGTTACTGGACTTCAGATATTACAGGCTGGAGCAAGCAGGGACTGCTAAATCTGCTACCCAGTGTGAAGAGTACATTCTGTTAACTTTGGCTTTTATGATGCAGCAGATATCTTCTTTATGTCTTTGTCATCTTATCTTTAGTTTGCCCTCCTACTTTCCCTTTCTGGCTCCTGGCCTTGCTATTTCTTATATTCTCCTGTTTTATCCCTTCGTACTTCCTCACTGTGGCTCTTCCTGTGCTGCTGTATCTTCTTCTTTTTTTCTGCTCCCACCTTCTTTTTTTTCTTTTCTTTTTTATAGTCCCTATGTCAGTAGCATGATCATTTCCACTGTTAGGGTGCGTTCACACCTACAGGATTTGCAGCAGATCCGCAGCAGATTTAAATGAAATCTGTTGCGGATCTGCTGCAGATCCGTAGCAGAAATTACGCTGCGGATCCGGTAAGTGTGAACGTACCCTTAATGGAGACCTTAGTGCGATACTGCTACACATTGTACTGCTTTATTGCAGATCAAAGTGCGGGGTCTGGACCTGCCATATTTACTGCAGCTGCTAAATCTTACATTACACAGGCCCAGTGCTGCACAGAGCCAGAGATTTCTAGGGTATCGGAGTCCTCACTTGTGGGACCATGACTAGGGTCTTCAATCCTGTATCTAGAAACATTCTCTTGGTAGACAGATGTACTAAATCATATTTTTCGGTAAATTCCACCATGATTTCAGTGCTATATACTTATAGTATTGTTTATTTATATTACTCATTTATAGAGAGCTGACATTCTCATGCACTGTACAGAGATTATGACATCGCTTCTTGTCCCCGTGTGGGCTCTCAATATAACCTCAGTGGAGCAGCAGGCGCCATAGTGGGAAAAGTTTCAGTAGAACTTGTAATATATTGATATAAATCCCTGTGGATTCTTGGCTCAGGAGTCCAGCGGGTGGTCCACATCAGTGATTGTCAGTCTTTAAGGATGTCAGTCATTGATAAGAACCGCCCACTTGAGTCCTACGCTCAGAATGAGCAGGGATTTACATCAATAGCATTCAAATTCTATTGAATCTGTTCCCACTGAGCTTTGTAACAATCTGCTCAGCTTCTGCTCTGGTGTCTGTACAAAAGACTGCATTTTCATGTGATAAGTGTATCTAGCACCAACCTTGCACGTATGGTATGTGTGGTATGAATCCAGCAATGTCCTGCTTTTTCAAATCTGAGCTCTTGTTTCAGAGAGATGCCCAAGATTCTGATCATGCTAATGACCTAGTCTGAAACACTGGAGACTTTCTTGTCTGCTCATGACATTTCTTCCAGCCTTTTGCATATTCATTGGGCAGCGCCATGAGTGGGCAGGGAAAGCTGTGTACTGGGGGCGCTGGGACCGCCTTCAGTGCACCAGCCTCTGTCATTAGCATCTTTGCATTTTTGGGCATATCTCTTGAATCGGACCTTGGATTTTCAATAGCAGGACGTCACTGGATTCAGAACAGTATTGCCAGTCTGCATATATCTAGAAAGGTTGCTTCTAGATTAACTTTAGTATGCTTAATGTATCAGTATGTTATATAAGTGCATTATAGTATGTACAGTTTTATGTTATAAACACTTCTAAACCATGTTAAATTAATAGCTACACCTGCATGCGCCATTTTTCTGTTAAATTAACTATGTTTTCAGCGTGCAGGTTTTGTCAAGTTATTAGTCACCATGGTTGCCCTGTCGCTAAAGATATGTGTACGGCAGTGCAATGTTGTCAAGACCATGCAATTTGAGCCATCCACTGCTGTCTATGATGCCTGCCGGATCATCCGAGAGCGGGTCCCAGAGGCTCAGACAGGCCAAGGTATTTTAAACAATTTATTTATTTATTTTTTTACACTGATTTTCTTTTTACTTTTAATGTAAGAATCTAAAGAACACTCTTAATTACCAATACTGCATAAAGTTTATTGTGCCCTGCATTTAGCCACATAACACACTTTTACCCTGGCTGTGAAAGTACTCACTTAATTGTGCGTACAATTTTAAGTTTTTTTTTTTTCAATAAATGAAAATATGTAGGGCAATGAAAAACTCTATTATATTAGTTTAGTACTTTCTGTTTAGTTGAGTCTTTTTCACATATGTCCATTGTCTATAATGTATCTATCTTGAATAATGTAGGTTTTTGTTCAAGACAACAGTGCTTTGTTGTGCTGTGTCCAACTGCTGGGCACATACCCCAGACTGTCTGTATGACTTGACCTCTTCCCTTTGCCCACAGCGCTCGACTTTGGCCTCTTCTTATCTGATGAAGATCCGAGGAAAGGAATCTGGCTGGAGGCTGGCAGAACCCTGGATTACTACATGCTGAGGAATGGGGTATGGCCTAAGTCTGTCAATGGGATATGCATGTAACCTATTTGATACCAGTACACACAAAGATTTAATTAGTGTAATAAAAATATCTAAAAACTTACAGCACTGCATATGGCACTTATATCAGTCATTTAACCATTTATATGCTGTCATCAGTAGTGATCACATCAATTTGATGGCTCACTTATCTGTCTACTGTAGGTTCCATTGCCAACCAGCACCTTGGCAACACAATTGCAGAGAGCTGATTATTAGTGTGGCAGCTGGAAGCTAGTACTAGGAGTACTAGTCTGCCCGAGGCAGAATTTAGCAGCAGACCACCAATCTAACTGAAGCAAAAACATAGCATTGATCAGTATCTGGTGATTGTAAAATGTAAACATAAATATAAACATATTTCATATCGCCTTTTATGGAATCGTCTAAACTATTCAATAACATTCCTGATCTCTGTCAACAGTGAGAAAAAATAATGTTGATTTTTTTTTATCACATCACTAAAATGGAATAAAAAGCTTTGCAGTTAAAATGGAATAAAAAGTAATCAAAAAGTCACATCTCCACAATTAGGCTACTAGCAAAAACTACAGATCACGTAGCAAAAAATTAGCCCTCAAACAGCCCCTTAGATAGAAAAATTAAACAGTTGTAATGGTCAGAATATAACAATTTTAATTACCCAACTTTTTAATAAAAACTATCGTTGTAATCGCACTTCCCCACAGTATACTGATAAAATGTCATTTGTACCATAAAGTACATTGTGCTTTAACCATAGCCAGCTTTACCTTTTCAGCGGTTAGGCTATAGTAGCATTAATGTAAAATCAGACTTGGTAATTCTAGCTTCTGCCGTATGCATCAATGAGCCCCAGATGCCCGTGACCCTTTATCTAGTCAAATTGTCGCCCCTGCTTTACAGGTGTAAAATAATGAAGACCTGTACTTACCTGCCCTCGCTCCCCCCAGCCTTGACTGTGGTATTCCCTACTTACTGCAACTGCTGCTAACACTTCTGATCCCGTCTCTGAAGTGACAGGCTGCTCAGCCAATTTTTGGCAGAGACAGGCAAGTGCCGCGGCCTGTACTTCAGAAACTGGTACGGAAGTGCTGGAAGCGGCTGTGGTGAGCAGGGAATCCCAGAAACAAGCAAGGAGGACACCGGAGTAACATGGAGAGGTAAGTATACGTCTTCATTATTTTCTTTACCCTTGCAATATCACTGACAATATTCAACCTTGCTAAAAGGTAACAATTAGTCGATCGACGCCTCGGCTAATAGTTGTGTTTATTATATGCCCGATTCTGCCTGATTGGGCAGATAATTTCCCTGTGTAAGGGTCAATTTACACAGCAAGATTATCTGACAGATTATCTGCCAAAGATTTGAAGCCAAAGCCAGGAACACACTATAAACTGTGATCAGGTCATAAAGGAAAATCTGAGATTTCTCCTCTTTTCAAATCCATTCCTGACTTTGGGTACTATTTCACGGGCCGAGGAGGGCCCGATCAACGATGTAAACGAGCGGCGATCTGCTAGATCGCCGCTCATTTACTGGGCCTATTCCACAGCCCGATGATCGTTGAGAGAGGGCTGCAGGGACATCGTTACCGATGTCCTTCCAGCCCTTGCAGCATACATTACCTGTCAGGTCTTCTGCTCTGCTCCGTCCTCTTCCCCTGGTCCCGCGCGCTCTAGCTTCAGAATGGCCTGTCAGCTGACAGGCCACTCAGCCAATCACAGGCCGCGGGGGTCCCGGCCTGTGATTGGCTGAGCGCTCCGTCAGCTGACAGGCCATTCTGAAGCTAGAGCGCGCGGGACCCGGGGAGGACAGAGCGGAGGAGAAGGTAATGTATGCAGGTAATGTATGCTGCTGCTGCTTCTCAAATCGTCGGTCGCCCGCCGTGCACCGCTGTTCAACCGTAGCGATGCGCAGTGGGGGAACAATGATTTTAGGTCTGGCCCTAAATGAACGATCAGCCGATGACACGATCATCAGCTGATCGTTCTCTCGATTTCACCGAGCGATGATCGGCCGAATCGAGCCGAATGGGGCCGATTTGGACAATTATCGTTACTGTGGAATAGGGCCCTTTGGCTTCAAATCTTTGGCAGATAATCTGTCAGGTAATCTTTCTGTGTAAATGGAGTGTTCTAGGCATTCCAGGGCTCACTTGATCATATTTAACTATGATGCAGGGAGTCCTGTTAGGGGTTAAGAGTTCAGTCTGTGATTTAGAGATGACATAGGGTCTGTATATCATTAGTATATCACAGACACTTAAACATAGCCTAAATCTGCATAGTCTGGAGGAAAGAAGGAAAAGGGGGCACATGATTGAAATGTTTAAATAAGTTAACCTCTTAACGACATTGGATGTACGCTAACCCATGATATACATCTACGCCATTATCTGCAGGGTCTCTACGAAGTGAGCATAGGAGCTGAGCTCACTTCATAGAGGGCGAGGTCTTACACTTACATCTGTGCTGTCAGCTTGGTGATATTCATACAGAGTCTGCCACGGGCAAGCTGTATGTGAAGACTGAGGCAATGTAGGGGCACAGCATTGACCAGTGTATGCAGTCTACTGATTTCATGTAATAAAAAGTTTTTAAAAATATGATATAACCCTTCCCCCAATAAAAATTTACCATTTTATATATAAAACACATAAAAAATAAATAAATGTTATATATATTAGTGTGCGCAATTGTCTGATCTATTAACCCCTTAAGGACAGAGCCTGAAATGGCCTTAATGACAGAGACAAATTTTATGAATATGACCAGTGTCACTTTAGTCATTAATACCTTCGGGATGCTTTTACCTATCCGGCTGATTCTGAGATTGTTTTCTCGTGACATATTGTACTTTACATTTCTGGTAAATTGGAGTCGATACTCATAACAAATCTTTATGAAAAAAAAACAAATAATGTGAAAAAATGTGAAAAAATGCATTTTTCCAACCTTGAAACTTTTTTGCGTATACAGAAAGTGGTTATACCACATAAATTATATATTAAATAGCATTAGCAACATGTCTACTTTATGTTGGCGGCATTTATTAAACTATCTTTCATTTTTTTTAGACGATAGGAAGCTTAAAACATTAGCAGCAAATTTCCAAATTTTCAGTAAAATTTCAAAATCAGATATTTTTAGGGACCTGTTCAGGTTTAAAGTGTATTTGAGGGGCCTGTATGTTAGAAAGCCCCACAAAGCACCCCATTTCAGAAACTGCACCCCCCAAACTCTGCAAAAGCACATCCAGAAAGTGTTTTAACCCTTTAGGGGAGTCACAGAAATAAAAGCGAAGTGTGTAAGGAATTTGAAAATTTTAATTTTCTGTGCAGAGATTTTATTGTAATCCAATATTTTTCATAATTATAAACCTATTACCAGAGAAATGCACCCCAATAATTATTGCCCCGTTTCTGCAGTTTATAGAAATACCCCATATGTGACCCTATTGCGCTATTTGACGCAACCACAAGCCTCAGATATAAGGGAGCGCCTAGTGAATTTCAACGCCTCCGTTATATTTGGTCATTTTTGACTGTACCACTTCAGGTTGGCAGAGGCTCTGGGGTGTCAAAACCTAAAAAACACCCCTAAAGGGACACCATTTAGAAAACTACACCCCTCAAGGAATGTAACAAGGGGTGCGGTGAGCATCTGGACCCCACAGGTGCTTCACAGATTTTCCGAACAATATGGCGTGAAAAAAGAAAAATTTATTTTTACACTAAAACGTTGTTCTAGCCTTCAATTTTTCATTTTCTTAAAGGGATAAGAGGCAAAAAAAGACAAAAAATGTGTAGCGCAGTTTCTCCCGAGTACAGAAATACCCCACATGTGGCGATAAAGTGCCAAGGGGGCGCAGGACGAGCCTCCAAAGGGAAGGAGCGCCAATTGGCTTTTGGAAGCTGAATTTCACTGAAAAGGATTTCAAGGGCCATGTCGCATTTACAGAGCCCTCGTGCTGCCAAGACACTGGAAACCCCCCACAAGTGATTCCATTCTGGAAACTACACCCCTCAAGGAATCTAACAAGGGGTGCAGTGAGCATATGGACCCCACTGGTGACGGGCACAAATGTGGAACAATGTGACGTGAAAGGGAAAAATTTCATTTTTTCACTTTCATGGCACAAATGTGCCCATCATCAAGGGGTTCATATCCTCACTGCACCCCTTGTTAGATTCCTTGAGGGGTGCAGTTTCCAGAATGGGGTCACTTGTGGGGGGTTTCCACTGTCCTGGCAGCACGAGGGCTCTGTAAATGCGACATGGCGTTCATCATCCATTCTAGCCAAATCCAACCTCCAAAATCCAAATGGCGCTCCTTCCCTTCGGAGGCTTGCCCTGCGCCCACATGACGCTTTATGTCTACATTTACGGACTCGGGGGAAATTGCTCTACATATATTGTGTGTTTTTTTCTCTTTTAACCCCTTGTGAAAATGATAAATTCAAGGCTAAACCAACATTATAGTGTAAAAAATGTAATATTTCATTTTCACGCCACATTGTTCCACATTTGTGCCCGTCACCAGTGGGGTCCATATGCTCACTACACCCCTTGTTACATTCCTTGAGGGGTGTAGTTTCCATAATGGGGTCACTTGTGGGGGGTTTCAACTGTCTTGGCAACACAGAGGCCTTTTGAATGCAACATGGCCCCTCAAAATCCATTCCATCCAAATCCAGCCTTCAAAAACGAAATGGCGCTCCTTCCCTTCGGAGGCTTGCCCTGCGCCCACATGGCGCTTTATGTCCACATGTGGGGTATTTACGGACTCGGGGGAAATTGCGCTACACATTTTGTTTTTTTTCTCCTCTTTTAACCCCTTGTGAAAATGATATATTCAAGGCTAAACCAACATTATAGTGTAAAAAATGTAATATTTCATTTTCACGCCACATTGTTCCACATTTGTGTCCGTCACCAGTGGGGTCCATATGCTCACTACACCCCTTGTTACATTCCTTGAGGGGTGCAGTTTCCATAATGGGGTCACTTGTGGGGGGTTTCAACTGTCTTGGCAACACAGGGGCCTTTTGAATGCAACATGGCCCCTCGAAATCCATTCCATCCAAATCCAGCCTTCAAAAACCAAATGGCGCTTCTTCCCTTCGGAGGCTCACCCTGCACCCGCATGGCGCTTTATGTCCACATGTGGGGTATTTCCGGAAATTGCTCTACACATTAAATGTTTTTTTTTATCTTTTAACCCCTTGTGAAAATGAAAAAACATGACAAGATTAATAATTTAGAGTAAAAATTTTACAAAAATTACACTAAATGTTGGTCTAGCCTTGATTTTTTTCCATTTCCACAAGGGGTTAAAAAAGAAAATGAACACAAAATGTGTAGGGTAGTGTCCCCTGAGTACGAAAATACCCCACATGTGGGCATAATGTGCCATATGGGCACAGGGCAAGTCACCAAAGGGACAGAGCGCCATTTAGAGGCTGGAATGGAGGATGGAGGCCATGTCGCAATTACAAAGCTCCTGTGCTGCCAGGACAGTAGAAACCCCCGACAAGTGACCCCATTCTGGAAACTACACCCCATAAGGAATCTAACAAGGGGTGCAGTGAGCATATGGACCCCACTGGTGACGGGCACTTACGTAGAACATGTGCCGAGAAAATAAAAAATACAATTTTTTTTTATTTTCACGTCCCAAATGTGGCCGTCACCAGGGGGCCATATCCCCGCTGCCCCCCTTCTTAGATTCCTTATGGGGTGTAGTTTCCAGAATGGGGTCACTTGTGGGGGGTTTCTACTGTCCTGGCCGCACAGAGGCTTTGTAATTGCATCATGGCTTCCTCTAATGGGAATGGCGGCCATACCTATTTAGCTGGGGAAAAGGGACAATTCTAATTTATTTGGGGGTATTAGGCCAATTATTAGTTTATAAGGTTGGAAATGACAGGTGTCCATCAAATTCAACCTGTGTTGATCCAGAGGAAGGCAAAAAACCCTCGTGAGGCAGACGACAGTAGCCTCATCACAGGGGAAAAATTCCTTCCTGACTCCATAATGGCGATCAGAATAATCCCCGGATCAACGTGACCCCTGAAATAGGAATAAGGGACAGAATTTAGATAATGTAGAACCCCAGTGACGTGTGGTGCGCCTTGGAGCGATCCAGTATGCAGAGGCCGGGGGGATCAGGACAGGTGTCACACGGGAAAATGGCGTCCTTCCTGATCCCCCTGTTACCCCACACTCTGCACTTCTTCTGGGGTCTCCCTTTCTCCAGTGTGGGGGACGTCACCTGGAAAATGTTGTCCTGGTGCGATACGGGGTCCTTCATATCCAGAAGTGCTGGGTCCGCTCCATGGCTGCTAAATATTAGGGCGCTATTACTACTTCTGATATTTTCAGATCGTGCCGCAAGCTACAGGGCAGCGAGGGACTGGAAGAGGGGGGTGCTGGTCTAAAAGTTATCCCCGTACAGGTGGTAACCTTTATCCAGCAGTGGGAAGATCAGTTCCCGGACGATCTCCCCACTAACTCCAAGGATGGGGGGGAAGGGGGCATCTGGGGGCTGGATTCGGGTGTCCCTTCCTACATACACTCTAAGGGTACGTGCACACTGCGGAATCGCGACAGATAACCCTTCATGCATTCCGCAGTTGGCACCCTCCGGCGGACTGATGCAGGCGCACGTCTCCACACGTGTCATAGACTCCATTCTATGCACGGGCGGATTCCGCTCTCCGTCCAACGTGTTCATTCTTTGGATGGACGACGGATTCCGCCCGTGCATAGAATGGAGTCTATGACACGGGTGGAGACATGCGCCCGCATCAGTCCGCCGGTGGGTGCCAGCTGCGGAATGCACAAAGGGTTATCCTTCGCCATTCCGCAGTGTGCACGTACCCTAAATCTGTAAGTGTACCCTAAGATACTCTCACAGAGTGTGTAGAATTTCACACCATGCCGTCATCTCTTATTGGGACGGTACTGGCGGAAAAGACGTGTCTGGGGGGCAGCGTACGCTACGCTACCCCCAGACACGTCACTGGATGATGAGGATGAATGGAGGAAAGAACGATCCCCCCCATTCATCCTCACTGGCTGTTTTGGTGTCGGAGGCAATAATAACGTATCCCTCTGACGCCGAAAACACCCTGGGGGCCATCTTTATACGGGGACTAGTATATGGGGTATGTAGTGGTGTAGTGTCAAACTTTATTCAATGTAGTGTGGTGTAATGTAGTGTTTTTTTACGTGTTTTTTTACAGTAAGTATAAAAAAAAAACCTACGCCAACAAAGGAGTTGCTGATAAATGCCGCAATGTGCGGCACTTATAAGCAGACCGTGGCAGTAGAATATAGAAAAAAAACACCCTACGCCAAAAAGGAGGAGTTGCTGATTAGCAGCGCACTTTCGTGCGATGCTGATCAACACTCAGCGGCGATAGGGTGCGGAAAATAGAAAAAAAAAAAATTTGGGAAAAAAAAATAATTTTTTTTTATATTCTGAATATCCCTGTAGCTGCTGATAAGTGTATTACACATATCAGCCGCTAGGGGGCAGCAGAGCGCAAAATCCGGAAAATGACGAGGCTGGAGCCGAAAATAGCCGAAAGAAGACGACGAGGACCGCCGGAAAGACCCGAAGACCGAACGGAATGACGGAGGACGCCGCGAACCCGGAAGACGCCGATCAGGAGCCCGGGACAGGTGAGTAATGTACAAATACCTGCTCTGGACCCCTCGGCTACCTAGCTGAGGGGTCCAGGGCAGGTATTTACTATTTTGTGGGACTCTGATCGCCGTGCCACCGGCCCGATCGCCGTGAACGGCCGGCCGGCCGTTCACGGCGATCGGGCCGGTGGCACGGCGATCAACATTACTTTTTACAGTAATGGCGGTCGGTGCCGTCCTCGGACAGCACCGATCGCCATTTTTTTCCGGGTCATCGGGTCACCGATGACCCGGAAAGGTTTCGATCGCCGCTATTGGCTGATCTGAATTGATCAGCCTATAGCAGCGATCGTAAGCACGGGGGGTGTTAACCACCCCCCGTGCCGAGAAGCTATGATGGCCTGCTATGATTTATAGCAGGCCATCTTCCCCGACCGCTGTGTGTGAACACGCAGCGATCGGGGAAACATCGGGCGTAAATTTACGCCCTGATGCGCTAAGTACCATGGCGCCAGGGCGTAAGTTTACGCCCGATGTCGTTAAGGGGTTAAAGGACAACTCCTGCAGGACACCCCCCCCCCCCCAAAAAAAAAAAAAAACCCCACAGACACCATACTCGCCATCCCTCTGGTGACGATCCCCACTCGATTCGCCCACCGTCTGCTTCTCCGTCACCGCTGTCCAGCGATGTCTCTTGCTTCTGGGTTCAGGGGATGGAAAAGGCTGCCAGTGCGCTTGCACACCGGCAGCCTTTTCATTGGCTGGAGCGCATCACATGGCTTACAGGAAGCTCAGCCAATCAGCCGAAAGTGGGGGAAGGGGGCCAGACTGGGGGTATTTAACCACATTACAAAGTTATATGAGTTTGTAATGTTTGTTAAATAAGCAAAAAAAAATTTTTGTGGGATTTGTCCTTTAAGCTGTAACAATATTATTCCCCTAGGGTGAAAGGTGTAAAAAAAAAAAAAAGGAAAAAAGCGCCAGGCGTAAAAAAAAGAAAAAAAATTGTCAATTTATCAGGAAAAAAAAATAAAGAAAATATTTTTTTAAAAATTAAATGATTGTTCCTCTCAGACCCCCATGAGTAAACTATTAAGGTACCCATACACCTTCAATAACTGGCTTAAAAAGTGGCCCTCTGTTATCTTTCCTGTCCTTTCTCCCCATACACAGCAATATTTGGAACAGCCAAGTGCTCTCTCTAATAACAAAGAGGTTGAGCAGTGAGTTTGCATCACGCCCAACCCTTAGGCTCCGTTCACACGGAGCAGAACAGGCGGAATTCTGCAGTGGAATTCTCCGCCGTGGAATCCCGCCAGCTTCCCTGTCATAATGACAGTGTAGTGCCTTATCTCCACTGACATCATCTGTAGGTGGATGGCCGAGAGACTCTCATATACCTTATACTGATAGCCATACCGCTCGCACCAGGTACAGCCAACTAAAGTGTATGGGGACCTTTGCTGTTCTTTATATTGTAACACCTGATAGCTGTTGTATGAAAATTAACAAGATCAGTCCATTGCAGAACGTGAGCAGTTTTTGAGACATTTCAGGTCACTAAGATCCAGACTTAGGGTACAAACCCACACACTGTATACGCAGCAGATACGCAACAAATACGCAGCAGATTTGATGGTGCAGATTTGATGCTGTGTTCAGTTATTTAGATCTAATCTGCTGCGTATTTGCTGTGTATTTGCTGCGTATCCAACCGCTGTCTTTATGACTCACCACCTGTATCTAACCAAGTTTATTCCTCTTTCCCTCAGGATGTCTTGGAGTATAAAAAGAAACAGCGACCCCAGAAAATTCGAATGTTAGATGGAGCAGCAAAAATGATTATGGTGGACGACTCCAAGACTGTAGGAGAACTTCTGGTGACCATCTGCAGCAGAATAGGTGAAGTGCTTATTCCGTGTTCTATGCTAATCACAAATAAATAAATTAAACAAAAGCAGTAATAAGACACTGTAGAAGAAGCCCTAGGCTTTAGGTCGCATCTTTGCTACTATTTCTGCTGTTGTGACCTGTCATTGGAAGAAAATAAGAGTAACTACTGTGACCCTCACTGATTATGGCAATGGGAGTCCCATGTCCCTGTGAATAACTGGCCAACCCCGTTCAAACTGAAGGGCCTCAGCAGTTAGATGCACAATGATCAAGCTAATACTTAGGATGGTATGTGATATGGCTGCATGTATCATATTTTCTACACAACTTCTGTTGTTTAAAAAAAATCTTTTTTTTTAGCAATCTTTCTGCTAAGTTTCATAGTAATTAAGTTTTTAATTTTGGGGGCATCAGTGGAGACTCTTGATTGATTTTTCACTGATCTCCTTGCGCTCAGTGATTACTGTGTTTTGTTAGTTTTGTCATTACCCCAACTAGCCAGAATCCTGCTCCACACTGATGAGGGGCAAATACCCCGAAACAGCTGTCTGTTAATGGATACCTTCCTTGGCAAGCCCTTGTCATGTCACAATACTCGCACCTTGAGTTAGACTTTGACACAAAAGGGGCCACCCTGTTGTTTCCCTGTTTATGTTCCAATAACCAAGGGTTATCTATCAGGGTGGTGTGGTGCTCTCCCCATCATGAACCCTGTGGCAACAGGCTAGGGATATATGGCTATTCCCGTGTTTTGAGACTCGCAACCGAGGCTCCAATGGCTCCTTTTTTGCATATTTAAATTTTTGGGGACATCGGTGGAGACTCTTGAATGAGTACTTTGTTGAAATTTTTTCACTGATCTCCTTGAGATCAGTGATTGCTGTATTTGTTGGTTAAGTTTCATAGTAAACAAATAATTAGAAATGAACGAATTTTCAGTGCAAACGAAGCAAATCGCTTTGTTAGCTCGGCAATCTGCCAGCTGCTTTTGAAGTCCAGGCAAATCCGTGCTGCTCCACCCCGGGTGCCTGGAAAAGCTAATCTACTTGAAAATCCACAGCAGTAAACAACAGATCCACACTATTTAATGCAGTTTTTATACTAGATTGTGTGGATTGTGATGCGGAAATGCTGTGGAATGCAGTGGAGCGATTTTCCACTGCAGAAAAGTTTCCATTTTACTGATTAACAAAACTTAGATCTACTCCAACTAGTAGTGTACAGTAAGAAAAAAATAGCGTACAAGGGGATGGGGCAGAGGATACTTTATATAAGAGGATATTTAGTTGTTACTATTCAATTTAAACAAAAGTTGTAATATAATTTACATGTATCTCAAGGTATGTTCACATGTGCCAGTAGGCCAGAGACTGCACTGCCATATTGAGGAAAAGAATATGGCACTTCCCACTCCCACTTGATTTTACATAAGATTGTGTTTACGGCTATTGTTCTCATTATTGAAACTGTAAAGCTTTCTCATCATCCAATGTGTACACATGGTTTTATAAAATGCTAATTACAATCATGACACAGTTCTTCTCTGGGGTAAAGTATTGCTGCTGCGAACCCACTAGAGAAAGCTGTAAGTGTGAATGTAGAATATAATGCACTGTAATATTGATGCCATGCATATTTTCTCTGTGACAGGAATTACTAACTATGAGGAATACTCTCTTATCCGGGAAACTGTTGAAGAGAAGAAAGAAGAGCCAACTGGAACCCTGAAAAAAGACAGGACTCTTCTCAGAGATGAGAAGAAGATGGAGAAACTGAAAGCTAAACTTCATACAGAAGATGAGTGTGAGTGATCAACCAAAGGACAACAGCAGCAATACACCTGTCCCCTCTTATAGATTAATTTGTACACCGTTCCATAACACATGAGCTATTATAGTATCTGGGGCAGCAGTAGTTCTTTCCAATCTGCAGTATTGCATTGCTTCATTAATTGCTTCATTGATTTTTTTCCTGTAACTTATAAAAGTTACCTTTCATGATTGCCTGAATAGGGTCTAACTGATTCCACTCATGACATTTCAGTGAATTGGCTCGATCATAGCCGGACATTTCGAGAGCAGGGGGTTGATGAAAATGAAACCTTACTACTTCGCAGAAAGTTCTTTTATTCAGATCAGAATGTGGATTCTAGGGATCCTGTACAGCTCAACTTGCTGTATGTGCAGGTAATCTACAGAG
This sequence comes from Dendropsophus ebraccatus, assembly GCF_027789765.1. NCBI lineage: Eukaryota > Metazoa > Chordata > Amphibia > Anura > Hylidae > Dendropsophus > Dendropsophus ebraccatus. Next base: position 142,554,882 of record NC_091454.1, on the reverse strand, counting down.
AGAGGATGCAGAGTGTTCTGTTAATATAAACTTTTATTGTGGATTTATGTTTCTTGTATTTAACTATGGGCTTTCCTCTCATATACAGCAAAATTAGTTCTCTTAGCAGAAATTAGAGTTTTTCTCTGTTCTAGGCTCGCGATGACATCTTGAATGGATCCCACCCAGTATCATTTGAAAAGGCCTGTGAATTTGGAGGGATTCAAACCCAGATTCAGTTTGGCCCTCATGTAGAACTCAAGCATAAACCTGGCTTCCTGGAGTAAGTAAACCTAGAGTATATTTTTAGACTTGTACATAATTATATTAGATTGGCATGCCTTAGTACCTTGCTATAACCTAGTGACTTTCTACAAGTGAGGTATGCAGAAGTCATGCCTAGCTGGAGTTTTTTTTTTGAGTTTCTGTATCTATTAGACCACAGCTGTCTAAAGCAGTACTCCGGGCGGGAGGCCTTTTTTCAGTATTGGTGGGGTGGTGGTGGATGGAGACAATGACTCCCAGCACTGGGGCCCGCATGACACTGTTCTGGTTGGTCACGTCTCAGATAAGACTTGAGACATGAAGTTGACAGGCTCGCTTTGTCATTTTGCGGTGTCCCGTCTCTGCTGCTGAATGGCCGGCCCTGAGTGGGCCTGCCAACATTGCATCACAAGTCCTATTTGAGACGTGATATACAGGAGAATGGGATTCTTACTGCATCACTGCCCCACCCTCCAGCTGCTGATTTGACAGTTGACTGTCCAATCACAGCGACTGCCATTAACTACCAATCAGCAGTTAGTAGGCAGAGTGTGCTGGAGCTCCTGAATATCCCGGATTACTGAGCACATGCACATAATGGATATCTCTGAATCAGCTGCACAAAACTAAATCATTCTGTTCAGCATCTCTGTCACTGGTTTATCCTACTTTTAGATAGGGTAGCATAAACCTATTGACAGAGTCTCTTTAAGATCCCCATATACCATATACATCTATCAAGCTGTACTGGCCGTTGCAGGGGGTTCGTTCCTTGGTATATAAGGTGTATGGGGCCCTTCCACTGACAGATGATGTTGGTAGAGAAAGGGTTGGGGTGTGATGGAAAATCTTTTTGGAGTTTAAATAGGTTATCCAGCACTACAAAAACATGGCCACTTTCCCCCCTACTGTTGTCTCCAGTTCAGGTGCGGTTTGCAATTAAGCTCCATTTACTTCAATAGAACTGAGTTTCAAAACCCCACCCAACCTGGAGACAACAGTAGGGGGGAAGTGGCCATGTTTTTGTAGTGCTGGATAACCCCTTTAACCTCTGCTTCCTATAAAGAACACAACCATTCCTGTGTATGGAGAGGACAGAAGACATTGTTCGGCCATCAGTTGTTAGATGTGTATGGCCACCTTTATATTTTTTCCACCAAGCCTCACAGACCTAGGGGGCACCTGGACCATACCATTTGTTAGTGAGGTCCATGCTAAATTTACAAATGTTGTTCAGTCTACCTTTTATTTGTTTTATAAACTTTTTATAACATTAAAAAAGTAAATCAGAGATTGATGCAGCCTCCCCAACAACAAAGGGGCTTGTGTAGCACAACATTACACTTTATAAAGATTGTCACATATTACTTGATCCTGTAACTGTTTGAGGCATTATATTACTCTAGCACTTGTAACTATACAAATGGTATAAAAATTATAGGGTCTTCTTGTCTATGGGGCCTGCATCAACTGACACAGGTTAAGAGGTGTTTGAATAGAGTGGCAAGTGTATGGGGGAGATTTCTCCCACAGTCTTATAGTTAGAACGTCCTTTATTGTCCATAACATCAAAGCAGAGCTAAGCTTTCATTTAAGAGGGCTCTATAATATGTGAAAGCTGCACAGTGATTGGTTGCTGTGGACTGCTTAATAAATCTTAATGATAGAAACTAAACATAAATAATGGAAATGGTACAAAAGTATAGTTTATAACAAGACCTTAGCTGAGTTTTCATCTTCGTGTAGAAGTGACATTAGTTTTACTATCTAGTAATATAAACTATGACTTGCATATTTTTTTTCTTGTAAGCAAACAGTAAATTATTCTCATCTCTTACAGTTTGAAAGAATTTCTTCCTAAGGAATATATCAAGCAGAGAGGTGCAGAGAAAAGGATATTTCAGGTACAGCTATACAGCAACAAGAAGTTTCTTTTGAGTATTTTATAATTTTTAATATGTTTTAGTAGCATTTTAAAGCAGTGCGTGGTCTTTCTTAAGCAAAGATAAAAACAGGGAAATTATGTTTATAATGTCTAGAAAGACTTCCAATCCAGGTGTTATGTTCTCTTGAATGTTATGTTTTTTCCTTTTTTTACGAGTAAGGGCTTGATTACATGACAAAATTAAGAGGATGAAAATGTAGGTTATGAATCAATGCCCCAAATCAGTAGGTAGTGATTTCTGTTCTATAATAAAAGCAACACAACTTGATTTACAGATCTTTGCATCTATTATGTGATGGACACCAACAGCACCTTATGGAATCTATTGATTTTATATTGAAGTCAATTGATTTTTATCATGACCTTATGTTTAAATGGGGAGAATAGTTCTTCATGCAGTACTATTCTTCTGGTGAAATACCGTATGCCACTTTAAATGAAGTAGAATTATTACATGGCTTTGTTACTCAGTTGCACTTAATTGCACACATTATTCATTGCTTTTTCTTGGAACAAATAATAATGTTATTATATAAGTGCTACTTTTTGTTTTAACACTGGACGATGTGGTTTTATGGCCGCCAGGAACATAAAAACTGTGGGGAAATGACAGAAATTGAAGCCAAAGTGAAGTATGTAAAATTAGCTCGGTCCTTACGCACATATGGGGTTTCGTTCTTCTTAGTTAAGGTAAGAGATGTGTAGAGATTAATTGCTGCTTTGAATAATGTTAGTGTTTTAATATACCTTTATTCTGACACAACATATAACTTACTGTATGTGCAAGACTGTTGGAGTAAATATTTTGCATTTATTAAAACGTGAACACCTTATAATACATTTGGAACTTTTTAAACTGTTTTAGACTGTTTTTAGACAGTTTTTTTAAGGGAACCTGTCACCGTGAAAATGCATCCTAAGCTATCTACATCAGTATAACTTGTAACCTATTGATTGAAATCTCTGTTTCCATGCTGAGGAGTCCAGTCCACTGAGTGACACCGCCCACTGGACTCCTTATCCCAGAATGAGCAGGGATTTCAAGTTACAGGTTATACTGAATATTTTCCCACAAAGTTTGTGTCATTTTATGGCCTAAATTTTAATGCATTTCTCTACAAGTTACTATGCAATTACTAGGTAAATCACGCCCACTTGTCACTTTACAAGGCTGGTGAGTGCTAAGAAAGGGTTCAGGTTTTGCATAATGATGCAGACACAATTATTTTCTACTTTTGTAAATCTGTCAAAACTTGGGCCATAGTTTGCATTACAGTAGAGGTTGTATCCATGTTTTCCCAGACTCCTTAGAGGTGCATACAACTTATTGCAACAAATTGCACTGATCTCTAGTCACCTGTTCTTAGCTGCTGATGGTACTATCCCCTGAGGGGGGGGGGATTAAAAATTATATATATATATAATATACACACACACAAACAGGGCTTTATTCTGATCATTAGCATATGTTTTAAGATTTCTGTGTCCAGCTTTGAAATTATTCTGATTGCTAAGAGATTTGGGTATGTAAACCCAGCCCAGGGCAGTACACCAGTCTGACTCCATGATCTATACTTTGTGTGTACTCATAACAAGCGGTACAAACCAAGTATTACAATGTCTCCAGTTCTATAATTTTGTAATGTTTTCTATATTGCCCCTGTATTGTTTTCCTCAGTAACTGTATTACATGGTGGGAGAGAAGAAATCTGATTTCATGGCACATTCTTTCTGCCTCTCATGCATTTTCTCCTTCCATCTTTCATCTCTTCCAGTGCATTCTTAACTAATTATCATCCTCGTTAAGATTTGGTTGTGGGACCCAGACACTCCCTGCGGTCACATCCTTACATAGTCTCCGTCTGCTTTTTTTTTGCTGACCCCCATGATTCTGTATATTTCTAAAATACAAGCTTGTAACCCCCATTCCCAGAAGTTAAGTCCTGCATAAACCTAGACTGTGAGAGGTCATCTGTGTGCCCCCTATCTTCCAGCAATGCTAATAACTACCCTAAGGGTTAAGTGAGCCAGGCCTGGGGCATAGTTTGTGTAAAATACAAATTGGAAAGGTCTAGTAAACCTCCCTTACAGCAGTCTTTACCGTGTTACCTTTATTAGAAGCCACAAATTAGCATTGGCAGTCAACACCTCTCAAAAGGGTTTTTCTAAACAATGAGGGTCAAATTTTATTGTTCACTATTACACCTGATTCTAATAAATATGCATGATGTTTTTAGTGTTAAAGGGGACCTGTCAGCAGCTTTTTGCTGACTGAAGTAAAGTGAGTTTGCATTATGGCTTCTTATCCTACATCAGGAGATATATATCTTTTTTTTTTTTTTTTTTTAATATCTAATTCTCCAAAACCAAGATATAAACTTTAGAAGTTTTATGCAAATTTCTATATAAGGCTCACAGGGCTGAAAAACTCCAACAATGTTCATCCCCATCCCCTCTAACCCCCCCATGCCCACAAGTAAACACCCACCCTTTTTACATTGACAAACCCAACATTGCTGGGCTTTTGCAGCCCAGGGGAACGCCCTGTTGGATTTATCTCCAGATTTACTTTAAATTTTTAAACCTTATGTCTTGACAGCATGAAATATGGGTACTATTACACGGAACGACAATCGGGATGATTCGGCCGATTATCGCTCCATGTAATAAATACAACGATTAGCCGATGACAACGATCATCGGCTGATCGTTGATATAGGTTCTGACCTATTTTCGTTGGGCGCCGACCGCGCACTGCTACGTGTAATAGCGGTGCGCGGCTGGCGACTGACGATATACATTACCTATCCACGTTCCAGGGCTGCTCCTGCGGTCTTCTCCCCGGGTCCCGCTCGCTCTGGCTTCAGAGCGGCCTATCAACTGACAGGCCACTCTGAAGCTAGAATGCACGGGACCTGTGGAGAAGCGGACCGCAGCAGCAGCCCAGGAGCGTGGATAGGTAATGTATGTAGTTTAAACAAGGGCTGCAAGGACATCGGTAACGATGTCCTTACAGCCCTTGTTAAACGATTATCGGGCCGTGTAATAAGCCCAGTAAACAAGCGACGATCTAGCAGATCGCTGCTTGTTCACAGGTATTATCGGGCCCCCATCGACTTGTGTAATACCACCCTTTACTTTAGTCAGCAAAACACTGCTGTCTGGTCTGCTTTAAATCCTCATCTGTACGTTTTCAACTTTTAATTAGATTTTTATTATTGTTAATAATAATATTGTTATGGTTATATTGTTGTTGTTATTAGTAGTAGTAGTAGTAGTCGTCTTTTCTTTAGTAATTCGTTTGGACAGTTTTCTTGCCATCATCTCTGTACTATTGGATTACTACATACAGTACTGCTTCATATAGCCAATAATATATGTTTACAGATATTTCTTGACTGAATTTCTATATGTAATATTGAATTTCTGAGCACATTGTGAATTTCTATATGTCTTTTTTTTTTTCTTCTGTGTTTTCAGGAAAAGATGAAGAGTAAAAACAAACTTGTGCCTCGCTTGCTTGGAATCACGAAGGATTCTGTGATGAGGGTAGATGAAAAAACAAAGGAAGTACTTCAAGAATGGCCACTAACAACAGTAAAACGTTGGGCTGCTTCTCCAAAAAGCTTCACCTTGGTATATAGAATTGTTCTTAATGTTTTTGGGTTTTTTTTTTAAACTTGATAGGTGCAAATGAGATACATGACTATTAATTTATATTCTGTGCTTTGGACTTCATATCTGGACACCAATAAGTCTGAATAAAATATGCAAGGTAACAGAATATTCTGTTTTGTGTAAGGCTGCTTCTGGGATCAGTCAAGGGTTGCTGTGTATTTTCATTTTATTTTTTATTTTTCACTGATCATGAACTAAGTTATGCCCCTTCTCTTGTCACATGCCAAGCAGTCTCCAACCTTTTTACTGGTTATATATATTTCAGGATTTTGGAGAGTATCAAGAGAGTTATTATTCTGTGCAGACTACGGAAGGGGAGCAGATCTCTCAGTTAATCGCTGGATATATAGACATTATACTCAAGAAGGTACAAAGACTAGCTAACATTGCTAACTTTGAAACTGTGTTTGAACATCTCATACTTTTCATGACAATATAATTGCTGCTAACTCTGCTTCAATTCACACTTCATTTTGTTACACCAGACATAGTTATACTATAACCCAGGCTCCTATTGTACAGGATTATGTCAAAAGTGTGTATTTTTGGCATATGTTTGCACAGATTACATCAGGTTGTTTTTTACATACTAAAAAGCTTAATATATGTTACCTTTAGAAATTGTATGGCCATACATGGGTATCCCTTTTAGATCCCTGCAATTTTTTTTCCTCTTCTTTTTCATTGTTTTATCATGTTGTTAACATGGGGAGTAAACTTCACCTGTAGAGAGATGTTTTTTTAGAGAGAAGTGTCAAAGTATATGTTAGTAAAATGAGTGAAATATCATTTTTATCATTACTAGTAAGAATGTATGAATAATTAATATGCATTTTTTGTAGAAACAAAGTAAAGACCGCTTTGGACTAGAGGGTGATGAAGAATCAACAATGTTAGAAGAATCTATTTCCCCCAAGAAGTGAGCATATGGTTTATTTTATTTATTTTTTGTTCATATTGGGTGGGCCCTAAAAAAGTGATGTCAGAGTATTGTTTGCAAGTAAAGATAATTCTTGTTGTGCAAGTGATGCTTGTTGTAACTTAGAACATATCTCCATTATTAGATCCACTATTCTTCAACAGCAGCAAATCACTCGGCCTGGTAAGCTTGAACATGGCACAGTCGCTCTCCCTGCTATTATACGCTCAGGGTCAAGTGGACCAGAGACTTTTAACATGGGCACCATGCCATCAGCTCAACAACAGCTCACCACAGGTCAGATGCACAGAGGTCACATGCCTCCACTAGTAAGTACAAGTGAGCTAAATCCATTTCCATTGAAATTGTATGTGTTCTAAATGACACATTTATCACTAACTTGTTCTAAAATTGCAAACACAATGGAGGACACACCCTGTGTTAAAGGGGTTGTCCCACAAATAGCATTTCGCTTTTATGGGCATAATAAATGTGTGATTGCTGGTGGTCCAGCCTCTGGGACTCTCAGCAATCACAAGAACGTAGATCCATGAGTGTCCCTTGTAAATAGAACAGTAGCCCAGATTTGTTGAGTTCTGCTGTTATTGGAATTGCTAGTTGTTTGTGCTCGGCTACAGCTGTCAACAATCTGTATCGGTCCTATACCGATGGCCTTATAAGCACACTAATGCAAAGCACTTAGGAACCTCTTTGCTTGTAACCGCTGGTGGTTGTACCTCTAGTAATAACAAATACATCACCAGTTGTTTGGATAGTTGATAAATATTGTTAGTGGGTCAAACCCTTCAAGGTAGGCTTGCCTGTGGTCAGATGCGCAATTGGAATTTTACAGTTGCGCATAATTGTTATACGTGCCAAATACAGTGCTTAGAACCGTGCAGTTTTCAGTGTTCTTATTCCATGCAATTGGTTTAATTACATCATTTTCTCTTGTGCATTGTGCTCACAGGATTTTATATGGCGTCCCCTTTGCCATGATAATTTCTCTTTTTTGTAATTGAATATCTCACTGTTACAAAGCGCGGCTGCTCACTTAGACATAATCTCACGCTTGATGAAGCTGATCACTTGTTAAATGACTCCAAATGATGCAAAAGTAAACACGTCCTCAGTCATGTCCGCTCATTAGTTTCAGGATAGCCACTAGTAAAGGACCTAATCTAAACTCAGCTGAGCTCATTCAGCTGGAATCAATTCAGAGAAGCTCCATAGGCATTTTCATGTTTCCCTGGCTGCAAAACAAAATCTTGAAAGAGATCAAAAAATAATAGATGTTGACAGAAATTCGGCACCTGGATTTAATAATTACTTCTTCTTTTTTTGGATTCTTTATTACTATGCAATTTTTTTTCTTGGGTTCATCAAAAGTTTCCTGCTTATTTATGGATTCAGTTTAATGTACATTACGAACGTGTCGAATCTGCCTCTGTGGTGTAGAGAGATCCTGGTTGCAGGATGCCGCCCCCTGACACGCTCTGCTGTGCACTAGTGCCCATTTTATCTGTGGCACTGCCCATTGACTGAGTGTGTCTGTGGCTCATTAAATGCCTTGTTCTGCTCATCTTCCAATTAATGGCATTGCGCACTGCCCAGCCGTATGTCACTGCTAATTAGACCAATTGTCTCCTAACCTACTTTCTGCTCCTTCTCAAGGCTGCCGGAAAATATTTTCAGTGTTCTGTAAGGATGTGTGCGCTGCTGGGAGAAGAAAAAACCTTCTCTATCCTTTTGCTTTTGTTCATCGGCTGCTTGATTTTACATCTATGAATGGTTAGAGCGTTACAGACCAGCTCTGTGTGTTTTTAGAATATGTAAATATGTGCTGTCGAGAAATTTGTATATCTCATTCTTCTACAAGGGAAGAGATATGTATTCTGAATGAATTGGCTTGAGTTAGTGTGTGCACCATATTGATGTTTTGTTTTCTCTTTAGACATCAGCTCAGCAAGCTCTGATGGGGACCATTAACACCAGCATGCATGCAGTTCAACAGGCACATGATGATCTGAGCCAAGTGGACAATCTGCCGCCTTTAGGACACGACATGGTAAGAAGATCATAACGTGATCTCTACATTTGAACTGACAGTTTATATTATTTGGACAATTGGGAATTATCGTTTCTGCACCTTTCTATCTATCTGTGTCATTGCGGTACCTAGAATAGATGAAAATGTCACAATGTATGTCCGATGGCTGCCCATTTAGGCAAGATTTAGAGGACCGCAAGTGATTTTATAAAATATTTATATTACTAAGCAGTTTAAAGGTTTCATCTCCAAAACAATGTTGCGCGCTGACAGATCAGTGTGCTGTGAGCTAGGGAAACCCGGCTATCAGTTCAAAGAAATGGTAATAAACGTTTATCCCAGCACGCTTTAATGAATAAAATATACCAAATGCTTCAGTACAAGTCTAATAAACTAGAATGTTGAAACTAACAAAAATGGTCTGGATACCATTGTTATACTTGGACCTCACAGAGAATCTGTCACATTATTGCACTGCTGCTTGTCACTGCCAGTGGCATCATTGCTACATGAATAGTAATAAAAAATTATGGGGAGCTTTCCTGTAGTTGAATCAGTATTGGTGCAGATGCTGTGACAAGGCTTTTGTGGAGGCTGTTTGCAATGACCATATCTGTGTGACTACCACCCTATATTTTTATTATAGCCAAAACCAAGCAAACAATCGTTTTGGGAAATCACAAGATAGAAATATCCCAGTTAGGGGCCATTTACACAGAAAGATTATCTGACATGTTATCTGCCAAAGATTTGAAGCCAAAGCCAGGAATGGATTTGAAAAAAGGAGAAATCTTAGGCTTTCCTTTATGACCTGATCTCTGTTTATAGTCTGTTTTTGGCTTTGGCAGATAATCTGTCAGAGAATTTTTTTGTGTAAAAGGACCCTTAAGAGCGACTGTTGATCAAATTTCATTCAAACTGGACCGGTTCACTCAATTGTAGTCTATGGAGCAAATCGGTCAGATCTTGTGCCTGGCTGGGGAGCGAAGGACGCTGTTGTATTCTTTTCATTTTACAGTAAAGCTTTAAAGGGAATGTCTACTTGATTGGCCTAATGAAGACGCTGTAATGCTCAGTCCAGCGCTGGGGTCTGGTCCTTTTGGATAAAGATATGCGGCCAGAAATGTATGCCAATCAGTGCTTGCTTTCAGTGCCTTTACAGCGTGGCTAGGCCACAGTAACGACCGCTGAAACGTTCATGCAGCCTTTTAAATACATTACTATTGGCAAATCTCCTGTTTAGAGAGATGTGTGGCCTTTAACGCCACACATAAAAGATCAAATCAGCCAACGAGCGGGGTGCTCTGGGGAATTTTTACACAGTCATTAGCCAATTATTGGCTAATTGAGTGTTCCTAGGAACACTCATTGCCGATAATCGGCCCATGTAAAAGAGCCTTTACCTTCGGTGTTTACGCAAGTTTAATCTTCCATACACGTATACTGCAATTTACTCCAATTTACTTAAAGTCGGTCAGTTTATTGAAGGAGCCACTGTGCTTGTGTGAGCAATGTAATACAACTACATCCTTGAGGTGAATGAAACAAGCTGCAATGCTAGGATGCTAGGTACAGCTGCTATCCAATGTAGAAAGCTGTGTCTGATAGATCAGCTGATCTGCAAGGTGATGGGAATTGTTCCTCTACCAATCGAATATTGTTGGCCCATCCTAAGGATAGGCCATAATTGTAATTAAAACATTGACTGAGCTTTAGTGCCAGGCACAGCAGCTTGCGTGGATTAGTTCCTGTACCTATACCTTTTAAAGCATGCCTGTTATTTAGAAAAACGTTTTATACATCATTGGGACATAAATTTATAATGGGACTGTCAAGAGAAACAGGCCAGAGATTGCTGTGTTTCAGGGATTAAAGTGTGCTTCCACCCACTTCTCACCGCTTATTCTAACGATGGGTGGTCCCTGTGACATGTCAAAGGTCTTTTCAAATGACAGGTGTACTTTTAAGCAATGAAGGAGACAAATCCATTACTCGATGCTGCAACCTTTCTTTTTTGACCCCAGTTCATTCTGCCAAGGCAAGGTATGGAAAACCTACTTCATTAGCCCAGTGTGACAGCGATGATATAAAAGGCTAAATACTTGTAATACTTATAATCCATATATGTATACTGAGTTTGTTGTTGTTTTTTAGGCATCTAGAGTTTGGATCCAAAACAAAGTAGATGAATCAAAACATGAGATCCACTCCCAAGTGGACGCCATCACTGCAGGAACCGCATCGGTAGTGAACCTGACTGCAGGTATTATTATGCCTAAATACGAAGTTTGTGTGTACATGGTTACTTTGTTTTAAAGTCAAGGCCAGTCACATTCACAGTGAGGCTGCAACTTTTTTCCCCCTGTATGTACATGTTAAAAAAAGAAAAATACTATATTATGGAAGTGTATTTACAGGTGTACACTCAAATTTAATCTGATCAAGTGCAGACATGTAAGTGCATGCTGAGCACTTAAGTTGCTGGGACAGCCATCCCGATGCCCAGCAGGTATTGTGGAAAAGTATACCTCTAGGGAAACGCTAACAATGGCAGAAATGACTGTGGGCTGCAGGTTGTTCAAAATGGAAAATAAACTTAGAAAAGTGCTTCACTGGCCTCTTTCTTTATTTCTTTTTCTTTGTAAACAGGCACAGGTGAAAGTGGGGAAAACAGATACATTTGTGTGCATCCGTTTTCCATTGAATTTCATAAAAAAAAACAAAAAAATGGATCTATTTTTTTTATAGCGTACACAAACGTAGTTGACCACATTTTGTGTTCATTAAAAGTAACCATTTAAAAATGGATTTGTTAAATGGAATTCCCAAATGTAGTGTGAACCCAGCCTGACTTGACAAGCTAAAAAGGTGCCATATTTTTTAAACCCAGAGATACCCACAAATGTGGCACATCCTTAGGCTGTCTAGTCTCTTATTGTGTATGAATCAGCTAGTATAAGTAAATCTGCCCTATGTTCTTCAGCTAGTCAGCACCTATGGAATTGTATTTGTACCATCCTGCATTTAAAGGCAGCTACCTGAAAGCATTTTAGATTGATTAAACTAAGGGTCCATTTACACAGAAAGATTATCTGACAGATTATCTGCCAAACATTTGAAGCCAAAGCCAGAAACAGACTATAAACAGAGATCATGTCATAATGGAAAGCCTGAGATTTCTCCCCTTTTCAAACCCATTCCTGACTTTGGCTTCAAATTTTTGTCAGATTATCTGTCAGGTAATCTTTCTGTGTAAATGGACCATAAGGGAATACAACTAGCATGATATTCACATATTATTTTATTTGTTATTCATGATTGTGCATGTGAACAGGGATCTTTTCCTCCTTGTAGGAGATCCATCAGAGACAGACTACACAGCGGTGGGATGTGCAATCACCACCATTTCTTCTAATTTGACGGAGATGTCCAAGGGTGTAAAACTGTTGGCTGCTCTGATGGAGGATGAGGTTGGAAGTGGGGAGAAATTACTAGGAGCAGCAAGGACATTGGCAGGCGCTGTGTCAGATCTGCTTACAGCAGTGCAGCCATCTTCTGGAGAGGTAGGCCCTCAGAATTTATTGAAAAATACATTTCACAAACCATTTTAAACTTTTTATGTTGTTTGTATTTTTTTTTTACTTGATAAAGTACAATTCTTGCTTCAGGTTGCCCTTATCCCTACTTTAATAACTGCATTCACGTATAAATTTTAACCACTCCTAGACTGTGCCACTTTGTTGCTATCTAGACACACTTTGTATTCTTTACTGATACATCAAGCTAGATAAGCAGATGTGGTTGGTAAAACCACAACAAGTCAATGCAAATGTGTCTGGATCAGGGCCGGCCTTTGGGGTGTGCGACCTGTGCAATTGCACAGGGCGCATCATTCGTGGCCAGCTAGGGGGCGCCCTGGCAGACAGCTGCACATCTAACTTAGACATAGGAATCTGTAAGTTACATGTGGTGTCTGTCAGCTGGAGCGCCCCTCCAGCTGGCCGCCTCCCCTCCTCCCATGCTGGTTGCTTTGGGGCGCTCAACGGGGAGGGGGAGGGCGCTGAAAGAAAGTTTTGCACGGGGGGCTATCTACCCTAAGGCCGGCCCTGGTCTGGATAAACATTTCTCTATAATAAGAAAAAATATAAAATAAATATAGAAATAAGGGCAGAGTAGATGGACCAGGTGCTATTTTTCTGCTGATAATGTTCTCTGTTTCTATGGACAATATTTCTGATAATAACCAAATAAATGGAGCAGTGCAAAGGAACAGAATTTCCTACAAGACAAATGATGCTGTCACAATGTATATTAAGTATGAATATTTTTTTACCTTGTAGCCTCGGCAAACTGTTCTCACAGCAGCAGGCAGTATAGGGCAGGCAAGTGGAGACCTGCTGCGACAAATTGGAGAGAGTGAAGCGGATGAGCGGTTCCAGGTAATTATGAAATATTGAGATTGATAATGTGCTATTCCCCATATCCCCCTCTCTACATCTCCTCTTATGTCTTCTATATTCTAGGATGTGTTAATGAGTTTGGCAAAAGCTGTAGCCAATGCAGCTGCCATGTTGGTCTTGAAGGCCAAGAATGTAGCACAAGTGACTGAAGATACAGTACTACAGAACAGAGTGATTGCTGCTGCTACTCAATGTGCACTTTCTACCTCCCAGTTAGTGGCATGTGCAAAGGTAAGCCAGCTAAGGGAATTTCTTAGATTATTTTATAGAAACATTTTTCTTTATTAGGAACCTGTCAATACTTTCACATTCACTGAATATATCAAGATGGTCCTCTGTGGCTTTTCGCTAGCCCACTAGGCTTGATAGATAGATCCTTCCTTGTTGGGTGTAGGGGGAGCTCTATTAATTAGTCAGAAGGACAGGCGGAGACCAGATGACTTGTGGTTCAGACAACATGAACATGACCTATTCTCTTTACGTTTGGATAATTTTTATACAGGACCTAAATCACAACTCCCTCCAATTCTACACCTGCTATAGTGACTATGTAAAAGCTCTTAAAGGACAAGTGCCATGAAAAACTTTTTCCCAGTAATTGAAGCACATTACAAAGTTATATAACTCTGTAATATGCTTCAATCACCTATCTGCCTCCCTTCCCTGTCTTTTCCCCCCTCCACACCCCAGCAGGAAGTGTCCTAACTCACACAGACCTAATTACTGACGTCACCGTCACCAAGCTCTTCTCTCAGCTCTCCTGTTACACTAGCCTCCCCCCTCCCCTGCCTTGTCAGGTGACTCAGCTTGCTCAGCTCCCGTTGGCTGAACAACTGCAAGCCATCACTTGGACTGGGGAGGGGGGGCTGCTGTAACAGGACCTAGAGCAGCCCTCCTGCTGATAACTCATCCTCACAAGAAGGAGCTGCCTGGTGATGGTGACAACAGTAATTAGGTCTGTGTGAGTTAGGACACTTCCTGGTGGGGGGAGGAGGGGGGAAAGACAGGGAAGGGAGGCAGATAGGTGATTGATGCACATTACAGAGTTATATAACTTTGTAATGTGCTTCAATTACTGGGAAAAAGTTTTACATGGCACTTGTCCTTTAACAGGGAACCTGTGACCTCGGCACCCGGAGTAGAGCCCTCCCGACCCCCTGGTAGAGCTTACCAGCTTCTGCTGGTTCTGCTCCCAAAGCTGGTTCCCTTTAATTTAAGGGATGCAAATAATGCCAATGAATGTAACAAAACAGAAACAAGTTTTTAAACAGACATAGATTTTTATATTCATTAGGGCTCGCTGCCTTCCAGCAGTTAGGACCTACTAATCCAGTTTTAACTGAAACAAGCAAATTTATCAGTGTGTTCTTTTTCTGCAAGCCAAATGAATCCTTTAGTAGTGTGCAATGGGGATATTATGAATTACTGATATTATCATTACATTGTCAGACATAATCATTGTCTGCTTTATAGGTTGTCAGTCCTACTATTAGTTCACCAGTTTGTCAAGAACAACTCATTGAAGCTGGAAAACTGGTAGATCGCTCTGTGGAGAACTGTGTGCGGGCGTGCCAAGCGGCCACAGAAGATGTTGAACTGTTAAAACAAGTCAGCGCAGCCGCCAGTGTGGTCAGTCAAGCCCTAAATGACCTCTTGCAACATGTCCGCCAGTTTGCAAGCCGTGGGGAACCCATTGGCCGCTATGACCAGGCAACAGATACAATCATGTCGGTCACAGAGAGCATATTTAGCTCCATGGGTGATGCAGGTCAGTTCTTCAAATGAGAAAATGACTTGAAATGTACTAATGTGTTAATATGAGATGGGCACATTGTAATGTTTGGTGCAGTCTCTGTGAATGTATATTTATGCAGCTTTATAAAGAATACAATGTTATTTAATATGACCTTTAATTGAAATGTGATTTCACAGTTTGTGATTTTACTCTGTCCAGTTTCCCACTTCCACTGTGTAATGCTGGTTTCACACATGGCAGTTACTGTGCTAAAGCCAGAAGTGAATCCAAGTGGGTTGGAAAATATAAAGGAAGGACCTATACTTCTTTCCTGTTGGATCCACTTCTGGTTTTGGCACAAAGACTGCAGTTTCCCAAAAAACCTGCCTGCTTGGTTCTCGATCAGATTTAGATGTGCTTTAAATGGTTATTTTGGGGGATAATTCTAAACACTTTAATAACACAATAGCTATATATTTATATTTGTAGGAGAAATGGTTCGACAAGCACGGGTGTTGGCTCAAGCGACCTCAGATCTGGTCAATGCTATGAGATCTGATGCAGAGGCTGAGTTGGATATGGACAACTCCAAGAAACTGTTAGCTGCTGCCAAGCTTCTAGCTGATTCTACTGCCCGTATGGTGGAGGCTGCAAAGGTAGATTGATTGGTAAGGCAGGATTATTTGCCCTGTTAGACACATATTGCTAAATAATAAAGTCTGTGTTACTTGCAGGGAGCTGCTGCCAACCCTGAGAATGAAGATCAGCAACAGCGGCTGAGGGAGGCAGCAGAGGGTCTGAGAGTGGCTACTAATGCAGCGGCACAGAACGCCATCAAGAAGAAGATTGTTAACAGGCTTGAGGTGAATGGGTTTAATATTGTGACTACACAGACACCGGTTTTAATTGTAGAAAGCAATATATCACGCCAAACATGAAGTGACTCCTTCACAGATTTTGGTTTCCAATGCATGGCTCTAAATTTGTATTTAGCTTCAGTGTGACATTTGTTCCCTGATGTCTGGTGTCACAGTGCTTGAAGATCACATTTATGCATTATGAGAAAGAACATTTTAATTCAATTTTATGTCCTGTTACTACTTTACAATGCTTCTAAACATTTCCATACACCTCTGCAAACACTGCCCCCTGTAGTACTGCTGCCAGAAGTCAATGTTTAGTTTTAACATATTAATAAAAGTGCAGATGTAATCATCTAATTTTCTATTTATTTCTTCACAAAGTAAATGTTCAAGCCATGTATTTTTAGGGTATAAACCCACACACTGTATACGCAGCGTATTTACTGCTGCGATACGCAGCAAATACGCAGCAGATTAGATCTAAATAGCTGAACACAGCATCAAATCTTCACCATTAAATCTGCTGCGTATTTGTTGCGTATTTGTTGCGTATCTGCTGCGTATACGGTGTGTGGGTTTGTACCCTTAGGGTTTTTTTACTTTCTAACCATCCTTTGTCTGAATCACTTATTGTGATTGTCATCCATGTCAGCAATCACATAATCCAGTATCACAGGGAATGGAACATTTTATGTTGCCTTAAAGGGAACCTGTCACCCCCCGTGCCGGGGTGACAGGCTCCCGACCCCGCGTTAAAGCCCCCTATACTCACCTAATCCCGCCGGGTCCCGCTTCTGGAGGTGGTCGGGTCACGGAGATCTCAGCCGCTGCAGCCCGGCGCGCACGCGCTGAGAGATGAGTCCAAAGCTCATAGAGAATGACGGAGCGCTGGACTCTCCTGTCATTCTCTATGGGTGTTGGACTCATCTCTCAGCGCGCGCGCCGGGCTGCAGCGGCTGAGATCTTCATCACCCAACCACCTCCAGAAGCGGGACCCGGCGTGATTAGGTAAGTATAGGGGGCTCTAACGGGGGTCAGGAGCCTGTCACCCCGGCACGGGGGGTGACAGGTTCCCTTTAATATTCTGCTCAATTCTTCTATAGTTAGAGAGGTTTTATATAAGTAGCAACTTAATCCTTGTTCTGCCATTAGATGTATTTTTACAGCCACATTTCAAAATGCGTGCATCATCCATCACAACATTTGACTATAGCCTCATAGGAAGAGGAAACTCCCCCCCCCCCCCCCCCCCCCCCCCCCCCCAGACAGTGAGTTTGCCCCACACCATAGAAATTAAAATTAGCAACACATATTTTGGTGACTGAGGAACTTCCCCTTACAGTTACTATTACTTTCACACTATGTGCCATATGGTCATTTTATTTCTCCTTTGATCACTGCATTTTTTTTGTAGTAGTTTATTGTTCATTCTCTGTTTTTCTTTTTGTAGGCTGCCGCAAAACAGGCCGCTGCGGCTGCTACCCAGACCATTGCAGCTTCACAGAATGCCTCAGTCTCCAATAAGAACATGGCAGCACATCAGCAACTGGTTCAAAGCTGCAAGGTAACTGAGAGCGCATTGGATAGCATTGTTAGATGTGCTGTATTATGTCTCATCTTATAATTTACTTAGGGAAAATTTTAAGTCAAAGATATGTCCATGTTCCTGTGTGACCTCCTGGAGGAATGATTAAACCCATAGTATTATACACCAGTGGCTATGTATATATATGCGTATATGCTGTACTTATTATTTTATGGTACAGAGACTAACTGTGTATTGTTTAGGATATCCAGTGTGAGCTCACAGGGTATTGCACTTATCGATTATGTTTTTAATTTCAAATCAAATGTTGTTAAATGTAAGGTACACTTATATATGTTACATGTCATTTCAGAAGCAGAAGAGTTCCAGTACATGAAGGGAGGATTGTGGTTAGATCAAATTCCCTGCCACCTTCATGTCAGTAGACAGCTTGAAGCATTACTGTAAATTAAATAAACCTTTGGGACGTGTTGCACAGACGGTGCTGAGATCCCCTCACTTCAGTTTCATAATTCTGTAGAGCCCATTTTCATCTAGTCAAAGCAGGTGGCTAGCTTGAAGTGCGCTGCTGCACGCCTTTCTGGCTATAACTAACTATTGGAGGGGCTTTCGGCACCAAGACACTGACCTATCTGTGCAACACATCAAAAGTTAATTTAAACAACAGTATGAGAGTAACACTTTTAGATGTGATTTTTTTATGATTGCTTTTCTTAAAGGTACTTATGTCACCTACATTGAGGGTGCGTTCACACAGACAGGATCTGCAGCAGATTTGATGGCTCAGAATTGATTTGCTTTGAATCTGCAGCTTCAAATCTGCACCATCAAATCTGCTGCAGATCCTGTACGTGTGAACGCACCCTTAGAATTTTTTTTACTGATAATTCCAGATACTGAAAGTATAAGTCCGCCACGTTTGTCTAATTCTGATCATTCCCTTTAATACCTAATAGAAACACCTGTCATATGGTTTATGCAGGTTCAGAATTGAAGATGTAATGCCAGATGCCATGTTTCAGGTTGCCGATCATCTAATATTTCATTTGTCATAGGGCAGTGAAAATAGGGGAGATTAATCAACACTGGTTCAGTGGAAATATAAAGCAGTAGCCCACAGCAGTCAATTTGTTTTCAAAAGGGCCAGTGAAGAATAAGAGATATATGCATGACTACCAAGTTGCCTTTATACCACTTAAGATAAATGTTACCTGATGTATCTTATTTAATACACATACAATATGGATGACTTTGTGTGGTAATTTCACAGCTTCATATTAAGATTTGGAAACTTTGTTTCTGCAGGCTGTGGCTGACCATATTCCCCAGTTGGTACAAGGTGTAAGAGGCAGTCAAGCCCAGGCTGATGATTTGAGTGCACAACTAGCTCTAATAGTCTCCAGTCAAAACTTTCTACAGGTAAGAGGCTGTTCCTTACTTATTGTTCAGTCATTGTGAGAGGTAAGTGAGGTATTACTGTCAGTGAAATTAATATAAATGCATTGGAATAAATGATATGTCACTTAATCAATGCATATTTCATGTACAGAACATGTCTTGTTTGCCGGGTAGTGGGTTGGCAACAGCAAAAACTAGTATACTATTCAAAACCAGAATTGCTCCTAAATTTCGGCTAATTTTTTTTTAGCCCATTAAGGCCATGTCCTTTTACTGAATACCCCCTTTATTATCCAAAACCAATCTCTCTTGCTGTTCCAACTGCTGCTCCATCTCTCTTGCTGTTCCTCTTCCCTTGAACTGCTGTCAGACTACATGTCCCATTTCTTCCATGCCCCGCCCCTGTCACATCTGCATCCTCAGTCTGTGCTCAGCAAACAAACTGAATGTGAGACAGTGGTCACATGATCTTTCTCCTGAGGTATTGGGCTGGAGCAGGAGACAGAGTGGACTGCAGGGAGGCCAGTTTTCTTTAATTCCTTGATGTTAATCAACTCCCAGTGCACTGAACTGCGCAGATACTGTAATACATTATATAGAGACGTCTATATAACTTTTGATTTACTTTTTAGTGGAATATATTTTTCCCCCATAAGGCTCCCCTTTAATCCTCCTTCCTATACTTAGTATATGCAGTCATATACTGGTTTTCGTATGATAACACCATATGCCATATGCATACTAACAAGGGTAAGATAAAATAACTTTTTTGAGAATTGATTAGCACTTTCTCTAGAGAATTAGTTCAGTTTACACAACTGCCATATGCTTTGATTTTAGTCAGGAAATTCCCTTGATTTACAAAATGGGCTCTAATGCGTGGTGTGTCATAATATCAGAGACGGCTGTTCGTATGCATTGGAGATAAGATTAGGCTGTAATGCTGTGCATTCCTTAGGGCATGTAGCCTGCCTTTGAATTCATTTAATGTTTGTTAGTAATAGCAATGAATTCTGTGACTCATTGCAGTTCTTTTTGTACATGTGTCATCATTCCGATACTCTGCATTTTTGTAGATCTGTGCTAGGCCCCATAAAAGTGGAATTTTGATGTACACCACAAATATTCTAGGGCTTCTTCACACAGCACAATATCATTAACTGTTGTCATGCTCCATATTGACCCATGTGAGTATGTCCACACTAGCTTGAGGAACCAGGAGTCAATTAAGAATCATTATGATTAATAATTCTGTTTTTCTAGGTAAGTAAAGGAGGGATGGATACTAAACCACTTGGTTTGAACTGTCCCTGTCATTGACAATGTTGAGCCAACGCCTACTCCTCACCTGATTTGATCATTTGTGCAGCCTTAAAATCATTATTATTGGCTACACATCTCTCAAATAGAAGAAGTACAGCCGATAGCAGTGTGTTTAAATGGCTACCCTAACGATACAGCGACCGTTTATGTGGCCTGACCGTTCACTTAATCGTGCCTTGTAAAGGCATATCAGGCCATCTAAAAGGACCCTTAGACAGAGCTGAGAGAAGGGCATAGCTGAGCACTTTTCTCACTGAATCCCAGCGATCTCTGTCTTGCTGCACAAGACTACCTCCGTTATAGCTCTAAGGAACATCTCCTGTGCAGTGAGACAGAGATCACCAGGAACCAGGCAGGGGAAGCACATAACCATGCTCTTCTTCCAAGTATATCTAGAAATCATGGAGGTTTGGACACTGAGACCTGACTAATCAAAACTTTTCACATGTCTCTGCACCTTGTCAGTTTTGTTTGTTTTCAATAATGACAGGGCCACTCTTACAGCTTTAGGCTGGGTTCACACTACGTATATTTCAGTCAGTATTGTGGTCCTCATATTGCAACCACAACCAGGAGTGGATTAAAAACACAGAAAGGATCTGTTCACACAATGTTGAAATTGAGTGGATGGCCGCCATTTAATGGCAAATATTTGCTGGTATTTTAAAACAACAGCTGTTATATTGAAATAATGGCAGTTATTTACTGTTATATGGCGGCCATCCACTCAATTTCAACATTGTGTGAACAGAGCCTTTCTGTGTTTTTAATCCACTCCTGGTTTTGGTTGCAATATGAGGACCACAATACTGAATGAAATATACGTAGTGTGAACCCAGCTGAAGCGTCATTAGTTATCTGCCTCTAGTTCCCATAATGCTTCTGGCATCCTAAGCTGCTGATAGATTTGTTTTGGATCAAAAACTGTATGTGCAGTTGTCACAGTTATTTAAAATAAAATGTAGCTGTAATTTAGGAGATGTAGAACTGTTACCAATAATGTCTATACTTCTTTTTTAAACAGCCTGGAAGTAAAATGGTTGCTTCTGCCAAAGCTGCTGTACCCACTGTGACAGATCAAGCAGCTGCCATGCAGCTAGGTCAGTGCGCCAAGAACCTTGCCACCAGCTTGGCTGAGTTGCGTACAGCTACACAGAAGGTGAGTTACTGAGGTTTGGGGGGGGGGGGGGGTTACGTCTGTTGGAAGTATACAGAGTTAACTTTTTGCTTATTATGCTGTTACACAGGCTCATGAAGCTTGTGGCCCTATGGAAATTGATTCTGCTCTGAATTCCGTCCAAACATTAAAGAATGAATTGCAGGATGCAAAGATGGCAGCTACAGATGGGCAACTGAAGCCCCTTCCAGGGGAGACGGTAATTCCTGCACTTATGAGTTCACAATCATGTAGGATAAATTGCCGTAATGAGCAATGATCCTGACTAGGATTATACCTAACCTGTATATTTGGCAAATTCTGTTTTCTTAGCACCCTGTTCACATTTGAAGAATGCAGTATTTAATTACCATAAACTGTTACATTACACTCAGACACAGAGCAAGATAGTTTTTTTTTCCATTGGAAAATATACACAGTCTGGGATAATCTCATATAAAATACATGGCTATATTTTACACATGGTACTGTTTTTGTATAGAATTATTTTTAGGAACATTCCCCGTTTTTCCAGGGGAATCTGCAGCCAGCTATACATTTGGTGCAGGAAAATTTAGTAACACATAGTACTTATAGGTCCGAGCCCAAACTCTCAACATTTAATTACCGGTAGCTGAAGAAGTTAAATGCAACCCGGAGGCTGCCTGGAAATGAACGATACAGCAATGAGCAGGACTTCCTAGGGCTGCATTCAACTTCTTTACTCACTGGGTTTGGATTTTGGGTTTGGATGAACCTAAACATGCTTGCGGTTCATGCATTTTTAATAGTAATACATGGACAGGCCTCATCTTCCCCCATTAAGAGCTGTGTTTTGTTAGTGGTTCCTATTTGTATATGTATTGTTCTGTTAGATAAACTAGATCCTGCAATCCTACCTGTACCCCTGTTTGTTCAAGTGCTCATTTTTGCAGTTGTATTATTGTCCCTAAATAATCTTGCTATAAAGCTGCCCACTTACATTAGATTTCAGCAGGACTGGCCTGCAATCTAATATGTATAGACTATCCCTGGTCAGATTATGGTGGGGCAGGGAAGGATCAGACAGTGCAACTCTAACATGTCCAATCCTTTGTTCTTGGGACGTGAATCGCTGCCAGAGGTGTCTGACAGCAAATAGCCCCAATAGCATTGTTGATTATGGAGATCAGGAGAGAATGGCAAAAAGGAATGGTTGCCGGCACTATGTCAACCATATGCAACAGGGCTACAGCGCTAGCTGTAGTTGCTGTTTTGCGGTCGCAGACAGTTCACGGGGCGCTCAAATTCGGGAGCAACATATTGAAATTAAGCACAAACCTTTGAGAAAGTGAATAAAGGATGAGTGGCACTAACCACGTTGGATGCTATTTCTCTTTATTGATAAAATATCACAATGTCAGTCATGTAAGAAACACAGAGAGACCCAGCATGTGTGCTACATGACTGACAGGAAAGAGAAAGGAGAGAAGCGGCACTTTCTAGTGCAATAATAAGTGTAAAACAAAGGCATTGAGGATAAGGTGAAGTGCACGCTCACCTGGATGAGTTGCTCCAATAACACCAATGCCAGCTCCAGGTCATTCACGGCCAAACCGAGGAATGAGGCAATTAAGAAAGACAGAGAGACCCAGCAGAGGCCATCTGACACCGGTATTCCCTTCAAGTGAGCCAGGTGCAGGTGTAGACATCAGGTGTAGTAATGCATAGGAGTGAGCGCTAGTTGCCAATCACCAACACACTATGTAATCTTGGACCAAAAATAAAAAAAACTGTTTATTAAAACAGTGTTTCAGCCCGAAACCCGTTGTTTGAATAAACAGTTTTTTTATTTTTGGTCCAAGATTACATAGTGTGTTGGTGATTGGCAACTAGCGCTCACTCCTATGCATTACTACACCTGATGTCTACACCTGCACCTGGCTCACTTGAATGGTATCCCGGTGTCAGATGGCCTCTGCTGGCTCTCTCTGTCTTTCTTAATTGCCTTATTCCTCGGTTTGGCCGTGAATGACCTGGAGCTGGCATTGGTGTTATTGGAGCAATTGATAGAGTTGTGCCTGTTGTTTGCACAACTCATCCAGGTCAGCGTGCACTTCACCTTATCCTCAATGCCTTTGTTTTACACTTATTATTGCACTAGAAGGTGCCGCTTCTCTCCTTTCTCTTTCTTGTCAGTCATGTAGCATACATCAGGGCAGGGAAAGAGGCTGAAACTGAACACTGTAGACGCGGGATCCCCCGCTTTGTCAGGCCGAAACAACTGTAGCCAGTGTCTAGAGTGTTCAGCTTCAGCCTCCCTCCCTACCCCAGTGTATGCTACATGACTGACATTGTGAGATTTCATCATTAAAAAGAAACCGCATCCAGCGTGGTGAGTGCCACTCTTTATTTATTCACTTTCTCAAAGGCTTGTGTTTAAAAAAAGCATTCTGCTGACAGGTATCAATTGTGTATGGTCAGCCTTTATGGTGTAGCTTTATTGGAAGTGCTAATTTACAGCATATAAACTCTCTTATGTTCCTTGCACTTTCTGCAGCTGGAGAAGTGTGCCCAGGACCTTGGCAGCACATCTAAGACTGTTGGCTCCTCTATGGCTCAGCTGTTGACATGTGCAGCTCAGGGGAATGAACATTACACAGGTATGGTCGTCTTAGTTGTGTTTCACTAATATTTTTTTAGTTCCATTTGCATTGGTAATGATACTCCTAGTCCAGTATATTCAATATTTTCAGTAAAATGTGACCAGCTATGTCAGAAGGACATTTCTTAATCTCCAGTGATTTATAATTTGATTTCATAACCTGCACAACTGACTTTCATCATTACATGAATTTTGCAAGCAGCCCCAATTGGCTTGCTATCGCTTGTCCTGTAAACAGGTGATCATTTCTTCAGATGGGAATACTCCCTTAGGCTATGTTCACACAATTTTTTGGCCGCTTTTACGGTCGTTATTTTGGACAGTCGCCATTTTGGCGCTAAAACAGGTGATTTATGCAAATGACAGTTGTCGTTTGCATAAACTGACGCGTTGTGCCCCTTCATCTCTAAACTGCCATAACCAGCAGTCAGCAGAATTATGATGGAAGCATATGGTACTTATTCCAATTCTGTATACTGGTAGTCTCATAGGCTTCCATTATAACCATACGCTGCTCGCATTAGCTGTTTACAGTGAAGATTAGGGGTCAGAGCGTGTGCTGCTGAGCGCATCTGCACCTTTAATCTAGTGATCGGCAGGGGTCTCCGCACCCAGATCGCTACCAATACAAATGCGGGCAGGAGCCAGGGAGGTAAGTGGATGTTAGTTTTTTGCACCCACAACTTTACTGGGCATTCTGAAAAAAAGGGATCCTAGCCGGACTACCCATTTAATTCACATGCCTGACAATCTTAAGACAGGATATAAAGTAAAAAAAGATCTGTTATTTTCATGCCCACTATTTTTGGTATAGTTTAGCAACTGTTGCCCTTTGTCTTTTAAAGAAATGTAAAGTGATGTATTTGTTGTAAGAATGTTAAGTCTATGTGATTCACGTGGTCTTGTTCTGTCGGTCCTATTAAGTCTTAGAATGGCGGATGGTGGAGCTCTCTATACTGCAATATACTCGAGGTCAATAGTGTATCCTGTACCAAAGGATAAAAACTAATCACAAATACAAAAGGAAATGGTAACTCATCCTCTAGAGTACTTGCTTCAATGAACAAACAGTTTTAATTAACACCATAAGGATATATATATATATATATATATATATATATATATATATGCAAAAAAGGGGTCCGTGGAGCCTCAGTTACGAGTCTCAAAAATAGGTGTTTCCCTATTTAGGTCCTAAAGCTCGCAACAGAGTGAGGACCTGAGGGACTACGTATCAGGGTGGTTTGGTGCTCTCCCCACTAGGAGGCACCCCTTGGCAATGGGCTTCCTTCTCTGGAGAGAGGGATATCTGGCTATTCCCGTGTTTTGAGACTCTTAACTGAGGCTCCACAGACCCCTTTTTTGCATATTTAAATTTTGTATGGGACAATCAATGGAGACTCGTAAATGAGTACTCCATTGGAATTTTTCACTGTTCTCCCTGAGTTCAGTGATTGTTGTGTTTTGTTGGTATATATATATATATATATAGATAGATAGATAGATAGATAGATAGATATAGATATATATATATAGATATATATATATATATAGATATAGATATATATATATATATATATATATATATATATATATATATATATATATATATATATAGATATATATATATATAGATATATATATATAGATAGATATAGATAGATATAGATATATATATATATATATACATACATACACACACACACACACACACACACACACACACACACACACACACACATACATACATATAGGATCAATATAAAATAATATAATCAATGTAATTAAAAACTCTAAAAACACATAGTTAAAAGTTCATATATTGTTGAAGCCACTAGGTATATGTCTGTGTTGAACTTAGAAGATGAGCGTATATTCGCACGATGCGTTAGTGTTATTCCACAATGTCTATTGGAGATGATATAGCAATAGTAAAGTTTGGAGGTATCGATAGCTCCTTAAAAGTGCAATAGTGCGAAAAAAAGGTTGGCGTGGTACGCCTCTCACCGGGTCGTTGTTATATCAGCCGTATCGTGGGTAGTATGTGGCTTGTGGTGCGCCGGAGGATCCTCCGCTCCGCATTAGAGACCGCTGCTGTCGGTGGATTCAGATAGAGCTGTATCGGCTTCAGATGTATGGCTGCCGGCTCAGCGTGCAGCGTCTTTGCTTCTGTTAGCTGCTGTGGGTTGAGCTGGAGTATGCAGAGTGGCGGTAACAGGTTTGTTGTTGCGCGGGAATCCGCCTGTCAATCATCCGTGCCGTTCTCGTTGTGAGTGTTTGTCAGGCTTGCAACATCGGATATTAATGCAACAAGTTGGCTGTAGCAATGTGTTAGTTAGCTAAACGCGTTTCAAGGCAAAACCAGGGCCTCTTCCTCAGTAGCTGGTATATGTAGTGCAGTATTGCTCTTTTATAGTGTTTCGGATAATAGAGTCAGAATATCAGGGTTGGACTTAGTGAATTCTTGTAAAACACGGAGTGACCCGTTAGGATTTTATGTCCATCCATATCCTCCAGAGTCAAAAATATTGTATATGTGGATAATTCAAATGTCAGATATCTATCCCCTCAATTCCGATATAATGTATCTTGATATCATACATAAAGTAACAACATGTAAAACATAGAGATGTAACAAAAAGTGCATGTACGGAAATGCATATAAAGATGCACTGCTTGCTGTTTTAAGGAAAAAACGCAGTGTTGTAATAATGTAATGTGAACTGATGTTTATGACAATATGTTCTAAACTTATCTGAATACAAATCTATTGCAACATTTTTTTTTAAAGAAAAATAGCCCAGCTGATAATACATCTAAAATCATTATCCCTTTTAATAAAGATTATAAAAAAAATCAAAACCATATTCCCGAAAAATTGGCATTTGATTCAAGAGTATAAAATTATAGGACATCTACTACCCCCCAAACCTCCAATCATTTATACCAGAGCACCTAATTTGGGAATCCAAATAGCCCCCACAATTAAGAACCCTCAGCGGGACAGGCCCACTACCAACTGGCTGACTATGAATGGATTCCACAAGTGTGGAACATGCAGCAACTGTAAGCTCACTACATCAAGAGGCAAAATCACCACTGTTATGTCCACAGTCAACGAATTCAAATGGGAAATCACTGAATTCCTTACATGTGCAACGAAGGTAGTCATTTATTTAATAGAGTCTACCTGTAAGAAACAATATATAGGTAGGACCAAACGCCAAATGAAGATCAGAATAGCAGAACACCTATACAACATCCGCAAACAAAATATGACCCACCCATTATCAGCACATTTTTCAGAACATCATTCTTTTTCAGAACATCATATACAGCACTATTAAGTGTTAAGCGAAACTGGAGAGGGGGGGATTTTATTGCCCAAATGTCTAGGGCAGAATCACGTAAAATATACGAATTTGAGTCCCTTCAATCGAAGGGACTAAACTCAGAATTGGAAATTTTTGGCTTCTTGTAATGGGGGAAGCGTCTGGTTCCCACGGACATAGCCAGCAGGCTGTTTAATTACCAGCGTGACTATGATCCTTGCGATCCACACCCTCCCTCCTCTTATACTTTCATGTGTTTAGATATTAAGATTCATCAAAATTACAGATATGGAATATCTATTTTTTCATTGTAATATTTCATTCATTATATATATATATATTCCTATTTTTTCATTGTAATATTTCATTAATTACATATATATTTCTGTTGTACTGTTGTCATCATGCACTGCATAATACTGGTTTGGATTTCATATATAAATAATCATGTTTATCCATTGTCTATATTTTATATTGTACATAATTATCCGTATTTCATTTCTTTTGTTTATCTACAAAAAAAAAAGAAATGTTGCAATAGATTTGTATTCAGATAAGTTTAGAACATATTGTCATAAAAATCAGTTCACGGGGGGCGTGGCGAACCGCCGATGAGAGCGGCAGCATAGAAGAGGAGCTCCAGGCCATCCAGCTACATCCGCAGCCAAACCTTGCACCCACAGCAGCGACTTACCTCCGTGCATGGAGAGGAAGATCAGGGGGACCCCCGGACCATCCTGTGAGTGCCCCGAGACAGACCCCGGCCCCCCGGTGATCCCCCCGGACATCACACGTCAGGCGGTGGTGCTGCGCCTCAGGCCTCGTGACGCGTGGCGACGGGATCTTGTTGGCCCCAGCGATCCGGGAGGTCCATCGAACCGGGCCCTGGGCATATCCCGTCTCCGCCGCTCTCGGAGACCGACGCGGTACAGCGGCCGCCGCCACAGCTCACACGGAGCCACGAGTGAGGCCGGGAGAGGGAGTGAGGCGCCGCCATCTTGCGGCCTATACCGCATGCCTCTACTGCGACACAGCTCCGCCGGCGTTCCTCCTGGGCCTTCCCCTGCCACCACAGGTACTGTCCCTGACACATTGGAGATCTGTAGGGACCCCGATCCCTCTATACCTCCCCACCCTCTCTCCGTACCTGGGACCCTGCTCAAAGACCTTGCCGTTTTAAAGGGCCAACAGCGCATATCTCAGTACATGATGGCTGCCCCTACTAAATCTCAAAAAGGGGACAGGGTGAAGCGAGGAGGACAGGCAATAGCATCCAAGTCATCTGAGCCACATACCCGATCTGCCTCACATAAGGAGGCTGATTGGCCTCACACTGACTCTGAATCCGAGACTTCGGTGGTGGGGTCCAGGTCTCAGGGGGAGATGCATGACATACTATCTCAACTCCCTACTAAGCAGGACTTTAAGTCCCTCATTTCTGAGGTAAAGGAAGCCTGTAGGGTGGAGATTGCGGAGGTCCGGAAAGATATACAGCATATATCCCTGAGAGTTGATAGCCTTGAAAATGACCATGACTCCACCAGGGACTACATCGGCGCCTTGTGCTCCACTGTTTCCACCCAGGCTCTTGCACTCGATGACATGCAACGCCATATTGGGGACCTGGATAACAGGGGCAGGCGCAACAACATCCGCATACGGGGCCTCCCCGAGGCTACACAAAACACAGATTTGATGGACACTCTTGAAGGCCTGTTTAACACCATATTAGGTGAGCCACCCAGTCACAAAATAAAATTTGACAGGGCGCACCGAGCTCTGAGACCTAAGCCTACCAATGGGTCACCAAGAGATGTTATCTGTTGCCTACATGACTATGCCATCAAGGAGGCAATTATGGCAAAAGCGCGCTCCCTCCGCGAGTTGGACTTTGATGGTGCAACATTACAACTCTACCCCGATTTGTCGTGGATAACGTTGCAGAAACGCCGCCTCCTCCGTCCACTCCTAACTACTCTGCGGGACTATGACGCTACGTATCGGTGGAACTTTCCATTTGCCCTATCTGCCCGTAGAGATGGCAGATCCGCTGTTCTCCGTAACCTCGCAGACCTTCAGAAATTCTGTGACCTTCTGGACATTCCTGTTCCCAAGATCTCAGATTGGACTGTTGCACCTCCACCTCCTCCCCCTCCACCGGTGTGGCAGTCTGCACGTCAGAAGAGGAGACGTCCTCGCTCTGGAGAGCCTGGACCCGGCCCAGAAGCAGACCTGACTAAGGTTCCATGAGACCTCTACAGCGACCCGCTGTGCTCTCTGTAGCCCCCTGATGGTCCTCTCACTCTGCTGCCGAGAGGCCCTGTTTTTCTCCTTTTCTTTTTCACCTGGCTTATTTTAGAATTGTAAAGTCCCTTCATAGCTGGATGGCCCGAGTTCTCTACCTGGAGTTGTACATCACTATGTATCTTTTGTTGGTGATTCCTTCCCCCCCCCTAAGGGGATACTGTTGCTCAACCTTTTGGTTGTGTTTTCCATTACTTTTTCTGTTCTTCCCCACTTCCTGGCATTATGTACCCAGGACCTGAGCCGAGTGCTTTGAACCCTACGGGGTTCCTGTTTTGTTTGTCTTGTGTCTTTGTTGTCCTTGTCGATCCTTCTCCCCCCTTTTGTCCCCTTCCCTTTCTTTCTAGGGTCTCTGCCGCGGAGATTGCAATACTGGACATGACCCGGCCAGGACTTGTCAGCCATAAGGTATTCTCTGTGTGGGTAAGCCATCACATTTGCTTGGTCGTTTCATCATGTTACCCATATGGCTAAGTGTGTGACATTAAATGTGAAAGGCCTTAATTCTAATGTGAAACGTAGACTAGCTCTGCGGGAAATGCAACATGCGAAGGCTGATGTGGCATTCCTTCAGGAAACTCACTTTGATGGAGCTGCTACGTTTGCCTTTGCTAGACATGCCTTCCCCACAGCCGTTGCCGCATCTAGTGGCTCTAAGCGAGCTGGAGTAGCGATTCTCTTTTCCCGCTCATTTCCCATCCAAGTCTCCTCCTCCTTTTTAGACCCGGGAGGTCGCTTTGTAATAGTGGAAGGCCAACTGCACGGGAAGCCTCTTATATTTTGTAATGTTTATGCCCCCAACAAATGTCAAATCCCCTTCCTCCGTAGGGTGCTCAATAAACTCGCAAAATACCCCCCGGCCCCCAGAATACTAGGAGGCGATTTCAACTTGTCCTTCTCTGAGAAGCTGGATAGACACTCGGTTTCGGGTCGTCCAGTGCCTGTGGACCAGGCCAGACTGTCTGCTGAATTCCGTAAGCTTATCCGCAAACATCATTTATTTGATCTCTGGCGTATTGACCACCCTACGGAGAGGGAATACACATTCTATTCACACCCACACCGCGTGCACTCTAGAATTGACTACTTCTTTGGTAATGTTCCTACTGTACGCCTCCTTGAAAGCGCTTCTATTGACCCGATTTCGTGGTCGGACCATGGCCCGGTGTTGGTGTGCTTTAAAAGTCTTAAATCCCCCACCCGCCAGTGTCACTGGCGCTTGAATGAGAGCTTGCTAAAATACCCACTTTCCCGTGATTCAATCAAAGCATGCCTTTCCACTTATTTTTTAGAGAACAGCGGGACAGTTACCTCTGAATCGACTCTATGGGAAGCCCATAAGGCTGTTATCAGAGGGCACTGTATAGCCCTCAGTTCGCGACAGAAAAAAGACGCCCAATTGGCCATGCACACTGCCAAATGTGACATTCAAACCCTAGAACGCTCCCTTGCTCAGTCCCCCTCCCTTCGGACATTGAGGAAACTTGTAGCTGCGAGAGCCCGCTTAAAAGAACTATCACTATCTAAAGTTGAAAAGCTGCTTGTTTATTCTAAACAGCGATTCTATGAGAAGGGCAACAAAGCACATACGCTACTGGCAAATATGCTCAATGATAGGGCGTTGGCCCAGTCTCCTCAGGTCCTAAGGGACCCTGGTGGGCGACTCCACTATAACCCTGCTGATATATCCTCCATTTTTCTGCAGTACTACACTGACCTATACTCACTACCTTCTACTCTACCCTCTGACCCAGATGCTCGCTCTCGGCGTATTGGGGAGTTCCTGTCTGCCTGCAACTTGCCGACTTTGTCTGCAGATGCCTTGGAAACCCTAAATGCACCTATTACGGAGGAGGAGCTCTCAGAAGTACTGAAATCCCTCCCGTCGGGACGAGCACCGGGGCCTGATGGATTCACATACCTCTACTACAAAACCTTTTCCTCTGAGTTATCCTCTCGACTCCTGTCCCTCTTTAACTCTTTTATGCAAGGTTCCGCTATTCCCACAACACTGTCCCACTCCTACATTACACTTATCCCCAAGCCCGGTAAGGACCCTTTAGAATGTGCCAATTACAGGCCTATTTCCCTCCTAAATTCAGACTTTAAAATTTTTACTAAGCTACTTGCCACCCGCCTAGGTTATTGGCTGCCATCACTTATCAATGCCGATCAAGTGGGTTTTGTGCCTGGACGACAGGGGGGGGATAACACTCGACGTGCAATTGATGTTATCGATGCAGTTAATCAGCAGTCGGAGAGGGCCCTGATACTTAGTTTAGATGCTGAGAAAGCGTTTGACCGCCTAGGGTGGCCATTCATGTTTGAGACCCTCCGATGCTGTGGTTTTCGGGGACCCTTTCTGACTGCGATTGAGGCCTTATACACAAGACCTACTGCTGCTATCAAATTCCCACATATGATGTCTGGGACCTTTCCAATTCGGAATGGCACCCGCCAGGGCTGTCCGCTTTCTCCTCTTTTGTTCGTCCTTTGTATCGAACCCCTGGCGGCGGCCATCCGGAATTGCCCGGACATCCGTGGTGTATCAGTCCGAGGCAAGGAGTCCAAAATCATGCTTTTTGCAGATGACGTCCTCCTCACCTTGTCGTCCCCTCATACGACCCTACCGGCACTCAGGGCCTTGCTCTCCCAATTTGGAGTACTTTCTGGGTATAAAGTAAATACCTCTAAATCTGAAATCATGCCCCTCAACCTCCCTAGCTCCACGATAACACACCTTCAATCTGTCTTCCGATTCAAGTGGTCTGAGTCCTCTATTAAGTATCTGGGCATCCGGCTTACTCCTACATACTCTTCACTATACACGACCAACTATCCTGCTCTTTTTAAAGAACTTAGGGCCCTTCTGGCCAAATGGAACTCCCATTTCATCTCCCTCCTGGGTAGAGTGGCTTCGGTCAAGATGACGATCCTCCCGAAGTTACTTTACTTCTTTGAAACTCTCCCGGTGCGTATACCACTATCCGAGATAAAAACCCTACAGCGGGATATTTTCAAATTTATTTGGGCGGCAAAGCGGCATCGTATTCCCGCTTCGGTTATGATGAGTAGTAAGACTCAGGGAGGCCTCGCAGTACCTAACATCCTACATTACTATTATGCCACTCATCTGCGACAAATTACTGCATGGTCCAAGTACCTAGCCTATAAGAAATGGGCTGAGATTGAAAAAGTTTGGCTAGCACCTTTCCATCCCAACTCCTTTCTCTGGCACCCCTCTCCGCCTTCCTTCTCCCATTTAAACCTCCTTGGCC
Source organism: Dendropsophus ebraccatus (assembly GCF_027789765.1). Lineage (NCBI taxonomy): Eukaryota > Metazoa > Chordata > Amphibia > Anura > Hylidae > Dendropsophus > Dendropsophus ebraccatus. The sequence goes on along the minus strand of NC_091454.1, from coordinate 142,522,008 downwards.
CCATTAACTTTACTTTGCACATCTGGTCCATCTGCTCCTCCAAATTTAAACTCTATTCTAAAACGTCCCCTTTAAATTCCTTCCTTCTCTATCCTGACTTTCAGCCTGGTTTACAGTCTCATATAGTTAGACTATGGGGCTCCAAAAAACTGTTTCAGTTCGCCGACATGGTAGACCCACTTACACGCACCCTTCTCCCCTTCCACAGGATTGTGGACAGATTTGAGCTACCGCCCTCAGAGCAATATACCTATTTACAGATCCGCCATTTTATGCTGTCTCGCCTGGGATCCCTCACAGTCTCGAAACCAACTGCCTTTGAACAATTAGTGAGAGGTGGCGTTTCCACATCAGGGTTGATACCAGATATCTATCGAATTATTAACTCACCCTCTGATGGCTCCCAGGCTAGACATCACTATATGGATAAGTGGGAGGCAGTATTGGGCAGACAGCTCCCCCCAGAGTGTTGGGATGTGATATGGGACAGGGCGGCAAGATCCTCCATCTGCACCACATATAAGGAGTCCCACTATAAGCTGTTAATGCACTGGTACCATACGCCTGAGCTCCTCCATAAACTAAATAATGCTATCCCCTCACAATGTTGGAGGTGTTCGGGTAGTGTGGGGTCGCTCCTCCATATATTTTGGGATTGCCCCCTTATCCGCCCATTTTGGGTAGAGGTTTGCAGACTGGCCTCGACAGTCTTGGGTGCTACCATTGCTAGGGACCCTGGAATCTGTCTGTTGAACTTGTTCCCAAAGACCCTCCGGAAAAAGCAGGCGAAGTTGTTACTCACTATCCTGACAGCGGCCAAGTCCTTAATTGCTCGTGCCTGGAAGCAAACATCCCCTCCTTCCCGGCCTTGTTTGCTCGCCAGAATCCGGGAGTTGCGTTCCCTAGAAAAGCTTACTGCTTCCCTTAATAATGCCATTGATAAATTTGAGTCCATATGGATCCTTTGGGATTCCTTTGATATGATTGCCTCTTCTGGCAGTAGACCCTAGTTTCCCTGTCCCTCCCATCTCCCCTCCCTTCCCTCCCCCCTTTTCCTATCTCCTTGGTGTTGAGTCCTGTCTTAGTTTGTCTGTGTTGTCTGTTTGTCAAAAGGTTTTGTTATGGGGCTGTAGTTTGGTTCCACTTTTTGTCTAAACCATAAGTAACAGGGAGATATCATCAGACGACAGCTGCTGTATTATCTATGTTTTCTGATTATCCTTGTAGAACTATGCTGTGCCGCTATGGTCACAGTAGAACTAGGTGCTGCCACTATTTCTACCTACTTGTGCCTGATATGTTTATACTTATTGCTGGTACCTCATCATATTGCTGTTTCTCACATTATCCTGTACATGCCCTGTAATTCTTTGTTCTGTTTGTGCAAAAAATCTTTGAAAAATCTTTGCAATAAAAATTACAGTTATAAAAAAAAAAAATCAGTTCACATTACATTATTACAACACTGCGTTTTTTCCTTAAAACAGCAAGCAGTGCATCTTTATATGCATTTCCGTACATGCACTTTTTGTTACATCTCTATGTTTTACATGTTGTTACTTTATGTATGATATCAAGATACATTATATATGTATATTATATATATACATTTGAATTATCCACATATGCAATATTTTTGACTCTGGAGGATATGGATGGACATAAAATCCTAACGGGTCACTCCGTGTTTTACAAGAATCCACTAAGTCCAACCCTGATATTCTGACTCTATTATCCGAAACACTATAAAAGAGCAATACTGCACTACATATACCAGCTACTGAGGAAGAGGCCCTGGTTTTGCCTTGAAACGCGTTTAGCTAACTAACACATTGCTACAGCCAACTTGTTGCATTAATATCCGATGTTGCAAGCCTGACAAACACTCACAACGAGAACGGCACGGATGATTGACAGGCGGATTCCCGCGCAACAACAAACCTGTTACCGCCACTCTGCATACTCCAGCTCAACCCACAGCAGCTAACAGAAGCGAAGACGCTGCACGCTGAGCCGGCAGCCATACATCTGAAGCCGATACAGCTCTATCTGAATCCACCGACAGCAGCGGTCTCTAATGCGGAGCGGAGGATCCTCCGGCGCACCACAAGCCACATACTACCCACGATACGGCTGATATAACAACGACCCGGTGAGAGGCGTACCACGCCAACCTTTTTTTCGCATTATTGCACTTTTAAGGAGCTATCGATACCTCCAAACTTTACTATTGCTATATCATCTCCAATAGACATTGTGGAATAACACTAACGCATCGTGCGAATATACGCTCATCTTCTAAGTTCAACACAGACATATACCTAGTGGCTTCAACAATATATGAACTTTTAACTATGTGTTTTTAGAGTTTTTAATTACATTGATTATATTATTTTATATTGATCCTATATGTATGTGTGTGTATGTATATATATATATATATATATATATATATATATATATCCTTATGGTGTTAATTAAAACTGTTTGTTCATTGAAGCAAGTACTCTAGAGGATTAGTTACCATTTCCTATTAAGTCTGAGCCTTGTTAAAATGTATGTATATGTATTGCCCATATATTGCATCGTGCAGGACTTGTGTATGGGTGTGTAAGAAATTCTTGTGAAATAATTATGCTTTATTTATTCCCTCCATAACATAAACGAAGTTACAGATGTAGATGACTCTGCAGCCAAGTGCTTTTAAAGGTCATTGGTTCTGAGAATAGATGCCAGTTGTGATTTGTACAGTAAATAATTGTTACTGGAGAGTGTTCATTTTCTGACATACTTTTTTTGTGATCTTTTTGTTCACCTTTATCCCACTCTGTGTAAACCTGATCCACACATGCTGCACAGTATGTACTAAGGGGTCTGAGGAGTAGTATTAGTTGAGTACAAATTTGGCAGAGTCTTTCGGAGATAGTCACTCACATTTAATTTCCATTTTAGGCAAGAAACAGCCCTAAACTCCAGCAGGGTGGAATTAGCTGTATGCGCTCTATTGCATAATAAAGATGGGTTGGATAGATTCTGGGCCACAGGGGATTTACACTTAAGTTGTTAAAGCTTTTTTTTTTTTTTTCTTTTCTTTTTTAACCCTTGCATTTCATTTTATTAATATGCTCAGAAACGTACAAGGGACAGCAGTGTTTATTTGTTTACACATGCAGTTTATCCATTGAAGTCTGTTTTCAGCTCCTTATCATTTTTGTTGTCAGTGGTAACTTATTTTCTTGATTACATCCAGACACTGCAGACACAGTCATGACCTCTGACATTACTGATGAGGTTTTCAGAATGTGCCCAAGTTGACCTATAGGGTTATATAATGGAAAAAAAAATCCCCCAGAAACTGTGTCTCCTCTCATCAGTAGGTTGTCTCTACTATAGCAGATCTCCAGCCTATCCTGGTAAATTGTAGCCCATTGTCAGTTGTAGAAAGAAGATAAGGTCAGGTTTTTTAGGTCATTTTAGATATGCTGATGTGTGCATTAAAAGAGCACTGATGTATTATATATCCGTGCCTATTATGTGATTTGTCATGCAGGGAGGGATGTAGAAATGATGGCCGTTTGTTCATCACCAGTGCCGTTACATATGGCAGCATTGAGCTCTTTGACCAATAATCAACCACTGTAATAGGTCCCTTAGCCTTTTGATTTACTTTAATAGGTCCCTGAGCCTTTTGAGAAGTTTCTATTCACTAACAGCAAGTAGTGGTCTTGATTGTAGTGGGCAATTGGCACATAGAGTATATTAGCACTGTTTAAGCTTTTAGAACAGTATGAAGCTTGCTTTACATAAAGCAGAACAACCCCTTTCATCCATCGCACATTGTAGTATGTATGGTGCACGCTCAGGAGTTTACGTACCCGTTCCTGAAAACGCTAAATGTACCTTAAAGTATACCACTGGAAAAAAAATCCTAGTCCTAACAGGGGCTGCATGAATTTCTCATATACTCGAATATGAGAACAGAGAAAAAGGAAATTTAGTGATTGATTTGAGTGCACTTTTCCCTTCTGCTATCCCTGCAGAGGCCTCACTAACAGTTTATCTATTTTTCCTCACATTCAGCTATTCCAAATGACTTAAATCACCCATTCAAAAATAAGAACATTAGTCATCTGGCGTATATGATGTAACTACATACATGGGAGATGTGTGCCTGATACATTCCTGCCCCCCTAGTAGAAATAGGACTTTGGCAAATGAATATAAATGATTGTAAAATGTTATTGAAGTAACACACAGATGCATATAGACAACCAGGAAAAGCTGGTGAGACAGAATGGCACGTGTATCTCCAAGCTATAGAGCTGGCTCTAAGTGAAATAATGCATTATCTGGCAGAAATGTTCTCTGATCTTCGCTCAGAATAGACGTGCAGAGAAGCAGTGTAGATAAGTCCTGTGTAACAAGCAGGGAAACTGGACCAAGTATGCAGAGTGGCTTTGTACTACTATTCATGTGGGTTTATCCTTTGTAGGCCTGCCCATAACTAGGATACCTATTACCTACAATAGCGTAATCTGTCTTTTTACATGGAAAGTGTTTCACATAATACATTGTAAAAAAAGGGACATTCTAACGTCTTGTTAACCTCATATGTGTTCAGTATCATAGTTTGTTTCCAGAAGTATTCTTTCCTTCAGCCAGTGTACTTATAAAAATGCAAGTCAGATGTCCTAACCCCACAAGAACACAGTGTAATGCAGTTCCTTTCTGAACAATGGGATCTGTGTAATGTGTCTGTTGGTAGGCAGCCAGCCCTGGTATCACAAACTTATCAGTGTATGCTTTGTCATACAAAGGTGTGTTACTTTCCTGGTGGAAATCACATTAGCAGACTTTATACTCTATCAGTGTAGTTATTAGTGTTAGTAGCACAATTATTTCAGGTTTATGATCATTTAATATGACCATTTCCTTTAAGAAGTTGTGGCAGATTTCTAGTCTTTTTTGCTCTTCTCCCTAGAGTTCTGTACACAGGATAACAGTATCATATAAGCAGATGCATACATACAATGTTTTACATATATATTCAAGAAATATATTTAAATCAGAGGGTTTTATAACTTTTTTTAACCAAAAATATAAAGGGTTTTTCCAAAATGCAACTGATTTATCCTCAGATCTGATCACTTCAGGTTTCCTGTGGTGCCCTGGCGCGCCAGTCTTAGGTCCCTATTCAAGGGGACAATTATCGTTCAGATAATCGTTAAATCGTTTGGAGCTAATCGATAATCGAATAGCAGTTAACGATTAAACGACGAACGAGAAATCGTTGATTGCTTAATAAGACCTGGACCTATTTTTATCGTTGCTTATTCGCATGAAAAAAGACTCTGTTCGGTCAATCGCAGTAGCGAGACGAACGGGATAGCGATGACAAGACGACCACAAGAACGATCATAAGTAACGATCATCGTTCTGTGTAATTGGGTGAACGATTTCATGTTCGCAATAGCGGTCGTTTGAGATCGTTAACAGTTATCCGAACGATAATCGTCCTGTGGAATAGGGCCCTTACTGTGTTGGACTGTCCTAGATGGCCGAGGGTTGTACTTGGATTTCTTTGGCAGTCCTGTGGACATTGTATGATGCAGCAGTACTAAGCTGTTGCTCCATTCAAGCACTCTGGACCCCCATTCTTGACATATGTGGGGGCACCATACATAGAAGGAGCTCAGGAGTTGTTTTGTATGTGTCATATGTGAGGGTGCTAGTGGTCAAACCCCCCACCTAACACTTTTCATTTCATTTTGCAGCAGCTGACATTTAGGTTAGTTATTTTTAACCACTAGGCCACTCTAGTTTACCACTTATAACCTTCTTGTATTTTTAATATATTTATATATATATATATATATATATATATATATATATATATATATATATATATATATATATAATTTTACTACTACATGATTCACAGTAAAAGTGCTTACTGTTTGCATGGACATAACTATTTGCTATCTGTCTGTAACTATAATTTATATACAATTTTTCTTTAGGTGTTGCTGCAAGGGAAACTGCCCAGGCTCTGAAAACCTTGGCTCAGGCAGCTCGAGGAGTTGCAGCTTCTACAAGTGATCCACAGGCTGCGAATGACATGTTGGATTCAGCCAGAGATGTGATGGATGGGTCAGCCAAACTCATCCAGGAAGCCAAGCAAGCTTTAGTGGCCCCTGGGGATGCTGAGGTGCAGCAGAGGTTGGCTCAGGTCAGACACATACTGCAGCTGCAAGGAGCACCCATATAATCAGATAATTTACCTTTCCTAGTCTATATTAGAGAATACATGTATTTCTTTTGCCTTTCATGTGTTGTTCTAATTAGAAATATATGGCTTATTAGCCAATTGCATGTTACCACCAGGGAACAGGTCCCTACACTGTCTGACACAAGCCAATGGAAGCTGACTGTGCAGGGCAGTGTAGGGGCACTTCCCAAACTTGTAACACCCAGTTTTGCTATTTAATCATAGATTTTTAGTTTCCATAATAGATGAAGGGTGCAACAGCAATACATAGACAAAGGGAGAGTTTTTATTTATTTATTTGAGTATATTTTTTGAGGTGATCTAACAGAGAAATGTAATATTTAATCAGGAGACAATGCCTTTAAACTGTAGGTTTACCTTGTAAAATAGGTATTTCAGACTGTTCTTTTTAGACACAAGTAATTTAGTAATATAGAAGAGTAGATGAAGTAATTCACACTCCTCACAACTCTCCTGCCCAGTCCATAAGCAAAGCCAGGTTATTTTATGGCATCCTGTGTCCCATGGACATGACAGACTATCAACAAAGAGACTTGTAATCTCTCCTGACAGGTCTGTCCTAGTAAAGAATTGCATTATCCATGAAATAACAATTCTGTAGCATCAGCAGCACTGACAGATTGTGTGGCACCATGCTGTATACTACAATACATTACATTGACTTATTTATCCAATGATTCTATATTTTTATTCTAAATGTTTATCTTCTGTTTTTCAAGGTGGCTAAAGCCGTGTCTCATTCACTGAATAACTGTGTGAATTGTCTTCCGGGACAGAAGGATGTAGATATGGCTCTTAAGAGCATTGGAGAGTCCAGCAAAAAATTACTTGTGGATTCAGTAAGAGTGCCTTTGATTTTATGCTTTTTTTTATGATTTTTGTGTTAGGCCTTATCCACACATCCCTTTTTACCATTAGGATCCTGATTTACAGACAGAAAAAGGACTCATTGATTTCAATTTACATCTGTTTTGAAAATGGGTCAGTTTTTGGTCACAATCTGTTCCATAAAAAAGTAGGACCTGCACTTACATGGTCCTTTTTTGCAGAACTGATATTCTCACAGAAATCAGTGGATCAGTTTTGAACAGACAACAAGACTCCACTTTGTGGCCATTTATTACCCTGCTATCAATTTTTGCGGACCTGTGTTAGTATAATAATGCCAAAAACCTACAAATCTCTGCTTATAGGTATAACATACCTATATACCTTTTAGACATATCTTTTTGTTATCTTGACTGATGCCACGTGCTCACTTCATAATAGTAAGAATGCCATAAAGCTGGTACTGTGAAGAAGAGCATTTTCTTTATGGCAACTCCTGTATATACTACTATTCAATTACACACTGCATTTCAGTCCCTTTTTCTTCTTAAAAATAACTCTGCCATGTTTGTACTTTTAGCTTCCTCCCAGCACCAAGTCTTTCCAGGAAGCACAAAGTGAATTAAACCAAGCAGCTGAAGATCTGAACCAGTCAGCTGGAGAGGTGGTCCATGCTTCCCGAGGGCAAAGTGGAGAGTTGGCAGCAGCTTCTGGTAAATTTAGTGAAGATTTTGATGAGTTCCTCGATGCTGGGATTGAAATGGCCGGACAGACGCAGGTCAGACTGTAATACCTATTATACCTATTACATTTGTTTCTTGTTCTGTGCATTGTATATTGCAATCGGAAATTCAAAAGGAACAGATTGAAATTTTTTATTTTTATAGATTTTTATTTTATCTATATTATAAAATAATTCTGAACTCTTGCTACTAGGCTTAAAGGGGTACTGTAGCGAAAAGCTTTTTCCAAGTAATTGAAGCACATTACAAAGTTATATACCATTTTAATATGCTTCAATCACCTATCTGCCCCCCTTCACTATTTTTTTCCCCCTTAATCCCCCACCAGGAAGTAAAGTAAACTCATTCTTACCTAATGACTTCTGACCCCAGGAAGCCATTTTGTGACAATGACATCATCAAGAGGGAGACGGGTCTAAGTCCTGTTAAGCAAGCCTCCCTTTGTCAGATGACACAGGTTGCTCAGCTCTGATTGGCTGAACAAGCTGTAAGCCATCTAACAGTTTTGCAGAGTCAGTTAGGCATCACAGGAGACACAGTGCATCATGGGAAATCCCAAACCAGGAAGTAAAGAAAAAAATGAAAACACAAACTGGAGGTTCAGGGGCCTGCAAACAGCGGGAAATTCAAATGGACACTGACTCTGGAGACTAATTCCCTGTCTTTTCAGTTCCAGTACTTTTCTGGATAAAATTAAAAATGGCTGATCATTTCTTTAGGCTCAGACCTAAAATCATTGGCCACCGATCACGTGCTGCGATCCACACTAGGACATGTCCTATTTTTCATGGTGGGGGTCACAGCACGGATCCTGTGAATGGCTGCATTCACTTGAATGGTTCCTAAAATTGTCCGTGGTCGCAAATCTGTGACTGCAGACAATTTTACAGGACCTCTGAATGCAGCGTAAGACTTTTATGTCCAAGATAAGAACTTGTCTGTTTCCAGTAGGGGTCAGGAAGGAGGTTTTTGTACTTTATGGTAAAGTGGGTCTTTTTTTTTTTTTTCCCCCCTCCCCTCATTACTGGATCAACTCTAGTTTGTAAGCATATGAAAGTTGATCTTGATGGACTTTTAGTAGGTTGAAAAAACTATGAAACTGCAAATCAGACTGTAGTGTGTTTCCCATGTGTCTATATACTAGTCTTGTGAAATCAGGGCACACTTCACGAAGTGCTGTTGCAAACTTTTTGCAGAATAAAGATGACCAGATGCAAGTTATAGGGAACCTCAAAACCATCTCCATGGCCTCTAGCAAACTACTCCTTGCCGCAAAGTCCCTTTCTGTAGATTCTGGAGCACCAAGTGCAAAAAATCTTCTGGCAGCTGCTGCAAGGTAGGTGTCAGAAATCACATCTACTGTGTTGGAACTTACTGAACCGTTACACATCTTTCCATTCAGATTAACAAATGTTTTTAAAGTAGAAAACAGAATATTTTTTTGCACTTTGTATTTTGTTGTCATATCTTCATTTTCATTTTCTTAACTTGTTATTTATCTATAGAAATAATTTGCTATGTAGAAGTTAACTTTTCATCTGCATAAAAATATATGTTGTACCTTCATTTACAGAGCCATTTTACTGTATCTGCTTTGTGTGTTTTCAGGGCCGTGACGGAAAGCATAAACCAGCTGATCACCATATGTACCCAACAAGCTCCCGGGCAGAAGGAATGTGACAATGCTCTACGTGAGCTGGAGGTCTGTTGTTTGATTTTACGGCTTGATATGCCAACAGGAGAATTAATATATTTACATGACACCTATGTTACAGCATTGCACATGCCAACAGATTATTTTTAACCAGAATAGAAAGCACAGAGTGAGCATGAAAAATGTCAAGTTGGTCGGCACATTTATTAATAAAGAAATGCTTTTTAAAAATGTTTCACTTCATTTCTTACTGAAACTTCTTGAAGAAATATGTTTAGATGTAAATCTGTAACTAAAGAAGAAAGGCAATGAAATCTTTATATGGGACCATTCACATCATTCCCACAATTTTCTTAAGAGTGTGCTTATCAACTCTTGCAGAAACAATGACATTTCTTCTTAAAGTCGATCAGCAGTCTAAATAGTGAATATATTCAGGAATTGCATACTTCCATTATAGAACACTATCATTAACCCGTCATCTAAGACGGTTATCCTATCAATGAGTAGCTGAGGAAGTTAACATCTGGTCAAATCATCAGTTACATAGTGTTTGTGTCTTTTCCAAATGTATATTGTAAGTGTTAGTGTTTTGTGCTTACAGTATAGTTTTACATTGCAGCTGTTCTTCCACATTTGATTTCCTACATCTAGAAATGTCAGTCATATGTAGGTGTCATTTGGCTGAAGCAATAATCTTCACCCATGTTAGGAAAGGTGGAAATAATGCTTCTTGTGTAATAAATAGTAAAGGATTTACACATTAGCTTTCTACAGCTATGAAGCCTGGTTGTCACTGGTCTGGGTTTCAGTTAACATCATGTAATGACTGGACATTCTTTTTAGGCTGGTTTCACACATGGCAGCTTTTTGGAAAACTTCCATTGCAGGTTTGGGCCAAAACCAGAAGTGGATTCAAAGTAATGGGTAAAATAAAGAAAGCACGTATATGTCTCCTACTCGCCGGATCCACTCCTGGCTTTGACTTAAAAACTGCAGTGGCAGTTTCCCAAAAAAACTGCCATGTATAAAAGCAGCCTTAAATATTTTTACAAAACCTTTACATGAAAGTATGTGACTAAATGACTTACCAGTGCCACTGTATCACTTGAAGTGATAATTTATAAAATCTCACCTTTTCAAGTGGAACAGGTGTCCCAGAGGCAAGGTTGAGCTACTTAAGTGCCATAGCATTGTTTTCGTCCTCACTTCATATGCAGGGCTCCACTTCCACTGCAAGGCCCTGCACATCAATCAAGCAATATAGACAGGGTGGGAAAGCTTCAGCACTTAGGCAACTTGGCCCCACCTCCTGGACAATAGCGCCTCATTATTTCAACTGATGCTGTGGTACTGGTGTTTTATTTATACATTTCCTTTACCTGTGTAAGGCCTAGTGACTAGTTGTCATGAGCTGACAGAGTCCCTTAACGTATCGGAAATATTCCCCTACCCTACTTTTTTTGGCACCTCCTTTTTTCCCTCAAGCCGAAGGAGACAAAAAGGAAGTTTCCTAGTATAATTCCCATTTGTTAATTGGTCGTCAATATCATGACTCTCATGGCTTACTTTGAATAGTCCTTTGTTAGGTTTCCTTTTACTGCAGTTTACAGAGGGTTGGTAATGTATTTATAATAATTCATTATGTGAGCGAATGTCTGCATTGAGGTTATATTATTTTATCACATCAGTAGTTTGTGCTAGGATTATCACCAGCTTGGAAAATATTTTTTGCTCACATAATATAAACGGCACATTCATAAATTCTTGCGTTTATGCTTATTTTCTCCTCATCCTTTGTTTCAGACCGTGAAAGGAATGCTCGAGAATCCCAATGAGCCTGTCAGTGATTTGTCTTATTTTGATTGCATTGAAAGTGTTATGGAGAATTCAAAGGTAAAAAAATCAAACATTTTTTCATAATGCCTACATGACAGCATAGCATCTACAAGACATTTTCAAAAGGAACCTGTCATGTTGAATGCTGTCTGAGTTGCAGGTATCGTGGTATAGAGGGAGTGCTGAGCAGATTGATATAGATACATAGTTTGGTGGGAAATTATTCAGGTTTTAAATTGTTAAAATCCTTGCATATTCCACCATAAGAGTCCAGTGGGCAGTCTTATTGATGATTGACAGACTTCCCAAAATAATTGTAAATACAGAGATAGTTGTCAGTCACGGGTAAGGACCATCTACTAGACTCGTAAGCTCAGGATGATGGGAGACTTGAATGAAAAGATTACAAGTCATTGTGAGTCTTTTCTCCTAACACTATCTATCAATCTGCTCAGCTGCTGGGGCTCTGTAACACTGTGCCTGAAGCTCCGACAGCATGTTCAACATGAAAGGTTCCCATTTATACAACACTGTTGATCCAGCTGAAGACAAAAAAACCTTTGCAGCAATATCTATTTGCCTTAAACAATAAAATTGTAGTTGCCAAAATACTTATTTGATGCAATTAAAGATTATGACCCCAAAACATCCAAGCTACTTCTAAAGGCAATAAGTACGGTACACCTCATAATTTTGTGCGGTACCTTCTCTGCTGATGGTGAAACCTTCTTTCCTCTGTCCATAGTATATGTCACTTTGTCATGGTTACAGCCTTAGGTATGAGAGAATCATTAGACAGGTCTCTATACTGAAAATTTATATATATAAATCAGTAATTGGGATTTGCTAAGCATGGTAAGCTTATCGTTGCTACTTGATTCTTTTAATAGGTACTTGGAGAATCCATGGCCGGGATCTCTCAAAATGCCAAAACTGGAGATTTGCCTTCGTTTGGTGATTGTGTGGGTGTAGCCTCCAAGGCTCTGTGTGGTCTCACCGAAGCTGCTGCACAGGTAAGATACTGGTATCTCACCTGTATCCCTCAATGGAATGATTGGCTAAATGTATTTTTCTATTTTATTTGCCCTATTATAGTCAAGCCTTTTTTTTTCTTCAATGAATATAAAATAAAAAGTTCTAATTGTGTTTCTATCTTCAGGCAGCCTACTTGGTGGGGATTTCAGATCCCAATAGCCAGGCTGGACAGCAAGGCCTTGTTGACCCAATTCAATTTGCTAGGGCTAATCAAGCTATCCAAATGGCGTGTCAGAATCTAGTGGATCCAGCTAGTAGTCCCTCCCAGGTAAGTCGGCAAGCTGGATATTTTAGGTTGGCATTTAAATTTTGTACTATACTCATTGAGTTGCATTTTGTATTTAACTCATTGAGTTAAAGGGGTACTCAGACATCAGGTAAAATAAATAAACCTGTTTCAGAAGCAGATATAATTGCTTACCTGTCTACTACAGTTCTAAAACTACCAAAGATGTATTTGTTTTGGGGGTTAAGACCATGTTCTGCATTTTGTGGTTGTTCTTCCTGGTTGAGCAGTTGCTCAATATTACAAATCCCAGAATGCATTGCTTTCCCTCAGCTTTTTATCACAGTCTTCCCACCCTGCCTACTCCTCTACCCCTATTCAGTAAAGATGTGACACCAGCTTCTTTCTCTTCACAGGGAGAGGGAGATGGATATGGAGATGTAGGCTGGTGGGGCTGGTCAGAGAGGGTGGCCTCAGAGGGTGGAGCTAGAGAGACGAGATCCAACCAGACATACAGTGACAATAAGTAACAAGAAGTAACAATAAATAACAAGAAGCTGGAGACAATACACATTTTGTAGTTCTTCTCTTTTTTATTTCTTGTCAGGGGTGAAGCATAGAAAAGCTGCTGAAGCCAGTACTATAATTATATATCTTTGAGTGATTAGTTTTATTTAAAGACAATTTTCTCATACCAGAGTACCCCTTAAAAGATAGACACAATACATTTATCATCAAGCCATATGTTATGAAAATATAGAACATGCATACTAAGAAGCTCTAGGCTGTGTTCACAAAACAGCAGCTTTTTAGTCTTGTGCTGGTTAAAAAAAGACACTTAAAGCGGGAAATCCCGGCCAGTACAGAGTGCCCTTAAATGAATGTAAATTGCAAACTTACTTTTTATCAAATCTGCTGTTTATTTAGACAGGTACACACGTAGGTGACAAGTGTCTGATTATTGGGAGTCTATTGGGAACACCACCAATCATTAGAATGGGGTTCCTGTGCTTCCCACCTCGCCAATTGTGAATAGAGCAGCAGTCAATCATTTGTGCTGCTGCTCTGTTTACTCACTCTGGGACTGACAACGATAGGCAAGTATTGTGCTCTGCTAAACATGTCAGCCCCATAGAAACTGAATATAGTGGCACAGGGGATGCTTGAAGACCACTTCATTCAAAGGTCAATAAGGATCCCAGCAGTTGGACCCCAACTGATCAGACTTTTATCATCTATTCTGTGGACACTTGAAGAACAGCAATAATTTTTTAGCGTGTTAAGCAAGCCCAATGTGTGTTTTTTGTATTGGTGTATTGTACAATTTGGTACAAGTTAGCAGATGCCAGCATTATTAAATACTGAGCATATTATTTCATGTTGTGTTAGGAAATGTTGTGGAAGGTTGTGCTGTTCTGCTTTGTTTGTTGCCAGCTTTGTCTCCACCTGTTTGCTTGTTCTGTAGGTTCTATCAGCTGCCACCATAGTTGCCAAACACACCTCAGCACTGTGTAATGCCTGCCGCATTGCATCCTCCAAAACAGCCAATCCTGTGGCTAAGAGGCACTTTGTCCAGTCAGCCAAAGAGGTGGCGAACAGTACTGCCAACTTAGTGAAAACAATCAAGGTAATGCTAGTTTATATGTTATACAGTACATTGCCCATTCTTTGTGTTACACAACATCTACAGCAATGTATTCTGTGGAAAGTGATTTCATTAATAGCATTTATGAGAATGAGATTGGCTTCATTTTTAAGATGAATATTGCTAATAAGCTAATTTATTTTATTTTATTAAGTTTCTTACCTCAGATCTGCCCTTGAAATACCAATAAATGTAGGAATGTGAGCAAACCTTACTCATCCAGGATTTGGAGCACTCTGTTTTGCTCACCATGTCCTAGCTTTGATCCTTTGCTGTCTGTATTTTATGTCCTTAAGGCTTTGTGTGAGAATGTCCTTGTCACATGCATTGTGTTGCTTTAATGCTTTTCCCCCACATATTTCATGCATTTGACGTGTTAGTGTATAGTGTTTAAGAATATGTTGTTGAGGTGGATGCCATAAAACAGTATTGTACACACATGCCTTCGTTGCTTTTTAATGTTCACTCCATGCAATAACCTTAATGCATCTAAATGAATATCCACCATTTATGCACCATTTTAAAATAAACCAATCAGGTGGGAGGTGAGACACTATTCCAGCTAATGATTGGCTGAGCACAAGGAAGTGCAGTACAATGGGGGACCAGCACGGAGATAACAGGGGTGTGCCAAAGGGGTAAGTATAAATATGTCTTCTATTGAACTGTGCCCTGAGCACTGTTGAATATAAAAACAAAACCTTAGGATTATCACATTAAATCTATATGTATACATTAAATCTCTAGTGTAAAGATTAGAAAATTACTGTATTCAGTACAACATTTTAGAGCTTGAACTACATGGTGTTTCAAAGGTGGAGATTAACTAGATGTATGCCAGACATAAATACCTATGTAAATGTATGATAGCAGACTCCTGGGACCCCTTGCATTCTTAAAAACAGGGCCCTGGGTCTCCTGTCAGAAAGAAACAGTAGCTGCCTTAGCACACTGCTGCCTCCTTCATTGGCTGTGTAACAGTATAGTGGCTGGACTCGGTGCTGTACTCTGCTTTCTTTAGCTGCTCCCAGGGCCGGCCTTAGGGTAGATGGCGCCCTGTGCAGAATACTCTTTTGGCGCCCCCCCCCCCCCCCCCCCCGGCTGATTGTAGCCCATCCCAAGCCTATCTCTTGGAGACACACACTGTATATACTGCTTACACGGACAGATACAGTCACATATACACATACAGACGCACGGGGGAGGTTCATCAAACATGGTGTAAAGTGAAACTGTCTCAGTTGCCCCTAGCAACCAATCAGATTCCACCTTTCATTCCTCACAGACTCTTTGGAAAATGAAAGGTGGAATCTGATTGGTTGCTAGGGGCAACTGAGCCAGTTTCACTTTACACCATGTTTGATGAACCTCTCCCACAGTGTATATACTGCTTACACAGACACATACAGACGCACAGTATATATATCCTGCAAACACAGACACACATACAGTCACATATACACATACACACCACACATACCCACCACTGGGAGTTGTTGTTCTCCTACCACACAGAGCCACACAGAAGTATGCTGGGAGTTGTTGTCCCACCACACAGAGCCACATAGGAGTATGCTGGGAGTTGTTGTCCCACCACACAGAGCCACACAGGAGTATGCTGGGAGTTGTCCTACCACACAGAGCCACATAAGAGTATGCTGGGAGTTGTTGTCCTACCACACAGAGCCACATAGGAGTATGCTGGGAGTTGTTGTCCTACCACACAGAGCCACACAGGAGTATTCTGGGAGTTGTTGTCCTACCACACAGAGCCACATAAGAGTATGCTGGGAGTTGTTGTCCTACCACACAGAGCCACATAGGAGTATGCTGGGAGTTGTTGTCCTACCACACAGAGCCACATAGGAGTATGCTGGGAGTTGTTGTCCTACCACACAGAGCCACATAGGAGTATGCTGGGAGTTGTTGTCCCACCACAGAGAGCCACATAGGAGTATGCTGGGAGTTGTTGTCCCACCACACAGAGCCACACAGGAGTATGCTGGGAGTTGTTGTCCCACCACACAGAGCCACACAGGAGTATGCTGGGAGTTGTTGTCCTACCACACAGAGCCACACAGGGGCATGCTGGGAGATTTCCTACCACTCAGAGCCACACAGGAGTATGCTGGGAGTTGTTGTCCCACCACACAGAGCCATATAGGAGTATGCTGGGAGTTGTTGTCCTACCACACAGGGGCATGCTGGGAGATGTCCTACCACACAGAGCTACATAAGAGTATTCTGGGAGTTGTTGTCCTACCACACAGGGGCATGCTGGGAGTTGTTGTCCTACCACACAGAGCCACATAGGAGTATGCTGGGAGTTGTTGTCCTACCACACAGAGCCACACAGGAGTATGCTGGGAGTTGTTGTCCTACCACACAGAGCTACATAAGAGTATTCTGGGAGTTGTTGTCCTACCACACAGGGGCATGCTGGGAGTTGTTGTCCTACCACACAGAGCCACACAGGAGTATGCTGGGAGTTGTTGTCCTACCACACAGAGCCACACAGGAGTATGCTGGGAGTTGTTGTTCTACCACACAGAGCCACATAGGAGTATGCTGGGAGTTGTTGTCCTACCACACAGAGCCACATAGGAGTATGCTGGGAGTTGTTGTCCTACCACACAGAGCCACATAGGAGTATGCTGGGAGTTGTTGTCCCACCACACAGAGCCACACAGGAGTATGCTGGGAGTTGTTGTCCCACCACAGAGAGCCACATAGGAGTATGCTGGGAGTTGTTGTCCCACCACACAGAGCCACACAGGAGTATGCTGGGAGTTGTTGTCCTACCACACAGGGGCATGCTGGGAGTTGTTGTCTCACCACAGAGAGCCACATAGGAGTATGCTGGGAGTTGTTGTCCTACCACACAGGGGCATGCTGGGAGATGTTGTCCTACCACACAGAGCACTAACACACACAGAGCACACACAAACTCCACTAACACACACAGACAGAGATAGATATACTCACAGTCACACTGCAGTAGTGGAGGATGTCTCTGCCCATGAGGAGAAGCAGGTAGAGCCGAGGATCACACTGCTGGTGTCTCCGTCGGGGGAGGGGGCGGGGTTATGGGCCTCTGTGAGCTGGGAGACGCTGTGGGGGGCGGGGGATGGGGGCCAGGCTGCAGTCACATGTCCGGAGAGAAGAGCTTCCTCGGCTGCTGTGCAGAGGCAGGGGACGGATATATGGCCTCAGGGGGATGCAGGTGGCGCCCCCTTCCTGCCGGGAGTGCACAGCGCCCTGTGCGGCCGCACTGCTCGCACACCCCTAAGGCCGGCCCTGGCTGCTCCCATAGACCATTAATGAGCAACAGTGCCAGCGCACAACCGCTGCTTCTAGTGGGAGACACAGGACTCTAAATTGCAGGGGGTCCTTGTACTTGGATTCCCCATAATCATACACTTATTCCTTATCCTCTAGGTAGGGGATAAGTGTAAGTGGATGGAATATGCCTCTAGTTTTATTTTTGCATCTAATGCTCACAGCAACATCCACAACATCTATCTGTTCAGGCTTTCTTTTCCTTTTTTCCAAGCTAACCATATTCTGCATTAACACGTTCTGCATTTTATTGTTTTTGTTTAACAAAGAATTACTGCTTTAAAATAGGTTGTCATCTTGCACTGGATGCAGATTTTTTTATTTTTTTATTTTTTGGGGGGACCTTGTAAGTGATGTACAAAATCCTGTTTTACTTGCATTGCCAGTTTTATTTTGTTTTCAAGAAGCAGGCAGGGCATGGGGCCTAGTGCCACTCCAATTTCGCCCACTAGAGATGATGCAGTGGTATCACTTTATCACAATGAATGCATGCAGTTCTGGCAGGAAAAACTGGAGGAGCAGCAGCAATGAGCTGAGTGTGATTTTTTTCTAATGCTTTCACCCCATTCCCTGCCTGCAGCCAATTTTTAAAGAAGACTGCAACAGCCCTTTAAACCTGGAAAAACCTAAACATGTGTCTTTAGGACTGTATTGCACAGCCCAAGATTACACTGTAAGCATGCGCCGATCTGTTAGATCAGCACTTACCAAGGCCATACGTAACTTGATTATCTTGCATCTCCGTGCATCCCTTGCTTTGGTGAAAAAATGATAAAGATTATACTTGCCTGTCTATGCTTCCCCCAGTGTCCTCCATCTTTGTTCCTGTGTTCTCCACTGTTTGCAGCCGCCTCAGGGACTTCTGATCCCGTCTCTGAAGTGACAGGCCGCTCAGCCATCACTGGCCGAGAAAGGACAATACTGTAGCCAGTGATTGGCTGAGCAGCTTGTCACTTCAGAGACTGGTTTTGAAGTGCCGAAGGCAGCTGCAGTAAGGGACGAGCACAGGAACAAGGAAACAGGACACCAGGGGAGCCTGGATTGGTAAGTATATATATTTTTTCATATTTTTTCTTTACACTAGCATCAGCTGTTGGCCGTTCCTCACTTACACATATCAATGCGCGGCTAGAAGCCAATGTTACTGTCGACTAATGATTCTTTTTTTCCCCCCTTACTTAGACCCTGGATGGCGACTTTTCAGATGACAATCGTGAGAAATGCAGCAAAGCCACGGCACCGCTCATATCAGCTGTGGAGAACCTGACTGCATTTGCATCAAATCCAGAATTTGCCAGTATTCCTGCCCAAATCAGCTCAGAGGTAAAGAATCATGAAGAATTCCAGCACATTCTTATTAAAGGAGAATTAAATGAGAATTGCAACATGCTCTCACCTTCCCCACTCCAGCGCTTATTCCAGTATCCTGGAGCTTCATGGTAAGAGAGGGGATCTGTGATGTGCCAGGCCCGCTCAGCCGGTCGGCAGCCGTAGCGGGGTCCCGACTTGGCCGCTGACTGGCTGAGTGGGCCTGGCACAAAATGTCCCAGGTCCCCTCTCTTACCAGGAAGCAGCTGGTGACTGGAGCTGCGGGATACTGGCATCAGCGCTGGAGCGGGGAATGTGAGAGCATGTTACTTCCATCCTTCCCCCACCCCTAGACTCTACAAGTCACCCCTGCCTGGAATTCTCCTTTAACTGCATTCAGCTTTATTTCCTTTTTATACTCCTAAATGGCTTTCTATAACCTTTTAATTTTAAGGTAATTTTCATGTCCTGCCTATTTAATACTTTATAATATCTTTACAAATATCTATGGCCTTAGGATAGATGGCGCCCTGTGTGACACCATCTTTTGGTACCCCTCCCTCTGCCCACACTATATATATATATATATATTACACACACACGCACACACACACATATTTGTATATATATGGCAAGTAATACAGGACGTTGTCCCTGTGATTTTGCTGTTTCTGCAAGAAAGTAGCTGTTCTTTTCTAGCCTATTAAAGGGTTTATCTAGCATTCAAAAAACATGGCTACTATATTTTGTAAACATCTTCATCCAGGTCCTTAGTGTGGTTGTGTGGTGCTATTACATCTAGCTTCCTTTTAGATAATTTGGTCAAGCAGAGCACTGATTAAGTACATGGCGAGTCATTGAAGGAGTTTTGCGGGATTTTGTATTGGTGGTCTGTTCTCAAGATGAGCCATTAATGTAAGCTTGGTTTTCTGCTCATGGCACCCCCTCCAATGAGCTAATCACATGGGCTCTGCCACCTCTTTATCACTAGGCCCAGCTCTGTACAATTTGCAGGATACTGCATATAGCTCAGTCTCTTGCACGTTGATGCTACAGCACTGTAGCATTAAAGTGCCCCTATGTAGGTACACACACACACAAAAACAGACACTTATACTTATTTTGCTCTTGCGTGTCTCCTCTTCTCAGCTTGGCTGGCAGCACTCGAGTGACGTCACTCGGCCGTCAGTAGGTTGGAGAGAAACCTGCCTCTTATGATGGCAGGCAAAACACTGCCGGCGGCCACAACAGTGACTAAAGCTCCATTAACAAAGAAAGATTATCTGACAGATTACCTGCCAAAGATTTAAAGCCAAAGCCAGAAACCGACTATAAACAGAGATCAGGTCATAAAGGAAAGCCTGAGATTCCTCCTCTTTTCAAATCCATTGCTGGCTTTGGCTTCAAATCTTTGGCAGATAATCTGCCAGATAATCTCTCTGTGTAAATAGACCCTATGTAGTGGTTAAGTGAATAGTGCAACGGCCGTCCGCTCTGTTCCATTCGCCACAGCAGGAGGCCAGGGTGCCCCCTCAACTTGCCAGGAGTGATGCACCCTGTGCACAGGTTGCACACCCTAAAGGGCTGGCCCTGACCTTATGACATATAATTTTTTATCCCTTACCATTTTAAAAATGGAGACCCTCACTTTCGCTTTCACTGCCAAATATGTATGTAAAACATCATGACACTGTAGTGTCATGTTTTAGTAAATACTTGTATTTCCCATTTAAAAACTATTCTAGAACATCTTTTTTATGGCTCTGTGTTCCATTCAAGTTGTTTTTACTAGGAACGCATGATGAATTTGTCAATTGGGTGTTACCAACAGGAGGCCTGCCCCTACACTGCCTGACACTGAGCTTTGATTGGATATTGTCAGACTTTGTCAAGACACACCCTTCAACTGGTAACGTTCATTTGACAAATAAGTCATTCGGTACTAGAAGAAATGACAGAGGAGTTGCACAATATAGAACTGCAAGAAAAGATGACTCAGAGTTGGGCTACATTCACAAATCTCCAACCATTGACAGGACTACGGATGTGCACCTGTAACCATCCACATTTGCCTGGAGCCATTCATTGGGAATAGGTGCCATAGTCCGCACAGTAGCTTGGCGGTTTTCTTTTTTGTTTTGCTGTACAGATAACGATTATCAGTTGTCATGGCATTTAGGAGCCCTCTGAAGGCCTTTGTGGTTGCCATGTCAGACCTATTACAGCCTGGTATGGAGTGTGTAAATGAAAACAGGTCACTTACAGAAAACATAAAGAAAATGGTGAAAAACTAAAACACAAGCTTAGCCAAGATCTATCAAACTGTTTACAACTGGTGCAAACTGCCAAACTGCATCCAACCACAGCTCAGCTTTACCATAGGTATAAACCGGAGCTGTGATTGGCTGCTATGGGCACTTTACACTTGTTTCTGTTTTACACCATTTGATAAATCTGGACCAGCAGATATACAGTATATTGAAAAGTTGCAAAACTATACATTGGACAGTAAACTCAACTTTGGACAGTAAACTCAACTTTAGTGATTAGCGCCAGGCAGCAGCTGCCAAGGCTAATAAAATAATAGGATGCATCAAAAGAGGCATAGATGCTAAAGATGAGAACATAGTTTTGCCTCTTTATAAATGACTGGTCAGACCACACATGGAATACTGTGTACAGTTTGGGGCACCTGTCTATAAGGACATGGAAGAACTGGAGCGGGTGCAGAGGAGGGTGACCAAGGTCATTAAGGGAATGGGTGGGTTACAGTACCAGGACAGGTTATCAAGCTTGAGGTTAGTTATGCTAGAAAAAAGATGTCTTAGGGGCCATCTGATTACAATGTACAAATATATGAATGGACAGTACAGAGATCTTTGTAGTGATCTTTTTACACCTAGGTCTGTAACCATGACTTGGGGGGAATCCTCTACGACTAGAGAAAAGAAGGTATCACCACCAGCACAGATGCGGATTCTTTACTGTAAGAGCAGTGAGACTATGGAACTCTCTGCCACATGATGTTGTCATGGCTGATTCATTAAATAAGTTTCAGGGAGGCCTGGATGCTTTTTTTTTTTAAATATAACATTGCAAGTTATGGGCATTAGATTTCCGGTGATACATTGATCCAGGGATTATTCTGATTGCCGTTGGAGTCGGGAAGGAATTTTCTCCCTGTGATGGGGCAATTGTCATCTGCCTTGTCAGGGGTTTTGCCTTCCCCTGGGTCAGCACAGTAGGGTTTCCCTAGGTTGAACCTGATGGACTCTTGTCGTCTTTCAACCTCGTTAACTATGTTACTTTACAGTAAATGAGCTTTATGTACAGACAACAAGAAACCCCCTTTCTATTCACCACTGGCAGTTTAGTAGGACAGTGATTTCACTAGCAGCTGATATCTAAGGTTACAACTACATGTGTACCTACGGTAACAGATACTTGATGTAGCTAGACCAACTTTTTTAGCACAAGAAGCATTTCTCCTTTAACTTCACTTATTACGAGATACCCAGTTTCCATACTTTCTCTTATTTTAACCTATATGAACAGTAAATCTTAAATGTTTTCTTCTACACAGGGGGCTCGGGCACAGGAGCCAATTTTGGTATCTGCTGTCACCATGCTAGAGAGTTCTTCATCACTTATCAAGACTGCCCGCTCTTTAGCAATCAATCCAAAAGATCCACCAACATGGTCTAGTCTTGCTGGCCACTCCAGGATTGTCTCAGACTCTATTAAAAGTTTGATTACTTCTATCAGGTATGCGTAGCCCCTACCCAGTGACTGCACTGTAGTTAGAAGGACTTAAATCACTTTGTTTTTGGCCATTTGCACTGATGGCCTATCCACAGGATAAGCTGTCAGTGTCTGATTGTTGGGATGAGTACTTGATGAACATGTGTCTTTTTTTGAACTATATTAACTATGTAACTATGCAACCCCTGCCAATTATCTGTTTGACAGAGTCGTGGCTCCTCCACATATGCAATGAATTAGTGGAATTAGTTGCCTCCGTTCGTTGTGTAATGATAGCGCCAGGTTACTGGATATTGACTTAAAAATAAAACAGTACATCTTTCTTAGTGTAAAGAAATTCTACTCCTGTTTATCTGTACACATTTATTTACTTTGACTTCCTTCTTGTTGGTGGAATATTATTCACATTTTACATTACAGTCAGCAAGGAATAGCTTAGAACGCAGTAGTAATAGTTAATGTACTTCGTCACATCACCACCACTGCAATCCATATAAAAAGCAGGAAATTTCATCTCCATGGGCAGTGCACATAAATTGGTTTATATCACCTTTACCTGCTGATCTTCCGGGTTTACGTTGCGTTTACTTGGATATGTGATATGCTCATTCATATGCTGTATATAATATTTTTTGTTTTGCAAAAAAAGATCACTTTCAGTATATGAGAGTACCATGGTGTATGTACTGACAAACATGAGATGTACTGAGATAAGAAGTGTGGATCACCGTTACTCTATTTTGAGATATATATATATATATATGTATGTATGTGTGTGTGTGTGTGTGTGTGTGTGTGTGTATATATATATATATATATATATATATATATATATATATATATATATATATATATATATATATATATAAATATATATAAAACTAAAAATGGGTCTGTTATGATTACAGGGACAAAGCACCAGGACAGAGAGAGTGTGACCAATCCATTGATAGCATCAACCGATGTATTCGAAACATTGAACAAGCATCTCTTGCAAGCGTCAGCCAGAATCTAGCCATGCGGGATGACATATCACTAGAGGTATTAGTCCAATGTGCGAATTACAGACGCAAGGCATTTCTGTGAAATTGCTGTCTCAATGTCTTTTTCTTTCTATATTTAAGGCTCTTCAGGAACAGCTATCCTCTGTAGTACAAGAGATAGGTCACCTTATAGATCCTATCACCACAGCCGCACGGGGAGAAGCAGCCCAGCTTGGTCATAAGGTGTGTGTGTGTGTGTATATATAAAAACAATTATTCTTTTTGAATTTAAAATGTCAGTCGCCTTTATGAACTTGTACAGTGTGTAATAATGAAGTTCTTTATTCTTAAATAGTCATTCAAAAATTAAAAATGTATGTAGTTTCTAGAATGGTTATAGTTTAATTCAGGCTTCCCATGTTCCCTTGTAAGGGCCTGTTCACACTGAGCAAATTGGAATCCCTCCTGCATCAGTGTCAAACAGTGTGTCTATGGCAGAGCTTGCGTGCCTCCGACATGTCATGACGTGTCAATTCTTTGAGCGGAGGCGCGCAAGCTCTTCCACAGACACACTGACCCTGAGGCAGGCAGGATTCTCTGCCGCTGTGTTCCACCGAATTTGCTCAGTGTGAAAAGGCTGTAGGTGCCAGCAGGTATTTATACATACATTACATAAATCAATAATGGGGGATGATCATAATTGGATGGATGAGGGTTATGGCAAGGCTGCTCGTTTAGGATAGTGAGATATACATATTTTAAGCAATATGAATTATTAGTAAGCACAAACCATAAAACAAGGTAAATCCATGGGAATGTTAAGTGTATGAGGGCATTCTGACACTGTCAGGTAAACCAAGAGCTTTGGAAAGAGGCTTTCCCATGGGTGTCTGGCACTAGCATATATCTTATATTAGTAAACAGCATTGTTTGGGTGATATCAATATGAAAACATTGTAAAGGTAATATAGTGCTACAGTTTATTGTCAGTGGCCCATCAAATGTAGTATATTTGAAGTTGTAGGATTGTCATATGCCGTTCAAATATTTGAGGTTTTGGCTGATCCTCTGTGTCCTTGGTGAGGAACAGTGCACACAAGTCAGGGACATCCTCACTGAAAGAAAATTCTTTATATAACATTTTTTTAAAAAGGTAAAGCTCTGCATTTTGTGAGGTATGTAATGCTTCACTTATTAATATCCCAGGTCACCCAACTTGCCCGTTACTTTGAGCCATTAATTCAGGCTGCTGTGGGTCTGGTTTCCAAAATCCTGGACCATCAGCAACAGATGACCGTGCTGGATCAAACCAAGACCCTTGCCGAGTCTGCTCTGCAGATGTTATATGCAGCCAAGGAGGGTGGCGGAAACCCTAAGGTATGTGTCCACATCTTCTGTGTGAAGCGTGTCCCCATGATCTACAGAAAGGTTTGCCTAACAGATGTGGAAATCACATGTGGAGCTTGCACATGGGGTTTTCTAAAATTAGAATTGCTCTTGTAATGCTGCCATTGTACTAATATCCTCATTGATTGAGGACACATGGAAGTAGTCCTTCCCAGGATGTGTGTGCTCCCTATGCCCACCAGCTACTGATTGGCAGCTGCCTGGCCTTAAACTAACAGCTGTATAACCTGACAGCTGTCAATCAGAGGCCAGTGGGCATGGGGAAAGTCACAGCATCAGTTTTTCTCAATATCAGGAGAACGGCTGCATTACAAGATGATGTAATACATCATTGTAATCAGCATCTCTGTCAGGGGTTTGTGCTGCCCCCAGGACAGTATGAACCCTGTGTGAGAATTCATATGTTTTGTTGACAAGAGGAGACTAGGTCTGTACCTGCACCCACATAAATACTAAATATGCCAGCGTATATCACAGTGGTCATTTGAAATGGGGATCTGTGGAGTATAGAGTTTCCCTAAGTGTGTAAGTAAACTGCAACTTGAATGGTAGTGTTTTATATGGGTATTCATTAATCCCAAATGCATATGTAAAGACAACTCCGTGTAGCATCTTTTATGATAAATTATAGTATATTTAAATATATTGTGACTTAATAAAACTTCATGTATCTACTTATGACAGGCTTCCCACACACATGATGCCATTGCAGAGGCAGCACAGCTGATGAAGGAGGCTGTAGATGACCTTATGATTACACTCAATGAGGCTGCCAGTGAAGTTGGTATGGTGGGAGGCATGGTGGACTCTATAGCGGATGCCATGAGCAAGGTGGGTCCTTGTACTATCTTGTCAGAAATGCACCTAACATGAAGTTAGAGGATTTTTCCTACCTTTGTTGTTTTTATTACTTTTTAGTTTTAATGATAAAAGTATTTTTTTTTTTATATAGAATCAACATATTCTGCAGTAATTTACAATCCTGGAGGTACATGCATAGACAAATATAGAGACAGTATATAACCATCAACCTGAAGAGTGACTGCCCTGTTCGCAACAACAAGCAATGATCTTTTCTTTTAAACAAAAGACATTTCGGTGAAAAGATAAATTGCTATGAAATGTTGATGTTACGATCGTTAATATGATTGTAATATAATACTGATTGAGCATGTTTGAGCTGACCTCAAATTCCCAGTTTAACATACAAGTGGCTTCTCATTCGTTCTTTGATCACTGCCCTGTTTACACCAGATGATTATTTCCTAATTTTGAATTATAAATCGATTTATTGCTTAATAATCGGGCCGTGTAAAAGGACTTTAAAAGTGTTTTTTCTAGAAGGAAACAATTGATGGCCTTTCCACATGATAGGCTATCAATAGATGAGTAGTAGGGCACCAAAACTTGGCTCTCCTGCCGATCAGCTGTTTTGTGCCCACACCAAAGTGAGAACGGATCCAGAAGCAGTGGGCTCTTTTCCCTGTGTAGTGGCGGCACAAGGCTACTGCAGCCTCTGCTTACCAAGCTGCTTGCCTATTGTCCTGTAGCCCATCCCAGCCTTATGCATGGCTACAATCTTGTCCCTTGTGTCCTCTGACAGCTCTTTGGTCTTGACCATGATGGAGAGGTTGAAGTGTGATTGATTGTGTGGACAGGTGTTTGTTTGTTTTTTATACAGGTAACAGGGTCAGACAGTTGCAGTTAATACAGGTAATGAGTGCAGAGTAGGAGGAGCTTTTTAAAGAAAAACTAACAGGTCTGTGAGAGCCAGAATTCTTGCTGGTTTGTAGGTGCTTAAATACTAATTTCATGTAATAAAATGCAAAATAATTATTTAAATATCATACAGTGTGATTTTTGGGATTTTTCCCATGGGTTTCTCACAGTTGAAGTGTACCTACCAGAAAAATCACACACCTCTCCATTTTTTTGTAGGTGGGAAAACATGCAAAAGGGCCAGAGTATCAAATACTTATTTGCCCACTGTATATTATAGAGTAATTTATGGCTATTGAAACATTTTAAATGGTATCTGCCAGTAGGTAACTTGCTCTACTAGCCCAGGAGAGAAGAGTATGTATTTACTGTGTTTGTATGCAGTCATAGATTCTTTTTTATGTTTATTATTGACTGTCTTTAGCTACCTCTTCTTGTTGCAGCTTGATGAAGGGACCCCTCCGGAACCCACAGGGACCTTTGTGGATTACCAAACCACAGGTGTTAAATACTCCAAGGCTATTGCTGTTACTGCCCAAGAAATGGTAAGAAGGAATGTGCTTCTGTACAAGAAAAGAAGTAAAGTATGTTATAAAGAGGGTGATAACCATGTCTCAGAAGAGTAACCTTGCATGATATATCAGTGCATTCATACCTCTTTAATGTTGACCATAAATATTATTTTCAGTGTACTAGCTTTTATAAAAGTGAGCTTTCTGGGAATGGCATGTTTAATTTATGCACTAGCAAATTTATTAATAATCTCAATTTTTTTCCTTAGATGACAAAATCAGTAACTAATCCAGAGGAACTCGGTGGTTTGGCATCCCAGGTGACCAGTGACTATGGAAATTTAGCTGTGCAGGGTCGAATGGCTGCAGCTACAGCAGAACCTAAAGAGGTAAAATTAGTATAATAAACTTGCATTAATTTTTTCTGTTCTCCCAAATATTTGCTTGTATGTCAAGAGTAATGAAGGTGCATCCGTGACTTCACTATTTATCCGACATTGTGTTTCTTTTGCAGGTTGGGTTTCAGATCAAGACAAGAATTCAGGACTTGGGCCATGGCTGTATATTTTTGGTGCAGAAAGCTGGAGCCCTGCAAATCTGTCCATCTGATAGTTACACTAAACGGGAGTTGATTGAGTGTGCCCGAGCGGTGACAGAAAAGGTGACCTTAGAGAATACCACATAATATTTGTGATCAGAAGTTTTAAGTTTGCTGGGCTAAACCAAACAGTCAAACTTTCACCCAGTCATAAATCTCTTCGTTATTCAACGGAAGATTCCTATATCTGCTTACAGATTTTGCAGTGAATGTCTTGAGTGTCATGTGATTTATCAGATTTGAGATTGAGGCAAAAGTTGGCATTTGAACTCTTTAAAAAAAAATCCATTAATGAACTACATAAATTGGTTGCCTGGGAAAAATTAATATAATTAGTGTTCGAGCTGGGGCTGTGGGGGACATGACAGTGACATATACTTACCTGGCTCACTTTGCTACAGCTGCTGTGTCCTGGGCCACCTGCTCTCCGCCGATGGCAGCGTTTCAGCAGCATCCATTGATGTACCACTCCTACCAGAAATGGCCGCTCAGTATTCATAGAATTGAATGAGCAACCATTTCCGGTGGGAACAGAACATCACAGGATGTTGCTGAAACACTGATATCAACGAAGAGCGGCGGCTTGGGACCTGGCTGCTGTGGTGGAGAAGGACAGGTAAGTATACATCACTGTCATGCCCACAACAGCCTCCACAGGATCAAGAATTATCATTTTTTTTCCCAGAAAACCCCTTTTAATGGATAATGAAGGATGAATGAATAATTAAGCATACCCATAAGCTTTGTCTGATGATTGTTCTTTCAACATAACTATGCACGGCACTCTACTACCAGAATGAACTAGTACTAAACAAAAAAAAAACACTGAAAAAATATCCTGGACTCCATGATGCTTGTTATATTTTTATCTATGTATCCTGAATATTATACAATAGTTTATTGTACAGGACAATTATCTCTGTTTTATATGTTAATGGTGATTATGATTATTATTGCTATGTGTCTGTAAGGCCTTGTTATAGACTACGTAACATCCAATGCTGACTGATTGTCATGTTTCTGTTCAGGTTTCTCTGGTACTTTCAGCTTTGCAGGCAGGTAACAAAGGCACACAAGCCTGCATTACAGCGGGCACTGCTGTATCTGGTATTATTGCTGATCTCGACACTACTATCATGTTTGCCACAGCTGGCACACTAAACTCTGAGAACAAGGAATCATTTGCTGACCACAGGTATAGTGACAAATGTTTCTTTTTGGTATTTTTATATTTGTTGACCATCCTGAGAATGTTATATGTTACCTTAAAGTACATTGTTCCATGCAGCTTTTATAGTATAATGATCTTAAAGAGGTTCTCTGAGACCTAAAAGAGTCCCTGTCTGTTTAAAAAGAAAAACAAACACATTTTTTTTCATAGAGACATGATAAAAGTTTTGATCAGTCAGGGTCTGAGTGTTTAGACCCTACTAGTTGCGGGGTGAGTTGGGAGAAGCTTCCGGCTAAATGCTTTACTCCCCATTTATCAGTCTTTTCGTCTCGCTAAAGGTGATTGTCACTGATCGAAATGTTTAGTTAGTGTTTTAGTGTGTGACATTATGTTTGTACTGTTTGCAGGGAGAACATTTTGAAGACTGCCAAGGCTCTTGTAGAGGATACAAAGCTGCTGGTGTCTGGTGCAGCATCCAGTCAGGATAAGCTGGCACAGGCAGCTCAGTCATCAGCTAACACTATTACCCAGCTGGCAGAGGTGGTTAAATTGGGGGCAGCAAGCTTAGGGTCTGATGACCCTGAAACTCAGGTAGGAAATGTAAATGTAAGAGGAGGACCTTCCACTTCCTTGGGGGGGTCAGAAACTTGTTGCTTGGGTTTCTTACCTCTACTTTCCTTTATGCGCCTCCAGCTCTATATCTATCTTCAAATAAGACGTCCTGGCCAGGAAAAGATATTCCAAATGAACACGGAGCACTGTCGGGTACAGTCATGTAACGCGCTTGGCCCGTGTGTTCTGTATACCCTCTCCCTTACCCTTTAATTTTGCTATTTAAAGCACTTGTACATTTTAAGGTTCCTGAAGCACTCTCACAGCACTTCGCTGGGGATAGATTTTCTCTTATCCATTTTTTCCACTGGTAAACTCCTACATAACTTCCTACCTGTTTGCTGTTGTGCTAACGTCACTGAGATCACTAAATAAAGCAGCAGTAGTATATTCTGTTTCATTACAGCTTTTGCTTCTTGTTTGTTGCAGCAACATACTGAAGAGATGCACAAAGTAGCAACTTGTCTTACTAGTGTTGGTAGTTACTCCGTAATGGTGGTGTTTTAATCCAACATAAAAGACATAAGGTCTAAATGTGTTGCTTGGTAAAGAATAAAATGCTGCTTTTAAAAAAAGATTAATGGGATACTGTTTCATATGTACTGCTTTTATGATAAAAAAAAATTTTTTTATCCCCTATCAACCTGACAATGGGATAAATGTCAAATCACAGGGGGTTTCACCACTGGAACATCCATAAATCTGCAGAACAGGACCCTAAGTCTTTGTTATTAATAGAGCAACGAATCACCCCATTCACTCTCTATGGTAGTTGTCAAAGGCAGCTTCATAGAGAATGAATGAAGTGGTGACATGCTTGTGCAACGCACTGCTCCATTCATAACAAAGACTCTGGGCCCTATTATGAAGATCACAGGGAGTTACAGCTGTTGAACCCTGATGATCTGACCTTTACAACCTATCCCGTGGATAGGAGATAAGTAAGTTTAACTTTAATTTGCTTATAATGCTATTTCAGGCTGGATTTACCAGGTAATATTTTGAGCCAAAACCGGGAGTCAGTCCAAATGCAGAAAAAGATGCAACTTCTCCCATTATCATCCTTTTAGAGTTCGTTCACACATAATGAGTCCGCAGCGGATTTCATCTACTGAGATACTCATTACCATTAAAATCTATAGCCCTGCAAGCTTGCAGCGGATTTTAATTCCACTGCGAGAATATAGCCGGGCAGGTTAAAATGATGATGACGATATTCTTACCTGTTCCCATTCCAGTGGCATTCTCCAGTCTGCTTTTCTGGGTCCTGACTCACTGACTGGCTGCGGCGGGACAGCGCACTGATTGGCTGAGCGGACTGTCAACTGAGATCTGGAGAAGCAGATTAGAGTGTGCCACAGGAATGGGAGCCGTTAAGTATGGAGTCTTTATTATTTTGACCTGCCAAAGGTTTTTTACTTATTAACATGACCAGAATGAATGGGACGAGAACATTTATTAGGCGGTATTCCGTTGAATCTATTCATGATTTTCTCATTTCTCATCTCATTTGGAGCACTTTCTTGTGCCTCTTGTAAGGCATGTATTGATACTCTTATATTGCACAACTGATTTATGTGAGATATTTATGAAAGTCTCACTTATATATTGTCAGATACTGTAGTGTCTTTAAATTTGAGAAGATTTTCCTGTTTTATATAAAAGTCGCAACTTTTTTGAAAAGCAAACCCATCTTCTTATAAAAGCTAGCACTTTTGACTAGAGCACTATCACAACACGAGTGTTAAATAAGCAGTGCAAGCTCAAGGCCAAAGAGGCCTATCACTGCCGCTAATAAACAGAACCTTAAAATGTAAGGTGGCTAAACAAAAGTCTTAAAGGAAACTGGAAAGTGAAAGAAAAGAAAGAATAGAGCATGTAAAACGGTGCAGGTCTCCACCCAGGTTTGATGGCTGAACTCTCTCTCCGTGTTTTACAACGGGCACATGAATGCCATTATTTTCTAAACTTAGTTTCAGTTTCATACATAACTTCCAACATATTGGAAAATTGTTGATACTAAAAACTGACTTCCTGGTACTGCTGCTTCTCCTTTAAAAGCAGTTGATACACTCCTTTATCTCATTAATATCCTGTAGTCTGTCCTGCTTATTTTCTATTCAATGTCTTGTGAATGGGTTTGATGCTATCCAATGCCTACAGTTAGTTTAGTGGTGGTGTGCTGAAACTGGTCTCTTTGCTCTTCCCTTGTTTTCTTATTTACGTTTTAATTTGGTTATTGATTGTATTTAATTAAATATTATTGGCCCACACACCTATAATGTAGTTTGAGATGGATATTGAATATAACAATGACTTATTTGTTACAGTTATAATAGACACTTTTTACACTGCATCAAATTGCTAAAAAAGGCTTATTATGCTGTGAATGTGGCCTTAGTATCTAAATGCTACAGTTAACATTAGCTACACTTATTTCTCAAACCAAGGTTATTTAAGCTAGGAAATAGCTCTGTGAGTATTATATGTCACTCTAGCTTCTCCAAGAGTAATACAAAAAGCTATGCACAAGGAATTTTGTAGGTGCCAAGTTTACATGCCCTACCACAATCACTAAGTGCATTTCTTTCTTCAAAATAGTTTATGGCAATGATTCTCTGTGAGTTCAAAAATGGTCCCTCTAGACACACCATGTGCAGTTTACTGGTTACTAGATGTGTTGTTGCATAAGCAAAAAGTCTATGGTGGTATGCCTTTCAAAAACTAATATTTCCGGTGCTTTATCATTTGTTTTCTTCTCGAAGATGAACTTTCAGTCTGAGCAGAAATTTTGAGTGTTTTTATCATTCCACATAACTGGAATAATTGTTTACAAATTGGTCCATTGTGTCACAATGAAAGATTCATCTCAATGTAGTGGGTGGCGCATATATGTTAGGCTTTTTGCATTCTGATGCATTGCTGCTTTCTGTGGCACTATAAGGATTAATCCCTAGATTGCTAAACAAGCATGGATCATATAATGCAGGATGAATTGCATTGATTGCGAATGATTCCTCTGCTTCTATCTTAGGTGGTGCTAATAAATGCCATCAAGGATGTGGCTAAGGCTCTAGGGGATCTGATCGGAGCCACAAAGGGTGCCGCTGGTAAAGCAGCCGATGATCCATCCATGTATCAGCTAAAGAGCGCAGCTAAGGTAATGACAATTACTAGATTATTCAGGTAACAAATAGCATTAAAGGGAATATGTCACCTAATTAGTCAAATACAAAAAAGTGTTCTTTTATTCTAATCTCTTTCTATTTTCTGACTGACTTCTGACTCATTTTTCATTTCACCTTTTTTTACATTGTTATGGGTGTCCGGAACTTCCAGAAGCACCTAAGGGTACTATTACACCAAGCAATTTTCCGACGACTAACGATAAACGATCTTAAACAACCGCTAAGGCAAACAACCCAAAATCGTTCGCCCAAGTACACGAAACGATGATCGTTATTTATGATCGTTTTTGCGGTCGTTTAGTCGTCGCTATTGCGTACGTTTCAGCTGTGAATTTTTATTCCACCGAACGATGAGCGAACGATCAAACGATAAAAATAGGTCCGGATCCTATTAAACAATTTCTCGTTGCCTGCTATTACACGAAATGATTATCGTTCAAATCCGAACGATTTAACGATTTTTCGAACGATAATCGTTCCGTGTAATACCACCCTTAGACTACATTGTAATACACTTACAATGCAGTCTGTGGGAATTCCATTCTTCATCTGCAACAGAGGGGGGCCGTGCACCTGCAGGATTTTTTTTCAGTGTATCCTGCCTAAGTGGTGTCATTAAAGGGGTAGTGCGGCACTAAGAAATTATTCACAAAATAACACACATTACAAAGTTATACAACTTTGTAATGCATGCTATGTATGTGAATGGCCCCCTTCCCCGTGTTCCCCGACCCCCGCCCGTAGACCCGGAAGTGTAGTGCATTATACATACCTGATTCGTGTCGACCCCCGTCCGCCGTCTTCTGACAGTGATGTAATCTTCAGGAGGCCGGCCGACCCCCTCTGCCGCGTCATAATTCTCCTGCATGGACTTCTCCTAATTCTCCTGCTCAGTTGCAGTCTGATAACTAATCTAAAGCAAGTCTTACAGCATCCAGAATATAGAATCTTTAAATCTTCCATATTGAACATTTGATCCATATTGTAAGATTTTGATCAGCTTGAATCCCCTTTTCTGTGTGTATGTACTACAGTGTCTGGGAAACCGCACAGGAGCTAGTCTACATCCACAAGTTCATAGACAAATGCTTATTAGAAGTGAAGCATGTAGAAAGAAGAATGGGTTAAAAAAGCTATATAATGTTATAATGGCTATAAATAGTGCTACTCCTTATGTACCCATGATAACTTATCCCGAAAAGGTTTTTAAAAGTATAGTGACGATTTTAAAGTGTACCTGTAGTTTCAGGTGACTTTGTAGGATAATCTGCAGTGTGTGAACGTAAGGAGCAGCACTTTATTAGGCAATTAAATATCTTATATATAGAATTATTTCAGCAGAATTCTGCTCTACAAGCTACATCTGTAATGATTAATTAATAGCCTGATGTCAATGAAAAAGGAGGGCCAAATCACTGAAACGTACACAATAATATACATGTTTTAGTCAATAAAACATGATTAAATAAAGTAAATGGTACAAACAATGGTCCACAACTGCTGATACATAAAACAAAAGAAGAGGGCCAGTAAGAACCACTACTATGGTGCAGGTACCATATCACATAATGTGCAAATTAATGGTATAATAGTATATAAGTAAATACATACAAGCATGATTACAGGGAGACAATCACATGTGCAAAGCACACATTACAAATTGCATGAAGTATACCTGTATACAAGTAAGATTTTAAGGTCCAGATTTTTCTGACAACAGCCTTATTCCTAGCCCTCGATAGCGGCTGTTTGTGTGTTGGAGCAGGGGCCACGTCGGGACTGTAGCACTTCTTAGTTGTTTAACAAGTGCATGAAGTATACCTTTTAATAAATTGTCTTCTTGTAATCAAGCTTCTATGTATTTACCTTTTATACTATGATGCTATTAATTTGTACCTTATGTCATATGGCACTTGCACCATAGTAGTGGTTCTCATTCCCTGGCCCGCTTCTGTTGTTTTATGTATTTTATTTAATCGATAATATTTATATATTTTCATAAGTTTGGTTGATAATTTTTTGGCACTTGTTCATTGGTGGTTTAGCCCCTCAACCCATATTGACTATTGTGCCTTTAATACAGATTTTCTTATAGAATGCATTTTTGGTATATACCTGTCTAATGGAGCTCTGTTTATTTTATATTGGTGTATAATGATGTGTATAGTGTCTCGACACACAGAGCTTAAGATTCTGCACTTCTGCGTCTTCTGTGCATTTCTTTGTTCAACCTAAAAAGCAACAGCACAGGTGTAGTTACTAATCTAGAATGTGTATAAAAACCCTGGGGTGGGATCTCTTACAGAGTTCTCCCACCCCCTGTCGGCCAGCCTGTTTTAAATTTCACTGGACATCTCCTTTAAAGTGACACTGTCACCCCCTTTTTGTATTATGACTTTTCTACACAGGTGTAAAGGGTAAATTGGTTTTTATACCTTATTTTATATCATACGCCATGGTACTTGTTACAGCACCATGGCATATGATATAAAATAAGGTGTGAAAACTGGACAGTTTACCCTTTACACCTGTGTAGAAAAGTCATAATGCAAAACGGGGGTGACAGTGTCACTTTAAGTGTCCCCATAGAGAATGAAGCAGCACAGGCATGGCGAGTGCTCCATTTGTTGTGGGAAAAATTGCATCTCCATTCTTTAAATCAGATGGAATTCCATTGGTTGGACCCTCAGTAATCAGCTTGTTATACCTATCCATTGCTGAGAAGGACATACCCCTTTAAGTCCATTTAATATGAAGCAGGAATTCTCATGGCACAGACAAGTTATCTAACAAGTCAATATTTACTTTGTGCTTTTTCCAGGTTATGGTGACTAATGTTACTTCCCTGCTGAAGACTGTGAAAGCTGTTGAAGATGAAGCTACACGTGGTACAAGGGCCTTGGAAGCCACAATTGAACACATCAAGCAAGAGCTAACTGTAAGGAAAATTAAGTTTATTATTTTACCCTTTAAGAGAGAAGAGAATCATGCCGAAACATGAATTCATCTATTATTCAGGGTGTACACCAAGCGGTTGGGTGGCAGATTAGGTTGGCCTTAGCTTGTGTGTCCTGTGGTATGTGCTAGGAGTAAGAAATGCTACTTTCTGAAAGCCATTGATATAAATAATATCTTCTAGGTTTTCCAATCAAAAGATGTACCTGAAAAAAACACAACACCAGAAGAATCAATCCGCATGACCAAAGGCATCACTGCAGCAACAGCCAAAGCAGTAGCAGCTGGGAACTCTTGTAGACAGGAAGATGTCATTGCTACTGCTAACTTAAGCCGTAAAGCAGTCTCTGAAATGTTGACAGCCTGTAAGGTGAGTTGTATATTTGTGAGGATATGTAAATAATAAAAGATTAAAGACTAAATGAGTTACAAATAAACCTTGTTTTGCAGCAAGCAGTTTATCATCCAGACATAAGTGAAGAAACAAGAGAGCGAGCACTGAAATATGGCACAGAATGTACGTTCGGATACCTGGAAATGCTGGAACATGTTTTATCTGTGAGTACTTTCTTTATGAAGCCGGGCTACGATGAAGAAAAATACAGTATATCATTTAGCCACTGATTTTGTACCACTTAGATACTGCAGAAGCCGACTACAGAAGGGAAGCACCAGCTCTCAGCCTTTTCAAAGCGTATTGCATCGGCTGTGACCGAACTAATCCAGACAACGGAAACTATGAAAGGTAGGACCTGTCTGCTCAAAGTAGAAGTCCCCCGGAAGTACAAAAACTGCAGGCAGGTTGGTGGGGCAAGAAAATAATAAACAACTCAACTCACCCATCCTCATGCTTACGATGCGCCGCTCCTGAGTCCCGCTCACATCAGCCGATGACTTGCAGCTCTGCTAGTCATGACGTTTCACCTGGTGAAGCCGGGTATGCGACGCACCCGGTTTCCAGCTGAAGATGACAGCCAGCTGATGTGGATGGGACCTGGGAGTGGAACATCGGAGGCACAAGGACGGGTGAGTTCAGTTGTTTATTATTTTGTTGCCCCCACCAGCCTGCCTGCAGTTTTTGTACTTCTGTGGAACTTTCCCTTTAAATTCATGTAGACAAGCAAGAGGTTAGAAAGTTTTGTGATGTAAGAGACAATTGGAATTAATTTCTTGTGCATAACTTGACAGGACCTGACAGTTCTTCTAATGTGTCTGTTTTAGTCAATGCTTGAATTCTCCATAAAATAGCATCTTTTCTTAAAAATATATATTGTGCCATTATTCGTCTTTGAGATGTGTGAATAAGCTGACAACTAGGTGTATCCATATTCCTTGTTAATAGAGCTTGTTCATATACACTGTTTATTCAGCGCTGACTATGACTATGTCTGTCTGTGCAGGAACATACCCTATTTACAAGAAAGAGGAGATGGTGACATTTGTGATTAATAAATAACAGAGGAACAGCACAATGCATGTTTCTAAGAAAACATGCTCTAGAATGGTTACTTTATTGGGAAATAAAAGTATTAACTAAAATGTTTATTTTACATTCAGCTCAGAATAGTATTCATGTTTACTTAAAGGGAATCTGTCAGCACCAGAGCCCTACCTGAGGTGCTGACAGTGTGCTGTAGTTGGCAGTCTCCTAGTAAGGATAGTGCCTCTTAGTAACTTGTCTGTGAAGTAGATGATGCACAATCTTAGGTCTCCTACTGTAATGAAGAGTCAAAGAAGAGTTGTGGCTCAGCATTTGTGCACTCCTTCCCCCTCCTTCCCCCTCCTTTTCCGTTCATGAATTATCTCTGCTGCCCAGCCTCCTGCTGGCTCATGCTGTCAGCCAGTGTCTCAGAGTGTTTGTTTCATGCCTACAGAGGACTGATCTGCAGTCAGTCTAACTGTGGTCTAGGGGTAAATCACCTGTCTAAAGAGCAATACATTTTTTTTCCTGGGATCGATTCCCCTGATGGAAATCATTTCTCATTTCTCATCATTGTATAAACATTAATTTTAAAACTAATTTGGGAATTCTTTGCACTTATAAAAATGATTCAGTAATGGGAAAAAAAATAAATAACTATATTTCATTTCCATCAGGGGAATCGAACCCAAGAAAAAACTGTTGTTGGTTTCTAGACAGGTGACTTTAGCCCTAGACCATAGCTTATAGCTTAAACACTGTTAGACTGATTGCAGATCAGTCCTATGTAGGCAGTTTGTTTGTTTTTTTAAATAAACAAACATGAGTGAGCAGGAGGCTGGGCAGTAGAGATTATTTATGAAAAAGAGGAAGGAGGAAGCAGTGGCAAGGGGTGCCAGAGTGCGGCACAAACGCTGATTCACAACTCCTCTTTGACTCTTCATTACAGTAGGATACCCGAGACTGCGCATAATCCACTCCACTGAGAAATTACCAAAAAGCAACATGCTTACTTGGAGACTGCCAACTGCAGCATACTATTAGCATCTCGTGTAGGGCATGGGTGCTGACAGATTGCCTTTAAAGGAAAAGTCTGGTAAAATTTTTTATTAAAGTATTGTATTTCCCTCAATAAGTTATACAAATCACTAGTATACACTTTTTACGGGAAATGCTTATAAAGTGCTTTTTTCCCTGCACTTACTAATGCATCAAGGCTTCACTTCCTGGATAACATGGTGATGTCACGACCCGACTCCCAGAGCTGTGCGGGCTGTGGCTGCTGGAGAGGATGATGGCAGGGGGACACTGAGGGACACAGGGCACTGGAGGGACACTGAGCATCCCTCTGCCATCATCCTCTCCAGCAGCCTCAGCCCGCACAGCTCTGGGAGTCGGGTCGTGACATCACCATTTTATTCAGGAAGTGAAGCCTTGATGCAGTAGTAAGTGCAGGTAAAAAACCACTTTATAAGCATTCCCATAATAAGTGTATATTGGTAATTTCTATAACTTTTGGGGGACAATACAATACTTAAATAAAAA
The DNA here is from genome assembly GCF_027789765.1 of Dendropsophus ebraccatus. Lineage (NCBI taxonomy): Eukaryota > Metazoa > Chordata > Amphibia > Anura > Hylidae > Dendropsophus > Dendropsophus ebraccatus. Next base: position 142,483,230 of record NC_091454.1, on the reverse strand, counting down.
TTTTCAACTGACTACTCCTTCAAATAAAGAGAGGGGGTTGGTCTACTACAAGACCTCTGGAAATGCAATATTCTTAGTACACACAAGATCATTAACTTACATACACATAACAACATTGGCTCACCGTGCCAAAAACAGAAGGTTCAGCTGACATATGTGGTCCGTAGACAGGCCTTTATAGTAGCTGGGCTGCAGCATGCAGCACCTAATTTTTACTGTCTCTCTCTTCTCCTGTCTTGCCCGGTCACCTTCCCCATGTTATTTTACTTCTAGGTTCAGAATGGGTTGATCCTGAAGATCCCACAGTGATTGCTGAGACAGAGTTACTTGGGGCTGCAGCTTCTATTGAGGCAGCAGCTAAAAAACTGGAACAGCTTAAACCTCGAGCCAAGCCAAGAGTAAGTGTTGTTTGTGTTCATAAGCAGGCCGACATGAACCTCTGCAATCCAGTTGTCCATGTAACCACTGCCATCTCATCCTGACCTTTGTGATGTTTATTTCCATACACCAGGCCCTGATTGTAACTGTTATATCACATTTGTCATACAGTGAATGCCTGAGCCCTTTGCAGCTGTGCGTACACACAAAGTAGGGCTCAGTTTTACTAACAAATGTGTGGATTAACCACAACAGTGTCTGTTGTAAAATTAACCCAGAATTAGAGGATTTTCCTGACGGAGAGCCACATCTCATCCATGTCCCCTTCTGTCAGTGGAATCGGTCCAAGAACCCTCTCCTGCAGCCTCTGTCTGATATGTTTGATATATTAGGTTGTTAATTCATTCACCTATATATGAAACATATTGCTACAGTGTCCTGCGTTTGCTCCAGGGCTGTGCTGGGTTCTAGAGAGCTACCGCAGGATGGTCACCTTTCTTTTCACCGTCAACAGAAATCATCTTATAATCCTTCCAATGCCCCCTCTGTTATATTTTAGCAGGCAGATGAGACTCTTGACTTTGAGGAACAGATCCTGGAAGCAGCAAAGTCAATTGCAGCTGCCACAAGTGCACTGGTGAAGTCTGCCTCCGCAGCGCAAAGAGAGTTGGTGGCACAAGGAAAGGTAAGAGAAGAATGCGTGTTTGTACGGTCCTCCCCATCAATTAACTACGTATGTTATATCACTTGTAACAGTACTGTTGATGAGTATAGTGAAAGTTGTAAATCAAGACATGTCTTTATATCTATAAACTAGGCAGTTACTTTATGACTAAAGTGGGTAGATGATTTCAGCTGCATTCTTTGCTTGGCATGCTAGGTACAGATCTAGGTACTCTCTGCAAGGCATTGTTTGCTATATAATCATTTACATATTAGCGGGATTCAGCATCTTGACTACAGGTGTGAACGATCCAAAGACTTCTGTTTTCACTCTTACGTATTTTGGGAAATATTTGCCTAGATGTACACTTCAAGTGGAAATTTTAATATGATTTGAATATATATCACATCAGTCCCTATCCCCAGTGGGGCTCACAATCTTTAAAATCCAAATGAACCTATCAGTATATTTGGTATATTTTTCCCAGTCTAGTTTTAGGAATAGAAGAAACTAGAAAATTATGTAGTAACATTAATGTGAAGAATGAGGTAATTTCTCGTACTCTGCCCCCTTGCCAAGTCGTGTTTGTAGATGTACATGCCGCATCTCTTTGCCAATATAAAATCATCACTAGTGCTTGGCAGGAGCAGAATGACAATATGAGATTTGATAAGGTGCAGAAATGGCTTCCCCCTGACCTTGTCATTAGAACTCATGAGTCTGAAGTGGGTTAATCCCTCCTTAGTATTTGGTAACCCACAGCTTTATCTTCTCCTGGATGGTGGCCAGTAAATGGTTACATGACCAGTCCAACCCGAATACCAGGGAAATCCCTGGCTGGCTGCAACTGTGAAAAGCTGTTTAGAGTTGGCACTAATCTGAAATACTACCTTTAGATGAAAGACTTGTGGATTTGTATTAGAGGGCTCTCGGTATAGGTAGCAGAGATTATTGCACTTGAGGAATGTAGAGCAGGATGGGATATATGGTGCTAAATGTCAAAGATCTAGTCATGTCAGTCAGATAATGGCCTCCTTAGCTACAAGTTCTTCTGTGTAAAGCACACTCCTTATATCAGCTGAATGGGGTTTTCCTTTTATATAGATACAGGAACAACAGAAAATGTTTCCTACAATCCTTTAATGGTGTTACAAAAAATTATTTGTATATAGTGTTATTTATTCTTCAGCACTTTGCGATTATAAGCATACATATACAGACAAACAGAATCACACATTACAGATGTTCAAGCAGTTCTATGCTATTTTTTAGGTTTACTTTAATTGTGGTTCACTTATGCAGTGATATGCAGTTTACCAGTAGCTTTATGTTGCCTTCTTGTAAGGTGTCCTGAATTATCTATCACAATTCTCCATTTCTTACTCTGTGCTGCAGGTTGGCGCAATTGCTGCTAATGCAGCTGATGATGGTCAGTGGTCCCAAGGACTCATTTCTGCTGTAAGTATTGTTTTCTTCATATGACTGACCTAGCCCTGTGCCACCATACTTTGCTTCTCCTTTGCTTTCTCTTTGTTATGTATACTTAATTGCTTCTAGAAGATAATATCTTTAAAGCTTTAAACTAATACAACCACCGCATATCCTCCCATTAATGTTTGATACCCCTTCTACTTACCAGCATCATCTGAATACCACATAAGAATCCCAATACCTGACCTGAGCGCCTGTTTTATGTAACTCTCTGAACTTGTAGGTTCCTCCTAACAATGCATCAAGAACCATGGCTAACTGTGAAAGTCATTATGCATTACAATAATGTTAAAGCAAAGGCAGAAGCTGAGCCTCCTGTCCTTGCCAGCCAGTCAACTTCCAATTTAGATTGTAAGCTTTGTGATACTAAACATAAATAACCTATTTATTACTAAAACAGCACATAGTAACATAAAAGATCTGTAGTGATCAAAGCTCCACTAACATTGCATAGGTTCTTACAAAGACTATAGCCGTCTTATACTGCAGGCAACAATTTCCTTTTTCTGGTCACTTGGCCACTGTTGACTTCTTCTAGGCCAGGATGGTGGCCGCGGCAACAAGCAACTTGTGTGAATCGGCTAACGCCTCAGTACAGGGCCACGCCAGTGAGGAGAAACTGATCTCCTCTGCCAAGCAAGTAGCAGCATCCACTGCCCAACTTCTGGTCGCCTGCAAGGTGAAAGCAGACCAAGACTCGGAAGCCATGAGAAGACTCCAGGTAGCTTGCTTTAATCTACATTGGACTAGGCTTGACTGTCCTCCAGACCATGGATCCGTCTAATAATGATAGATCTAATAATATGGCTATGATTAGGTTATTAGTGCTATAGCAGATACATAAATACATGTATCTGAGAATCTAACAGCAAAGCTCACAATGGAATTCAGGAAGCCCATTCATTTCATGTTTTAATTTTTTGGTTCTGTTAAATTGGCTAAGTATTGTTTTTGTTTTTGTTTTCTTTTGTTCTAACCTGCTCTTCACTTCCTATCTGCTGCTATCATTGTTTCTTTGTTTTCCCCACTTCATATTCTGTCTTTCCACACCTAACCTTCTGTACAGGCTGCTGGCAATGCCGTGAAACGAGCATCGGATAACCTTGTTAGGGCAGCCCAAAAAGCTGCCTTCAGCAAAGCAGAGGAGGATGACGTGGTTGTGAAGACAAAGTTTGTAGGTGGAATTGCACAGGTTAGTAAAAACTACACACTTCTCTGTCTGCAATAGACTTATATTGCAGATCTGTAATGGTAAAAGTCCTCACATGCCTACTTTCTTCCAGAGACAGCACCACTCTTGTCTCCAGTTTGGGTGGGGTTTTACAACTCTGTTCCGTTGAAGGGAATGGAGCTTAATTGTAGACCACACCTGACCTGGAGACAAGAGCGATGTTGTCTCTGAAGTGCATCAAACTACTGTGTGCTTCTCCCTGCTCGTTTTCCTGACCGGTGGAGGTCTCAGCAGAGACCCGGCTGATAACATCCTTTGACATGTCCCTGTGTCAAGGAAGGCTTTAACTGATGGTTGGTATTTGGTATTAGAGCATCACTGAAACATCAAAGCAGACGGAAATTTAGTCAGCTTCTATGGTATTTTTCATACCAAGAACAATGGAGTCTGCAGTGCTGCTCAAATTATTAAACACGTTCAGATTTTTAATAGCAGTTATTGAATACAAAGATAGGAATAAATCGAGGACACCAATACAGCAAAGACTGAGAATTTTTTCTTTGTTTCAAATCCTTGTTTGTGCCTTTGTATTCAATAATTGCAATTAAAAAACTGAACATGTGAAAACACTCCTGCATAGCTGTAATCGCTTCATTATCTAGTGAAGCTATAAACCAAACTCATGGTCTCTCCTGAACAGTCTGTCTGTTTTAGTATATACGTGTATTCCCCATGAAATAACACTTTTTGACTATAAAGTCAAAGTATTACCAGTTGGGGGCATATCACCACAGTGTTTGACACTATCCGTTCGGAACTGGCAGGGAAAGATAATTTAGGCACACACCCGACTAGCTGTTAACACCCAGTTGGCTATTTAGTTGTAAATTCTAGTAAAAATACCAAGAATGACACATGACCAAGCTATAAGAAAATGTGCTTTAGAATTCTTTCATACCAGTATTACAAGAACAGGCATATCAAGAGAAGGCCACTTAGTTGCCTTTTACACTTATGTGACCAAAGCCTCAAATTGAGTGTAATAATATCTGGGCATTTTCCCTTTAGATCATAGCAGCTCAAGAGGAAATGCTAAAGAAAGAGAGAGAGCTGGAAGAAGCCAGGAAGAAACTGGCCCAAATCCGTCAACAACAGTATAAATTCCTACCATCCGCCCTGAGAGAGGAGGACAGCTAGTAAAACATCCTGGCTTTATTCTTGGAATTGGTCTGCTCTCGAGGAGGAAGAGACAAACCTTTACTGTATATGGAAGCCTCCCTCCTTGTCTCCACTGGATTCTAAAACCACTAAAACATGGAGGGTGTGGTGTGGGTTTTCACACTCAGAAGACAAACAGTATTATTTCCCAAGGTGGACATACCCAGTTATATAAATAAAGTATATATAAAAGATATACACAGTGGTGGGGGTCTAAGAGACTGTGACCTAGGGCGCAGCCCCTCCTACAATAATATGTGTGCTTTTAAAGATTGTCCCCCTTGTCATGTAACCACTCGTGTTGCAGATGCCTGCAATGCAGAGCAAAGCATAAAAGGGGTAAACTGACCTTTTTTTTCTAGTACGTTTTACAATTTGATTTGGTCACTGGATCAACTATGTACCCTGACATGATGTACACAAAGCCTCTTGGGAATTAAAGGCACTTGTAATTAAGCAGCGATGCATGCAGTAATGTGTTTATTCTACCTAGAGAGGTGAACATATAAACTACAGCATCTTACAAATATATCCTTATTTTAAAAATTGTTCCAATCACTGATTTCAGCTATAGTCATGTTACTAATGCACTCTGTGTTTCAAGTGTTTTTTTTCATGGAAAAGATCCCCATTTGCCATCAGAAAATGTTTTTTTCCCCTTTTTTGTGTTATGGTGGTTTCAGAAACTAGATTTTATTGCAGTTTTCTATAAAGATTTTTTTTTTTGAGCCAAAATTGGATTTAGAAGGAATGGGAAATAAGATGAAGGGACTTCATACCACTGTTAAAAGAAGCTATGTGCATGTAAAGTCTGATTACTCATCCTGACCATGTTTAATTGGAGCATATTGGTCAGGATTTGAAACAGTATATTAGAAAGTTGTAAACAATTCCATTATATTGTGACTTTAAAAGAGTATTCTCATGTCCCCTAGATTCAGATCGGCACAGTTGCCTTTACAGCTGTCACCTTTACAATAAGAAAAGAGGGTCAAAATGCATGATCAAGCAATTTTGTTAATCAAAAGCATTTCCAAAATTGCTTAGTTTTGGATTATTTATAAATATCAAATGTTTTACAGATGAGGATTCCCCTTTAAGGAGCTGTCCCATAATTGTACAATATTACATTTATATGATATGTCATATAAAACACAGCAGTTTTTCAATAATTGAAAATGTGCCTAATATGTCCTAAACACAAGGTGGTCCTTATGCCCTGAATCTAATGCACTGGTCTACACAATACCGACCACTTTTCTGTTGCCCGTGTACAAGAGTTTTCAGGAAGTGGTCCTAAGCTACTGAGCATGTGTGACCACCGACCCTGGACACATTTTGTGGACGTTCAGAGAGAGGTTACGGAACACCAGGGGTGTTATAACAAGTATCTAAGAGTCACATCTAGAGACATTGTTATTAAAATAATTCCTGTCACTATATTGCAATATTTTAACATAGAGGATACACTGAATCATGGAACAACTCCTCACAGCTTTACTTACATAAATACCAGAAAATAATTGAGCCCAAAACATTGAAAGGGATGTGCAGAAAAGTTCCAGTGCAAATGGATGAAAATAGTTTTCACTTCTTTTTGTATTTAACCAAATATTGAAACCCACTAATAGTGTAAAGAGTAGCTGTTAACTTTTGCAGGAGCATAAGCTATTTGACAGTGAGGATTTGATGCTGTGTTCTTTCATTTAGTCAAATCTGCTGCGGATCCGGTATGTGTGAAGCTACCCTTAAGGCCCATTAAGTATACTGCAGATGTTTTTTTTAAGAGGAGTCTGTCAGATAGCTTTTTGTAGTGAAAGTAATCACAGTGCTGGGTAGAGGCTAAAACCACATTTACACTGATAACTTTATTGTTACTATAGAGAGGTATTGAGATACACCATCATTTCAGATTTCATTCAGTCCCCTTGCTGCAGGTATATAAAATCTAGTCCCTGCTAATGCAGTCTGGCTTTATAAATATTTGTGAAGGACTGCTTATTCTGGAGCTCACTGAGTGGTACTGTAATAGGATGCCATTGCTACCAGTCAATTTATGAAATTTATTCCAACATAAATGTAAGTGGTATTACCTAAGAGTGGAAGTTTTAAGGAACCACCAGCCATGAAGTCAAGACCAGATAAAGTTATAGAGCGTGGTCACCAAATCCAAACTTCATCTGGGATTAAAATCTGAACAAATACTGTATGCTGGTAGATTCATGGGTAAGTAGCTCCATGTAAGCCTTACATCACTAAGCACTATGGAAAACACAGAATCAAGAGATGTAAAGGACCATGCTGCTAGACTCTGAATTGATGAGAATGTGTTCTGTGGAGTATCAAATCACACTTCTGTATCTAGCTGTCTGATGGATAAGCCATTGTGTCAGCTGTAAAGTGTTTTCAAATCTTAAAAGGGTATTGTCATCTGATGATGCCCCTGTCCACAGGATAGGGGGTAACAGTTTAATCATAGGGCACCCAACCAATGGAACCCAAAAACGAGGACAAGGTGTTCCCAGAATTAAAGGTACCAGCTGTTCATTTAGTTTCTATGGCCAATGACTGAACTTGGCAATGTTATTCCTTTTATTTCTGTTCTTGGGATTGGTGGTGTGCCACCAATTATTTTATCCCTAACCCTGTGGAAAGGGTAAAACATCATGAGGTTGGAATACCCCTTTAATGCTTTAGCATGTCAAGACATCTTATACAATTCTGTATGTTTCCAACCTTGTGGGAACTGTGTGGGGAAGGCCCTTTTCTGGTCCAGTATGACAGTCCCAATGCAGAAAGCCAGGTCCATAAAGGTATGGCTGAATGAGTTATGTATGGAAGAACTTAACTGGTCGCACAGAGCCCTGACTTTATGTATATGAAGCACCACGACAAAATTCTTTTTCCATCAATTCATTTACTTAGCTGCTTAAATGCAAACTTTTTCTAACATGATACAACAAATGTGACTGTACCCAGCGTACTTCCCTTTAAAGCAACTTAACCCTTAGTTGTTCGTGGTTCTTTCCTTCCCACAACTTAGGGTTATGTTGCTTCAAAGGCAAGTATACTGGAAATGGCTTGGGCACGTAACATATTTTTATGAATAGTCAGTATATATTATCTCTTACAGTATTTCAGATGAGAAGGGATATTAATTAAAGAAGAATGCTGTTAATAATGCCAATTAAATTTGTAAAATGTGACCTGATCTCATCTGTTTGCTAGTAGTAACAGGTCTTGTGATACTATGTATGGTGGTGGCAGTATGCACTACAGTATGTGAGAAGATGGGAATACAGCTCTTGAAACGTTCATCTAAGCTACGTGTATGTACGCTGAACCAGACCCTGGTGATGCCGATGGCGGATCATAGACTCCAGGAAGAGTGAGTTTGAGGAGCCATCTGTGGAGTTTGCCAAGAGCACTTTGTATATCACTTGGTGATATACATTAGTGTGATATCTGTGGTATCCTGTTCCTAAAAGCTTGTATTGTATTTGAGAAACTAAGTAAATGAATTGGAGGCATAAGAACTGTGTTGTGAACACGTTGTGCTTCAAATACAGTGTACAAGTGGGAGTGTAGAGCCTCCTAGTATATCTGCCTCTATACTGCACTTGGCTAATTGTGTTGTTTTTTAGACACTGACTTAAACACCATCAAAAACCTTTGGGATGAATAGAGATTGCAAGCCGGGTCCTCTGCACCATCAAAGTTTGACCTTACAAATGCACTGCTGGGTGAATGGGCAAGATGTATTCCAGATACCTGCACTCGGTACATGGGGCAGTGTGGCTTGATCAATTCATACACAAAATTCTGATGATTTTTATGCAGCCAAGAGGCACTAGTGTCAGCCATAGGTGTGAGGTGCAGCGCTCTTTTTCTTCCCTGAACCGTATTTTGTTTCTTTTCTCAGTGTTTTTGCACTCATCCTGGAAGACCCACATAACCGCAATTAGCAGGAGACACCTGAGTGCATGTGCTTTTATCCCTCCTGTTTGTCCCATTTTATCTGCAGTAGCAATGGTGAGCGCAATACCTTATCCAGACTTGTGCTGTTTGGGGGCAGCTTCCTCCGCCAGCAGTGCTGGCTGGGAGTTTTTTGGGGGGGCATTTTGGGTCTGGTCCTGTGGCATGGGGGTTGCAGGGCTGTTCCATGGCCCCCCTTCCCTGCTCATGCACGCCTGCGGGGGTGGTGGTCACTGACTGGCACGGTGTGGACTTAGTGTAGGGACCCATGTGTATCAGATGCCTGCACGCGGTACATGGGGCAGTGTGGCTTGATCAATTCATACACAAAATTCTGATGTTTTTTATGCAGCCGAGAGGCACTAGTGTCAGCCATAGGTGTGAGGTGCAGCGCTCTTTTTCTTCCCTGAACCGTATTTTTTCTTCTTCCCTGAACTGTATTCCAAAATATTGTAGGAAGTCTTCCCAGAAGATTGGGAGCTGTTATAAGTGCAAAATAGGAAACAAATCCATATTATTGCCTATGGATTTAGAGTAGGATGTCCTATAATTTATAGGAATAAGAATACTTTAGTCCATCTAGTGTATGTGAAGTTCAGAGTGTGATCATAGAAAATCCTCCGTTAATAAATGTCAAGAGCCCATTGCTCTGCCACCACAAGCTTCCTTCCCTGCTCCATCTCCATGTCTCCAACACTAAACAGTGCTAGAAAGGGTGTCACTCAAAACGACATGCAAGGCATAGGGCTAGCATAGGGGAGAGAAATGATGAGCACTTTGCATGGACTCCTTTTCAATCTCACTTTTTAGTTTTGCACAATTTCTTCTTCAGTGTACTTTTAATGATCACCACATGAAGGCAGTGTTGTGCTGTTTAGGTTCTGTAATATTTCAGATCTGAAGGCCTGTACAGCACGAAGGCCTGTAGTTTGATGCAATGTAGATTTGTGCACAAAATGTTTTAATTTACACTAAAGGTTTTTTTTACTATGTTTTTTTACTATGTTTTATATGCTATGTTTCCTCACAGTTAGTAAATTACTCAATATGAGCCGCCTCTTGTAGAAAATATGTTCTCACCCTCTTTAACAGTCCTTGCTCCGGTGATCTTCCAAAAATATGTGATTGTGGCAAACAGTCATCAGTTGTGTAGCTGGCCACGTAATTCCTTAAAGGGGTTATCCAGCGCTACAAAAACATGGCCACTTTCCCCCTACTGTTGTCTCCAGTTTGGGTGAGGTTCCATTGAAGTAAATGGAGCTTATTTGCAAACCGCACCTGAACTGGAGACAACAGTAGGGGGAAAAGTGGCCATGTTTTTGTAGCGCTGGATAACCCCTTTAAGATTCCTTTAAGACATATAATATATTGTCCACTGACACCAGGCACTGCTACTCATTATGGCAATCATAGAATACAGGCTACTGCTGTCTATGGCACCAGTAGAGCACTAAGGAATAATTCAGATTTCCTAGGGCCTCCCAGGGCTATGTGTCAATTGTCCCCAAAGTTTGGAAATTAATGTGTTTAAAGGGAAATTCCCATCTAAACTAATCTAGTTAAACATGTATATTATACATACTCACATGAATGACATTTCCATCCATATAGCTGCATTAGGCCTTAAGTGGCCTCTGTCTGCCTTGTTGTTCTTTTATTAATAGGTCTTTACCTATTGCTAAAAATAGAGTGATCCATATACCAATTAAAGCTGGTGGGGCAGGGAGAAGCCATTGGGGATGGTCTTAATAGTTCATGGTTTAGGCAGCATTAAAGTGATCAGAGGTTCCCTTTAACACTAGTAAAATACCCCTATCTAAATGAGGCTTTTTGCTAACTCTATTTATAAATTACTTCCAGTACTTATCAGCTTCTATATGCCCTACAGTAAGTGGAGTTTTCTTTCCATTCAGATACTTTCTGATGACGTCACAAAGGGGCTAGATCAGCTAGTTTACTAAGCAATCTCTTTTAGGTCCCGTTCCCACTAAGGAAAGGTAGCGGAATTCCGCAACGGAATTGTCCGCCGCGGAATGCCGTTGACCTCCCGCTCATAATGGAAGTCTATGGGAGGCGCGCGCTCCTGCCCTGTCCGCGCTGAAGAATGAACATGTTCATTCTTCAGCGCGGACAGAGCAGGAGCGCGCGCCTCCCATAGACTCCCATTATGAGCGGGAGGCTAACGGCATTCCGCGGCGGACAATTCCGTCGCAGAATTCCGCTACCTTTCCTCAGTGGGAACGGGGCCTTAGTGTCAGCGAGCAGCATAGGAATCTTACAAAGCTCAATGCAGTAAAAACAGTTAATTCAAGGGATTGTGTTTTTAAATCACAAGAGTGTATTTTATTATAATTCATACATAGCAATAGTTACATTTTAGGGTGAAGTTTTTGTTTCCCCGGGCCGCTGAGTCCGAGGGTATAGTGCCGGAACAGAAACTGTTTAAATCTTGACGCTACTGTACTAACACAGTTTTCAGAGCACCCAGCGTTATTATGAATGATGATGCCAGGAGCTATGAATCCCATTCCGTAGCACAACATCCATATTTATGGACCGTGCGAATGCCCCCTGAGTTTAGAATTTAATCCCAACTGCAGTATTTTTATTGCATGGTTTAGTGGAAACTGCAAATGAAAAATAAGAAGTAGGCCCCTGAAATTCCCAGTGTTAAACAATAATGTCCATATAACTAGGTAGCTGGCATAGATTTTAGGTATAATTTACTCTAATTTACACCTCCCCTCATGCAATGAACATTCCTGCCCACTTGGTGAGCGAGGTGCAGACTGGTAAAAAGTTAACATTTTTGCACGTCAGAGCTTTGCACAAAATGTGCAACTTATCACTGGTCTGTGCTAGGTGCAGAGCTTGATAAATCCCCCTTATTTAAATAATTTTTTGTTACTGGTTTAGTTTGAATACTGTTAGTTACGATAAGCCTTGGTTTATGTATATCAGTGATTATTACAGGAGTGCTTGTCTATTACGCTAGGTTAGCACAGGGCTCTGAGTGATGCATATTTGGCCACAGGACATCATTGCTTGGATTCCTAATGGTCTGCACTATGCTATCATTGGTTATCTCACCACGCATTTTGTTCAGTGAAATAGTAAAACGGCCATTCGTGCACACAAACATGGCTAAAACGCTACCTTTTTTTTTTTAGTTTAGCTGCTTTTTATGAAAACAGCTGTATTTTCAATGGTTAAAAAAATGGCCACTATATGAACCTTGCCTTTTAGGGTGTGCTGCCATTTTCAGCTTTTTAGATGCCGTTTTAAAATCCAAAACCTGGAACAGGTCAAAAGTAGACAAAACATATTAAAGGGGAACTCCAGGTTAAGGGTAAAAAAAAAAAAAAAAAAAAAACCTGCTGCAGAAGCATATAGCATTGCTTACCTGTTTAACCCAGTTTTCAAACTACCCAAAATCAATGTCCTTTAGAGGATTTTGTTCTGTATTGTGTTTCTGCACTTCCTGGTTGAGCAGTTGTACACAGTACTACAGGTTCCAGAATGCAATGCTTTCCCTCAGCTTTTCATCACAGTCCTCCACCCTGCCTATTCCCCGCCCAAATCTGATGAAAAACATCTAGGCTGTCTTCACGCATTGCAGTTTCATGGTTTTACTGAATTATTTGCAGTACTTTATCATTTAATTCTGCTCCCACCCACACGACACACTGTATCCTCTACCTGTAACATCACACAGCATGCTGTATCCTCTACCTGTAACACCACACAGCATGCTGTATCCTCTACCTGTAACACCACACAGCACACTGTATTCTCTACCTGTAACACCACACAGCACGCTGTATTCTTTACCTGTAACACCACACAGCACCCTGTATTCTGTACCTGTAAGACCACATAGCACTGTATTCTCTACCTGTAATACCACACAGCACGCTGTATTCTCTACCTGTAATACCACACACCACTATCTGTAACACCACACAGCACACTGTATTCTCTACCTGTAACACCACACAGCACACTGTATTCTTTACCTGTAACACCACACAGCACCCTGTATTCTGTACCTGTAAGACCACACAGCACTGTATTCTCTACCTGTAATACCACACAGCACGCTGTATTCTCTACCTGTAATACCACACAGCACGCTGTATTCTCTACCTGTAATACCACACACCACTATCTGTAACACCACACAGCACACTGTATTATCTACCTGTAACACCACACAGCACGCTGTATTCTCTACCTGTAACACCACACAGCACGCTGTATTCTCTACCTGTAACACCACACAGCACGCTGTATTCTCTACCTGTAACACCACACAGCACGCTGTATTATCTACCTGTAACACCACACAGCACGCTGTATTTTCTACCTGTAACACCACACAGCACGCTGTATTCTCTACCTGTAACTCCACACAGCACACTGTATTCTCTTCCTGTAACACCACACAGCACACTGTATTCTCTACCTGTAACACCACACAGTACGCTGTATTCTCTACCTGAAACACTACACAGCGCACTGTATTCTCTACCTGTAACCTCACACAGCACACTGTATTCTCTACCTGTAACAGCATACAGCACACTGTATTCTCTACCTGTAACAGCAAACAGCACGCTGTATTCTCTACCTGTAACACCACACTGTATTATCTACCTGTAACACCACACAGCACACTGTATTCTCTACCTGTAACACCACACAGCACTGTATTCTCTACCTGTAATACTACACACCACTCTGTATTCTCTACCTGTAACATCACACAGCGCTGTATTCTCTACCTGTAACACCACACAGCACTGTATTCTCTACCTGTAATACCACACACCACTCTGTATTCTCTACCTGTCATCATCATCAGCCTTTGCTCAGCAAACACACACAATGTGAGACAGAGGCATGTAATTTCTGTCTTTTGAGGGGAGAGAGCAGAGGGAGCAGGAGACAAAGTGGATTGGCACAGAGGCCATTTTTCTTCACTTCCTGGATGTCAATAAGCTACCAGTGTGGCAGAACCGCACAGATATGGTAATACATCATATAGACACATCTATATAACTTTTAATGTACTTTTAAAAGAAAAAACTGTTTTTCTTATTTGGAGTTCCCCTTTTAGGAAAGACTGAGATGGCTCAATTTTAGGGTAGTTTCACACGTACAGGATCCGCAGCAGATTTCCGCTGCAGATCCAGTAGGGTGAAGCTGAATGGGTCCCATACACGCATCGGATCTGCTGTCTGTATGGTCTTTAATGGGATTAGTGACAGAAAGCTCTGTGTGCCCTTGTGATTGCTGCATTAGGGTATGTGCACACTGCTGAAATAACACAGATAACTTGCCACGGATTCGGCCGCTTGCTAACACCAAGCCACCCCTCCCTCGCTCCGCCCGTCACATAGGCTCCATTCTATGCTTGGGTGGATTCCATCGTCCATCCAAAGAATTGACATGAGCCTATAAGTCGGGCAGAGAGTCAAGCGGGAGCGCACACGGAATCTGCGTCAAGTTATCAATGTGATTTCCATAGTGTTCATTTAAATGTCCTCATTAGCCCCATCCCTGGTGTCTTGTGGGTCGGATCTCCCTCCGCGATGCAAGAGGGGGTATCCTTTATACTGGCTGGGCCGGGACTCCACATCGGAATGATGCTGATCCTGGCTCTGCAATCCATGTATCTGGTCTGCTGCAGACCACAGTAATAGAGCACTGATCTAATGGATCAGTGCTCTATTATATACACAGCATGGGACATCAGTGCTGTGTATATAGAAGTCCCCCAGGGGGCTTCTAATAAGTTTATGTGAATTTAATTTCTTTTTTTAATATAAGATCCCCTCCCCTAATAAAAGTTTGAATCACCCCCCTTTTCCCATTTTAATAATAAAAATGAATAAATAAAAAATGAAACATATTTGGTATTGCTGCGTGCGTAATCACCCAAGCTATTGAATTATCACATTTCTGATCATGCACGTAAACTATGTAATTGCAAAAAAATTGCAAAGTGCAAAATTGTGCATTTTTGGACGCATCAAATCCGGAAAATTTATGATATAAAGCTATCAAAAAGTCGCATATGCAAGGAAGGTACCGATAGAAAGTACAGATCATGTTGCAAAAAAGGTTTTAATTTTTTAAAAGCCATCAGATAAAGTAAAACTTAGGCAAGTTACATATCATTGTAATCCTACCAACTTGAGGAACATAGATAACATCAGTTTTACCATAGGGCAAATGGCGTAAACACCCCCCCCCCCCCCCCCAAATAAAAAATGTCGCATTTTATGTTTAATTACACAGCACATATAATTTTTTTTTCTAGTTTTGCAGCATATTTTATGCAAAAATTTATTCGTCATTGCAAAGTACAATTAGTGACGCAATAAAAAGGGCTTGTGTGGGTCTCTGGGCGAAGCGCTATGACCTTTTAAACATGAGGAGGAAAAAACAAAAACGAAAATTGGCCCGGGGGGAAAGGGGTTAAAACTGGTATAAGCTTTAGATAATTTTTTTACACTGCATTATTTTGAACTCCATTTTCCATCTGAGTTTGTAAGCTAAAACCTGAAGTACAACATAACGCCAGAAAAGATAAACATTTTATAATGGAAAGATTTGTATCTTTTTGTAAACTAAAAGCAGAAGGGGAACATAATCCCAGAATACTGCTGTGTATGGCTATATTGACACACAGTATTGAGCGCTGATCTGCAGTTTACCAGAATGGAGTATAGTTGTTTCCTGGTGGGGCGTAGCCGGGGATTGTTCATGTAGTCCCTCTCGGACTCTGGAGTGGGGGCTGTAAGAATAACAGGAGTCAGGAGGATGTGAGGAGCAGTGCTGTAAATCTGAGGTTCCCTTCAGGATTACACGCAGTGCATTCCTTATATAGCACATCACTGTCTGAGGCTGAGAATTCAGTGTAGTGGGCTGTGCCTTCACTCCTTCATGGCCACATAAGTTACAGACTGGCCAAGTCAGGGTTACTGCTTTTTTTCTGCGCTAATGTTTCTGTACAGTAAGTACTGTCATGTTAAAATTGGTCTTCTACACATAACTGAAAGGATCGTCTCACTCCCAGTGGTGCTGGTTCTAGTATGTCTTTGTGTGCTGGGTGGGAGGGAGGACTGAATCTGCTTCTTACGGAGGAGAGATGATAAAGGATTGGGCTCTAATGTGGTTAGTAAGCAGGACCATATTTGGCTGTGTTTATCCAAAGTCTTTCTTCTCTACTAATGCAGCCTGTCACTTTCATTCTCAAAGAAGTTTTTCTGGCCTGGGCAGTCGATGCTTCGCTCTTCACTTCTTGCTATAAATACATTAAAGAGGTTGCGTGTTATCATAAGAGTTGACAAGCTGAGATTACACTAAATCTATACAGTGGCACAAAATTAACTCTGCCAATAAATTGCAGCAAAATGTCCCCAGTATGTAATTGACCGTTGTTCATTATATCGTAAAAGTGGTCCAGATATTCAGCTAGTATGAGCAAGTAATACGCTTACGGTTGCCACTTCAACCGCAAGAAATGAGAAGGCAGTGTAGGCTCATATACATCACAAATAGAAATGTACATATTCCATTTCTTAAAGTGACTCTGTACCCACAATCTGCCCACCCCAAACCACTTGTACCTTCAGATAGCTGCTTTTAATCCAAGATCTGTCCTGGGGTCCGTTCAGCAGGTGATGCAGTTATTGTCCTAAAAACAATTTTTAAACCTGCAGCCCTGTGCCAAACTGGCGTGGCCTAGAGTATCTGTGCCCTAACTTTGCACCAACCCTCCGTCCCTCCTCCCCACCCTCTTCATTATTAGGAAAGCCACTGGCAGGATTTTTCTGATGAATAGGAGAAAATCTGCCTGGGGCATTCCTAATGGTGAAGAGGGCAGGGAGGAGGGACAGAGAGGTTGTGCCGGTCTAATGCATACACAATCTAGGCCAAGTTAGTTTGGCACAGGGCTGCAAGTTTAAAAGTAGCCTTTTAGGACAAAAACTGCATCACCTGCCAAGCAGATCTTGGATTAAAGGGGTTATCCAGCGCTACAAAAACATGGCCACTGTTCCCCCTACTGTTGTCTCAAGTTCAGGTGCGGTTTGCAATTAAGCTCCATTTACTTCAATGGAACTGAGTTTCAAAACCCCACCCAAACTGGAGACTACAGTAGGGGGAAAGTGGCCATGTTTTTGTAGCGCTGGATAACCCCTTTAAAAGCAGCTATTCAAACGTACAAGTGGTTTGAGGGGTCAGATTGTGGGTACAGTCACTTTACATGGGTATTACTATCTAAGCTAATATAGTTAAAGTGTCACTGTCGTAAAAATATTTTTTTGCAGAAATCAATAGTCCAGGCGATTTTAAGAAACTTTGTAATTAGGTTTATTAGCTGAAAAATGCATTTTTATCATGAAAAAGCAGTTTGAAGCTCTTCCCCCTGTTTTCATTGTTCTTCTATGGAGAGAGCTAAATAAAACACCAAAACAGGACAACACCAAAACAGGACAACAAAGAGTTAATCTACAAATCCCTCACCCTTTATCTCCTCTGACAGTCACCACTGACCTCTCTGAGCTCTGATTACAGCATTCACCCACCTCCATGTTATGTAATCCTCTGTTAAATGCTTTCTGCTGTCGCTAACTCCCTCCTCCCCTCTCCCTAGAACAGACTGAGTACGTCTGATGCAACAAGTCACAATTTCCTGATTTTTTGCAGTGGATGGAAAAGAGGAGGGAGCAGGGGACCTGGGAAAAGGCTTTTTAAATACAGATAATGGCATATTTGGCTAATAAACCCAAAAGCGCCTGGACTGTTGATTTCTGCAAAAAAACAAAAACAAAAGAAAAACCAACAGTTACTCTTTAAACTTGTAGGGATCTATTCTATGATGTTATAGAGCAGGAAGAGTTGAGCAGATTAAAATTTATCTTTGTGATCAAAGATTCAGTAGAATTTGTCATTTATTACTCAAATGTAAGATTTTTTTTTTCTAGGCACAGGCTATGTTCACACATAGTATTTTGCTCAGTATTTTTTAAACCAAAACCAGGAGTGGGTTGAAAACTAAGAAACAATGCAAATCCTTCCATTATAATTGTGCCCTCTCAGTTCCCTTTTCTGATTTTGGTTGAAAAAATACTGACAGAAATACTGTGTGAACAAGTGAAATACAAGAAATACTATGTGTTAAAGTGTACCTGGTGTTATAACTTTGAAAATGTAAATCAACAGTAGATGTGATATAAAGCAAGTTTGTAATATACATTCTTTTTTTTTTAATCATGCTTTAAAACAAAGCTATAGAAATCCGGTCTCTTGAAGGCAGCTTTTTAGTCTTCTTCTGGTTGAAAAAAAAGAAGTGCTTAGCTTTGTTGAGATCAGTGGTTCTCTCATCTCTACTTATGAAATCCAATGTTTATGGCCAGCTATGTTGTAGGTGTATTTTATTTTGTGTGGAAACTACTGAACTCAATGGGAAGAAATTTAAAATCTATTTCTCTCAGTTCTTCCCATCAATTGATTCTATTAAAAATTTTATATAGGGTATATTTGACTCCTTGGAGACTGGCTATGATACATCATAGAGAGGACTCGGCCTGCCCAAAATGTCAGCAGGAGCAGGCCGACTTCTATCACTTGATCTGGGAATGCCCATCTGTCCAGACTTTTTGGAGGGAGGTTATAGGATTTATGGATAATTCCTTAGGGTTGGAATTAATAGATGAAGTATTCCCTATATTGATGGGGGCCCATTCCAATGATTCAGCAGATGGAAAGGTTATAAATAAGATGACAGCTCTTGCGAAGGTTCTCATCTCCCGGTATTGGATGGGGACGGGGGCACCCTCCTTTCATGAATGGAAAGTGCTAGTAGAGAGAGTATATAAGTATGAAAAGTCTATGGCTAGAAGGCAGTCCAGTAGAAGATTAATGCGATTCTGTAGGACTTGGGAGAAATGGGAGAATAGGGGGGTTGACTGAATGATTATCGGCAATTGAGGTTCCTGGGTAGTGGTGCTGTGTTAATGGGTTTTTTTTTCAAATTTTTTTTTTTTTTTTTTTTTTTTTTTTTCCCCTCTTTCCGTTTCGTTTCCATTCCTTCGCTGGGGGGTGGGGGGGGGTAGGGTTGGGAGGGTGGGTGGGGATGGTGGGCGGGGTAGGGGTAGTATAATGCATAATGTATTCTGTATATTGGCTTATTCCCTTAATTGGGTTGTGTTGATTTTTGTATATTTTTGTCTTTCATAAAATAAAAAGATTTTAAATTTAAAAAAAAAAAAAACTCAATGGGCCAATGCTGACATCTCTGGCTGAGACAGGAACTGTTCTGAGCAGGAGAGGTTTCTATGGGGATTTGCTACTGCTCTGGTCAGTTTCTAACATGGACAGAAGTGGCAGCACAGAGCACTGTGTCTGAATGTAAATAGAACAACACTTCCTGCAGGACATACAGCAGCTTATAAGTATGGGAAGACTTGAAATTTTTAAATAGAAGTAAATTACAAATCTATATAACCTTCTGACACTAGTTGATTTGAATTTTTTTTTTTTTTTTTTTTGCTGGACAACCCCTTTAAGTCTGTTTATATAATGTATATCCAACGAATCAAACATACAGAGATATGCCCAGAGAAGTACTGCGATAGTGTCCACACTAATGTCAGTGCTCACCATTCCACTGTAACTGCCCCACTGTCATTCCAAATAACAAGGCTAGAAATCTGGATCTTGTATTTTATGCCCCATGTGTTACAATTCTTATACGTCTTGAACCACAACTGTTGTCCTCAGCTGTTAGTTGGTGGAGTCGCCTGCATGGCACATTTGGCATCTCAGTCATTTCAAAGAGGTATTTATGCAGCAAAGTCTGTCTATGTTAAAACAGAATAAAACAGAATAACGTGAATAATCCATCATTTCTACTTCTGTATCTCTTTGCATGGGACCTTAAAAGATGCCTAAAACGTAGCTTTCCCTCTTCTCAATGGCACATTGGGCAGTTATGTACTCTGCCTACCTCCATTCCAGCTCTCGTAGAGAACTACGTTACTCCTGACACAAGTTTTATTCCTGATTAATATGTATTGAATAACAAATGGGACACATTCTGAATTAAAAATTCTTAAACCCCTTTTTTTATGCTTTTTAAAGAGGTACTCCGGGCCGGGTGGTATTTTGGAGGATTGCTGGGGGGGGGGGGAATTGAAGCCGGAGGTCTCTTACCTTCCCCGTTCCAGCGCTGGTGCCCTGATCGCGCCGCCCGGTACTCCCGTCCCACGGCCGCTTCCTGGTCAGAGCTGCCGCATGAGACTTGACTTGCGGCAGCTCTGACCAGGAAGCAGCCGTGGGATGGGAGTACCGGGCGGTGCGATCCAGGCACCGGCGCTGCAACGAGGGAGGTAAGTGACCTCCGGCTCAAATTTCCACCCCCTCCCCGGCCTGGAGTACCCCTTTTAAAGTGTTTCAGGTTCCCTTGTTGAATAGACACATTGTGGCCAACTTCAGCCTTCAGTAGAGGAATCATGGGAGCTTACTGCATACTTTGTTATTATAAGGTTCTATGTTAGCATTCGATCTTTCTAGATGCCTCAGATTGTAAACCCCCTTCCTTCCTCTTCCCCAGGTCTAGACTATCATTCATCATATTCAGGTGTATGTTAAGGAATTATCGTTTTGGATGCCGATGGGTACAGAAGGTGACCACATTAAGAGTTTGACATCATCTGATCATTAATCTTTAGCATACCTAAAGGATGAGATTACAAACTACAAAGATCCTGTTTAAAATTTCTCTCTGCCAAGAAACCGCTCCCTGTGGTTTCTCAAGCTCTGTATAAACGATAAGACTCCTCCTGATACTTTATGTAGCTCATCACAGGAGATTATAAGATGCAACAAAGGAATTCTCATCAGCTGTGCTAAATATTCTAAAGGAAAGTACAAACATTTATACATTGCAAATGAATGTCAAAATACTGATTCCTATATACTGCACTTTGTATGACCAGGATCAGATAGGCCATCTGGTATTTCTGGCAGGTGAGTGGGTGCACAATTAGTTATTGTTGCTATTTGAGGCCTCTGAGTGTTTGATACTGTTCTCGAGTTTATCAGTACTGCTGATCAGGCTGTGAACTTGAAGAGGAGGAGGCCCTCTATATAATGACAGGTTCTAATTAGGGATGGTCCGAAACTGCCGAACGCTCGGCTCCGTGGAGCGGATGGATACAGCGGGAGGACCGCCTGGAAAACTTGGATACAGCCTATGACTATGGCTATATCCCAGTTTTCCAGGCGGTCCTCCCGCTGTATCCACCCTCTCCACGGAGCGGGCAGACAGCGGGAATCATTACCGAGAGTTCGGGTTCGTACGAACGCGAACCGAACTCTGTTCGGACCATCCCTAGTTCTGATCATACCAAATCTCCAGGCATTTAGCCCATACTTCATTAACTATATGACAGACAGCTAGAGAACTTTTGACTGTCATAGCTTGTACACCATTAAGGGTGCGTTCACACCTACAGGATCTGCAGCAGATCTGCAGTAGCTTTAATGCTGTATTCAGTTATTTAAATGAAATCTGCTGCAGAAAATCAGCTGCAGATCCTGTAGGTGTGAACGCACCATTAAAGGATTTTTCTTTAGACAAAATGTACCAATAAGCAAGCCACTGACCGCCGTGGTGATGACACCCTGCACCCGCGCCAGCTGTTCAGCACCCTTACTAAATAGTAAATGGAACACCTATATTCCTAGGAGCATACCTTATTACAAAGACCTCCAATATGTTGGCTCATTATACCAGAAAAGCAAATTATAAAACACCTACATAGTATAAAGAACCCTCAATAATTTCAAATCACACAAATGTATAGGAAAATATAACAAAACTTTATTAAATCTACCACAAAGAACAATAAAAACAAGACCTGGGAGGTGGGAGACCCCACTAGTGGGACATGTAAGAATCTAAAGTGCATGTGCATATAAGGAATAAACGTTCTGTAAACTTATCAGCATTAATGCATATAATAACAGTAAAGTGCAAGTGCAACACCACAAAATGCTATAGTACCTATAGTATAGGTCCCAGTCCGCTGGCCTTCCACCTCTTTCCAACACCATTTCGCTTCCGCTTCCTCAGGGTCTTGTTTTTAGTGTTCTTTCTGATAGATTCAATAAAGTTTTGTTATATTTTCCTATACGTTTGTGTGATTTGAAATTATCGAGGGTTCTTTATACTATGTAGGTGTTTTATAAATAGCACATGGAGTTTGTCTTCATTCACTGTGTAGCAGAGGTGACCTTTAACTGCAGCTCAGGTCTCGTTTAAGTGAACAGGAGCTGAGCTGTAGTTACACATCACCACCACTGCACACTAAACAGGGACAAACTCCATCTACTGTGTAGTGCCAAACAGCTGATTGGCACCTAGACGATCAATTACCGATGAGCTACCCTGTACCCCTTTAGGTAATGCTCAGATGTAGAGAGGAGCGAACCTCAAGCACTCTCACGGACATGATATTTTTGATGGGTCAAATATTGCATTTAATTATCAGTGGCTAAAGAAGTTGGATACAGTCCTAAGGCTGCCTGGAAAACATGGATACAGTGATAGGCCATAGGCTGTAGCCATGTTTTCCAGGGTTTCCTAGGGCTGTATCCAACTTCAGCAGCCACCAGTAACTCAACCCACTGTAGTCCGCTGGTGATTACTTTATCAAGTCTGACAGATGTACAGTAAAATACCTGGAGTTATATGAGACACCATTTGATGAGCTTCATGACAGTTCACAGTTACAAATGCATCTTTTTTTTTAACTTACCTCCAAAGGCTATGACACTTACCAGCATGATTTAGTGACACATTGTCATAATATCTATATGGATTATCTATGTGTGGACACCCATTGATTATGCACATAAAGACTTTAGGCCATTCTAATAG
Source organism: Dendropsophus ebraccatus (assembly GCF_027789765.1). Taxonomy (NCBI): domain Eukaryota; kingdom Metazoa; phylum Chordata; class Amphibia; order Anura; family Hylidae; genus Dendropsophus; species Dendropsophus ebraccatus. The sequence continues at coordinate 142,460,376 of NC_091454.1, read as the reverse complement.
CATGCTGTGATGATGTTTAGGGTTAATCAGAAATTGGAATACCTTAAGGCTATGTTCACACATAGCGTGCACTACGGCTGTTGTTGACCCAGCCATTAAAAAAAATGAACTTGTCAATTTTCTACGCCCATAATTTGGTGAACTGTGGCCGTAGTTAACCCTCTGTGCACACAATGTATGGCTGTGCTTCTGGCCGTACATTGAACAGATGTCTATGGCTAATTGGATTGGAGACACATTCAAAGGTGCCCATAATCCAGAAATAAAATGTTCCTGCATGTAAAACAGTGTCTGTTATTTGACATTGTGTAAACTTAGCCTAAAGGGGTATTTCCATCTGGCATCACTATGCCCTATCCAAAGTGGTCACAGAATAGGGCAAAACTAAGAGATTATGAGGTTCTGACCATTTTGACCCCCACAATCTCAAAAACAGGGACAGTAAAATCTCAGCTGAATGGAGTCACCAGGAAAGCTGTATTCATGCTCTTTGGCGGCTCCATACAGAATGAATGGAAATGCTGCAGCTTTATTTAGTGGGGATTTAAAGACCCATGTTCTCAAGATCGCAGGGGGTCTGACTGTTACAAACTAACCTGTGCATCCTGTGGATGGAGCATAACTATCCCAGATGGGAATCCCCCCTTTACATATAAGATAAGGGTGGACAACACCCTAAACATTATATATTTTAATGACAAGTTGTACCACTGACAAACACGGCACAGCAAAATTTGTATAATTAAAGCACGTACTTCCAAGGAATACACATAGGGGGAGATTTATCAAACTGGTATAAAGTAGAATTGTCTTATGGTGCATTTACACAGAGAGATTTATCTGACAGATTTTTGAAGCCAAAGCCAGGAATGGATTTGCAAAAAGGATAGATCCCAGTCTTCCCTTTATGACCTGTTCCCTGATTATAGTCTGTTCCTGGCTTTGGCTTCCAAGATCTGTCAGATAAATCTCTCTGTGTAAATGCACCATAAGTTGCCCCTAGCAACCAATCAGATTCCACTTTTCATTCCTCACAGATTCTTTGAAAAACGAAGGGTGGAATCTGGAACAATTCAACTTTACACCGGTTTGATAAATTTCCTCCATTATGTCTAATAGATGCTGGTATCCCTTAGTACATGGCCTGCTTTTGTATGGTTATATCCTGAAGACACAATAAAGGGCCCAATTCATGCAATACACCTGCCGGGGCTCAGTGTAGTAAAGTAAATCTCCTCCAGTGTGATTCTGTGCGGAGGATAGTACAGAGGAGGGCGGTGATTGAGTCTGATCTCTATAAAAGGTAAACTGGGTTATGTGTTTATTCCCTGGTGAGTGTGCCCAGCCTGCGCTTTTCATATGTTTGTGTGACATTCCCCAGACATAGAAGCAAAGGGCCTATTGTACAGTAGAACCTCTTTAAGACCCCAGGGTCAGATACACGTGTGTACTTATTACAGATTTACTGAGCTCACCCGTGTTGTCATCTCTAAAGAGAGAATGGTTTTATAGACAGGCTGGGCAGGCACACTCAGATCTGATCGCCTGAGGCATGTGGATTACTAATTCACAAGAAAGAGAGAGGTGCTGAACACAGACGCCATCTCATATGTCCATGGAAGACAGTCTCTTGGATGGAGTAAACACAGTGAGGAGAATAAAAAAAAATAAATAAATAAAATACAAATTTGCCAGATTTTCGGTGCAAAATTTGTTGTTCAGCAGAATTTTTTAAACAAACTAGACAAAAAAAATAAGAGCTTTGTGCCATAAATGCTTGAAAATCTGAGCCAATTTAAAGATGGTGAAATTTAAAACTAGAGAGTCGGAGGAGCAGTCCCTTCATCTGGCTCAGCCGGGGGGCTCAGAAATCTATTATTCTTGGCTGCAGCAGGCGAGAGCAATATTTTCTGGATTTGATGCAACCAAAAATTACACAGTGATTAGAAGTCCTCTGGGGGACTTCTATATACACAGCATTGATCTCCCATTGAGATCAATGCTGCGTATATGTGGTGTCCCACCATGGGTGTTGCTATTGGTTACACCCCTCGCAAAAGCCTGTACTGATAAAGTTTTGCCACAAGATGTCGCTATTGTATATATATGTACTCAATAGCTGCACAGCTAAAGTATGGAAAGGGTTGTTTGTCTATATGTTGCATGAATCTGTGAACCAATGAGAATGTCTACTTCTTCAGTGCTATCATCTCTCTCTCTTTACTACTTCTTTATGCACTCTTCACCCATTCACAGCGCACCTTACAGGGAGCTGTAGATAGGAAGTCACGTTGGTAGAGGAAGTGTAGTGGTTCTTTGGTATTGGACTTTGTAGGGGTAGGATGCAAGCTAGAACGCTCCCTACAGTGGTTACTTCGGGCCCTGGCCCTCTGCCAGGTCCCCAGTCTTAGGTTCCTGTATGGAGAGGAAGCAAGACAAGACGCACCTAACAGTATTCCTTCAAGAAACCTTACTCAGCACTATGCATTGTTAAAACCTTCACAGGAGAGGACAAGTCAGAGATCGTATCAACCCACGCTGTGGATTAGGAGAGTCACAGTGCAGGACAGTATCCACAACGGCAGAAAGCTAGAAACTGATCCGGATAGAGCAAAGTTGCTAGAAGCCTATAAACTCTTTCGCAGCGCGGGTGTCAGCAGGGAACCCTCAACATTCCGCTCATCCCAGGTAACAGGGTCTAGGGCTTGTGTCTCCCTCTAGGACATGTCCCCAGACACTGGTAGGGCAATGGGTGGTTCATTCTGACAAAAGTCGATGCACAGGCACAAGTATTCTCTCTCAAGTATTCTTCTATTTCTACCTCATCCTCCAACATTCCAGCAGAGCACAGTACTACTTGGGTTGGGTTTCTCACGACAACCTCCTCTCTGCTCTTCTGGTTCATCTGTATACCTATCAGCACGCAACCCAGTCAGCATGACTGTACCGCTCTCTATAATCTCACTACAGATCTGGATCCTGATCTATTAAGTGTCATATCAAGTATCAAGTACTCTGTCAATGCACAGGTGTATGTTCTGTTATACCTAAGTATCTTCAGAGTAAACAAGGTTTATTTATGATAAAGAGACTTTGTGATTCTTCGCCCTGCACTAACACAGTATACACTCAATCCTTGGGACATTTCCCCTGTCTGTGGGTGGCAGTACAAATAGTCCGGGTGGTTCACTACTCCACTCCGGACCATTGTGACATTAGCCCAAGGCACCCCTCAGCAGCCCGGCAGGTCACTGACCACAGGGGAACAAGGTGTATCTAGCCCTTTAATATAAAAGCAGGTGTGCCATCATACCTGTGTGCCCAACCGGCACTGGCGTCACAATATAACATCCTAGGGTCTGGCTACATCTCGGCCAACCACCACAGGAGTGGCGTCACGCTCTACCATCTGGCAAATGACCAGCTGTGCCTCCGCCAGAGCACCACGTGGTAACACCACATATATAATAGAGCACCGATACATTAGATCGTTGCTCTGTCGGTCTTGTCTGCTGCATGACCAGAGCAGCATATCATACTGAGTCGGGATTAGCGTCATTCCGATTCTGAGGCCTGGATGGGTAAGTTAAACGGATCGCCCCTCCGCCATCGCATCGCCTGTTAGACACCAGGGATCGATCTGCCCTTTAGACACCAGGAATGAGGGATAAATATCTGTTTAGATGCAGCTGTCAGCCATGATAGCTGCATTTAAACGGCTCATTAGCGGTCCAATCGTTGTACCCATTATTAGCCGCGGTCCTGGGCTAAAAATAGCAACCGAGATCGCGCGGCCCCGCTCTGAACTCCCCTACCCGGCCAAGGACGTATAGTTACGTCCTTGGTCGTGTAAGGGTTAAGGAACATTTATTTTTTTCAAATTAAAATTAGATTTAAAATTTTTTAAAAGCCATCAAATAAAATAAAGCACATATCGATGTAATTGTACCAACTTGAGGAACATGTATAACATGTCAGTTTTACCCTAGGGCGAACAGTGTAAACACAAAGCCTCCCCAAATAAAAAAAATTGCATTTTTTTTTTTTCAATTTCACCATACATATAATTTTTTTCTGGTTTCCCAGCATACTTATACTTATATATGCAAAAATTAAGCCTGTCATTACAAAGTACAATTAACTGTGCAAAAAATAAGGTGGGTTTCTAGGTAAAAAAATGCAACTGCTATGGCCTTTTAAGCACGAGGAGGAAAAAACAAAAGCGCAAAAATGAAAATTGTCCCTGTCTTTAAAGAGTTAAAGGGAATGTAGCACTAGGTACATCACTTTAAGTTTTTTACATTAAAAAAAGGGCACGGGAATGCCAGTGACGCAGTCCTTTTTTTTTTTTATACTGCCGCCCAGTACCCGGGCACCAGCCTGTTACGAAGCACTCGAGGTGGGCCTGCCGGCCGTCAGTGTGACTGAACCCCCTCCCTTCTATGATTTTGCCTTACACTGGGGGCCGGTGGGCTCGTCCTCAGTGCTTCATGCCAGGCTGGTGCCCGGGAACCGGACGGCATTAAAAAAAAAAAAAAAAAAAAAAGGGACTGTGTCACAGGCATCGATGCATTGGCTTCTTTATGTAAAAAAAACCCAAAGCGATGTACGTAGTGGTACATTCGCTTTTAAGGACACAGTGGATTTTGGCCTTGAGAACAGAGCAAATTTTCATTTTGGCGTTTCTGTTTTTCCCTCCTCGCTTTGCATAACTCTAGCCCTCGCGGGCAGGGTCCTCTTCCCCATGTATCAGTCTGCCATCTGCCTTCATGTAATATGTTTTGACCTTGTAATGTTCTTGTTTGTTACCCCTATCTATTGTATAGCGCTCTGGAATTAAGTGTGCTTTATAAATAAATAATAATATTAATAATAATAATAATAATAATAATAATAATAATAACTCTCTTATTTTTCAGGAACAAGTGTATTTTGTAATGATTACTTTTAATCTATGATAAAGTTTATGATGAAATTGTGGAATTTGAAACAAAATGCAATTTCACCAATTTGGGTGGTTTTCCTTTATACGTAATGCACTTTACGGTAAAACTGATATGATATCTTTATTCTGTAGGTCAGTCAGCATACAACAACTCCCATGTTTACATAGCTTTTTTTTATTATTTTACTATTTTTAAAACAGTAAAATGTTTTGTTAAATAATTATGATTAAATTGCCACATTGAGACTATTTTTTTCTCCTACAGGGGTGTTTGGGGGCTCAGTTTTTGCACCACGAACTATAGGTTTTATTGGTACGATATAGGTGTAGATTGAAATTTTTTTATTGCTTTTTATGATTTTTTTTCTTATATATAATGTGACAAAGAAATCTGCAATCCTTGTGTTTTTTTTTTTCATTTCATTTACATTGTTCACTATGAAGAAACAATAATGTTACATGTTAATAGATCAGACAATTCTGAGCGTACTTTTTTAGACAGTCCATTATCATCTTAGATTAAAATCACATAGAAGCACAATCCATAAAACATTAGGCTAGAGTACAGACCATACAATAGTTCAGAGTATTTTTTCCTCTTTACAACAGATTGATTTACAATGCAGCAGCCATTTTTTACTGCCTTACACTCTCTTCCCCCCCTCCCCACTTAGACTATGTTTTCCTTGGAGTTAAGGGGGATACCAAGTAATCCCTTCTGTCAGCATTCAGTCAAGTTCTAATTTTGGAACCACAAGGCTGCTCCCACCAGACTTTTTCGGAAGGGGTGTAATTGACACCTTGTAGAGATACTTTGTATTGGCAGACATATCGATTTGGGCTGCATCAGCAAAGAGTCCAGTTTAGGTGCATTTACACTGTCAGAGTCTGCAACAAGTTTCCTATGTTTTCATGCTCTCATTTACCTGCAATATGAGTGGTCCCTCATATTGTCAAATGTAAAGCATGTGAAATACTGTCTCACCTAACTATACAAGAAAGCCTTTGGACTGATAGGTGCCCTTACAAAAATTCAAAGCTGTACTGTGAATTGCTAAGGTGTACTGTTAACCATTTGTGTCTTTCTTTACAGGAGATGTTTTAGCATGTCACATCTTGTACATTGTAATGCTGTGTATACATATTATAGTAAATTGCTGTGTGGCTGGGCAGCATGGCAGGTAAGTTGGCCCTCAAACAAACCATGAGGCCTACATATAAAGCACGCTGTGTGACTGCGATTGGAGAATATGAGACCATGGAACCATTCAGCTGACGAGTCCCCATGCTCTCAGAACAAATGACAAGCTCCCACCAAGCAGTGTTGTATGCAGGTGGAGTTATGTGAAAAACGGCAGTGATCCTGGCCTGTGTGACGGACCACCACAGACGCCATGATGTAACAGAGAAAGAGATATTGGCAAGCAGGGTCATGACTTAGTGCCAGTTCACACAGAGTAAAATCGGTGGAATTCCACAGTGGAGCTCTCCGCCGCAGAATCCTGTGTGCCGTCTGTTTCAATGGGACGGCTCGCGCGCCTTCACTTTCAGGGCTCTCTGCTCAAAGAATTGACATGTCAATTCTTTGAGCAGAAAGCGGCAGAAGTGGAGGCACGTGAGCCGTCACATTGAAACAGAAGAAAGGCGCGATTCTGCCGATTTTACATTGTGTGAACTGGCCTTTATAGTGTATGAAGCTTTGAAAGTACTACTGAGACTACTGTTTAAGGCTTTTAGAAAGAAGTGTGCAGTGAAATTCAAATGAGTGACAGAGAAGAGACTGATAGTGACAACACCCAAAGAGTGCGGAGAGAGTGCTATGTGTGACATCAAGGCATCTTGAGTAAGTGGCAGTGAAGCAATGCAGAATCTAGGCAGTATAGGCCCTCAGAGAGAGAGACAGACTGTGTTGCAGAGTGCACCCTTGGTGCTGTAGTATATTACTGGGACTAATGCTGGGTTTACACGGAGCGATAATTCGCCCAATCGTACGATTGACGATTTCTAAGTAACAATTTTTCTTTTATAACGATCAGCGTTTAGATGGAACGATATAAGAAAATTCGTTTTCCGATCGTTTTGTGATCACTTAAGCCTATCTCGCACATAGGAAAAATCAGTGAACGACTGTTTACACGGAACGATCGGCGAATTTTTTGCGAACGACGAACGATGATTTAAGAACCTGTTAAAAGATCAAAATGAACGATTTCTCGCTCGTCGTTCGATCGTTCGCCGCGTTTACACGTACGATTATTGTTCGAATTCGATCGTTATCGTGCAAATTCGCATGATAATTGTTCCGTGTAAACCCAGCATAAGGGTCCATTTACACAGAAAGATTGTCTGCCAGATTATCTGACAAAGATTTGAAGCCAAAGCCAGGAATGGACTATAAACAGAGATCAGGTCATAAAGGAAAGCCTGATATTTCCCTTTTCAGATCCATTCCTGGCTTTGGCTTCAAATCTTTGGCAGATAATCTGTCAAATAATCTTTCTGTGTAAATGGACCCTTAGGCATTGAACGCATGCACCAGTTTCTGAGTATAAGCTTAATATTTTTTTGCCCCTAGCTCGTGTGGGGGGGGGGGAGGGGATGGCCTATTAGATAAATAGATTTTTAACGATTAGACAAGATTGCAAACGAGATCTTCCTGAAATCATTCACTATATTACACAGAAGGATAGCCATTAGTCACAATCGTTATCACGATTGATTACTCCATCTGGTCCCAGCAAATTTACAAACTATATGGATTTACAGTCAACGATTAGTGATCGAATGTGGAATATTGAAGATTTTAGGTTCAGCTCAAAAGATGCGATCAAAGACACACAAAATAAAAAATACAATATTACCATACCTTCAGCATGCTTGGAGAAAACAAAACAAACACCATGCAACAGATGTATTACAAAAAGTGATAGCATATCCCTGGGAAATATATATGCCTTTATATAAGACACTAGAAATGTAATTACTACTACATTCTAATCACAGTACCACGACTCACTGCAAGCATACCATCAAACAGTAGACATACTCCATTCACACAATGGATATCTACCGCATACTCATCACATACTGCACTAACATGCCCGCCACATACTGCATTTGCCACTATTTTACTTATCACATACCACATGTGCCAATTACCTACTGCATGTACTTACCTATCACACACCACATGTGCCACTTACATACTTGCCACATGCTGTACGTACCACTAACCTACCCTTCACATACCACATATGCCACTAACATACTCATCATATCACATGTGCTAATTACATACCTACTACATATTGCATGTACCACTTTGTTTACCCACACACCACATATAATTAATATGTTAATTCTTTATTATTCTATTGTAAGATACTTACAAACACATAAACACACACACTTACTTTTTTCAAAAAGATTTTGGGGGGTAAGGGTCTTCATATTGTGTGAAGGCAGAAGCTCCTGGTCTTGTCTTCATTCTTACTCCCCCTCCCTTCTGAGATGGCTGATGTAAACAAGTCCCTGCCAGCTGTATTTGCAACTTTGTAGCCTCTTTATAATGCTGGGGGGTTAATCTGAGGTCAAGTTGCTTGTGAATTTACTGTGATTATCCCTCCTGGCATTACAAAGTTGCAGATAGGGACTTTACATCAGCCATCTCAGAAAGGAGGAGTAGGAGAGGGAGGTGGAGATAAAAGCTCACACACAGATGTTTGTGTTTTCAGCAGAAAGCAGCAGCTCAGAACTGGGAGAGGAAGATTAAATAGATTATAACAAGTATGGATGAAATTGTTAGGGCCCTATTCTACCGAACGATTATCGTTCAGATTATCGTTAAATCGTTCGAATCTAAACGATAATCGTTCGGTTGAAATGCAGTTAACGATTAACGACCGAACGAGAAATCGTTGATCGCTTTATAAGACCTGGACCTATTTTTATCGTTGCTCGTTTGCAAAACGTTCGCATTGAATAAGACGTTGTTCAGAGTAGATACGAAAGCAATAGCGAAGAAAAAACTATCGCAAATACTATCATAAATAACAATTATCGTTCCATGCAAATGAGTGAACGTTTTCAGGTCTTTCGCAATAGCGTTCGTTTGAGATTGTTAACGATTATGCGAACGATAATCGTCCGGTGGAATAGGGCCCTTAGTCTCACCATGGGTAGCAACATATGAAAAAATATGTTTGAGCAGAATACCACTAACAAATTGAGGGAAATGTTCTCTTTAAATATCTACAATAGAAATTGACATTTTGATTTTATATGCTCAAATCTGCCTAATTTCTGCTGTGTGTATTTACCCAAAGGGACCAACCTCCTTTTTTTACTGCAGATTTTGCTGGAATGGTTTTGGGGTGAGATGTCACAGTTGCAGTGCCCCTGTGGTACCAGTACAGTGGAAAACCCCCAAAAAGTGACTCCATTTTGGAAACTACATCCCTCAAGGAATTCATACAGACCTGTACTGAGCATTTGCAACCCAAACATGTTTGAGCATAGTTTTTATTAATTTTGTTTCCCAATAACATGTAGTTTTAGCTCAAAGTTTTAACTTTCACATAAAAACCTTTGCATTTTTTTTTCTGAGAATAGCAATACCCCATATGTGGTTATAAACTAAAACTATTAAACTTGGCAGGGATTTTTTTCTGAATCCATGTCATATTTGTAGAGCTCTTTAGGTACTAGTACAGTGAAAACTCTCCAGAAATGACCCCATTCTGTAAACTATAGTACTTGGGTATCTGGGTATTTACATGGGTATTAACCTATCAATATAATGAGCATTTGATTTCCACAAGTATTTGCCAGAAACAAGTTCATACTGTTGCACAGTGAAAACTGCAATTTTTCCAGATAAACCATTTTAGTGCCCAATATGGCACATCGTGATTATTATGCAGTGGGACATACATTAGCCCTCAGGAGTAAAAGAGCCCTGTTTGCAATTTAAGGCATGCGTTCACACTGAGGAATCCGCGCAAAGAAGTCAGTGTTAATCCGCGCTGATTACTCAGTGTTAATGCACCCTAATAGGGTAATATACACTGAACTGACCCCCAATTGCAGATGTTTAACTAGAAATAATTAAAGAAACCTCCAGGAAAAATTACCCAATTTTTGAAACTACACTTTTAGGCTGGGTTCACACTATGTATATTTCAGTCAGTATGTGTATATTTCAGTCAGTATATTTCAGTCAGTATTGCAACCAAAACCAGGAGTGGATTAAATACACAGAAAGGCTCTGTTCACACAATGTTGAAATTGAGTGGATGGCCGCCATTTAATGGAAAATATTTGCTGTTATTTTAGAACAACGGCTGTTATATTGAAATAATGGCCGTTATTTACTGTTATATGGCGGCCATCCACTCAATTCCAACATTGTGTGAACAGATCCTTTCTGTGTTTTTAATCCACTCCTGGTTTTGGTTGCAATACTGACTGAAATATATTGACTGAAATATACGTAGTGTGAACCCAGCTTTAAGGCATACAGTAAATAAGCTGTAAGCATACTTTTACTTCCTCTTTCCCACTGAGCTTACACATGTCTCCAGGGCTTGAATTGTCCTTGAAGAGTTCAATAACCTCAGTGAAGAATCAGCAAAGCCAAGCTGATTCAGCTCGACACCACTGTGTCCCTGTCCCGGGACAAGGAGTTTTGGTGCCCTAGGCAGAGAAGGCAAATGGCGCTCCCCCCCCCCCTTTGAACCCAGCGTTATCAGAATCAGTGCTCCCCACACAGTATAATGCCCTGAATGTGTCCCCACACTGTATTAAGAGCCCCAATACTGATGGTAGTTCTCCTACCACCATACAGTGATTACATATTGCCTCAAAACTTTTCTAAACAAAACAGAAAGATATCACAAATGATACTATTACGTTATACCGCCGCACCATGACCACTATTACGACAGACCCTCTAACAGAGTGCAGTTACATCCAGTGACTCACAGGTGGCGTCTTCTCTGATCAGAGTCTGTCACTTTTTCTTTTTCTCTCCATTCAGCGTAGGCTTTCCCCGGCTGTGAATCTTCTCTCCAGAATCTGCCAGAGAAACATTTTAGGCTCAAACACATACTGTAGTTAGGTCCCCTGTACTTCTATATAGTAGTTACACCACTCTGTGCCCCCATACTTTTAAGGTGTCCCTGTGCATCAGTATAGTAGTAAGGCCCCTCTGTGCAGCCCCAATATAGTATTGACTGCTGTGTGCTGCCCCCAGTAGTATATAGACCCCCTGTGTGCTGCCCCAAGTTACATAGACCCATGTGCAGCCCCCAGTATTATATAGACCCCCTGTGTGCTCCCCCAGTAGTATATACACCCCCTGTGTGCTGCCCCCAGTAGTATATAGCCCCTGTGTGTAGTAGCGGATTATAATAGTTCAGTTTCGGGCGGTAGCCCATGGCCCCCCAAACAGACTTATGGTGCGTTTACACAGAGAGATTTATCTGACAGATTTTTGAGGCCAAAGCCAGGAACAGACTATAAACAGGGAACAGGTCATAAAGGAAAGACTGAGATTTCTCCTCTTTTCAAATCCATTCCTGGCTTTGGCTTTCAAAATCTGTCAGATAAATCTCTCTGTGTAAACGCACCATTATACTTTCAGTGGTGTATTATCTGCATGCTACAGTTTACCACAATTTTGCACAAGTCAGGGCAAAACTGCAGCCTGGAGACAATGCAGTAACATTAGAGAACATACTGAAGGACTTTATCATATGACAATGATGTCACCACAGGTCTTTAACAGGCTGCATTATGGAAAAAAAATTATGGAAAAAGAATAGAGCTAGTGCTGCCATAGTTACAGTGGGTTGTGGGGGCCCAAGCTTGTTGAACAGCCCAGGGCCCATGGTAAAGTTGATCCGCCCCTGCCTGTGTGTTGCCCCAGTAGTATATAGACTTCTGTGTGCTGCCCCCAGTAGTATATAGACCCCCTGTGTGCTGCCCCCAGTAGTATATAGACTCCTGTGTGCTGCCCTCAGTAGTATATAGACTCCTGTGTGCTGCCCCCAGTAGTATATAGACCCCATGTGTGTTCCTCCAGTAGTATATAGACCCCCTGTGTGCTCCCCCAGAAGTATATAGATCCCTTGTGTGCTGCCCCCAGTTATATATAGATGTCCTGTGTGCTCCCCCAGAAGTCCCCCTATGTGCTCCCCTTAGAAGTATATAGATCCCCTGTGTGCTTCCCCATTAGTATATTGATCCCTGTGTCCTTCTCCCTAAGGATATAGATCCCTCTGTGCTCCCCCAGAAGTATATAGATCCCTGTTTGCTTCCCCAGTTATATATAGACCACCTGTGTGCTGGCCCCAGTACTATATAGATCCCTGTGTGTTCCCCCAGAAGTATATAGATCCCTGTGTGCTCCCCCCAGTTATATATAGATCCCCTGTGTGCTGCCCCCAGTAGTATATAGACCCCTGTGTGCTCCCTCAGTAGTATATGTCCCCTCTGTGCACTCCCCCAGTAGTATATAGCCCCTGTGTGCTCCCCCAGTAGTGTATATAGATCCCTGTGTGCTCCCCAGTTATATATAGACCCGTCGTGCTCCCCCAAAAGCATATAGACTCCTGTGTGCTCTCCCAGTAGTATCTAGACCCCTGTGTGCTGCCCACAGTAGTAAATAGATCCCCTGTGTGCTCCCCCAGAAGTATATAGAATTCTGTGTGCTGCCCCAGTTATATAAAGACCCTGTGTGCTCCCTTAGAAGTATATTGACCCCCTGTGTGCTCCACCAGAAGTATATGGATCCCCTGTGTGCTGCCCCAATTATATATAGACCCCCTGTGTGCTCCCTTAGAAGTATATTGACCCCCTGTGTGCTCCCCCAGAAGTATATAGACATCCTGTGTGTGGCCCCAGTTATATATAGACTCCCTGTGTGCTCCCCCAGAAGTATATAGAGCCCCTGTGTGTTGCCCCACTTTTAAATAGATCCCCTGTGTGCTCCCTAACCCTTCCCTAAACAACCAAAGTTACTAGAAAAAAACCAAAAAAAACCCACTATACTCACCTGGTCCGCGCATCTCCTCTTCACTGCACTTTTGTGGCCGCAGACAGTGTTTTGCCTGCGGTCACAAGAGGCTGCGCTCCCCTTGCAGTGTCAGTCCTTGAGTGACGTCACTGGAGTGCCAACCTCGGGTCAGCCTGCGGCCACAAGAGTAACTGGCAGGGAGGGAGCCACTGGCTCCCTCTCTGTCAGTGCTGCTGTATGTAACTATGAGCGCTAGTTACGAGCACTCATAGTTACATTGCAGAACGAGCGGGCGGGCAGGATGGATGGGTAAGTAAATTAATTACTTACCCATGCAGACTGCGCCCCCTGTCGTTTTGCACTCTAGGCTATCGCCTACCCCTGCCTGCACCACTCCCCCTCTCCGAACCAGGAAGAGAGTGGGGATGCACCAGTGCCGAGATGAGTTCTTGGCATATTGGTAAACCTCTTCAAGACCCATCTGTGCCCCCATATAGTGTAAGGCTTCCTCTGCGCCTCCCCCCCTATAGTGTTAGTGTTAGGCCTCCGTGGAAAAAAAAATTACCTCTCACATCGCTTCTCGCAGCTACTCTCTTTCCTCCCAATACTCTCTTCCAGTGGAGTCAGCAGACGTTTCTGGCTCTCTACTCTATAATGGCATTCTTTTCAGCTGTGTTTTGCACACATAGCTGAAAGCCACTCTCACCCTGGGATCTGGAACATGGCACAACTGGTGGTGAAAGCTTAAACATCAACTGGGGGACATGCTACTATGCCCTCTGGTCCAACCCACCCATACTTGAAAGGCAACCCTTGAGTTTAAAAAAACCCAAAACAACCTTTTAGACAATTCAGTAGTGGATGTTTTGGGCAGTAGCCCAGGGCTCATGACCGCCCAAACAGATTTATACTTTAATGTATTGTCTCCTGGCTACAGTTCTGTCATGATTTGCAAAATAAAATAGCTGATTTACCACGATTTTGCACAAATCAGGGCAAAACTGCAGCCAGGAGACAATTCAGTAACAATATAGGACATACTGAAGGACCTTAAAGCGACTCTGTACTCACAATCTGTCCCCCCCAAACCGCTTGTACCTTCGGATAGCTGCTTTTAATCCAAGATCTGTCCTGGAGTCCGTTCGGCAGGGGATGCAGCTATTGTCCTAAAATCAACTTTTAATCCTACAGCGCTGTGTCTAACAGCCGGGGCTTATATTTGTATATGCATTAGGCTGGCACCACCTCTCCGTCCTTCCTCCCCACCCTCCTCATCATTAGGAATGAACCAGGAACATTTACTGCTGTTTGAGCTTTGCACCGGTGTATTAACGATCCAACCCATGTTCATTATACACACAGGTGGGGAATAGAAAGCAATCTGCCTGGAGCATTCCTAATGATGAGGAGGGCGGGGAGGAGGGACAGAGAGGTTGTTCCAGCCTAATGCATATACAAATGTAATCCCCGGCCTTTAGACACAGAGCTGCTGGATTAAAAGTTGTTTTTAGGGCAATAACTGCATCACCTGCTGAACGGACCCCAGGACAGGTCTTGGATTAAAAGCAGCTATCCGAAGGTACAAGCGGTTTGGGGGGTCAGATTGTGGGTACAGATTCGCTTTAAAGGGGTATTCCCCAAAAATTATGTTTGCATTAATATGTTGCCCACCCATAGCTTTCCATCTTTCCAATATCAATTTATTACGAATTCTTCAGTTATGCTGTTATCTAGGTGCATTGACCCCCACCAAACGCATAGAATCATGAAAGCTCAGTCCACTCTGACACCACTCCCTGCTCCTGGCCCCCAACCTCCGTGTTGGGATCTCGTGTCCTCCGTCTCTTCAATGGGCTGGGTTAGCGCTTCTAACCCAGTCCACTGAAGTGAGGGAGGACACTGTCTCCCTCTGTGACAGCATCTTATCCCCAGGTCACCTGTATTGTGTGCCCCTCAGCTCACCCGCGGCACAACCCCCTGCCGGCACAACCAGCTCTGTGAACCTCCCACCCGGGGCTCATCAGGCATCCCCTTACTGTGAACCGCCACCGGCGCTCTCCTGCGGCACCATGCCCCCCCCCTGCATTCACTTCGCACAGCACCCTTACCCCCTGAATAACCCTCTCACCCCCTGCCTGAACTCTTCTACCTCACTAACTCAACTCTTAGTGAGGTAGAAGAGTTGAGGTAGAACTTTACTCTGCTATTTCACTACCTCAACTCTGCTATATAGCTGCCTCAACTCTGCTATCTCGCTGCCTCAACTCTGCTATCTTGCTGCCTCAACTCTGTTGCTACTTCAGCTCTGCTGTGCCGCTGCCTCAACTCTGCTGTGCCGCTGCCTCAACTCTGCTGTGCCGCTGCCTGAACTCTCCTATGCCGCTGCCTCAACTCTGCTATGCCGCTGCCTTAACTCTGCTATGTAACTGCCTCAACTCTGCTATGTTGCTACCTCAACTCTGCTATGTTGCTACCTCAACTCTGCAATGTCACTGTACCCAAGCTTGGTAAATAGCCCAGGCCTATGGTAAAGCTATTCCGCCCCTGAGACAATTCATGTAGTTAGAAGGCTATTGTGATATAAAAGTGGTTAAAGGAATCTGAACCCTGCAAACCCCCCTCTCCCCGGCAATCTTCTGATTTTAATAGAGCAGGAGGTCATCATGCATGCCACTGCTCTCAGTGGGAGCTGCTGAAGCTAGCTAAGCATTGTGCTAGGTTCACACACAGTGAAATAAAGCTAAATATAGCAGTAGAATAGGGGGGGAGTGGCTTTTTTTAAACAAATGTACCACGGTAAAGACTATGGAAAAACAGCCATCTGTGCACAATTTTTCTATAGATTTAAACATAGCACATTATTAGATATGACAAACTTATTTTCCTTATTACACAAATATATTTTGTTTGTTTTAAGGGCCTAGTTCACACTGAGTAAAAGTGACGGAATTTTAAACCGAGCCCACGCCGCGGATGTTGCTTGAAATTCAACCTGTCACATTGACTCAATGCGATGCCTCGCTCTCTGCCATTCTCCACCCAAGCAGGGGGGCATTATTACTAATTATTACTATGGGGATAGCACCGGGGGATTATTACTATGGGACAGAACACAGAAGGGATTATTACTATGGGGGTGCAGCACAGGGGGGATTATTACTATGGGGCAGAGCACAGGAGGACATTATTTCTATGGGGTCAGAGCACGGGGGGATTATTACTATAGGGCAGAGCACGGGAGGATTATTACATTGAGGTGCAGCACAGGAGGGATTATTACTATGGGGCAGAGCATGGGGGGATTATTACTATAGGACAAAACACAGGGGGAATCATTACTATGGGACAGAGCACGGGGGATTATTACTATGGGGACAGCACAGGGGGATTATTACTAGGGGGCAGAGCATGGGGGGGATTATCACTATGGGGTCAGAGCACAGGGGGATTATTACATTAAGGGTGCAGCACAGGAGGTCTTGAGAAAGTCTCGTGATAGAGACGGAACGCATGGGGTTCTCAGACCTCGACATGGACTCCCTCCTATGGTGATATCTGTCTTTATTCTATATCTATGTGCATTTTTTTTGTTATCTTGAGTTACTCCAGGTTTTGTGTCCATTCCAATTTAGACTGAGATACAATTGCGCACAACTACCAAAATATATTTTTTCTTTATTTTCTCTGTATTATTGCATATTATTAGTATCTATAGGAGGGGGATTACACTTGTACCAGTCGGGGTGCTTTGGCACCGTGGCTATTTTGCCCAGTCCAATGAAGTTTTCTCTGTGTTTTTAAATGTTTTTAGATGTTTGTCCTGCACTTGTAGTTTTTGATATACCAATAAAGATATATTGCATTTATTTATGAGAAATACAGTTATTTATCACTTTGGATGTGCCACCCATATCTATATGACATACTTTTTCTTTTTCTTTGGTTTGATCAAAGAAGACATCACCTGTGAGTCACTGATTGCATTTTTTGCCTCATGTTGAAAAAGGTTGAGTAACACTGCTCTATGTCATTATACACACACTGCTTCTTTATAGCAACAATGCCTCCCCCCAAAAAAATCACTCAAGGAGGGGGGGCGGGCGCTTTTGTCAAGATTTACCCTGTAGTCAAAATTACTTAGAAACGGCTCCTTTTACATTTTTATTTATAAGTCCACAGATCATTCATTGTAGTCCCTTACAGAGTAACCGTGCTCCACATGATCCTGGTTCAGTCTCAGAGTGGATCTATATTAGGAAAGAATATTTCACGATGGGCTAGAGAGGCTTATCGGTGTAACAAGATCTAAACCAGCTTGTGAACAGGATTGCAGACACTGTGCATGGAAACCAGGCCAACAAGGATCCATCACTTTGGCAGAATAACAGGAAATAGCCTTAGTGATGTACAGTAGGTATGGGAATCTTTAATAAACCGCAAGTAGCTCACTAATGACTGAGAAAGGGTTATATAACAATAAATATATTGCTTTAAAGGGGTACTCCAGTGAAAAGCTTTTTCCCGTAGTTAAAACACACTACAAAGTTAAATAACTTTGTAATATGCTTCAATCACCTATCTGCCCCCCTTCCCTTTCTTTTCCCCCCTCAACCTCCCACCAGGAAGTGAAGTAAAATCATTCTTACCTAATGACTGTTGACCCCAGGCTTTTTTGTGGCAGCCATTTTGAGACAATGCCATCATCAAGAGGGAGGCGGGTCTAAGTCCTGTTAGGCCAGCCTCTTTTTGTCAGATGACTCAGGTTGCTCAGCTCTGATTGGCTGAACAAGCTGTAAGACATCTAACAGTTCTACAGAGTCAGTTAGACATCACAGGAGACAAAGTGCATCATGGGAAAGCCCAAACCAGGAAGTAAAAAAAAAAAAAAAGAAATGAAGCCACCAACTGGAGCTTCATGGACCTGCAAACAGCCGGAAATTAAAACCAAGACAGACTCAGGAGGGATGGTAAATGTAAAAACTATATTTATGATTGATTAGTTGATTGTTTTTTAATCAGCGGCGGAGTACCACTTTAAGGTGGGCATACACTTCCATAACTGTAGTTCAACTGACAGTTATCTCTCCTGTCCTCCATATACACATAAAAGGGAGAGGTAAGCTGCAGCCAGATGCTGTGGCAGCATCTTATCTCTCTGAGAACAAAAGAGTCAAGCAGTGAAAATCCATCAAGCCCTAAGTGGCCGATGGCAGCCAGATCAATACTTGTAAACGACCTCTGATGCTAGATACTGTAAACTAGCTGCCAGATCGGCACTTGCGTTCTGAGCCTATTACACGGCTGGATAATCGTTTAGCAAGGACTGCACAGACATCGTTAGCAATGTCCATGCAGCCTTTGCCTAAACAGTTTTTACTTTTACCTGTCTCTGTTCCCACGCTGCAGCTTCAGACCAGCCTGTCAGAGTTGACAGGCTGCTCAGGCAATCACTGGCCGAGACCGCCACAGCCAGCAATTGGATGAGCGGCCTGTCAGCTGAGGCAGGTGCTCTGAAGCTGCTGTGTGTGGGATCTGGAAGGAATCATGCAGAGTGCAGGAGGAGACCAGGAGCGTGGAGAGGTAATGAAAAAACTGTCCAATCGTCAACTGCTGGCCGCACATCGCTGTGTGTAATAGCAATGAGCTGTCACCGCACAATGATTTTAGGTCAGGGCCAAAAGAAAGGATCAGCCGACGATAGATTAATCAGCTGAATGTTGTCTCTATTACAAAGAGCAATAATCAGCCAAATTGGACCCATTAACGCTCCAAGTAATGGGGCCCTAATCCCTACCTTCACTGACATCATCTGTCAGTGGAGGCTCAGAGGAGAAGGGTTCGCCTGACATAAGTGTGAAGTGTATGGGATACATAGATATGTATGGGTATTTAATTGCAATACCAAATATTGCAGCAATACAGCCACAATTTATACCCATTTTACAGATAAACTAGAAGACCCATACACCCCAGTTCTGTCGAGATCTATGTTCAATTCAGTACAATTCTGTGTATAATGGTCTGAAACTGCCCCAAATTAAAGAAGAAAAAAAAAAAATATATATATATATATATATATATATATATAATATATATAATATATATATATAAATATATATATATATATAATATATATAATATATATATATAAATATATATATATATATATATATATATATATATATATATATATATATATACAGTGGTGCCTTGGATTATGAGCATAATTCGTTCCAGGACCGTGCTTGTAATCCAAATCCACTCTTAAACCAAAGCAAATTTTCCCATAAGAAATCATAGAAATACAGACAATTGGTTCCACACCCCAAAAATTTTATTATTTATTATTCTGAATAACATGTAAAACAAATTAAACAAACATTTGGAAACAGCAGAATATGTGATATTATAAGTTATTGTACAGTAATGGAGAGCATGGGAAACACAAGAGCTTACAGAGACTGCAGGGAGTATGAAGGAGTGAGGAGGGCAGATGTGGGCACATACATGCAGCACTCTCTGTCCGGGGAGAGAGGGGTTACAGCTATGGAGAGATTACCTCCACAGTCCTGTCCCCTGATGCAAGCCCCAGCCTGAAGTGGATCTGCTATGATTTGGAAGGTGAGGTAGACTTCCTGAGCCAGAGTACAGTGATGTAGACCCCACTATGCAGGCCATGCTCCTCCTCCACTCGCCCTCCCACCCAGTACAGGGAGCTCTTAAACCAAGTCACAATTTTGAAAAACTGTGAGCTCTTAAACCAAAACACTCTTAAACCAAGTTACTCTTAAACCAAGGTACTACTATATATATATATTATGCTTGTTTCAATATAATGTTTTGTTGCTCCTGTAGCACATGTTTTTTGCACCTGGAAAAAGGCTGCAATCATGCTCAGTTAATTAAGCATTGTTTCCTGTGAGGGGCCAAATGTGAGACAGCCTATTCTGAGAAAGGAAAGAGGATTGATAAATCTGGGCCAGTATATATGTGTCGCGGCCACGGCGGCGTCCCGTGCTCCGGGCCGCCGCGACCTCTCTCTGCCCCATGCAACCGCCGGGGTCCTTGTGCAGGGAACCGGCGTTGCTACCTGTTCTGCCCCGGGGGGCGCCTTACCTCGCCCCGCTCCTGCCTCTGTCTGTGCCGGCCGGCGCGCGCGTCCCCGCCTCCTAGGGCGCGCGCCCTGGCTGTCTCAGATTTAAAGGGCCAGTCCGCCCCTAATTGGAAGTTGCACTAATCACTCCCTATAAATTCAAGCCCTGCCCCACTACGGGTGTTGGAGCCTCTGCATGCTTCCCATAGCATTTGGCCCAGCTCCCTGTTGTTCCTGACCTTAGTCCTTGTTCCTGTCCGCAGTCCTTGTCCCTAGTCCCTGTCCGCTGCCTTCCCATTGTTCCTGAGTCCTGTCCGCCACCTGCGATCACGCCTACAGACCTCTGCCTGCACTATCTCCTGCCTACTGCTCCTGCCACGCCTCGCCTGCCGTCACTAGCAACCAAGCCAGGGGTAGCGACCTGGGGGTCGCCTGCCGCAGCAAGTCCATCCCGCCTTGCGGCGGGCTCTGGTGAAAACCAGCGGCCCCTTAGACTTCGCTCCTTGGTGAGGTTAGTGCCATCGCTAGTGACGGTTCAGTGGATCCACTACTCCAGGCGTTACAATATGGCTCTGTGCGTGTGGCTTTTTTTTTTCTTTTTTTTTTTTTTACCTTTTGTTAACTTAAAGTGACACTGTCACCCCCATTATTCATTTTTCAATCTTTAAAGATGTGTGTAACCCGCAAATAGCTCTCTGCATACCTTTTTGTATTTTTTTTTTTCATGAGGCGGGTTGCTGAGAAATTATAACTTCGCTGAGTGTCTTCTAGCGCCACTGGGCGGGGCTTAGTCCCTGAAGCGCCACATAGCCCCGCCCAGTACATCGCCGTTGATCCCGCCCCCTTTGGCACGTCATATCTCCCGGCCGACGCTCACAGTCTTGAGTACTCCAGGACGTCGGTGACGTGCGTGTCCACATCCCCCTGCGTCCGTCAAGTGATGCGCACGGGTCACCCACATCCTGCGGATTATACCAGCCGCACAGTCCCTCGCCGTTCCGAACGCTCCTGAGCCCTCGCTGTGGCTGTGAATCTCCTCACAGCCAGCAGCGAGGCGCGGAGATGCGGAGGTTCTTTTCGGCGCATGCGCAGTGCAAGGTGGACGCCGCAGTGCGTCTGCAAACTATCTCTGCACCTCGCTGCTGGCTGTGAGGAGATTCACAGCCGCAGCGAGGGCTCAGGAGCGTTCGGAACGCCGAGGGGCTGGTATAATCCGCAGGATGTGGGTGACCCGGTGGTCACCTTCTGCGCCTGCGCATCACTTGACGGACGCAGGGGGATGTGGACGCGCACGTCACCGACGTCCTGGAGTACTCAAGACTGAGCGTCGGCCGGGAGATATGACGTGTCAAAGGGGGCGGGGTCAACGGCGATGTACTGGGCGGGGCTGTGTGGCGCTTCAGGGACTAAGCCCCGCCCAGTGGCGCTAGAAGACACTCAGCAAAGTTATAATTTCTCAGCAACCCGCCTCATGAAAAAAAAAAAATACAAAAAGGTATGCAGAGAGCTATTTGCGGGTTACACACATCTTTAAAGATTGAAAAATGAATAATGGGGGTGACAGTGTCACTTTAATTACCCATAGCGTTTAAAGGAAAACTATCAGCAGGTTTATACATACAAACCTGCCGATATTTCCTGGTAGCTCCCCCCCCCTTGGAATATACATCAGCACCCTGACACAGGCTCATCACATGTGGCATAAATATCAGGAGATTTTAGCCTCTGAACTTAATGAATGTTTTAATTCACTAACAATATTTTGAAAATGGTGGGGAATGGGGAATGTAATAGGATGGAATTGAAAAGTTATGTAAGGGTATGTCCTAATGCTGCCATCTGGAAACATGACATGGTCATTGGTAAGCACAAAAATGAAAGGGGTTTTCCAGTGTTAGGAATCTTTTTTTTTTTTATAAAATACAGCCAGCTTTATTTATCATACTGTACATAAAGAAGAGGAAGAGAGCTGGACCTTTTTTTAAAATTTTCGTATGACCCCCTATTTCTGTAATGATTGACACAAGAGAAGAGAGGGAGCAAAAACATACAATTAGTTGTTACCTCTCATTTACACAACCATTTGCAGAGCCTTCTTGAGGATCAATCAATTGTGCAGACAGGTTATTCCAAACATCTTGGAGAACTAACCACAGATCTTCTGTAGATGTAGGCTTGCTCAAATCCTTCTGCCTCTTTATGTAATCCCAGGCTCGATGATGTTGAGATCAGTGGGGCCACATCATCACTTCCATGACTCCTCGTTCTTTACGCTGAAGATAGATCTTAATGACATTGGTATGTTTGGGGTCACTGTCCTGCTGCAGGATAATTTTGGAGTAAATCAGATAACTCTGCTGATGATATTACATGATGGATAAGTTTATGCCTTTATTTCTTAGCATTAAGAACACCATTATTTGTGACCAAGTCTCTAGTTACATATGCTGAAAGGTAGCCTCAGACTTGCATAGAACTCAACCATGCTTCACTGCAGACACTCACTGTACCATTTGTCCCACCGCTGGGTGTCTCCCAGTGACATTCCCCTGCTCACCGCTCACTCTTCTACCGCCCGCTCCTCGAGGTCTATGGCAACAGGTACTGTACCAGCATCTTTTCTGCTCTTGGCCTGTGCGTCATGCTTCATGCCACTACTGCAGTTTCTTCATTGTTGCCAAGGGCATGTACACACTTCTTAGCTTTAAAGTGGTTATCCAGCGCTACAAAAACATGGCCACTTTTCCCCCTCTCTTGTCTCAGGTGTGGTTTGCAATTAAGCTCTATTTACTTCAATGGAGCTGAGTTTAAAACCACACCCAATCTGGTGAAAAAAGAGGGGGAAAAGTGGCCATGTTTTTGTAGGGCTGGAAAACCCCTTTAAATGGTCAGCATGCTTTTCATTTTTCTTTCTCCGCCTATCCTAATTCTTGTTCTAGGCTAACATGTCAGTGCACCTACGTTGTCTTCACCAGCATTTGGGATCTGACATTTGTGCGGCACAAGCACTATAAGAGTGACTGCAAAGTGGAGCCTGTACCACTTACAGCACTTTTCCCGCACAAATAACAGATTCCGAATGCTGGTGAAGACATTGCAGGTGCACTGACATGGTAGCCTGGGACAGGAAGCCTCGCGGCAACAGTGCACCTGCCCTGCTTCGGACCACTCCAGCACATTCGCTGTATTGTAAGGAATGATTAGGAAAAATGCAGCCTAGGGGTAAAACTATAGACAGGGTACGAAGGGGTGCAAGGAAAAAGAGGGTGTTGCACACATGGTCATGCCATATTGACACCGCTGAATAAAAGATTTTTTTCCACCCCAACCACGGCACCAGGTGAATTTTGAATGACATGACTGAGAAGGATTTACTGTCAGCACATGAATGGTACCACTGGCTTGGGGGCTGGATTGGTGAATACAGATTAGCTTTAAAGCTACTGTCATTTGGAAAAGAATTTGACATGTCATAGAGACCTATTAAAGTTTTCATCGGTCTGGGTCCGAGTGTTCAGACCCGTAGCGATTGTGAGAATGAGCCAAGAGAAGACCACATTAAGTGCGATCCCTTCCTGGCCCTGTGTCATGTGATCAGTCAGCTCTGACTGATTGCCTATGTAAGTCTAGGGAGCCCAACTGATATCACATGACACAGAGTGGGGAGCGGACACTTAGTATCAGTATGGGTCTGGACACTCAGATCTGGGCCGATGAAAACTTTTGACATGTCTCCATGACATGTTAACAGTTTTTCCAAACGACAGGTACACTTTAAAACTACTCTGGCCTTTCCTTTTTGTCTAAACGTTGTTGGTTCCTTGTGTTTCTGAGCAAAGATGTTGTTCCAGGGGGCAGGACAAGGTGCGGAGGAGGCGTGGCAAAAGCAGGTGTAAATTCTGGAAGCAAGGTAAAGGGATAAAGCCTAGAAGGCACTTAGATTTTGTTCCCTGACGTGGCCCAAAATCAAACTGGTTTCATAGCAAAGTGAATCCAAATCTGATGCACATTATATCTTTCTCCAGCGCTTCAGTGAACACACTCACTTCTGTTACAACCACCTGCTACCATTTTTGCACTTGCCTTGTTTCTATGTTAAAGGTATGGCTTCTTGGCCACAATTTTTGCTATAAAGACCTCTTCTGGTCAGACTTCTCCAAACAGTATAGATGGGTGTACCTGGGTCACCTTCTTCTGGCATGCTGTTATATTATAAAGCATATACACTCTGGATTTATAAGTCCGAAAACTGCTTTTAGAGCGGAGTGGTAATCGATAACTCAGATAATCAGCTGTCAACAATGAGAGGGAAAGAGCAGCATATCAGGAGAAGGGGGCACATTTATTATATAAATGTATTTGCACAAACATTTACCTGGACGAGTCCTACAAATATAACTATATTAGTTGAGATGGGAATACCCCTATAATATCCTATCCTTTCTAGGGCAAACTACCTAGTCTACATGAAATGCACTGGGCTTCAACCCAATAGTGAAGTAGTCCTCTTCACACTGTGTCGCTCTAACATGCACACTAGAAACCCTAATGTGTGATTGCTAATCACTCTGAAAAATATCCAGGTCAGCACTTTTATATTTTGATAACACACAGGAGATATGGTGAGATATAACAGTATTCTAGAGGTTAAAAGTAAGAGGCCTCTTAACAGAATTTTGCAATCTTTGCAATTTGGTTCTTTACCTGCCCTTTTGCTACCTGTTATTTGTGTCCTCTGTTCATCTAGAAGAAAGTCGAAAGAAAACATTGTTAGTAGTTGTCAGTGTTTTTTGATGGTGTAACAATTCATTCAATTTTCATTCATTTTGATGGTGCAATAATTCAATTCAATGGTGCACCTAGGATTTCACTGCACTGAGCGCTTTAGCCGGCAGTGTTATCTTTGGCTGGTCTTACTGAGATCAGTGATTTGTTTCTCTTATGACAATTCATTTTTTACTCCAAATATGGAAATCCTTGGATCAATTACCCACATAGATGATTTTTAGATTGATGGTGCAGAGAAATGCTTTGGAAAGAATAATAAGATTTAGGGAAATGTCCTCTCAAGCACCGTTCACACTACGGAATTGGTGCATCGATTCTGTGCGAAACCCCCCCCACGCCGAATCCTGCCTTCAATGTGTTTGAATGGGAGGGCTTACGGGCCTCTGCTCTCCGCTTAAGGAACTGACATGTCAATTCTTTGAGTGGAGAAGCGTGAAGAGTTGAGGCACACGAGCCCTCCTATTCAAAGGGATTGAAGGCAGGATTCTGCGCCGAGTTTGAGTTGGGGGTTTCTGCACGGAATCTTGGTCTGAACGGGGCCTTATGGTGCGTTTACACAGAGAAACTTATCTGACAGATTTTTGATACGATTGGCAGATGAGCATCACTTCGAGGCTATGTTTTCACATGGCAAAATGCATAAGTAACGCAAACTAAACGCCATGTGCTATGGTGCGTTTACACAGAGAGATTTATCTGACATATTTTTGAAGCCAAAGCCAGGAACATACTATAAACATAGAACAGGTCATAAGGGAAAGACTGAGATTCCTGGCTTTGGCTTAAAAAAATCTGTCAGATAAATCTCTGTGTAAACGCACCATAAGCATAGCATGACACAGGCCAATTATCGGCCAAATTAGTGTTTCTAGGAACACTCGTTGCCAATAATCATCCCTTGTAATAGGGCTTTTATAGGAACCAAATTATCATTGCCAGCCCCATCTAAACATATCTCTTTCAGAAATAAGAAAAGATAAAGCACATAGAAATATGTAATTATTTTAAAGCGTGCTCGGTAGTAGAGATGGGTGTACCTCAAGCATGCTAGGGTTTGTCCGAACATGAAGCATTTGATCATCAGTGTCTGAAGATGTTGGATGCAGCCATAGGCATAATGATTTTTAATATTATACATAATACATATATATAAAACATAATAGTTTCCCCTTAAAAGGTCTAACATAAAAAAACACTTGATTGAAAGTGTTCACCCAAAACAAATTTATTTCAAATCAACTAGTACCAGCAAGTGCCAGAGATTTGTAATTTACTTCCATTAAAAAATATCAACTCTTCCAGTACTTATCAGCTGCTATATATCCTACAGGAAGTGCTGTATTCTTTTCAGTCTGACACAGTGCTCTCTGCGGACACCTCTGTCTATGTCAAGAACTGTCCAGTGCAGTAGCAAACCCATTAAAAACCTCTCCTGTTCTCCAAATTGGAAAGAATACAACTTCCTGCAGGACATACAGCAGCTGATAAGTACTGGAAGATTTTTTTAATAGTAAATTACAAAAGTAAATTACAAATCTCTAGCCAGTTGATTTAAACGAAAAACATTTTGGCGAACTACCCTTTTAAGCAATATTTCAATTTCTCATGACACAATCCCACTTACGTTATTATAAGTATGGGTAAATTCACACATAGCCAGTATAGCATCCCTGCCACTCATCTTCATTCCCCCCCCCCGCCCCCCCCCCCCAACTGAAAAGTTTTTTTGGATCCCTGGGCATTAAATGCAGAGCACTATGGAATAAGACAGCTGTTCTGTGTATGTATAGGGTTTGTATGTGTGCATGTTTATTATGGTTGTACATCGTTCTCCTGTCAATAAACATAATATGGTACACATCATGCTCTGGGCAGAACATTCCACTGTCCTTACAAGCTAATTGTATACATACATGTACATTTCTAATATCCCATTGTTTTCTGTGTTTCTTTGTTGAACAGAAGCATGAAATGTGATCCCACTACTGGCAAACAGCCTGCAATCCAGCAATGCATTTTAAGGCCAGAGTTAAATCCAATTTCATTAGCTGCGTGCGCAGATCCTGCTATGACTGGAATGGATGGCAAATATTTGTACCTATAGCAGATAAGCACATCCCTGCCAAACTGCTTGTCCTACATGGGCCCTTTTAATCCTTTATGCATATCTGCTTTATGGAGGGAGCGTGAGATATTTTTCGGTGGCATGCCGGCCGTACACAAGAGATACTATCTTGTGCTGAAAGTGTATAGGCCATTCATGACACTCCAATCTGTTCCCAACTTATTCCAATGATTGTTTTGGTATACTGTTGTATGCCTTATGGTGCATTTACACAGACAGATTCATCTGACAGATTTTGGAACCCAAAGCCAGGAATGGATTTGAGAAGAGAAGAAATCTCAGTCTTTTCTTTATGACCTGTTCCCTGTTTAATAGTTTGTTCCTGGCTTTGGCTTCATAAATTTGTCAGATAAATCGCTCTGTGTAAACACACCATTACTGTGATGTTTTATAATGTATAAATTAACATTTAATCCATAAAGAACAAATATATTTAGAGCAATACAATAGTTGTAAGTGAAGTACGCAGAGCTGCTGTTCTGTATGTGCACTTTGTTATGATGCTGGTAGCACTTCAGAGAAAATGTGGTTTTTCTACTGAAAAGAAAAACAGAGGACAATGGATCCTTCATGTGGCTGAACATATCTCCAAAGGGTCAGCATAATATGGGGACAGAAGGATTGCCTGCCAGACCACTGGAGCCATGACCACATCATAATGCATCAGCGTGACCTTATGTATAAACAAGTCTGCATGGAAACACTAAAGAAAATGCCATCTGGGCCTAAAGTATATTAACCCCTTATATATCTAAACTACCTTAAACCCTTATGCCATAACAGCACATCAGAGTTTATGGAGCAACAGCTGGGATCAGAGATAGTTGGCTGTTACTGCCTAGATGCTGTGTTTAATAGCGCATCTTCTATTTAAAGTAAGGGCCCTACTACATGGAAAGATTAT
Organism: Dendropsophus ebraccatus; assembly: GCF_027789765.1. Lineage (NCBI taxonomy): Eukaryota > Metazoa > Chordata > Amphibia > Anura > Hylidae > Dendropsophus > Dendropsophus ebraccatus. The sequence goes on along the minus strand of NC_091454.1, from coordinate 142,432,504 downwards.
TGTGCGAAAAGTCATTATATTGGTTGAATTTAAGCAATAATCTTTCAGTGTATGTACACATTTGTGCGTATAGTATAGAGTGTCCAAATGATCATAATAACAATTGTAATCACAATCATAACTAACAACTATCATTCCATGTATTATGGTGAAGGATTTCAGGTAAATCACAAAACTACCATTTATCAGAGAAAAAAAAACCAAATAGGCCCATCCAGGCTTAGCAGGCCCTAAGCAACTTGTTCTTTGAATTTCCATTCCATCCCACAAAAAAATTCAGTTTTTTCAATCTCATGGTACATTAAAAAGAACCACTGTGTCAGCGTCACATTGAAAATGCAGTCTAATCTGAAGGCAATAACGGCTACAGCCACATACTGCTGTATCTGCTGACCTTATAATACAGCTATAAGGTGAGTGAAGCATGGTAAGTGCTGTGACAATCTCTTGGAATCATTTTTAGATGGACTATAGTTATACCACATGCACCCCAGCAAAACGTTTGGCTAATCTAAGTAGCTGACAGAAAGTCCGTAGTGGAAAGTTCAAGCGGCTGCTTTTTCTCATTTACTTTTACTTGTCATTTGTTCGCGTAAATCGCTTTAGTGGTGGAGAATGGAGTTGCCAGGATTTTGCGCTAGCATCCTACAGCCTGGCTCAAATAAGAGGCACCCATTAAATGGTCAGTTATGTCAACAGAAAAACTGAAAAGGTACAGTCTGACAGATAAGTGAGTTTAGATATGCCCTGCTGATAGATTTCTACCCAAAAAGATTGAATGCTGTCATAAATGAAAGGGTAGTTCAACAAAGTTTTCCTTTAAGGATATGCATATTTATGCCACCATATTATTTTAGGTCTTTATTTTAATTTTTCACAATAAAAGAGCGCGCAGATGACCTTGGAAACATGGGACTTCCTGTGTTTAGATTCTTTGGGAAAAAGAGTCTAAACACAGAAAGCGCCGTCACATCACATCTATTGTTGATTTAGATTTTGAAAGCTATAAGGACAGTGACAGAAGAGTGTTCTGCAACCCTCAAGCTTACTGTGCCACCTCGTGTGTTTAAAACGATCAAGCTTTCCGTGCCTCATTGTAAAGAAAAGGGGTTTAATATATATATGTAAAAACATTTTGAGGTATCCCAATACCTACAGCTGTCAGTGTGGTTGCAAAAGGTGACTTAGCAGCATTAAAGCGACTCCGTACCCATAATCTGACCCCCCAAACCTTGTACCTTCAGATAGCTGTTTTTAATCCAAGATCTGTCCTGGGGTCCGTTCGGCAGGGGATGCGGTTATTGTGCTAAAAATTTACTTTTAATCCTACAGCGCTGTGTCTAACGGCCGGGGGTTACATTTGTATATGCATTAGGCTGGCACCACCTCTCTGTCCTTCCTCCCCACCCTCCTCATCATTAGGAATGCTCCAGGCAGATTGCTTCCTATTCCCCACCTGTGTGCATAATGAACATGGGCTGGATCGTTAATACATCTGTGCAAAGCTCAAACAGCAGTAAATGTTCCTGGATCATTCCTAATAATGAGGAGGGTGGGGAGGAAGGACGGAGAGGTGGTGCCAGCCTAATGCATATACAAATGTAAGCCCCGGCCGTTAGACACAGCGCTGTAGGATTATAAATTGTTTTTAGGACAATAACTGCATCACCTGCCAAACGGACCCCAGGACAGATCTTGGATTAAAAGCAGCTATCCAAAGGTACAAGTGGTTTGTGGGTACAGAGTAGCTTTAACTCTCCAGTGGAAAAGATTTTAGAAGGTTTTCCTTCAAACATTATTGCAGAATTTTACAACCAACAATAAATAGTCTTTATATCTTGTCCTTCCTTCTCACAAATTGCAGTCTTTGCTTTTGGTGATTCTACAAAATGAACCAAGAATCGGGATTACTAGGAACAAGTCAACTGAAGAAGTAGTTGTCATGGTACCACATGCTGGTAATTTCCTATCCACAATCCAGTAATGTCTGCACCGGAATTCTCAGAAGAACATTCCACACACTGGGTCATTATACAGTGGTTTTATTATTTTATATGTGAGATTCCACACTCTGGTCATTATACGGTGGTTGCATTATTTTATATGTGAGATTCCACACTCTGGTCATTATACAGTGGTTGCATTATTTTATATGTGAGATTCCACACACTGGGTCATTATACGGTGGTTGTATTATTTTATATATGTGATTCCACACTCTGGTCATTATACGGTGGTTGCATTATTTTATATGTGAGATTCCACACTCTGGTCATTATACAGTGGTTGTTGTATTATTTTATATGTGAGATTCCACACACTGGGTCATTATACAGTGGTTGTTGTATTATTTTATATGTGAGATTCCACAAACTGGTTCATTATACGGTGGTTGTATTATTTTATATATGTGATTCCACACACTGGGTCATTATACAGTGGTTGCATTATTTTATATGTGGTATTCCACACACTGGGTCATTATACAGTGGTTGCATTATTTTATATGTGGTATTCCACACACTGGGTCATTATACAGTGGTTGTATTATTTTATATGTGAGATTCCACACACTGGGTCATTATACAGTGGTTGCATTATTTTATATGTGGTATTCCACACACTGGGTCATTATACAGTGGTTGCATTATTTTATATGTGGTATTCCACACACGGGGTCATTATACAGTGGTTGTATTATTTTATATGTGGTATTCCACACACTGGGTCATTATACAGTGGTTGCATTATTTTATATGTGGTATTCCACACACTGGGTCATTATACAGTGGTTGCATTATTTTATATGTGGTATTCCACACACTGGGTCATTATACAGTGGTTGTATTATTTTATATGTGAGATTCCACACACTGGGTTATTATACGGTGGTTGCATTATTTTATATGTGGTATTCCACACACGGGGTCATTATACAGTGGTTGTATTATTTTATATATGTGATTCCACACACTGGGTCATTATACAGTGGTTGCATTATTTTATATGTGGTATTCCACACACTGGGTCATTATACAGTGGTTGCATTATTTTATATGTGGTATTCCACACACTGGGTCATTATACAGTGGTTTTATTATTTTATATGTGAGATTCCACACACTGGGTCATTATACGGTGGTTGTATTATTTTATATGTGAGATTCTACACACTGGGGGGAACATTTATTAAGTCTGACGTTTTTTACGCCCGACTTAAAAATGTCCCCGCATCTCTGGCGCTACGGAGATTTATGTAGAGGCGTACTGCCTCTACATAAATCCCGTGCACGTCGGTGCGCACGGCAGAAAACCTACGCCACCTGAAAGGTGGAATAGGCTTTCGGCGTATCTTTTGCCGGAGCAAAAAATAAATTGCGCGGACTCTGAGTCTGCGCCCCCTGTTCCGCGCCCCCCCGGTGTACCCGGCGGAAAGTGCCGATATGCGAATATTTTATTCGCAAATAAAATAATACGAAAATTGGCGATTTCCGCCGATACGCACCTTAATACATGTCCCTCTGGGTCATTATACAGTGGTTGTATTATTTTATATGTGAGATTCTACACACTGGGTCATTATACAGTGGTTGTATTATTTTATATGTGAGATTCCACACACGGGGTCATAATACGGTGGTTGTTGTATTATTTTATATGTGAGATTCCACACACTGGGTCATTATACAGTGGGTGTATTATTTTATATGTGAGATTCTATACACGGGGTCATTATACAGTGGTTGCATTATTTTATATGTGGGATTGCACACACGGGGTTATTATAAGGTGGTTGAATTATTTTATATGTGAGATTCCACACACTGGTTCATTATACAGTGGTTTGTATTATTTTATATGTGGGATTCCACACACTGGGTCATTATACAGTGGTGTATTATTTTATATGTGGGATTGCACACACTGGGTCATTATACAGTGGTGTATTATTTTATATGTGGTATTCCACACATTGTTTCATTATATGGTGGTTTTATTATTCCACACATTGTTTCATTATATGGTGGTTTTATTATTTTATATGTGAGCTTCCACACACTGTTTCATTATACAGTGGTTGTATTATTATATTATATGTGAGATTCTACACACTGGGTCATTATACAGTGGTTGTATTATTTTATCATCCTCTGTAGCCACAAGACTTCCTGTCTGCTGGAAAAGTGAAAGCCATTGTTCTGTTGTATATGTAAGAAAAGGCAGACAGAATTAGATATTTCGGGATCAAACACTAAATCGCTTTTCCAGAAGTCTACAGTCACAGAGGAATCATTCCTTACCCACAACAACTCCATTTTAAGTGGAGTTACTCAATTGGCTTTCTAGTCATAAAATGTATATTCTAGTAAGTTTGTAATGTTTCTCTTTTACTGCTTATTGATGCAGTTTTCATTTTTTATTTTTTTATGTATTAATACAAATTTATTATGAAAAAATAGTGAGAGTAAACTGGTGTTCAATACACCTGTACCTGTGTACCTCAAGGCAGGAGTACTCTGTATTATTGGATCACTCAATAAAAGAAATCCACGAACTCTGGCTTTTAGTCCATACAATCCTTTCATTGAGTGATCCAATGATACAGAGGACTACGGCCTTGAGGTACACAGGTATAAGTGTATTGAACACCAGTTTACTTTCACCATTTTTTCATAATATGTTGGACTGAGAAGGATTTGGTGGAGATCCTTTAGTGAGAATTACTGTTTGGATGTTTACGGTGCAGTTTATTTCATATGCTTAATACAAATTTAGCAATTGTTATTACTAAGGACAACTAGAAGTCTGTGCAAAACATCTAATCACATTGTCCCATGCCCATAGTTTTCCTGCCAGTAAAGTACCCATAAAATGTAAAAACCAGTGGCTGATAAAGGCGGGGAGCGCTCCTGGCACTGTCCTGTGGCATATTAAGCGCTTGATACGCCCCAGGACAGCGCCAGGAGTGCTCCCCGCCTTTATCAGCCACTGCGAATTTGAAAAAGAAAAAGTTTTCATTATATTTTCTTCATTGAGAAATTATGTATATATGCCTGGCCTTGCCCTGGTGTCAATAAACTTTTGTATACTTTGCATTTAAAAAGAGTGCTACAGAGTCTATCTCCTTTGTCACTTCTGGCACAGGGCTAATGTCCTGCCAACCCAACCCAACTATTGCTGCTGGTACTGTGGTGTCACTGTTACATCCACCCATCCCAAAAGTCTGTACTTTCTGTGGTCTTACTATGATGAAAGTAGTATTAAGAGCTGGCCACTAGATGTCGCTATATTGTGTATTAGTGTATGGAAGCTGCACAGCTGAAGGATCTCAAAGGGTTGTTGTGCTCATGTGTTACCAGAATCTGTAGACCAGTAGGATTTCTGCTTTCTTCTTTCCTATCACCTCTCCTCTCTGTTCTTCTATTGCACACTTTTTACCCAATCACAGCGCACCCTACACGCTGTAGAGGAAGTTAGTCCCATGGGTGGGGGGGAGCAAGAATCTTCTGTTCGGGACGGTGTGGAGAAAGGACGCATACTAGATAGTTCTCCACAGCGGTCCTATCGGGGCCCTGGCCCTCTGCCAGGTTCCCAAGTAGTCAGTCTTAGCTAGTACCCCACATGGGTAGGACCCAGGACTGTACACTGTTACCAACCTTCTCACAAGTACCTACACCAAGCACTATGCAGTGTTAAACCTCTCAAGAGGGTACTAGCCAAAAGATAAACTCAACCCACGCCGTGGACAGGGAGAAGTCACAGAGCAGGACAGTATCCACTATGGAGCCACAGAGCCAGGAACTGGTCCGGAGAGAGCAAAGTTGCAGTAAGCCTAGGAACTCTGTCTCGCAGTGTGGGTGTCAGCAGGGAACCCTCAGCATTCCGCTCAACCCAGGTAACAAGGTCTGGGTCCTGTGTCACCCATTAGTACGGTTTGGCCAATGCTAGTGGGCATAAGGTGGTGTGAAGACTGAAGTCAAAGGTCAAGACACAGGCACAGGTGTTCTTGTTCTTCTCATTCTTCTAAGTATTCTACCTCATCCCCCAACATCCCGGCAGAGCACATTACTACATGGGTTGAGACTCTCACGGCATCCTCCTCTCTGCTACTCTACCTTAGCACCCTACCGACTCGACTATCTCTTACACTGCACTTTTTCTACAGATCTGGTTGTCATATGTTCAAGTCTTTCTTGGAACATGTCAGAGACCATCTGTATTACCTGTTGCACATTTACTAGTAGTAAACTAACTCAACATGGCTCCAAGAGTCTGTGGTCATTCATCACCACCTGAACAGCATACACACCGCAACCTTGGGACACTTCCCCTTTCTTTGGGTGGCGGGTCCTATTATCCGGGAGGGTCATTATACCGCTCTGGCCACCTGTTACTACATCATCTGTGACACTATCCCAAGGTACCCGGTAGCAACCTGGCAGGACACTGACCACAGGGGAAAAGGGTACAACTGGCCTTACATACTAAAAGCAGGCAAGCCGTCATACCTGTGTGCCTAACCTGCGCTGGCGTCATGTGACAACCCATAAAGGTCTGGCTGTATCTCGGCCATCCACCACAGGAGTGGTGTCACACTGCAGCACCTAGCAAGTGACCTTCCATCCCTCCGATATAACACCTCCAGGGGTACACCACAGTACCATTAAGGGTGCCTTCACACCTACCGGATCCGCAGCGGATCTCACTTCTGCGGATTCGCAGCGAGATCAGCTGCGGATCCAGTACCATTGATGCCTATGTTAGCACATACTCGCAGCGGGATTGACATCCCGCTGTATGTGCTTTAACCCCCTGGCGCCCACAGCCCCGCCGCTTGCACTGCCGCCCGCATCCTCCATCCCAGCCCCCCATCAGCACCGCCGCCCGTATCCTCCATCCCAGCCCCCCCATCAGCACCGCTTCCCGCATCCTGCAGCCCGCAGCCGAGAGCATACATTACCTGTTCCTCGGCGCGGCTGCAGTGAGGCTCCCGGTCCCGCTCAGCCGATTAGTGTTGTCGTGCGCTGATCGGCTGAGCGGGACCGGAACTGGGAGCCTCACTGAAGCCGCGCCGCCAAGCAGGTAATGTATGCTCTCGGCGGCGGGCTGCAGAATGCGGGCGGTAGGGATGGAGGATGCGGGCGGCGGGGAGGATGCGGGCGGCGGTGCTGATGGGGGGTTGGGATGGAGGATGCGGGCGATGGTGCTGATGGGGGGGCCGGGATGGAGGAATGCGGGCGGCGGGGATAGAGGGTGGCGGGGCTGTGGGCGCAGGGGGTTAGAGCACATACTCACAGCGGGATGTCAATCCCGCTGCGAGTATGTGCTAACATAGGCATAAATGGTACTAGATCCGCAGCTGATCTCACTGCGAATCCGCAGAAGTGAGATCCGCGGCGGATCCGGTAGGTGTGAAGGATTAAGCTTCTCGCTCCCAGTACCCAACGGCCCTTTCCAAACAACTAAACCCCTGGGAAGCAAGATTTGTTTTTTTCCAACAAATAATGGGGCCTTGGGGTGAGTTTTTCATTGCGTTTCAGTAATTTAACTGCTTGAAGTAGAACACAGTCACTATAACTACAAACACTGGATGGGCCATAATCTGAGGTCACCTGCACTGATGGTCTTGCCAAATAATATTGTCTCCTTCTCCTTATTAAATCACATGAAAGAGTAAATTTCTGCTGTCACATAAAAACTGCTTCCATTAGGAAAGACAGAGGTGTAGCTAGGTTACCCTACAAAGATCCAGTTTGCCGTAACCCCCCCCCCTGCCCTGCCCAATACTGCCACACACTGTTCCCTCTGAATGTAATACTCCCCCACACTGCACCAACTGAATACAATACTGCCACACACTGCACCCTCTGAATATAATACTGCCACACACTGCACCCTCTGAATATAATACTTTCCCACACTGCACCCTTAAAATATAATTCTACCCCACACTGTACCCTTTAAATTTGAATACTGCCACATACTATACCCTATGAGTATAATACTGCCACACACTGCACCCTCTGAATATAATGCTACCCCAGACTGCACCCTCTGAATATAATACTGCACCCTCTGAATATAATACTGCCACACACTGCACCCTCTGAATATAATGCTACCCCAGACTGCACCCTCTGAATATAATACTAAACACGCAGCCTTGTGTCTGCTTTCATGTACATGCTGTATGAACAGCTGGATTATCTATGATGTAAATACACACTTTTTTTTCTGACACGTGAAATGCACTGCATGCATAAAGTGACACAATACTGACATCATCAAATGCATTCTGTGCCAATTGTCTTAGATTTTGTTGGCAAACATAGCTTGTACATTGTGCAATACTGTTTCCCCAGAACGCAGATGTTCCTAGCATGAGGAAAAAAAAGTTGGATGCAAAGACTTGGAACAGTGTAAAATATCTACTAGGCAGAAATCTGCTATGTACAAGAAAAGACAACAGACAGAGCATGCTATGCATGTAAATAAATGTTTTTTTTTTAGATTACATTTTCTTTTTCTGCAGCACGCAAACAAAATATGGTATATTAAAAGGAAGCTGTGAGTTGTTTCATGCTGCCTGAACCATAGGACGGGGTGCAGTAGTACTGGAAATGATGACTTAGGGGCCTATTCCACGGAGCGATAATCGGCCGATTATTGCCTCGTGGAATAGAGAGAATGATCAGCCGATGGAATAGGCTGTGCCGGTGGAATAGGGCCCTTACTCTGACATGCTTGCATGTTCCAGAGAAATCATAGCAAACATAGCTCCTCACTCTGCCAGCCTTGAGTGACAGCTCTCCATGTGTGTGTACAGGCTGGTGTCGCTCTGTGCTTGTGTTCCCAGTGACTTTTAAAACCCTGATTTCTTGGAAACGCCAGAGTATTCAGAATAAATCTTCATTTACTGTGTTATGCCTCCAGACTTTGTTTCACGTTTTGCTATTGTATATCAATGCAGCTAAAGACAGGTGGTGAACCGACACTATTATCAAGCTGCTATCAAACATGGGTAATCGGTAGAAATAGAGCAGAACGGTGGTGCATGGCAGAATAAGTTTAGTCAAGTATATTTAACCAGTAAGAAAAGAAAATTGTACCACTCACCAGCCACAGAAGTTTAAAATTAGACTCTACTACAATAATAATAACAACTAAATACTGTAGAATAACTGAATATACACATATAGCTATCCTAAGATAATAGGCAAGGAATTAATATAAGGCCAGACTAGATGGACCAAGTAGTCTGTTTCTGCTGTTACTCTTCTATGTTTCTATGTTACTCCGTGCCTTTCACGACTTTCTGTTGTTTTAATGGCATAGAGAAGAGTCTGCTATTATTCTTCTAGAGCTGGTGAGTGCTGCAACTTTCTTTTCTTATCTGTTGGATAATGTGTATCAATGAATTTATCTGAAACATCCTGAAGGATGCTTTCGTCTGTTTGGGGTGAAGTGTGTTTGTCCATTGACCTCTATAGAAATATCATTGCAACACTACAAACCAAAAATAATCAGAACACCGTAGACTTATCAATACCAAATACACCATTTGTTCTATGAAATATTAGTGTACATATGTATCCTTTCTTATATACTACTATATATACATTGGCCAAACATTGAATGTCAATCAATGGAGACAAAGTGACACTTGGACCCAGCAGTTTGTCTTACAACTGTGTCCAGGCCAAGTGTAAGGCCATGCTCACACAATGTATGTTTTGCACAAATCACGGCCGTTGTTGCAATTTGCAACAATGGACGTAATTTATACAAACATACGTTGTATTTGAATGAATGGAATCCAGGCCAGAGCGTATACACATAGTAAACGCTCCAGCCGGGATTCCAACCGGCCCCACGGAAACATGACAGTTTTGTGTGGCTGCTATTAATTGAATGAACCCGGCCTAAAGCTGCACAAATTCCAGCACTATTTTGTATAAGGCTGGGTTCATACCAGGGTTGTAATTTCCAATATTCTTCTCACTCATTGGAGCAGAACAACGATGGACTTCATTGACATAATAAGGTCCCTTGGGTTTCTGTCTGGTATTTTACTGTCCAGCTTTTGTGATGGAACTTACAATGGAATACAATCCAACAAAAGACACACTATAAAATATGAAACAAGTTCATTCATTTCAGGTGTGCGTAGCAAATCCTCAAATAACGTCAGAATACACCCCAAATGACAAGCTATTTATCTCATTGTCATGTCAACAGGAATCATTTCAAGCCTCAAACAATGGCTCAACAATCTTCAAGCAATGGTTTAAGCAATTTATCTGCTGGTATAAAAATGACTATTAGTCATTTTCTTAAAGGAATCAGTAAAAGAGGTGCAAACATAGCTTTCAGGTGTGAACCCAGCCTATAGAGACCATTCACATGTAGACATAGGGCTTGTGTGTGGGGTGTTATTAATTCTCTGGACATATACTTCCCTCCACCAGTCCTGCTATGAAAAAGCACATAAATCTATGGCAACCTATTTACTGATTCTGTTCTATGGGTGATGTGATTTTGTGAATGGATAAAAGTGTGTGGGATTATGAGGCTAGAAGGATACTCTTCAGTACACAAAACAGATAAGAAAAATTATGTGAAAAAGAGCACCAACAGGAAAAAATAGTGTACACCAGTCACAAAATGGCCAAGGTTAGAAAAACATTCCTCATGTAGATATAAAATCCGGACAATTCTCTACAAGTGCCACCTGCCCACAACCAGGAGTACTAGCCAGTCCCAAAGTCCTCTAATCCAGTGTCCCAGCAGGATCTCCTATTAGTGGAGCCAGCAACATTTCCCTAGCATATGACTCTCTAAAACACATGGCAAACTCAGCGTCCTTTTATACTAGCACAACTAGCAAGTGAGACAACTGACATATGAGCTCAGGCTTTAAATAGTGTGAAAGGACTTAACCATTCCTTAACTAAACAGTCAATCAATGGTGACATTAGCCGTCACACATCAGCATGTGCAGCACTGTGATTCCTTTATCTAAGCTATGTAGTATTAGTTATCGCAATACTATAATGATGATGTGTTCAAAACTAAGACAAGATGGAGAAAATCAAATTACAATTGAAAAATTACTAAATACATAATTAACACTGGTGATTTAGATACTTACGTAAGATATATATGGTAACAAGACTTGGGTTAGGGTATGTTCACACTGATTAAATGTGGCGTAATTCCGCTGCGGAATCCCACCTGCCTTAGTGTCAAACGGCATCTCTATGGGAGGGCTTGTGCGCCTCCGCTCAAAAAATTGACATTTCAATTGTCATTTCTTTGAGCAGAGGAGAGTGGAGGCGTGAGCACTCCCATAGAGATGCCGTTTGACAATGAGGCAGGCGGGATTCTGCGGCAGAATTCCGCCACATTTAATCAAAGTGAGCATACCCTTATGGTCCATTTACGCAAAGCGAAAATTCGCCTAATCGATCGTTTAACGATTTTGAAGCAACGATTTGGTTCTTATAACGATCAGCGTTTAGACCATGGGTCTCCAAACTGCGGCCCTCCAGCTGTTGCAAAACCACAACTCCCATTATGCCTGGACAGCTAACGCTTTGGATTTAGCTGTCCAGGCATGATGGGAAATGTAGTTTTGCAACAGCTGGAGGGCCACAGTTTAAAGACCCATGGTTTAGACGAAGAGATAAATTGTTAGAAAAATCGTTACTGCGATCGTTTTTAAGATCGGTTAAACCAACGGACCAACGACGATTTGAGAACATGTTGAAAGATCACAATTAACAATTTCTTGCTCATCGCTTGATCGTTCCCTGTGTTTACATGAGCTGATTATCGCTCAAATGGGATCGTGATTGCGAAAATTCAAACGATTATTGTTCCGTGTAAACGCACCATAAGAGTAGAATAGTCACAGAGAGTACCATAATAGAAGAGGATTACTACTTTACTGGTGGCCCACATAAAACTCTGAAAGCCGCCCACAGTACATCCTTCCCAGCCCCGGGATAGTAGTAGTGTTCACTTTATTAGCTCACTTGCCTTTCACTCCACAGGTGACCTGCATATGCAGTTTTACACAGGCCTATGCCACACCACCCAGCCTAAAGTCCACCAAAACAAGGCTGAGGCTGACCCACCAGGGAGCTTGTAAATCACCATTTGGGCAGTTACCCCCAGTGCTCTCTTTAAGCTACATGCCAGAGTTAGGGTACCCACACACTTGTTTTTTGTGATGATTTTCTGGCCTCCCCCAAAACACCAATGTGTTTTTTCTGGCATTTTTTCCTTTATGTGTGAATAATCTTTTTTTGTGGGTTAGGCGTTTTTTGTGTGCACCAAGATGGCTGAACTTTCTTTTCTTCTGCCATCACATTACATAGTTGTTGGACCAAAAATGCCAGGAAAAAAAAAAGCCATACACACAGCATTGGCATTTTTGAGACGACCA